>NW_027093975.1:1225692-2436384 GCF_014636115.1 Clavispora lusitaniae | reverse complement strand
AAAGAACATCAGTACCTCCCTAAAGAACATCAGTACCTCCTAAAGAACATCAGTACCTCCCTAAAGAACATCAGTACCTCCCTAAAGAACATCAGTACCTCCCTAAAGAACATCAGTACCTCCCTAAAGAACATCAGTACCTCCCTAAAGAACATCAGTACCTCCCTAAAGAACATCAGTACTCCCTAAAGAACATCAGTACCTCCCTAAAGAACATCAGTACCTCCCTAAAGATCAGTACAGAACATACCTCCCTAAAGAACATCAGTACCTCCCTTAAAGAACATCAGTACCTCCCTAAAGAACATCAGTACCTCCCTAAAGAACATCAGTACCTCCCTAAAGAACATCAGTACCTCCCTAAAGAACATCAGTACCTCCCTAAAGAACATCAGCACACCCGAATAATGAACAGATTTTATGTCAGTATCATGATTACACCAAAAGATGCATAGTCTACTTGCTGACGTTAGTTCTGGACGAAGGTGACTTCACATTTTTTTGGGTCTTCCTCATATGCGGCTTATGCATTGACTCAGAGATTGAAAGGCAAAAATTCAGAAGTATTTGTGGCAGTAGTCTGATGAAAAAGAGCCCTCAAAACTTTGGTTTCCCTCTTCTTGGCTTGATAGAGAAGGCATGGGAGGCGAAAGAGGGTTTCGGGATATTGAATAGCTCAGAATTCACAGCTGAACTTCACGAACTTTTGGGGGCTCCCCGTCGGAGAGTAGAGGCATAGATTGTCAACTATTTCTCCTCTTTTACAGATTTGGATGCTGATTTTGTATAATTTATTCTTCAATAATATGACTTTTTCGAATACTTACTACCTTTTAGTCATAATATTCTATTTGTTAGCGTTCAAAACGGTATCTATCATTTCGGCTGCCCCCAACAACGCCTCGTCTGTTCCTTTAGGCGACACGATTTGAATACTTGCTAGGCCGTCTTTGTAGACCTCAGGAACGTAGCGTGCAAACATACCCTCAAGATGCGAAGCTAACTCTGGAGCAACATCATTTGGGGTGTGCTTTGCCTTTCCGTGTGGTATAACCACAGCTGGATAGTCCACAAGATTCCACATCGAAGTGTATGGAGGGATACCGTAAGTATCGTGAGGTGGAGCTGTTGAGGGAGCAGGGGGCATAATCAATACGTCGAGCTCATGTTCAATAAATATATCGTGCCACCGCTGGGAAAAGGACTTTGCCTTCCGTAAGGAGGATACAGTCTCATGCAATGTGTCCGTTAGCTTTGGTAGGTAATACTCAATGCCTGTCTGGGATAATGAAGCAATCAAGGGCTCTTGAGCTTTTATCAATGGTTCGAAAAAGTCGACATCACCTTTAACCTTGATGGAATAAATGCTAAGAGCTGTCTTCCAGGCATCCTCAAAATTCGGAAAAGACGAAAGAGGGATAACTTTATGACCAGCATCCTCCAATATTTTTGCAGCTGCTTCGAGCAGCCTCTTCACAGGAGGATGCACTGGAAGCAGGGGATCTTCGTAGAGGACACCAATTTTCATCTGCTCATTTTTCTTTACTGGGATGAGCGGAAGAGACGAGCAAGTAACGTCATACTTCCTTGGATTTTGCTGCACCACAGTCTCGAAGAAAAACTTCAAATCCTCAAACGAATTTGCAATAGGTCCGGAACTGACATCGATTCCGAAGCAGAATGGTGTATCTTCGCTGTCCTTGGTGTAGAATGGAAGCCTGTGGTTGGATGGCTTAAACCCGTACGTGTGACAGCACGCGCTGGGGATTCTGATGGACCCAGCGATGTCAGTACCAACACCTAAAATGGATCCCCTTTGTTTGACTATTGCACCTTCACCACCAGACAGCCCACCTGCAGTAAGAGTAGGATTGTTTGGGTTGAGAGTTCTGCCGAAAATGTTGTTCTCCGAGTCTGCCGTCATCATAGTCTGAGGGATATTGGTCTTGATATACAAGACGGCACCAAGGTCATAGAGCAAATCTACCATTGAAGACTGCTTGAGGCTCTTGGCATTCCCAATATGTTCTGTGAATCCGAGAGTGGTGTCGATGCCCTCAATGTTAAAACTGTCCTTAATGGAGATTGGAAGTCCGTGAAAGGGACCAGAAGGCTTTTTGTGTCTTTCAAAGTACTCATCGAGTTCTTTTGCTCTCTGCAACCCTTTCTCGAAAAATATTTCTGTTCCGCAGTTGGTCAATTGCGTTGCTATAGCCGCACGGTGCATAAAAGCCTTAGCCACATCCAAGGACTTCAATTCGCCCGTGGCAAGTTTTTTGGCGAGCTCAGTAGCAGTTGAGATCTCTGTGATTTCCAATTCAGCTGGGTCAAGAAGCTTGTTAGGTGCACCCAATATATCTTGGCGAAACTCTTTGATTTCCTTGGGTGCAAGAACCCATTCTTGTGGGATGTTGCTAAGAACATCTGCTCTCTTAGCGTCAGCTTTTTCTTTCCAGGTGGTTTGCTTCAATGGTGACATTTTGTGTTACTCAAGTTACATTCATAAGGATGTGAACCCAACTTAAATATTTCTCATTTGCACCCAAACTGATAACCGTTATCTAAGCGCGATATCCAGCAGATTTAGCGCGCCGTTGGCACTTTAGCGCGCTCTCTGCAGTAACAAGCGCGCTCCCTTCTGCAAATAAGCGCGCATTACTAGCTTACTAGGCGCGGTGGCCACATCAATTCGTTATCGCATCGCATTAACATACTTTATCTAAAGAATCACGTATTTCATTTGCTCTATTACTCTTTGTGCATGGTATATAGCCAAGATACAATGTTAATTAATAGATTAAGAGAAGCATGTGATTAAGCCTTATCTCATAGCGATCAGCATTTACAAAGATAATGCCCCTTCGCGATAAAACTTATCTCTCTCAAAGGCCGTTTTCGCAGTATATATACAAGAGAGACTTCGAATGCTGTAGCAACAAGTAAATCTTCACTCATTCATATGACTTGGCTTAAGTATAAAGACGACCTTGATGTTCCAGGAACATCCACTTTAGTTGATGCAAACCATGTGCTCGCTTCTGCAGCAGAAACAAAAGACGATATTGTTTATATACCCCAACCATCAGATAGTCCGGATGATCCTCTCAATTGGTCAACTGGCTGGAAAATATCCAACTACGCTATCTTGATATTCTTTGTCTTAGTGGCTTCTGCTACTTCGACTTGGAAAGGAGTCTTATACGGACAGTTCATTGTTGAATTCGGCGTTACTTTCAACAAGCTAAATACTGGTGCTGGTTTATTGTTTCTCTTTTTGGCTCTCGGATGCTGGTTTACTCAAGTGATTGCGTGTATTTTTGGCAGAAGACCTACGTATCTATTCTTCACAATGGTGGTCCTCTTAGGGTCCGTCGCGTTTGCTGCCCTGAAGACTTATCATGGATACTTGGCGTATTGTATTTTGGATGGATTCGGAATCGCTCCCATGGATACGTTGGTCCAGGCGTCATTATCAGATATTTTCTTTTTGCATCAGCATGGAAGGTTGATGGCAATTTATACCTTGGCTTTGGGAACAGGATCAAGCTGGGGACCGATAATTGCTGGGTACATGGCTTCATACACCCTGACATGGTCATGGATTAATTACACCATAATTATCCTTATGGGAACAATTCTTCTTCTTGAAATATGCTTTTTACGTGAGTCTTACTATGATCGGCTGTCTACGATAACTTCGACTGAAGGATGGGATTCGTCCACTAATACGTCAGAAAAAGTGCACGCTAAGGTAATTTCTGAGGAAGTTACCCCAACAGGGAATGCATCTTTTTTGCTGAAAATGAAATTCATGAAACCCATGTACCAAAAGAATACTCTTTTCGAAGTGGGTATTGCTCCCTTCAGGACTCTCAGATATCCAGCTGTGGTGTGGGTCGCTGTGGGATATGGCATTCAAATGTGTTGGCTTTCACTTACGTCTTTGACAGTTTCACAATTTTTTGCTGCTCCGCCGTATTTGTTTTCTACTGCTGCTTTAGGTAACGTCAATTACGCTGGCATTGTTGGCTCTGTGGCTGGTCCCATTTACGTCGGTTTCAGTGACAAGTATTGCATTTGGCGTGCCAAAAGAAACAATGGTATCTCTGAGCCCGAGTTCCGTCTTGATTTGATGTGGCTCCCATTGATTTTAAATACGCTCGGGTTATTGTTGTACGGCTTGGGCCCAGCATACAAATTATCATGGGTCGTTGGTATGTTCGGCATAGGACTCATCAACTTCGGTATTTCCACAATTACTGCTTGTATGTTGACCTACGTCATGGAATGTTATCCAGCAGAAGTTACTCAGACCATGCTGACATTGCTTTTCATCAGAAATATTATAGGAGCAATATTCAATTGGGTCTTTCAAGATTGGCTTGATGCCATGGGGATCAAGAAGTTCACAGCCCTAATGGCAGTCTTATGTTTAGTGTTCAATGGTTTTGCAATTGTCTTTGTGATTTGGGGGAAAGCTTTCAGAAAATTTACTGCAAAATGGTACACGAAGCTGTTACCAGTCTCTACTGTGTCAGTGCTCCCTAATTGATTAAATATTTGAAATTTGTGATTTGTACCATGTTAGGCATTTTTGTTTTTGTAATCTCTTAAGGAAGTCATGATGGGCAATGGAGAGGTTCTTTGAAGTGTGTTAAATATGCTTTAGCTTGAAGTGCTTGCAAGTCTTTTTGCTACTACTTCTGCTTACTCAGAAAAAAATACAAATTCGGAAGTGAAGAACAAAAAATCATTGAATTATAAAAGTATGTTGAAACAGAAAGAATATGGTAATAAACTTATGTCGTGGTTTATTCATTTATAGGAGAATAGTCAAAACTGTACTAAGTAGAACAAGAATCGAAGTTAGATGCAACTTGAGACCAGAATCAACGCTTGTGGTGGAAACTGCAGGGTGTGGAGAACCTGACCCAACCAGTAATCTAGACGAATGTACGCTAGCCAAAGTAGACATTGTATAAGAGTATGCCTTCTTCGTGTTAAGCAGCAAATCAGTTCCGTGATAGTTATCTTGCAGTTCAGTCGCAATGGACATCGATGAATCAGAAATGGGCTCATAAGTTGTTGAAGAGGTATGAAAATCGACATCTGTAGACGCCTTTGTCGAGGTATAAAGAATGGTAAGGTTATCTCTTTTACTGGATGTCAAGCTAGCAGTTACTGGACCCCAACCGCTGTCTTCTGGTGGCGATAGGTTACCATTGGTGCAATCAACGCAAGGTAAATAAAGAGTATTCTGTTGCGAAACATGGGCCAGCGATGCAGCCAAAGTGGAGGTAGAAACAATAGAAAAAGTTTCACTTTGTGAAGTAGTTTCTGTGAATGCAACACTTTCTGAAGATTCCATTTCAGATATCAGCTTATGCTGATTCGAAAGCATCAGGCTAAATTCGATAACATCACTCGCTGACTGCTTGGGATCATCATCCGAAGGAACACCGACTGTGTTCGTCAGTGTATGTGACAAAATGAAATGTACAGAGGTCGGCACGGTTCCCGACGCTTCGAATAGTGTGGTTTTGGAAGAGAGTTTTCCGGAAGGTATCATAGAGGATGGAAAAGCTGTTTCGGAACTTGGCAGATAAGGAATTTGCAACCCTGTTACTGAAGCCATAGCGGCTGTAGAATGATCGCCATACTTATGAGATTGAGATGGTGGCAGGATATTCGTGGATGTCGAGACAGATAAGGGGACTTCAGATATAACACGTGTAGAACTATTAAAATATGCTTTGAAATAGTTACTGCTCGCCACAGTTTCAGGGGACAGAGCAGATAGTAACGTGGACTGCTCTCCATCTATAGTGGTGGCTATTGCAGCAATTGTGTGTTTCTGAACTGTGTTATCTGAAGTGAAAAATGCTAAAGTAGGAGTAGGAAGACTATGCTTAACAGCTGAAGAATCTGTAGAGCCACTTCCGTTCAATGAAAGTGAAGAAGCCACATCAGAAGTTGACAGTAGAGCAAAAGTGTTGGATTTCAATATCAGTGACAGTTTTTGCTTATGATTTGATGACACATTATCAGATGAAAAGTTCAATCCCAGGGATGTGTCAGTCTTAGAGGTATGGCTTGTGCATTCTGGACATTTCTGAACTGCGGTAGAACTTTCAGAAGGTTTAGACGTTACCATGGTGACTTCCCCATCAGCTTTCAGACTTACTTCCTTAGGAACATGTGTAGTAGGTGAAATAAAAGGTGAGGTTGATAGATCCAGCTTCAGGGTGGCTGTTGAAGAAGACGTTTGGAGAAAAGCAGATGTGCTTGCAGTTAAAGCACCATTGGAATTTGTGGTGACATCCACGATGGCCGAAATTGTCTCCACAGATCCTCCAGATTGGACTTGCGGAAAGGTGATGGTGTATCTGGCACATCTTTCACAACCAGTTTCTAACAGGTGCCCGTCTCCAGTATTTGAGTACCTTCCAGACGATACATCTTGCGACATAGATGATTGTTCATGAGATACGTATGCTGAGGCAGATGACTGCGGGAAGATGGAAGCAGAACCGCTTTCAACTAAGGAATATGTCTGCACGTTAACTTTGTGATATGTGGTCAAAAGGTCGCTCTTAGTAGGTAAATCAAGTTGCAAGCTAGATGAATGTGCAATGATTGACAAACGCCCTGTCATGGTATTCTCAGAAATAGCACCTTCGGAATTCGATACCGACCAAGAAGAGGAGATAACATTAGAACTAGTATTTGTTCTGGAGACAATGTTAGATATTACCTTTGAAATTTCTTCGGAATGGGAAGTATGTAAATCGTTTGTGTGAGCTCTTGTGCTCAGTTCTGCACTCTTTTGAGTTATTGTGGAAGACATGTCTTCTGAAGCCGAAGGAATACTCTCTGAGGAGGCCACATTGGAAAATATAGTTGATTTTGATTCACCACCAGAGCTTTGTGTTAAGTAATTTTGAACGTCGGAAGATTTAGCAACCCTAGCGGATTGAACAGTATGGAATGATTGTTCAAGCTTGGAAGTGCTCTTCATACTCAGTAATAATTCAGACCTCAAAGCAGCAGAAGCAGAATATGTAGTCGTTGATAGGATCTCAGATCTCAAGGTTCCTTCAGAAACTTGAATATTTGGAGAACCTGATGGGTATATAGAATGTGACTTCTGTTTAGTAACACTTTCAGACCTGGTATTACTCTCGGACGTATACGCAGTGTGAGAACCGGGGACATTTTTAGAACCAGAATGGCTTTCTAAGGCCGAGACGAGACGAGCTGCAGATGTGCTTTCAGTAAAGGATGCATTTTCAGACGTAGAAACTTTGTAAGTTGTACGTACTTCACGTGTAGAAAAACCAGAAGCTTGCCGCATAGTACTGGAAACGTCCCTGATAGCAGATGAGACAATAACGGCACTTGAAGAACCACTGCTGGTAGGAGGTATTCTAACAGGACTAGAATATTCGATGTTAGAAGGAGAAACTCTGGCAGTACTCGAAAAATCGTTGCCTGTACTGGAGGTGCTTTCAACAAAAGTGATACTTTCCAAAGATGATTTATGTTCTGAGAGTACTGAGCTGGTAAACGACAGTGTCTCAGTAGAATGAGTGAGACTGGAGGTTAGGGAAACTTGTTTGGACATGGAAGCACTCGAAGTAGGGCTATTATGAAACATGTCCGAAGTCAACGCAACGGAGATTTTACTTGAAACAATGGCAGATGACAACAGAGCCAAGAATTTATCTGTCCTAGAATCAGAATGGGATGCAAAATCACTGTGAAGCGTTGTTGTGGAATCTTTGGTGCATTCTGGACATGGGTAGTCTGTCAAGTCAGTAGTAAATGCTTCTGCAGCAAGTGAGGTGGACCTGGTTGATACAGCATTAGATGAAGAGTCCACAAAGTCTAAATCTGACGATTTTAATTGCAGTGAGACCAGTGTGGAAGAAAAACTAAGTCCTGAACTTGAAAATGTTCGCTTCTGATCACTCGTCTCAGTACGGAGATCTGTTGGAATAGCCAATTGATGGGAACTAGTCGATATAGATTCAAAGAACGTATTAGACAGTGTATTGGATGTGGAAGACTTGGTGCCTACTACGTGTTCGGTTAATGAATGGCTGACAGAGAGATGAGAAAGTGCAAAGCTGGGGCAAAAACCTTTGCTTGACGTGTTCATAATCACTTCCCCTGGGCTAAAGTTGGAGGAGGTACCTTGACTTGCATGAGAACTAAGCCTGGAAGTCGCCAATTGATCATCTGTAGAAGAAGTTGTAGCCCGTGATTCGTAACTGTGTACAAGATGGGAATTGCTGGAGACAGTTGTCAAACGTGTTCCATGCAATGGTACTTTTGGGTCATTGCTTGAAAACGTAGCTGTATGTGATTCCACAGAAGAGGTATTCGTATCTTTAAAGGACGAATCTTGTCTCGTTTTCGTCGGATCTTTTATATCATACGTATTTGTTGATTGACTTGGTTCAACCTTCAACGTAAGAGAAGAACTGAAGTCCCGATTCAGTACCTCCGTTGATGATGAAAGAATAGAATGGGGATCTTTAGTAATATAGGTGATGGATTTCATTTCTATCAGGCCAGAAGAAGCTTGAGAAGAACTGGATTTTATCAGTTGAAGATTGTGGTTGGAGATTGACATTTGTGTTGAAATGGAGTAGTAAGTGGAACTAGGCTTGTAGATAGTGATGTTTTCATGCTTAGAAACATGACTAGATCTGGATACTGAGCTGGGATCTGTTCCGGAAAAGACAGGATCAGCGCTAGTATGTGGGTCGATATCGCTGTGTCTAGTTTCGAGGCTGGATTCTATCTCATGTGATGTGATAGGTAAGGAGGACTCGTTAATGATTTCTGTTGCAGTAGTGAGATTCTCATTAAAGTCATTCGAAGTGTCACTTGGGTTCATGCTGTTACTAGCTCTAAGCTGAGAACTTAATGAGGCAAATTCGCTGCTAGAGGTAAAAAGAGCATCTTTACTGCTTTTCTGGTCCAAGTATGTGTTAGTAGTGGTACTGGGGTCTATTCTGGCCCTTGTTGGCAAGACGTAGCTGCTTGCATAGCCTGTGTTTTTAAGGTAACGACTATCAAGACTGGAAGACGCAACATAGACACTTGGCTTACTTTTTACACTTGAATCATGACTATAAGTTGAAAATGGAAAGGTAGCCAGACCATAAGTCGTTTTCAATTTTCGGCTAGAAGATTGGAAAGTTGAACTCTTCCCCCCAGCTTTATTGATTTCAACAGATGAATATGAGGAACTTGATCCATGAAAAGTAAGTAAGGATTTTCTATATTGTGTAGGAACTGAGGTTGGAGAAATATTGATCTCGTAAGAAGTGGTTGGAAAATCCGAGCTTGAAAATCGTTCATAAGTAGAAGAATCCAATCTAAGATCATCCTTCAGATTTTTTTGGTGGCTGAAGTTTATAGAAGAGCTCAGTTCGATTTTAAGTGCTGACTCGGTTGTAGAGCTAATTGAATGTTCCTCTCCAGAAGAGTATGATGCCTTTTCTGATGAGATTTGTGTGTATTCTGGCTGAAGACTCGTTTTTAAGGAAGCGGAGATGTATACTGGCCTTGACGTATGTTTCGATTTAGAGGTGGATAACTCGTTTGAGCTTTGCGTTTCATAGCTTTTGGCTGGTTGGTCACTATTTGTTTCCGGGAATTTTGATGTTGGACTGAATATTTTACTGGAGCTGCTAGAAGTGACAAAGGGAGGCTCTCTATTTGCTGGTAAAGGTGTATCTGCGTTTGCGAAACAAGCTTCACATGATGTTGGGAGAGCTTTATCAGGTGGCGGGTGCTTGTACATCACATATGACGTGATAGAAAAACCACCGATCGTATCTCCACCACCTATCTTAATATGTTGCTGTTCATAGCCTTCACCCACATTAAAATAAAAGGTATTGAAATCAGCAACAACAGTTAAAACACTCCCTGAAATGGTAGCAGAAAAAACAATACCTAAGAAGCCAATCTTGTTCTTGTTACCCCAACCGGCGATGTTAATGTATTCAGATGGAGCCTCCAACCCAAAGCGAACATATGAAGACGAGGAGGCAAGGTAGATGGTTTGGCCAGAGGAAAGTGGCCAAGTGCTAGGAAGATCTTCAATCAAGATGGATTTTTCTCCAACTGTGTAACAACCTGTGCCTTGCACATTAGAATGCTGGTACATGTTCATTTTGTGCAAGCAAATAGTTCCATCATTGGTGACAGTTTGAGAAGCCCGACCAAAATGTGAAATTCCACCGTTGTTTTCCACGTCCTGATGAAAGTGGATAGTGCCATGGTTTTCTGGGGTTACCCACCAATCTGCCCAAATGTTCATATTTGACCCATCTGAATCGCCACGGCCAAGCATAAAAATATCTCCATTATTCACAAAGGTAGGGCCATTGAAGTTGAAATTTGGATCTGAAATTTCATTCCTGGCATTGAGCACAACTCGGCCATTATTGGTGATGCCTTGGAAAAAGTAAACGGACATTCCCACGTTCATTCCGTCATCGCCGATATACAACTGCCCGTCATTGGTAACCGCATTCTTGAAAGAGTTGTACGTGTCCCCCTCCTCGTTGTTATAGGATAAGTAACTTCCCCCATTTACGAGAAGACTATCCCAAACATCGGCATTTCCAACGATGTCCGTATTCTGGCTAATGGTTATTTGCGAGAATGCAGTACTGACAATCACCGATAAGCTTACAAGCAATACTTGAGTTGAGAGCATCAGCTGGTGGTATCTACAGAATTGTGACAGCCTCGGCTCTATTAATATAGTGAAGAAAAAGTGTTATCCTTCTGTCTCGTTATTGCAAAATGCGCAAGGACAATGACGCTTCTGGAAATTAAGAGCTCGTTTACGTTTATGCATGATGTACACAGCGGTAATTATGCACGAAGTTGATTATATGTCTGTCTAAAAAAGATTACTGTGAGTTAGTTACACCTAAAGCATCCTTACCTAATCAATTTGAGGATACCGAAAAAGAAAGACGGGCGTTGCGTGAAAAGTTTTCAAACGACAACACCATTAAGAAACTGCAACTTTGTGTCCTGTATTACAGTTTGCTTTTGGTTGCTTTTTTATTTTCAAACGAATTTCTTTATTATATCGAAATTGAAATATCCCAATTCACTCTTGCTTCTACTCTTCGAAGAAGATTTTGTTCACATGCAATTCCACCCTCCAGATATCCTATATTCAATATTGACTACTGCTACTGTTTCGAGGGTAAGCGGTCAGGGGTATTAAAAACTTTGAAGCCTACGAGCTGGTAATAATCACTCAATTCAAGTGCTTCAGTAATACTTGAAAAATGGCAGAAGAAATGAAGACGTATAACGTTCGGCATCCTATTGTATGCACCGCGCTTTTAAATTGTACAGATTTGATCTCTTCGTAAGCTGTATTGCATATGTGTGTTTTAGCTTCAGGCTTGCATATTTACTAGTTTCGGTTTTAGGGCGTAGCCAAGCGAGATGTTTTCTGCTTTGAAGGCAATTTCCGAGAGCTTCTTAGATTCTGCATTTCTTGAGCTCCTGGAGTTTACTGTGCTTATTAAAAACATCAGTACTACTGTGGCTTTTATAGATATTTCTTCTTCGTTATCAAATTAACGAATGTGTAAGTTGCCATTCTTTTCTTCCTGTTTCTTAGTTGATGCAGACGATGGAATTAGCGTGGACCCATGACACTTCCCTGCACATCTACCTAAAATGCAAACTTCTCGTCAAGTGTATGGTGCCATGCTAACTATGCATTACATCGCTTAAAGATTCCAGTAAGTGGAGCATATCATCGTTAAGAAGCCTCACACATGCAAGTACCTGAAATGATGGTTCTATTATCTCATTGGCTCATAGGTTGCTTCTTAGCGCGTCTAAAATCCTCCTGTCTACTGCGACCCAAATCGACTTAGGCATTTTTTTTAATTATTATTCTTACTATTAGTTAACGTTTAAGATCCTTTTTGATTTCGAGGAGACTGACAATGGATGACAATTCTTTGTTAAATGATTTGCGAGGAAAATAATAACTTTTAAAGTTGCGATAAAAGCACCGTAAATCGATGTACGTAGTATACTCATGTCATGGGAACTCGCAATCGTCCCACAATAGACGTATATGGGAAACAAAATCACTAAGTTCCAACCATGCTACAAGAGATACAAGAAAATAAAATCAACCAAATAGATATTTGCGTGCGCCAAACCATTTTTTCCTTTCGTGTCTAATCAGCGAAGCCTATCATGCTTCAACAAATGTTACTTTTGCTCCTTCTGGTACTGATTTCATTCAAATTTTGCTCTTTTTTTCTTAAAACATAATTTTGCCATAAATAACATACCATAGTAGCAAACATGTAGTTTATTGGATGTTTTCGATTTTTCTTGGTCTATTTCAAGTTTCTTCATCTTTCAATCAATTCTCGCGAATTTTGAAAATGCACCAACATTTGTACAAACTGCAGTTTATAAAGCTCGTTGTCCTCGATTACAGAATGTAAGACTGAAACAAGGTTTTTTTACCCACAATGGAGTATAGTTTTTTTATTCTGTCATATTCTCAAGGGCTGTGTCTGCATCGAAAATAAATGAGTTCATAGTAACTGAAGCACTTGGTATCCAAGTTATCGCACAACCATAAAAAGTATAAATAAGATATTAATTAAAAGAAAGTATGAACAGCACCTATGAAAACTTAGGTTTTCATAGCAGCAGAACCCATGACAATAAAACCATTGACCAACGAACAGACCTTACCACTTACCATATTGGAAACCTATCGAGGGATGGAAGCACCATGTTTGATCCCTTGAAAGCGTCCGAACAACCTGTACCCGGAACGCCCAACACCCCTGACAAGCCGGCCATTTCGACCTCTACGCAAGATGTTATAGCCAAAAATATTCGTTCTCTTCCATCTCACCTTGAGTTTCCTTCCGCGTAGAGGTGTTCCATCCATTCGTGCCATGGCTTGAGAAGCCCCTTCTACCAGCGAGAATTCCAAGTAGGCATATCCACTAGGAAGACCAGTAGTTTTGTCTGATAGTATAGTGACTCGCACAACATCTTCGTTCGATGAAAAGCGCAACGCCAATTCAAGCGCAGTAACATCCCTATGCAAATTCCCTATATAGACTGAACGGGAATCCACGTCAGAAGTAGATACTTTATTCATGGTAGAGTTCGAGATGTCATCCAATTGCGAGCTTATATCTCGCAACATGGCTGCTTCCCTCTCTAATTCTGTCAACTGCGACTCAAAGCTCATCTCGTTCCCGATTTGATTGTGGGCTGAGGAAGCTTGTTGGTCAAGTGCCTGCACTGAACCATTATTCGAAGGGAGCATTATTTCTGGGTACGTAAAGCCAAGATTGTTTGTTTCATTTTCGCCGCAAGGTTCTTGGCAAGACTGTAGTATGGGTTTGGAAAGAGACATTTCCGTGACGTTGAGAAAGGGTAGTGCACACAATACAACTTGTGGCAGTACTACATATTCAAGACCGGAAAGTCGCGATCCCGATTAAGGTTCTTGAGTAACGAGTTTCCTTTAATAGACCGTGGAGCACTAGGAGTTTCTCTAGTGGTCGAAGTTGCACCGTAGTAATTTTGTACTTTCCTTTTTCCTTTCCCTCTCGCTAAAATAGGATCTCTTTCATTGCCCATCATGTCATCGTCAGTCTCGTAACCATGATCCTCAAGGAAATCCTCGTCTGAGGTAACGCGCATGAACGAAGGTTCATTTGGCGACAAAGGTTCATTTGCGAACATGAAAGGCTCCGACTTTTTCCGGGAGTTGCCGCTCCCGAGGCAAACTATTAGCGTTGTCATGACAAAACCAAATAATATGACACCGATTATTATGCCAATGCACACACTGATCCACCCAATGTGGATGTGCAAAAAGTTCTTTGGTGCGTCAAACCATTCTGGCTTGAGGGGTTTATCAAGAAGAAACACGCAACTAGAGTTTGGGGTCATGACGTTCGTGCATCCATGCGAAACGATTTTCACCTTGTGGTCCGATGATTCAAACCCGCTTACTTCACGGTTCAAATGAAGAAAAGTCTCCCCCGTAGCCTTGTTCTTGATGCACCTGAAGTTTCCATACGTGTGGTTTGTATGGAAGATAAAACTTCCGTTAGAATCGTGGTGCACAGAATTTACACACTGGAGTAAAGTGTCAACGTCAGTATTTGGAACCAAATGCAATTCCAAGAATTCCGAAAGACGGTTGTAGCTTGCACTAATATTAGAATCTTTCAACAGATCAGGCGAGGGAATCAACAAAGAGTATTCAGAGGGCTTTCCTTCCTCATTCAAGTTTAATGTGTCGACAAGTTGCGGTATCTGCTCAACAAGATGCAGAAAAGAATAGTTGGGGTAAGAAGCAATTTCCGTTGTCTTGACCAAATTTAAAAGAGAAACGTGAAAATTGTCAGGAAGTAATATTTTGCTCGTGATGTGAATAACGCCTTGACTGAAGAGAACATCGGAATTTAACGGCATTGAAAAAGATGTGTGGTTAACCGTGATGAGATGATTCACATCACCGCTCCTGTACCTCTCGGAAATGTTAACGTAATCTCCACGGAGTGTTTTCACTTCAGTAAACAGTTCTCTTTCGTCCTGAAGGCCAAAATCGGAGTAAACCAAGTCTTCAAGAAAGAAGCCCTTCAATATATCCTTCAATTCATGCGGATGCGACTCCAAATACTTCATTACTAACCCCAAACTCTTCCATGAACCGTAGTTTTGCTGCGAAGATTTGCCCCTTCCGTCCCATACGGTGTTTCCGCAGGGGAGAAATGCACTATAGCCTTTATGATTTTCCGGAAGAGAAAGCATACTGAACTGACTTAGGTAGTTCAAGGTCGTTAGACACGATTCTTTGTCGATGATAACATGGTCGAGAGTGCCCCTAACCACCTCGTTAGAAATTAGATCCGCTAGCGTATGTTTGAATGAACTAGGTACCAAAAACTCGTCGTCCGCAACGTAGATAATGTTATCAGAGCTAGCATAAATCGGTAATGAACTTACTCTGACGTCATCATTGAACAGTACTTTCTTCCTTCCTTCTGAGACTGTACCATATACTTTCACTTTGAAGCAGGAGTTGATCCGCTTCCGCAGACATAATTTAGAGAATACCAAATGGCGATAGGAGGCGCTTTTATCTAATTCTTTGTGGACATCAACAGCGCCGTCCAAAAAGTGATAGAGCATCGACTGCTTGTTGCTGAATGAGTTCGATGAGACTTTCTTCGCCGCTAAAAAAGCATCATCATCAACATAATCGTCTCTGTCAGATACTTCAACCACAATTGTTTGATTTTTCGTACTTCCGTCGATGAGATATTCCAATTTTCTAAATTTTAGTTCCTTCACAAGATATGAGAAGTGCATAGCGTAAAGAGCCTTTCTTGGTATCATTTCTGCTGCTTCGATATTCAAATCAGAGAAAACATTTGAATCAGAATTGTCCTCGACATCAATAACATGTACTAACCCATCTGCAGCAACTATAGAGGTGCCATTCACCGCAGTCCTTACTCTTCCATTAAGAATCAATTGTTGGGTATCTTTATCTTTGATTATCTGATAGGAATGATTGCCCAGTGCAGTCTTTTGTGTGCTGTTGGAATATCTATTTCCACCAATGACATGAGGAAAAAGTAGGTTCAGTAGAAGTTGCAAAATATCAGCTCTGACTTCACGGATCGCATCTTTACTAGGTTTTAGATGTGCTTGAGTGATACCGCTGAAAAGAACCGTATAATACTTCTTCTGCAAATCCAGTAGTGAAGCGTCAATGACAGAATCGGATGGGATCAAAATTGTCGACACATTCGCTGTATATTCTTCGCACGACATTTGGAATCCAGAGCCACGGATATTGGTAAAAGCCAGTTGGAATAATTGTTTGATGAAAGAAATAGAGTGTCCATTAATTGACGTGTGATGCAAATCCATTAGCATAGAGCACAACGTAGGAGGTACAGGTAGTAGTCGATCTATCGTATGAATGTAGGATCTCTGGTGCTTTGCGTAATAATTCGCCTCCACAATGTCGGCAAAATCATTTACCTGAGCGCTGTTGGGAGTACTGGTGACTTTTAGAGGAAAGCTCGTGTTACCATCGCGGTAGTGCTTAGTGATGTAGAGGGAATCGAGAATCACATCCTCATTCCCAGAGGGGTCAATAGACAGCCGTTCATCAGCAAAATACCGCTTGAGAGTATCTGTGGTGTCGTTGATGGCAAACTGATCATCCACAAAAGCCAGATTCACGGGAGCAAATAACGTAACGTTCAGGAGCTTGTTCACTACCGGTATGAGATTGTGCTTTTGCAAATGTCGGAGAAAGTAGGAGAATTGTGCGCTTGAAGACAAGTAGTCCACGATTGTAGACGGTTTGGGCACAGGGCTTTCAGAAGGTTTAGCAGTTGGAGAAGCGTCAAGAACATGTGCCACCACTAGCCACAAGAACCAAAAACAGAAGAGCATAGTGCACCGGAGCTAGGGATCCTCTTAACCGGATGAAGCAGACTTGGAAAAAGGTGGGCAAAATTTAGTCGAAACGGCTCAAATCCCCGAAGTGTCGAATCCCTGTACGTTTAAAGGCGTGAATGATTGAAGACGCTAAGATTAATTATGCTACTGCTAAAACGCACTCTGGAGTGCATACAGAAAAAAGCCATAAGGCGCACAGAACTACAGCAACGCGGATATTCTAAGTTGCGTGTATATGAGCCCAGCTCTGGTACATAATTAACAAATTAAACAGAAACTTCTTCGACTGAGACTGCTTCAGCCTTGTCGTCGGTATCAGGAAGAACCTCAGTCTCGCGTCTGAAGGCGTGTTCGCTTGGAACGAATCCAGGAGACTTCCAGGCCTTGTCGACCTTTTCGTACAACTCGTCAACTTCCTCCAAGGAAAGACCCTTGGTCTCGTAAATGCTGTACCAAGCAAAGAGGAAGCACAAGAAGTTGCAACCACCCCAGATGAAGAACACCTTAGAGCCCAAGTTACCCTTGTCTGGCTCAACCATGTATGGAGTAGCAAAAGCAATGGCCCAGTTCCACAACCAGTTGGAAGCGGCACACAAAGCAACAGACTTGGCTCTAGTTCTCAATGGGAACAATTCTCCGACGACAACCCAAGCAGTAGGGCCCCAAGTAGCTGCGAAGAAGGCAATGAAAATACATGAGAAGGCCACAAGACATTGCTTTGCGGCGTGACCCGAACCAGCAACACCAACGATAGCGACAACAAATTGCGAGAAGGACATTCCAGCAGCTCCCACCAACAAAATGTTTCTCCTTCCAACGATTTCCATCAAGAGGATACCTGGCACAGTAGAGCCAACATTAACAATGTTAGTTGCCAAAGAAGTCACGAAACCGTTCACACCAGCGCTTTGAAAGAAACTGGTACCAAAGTAAAAAATGAAGTTAACACCGGTCAACTGTTGGAAAGCCTGGCAAAGAACACCTGTAGACAATCTCTTCAACTGATGGTTCTTGTTAGAAAATACCTGAGACCAAGAAGATTTTCCGTACTCGATTTCAAATTCATAGGCAGCCTTGATATCATCTAACTCTTCAACCAAGTCAGGGTGGTCACTAGGAAGCTTTCTCAATATACTCAAAGACTTGCGTGCCTTCTCGTGTTCACCTTTAGAAACATAGAATCTGGGGGTCTCTGGCAAAAAGATCATACCCACACCCAAGATGATGGACCAAATCATTTGAAGACCAAGAGGGATTCTGTAACTGGCACTTGAATCCATTTTGTGAGTTGCCTGGTTAAAAACAGCAGCCAAGAAGATACCAATTGTGATTGCCCATTGGTAACAAGAAACAACAGCACCTCTAATCCACTTTGGAGTTGCCTCAGACTGGTACAAAGGAATTGTAGAGGAAATCAAACCAACTCCAAGACCAGCAATAACTCTTCCAACACAAAGCAAAGGAATACCAGTAGCTGCAGTTTGCAAAGCAGCACCCAAATTGAACACAATCAAAGAAGACAAAATAATACACCAACGTCTACCGAGAGTATCGGTGACAAATGGTGCTGTAATGGCACCAATAAAAGTACCAACAGACAAGATAGAAACAATCAAGGACGATTCAGAAGAACTGAACTTATGTTTGTTGGATGGAAATCTTTCTTTCACATAGTCCATGGCCATAACACCAGAAATTGTACCTGTGTCGTATCCATAAAGAACACCACCAAAAGCAGCGAATGCTCCTACGAGAATTCCCATAGAAGTGGATCCTGCTTTCTTTTCACCGACATTGATAAACCTTCTAACAATTTTGCTGTTTTCCAAACCCATTTTTCCGTAGAGAAGCAAGCAAAGAATATGTTGAAAACACCGTTGGAAGCAGAAAAAATTGGCTACAATTTATAGTCTTTTGTTCCGCTCGTCCCCTCATTTCCCCATATCGAATTTTTACTAAAAACTAGAAAGAATGGGGAAATATTAGGTCGATTGGTAGAGACGAGGCTGAGACGCAGTCAGTATGCAGACCAATATGTATACGGCTGGGTTTCTCCACAAAATGGAGGGAAAAACTGCATTCAAGATGAAGAATGCAGTACATGCAAGAAAAATATTCCGATCTAGCGCGTTTGGGCCAATGAAAAAGCTTTGGGTACCGAAGCATGCATATAATGTGATGTTAATCCGCGCATTTGCGCGGCGTAGATGCAGCTTCTGTGCTTCCTCCTCCTCTCATCTGTGGGGTAACACTACAATTTCCCCGTAAACGTACAAAATCGAAGCCCCAGCGGGTAAAACATCTCGTAATGCATGGGGTGAATCCTCTTTTTGACACAACTTTGTTTGCTGCTTTGGGTGAGAGCGGGGAAATGCCTAAATAGTTGCTACTGAAAGCTTTTTGCGTTAGGAAAAACTCCCTCGGGGCAGGAAAATCCTGAGTGGGGTTAATTCTCGGCACTTCGAAAACGCTCAGTAGCAAGATTATCCGATCTGCTATAGGAGACTTTTTTGAAGCATGATGCGACAAACATAGGACTTCGAATTATTGCTAGTGGGTTAGCTAACTTCGTAGCCTTCAGAATAAAATATTAGAGCAACCTTACAATGAAACAAAAGATGGAACTGCAGTGTTACTCCTTTATCGGAGGCAGTCCAAGCACGCTATCTGCAATCCTCGTCCCATGCTGGCGTTTTATTTTTTCCTTTTTCATGCATAGCTCCCTTGATTTTTGAAGTATAGCTTCAGAAAAAATTTATTTGGAGACTCAGGACAAAAGACTAAAAACAAAATTCAAATATGGGACTCCGCGATTTACTATGGCACCAGTAATGAGTATCGAGTTTCAGTGTGTTTTTATGAAAACCATCATTCCGACAAGCTTTTACTTCACATCGAAAAGCAGCTGAGGAGAAGTCGAAATAATTGAACCTCCAACATGCATGAATTACTACTGGGGAAGAAAGGAAAATTACGTGCAAATAGGGGTATACTTTATTCCTCGACAACAGATGATCACGGCTGAAGCAACAAAATAAAGACAATCTAATTTGGCCTTCTGCCAGAAAGCAAAAGGAATCTCCCACTATCAGAACGAATATGCTAATATATTTTCTCGAGAGGGATAATAGGATCAAAAAAAAATTTTGTTCATGAACTCGATTTTAACATTAGATGATCTGCAAGATGAAACTGAGAAGTAAATAGACGCATTTTTTTTTAGAGAGTAGTGATTATTATCTGACTGAAACCAACTTTTTACATCCAATATCAGCAAGTAAACGCGTCCTTCGTCATAGTAGAAGAAATCAAGTCTATTGGGGGGTTACCGGGGGATTTTCATACTCCCCATTCATGCAGTGTAATTCCTGATTTTAGTGTTTTGTGAAACGCGAGTGTCAATTCTTCCGTCTAATGTACCCCCGGAACTATGCGGGCGGAGAAGAGGAAAATTCAAATGTGCGGCAGAAAATATCGCATACGTCAAGACAAGAGACAATAATTTTTGCTCACTAGGTTGAGCACTGTTTTTAATCAAAAAGAATTTGAATTGTGGTTGATTACAATACTACGACCAGACCGAGAACCTATAAAGAAGCCACGAAAAGTAAACAAAAATTTCAAAACATGCCTCTTTCAGGTGTTTAAAGTTCAAAAGAACAGTGTAGCAAATGTCAAGCTGAGAGTCTCAAACTTCCATCGACTTCAAGTCAATAGTCCCCCTAAGAAGCGCGCGCCAGCACAAGGCTAGCGGCGCTAATTAGAGGTTAAGGTCTCGTTCGTTATCGCAATTAAGCAGACAAATCACTCCACCAACTAAGAACGGCCATGCACCACCACCCACAAAATCAAGAAAGAGCTCTCAATCTGTCAATCCTTATTGTGTCTTTGACTAGGATGAGCATTCGTTAATCGATGTTTTTCATGAAAAAACTTTCACACCCTGCTAACGATCTAAGGACGATGATCTCCACAATTGTGAGTTTACAGAACAACAATGTAGTGTTCTTTTCACTTTTACCTTTGGCGTTGTCTGGCAAAAATGTTGACGGCCCATTATTCTAACCAATAAATCATCACACTCAATCATTGCATTTGAGTGAGCAGTTCATTAAATTGCGATTGTCAGCCCCGCAGCTGTCAGCCCCGCAGCCTTAGTTACAGGTTGTGTATTAGTTACAGGTTGCAGAAATACCTGACTGGATACTCTGAAGGAAGCTCTGCATATTAATATGACAGACTCCGTTTCGTCATTAGGGTATGGACACCTTTACTGAAAGGGATAGTTCAAAAAATTTTCCTTTGTGGCAAATTATGTGTGTGTTTCTCTTGCTTCTCATTTCCGATGGGATCAGAACCTAAAGAAATCTACAACCGTTTGAAGAAAGAGAGTTGTTTTCCGCTTTTACTGATGTTCTTATGGCATCATGAAAATAGGTGGGGCCCATTTACGATCTTTTTGAGCGATGTCTTAAAAGAGAGTTTTCTTTGGGCTTACTTATTCGCCTCGCATTTGACGCAGGTCCAATGACAGTGAATCGTACTAAATGATCGACAGTGCTCATGCATATCCGAAGTGTGTGTGTGTGATGGTGTATATAAACTGCGCCTAAGTGTGATGCTGCATATAATAAACATCTTGCAGTTAAGTCGTAGATGCATGTCGCAAATGCACAGAAAACTTTTTTCGCGAGCTTCCATTGGCTTAATGGGGAATAGCCGATTCTGTTCCCGTATACTCTCGTAATGGGAACGAGCGGAAGTAAGAGATAACCGTAGATTGGGTTAAGTTGGATGTGTCACACATCGCTAAGAAAAATATTAGTGTCTTCAACATCTGAGTCTAACAAGTACCACCCCTTTCACCCCTTTTTCTGAACTCTTGCATGAGACGACACACTCGTACGTCTGGCTCCACCGTACTTGAACTATTAACTTTGGTGTGGATACACAAATCCACCCACTACTAGGGACACACATTTCCGCCTTCGATGGCACATGACACCGCCTTTATGCATAATGTATTCCAAGCATCTTCTCTGCATGAATGCAGCTACGCCACTTTCCACTTGCACCGTTCTACCGTTCCGCGCAGATTCCTGTTCCTAAGAGCAACATGACATACGCCGTTGATGTCAAGAATAAAGCTATTTTCAAACATAATGAGCGGATAGACTCATAGTTTCATAGGCTAATAAGGCTATAGCAAGCATTATGGTTGCGGTTTTGGCGGTTGTTAAACAATGAAATCCATTGTTTATACAATGCATCATACAGAAATTTTTTTCCTGCGACAAAACTCGACTGTAGAGTATGCAAACTAAATCACCTAAAAAACGTTTTCGTCGCTTGCAAGTTTTGCTTACCTGATTACAGATATCTAGCCCTGTATATTGAGGTTTGCCGTCATAGCGGTCTGTTCCCCAGAGTCGTAATGTACTAGTTGAATTACTAATTCGAATTTCCGACAAGATACGAATGCCGAAGTGCATGACTGTATCCTGCATGGTCACAACCCAATTTCTTTTTTTGGATTTCTGCCTTCGATTCACACGCAACTTACGACATGTGTTACCATTGGTTGTTCAGAGGTTTTCCTATGTCCCCTATCGAACGAAAGATATTGCAATACATAAGGGAAAAGGGAGAAGAAAAGGTAGACATCTTTCTTGCGATGTCCGCATCAACCTGTTCCTCAAATGACCGACAGTAACACGACAGTCTGAACCGAATCGCCGATGTCGCAAACAAGGTACAAGAAACTTCGGTCGAAGAATCTTGAGCGGATCGGCGGAAAACAAAACGTTTCCGCGGAAAGTCTCACGCCACGTGTGTTAAAGGCTGTGCTGCGCGTATCTGCATTCGGTGTGTAGTATTTTTTACCTTTTTTTACATTTCTTCGACCCCACCTTAAAAATTTTCGGCGTTTCGCGTAATTACCTTTCAACGTAGAAGGGTATGGAAGCCTGAAAGGGAAGTAATTTACCGCAGCATATGTCAACGGGCGACAGAGTACAAAAAATGAAAATTTCACTAGTCTCGTAACCCCACAGCTTTTGTTTATCCAAGGCACGGTTCAAGACTAACCTGCATCTACAGGTTGACACATTACCTCAGCAATTGTGCTCGCATGATGCAACGCCATGTCATTCTATTATCAACCCATCATCTCTCCTTTGCGTAATTGCTGGGTATCTTCAGACAATGATCTGAATCTATTGTTTGTAGATCTATTGTAGCGCACTGCAGATGCGAGAGATTGTTCTCAGTAAAGGTGAGGTATACTGGAACACTTGCATATGCGAGTTTCGCGTAAGTAGCTAGAGCTGTGACCTACGCATGCATCTTGGGCCTGAGATGTACTTTAACACAACATGCATGGGCTTCTAGAAAAGCTTTCACACCGTCCGCCTATACGGTGCCACTGTTATAAATGAATCAAATTTGCCAATACTTCGTTTTCGGTTTCCGCTTCCGTTTCCGTTACCGTTCCAGTGTTCGATGTTGCGCGGTTTTTTCACGCTTCTAATCTTTGTAGCCTTCACGGCTGCTACCGCTGTGATCAACGCTTGCCCTAACCAAAAGTTCACTTTCCATGCTCAAGTCGTGAACTTTCCACAAGCTACTATCACCGTCACTGATCCATCTGACAATGGCGACGGTACTTGGGATGTGACAATCAACTTCAACGCTGATGCTACCATGTCGTTGAAGTCGTTGTCCGAGTTGAAGATCTTGAGTTTGTCCAAGACTTACTTCTTGTACTCTTACAACCTCAAGGTTGACAACATCAACAACCCAGGCTCCTGGTCTCAGAGAGTGACTGTTACCCCAAGATCTGTTGGCGATTATAAAACTTGTATGCCACAATTCACCATCCAGTACGATTGGTGTAGTGCTGGTGTTACTGACTGGAGCGAATGTCAGAACTGGAAATATCAAGGTTCTTACGACTACATCACTGGATGTGACAACTTTGACCAAAGCACTGGATTTTCACAAAAGGATGCTCCAGACTACTGCTGGGATGCCACCCTTCCACAATCTTCTTCTGCAGTCATTTCCTCTGCTGCTCCATCATCTAGTGCTCCAGTGGTTCCAAGTGCTCCTGCTACCCCTAATACTCCATCCAGTCCAAGTGACCCAAATACCATCAACGCTTGTCCAAACCAAAAGTTCACTTTCCATGCTCAAGTGGTGAACTTCCCACAAGCTACTATTACCGTCACTGATCCATCTGACAACGGCGACGGTACTTGGGATGTGACAATCAACTTTAATGCTGTGGCTACCATGTCTTTGAAGTCGTTGTCCGAATTGAAGATCTTGAGTTTGTCCAAGTCTTACTACTTATACTCTTACAACCTCAAGATTGACAACATCAACAACCCAGGCACCTGGTCTCAGAGAGTAACCGTCAACCCAAGATCTGTTGGCAATTATAAGACTTGTATGCCACAATTCACCATCCAGTTCGATTGGTGTAGTGCTGGTGTTACTGACCAGAGTGAATGTCAGAACTGGAAGTATCAAGGTTCTTACGACTACATCACTGGATGTGACAACTTTGACCAAAGCACTGGATTTTCGCAAAAGGATGCTCCAGACTACTGTTGGGATGTTAATGTACCATCATCATCTTCAGCAATTGTCTCCTCTTCTGCAGCTCCAAGCTCTTCTAGTGTTCCAGCTGCTCCAAGCTCTTCCAGTGTTCCAGTTGCTCCACAATCTTCCAGTGCTCCAGCCGTTCCATCTGCTCCTGCTACCCCAAATACGCCAACTGACCCAGACACTATCAACGCTTGTCCAAACCAAAAGTTTACTTTCCATGCTCAAGTGGTCAACTTCCCACAAGCTACTATTACCGTCACTGATCCATCTGACAACGGCGACGGTACTTGGGATGTGACAATCAACTTTAATGCTGTGGCTACCATGTCTTTGAAGTCGTTGTCCGAATTGAAGATCTTGAGTTTGTCCAAGACTTACTTCTTGTACTCTTACAACCTCAAGGTTGACAACATCAACAACCCAGGCTCCTGGTCTCAGAGAGTGACTGTTACCCCAAGATCTGTTGGTAACTATAAGACTTGTATGCCACAATTCACCATCCAGTACGATTGGTGTAGTGCTGGTGTTACTGACTGGAGTGAATGTCAGAACTGGAAATATCAAGGTTCTTACGACTACATCACTGGATGTGACAACTTTGACCAAAGCACTGGATTCTCACAAAAAGATGCTCCAGATTACTGTTGGAACGAGCCAAAGTCTTCTAGCTCTCAGTCCTCAGCGACTTACTTGACACCACATAACTTCGACGTGACTTCCGGAGACTTTTCTGTTCCGGCTTCTTCCAGCGTGGTTTCTTCTCAGGCTTCCTCAAGCGTGGTTTCTTCTCAGGCATCCTCGAGCGTGGTTTCTTCCAGCAGTTCCGAAGTCACCTCTGAAACCCCAAATGACCCTCAAAATAGACCACCACCACGTACTGTGGGCCCTGAAGTCAGCACAGTGACATTTTCTTCTGACAGTGCATCGTCAGCAATTTCATCTAGAACTGCGCGTCTTTCTTCCTCAGCTGCTTCTTCTGGTTTGTCCTCTTCTGAGGTCTCATCTTCTGAGG
Source organism: Clavispora lusitaniae (assembly GCF_014636115.1). NCBI lineage: Eukaryota > Fungi > Ascomycota > Pichiomycetes > Serinales > Metschnikowiaceae > Clavispora > Clavispora lusitaniae. The sequence continues at coordinate 2,411,228 of NW_027093975.1, read as the reverse complement.
TCTCTTCGACATTACCATCATCTGATGCTTCCTCAACTGAGGCAAGTTCTGTGGTCTCTTCTGATGCATCGTCTGCGATAACTTCTGAGTTCCACCCACACACGCTTGCACCAAAGTTTTCGTTGGTTTCCTCTTACGACTTTCCTCCACTGAGTGACTCTATTTCTACGGAGTCGTCGTCTCAAGAGTCTTCTGTTGTATCCTCTACTGATGGATCTTCAGTTGTGTCTTCCACCGAAGTTTCAAGTAAAGCCTCTTCTACTGATGGGTCTTCAGCTATTTCCTCTACTGAAGAATCTTCCAAGGTCTCATCTACTGACGTCTCTTCTTCCACTGAGGAATCATCCGTCGTTTCCTCTACTGAAGCTTCTTCTAAGGTTTCTTCCACTGAGGGATCATCCGTTGTATCCTCTACCGAAGTCTCTTCTAAGGCCTCCTCCAAGATCTCTTCCAGAGCTTCTTCCACTGAAGGATCTTCTAAGGTCTCCTCTACTGAAGTTTCTTCCAAGGTTTCCTCTGCTGAAGTCTCGTCTACTGAAGTTTCTTCCAAGGTCTCGTCTACTGAAGGATCATCAGCTGTTTCCTCCACTGAAGGATCATCTGTCGTTTCTTCGGATGTTTCTTCTAAGGTCTCGTCTACCGAGGTCTCGTCAAGGGCTTCTTCTAAGGTTTCGTCTAAGGTATCTTCCACTGAAGAATCTTCTAAGGTCTCCTCTACTGAAGTGTCTTCTAAGGTTTCTTCTACTGACAGTTCTTCTGTCGTGTCCTCCACCGAAGTTTCTTCTAAGGACTCCTCTTCAACAACCTCTGAGTTCCACCCACATACACTTGCGCCCAAGTTTTCGTTGATTTCCTCTTACGACTTTCCTCCACTGAGTGACTCCATTTCTACAGAGTCGTCATCTCAAGAATCTTCAGTTGTATCTTCTACTGATGGATCCTCAGTTGTATCTTCCACTCACGGATCTTCAATTGTGTCGTCCACTGAAGTTTCTTCTAAGGTTTCTTCTACTGAGGGCTCGTCCGTCGTTTCCTCTACTGAAGCTTCTTCTAAGGTTTCTTCTACTGAGGGATCTTCTAAGGCCTCCTCCAAGACCTCTTCCAGAGTTTCTTCCACTGAAGAATCTTCTAAGGTCTCCTCTACTGAAGTTTCTTCCAAGGTTTCTTCTGCTGAAGTCTCGTCTACTGAAGTCTCTTCTAAGGCCTCCTCCGAGACCTCTTCTAGAGTTTCTTCCACTGAAGGTTCTTCTAAGGTCTCCTCTACTGAACGTTCTTCCAAGGTTTCTTCTGCTGAAGTCTCGTCTACTGAAGTCTCTTCTAAGGCCTCCTCCAAGACCTCTTCTAGAGTTTCTTCTACTGAGGGATCATCCGTTGTGTCCTCTACCGAAGTTTCTTCTACGGCCTCCTCCTCAACAACCTCTGAGTTCCACCCACATACACTTGCGCCCAAGTTTTCGTTGATTTCCTCTTACGACTTTCCTCCACTGAGTGACTCCATTTCTACAGAGTCGTCATCTCAAGAATCTTCTGTTGTATCCTCTACTGAAGGATCTTCTAAGGTCTCTTCGAAGGTTTCATCCACTGACGGCTCATCTGTTGTGTCCTCTACTGAAGGATCTTCTAAGGTCTCTTCTACTGAGGCTTCTTCTAAGGCTTCTTCTACTGAAGGATCTTCTAAGGTCTCTTCTACTGAGGCTTCTTCTAAGGTTTCGTCTACCAAGGCTTCTTCTAAGGTTTCCTCGTCTAAGGTTTCCTCTACCGAGGCTTCTGTTGTTTCTTCCACTGAGGGATCTTCTAAGGTCTCTTCTACTGAAAGATCTTCTAAAGTTTCTTCTACTGATGCGTCTTCTGTCGTTTCTTCTACTGATGGGTCTTCCGTGGTGGTATCCTCTACTGAAACATCGTCTGTGGCTTATCCTACTGATTCTTCGTCTGTTGTTTCATCCACTGAAGCTTCTGCAACTACATCGGAATTCCACCCACATACAATTGCTCCAAAGTTCTCTTTGATTACCTCCGATGAGGTGTCTTCTACTGACGGATCTTCTGTTGTTTCTTCTACTGAAGGATCTTCTAAGGTCTCTTCTACTGAAGGATCTTCTAAGGCTTCTTCTACTGAAGGATCTTCTAAGGTCTCTTCTACTGAGGGATCTTCTAAGGCTTCTTCTACTGAAGGATCTTCTGTTGTTTCTTCTACTGAAGGATCTTCTAAGGTCTCTTCTACTGAGGCTTCTTCTAAGGTTTCGTCTACTAAGGCTTCTTCTAAGGTTTCCTCTACCGAGGCTTCTGTTGTTTCTTCTACTGAAGGATCTTCCAAGGTTTCCTCTACCGAGGCTTCTGTTGTTTCTTCTACTGAGGCTTCTTCTGTTGTTTCTTCTACCGAGGCTTCTTCCGTTGCTTCTTCTACTGAAGGATCTTCTGTTGTTTCTTCTACTGAGGGATCTTCTGTTGTTTCTTCTACTGAGGGATCTTCTGTTGTTTCTTCTACTGAGGCTTCTTCCGTTGCTTCTTCTACTGAAGGATCTTCTGTTGTTTCTTCTACTGAGGGATCTTCTGTTGTTTCTTCTACTGAGGCTTCTTCCGTTGCTTCTTCTACTGAAGGATCTTCTGTTGTTTCTTCTACTGAGGGATCTTCTGTTGTTTCTTCTACTGAGGCTTCTTCCGTTGCTTCTTCTACTGAAGGATCTTCTGTTGTTTCTTCTACTGAGGCTTCTTCCGTTGTTTCTTCTACTGATGACTCTTCTATTGTTTCGTCTACTGAAACTACATCGACTTGGCCACATACGATTGCTCCAAAGTTTTCATTGGTCACTTCTAGTGAACCTTCAACTGAACAGTCTTCTGTAGCCTCATCCACAGAGACTTCTAACTCCTTCACTACCACCTTCCCAGTTGATCCAAGAATCCTCATAGAGTCGAGTACCAGTAGTACTATCTTCTCTTCATCAGAAACACCAATTTCTTCGTTTGCTCGTTATACCAATCTGAGTATTGTTGTTTCTACTCCTCAGCCATCTGAGCCGGCATTCAGCTTGCCACCACCGGGACAACCCGTTGTACCAGCATTTTCTTCTGGATCTTCATTTGATGCTTCTTCTAGCACAAATGTTGATTCCTCATCTGCATCTCCTTCTGGATCTTTCTCCACTGATTCTTCTTCTGGATCTTTGTTTGTTTCATCTTCGGACTTGACTTCTTCATCTACTTTCTCATCTGCATCTTCAACTATTGCATCTTCAGGACTGTCTCCTTCTCCATATGTTCCAGGCTATTCTTCGACTGATGGATCATCTTCTGGTGTTCCATCTGGATCTATCCCAGCTGTTCCTTTTGGTGCTTCTTCGACTGACGGATCGTCCTCTAGTGTCCCATCTGGATCATCTCCAGCTGTTCCATCCGGATCTTCTTCGACTGACGGATTTTCTTCTGTTGCCTCCGAGTCTTCGCCAGCTGATCCTACTGGATCTCAGTACGCAACAACTTCAGTACCATCTGCTAGTGTCACTTCTGATGTGTCTACGTCTGGTTTCACTTCCGAGCAACCTACTCCATCTGCGCCAGGTACCACCACACTTACCATCACGTCTTGTGACAAGTCTACTTGTACTACTTCTTACAAGACTACGGGTATTACTGTGCGTACCACTACAATCGGCTCATTGGTTACCAAGTTCACTACTTATTGTCCATTGACTGGTGTCTCCTCCACTCCTTCGCCTTCTGAAGGTGTGCAGACTCCTACTACCGGAAGTCCAGATGTTCCAGCTCCATCTACTACGACTATCACCGAAACTACTTGTGATGAGACATCCTGTACTACATCCTACAAGACTACCGGTGTGACTGTCGTTACGACTACTGTTGGGTCAATTGTCACTAAGTATACTACTTACTGTCCATTGACAGGTACCTCTCCTTCTGAGCCATTGAACGGTGTCAGCACTGGAGTTCCACATGTTCCAGCTCCTTCAACCACAACAATTACTGAAGTTTCGTGCGATGACACTACTTGTGCTACTGCCTACAAGACTACTGGCTTGACAGTTGTTACTACGACTATCGGTTCAGTTGTCACTGAGTACACCACTTACTGTCCATTGTCGGGAACTCATTCTGAGGTGGTTGAAACTGTCAGCACTGTAGCTCCAACTGCATCTGCTCCATCAACAACCACAATCACGGAAACGTCTTGTGACGAGAGCTCTTGCACTACTGCTTACAAGACCACCGGTGTTACAGTGATTACTACCACCATTAATGAGATGGTTACAGAGTACACTACTTATTGCCCATTGTCTGGACAATCCACTGCGACTACACCAGTCGGAGAAACCTCTACTACCCCTGCTGGACTGAAGGAGACCACAATCAGCTCGGTTTACCATAGCGGACTGCCTGTTTCAACGGAGAGCGGCGTTGTTTCATCGCCATCTTCTAGTCCTTTAATCACCATTGCCTCCACTAGCGGAGGCGCTTCTAATGTGCGTCTTTCTGTCGCCAGTCTTTTGGTTCTTTTGCCCCTCTTCATCTAATTTCGTGGGCTCAAACACAGTGATGAACATTGTGTTCTTTTACCTTGTGTATATATTCCTTTTTTAATGTCACGGTTTTATTGCATTATGTGCGTAGAAGGTCAACGAGCATGTATAATATAACGCTACACGCATCTACACGCATGAGATTACTGTTGGCAAAACGTTTTTGTCCCGATGGGTCAAGACTTGTGCACGGACGATGTTCCAATTATTTCCGGAAATTAAAAAAAAAAAAAAAAAAAAAAAAAAAAAAAAAGATTTTTCTACTATCTCCGTGCTACTCTACAGGTGGCATGTTGCTTCCGCTTAGCAACTTCTCATACCAGCAGAGGTGTAACTTTTGCCCAAATTTTTGAAGAAAAAAATCTTACTCATCAAAGTTCAATGCAACGCTTCACGAAAACTCTGCAGCCCCAACTCTAGAATGTGGGGCTTTAGTAATCTACAATTCTTCTGCAGTACTCCAAAGCCGCTCGGCTTCTATGGATGAACCAATAAACGTAACCATAAATGTCATCACCCCAATATGCAATACCTCTTCACAACGCGCATTGTGTAATGAGGGGCGGTATATTGCTTGCCATCTGATATATATGGCTTAAGAGAGCACACGGGAAATCTTCATCCTCAAAAATTTTTTTTTTCACAACTTGCACTAATCTCGATCAGCATCGTGCCCTTCGTGTACTAGTCTATTAGCCCTCATATACCACACATATACAAGTCAGATATGTTGGTCCAAGCCAAAAACATCCTTTCCAAGGTTTTCGTCGCAAAAGACCTGTCGGAACAAGAACTAGCCAGAGCCGAAAGCTTGTTGGAAAACGGACAATCTCCATATGGCTCGACTGATAGCGCAGACCGCGGACAAGAGGTTGCCGCCGAAGAGGCTGTCATCAATGCTAAAAACTCGAGCGATGACGATGAGGAAGATAACAACACCGGTTTTTTCCTGAAGTTCGATCCACGTGTGATGAGTGACATCATTATTGGTCTTTCGGACGGATTGACTGTTCCATTTGCATTGACGGCCGGATTGTCCTCTTTGGGCTCTTCGAAGCTTGTTATCACCGGTGGTTTGGCAGAGTTGGTTTCCGGTGCTATTTCCATGGGTCTTGGTGGCTACTTGGCCGCGAAGAGTGAATTGGATTACTACAAGAGTGAAGTGAAGAAGGAAAAGTTGGAGTTCTTCAAGAAACCAGAGTTGGTCAACCAAGATGCGGCCCAAATTATGTTTGAGCTCGGCGCGTCCGAAAGTACCATTGTCTCCTTTTTGAAAGACTTGGACTCCAAGCCAAAAAATCTCATTGATTTCGTCATCAGATTCGGGAAGGGTTTGGACGAGCCCGCCGAAGGAAGAGAATTCACCTCTGCATTGACCATCGGTCTGGGTTACTTTCTTGGAGGCTTTGTTCCATTGGTACCATACTTCTTCTGCGACGTTGTGAGGACCGGACTCATCGTTTCCGTGGCAGTAATGATCATCACGTTGTTCGTATTCGGCTATGTGAAAACCATTGTATCTTTGGGCGACGACTGTGGGACGCATCGTAAGGTCCTTGAAGGTTTTCAAATGGTGATCATTGGGTCGGTTGCTGCCGGTTCTGCATGGACTTTGGTGTACCTCATTGATTCGTGATACTTTCTCTCTTTGCATGTCCTCTTCATATTCGTGTACCATACGGCCTTTGCGCCACTAATAGACTCACCAGATTTGATAAACACAGTACCAATGCACTTTTTATATAATTTATTGGAATCATTTCCCGAAGTATACAATAGACCTGAGATCATATTACTCATGCAATCGTTAATAGTAACACCATATTAGGCTTACAAGTGCTTATTTTCCGCCATTCCTTAAGTATTGAAATCCTACGATAAGATAAGCCGTGTCCAAAGGAATGAACAACCCGTCATCCCTTTTGGCAAATAAAAGGAAAGAGTCAAGAGAAGAAACCAAGTTTTGCGTGCATAAATGTAACGGAACAGTATTCGTTGCTCGCACTTTACTTTACTTCGCAACTTGGCCTAACACGGAGATTTTTCGCAATCCATTCCAAAAGTAGGCGATCCTCCACGATCGACATCAAGTTGAATAAGGAATGGGTATATACGCATAACGAATGAAGAAGACACCTTGTAAGCGATTATATTCCTATAATCCAACTAATATTGTTCTACCTTGACATACAAGTCGGCGTCCCCGCACCCGTGCCTCCCGCGTCTTGGTATTTCTCGCCACTATTTGCTACTACTTCAGCACCTTACAACTACAATGTCTTTCCGCGTTGCAGACCGTCTTTCAAAAATTGCCATCCCGGCTGGTATTGCTTTTACCTTGGCACAATCGGCCATGTATGATGTTCAGGGTGGACAGCGTGCAGTCATTTTCGACCGTTTGAATGGTGTTCAAACAGCAGTGATTGGAGAAGGCACGCACTTTGTCATTCCGTGGTTGCAAAAGCCCATTCTCTTTGATGTGAGAACAAAACCAAAGACCATTGCTACCACTACAGGGTCGAAGGACTTGCAGAATGTTTCTTTGACGTTGCGTGTTTTGCATCGCCCGGATGTCATGCAACTTCCCCGGATCTACCAGACGCTTGGCCTAGATTACGATGAGCGTGTTTTGCCTGCCATTGGAAACGAGATCTTGAAGAGTATTGTGGCGCAGTTTGATGCAGCCGAGCTTATTACCCAAAGAGAAGTGGTGAGTGCCCGTATCCGCCAAGAACTTTCCCGCAGAGCCAGCGAGTTCAACATCCGTTTGGAGGACGTGTCCATTACGCACATGACGTTCGGCAAGGAGTTCACCAAGGCTGTTGAGCAGAAGCAGATTGCGCAGCAAGATGCCGAAAGAGCAAAGTATCTAGTGGAACGTGCAGAACAAGAGAGAAAAGCTGCAGTGATTCGCGCAGAAGGTGAGGCTGAAGCCGCTGACACTGTCTCGAAAGCATTAGCGAAGGCAGGTGACGGCTTGCTCATGATTCGTCGTTTGGAGGCGTCGAAGGAGATTGCGCAGACTTTGGCAAACTCGCCAAGCGTATCGTACTTGCCATCAGGAAAAGCGGGCGAGGACTCGAAAAACTCATTGTTGTTGAACGTGGGACGCTAACCGTGAATAGAACTTGACTGTAATTGAGACTCCGATGAAGTTCTAGTTGTGATATTGTAAATAGGAATGAACTGATGCAACTTAAGAAACCATGTCAAAGCACGAGAAAAATATTCAACATCAGTTCGAGACGACACATAGTTACCGCCTACACACATAAGCACACTCTTGTCTATCTCTCTATGTACACATCACTATATTTCCACCAAAACCTGTTCGTCGCCAACACCTGGTGTGGTGGTCTTTCCCAGCCGCACTAATGCCTCTACATCAGCCACTTCCTTAGCACACAAGCTTGTCAAGTTAAGCACATCCTCCAGGGACCTTCCGATAGCCACGTCATCCTCGACCCGAACACCAATGCCCTGGTAATGCTTGGGGAAGCGCAGGTCGCGCGGCACATACACGCCAGGCTCCACAGTCACAACATGGCCCTTTTCCAAAAGAGAGTGGCGGGACACCAGCGGCACATCGTGCAAGTCCAACCCAAGGTGGTGCCCAATGTAGTGCGGATACAAGTCTCTGGCCACGGTGGAACGATCGAGCGCAGCGAAACCGGGCAAGTTGCGGAGCTCCTGGGCCAAATGTATCACCGAATGCTCGTGAAGATCGTGCAAAGATATGCCTGCCTTTTCGTGGCAGAGGGCAAGACACGATTTATTGGTGCTGAGCACCGCCTCGTACAAGTCTCGCTGCGCGGGCAGAAAACCGTCGGGCGAGTTGGGCCACGCGCGCGAAATGTCTGCGCAGTAGCCTCCGAGTTTGCCGCCCGCGTCGACGAAAACCGTTTCGTCACGGTAAAGTAAGTCGTCGTTGCGCGTGTAATGGATGGTCAAGGCGTTTTCGCCGCTGGCCACTACAGGCACATACGCGGGACGGTCGCAGCCGCCACGGATGAAGGCAAAGTCCAAGTATGCCGCCAAAGTTTTTTCCAGGAGAAATGGCGCCTCCGAGCCGACTCGGGCCATGGCGGTATTGATGGCGCGCGACAGGATTTTCGCTGCTGCGTGCATCACGCGGATTTCTGCCTCCGACTTGCGTGCCCGAAGGCGCGCCACGTACGGCTTGAGGGCGTGAACTTGGGCGCGCGCACTGCGGAGCACGTCGCTGAGAGTGTCGGTGTGCGGCGGCGAGAAAAACAGGGCAAACTTGTCGTTGCTGCCGCCCACGTCGCAGTAAATGTGCGAGTTGCGCCGCACGACGGACCGCAAAAACAGGTCGGCGCGCGTGTTGGCCACGGCGTTGTCGGCGTTGAAGAAATCCTGCGCGCCTTCTTCGCCCAGGCGGGCGCCTTCCCAAAGCTCCGATGCTGGCACACGCGGCGGCACCACCATATGAAACACAACATCGTCATCGTGTCCGCTATCACCTACTTTTTCAATCACAGCTACCAGGTCGGGCTCCAACCACCCAGTCAAGTAAAAAAGATCGGTGTTTTGCTCAAATGGATAGAACACTGACCCAGAACTGTGTTGCACGCGGTTCCCGACAATAATCGCCGCCGACTGGGGCGGGAGCTGTCTTGCAAGGGCGTGTCGCCGCTCGTAATATTCCAATGCAGTGATTCCGGGCGTTAAACATCCAGGTTCCGGTAAACGGTGTGGGCGTGTTTCGTGTGTGGGCTGGCCAAGCTTATATGGCAACTCCACTTTTGGGCGAGTCGCCAACAATCGGCGCAACATGGATCAATTTCGCTGTTTGAAGCGCTGAGGTTTTGGATTATGACAACTGGCCCGCTTCTGTCGGACACTGAGGCAGTCGGATGGATTTGCTCGTATTAGCTGTTCAAAGAAGAAAAAAATACTTCAAGCGACAAAATAAAGACACGGAGCCGATACGTAGATGGCAATGTATTCAGTCAGCAGACAATCCTTCCTTTGGCAATTCGGTTTGTTCGCCGATGTGCTATGCCACTAGTTCCTGGTTATAGTACTCTCGCTTCGCACAATATCTGCACTCTGGCCTTCTTTCTGCGCTCTTCTATTGGCGCTATGCCTGTAGTCATTGACCCACACAAGGGTATTTGTTTTGTGGCAGAGGCAGCCCTGCCGTCGTTCTTTTCTTGCGGACTCGACCAGCTCGATTGGGATAGTCACATTTCGCCTGCGCCAGAACCTTCTCCAGTGGTGGAGAACGTGCCGCAGACTCGCAAGCAGCGCAAACAAGAGAAAAAACAGGCCGTAGCCGCCCGGCGCCGGCGCCAGCGACTTGAAAGTTTGGGTGGAAGCGAAGGGAAATCCGAAAGAAAAACACGCCTCAGTGATGCCGCAGCGTCGCAGCGGCTCTCTAATCTCCGCCTGAGTCTTAACAAAAGGGCCATCGACGATGTGGTAGCTACTATTGGCCTGATCAAGCTTTTCCGCTCAGACATTGAGCTTTTGATGCCAGAACAATGGCTCAACGACAACAATATTGCCTTTGTATATGAGGCGCTCTGGACCCATTTTCTTCGGCCCCACGAGTTTGGGTCCCATGTCTATCTCATGTACCCTGCGCTCGTGCAAATCCTCGTGCATTATCCCATTGAAAGTGAAATCAAAGAGATTCTTCCCCTCCAGCCATTGTTGGAACTGAAACTTGTATTTCTACCTTTCAACTTTGTCGACGCAGACACATTTATGGAAGACGCAAATGTTGGAGACCACTGGGCCCTAGCTCTTTTGTGCGTGCCAGAAAAGACTTTGTATATTTATGACTCGATGGCAGTTGACAGCGATGGAGCATTTATCAAGCGTTTCGTCGAACGCATCGAAAAGACCATTTTTAAGAGGGGCACCATTACCGTTCGCCATATGAAATGCGCTCAACAGGACAACTTTGATGATTGTGGTGTCTATGTCATTATGTTCACTTGTCTCTTAGTGTCCCTTTTGCTTTCAGGCGAACCGACGCTGTTTGATTTAGCCAATGTCCGTTTGGATGGGCTACAAGGACGGCTATCAATCATGGAACTCGTGCATCGTATTGCAACCTCTGCAGACGCAAGCAAAGAATGTGAAGTATGATTTGGTGACGAAGCTGTCAAAGTTTACAGGCAAAAAATTATCAGACTGAAAGATGGTAGGGTAAACTTCAACAATACAAACTATTGGTATTTTATACTATGATGGTTCGCTAATACAATGTGGCTTCCATTGTTAGATTTTATCTTGTATTAGCAAAACTATTAACTTACCAGGTGGCTTGCCATTAGGCAACATGTAAACTGTACTTGACTGAAACCAGGAAAACTATAAATACATGGGACATGTCATTCGCTGCAGAGCGTGGCTTAAGTGTATGCCATTTTCGTAGTTGATTCGAAGTTTCTTAAACCTGTTATTTCTGAGATATATGCGCCTGTAACACCATTGAAGTGAACAACTTTGATGCAGACTCAACTTCCAATAAATGCTCTGCTTCATCGAGGTTAACTGAAAGCTGCTGAATCTTTGTTTGTTGCGAGACCGGCTCACGGTAAAAAATATCACGCTCAGGATCATACCCTATACCCAGTTGCCCTAACTGGAGCACCGAGACAAGCAGAACCAAGCGATTTGACATTTTAACTAAATTATCCTCTGTTCCCAAACGAGCAAGAAGCTTTTTCCGAGGGATAGCTCGGGTGACAGACATGATCAATAAGAATGCCTTCGCATCAATCAAGCCAGAAAATGCGGTCCAAAACTTATCGCTTGGGCGTGGAAGAAGATAGTTCGAAAAGTCAGACAACACCACAGCGAGGTCCCGGCAGGTTTTTTTTGCTGCTGCGAAATCTGCTACAGCCAATTGGTCCATATAGAGCGAAAGAACGTCAAGACCACCTGAAAACTGGCTCGTTCCCATGCTAGTAGTGGTCGAATGCAGTTGGAAAGGGCGACATGCTACACACGCTAACTGATGAAGCGTATGAGCTTCGCGTTGCATGTGCACCTTCTCAAGAATATTCCAATGAGGCTCGAGTGACTCGAAGCGAGCGAGAAACTCGGAGAATGCGCCTTGGCGAAAACATGCTAGGCAAATATACCAACGGAGCAAATAAGCGCAGTCGAATTCAGAAAGTACCGCTGCTGCAAGCAGTGCGGGCTTTTCTTCAAGTGATTTAAAGAGCCATGTCGAGCGCGCAAAATAGTGATCGCATCGTTTTTCAATGGCCGCGAGCGGTGATTCCTCGCTTGTGGAAAACCAAATCTGGTAAACATGGGCCAACGTTTGCAAAAGAAGGAACTCAAAAAGACGATTTCCCACAAATGAATTGTGGTCTGCAGCGTGGTTAGAAAATTGGACTGTGCATTCCACTGTGGCTAGTAGAGCACTGATGGCAGCAAAATCGCTGCGAACGAAATGCGCGCGAAAAAGCGGCCAGAGGTGGTCGAACATTTCATTCTTGTCGAAAGACTCCGCGCCGTCGCTGAAAAAAGTGTCGTCGGGCGGGTTTTGCTCGATGGTGCGCGCCCAACCTGCACTATAGTACGCACTTTTGGGGTGCGATTCGGCGCGAAGATGTGCCATCATTTGGGGCGCCATTGGATGGAGCGCACGGCATGACTCCATTAGCTCCAAAGCTTCGAGCGCCGCAGTGGTCTTCTCGCTGCCTTGGAACCGGCTGGAAAGACTGTGAATCTGGATGAATCCCAAGTCCATCATACGTATTTTATGACTTAGGTTGCAATTCCGTGCAAGTTTCAACAATCAATGCGGACTTGCAGGCAGATATCCTTGTGTTTATAGCGTTCCTAAGACCTTCTGAAGCCCACGACTACTGGTATTGATCTTAATATTTTGCGTCGGAATGGGTTTGAAATATACCCTGCGTGGGCACTGGGAAAGGATGATTTCGTTTGGCAGAACTCTCTAATAAGAGAGGGCTTCAAATCTCGTGGGGGCGGCGATGAATGATGGAGACCTCTGCAAACCGAGGGCTTATCGCTTGTTTATCTAATTTGTTAGACTTGCTCTTGTGATTGCAGAGGTATTGCCCCAGAAAGAGTTGACAAAGACATACACCAAACTCGTCTTTGCTGATAGAAAAGCGCGCGCTCCAAATTGCAAGACCAATACATCTCATTAGTTGCACGGATAGAATATATTAATACACGGCATAGGCGGGAATTCGATAAGTGAATTATGCTATTAAACAAATAATGTATGCAATTAAAGAAAGAATGTATGGAATTAAAGACACGAGTCCGAGTCCGAGTCCGGATGTTCTTCGCTAAAAGTACAGATATTAGAAGAATCGCGGCCAGTATTGTTCATGGCTGGACATCCAGCATGCTCATAGGTCGGAATACGAGAGAAGGGCAACTAGAAGCAAACAGTGTAGATGCTTTCTAAGTCCAATTTTAACCATTGGGAACACAGTCTCGCCCGAAAGTTCAACAGTTTGACTGCACTAAACCACAATAAATGCTGCCCTGTTGACCAAAAGGTTTCGTACTGAGCACAGACGTCTGCTATGCTCACATCAACAACAGACTGGTCAGATATGACGATGCAATATGGTAAAATAGTTGTGCCGCTCCCCAGCAAAAAGGAATCCAAGTGGTCATACTTAACGAGCCTGCTCGATATATAGCCAGCACCATAAGACCGACTAGAGCGCCACTCGAAAACCCATGAAAACAACCGAGAAGCACATACGATATCAAGACCATAAACGGCCGTATACGGAGCTTGCGCAATGTCCCGCCGACAACCTGCCGCTCACGGTATACTCGCCAATACATGTTGAAACATGCATTCAATCCGGCGCAAGTGTACGCCGACACAAAAAAGATGAGCGTCCAATACAAGACGAAACGCCACATATCCACGGAGTAGAAAAGAAACAGGTCCTGGTACTTATCAAAGTCCGGGCCCAACGGCCAGTATAGCGCTGGAAATCGCGGAATGACATAGCCGATGGGCAAGTTGAGGGAGCTGACGTACATCTTCATGACGGAACTAGGCCGACTTGCGGGGTGTTAAGGTGCAAACTTCAACGAAAATAAATCGTTCTCGACTTTAGAGTTGACAAATTAGCAAAATCAGCGCCACACGAGCAAACAAAGAGCAAAGCTAATTGCTAGGACTGGAATAAGCTGGAGTAGCAAACACCGTTGATGTAAGTTGTGAATGAGAATCTGCAGCGCCACAATGTAGTGGTAAAGAACGAGCATAATAATTTCTGTAGCAAGATGTAGCGAGTGTGGTGATGCACGTGACTTTGGAGCATGTGCATTGACTGCCCATTATTGGGAATGGCTCAGGGCAAGGAGCGGTAGAATCATTTTGGATCTGCTGAGCTTCGGATTATACTAAGCTCGTGTGTATGCCAATTCTCGTCCGAAGCAGTCGAGACTATCTTGTAGATCCCGGTAGTTAGAAACTAAAGATACACCAGAATATATTTGGGCGCGGTTCTTCTGCAGGACTTGCCACTTCCAACCTTTCTCTTCCTTACCATGTCTAGAAGATACGACTCCAGAACCACAATTTTCTCGCCCGAGGGCCGGCTCTACCAGGTTGAATATGCACAGGAGGCTATATCGAATGCTGGAACTGCCATTGGAATCTTGTCAGCTGAGGGCGTTGTTTTGGCGTGTGAAACAAAAGTTATATCCAAGTTGCTTGACAACGACGGCTCGGCAGAGAAATTGTATGTGATAAACGACCAGATGATGTGTGCCGTTGCCGGAATGACCGCAGATGCCACGATTCTTGTGAACAACGCGCGTGTCACAGCACAGCGGTACTTGAAAACATACAACGAGGAAATTCCTTGTGAGCTCCTCATAAAAAGAGTATGTGACGTGAAACAGGGATATACGCAGCATGGTGGCTTGCGTCCGTTTGGTGTGAGTTTCATTTACGCCGGCTGGGACGACAGATATGGCTTCCAGTTGTATACGTCCAACCCTTCAGGCAACTACAGTGGCTGGAAGGCAACGTCGATCGGTGCGAACAACTCGGCGGCACAGACCTTGTTGAAAAAGGATTACAAAGATGATATGCTGTTGTCAGAGGCGTGTGAGTTGGCAGTCAAGGTGCTTTCCAAAACCATGGATAGTGCAAATTTGAACAGCGATAAGTTGGAGTTTGCCACTTTGAGCAAAGGCGACCACGGTGTGATTAGAAAGGTTTGGGCTGACGCAGAGATTGATGCGTTGGTCGAGAGTCTGGGTGTTTTGGACAAGACTGATGATGCATAGATGAATCTGAGAAACTGCGAATAGAGAATTGATCGATAAGTAGGAGCGGATATGAAGGGCGGATGCATTGCTAAAGTAGATTTTGCTAGCGGAGGTTGTGTTATACTCCTTTCTCTTTTTTTGTGGTTTCCATTAAAAAAGACATGTTAAACAGGGGAAGGAAAGACAGTAGCTTTTTAGAAGTGGGACGCCTACATTTTCTGCATCATGAACTTAGATCAGAGATCCATTATTTTCCTTAGGCGTAAACACTTTTGGGTTGCAAAGTGCTGATTCATGGGCGCTTAAAAGCTCTAAATCTTCAAGGAATAGAGTAAAGATTCAACAAATACAGAACCGTAACTCGAAGCTATTTGAAACCAATACCAGGATTAGCAGATTCATTTTTATTTGATAATGTAGTGGCTGCAACTTTCAATAACCACTTGTCTGCCCATTGAGTCAGGTCATATTTAAGAAGTTTAGCACTCGAAGCAAATAAGTCTTCCCGAATCATCAATTTCATCGAAAGATCCGGGCTACTCGATATATGTAATTAGTAGGTCTATCATGTCTACTCCTACTGTGCAGCATTCATCTCCGTTGCTTTCGCGCGCACTATAATTGCTTCTCCACATTCTTCCTTTTCTTGATTTCCCACATCTTTCCTTACTTAGTGTTTATTCCCAATTCCTTTCCTCGTATTCCCCAGCTCTGAGTATAGAGCATTACCGAACGCTGCTTTACCCCAAGCCGCCACTCGTCTCCCTTTCCCCCACGCCACGATGGACTTGCTAAAACCTGGTTTGTCTAAACTGGCGCTTCTCCAGATCCGCAATACCAACACCATATCGGCCCGTTTGGGCTTGCAGTACCGAGACTTGGTGGAACAGACGAACACTCATTTTTTTTCGGCAAGCTCAGAGAGTTTGGGTGCCGATGTGCCTCCAAATTCGGTCCAGGAGATCTTTCGAGACTTTTACTACACTGCATGTTTGGACAAGCCCAAAAACACCACTGTCCCCGAGGTTTCACTCCAGACCCTCCAGCGGTTCCAGGAACGTTTGGCTCTTTTGAAGGACCCCGATAGTGTGTCCACGTATTCTTTTTCTGAAGCTGAAGCGTCTTTAGTGTCCGTCATTGAAGAGTTTTCGCTTCTCATCGCTTTTTACCACTTGTCCAACGCCATTATTGAGAAGACCATAGCTGCCAAAGGGCAACTGGGCTATTGGTCTGATTTGCGGCTGTCGACATATGGCAAATTGTGCTATGCGGTGCAAACTCTGCCTGCTCGGATATATTCTGTTGGTTGGGCTTTCCAGAGCCTTCCAAAAACCGAAACAGCTGGTGTTTCGGGCTACTCACCTCGCCACCTTGTTTCGTCAACATTTCTGACATTGTCTGCATTTTTCCGCTCCATTTACAGACTTGCAGTTGAGTCCATCGGTCTGCTTAATACAAACTTTATTGTGCGGAGTTCGCGGCTTAGGTGGCTCAAAATGCCTCTCCACTATATTGATCAGGAGGCCAAACACAAGATTAAGGCTGTTGATGCTCAGTTGGAAGAGTTTTACTCGCAATTGGGTCTTATCATTAACAGTATTCCAATGCAGCGCGACATTTTCGCTGAGCTATTGCCTGGGGTCACAACTGATGTTAAGCTGGTTATTGAGGCAGTGGAAGCGTATACTAGAGACAAATCGATGTTGGTGGAAACTGCACCACCCGGGTTTTTAACTCGTTACTGGCCCGCGCTTCTTCTTTTGATCAATTACGGCCCTCTGACTACAGCTTCTGTTTGGAATAGTAGGTACGAAATTGTGTCGTGGGTACGCCATAATATGGTAGACACAGTGGTAGGATTTTGGAAGAATTGGATTGTCAAGCCAATAGGTGACATGTTGGCTATTCTTAGGGATGACGACACTATGACAATTACATCAAAAGAGCTGTTACGATCTGACCTTGATTCGTTGGAACGCATGGTAGCAGACTTTGCGAAAGACAACAATTTGAATGTTGATCCTCAGCAAGTGCATGCGGCCGTCTCGCGTGGAGATTTGACTTTAATGATGTCACAATATGAAAATGAGATCCGGACGCCTTATAAACTGATCATACAGGGTCTGCTAATCCGGTCCATGTTGATCCAGGTTCAGAAAACCAAAGTGGATGGAGCAATTGCAATCAACGGCATAGACAAGCTTCTCAAATCGCAGCAGCTATTGTTCGGCATTCTTTCGATTCTGCCCTCGCTCTTTATCATTTACCAGGTAAACCGTGCGTTGCTGGCTGACGCATCTATGTCACAAAATGTTGCTGACCGGCGTATCTCGTGTCTCAAGAGCTTGAAGCAGATTGAACGGCTTGTGAATGGAGAAGTGCAGGGAAATAAGTATGTGAGCGACGGAAAACTTTTTGTGGAGGTTGTTAATTTGACGATGATGTCTTCGTCTGTCATTCCTAAGAAATTGCGCAGCGAGTTTCTTCACGACTTGAATGATTTAGCTCTTCGCAATACTGAAAGTGGACAGCAAGCTCTCAGTATCACAAACCGTATTTGGAACATGTACTCGCCATTTTTCCGCCGCTCTTTGGTCTAAGATACTTAGATGACCGAAGCTGATTTTTCATGAGTGGATGCCATAAAAAGGGAGACACAACCATACATGGAAACGTTTTTTGAAAGAAATCAACGTTATACGTGGCTGGAGTTGTGGTGGCGTTGAGCATTCCCCATGGCTTACTGTTTTGGTTCTTGTTGCATGATGGAATATTTTCTGGCAACTATTACCAGGTTCTTACCGTCATCAATTGCAGACAATTACGTTGGTGTTTCTTATCCCCAAACGCTGGCGTCGGCTATCAGAAACAGTAAGTTGCTACTCACTCTGATGCTCCTCCCCGCCTACTTTTTCCTGTTTAGTATATATCGACTTAGGCAGCCTTGCTTTGCCCTGGATTTCGCTTTTCACTTCAATCCAGGACCTATCCCCTCCGGCTTCCCCTCATGTGTCATTCTGCCCGTCCTGCAGTCAGAAGAATTGGGTTTAGCCTCACTACTATGCGAATAAAGCCGTATCACAACAAGTCCGTAGCGGAGTACCTGTGCAATTCTTCTCTAGAAGGTTTTTTCGGTTTTAGGTTTCGTCGTGACCTGTATAATGTTCGCTTCCCCTCAAACAAGCCCTGTTATGTCTTGGAAAGTTGGGGCTCGCACTGTAAACCTAGAGTAATCTTGCATTTCGCAATGGGTGTCTCAATGCGGGGAACATAGACTTGTGCAATACTTATAGACAATCAGCATCCTTGTTCTATTTTCACCTATGTCATCGCTTGTGCATTCCCATGAACCTTTTTAAATCCAATAGCTTCGCCATTAGCCTTGTCCCAAACTTTCCCATTTAGAAAGATTACAGCCAGTGTTTCCCTTCTGTTGCCGTTTTGTCCGTTTTTCTAGTGGAACAAATACCGTTGTCGCCTAATCCACCAAAAGCTTCCCGCAGCCAAGGCATTGCCGGCAGCAAAGATGGATTGGGCACAAGAACACCTCATGGCAATCCCCGTAGCTTCAACTGTGGCAGTTGCAACCGGGCTTTTACACGCGAAGAACACCTTTCTCGCCATGTGCTACTGACACATAATAAACTCAAGCCTTTTGTATGTGGGCTCTGCTCCCGGGCTTTCTCACGCAGAGACTTGCTTCTACGACATGCAAAGAACCTTCACAAGGGGTCGGAGTTGGCAGTCTCGCGCATTCGCAAACTGCACAAGAAGCTGGAGCCAAAGGAGGAGCAGCAAGAAGAGAATACGCTCTCGGGAGAAGAGAAGAAGGACAAGCGCACGAAAATGTCGGTGCACATGCTTGTCAGTTAAGGTTACTTCCGCTGGCGGTTATACTTTCATTTCTTTTTCTTTTTTTTTTTTATTTCTTTATATAGGTTCAGGGCGGTCGTTTGCTATCCCGGCTGCCGGATATTACGACGTTGGGGAGGAAACCATTGCCATACGGTTGCGTCAGCCGCCCGTGTCCCGCATCAAATAAATGTCGCATACTATACCTTGGGCAAAAATGTCGCGTAGTCTACACCAGAAATGTCGCATCACCCACCTCTGTTCCCAGCTCCATACATACCTTTCCCTTTATGGCTCGGCCGCTATTCTTGTATCGAGTGAAACCCACTAGCTGGTGTGTCGTGGTGACGGAGAATGCTGGCCACTTTTATTTCAACACAGATACGAAACAGTCTGTATGGCAATTGGATGATACGGATATCGCATCAGACACTCTTGTCGCAAATGTTAATTTCGATGAGCTTGGAGTCTTATTTGCCCGAGCAAATGGGTTTTCCATCAAACAACTCCTGAAGAGTAAAAAGAGTTATGTGGAAGAATCAGAAGAAAAGGATGAGGAAAGGAAGGAACTCGAAAATATGGAAGTTGCATATGACGACTCAAGCGACATGAGTGACGACGAAGAGGAAGATGCAAATGAACATGAGATGTTACAAAATATTCTAGCAGAAAGCGGACTTCTACAGGAAGAAAGCCATGATACGGACATGGAGGACGATAACAGGAATGAATCTACAGAAGAAAAACAGCAAACGGGACTTGCACTTGGTTATTCTAGTCTGGACGATTCGGACGACGGTAGCGAAGAACATGCATTAGATTCCGAGGGCGAATCTTCCAAAAAAGATCTTCTTGAGGAAGGAGAATCTCTGGAGAAAAAGGAGTCTCCAGAGAATGAAGTGTCGGATGAACAGGAAGAACCTCTGGAAGCTGTTGACGAAGAAGAGTCTAATAATGATCTTGATCTCTCGTTGACAGACACGACGTTACTGTCTAAAGTGATTGAGGATTTCCGAGCACTTTTGGAGTCGAGTAAAGATGACATTTCCGTCTACGACCCATGGTTTGTGGTTGAGGAAGAGCTTCTACCGAAATTAGCACAAAATCCAGTGTACTATGCCGTGCCAGAACAATCACGAGAAGAAATATTCAACCAGTGGGTCTTGGAAAGAACAAGTACCGAAGAAAAATCAGCAGGAATTTTCCCCACTGCGGAAATGCGTTTCTTCCACTTCCTCCAGCCCTACAAGAGCGAAGTACGCAAGCGGTATTTTGCGGAATTTCTCCGTGATCATGCCCAAGAATTGAAAAACTCAGACTTCGGGTCACTCAATTTGGAAGATGCATACAGACGACTCCGATTGACTTTGAATGACTTTGCGGAATACGAGCGGAGGGTCAAAAAACTAGGGACTGTAAAGTCAAATGTCAAGGTAGAGCATGTGCAACTGTATGTCGCAAAACATCTCCGCCAGCATCATTGCAGCGAGGCCAGCGACATTTTTGCCCCAGAAAGTCTCAGCAGGCATGGCGACTTTTTTGAACAGTGGATCTACATTTGCAATGCGTGTCAAGTGCCACTCAAAGTGGCAAACGATCCCACAAATTTCATTGTTGGCGATGAAAAGCGGATTGCATGTTATATCGCCGCTTTGAAAGCGAAGATAGCCTGATTACGTCTCAATGAAGACTGGCTCGGTTACGAGCATACGTACATCCGACATGGTGCGACAATAGCGTAGGGCAAAACACGGCAGCGACATAACAATGACCCAGCAATGTGCGCCCATTGAAAAATAACTAAACCCCAAGGCCGGGTTAGCATCTGTGATTGTGACGCCTGTCCGGTGACGGTAGTGGCGATCGATCATTTGCTGAAGCTAGAGACGTTTAAATCCGATGCATACGGCTCGTCATTTGCGTGCAGTTCACCGGTAATCTGCATGGCCGCCAGGCCGTTTATGACCACAGGAGATAAGATCCTAATAAGATGATAGGCTACTATACTATTTGTAGTTTGGTTCACCGACATCCGCCGTTCTTCATCGTTGCAGATATTCCGTGACCCTGGAATGGATGAACGGAAATTTGGACGGCGGGTATATCCTGCAGAGTCATTGCCCTAGTAGCTGCACCGAATATGTGAGGGATGGTAAAGAATGCATATACCAAGGATCCCAAGAAAAATCCGCATCGCCGCACCGGGAACTGTTTGCTAGTTGGACCGAGGCATGTGCCGAGCCGACAAAAGATGACAGTTGAACAGAACAGCAAAAGACGAAACTTCACAGTAGAAGCCTGTTCTAAGAAGCAAATAAGACGTCCAGAGATACATGCGTCCATGTGATAAGTGGCGTAACCCCCACGGGATATATTTCCGTTTATCTCCGGAGTTATGGCCGCTCCGCAAAGACCAGTTTTTTTGTAGCGGTAACTTTCTCGCCACGCGGACCATATTTATCTCCGACCCGATCGCAGATGGTTTGTCATCGGCAGCATTTTTCCAGTACATATAGAAAGCGTTCGACCGTTTGAAATTTTCCGGCCATTGATTTTGTATTCCCTATCTCGTTGATCGATCTGCAAGTACGAACGGACTTCGAAACATTTTACGCCTCCTCATAGCCCCGTTTATATTTAGGTCGCAACTTGCATAATTACGCATCATCAGCCACTTGCCAAGGCCATAAGTAACTGGGAACGCTTTTCTTATCTACCATCCACCTTTCTTTTCCCCAGACTAAGACTACAGCTAGACCCTGTTGTCGGAACCTTCATACCCCAATTGCCCCAATTCCTCCCCATTCCCTTTCTTTGCCGCCCACGTTGTTTTGTGAAACTTTTAGCATGCTTTCGAGACTAAATCCGCTCCACCGTTCCAAGCCCAAGAAGCGGCCTGAGCATCACAAACAACCCTCATTCTTCGGCTTGTGGAGACGCTCCAGTACATCGTCTTTGCCCCAGGCTCCTCGCTCGGCGCCCAAAGTGGTCACGCGCGCGCAGCTAATCAAGGTCGATGTGTCGTCCCCTCGCCCCATATCTCATGCGGAATCGCCTCAGCAGAAAATCAGGCCCAAACTGCACCTTCAGCCGCACGCGACCCTTCCGCCCAAAAATACTTTGGACGTTGACCTTCAATTGTCTCACACAGACGCATCTAGCATGATGAGTCGCTTGAGTCACTTCAGTTATCAGTAGCCGAAAATCAAGGGGAAAAAGAAGATGAGTTGCTGTTGTCATACATTTGTGTTTGAGAAAACTTTTTTTCATTTTTCCTCACTGCGGCTATTCCTTACTTCGGCGCATGGGCGCCAGGCGAAACTATTCTACCATTGCAAGCATTGACAAACCTGACAAGAAAACAAGAAAAACAAAAGAAAAGAAAAGAAAAGAAAAAATTCATTGTCATGATTTACTGTCATCATATTACGATTATTATTATTAATATTATTATTATTCTCCTCTTCTGTCGGGTGGCGGATTCTGCATCGGCGGCTTGCAGGCAAGTCTCTGCCAACTGGAGTTGCCGTTTCTGTCGCAAAGTATACTATTTATTATCGAATTCTATACTCATGTATTTACCACTTTATACTAATTAGTATAACCAGAGATTTCATTTGCACTGTACATACACTTATAAACTAACGTAGCATATGCACAAACCTTGGGCGTAGCAATGTGCTCAAAATTCGAACGAGTTGGTGAATTTTCTGCACTCGAAAATGGATATCATTCAGTTTGGTGTGATATTGAATGTAGAACCACAACAAAAAAAAGACATTATATTGACTGCTCTGTCGTGTATGGTTCGGTTGTTCAACAAAACGAAGAAAAGGCCTCAATTGGGCCTGCCATAGAGGTTGTACCTCTTCATGTTTAACCTATGTGCCAACAACCTTTACTGTAAAACTAATAGTCTCGTGCTCTTCTCGATCCAAAACCTTAAACAGGAGGTAAAGGGCAACGACAGACTGGACACTGAAGTTTGTGCACCATCCAGCCTTCTAGGCAGCTCGTATGGAAAATGTGATGGCAGGGCGTAACCATCACATTTTTCATCATTGTTTCATAAGATTTCTTGTTCTTGGCCGTGTCATTACTCAAAACCGGAACTGTGACCGTTGACATGCAAATTGGACAGTCCAAATCACAGAAAGACACGCCACTCTCGCCCAAGTGTGGTTTCATACTTGCTAAGATATCAGAAGCGAATCCATTCTCCAAATCGGCCACGCTCATCACAGGATGATAGTGATATTGCTCCGGCAACCATCTCTCACTGACCCAAAAGCGTGGTCCTAGCGAGCTTTGCAAGTAGAGCATGAATATCTGGAAAAGAAGCCAACCGGAAACTGTAATCACCAACGTAGGATTGTATCCATGCCTGAAAGGGTTGGAGCGGTTCAAACATAAATAAACTATTGGGACGAGCCGCACCATGGACGACCCAAACACGAACTCCCACAGAAAAGTCTTTCTTCTGTTCTTCAAAGTATTACGGAAAAACTGCGGCACCCAGTAGGAATTGATCAACAAACAGCCAATATACTCGATGACATGACGTACCGACACTCGCCAAAGCGAGGCTGAAAGCATCATATTCAAGAAAATAAGCGATATCATGAAACCGGTCACAATGTAGCGTACCAATACACTTGACTCGTCAAAATAAAGCCAATTGTTCGCATTAACGTTGGGGTTGGCATTTGCGGGACCGTTTTCATTCGCAGTGTCATTTACAACATTAGTTTCGCCTGTCTCTGGAGCACCACCAGTTTCATTTGTATTTTCAGCCACAGCATTTTGCCTAGAACCTCGGAGAATCTCCCATAAGGTAGTGCCTCTTTCGTTTGCTTGAGTGTAGCTGATGCTTGTCATATAACGGACCTCAAGCCCAATGAACAAAATGCCACTGAGTGATCCAAGGCAGGTGCAAACAAGGCTCACTTGTGTATTCCACAAGTACAGTACTGACATAAGACAAACAATGGAGTCATAAAGACTGAGAAGGAAAATGCTGAATTTGGACACATTGGACAAGCGACTTGGTGTCTGGTTGGCGTTAGTTTGCCTGCGAAACAAGTTGAGATTAAGAAACTGGAGCACCACTAAAAGAACGAAAAAACGATAGATTTGGTTCATAGTAACTTCAAGTTTATTACCAACCAATGGTTTCTCTGGAGTCGTTTCTACCAAAATTGCACAGTCTGGCGAATATATCACAGAGCGTGAAATTTCTAATTCAGGCAACCGTTTTGGCAAAGGAACACCCTTTGGATCTTGAAGCTCGTCATCAATAAACCTCAATTCCTGTTGTGTGAACGCAGTTTTCTCGAACTGGAAGTATGAAACAAGCTCACACAGCAGTTGCGAGAGAAGGAGAGACCGGTTGATATCTTCAAGGGAAACATCTTCCTCGATATTGGTAGCATTGACAAGACGCGCCATTAGCGTTTTACTTTTGTTGAAATTGGCTTCATCCATTGTAAAATGAGGCAAAGCGTGGTTTCCACGGAACTTGGCAGACCGAGTCAAAGCAACTAGTTCGCCTGTGTTTTGGAAGTACACTCCAAACATATCAAAGGAGTTGGAGTCGGCTTCCGTACGGTTTTTTAGCGTCAATGATAATACCACAAGAACAGCATCATCGTAAACCGCCAAACCATTCTTTGAAATGTCTAGGTCTGGATAAGAGCTTGCTAAAGAGTCGATACGCAAGTCAATCAACCCGTCTTTGTATGTGGTAATGTTTCCTATTTTTTCGTCCGTATCAACAATCTCTTGAGGGGGTGAGTTGTTTTCCGGATCTTGCTCATATCTTTGTTTTTCATCCTCATACTGTTCCTGTTGGAAATAGCGATAGTATTCCCACAAGTACTGCGGTAAGCGAAAGGAAAAAGGTTTGAGCGATTGCGCTGTCTCAGACACCAGAAATTCACCATAGACATGGCCCGATATGTTCAAGTGGTACGCCTTTCCTGAAGACACAACCGGATCTAGACCATAGAACAGCTTGACCTTGTCACTAACTTCATTGGGCAAGATACTGTGGTTCTGGTTTTCTGTCCACGGATGCTCACGACTGTACTCCCTAAATGGCCAAAGCAGTATATTCCTATTTTCTAGATTGTCCTGGTAAGAAAGCTTGAACCCTGTCAAGTTGCCATATCCCAGGTAGTATTGTGATCTCGCAAGCTCATTTCTTTGCTCCCGCAAGGTGTCTTTGTACGCCAGAAGAACATTTCTTTTCAGCACATCGCCACCAATCTCGTCTGTCTCTCGAGGAAACAAATAGAAGACTGTGAAGAAGAGGGCAAACAAAAAGACTGCCCGCTGCATGGTGCTGGGAAGAAGAGAAGGAAATGGGAACAAAGTAGATATGCGCACGTGATGCTGGAGGCAAACAAGTAGCTGAAGGAAATATCAAAAAGAGTTAAAATGGAATGCATTATAAAATAAAGAGTAACGAATGGGGAATTATGAGGCTATCAAGTAGGACTACAGCAGCTTTTCAGTGATACCACCACTTATCTGGGTCCTGGTAGACTTAGTGGCCAATCTGGTGGGTCTTTGGTCACGTGCATGTGATCTCACCAACCAAACGGCCCGGCCCCAGTCTTGCAACTAACACAACCGTTTCCATGAGGCCTTCGCTTGTGAGACTTGTGCGGCCACGCCGGCCTGAGAGAAAAGCTGAGCCGCTTTTACCGCCCCTCCGGCTCTACCGCTCCATTTTGAGAGCGCACCGCTCCAAACTACCAGCGGAACTCCGGTTTTTGGGCGATGAATACGTCAAGGCAGAATTCAAGGCGCACAAATCAACGGACAACCCGCTTCACATAGTTGGTTTTTTAACACAGTGGCAAGACTACTTGCGGAGTCTTGACGGCGGCAACTGGAAGGAAGGAAAGTTACAACAGCTGGATTTGGACAAGATGTCTCCGGAGCAAATTGGCCAGCTCTACGAGTTGATGCTCGAAACCAAGCGTTTGGGCGAGCAGTAGAACACAAGCGTTTATAGCTGTATAACGATAGAAAAGAAGAAGTAAGTTACAAGCCCTTCCCGTAGTTGCCCAGAGCGAAAAACTCCATGATAATGGCGACAATTTTCTCCAAAGCCTCCAACCACACACGCAATTGGTCGTTCACCTTGGTTTGGTCGCTGCCCAACTTATCAAAGAAGTTCTTTCTGTAAGGACATGCCTTCATGGCCAACTTGAAAATAGGCTTAACCAACATGCCGTGATATTGAGACAAGGTTTTCGAGTAGGCGCTGGTGAATGTGACTGTCAAGTCCTTCTCTGGGTGGTCCACCGTTTCTCTCATGGCTGCAGCAGTGAATTGCAAGCCACGGCACAACCACAAAAGACCTTGCGTGGCTTTTTTGTCGGAGGAGCCCGCTTCTGACAAAATCAAACCTTGCAAGGTAGCGGCATCACCTGGAGACGCCAAAAGCTTAGCACGCACCTTCTCGATGTTACCATTCATGTCCTTTTGGACAACACTGAACGCGGTTGATCCCAACAAGTCAAAGAGCTTGACAAGCGATTCAGACGCTTCCAAAAAAGCAGCAGTGTCGATCTTGCTGTCCTCCACCGGAACATCGGCGAAGGACCTTTTCATTTCGTCAAAAAACGTGGACATGGCGTAGGTTTTGAAGAGGATCGGAAGTTGGTATGTGGACAAGTTTGACAAGTTTTCGCGTTAGTACACGCCGCGCAATTCAAGCAACTATGCGATATACGACGCGAATTCAGGTACTGGAAACCAATTACGATCTATGGGCATAAATAAGAATTCCGTGTCCGTTCGAAAGTCCTAAAAATAACAGGAGGAATTCTGAATCACCAAGGATAGAAAAATCGGGGGCTGGTATTTGCAGTTTCGCATTTGATCCACGTCGCATTGTTTGATTAATGTGAGATTAACAACTAGCATGATTAGTACAGGTGCTCCAATTTCATTACGGAACTCTAATTCTTATAAGAAGAAAGAGGACCTTTAAGACTGAAATATCAGTGTCACTAACATATTCATGATCTTAAGCTTGCTTGTTTCCTTAACTGCCCATGTATTGAACTCCCAGCAGATTGCCTGTTGACGTTCATAGCTTCTGTCTCTCACAACCAAAAGAGAATTGATTACTTTGAATTAGCCCTTACAAATATTGCTGTTGGTAAGAGTGGAAAATTCTAATGGCTATGACAAGTGTGGACCTGATTTAATATTGTGGGTGCAAAATCAATCTTGCTGAGGTACTTTTAGTCTAACACCAAACTTCATTAATGATCCCATTGGGGAACTTTTAGTAAGTTACTGAAATATTTATTCCGTTAAACATCAACAATGATATCTCGTGAGCACAGATGCGAATACCCTCACACATTTTTTTGTTCCTTTGCTTTTCGTTCTTTTCTTATTTCTTTTCTCTTCTTGCGACTCTCGTAACTCAAATATTATAACTTCATTCATATGGAACATATAAGAGCACTATGCAAACTCAGCAGCCACAATTCGTACACTATGGCCTCCCATGTAGTTCGCAACTCATATTAAAACTCTTTGCACATTACGTGTGTCTAGAAAACCGTATATCCTTTGCCTGCACTAATAATTTATATATTGTTCACCACTCTAAGTCCTCAGCCCACCGAACATGACGTTTGCCGTCGCGTGGTGCCCCCAGCGTTTTTCCTTTCTGTTTGTACTCGTCAGATTCTTGCTTCGTGTAGAAACCCCGCGTTCCGCCGTCGCCTGCGATCGGAAACCGCTTGCTATGGAAAGCTTTGATTATAGCCATTTTCTGTTTGGCGCTCGCCGGCACCGTCTCGTTGGTCGGGATTTGAACCACCTCATTGACATCTTCAGGCATAGGGAATCCCTCGCAGTTGGATGCATTCAACTCGGTTCCAAACTGCGTCGCATCGTTGACCATGCCTGTCAGAGAATTGACTAGAAAAATATTGAGGTCGTTCAGCGGCCGCAATGCCGGTTTTGGGGGAGCAGCACGGCGCCTAGGCACACAGATTCGCTGCGGCGATCGCTGTGTTGGTCGCTGAGATGATAGCTGCAGCTCGCGTTGAGCGCCGTTGAGCACGTTTGGAAGAGCTTGGAGCACCGGCACCGAAGTAGAGCCTCGGAGTCGCTTTGTGTCATGCAAAGGCTGCCGTAGCTTGCGTTTCAGGGGTTCAATGTGGTTCTCCTTGTTTTCGTTAGCGCTCAGGGGAGTTGCTTTGATGTTTTCCGGGCTGTTTTCCTTACCTTGTAGATATGAGTCGAGATGAAGTTCTAGCGCGTCCAAAGTGTCCTTGCGGGTGAAACGGCCTTTGAAAACACGCGTTCGTAGTTGGTCGTCAAGCTCAAAGCTCTCATTCGTGTTTTCAAGCTGGCGCAATAATTTTTCAATCTTGTTGTGGTGGAGATTGTCGGAGGAAGAAATGTCTCTTTCCCGGCGCAAATGTGTAGTCACTTGAAACAACTCGTTTGCCGGGGCAAAATCGCAACGCAAGTTGGGCGTTGCCAAGGTAGAAAGCGCCTCCGCTGCCTCATACACCAGTCCTTGCTTTTTCACTGGGCTAGACGAGAGATTGTCAAGAAAGATATCGTCTGACTGAAGTTGGAACTCGTCAGCAAGATGCGATGTGTCTACCGACAAATCTACCGGCGACGACATTTGCAAGGAGGAAGAAAACAAATGGCTGAAAAAGGCGGGTGCTGGTGCCAACGCTCCAAAGGAAGATGGAGGTGGGTGTTTACAAAATGGCCAGAACAAGAAACTTGTGTATGTGTGCACTACAACGGAAGAACAGACTCGTGGTATTATGCAGTCCGAGAAGAGCCTCAAGTCATCTGACATCGGTCATTGTAGTCATTCTTTCCATTGTGGAGACTTGCACCATCAACAAAGTTGTAGGTTCTCCTGTATTTCTTTTTTGTCATTTATTGATCTTGTACATGGCTTAAAAGTTGGGGAAGTTGCGCATGTGATCTTGTGATCTTGTGCCATGGAGAGACTCGTAAAAATGCGCCTACAGTGCAGATTATGCACTAACATGAAAAGTTCCCGAGTTTTGTTTCTATGGAAAGCAAATCACGGGTTTTAAAAGAAAAAAGTTGAGATCTCCGGCCACGTCCTACTGAACATGTAGCTGACAGAATTTGCAGATGCATAGTATACTGAAACATGCTTGACGTAGGAAAATATTCAAACACAAAAGCTATTTTGTAATTTGTGACCCTATTTTCTGGTTTACTATTGTATTTGGCTACTGTGAATTTGCTTGTTGAGTAAAATTGAATCAGAAGCTCAGGTTACATTTTTACTTTTATCATTCAATTTTGTAAAGTTTTGTCCTTCTCTCAAAATTTTTGAGAACTTGTGGTTGTAGGCACACTGACGATGAACAGTGCAATCATCTCGAAACTTAAAAACATATAAGCTTGCTACTTTAGCAATGATAGAGAAAAGATACAGCAGTACAAACTTCATAAGGATAAAAGAGCGAACATATAATAAATAGAATAAACCAGAAGGAAGAAATCATTGACTTAACCCTCTGTAATAGGTTCGTAAATCGCATACAAAAGACACAAAATATCCTGTTTGGCTTTCAGCCAGATTAAACTCATAGTAATCTCGCACTCCTTCTTGTGTATGAGAGAAACTACATTTCGGACTATTTGCTATTCATTATATTGAATCGTAAGCTATTTTATTGAATCGTAAATCAAACGTTAGACGCCCAACCAGTAGACATCCTTTTCTGTTGAGAAGACCGCATCACCTACAATGTTGTCTGAAGAGGCGCCCACAAGTGCATGGTATGTTGCTTTTTCGGACAACCATTGGTTCTTGTAGGAGTCCCAGTATGATGTGACTTCAAGCAAAGGCATTTCAACAGATACAGACTTGGTTTCTCCGCTCTTCAAAAACACCTTTGCGAAATCCTTGAGCTCCTTCGCTGGACGAATAATCCTTGGGTTCTCGTGGCTCACGTAGATTTGCACAACCTCTGATCCATCTCTCTTGCCTGTGTTTGTCACATCTACAGTCACAGTGACAGTCTTTTCGCCAACCTCAGCCTTTGCGTTCTTGAACTCAAATGTGGTGTATGAGAGACCGTATCCGAAGGGGAACAAAGGCTTTCTGTCGACCATTTCGTAGTGTCTATAGCCAACGAAAACGTCCTCACCATACAAGACACGGCCGTTTGTAGAGCCATAGTTCAAGTACGAAGGGTTGTGCTCCAATTTTTCTGGGAATGTAAAAGACAATCTTCCACTAGGGTTGACATCACCGAACAAGACATCAGCAATGGCATTGCCCAACTCATTTCCTCCATACCATGCTTGAATTAAACCCTTGACCTTGTGAACCCAAGGCATGGTCACTGGAGAACCTGTTTGGTTGACAAAAATGACGTTTGGATTAACATCGCTTACCGCTTCAACTAACTTGTTCGTGTAGCCTGGGATATCCATGTCAGGCCGGTCAAAGCCTTCAGATTCCCATTCCTTCGACAATCCACCGACCACAATGACCTTGTCTGCCTTCTTCGCAAGATCAACGGCCTTCTGCAATGCTTCTTCGTGAGTGTTTTTGATTTGGGCGCCAAAGTAGACACCTCCAACCTCCTGATAGTCCACAATAAGAGACGATGTAGGTCTAGTACCATACTCAACTTTAACCTTGTACTTCTTACCCTTCTCCAA
Source organism: Clavispora lusitaniae (assembly GCF_014636115.1). Classification (NCBI taxonomy): domain Eukaryota; kingdom Fungi; phylum Ascomycota; class Pichiomycetes; order Serinales; family Metschnikowiaceae; genus Clavispora; species Clavispora lusitaniae. Next base: position 2,380,857 of record NW_027093975.1, on the reverse strand, counting down.
CTTTACGGCAGAACGTTCTTCTCTAGTGCCCATACCCAAGAAGAAGGCATCACCTCTTTGTTGCTTGGTTTTATTGTCGACAATAAGCTTGTCATCCAAGAAGATCTGTGCTGTTCCCAAACACGAGCATCCAAACTCGTAAGTAGCACTTTCATCGGGGGTAAAGTAGCCCTCAAAATCCACGTAGAATAATTGTTCACCCACAGGCAATTCTGGGTGCTTGTAGTCGGTTAAAAAGAGCTTAGTGCTTGTACTAATCCTCTTGTCGAAGGGCTTTCTTCCTGGAGTTCCTGGAGCAACTTTGTAAAACCTTGCTTCGACACCAGTTTCACCAGTTTCAGTCTTCATGATGGAACCAATATCTGGCAAGGTTTTATCCAAGTAGGCACCCAAAGTATACTCAACAACGACTGCTTTATCACCAGCCTTTTCTTTTACTTTGTTCACAATACCATCAAATGGTGTGACAGTGTATCTAGCCTTCAAAGATGCAGAGCCTCCGCCAGAGTTCCTTTCTGCTTTGGCATTTGGACCAATTACTGCGATAACCTCGTTACCTTTCTTAGCATGTGGATCTAAAGGCAAGATGTTGTCGTCGTTCTTCAACAAAACTAACGACTCCCCACCAATCTGGCGTAACAAAGTAGCAGCTTTAGGGTCTGTGTTCTCCAACTCATCCTGGTCTGGGTCAACTCCAGATTCAAGACAATCGTCAATGAACTTGAGGACATGTCTTACGTTCTTGTCAATAACGTCGCGGTGAATCTCGTTACAAACAACACTGTGAACCGTTTGGACGCTTTCACGGAATCTTGTAGGACCAGGCATTTCCAAGTTCAAGCCCGCATCGAGGGATTCCTTGATGGAGTAGACACCATACCAGTCAGACATGACCATTCCATCCCATCCCCATTCTTTTCTCAAGACATCCTCTAATAACTTTTTAGACTGAGATACATGTTCGCCATTAACCTTGTTGTAGGCAGTCATGAAAGATTTTGGGTTTGCATCACGAACAGCAAGTTGGAACGGTTTCAAGTAGATTTCTCTTAATGCACGTTCGGTAATGATGGTGTCAACACCTTTTCTTTCGTCCTCTTGATCATTACACACAAAATGCTTAATACATGCGACAATCTTTCCATCCTGAATACCATTGATCACAGCAGAAACGATATGACCAGACAAAACAGGATCCTCTGAATAAGACTCGAACGCCCTGCCACCTAAGGGACCACGGGCAATGTTGCAAGTGGGTCCCAAAATACAGTGAACACCTTTCATCTTTGCCTCTTTACTCATCAATTCACCAGCTTGATAGAGCAATTCTTTGTTAAATGTCGACGCCATTCCTGTTCCACATGGGAAACAATTGGAAGGAACCGAGTCAAAGAAACGAGTTCCACGGATTCCATTGGGGCCGTCAGAAACTGTAACAGCTGGGATATTCAAACGTTCAATGGGTACTGTTTGCCAAGCATTTGCTCCTGCAAGAAGAGATATCTTCTCTGGGAGACTGAGCTCGGTGATGAGTGCCTCGACATCCAATTTTGTCATTTTTGATTTTTATACTTTCTGATTGTTTAATCAGCTTGAGCGAGTACCACATCTTTTGTGTGGCCCATTTATAGCACAAGCCAAGGAAGGACAACAGGTATGGCCTCCGGGTTCACTTCCTCTTTGGGCTTTGACAGGTCTGTGCCCCCGCAATTGCGTTAGATTTCCTCATTGGGAGGCGCAGGAAAACACGTTACCCCGGATGCATGGTAAAGGAAAGGAAAATAAAGAAGGGGTAGAAAGAAGCAACGAACAATGTAAACAGACTTGCGGGGTAACCTTTTCGTGAGCTAACAGGAAGGAATGGGTACCATTTTAGTTGGGTCGCACACCCCTCTGAAGTTAATAAGGGTAAGCTTCCAAACCCCCATCTTTTGAATACAATTTGATGGTATTTTTAATATTTTCGTAAGAGCAATACAAGATGCATCATGTGGGGCATCTGTATTATTACTTTTCGGTTCCGGTGAAATTTTACGAGCGCCATGCGCAAGAAAAATCATGCAATCATGCACCTGTAGAAGACAGCCAAACGAGAGTTGTCATGCCCGAGATGTTGAACTGACGATGCCATCATGGTCGATACCAAATGATCAGAACTAATTTCCTCTCAAATTCAATTAATTAAAAATTTTGGGCGGGCAGAATTTAAAATACTTTTTTTTTTTTTGGCTCTGTAATTACTACTCTCCACATTAAAAAATCCATGTTTTAAACTATACTGAAAACAAAGCTAATACTCTCTCAAAATGGAGTTGAGCTCTTCTCTCTTGACGCAGTTCTCGATTTTGAAGCAGCTAGCCAATTCATCCAAATCCTCGAAAGAGAGTTGGGCGTAAAGATCAGCATATTCATGCTGGGCGTATTGAGAAAACAACATGTCCCTAGCAACACGAGCAACGTAATCCTTAATGGACCAGTTATGAGGATAAAGAGCTTTTTGATACTTTTCAGGAATATTTTCCTTCATGTGTCCAACCAAAGCATCGTACAACTTTGCATTTTCCTTGTCAATATCGTTTCCCCAACGATCCAAACCCAACTTCTTTTTCTTCAAGAACCATTTCTCGAATACTTCAAAAAATTTGGACTTCGGATCAACATAGACAAGACCCTGGAACCCAATGTCTTTGTAAACCCAAATGGACCAAGAAATAGGAGATCCATCTCCACTAGGATCTCCTTTTTTATAAATCAGCAATTGGTCCTTCAAGACTTGGTATCTAGCACGATTAGTTTTCTCAGGTTCGGAATCTCCCCTCACTTCAGAAGCATATACGGGACCAAATTCACCATTCCAAACCGGAACACCAGCCGCCCTCATATATTCCAACTTGCGGTTGTATTGGCTTTCTAATTTGGCTTTCTGCTCATCTGTGCCAGCATAAGTATCTTTTTCATAACCTGGGAATCCATATGTAGAATAATCGTGAATGGAATAAACACAATTTGGCCAAGGTGTTTTTGGAAACTGGCGGAAATCCATAGCGTATGTGTTTGCGTCCAAGAATAGAATGTGGTTGGGGTCCACATTTCTAATTTCCTTCTCCAAGCTATTGTAGAAATTCACCAATTTAGAATGATCTGCAACAGCAGGTTCATTCAATGGATTGTAACCTGCAACCCATACGTTGTCTTTGTAGTGTTCAGCAATTTTCTTCCACAAGTGAATAATAGCATCTTGAAAAACTTTGAAGTCCCAGAATAATGACTTGTGAATTCCCGAATCAGAATGCCAATCTTGGTTTTGGCCACCAGGAACAGCATGCATATCTAAGATAGTATAGATGCCATGCTTGGCACAGCTTTCCACCACTCTGTCTAAGAGCAAAAAACCTTGAGGCTTGACCTTGAACAAGTCATCATTATCGTCAATAAAGTGGCGATAGTTGAAAGGGATACGCAAACAGTTCAAATTCAACTCTTCTTTGAAAAAAATGGCGTCTTTCTCTGTCCAGAAGTACTCGTAAAATTTGTCAAAGTAGTAGTTAAATTTTTCGGTGCCCATTTTTGACTCCATCACTTGCTTATGCTCAGTTTCATGGCCTGGGTAACCAGTGATGAAGTTTTCCATGTTCAAGTGCCCTCCTGTGGCTGTTCCCTTCAAAACCACTGGCTTTCCATCCGAACCGACAATCTTAGTACCATTTACTTTCAAAAATCCCATTTTGCTGTGTTTCTTCAGCCTACGGACGGGGAATTACAAAGATTAAATTCCTTACCAGCACATTTTCGTACTATCGGAAAAGATTCCTCATGGGGAGCAACCGTTGGAGCACTTCACCTTCCGGAAAATAAAGGAAATTTTCGGGTGGGGGAAAGAACAGTCACGACCCGGGAAGGATTCCTCATTTGGCAGCATATGCGGCAGGACCATTTACCGCGTATACGGCAGCATTAGCCATTTCTCTCATGTTCCCGATGCCGTACATACACACACGCCTCACTTTCCTTTTAGCCGTGGCTTTTCACATGTCTGTCATGACTATTTCATCCCTCAGCCACTTCCATAGATCAAAGATGCGATCGATAAAAGCACTCAGATCTTCCGCCTGAATCAGCGCACTCATAACCGACCTGGCATACGCACCCCACATCACCAGGGCTCAAAATAATATAGCCACGCCATGCACGCCTGCAATTGACAAGGCGTGTTATACGAAGGATCGCAGACTCAACAGGAACCGAGTGGTCAAACACTCACGGCATCCAGGAATCACAACACCCAAGTGCATTTGTTTGCGTGTTACTTGCATGAATGCTGCTGGCATCATTTTCGTCCTGATAGGTTCTCGAGTATAAAAGCTCATAAACCTTGCTTCAGTGGTTACTGCATCACTACAATTTGAAATACATCTGCAATGACTGATAGTATAAACAGCATACAAAAAGAAGCTTGGCTGCCCGATTCGGCAGACGCACACTCGGTAGCCGTCGAAGACTACATTGCCGAAACGCGGCCTTGGTACAAGGTAAAGCACTTGCGTTGGTTGACTTTTATGATTTTCTTGATCACACTCACATCGACAAACAATGGTTATGATGGCTCTATGTTGAATGGTTTGCAGTCTTTGGAACACTGGCAAAAGACTATGGGGCATCCCACAGGAAAAAGACTCGGCCACTTAAGTAATGGAGCCACTTTTGGTGGCATTGCTGCGTTGCCTATAATTCCTTATCTCAGTGATCACTACGGAAGAAAGAAGCTTGTTATTGTTGGCCAGACTTTAGCTGTTGTTGGAGGTATTTTACAAGGTGCATCCACAGGATATGGCTTCTTCTTGGGCGCGAGAATCCTTCTTGGTTTTGGAACCATGGTTGCTGTAGTACCCTCTCCACCACTTATTTCCGAAATATCTTACCCTACACACAGAGCAACATGCACTTTCGCTTACAATATCTGCTGGTACCTTGGTGCTATTATTGCTTCGTGGGTGACTTTTGGCACAAGAACGATCAAGGGAAAGGCTTCTTGGAGCATTCCTTCCTACTTGCAAGTTGCAATGCCAGCGTTCCAGCTCGCCCTTTTCTGGTTGGTTCCAGAGTCCCCTAGGTATCTAGTTGCCCAGGGCCGTGTTGATGAAGCAAAACGCATTATTGCAAAATATCACACCGGAGACTCAAAAGATCCAAGAGATATGGCCTTAGTTGATTTTGAAGTTACAGAAATTCAGTGTGCTTTGGAGGCCGAAAAACTAAACACTAATGCATCTTACCTGGATTTTATCACAAAAAAGAGTTTTAGACGCAGATTGTTCTTGGTTTCATTTATCCCTGTTATGATGCAACTTTCTGGTAACGGATTGGTCTCCTATTATTTGGTGAAAGTCTTGATTTCCATTGGTATTAAACTGACTAAGAAACAATTGGAAATTAATGGTTGCTTGATGATTTACAACTTTGTTATTTGTGCGAGTTTGGCAAGTACTGTTCGTTGGTTCAAGAGAAGAACATTGTTCCTTTCCTGCTGTGCTGGTATGTTATTGACTTATGTTATCTGGACAATTTTATCAGCTCTCAACCAAGAACGTGACTTCAAAGACAAGAGTTTGGCAAACGGTGTGCTTGCTATGATCTTCCTTTACTATCTTTTCTACGATATTGGAAACAACGGCTTGCCCTACTTGTATCTCACGGAGGTGTTACCCTATTCTCACAGAACAAAAGGTATCAACATCATGCAATTCTGGATTGCCGGCATTCTCATCTACAATGGATACGTTAATCCAATTGCTATGGATGCAATTGAATGGAAGTATTATATTGTTTACTGTTGCGTCCTTGCTGGCGAATTAATCATTGTTTACTTCACATTCCCAGAGACGTCAGGCTACACTTTGGAGGAAGTGGCGCAAGTTTTCGGAGATGAGCCTCCGGAACTCAACAAAAGACACGCAGACAATGCTCTCACAACCAAACAGTCTATGGAACATGTGGAAGATGTCTAGTTCAAAATAAGTAATATAATTTCTACGATCTGTTAATGCTTCGATTACTTGGTGTAATATAAAGCTGTGCTGACGTGGGTATGTAAAGTAAATGTTTAATAGGAATTCTTTATAAGGTGAAGGGCAAAAAAAAAAAACAAATTTGATCAAGGGGAAAAGATCAATGGAACTCGTCACATCTATAGTCGGCGGTATGTCCCTAGAACGTTTCTCAAGTTATTAGAACGAAACCCAGTACAATAATATTGATTTTCCTTCAAGCTGTATTATGTTTGACAATTTGAAAGAGCGTTCGTTATTGTTTCATATACTGGCAATTAGAGGTGTTTACTCTATGCTATTAGTTCTTTTTTCACACACATATGTCTCGTTAGTTGTATTTGCTGCTAAGTTTCGTTGATTATTTTAAAAAGAGAAAAAGCGTTAAAGTTTTCATTAGAACCAAAATCAATAGCAAACTTATTTCAAAAGCAATTTCAAACTTAGCAATTTTTGCACCACCATTTTACCACAACGAAATTTTAGTGGAACTCATATCCCTTCTTGTCAAAACCATGATATCCCTTCTTGTCAATACATTTACCTAGGTGAACATAACATCAACTACATACACTGCTCAAAATTTATACTTCATTCGTCTCGAAATTATTTATTCCAATCATCTATTTTTTTTCTACTTTCGGCGCAATCTTGAAGCATTCACCGGCCGATCTTCAAAATGATGGACTTTACTCCTTTGAAAGAACCCGCTCCGCGTTTAGATTAGTAAAATCGCCATGAGGGATGACAAACTTGCATTACTCCACTGTGTCGTTGGGTACTTCATGTTTCACGTCCGATCATGCATGTAGAAACCCGCATCGGGGACCCAAGCTTAACGTACGAGGGAAGATATCCATTTGCGGACAGGTGCCGCAGGATCCAAGATTTCCTTTCGTCCGCGATGCCTACAGTCCAGACTTAGTTTATTTGAATATGGGACCAATATCACATCCCAGAACTATGATCACCTACCGAAGGAGTATTTTTATTGTCTACCCTGTCCCAAGAGAAAGATGGTTACAGGGCATTAAACTTCAACCTTTGCCATTCATAACCATAAAGTCGAAACGCACCCCACACTTCCGGGCTCATAACATATACCATGCCAGCAAGCGGGGTACCTCAAATTTGGAGAATTCGAGAAGTAAATGTCACGGAACACTTAGTAAAATTGATTATTTCTGGTCGGCCCCTCAGTTATGCATCTTTTCCCGCGTTTTCGATGCAATACGAGGTGATAACTCCGCTTCTCGTAGGAATTTAGACAACTATAAAGCTGGTAATTAATCTCCAGATCATTTATCGATATTTTCTTATTCGACACTCGAATGTCTCAAAGTATCTCAAGTACTGAAAAAATTACTGAAAAGGTTGCTTCTCAGCCGGATTCTGCAGAAGTACACTCCGTCTCCGTTGGTGACTATATTGCTGAAACTCGGCCCTGGTACAAGGTCAAACACTTGCGCTTCTTGAGTTTCTGTATCTTCGTGATTACAATTTCTTCAACCAACAATGGTTATGATGGTTCGATGTTAAACGGTTTGCAGTCCTTGAGTCACTGGCAAAAAACCATGGGACACCCAACAGGAAAGAGACTTGGTCACTTGAGTAACGGTACATTGTTTGGTGCCGTGGCCGCCTTACCTTTTGTTCCTTACTTTAGTGACAGATTTGGAAGAAAGAAAGTTATCTACGTTGGTCAAATCCTCGCCGTTGTGGGAGGTATCTTACAAGGTGTATCCAATGGGTATGGATTTTTCTTGGTCTCGAGAATCATTCTTGGTTTAGGAACGGGTCTTGCATCGACTCCCTCTCCAGCACTCATATCCGAATTATCTTATCCTACACACAGAGAAACATGTACTTTCGCTTTTAACATCTGTTGGTACTTGGGTGCTATCATTGCTTCGTGGGTGACGTACGGAACCAGAAACATCCATGGAAAGGCCTCTTGGAGTCTTCCTTCTTACTTGCAAGCAGCAATGCCAGCAATCCAAGTGTGCTTGCTCTGGATGGTACCTGAGTCTCCTAGATACTTAGTTGCACGTGGCCGCGTGGAAGATGCTAGGAAGGTGATTGCAAAGATGCATACTGGAAACTCAACTGACCCCAGAGATGAGGCTTTGGTTGACTTCGAGTTGAGAGAAATTGAATGTGCATTGGAGGCAGAGAGAATGAACACGAATGTTTCCTACTTTGATTTCATCAAGAAGAAGAGTTTCAGACGCAGATTGTTCTTGGTTTCTTTTGTCCCTGTTATGATGCAACTTTCTGGTAACGGATTGGTCTCCTATTATTTGGTGAAAGTCTTGATTTCTATTGGTATTAAACTGACTAAGAAACAATTGGAAATTAATGGTTGCTTGATGATTTACAACTTTGTTATCTGCGCTACTATGGCCAGTACTGTTCGCTTTTTCAAGAGAAGAACTATGTTCCTTACATGCGTGAGCGGCATGTTATTGTCGTACGTTATTTGGACAGTCTTATCAGCTCTCAACCAACAACGTGATTTCAAAGACAAGAGTTTGGCAAACGGTGTGCTTGCAATGATCTTCTTCTTCTATCTTTTCTACGATATTGGTATGAATGGTTTACCATTCTTATACCTTACGGAAGTGTTACCTTACTCTCACAGAACAATGGGTCTTAATATCATGCAGTTCTGGACGACAGGAATCTTGATTTACAATGGTTATGTCAATGCTATTGCTATGGATGCTATCGAGTGGAAATATTATATTGTCTACTGTTGTATTCTTGCTGTTGAATTAGTTGTTGTTTTCTTCACTTTCCCAGAAACATCTGGCTACACTTTGGAGGAAGTGGCCCAAGTTTTCGGGGACGAACCTCCTGAATTGAACAAAAGACATGCCGACAACGTTGTGGAAAAGCAATCAGTGGAACATGTTGAAGTTGTCTAAACAAGCTGTGTGAATAAAGTTGTTTAAGCTGCTAATTTCTATCGAGATCTCAAATTATGATGTAATGAAAAATTAAATAGCTGCTAATGAATATATGTCTTAAATCTTTATCATGGGGAAAAACGAAGAAGTTTTATTTTTTAGGAGCTATAAGTTGCACCGCCAAATAATTTCAATTTAGTCCTCCCACTTCAACATTCACTCAAGTAGCTTTATGATTGGCCATATGGGCTTTTCTAACACGTTAGATTTAATGATTGGGCAAGCTAGTTGAAACGACGGAAAATCCGACTTATTCTCAACTCCCCACTCGGGCCGAAGCCCGAAGATCTTCTGGAGATACACTAAGAGAAAACAAGATTAAACTGAAATTTTTTGCTAAATAGACCAAGAATAAACTGGCCTTCGCTCCGGGAGATATAGTCAAGGAAATACTCTCCATTAACTGATGCTAAGCTATTTTTTTGTCGGCATAGCAGATCGGTGCCGACCCAAAATATGCCTTTCCAGCATGTTGATATGCGCCATACATATACGGGCTCCGAACCTTAGATGTAAGGTCAAGAGCCACATAACTTGACGTGTCTTTATACACACTTTCTCCACCTATACCTACAAGGGATTCTTAAGTGAAGGTAAATAAAGGTATACGTGACCTCCCATCTTTCCACAATGCCTTACCATGTAAAACTTCTCGGACCTTTTTCGAATTTTCATGCGTTTCAGTCATTCTTTTGGGACTGCTCTTGCTTCAAAGCCTTCATAAAAATAGCTAGATGTTGCGGATGAACTCGCTAGAAGTCATGATAGGTTTATTACACACTCATCGCGAGCCTCCTTACTTCAACATGCAACATTGTATTGTTTTCAAGTTTGACTCTCTTACTTTTACCTTACTTTATCGACGTGTTGGATCCGCATTTCTATCATTAAGATAAGGATGCATCAAATCTTCTTTACTTAATTATACCACTTCACTACTCTCTGCGGTTGATCTTCCATAAGAGGAAACTTATCCGTATACAGAAAGAGAAACCCGTTGTTTTAGTAGCAATCCAACTTGAAAGTTTTAATGTAATCTCCTCAGATACAACTTGTCGTTTAGAAGCGCTCATACTTGCTAGCTCCATACACTGTTAGTAAGGGTGTCCTCCGTTTGGTCGCATCGGAAAGATACGGTTAAACTTTTGGGCTTGAATGTTCAGCTTCAGAATCTGTTGAATATAGTTGCTAACACTTTTGAAATCCATTGGTAACATCCTTGCAAACCATCTCGTCTGTCTCCCAGGTACAAAGCCCCAGTCTGAAGCTTATGTAATGTCAAACAGCTCCACATGGCTGAAAGCTGATAAGTAAAGTCTAAGAGAGATACCAAGAGCTGCAGATTATTATAGCTTCTTCGGTTCATAGTGGTCAATTTACAAGAAAACGAGAAGGCCATCTACAAATTTCCAGTGTCTGCTAAAATTACGGTAGAGTGAAAGTAACTACACGGTATTCAGTGAATTTCCATTTATCGTTTTATTACCCAATAATCGTGACAGAAGTGAAAGAAAGCCATTTCTGTTAATTTCAAACACCACAGGCGTTAGTATACATAATGACATACTCAATAACAGCGCTAGCACCGTCTTCCATAGTAGTAGTGGATTGTTCGGTTTTGGTGTAGTAAGTGCCTGGAGGAAGCACAAACAGTGTCTCGCTTGGTAAGCTAGAAGATTCAGCAGCACTAGATGACGAAGGAACTGCGGAAGAAGCAGAGCTGGAAGATTCAGCAACACTAGAAATAGTAGAGCTTGCTGCAGCAGAGCTCTTAATAGAGGAGCTAGGAGCAGAACTCTGACCAGCAGAACTGACGGCCACAGAGCTGGCTGAGGCAGAGCTTCCAGCTGCCGAGCTTGCAACACCAGATGAAGCTGCAGCAGAAGACGCTGGAGCAGAAGACGCTGGAGCAGAAGACACTGGAGCAGAAGACACTGGAGCAGAAGACACTGGAGCAGAAGACACTGGAGCAGAAGAAGAAGCTGGAGCCGAAGAAGCGGCAGAAGACTCCTGAGAGGTCTCACTTGGGGCCACAAATGGAGACGCAGTCGCCGAAGGCAGTCTCGTGAATAGTTGAGTGGTCAAAGAGCCTAAAGAATTCGTGTAAACGAATGCAGTAACAGTTTCTTGAGCAACATAGTTGGAAGTGACAGTCACAGTAACGTCAGAATCGGCAGAGACACCCGAGATGGCATTCAACAATGCAAGCGAAATGGGCAAGAAACGAGTGGCACGCATGCAGAAGAATTAGGTGGAGAGAAACAAAAAAAATGTGACAAAAAAACGGCGCATGCTAACGTTATATACTTGAAGGTGCGTGCTGCAAGTTTTACATCTTGCGTCCTGCCGCGGGCGGTATCCGAAGCCCAAATCCCCAATTGAGGATGCGTTAACGCGCATAATTTTTTACTAAAGCTGTCTTGACGCACAAAAACGAGCCAGAGAGTATGTTTTTGAACTTTTGCAAGCAGATCCAGCCAGTAAACTGTCTTGTCTGCCGTAGATGAGCTTGCCCTTCTGGCTTTTAACCAGAAGTGATGCTATGTCCAGCCATTTGCGAGCTGCTGGTTAAGGGATCTTTATGCAAGATTTTCTGCGCTCATCTTTTCGTGCATTGGCCAGCATATTGAGGACTAAACAAGAAGACGACAAGTTCGAGCATCATTGGTCGTTACATCTTAGCATTTGATATACCTCCATCCGTGAATATGCGAAACCTTTCGTTATACAAATTTCCCTTCTTTTGGTATGGTTGGTCTAGTTAATGAACTGATGCACTGCACCATTCTGGAATACCGTACATCCTTGTCAAAAGCGATGCAAAGTAATATGCAGGAAAATCGACTGATTTGTGTGCGACAAGCGACAAGCAAATTGATGGCTGGCGCCAGTCTAAAAGATCACTAAATCTTATTTCAGACAAACACGACAAAGTTTTATTGTTTTTTTATTTTTTTATTTTTTTTTGTTTTAGCTCTTATATCATAAAGCTTGACCCACCACAAAATGAATAACTCCTAAAGCACTAGGAAGATCTCGGAAATGTCACACTTTAATGCGTAATTGAACAGTTGCATGATCTTGCGGTATAGAACAAAATAAATGCACAGGCGCTTCCATCGCGCTTATTTTTTTTGCTTAAATCCCGGCGAACAAAATTTCCCTCTCAGCATATTTTGATGATACTAACTGGAAGAGCAATTTCGCAGTTTTTCTTTTCTTAATCTCATTGTTACGGGGCTTTCTTTATATATATTGGCTTTCCGCCGTCGTTACTATAGCGCTTCTCTCTTTCCGGCTTGTGTTGACCATAGAACAAGATACGAGTTTTTCCATCCGATGCAGTGCCGAAATCGTAATGTCGACGCCAATACGGACGTCACCTTTTCGTCCTGTGACAAGTTTTAGAAATGACCAGAAAGAAAACACATCTTATAAGGTAACTTGTTAATATTAACTTGTTTAGAAGGAGAGAAGAAGAAAGGAGCATTTGTGTTCACTTCTGCAACATAACTTTAGAATGATCGCCCTTCTGAATACTCCTATAGCATCCTTTTCAATTCTACACTAGTTAATGACTTCATATGTTCATCTATTACCACTATGTATTGGCGCCTGCGCTTTGGATGGTTCTTTTCTTGATATCAGCAACGCCATCCGCTAGGTGAGGAAACTCTTCGACGAGCTTGTCACCCAAAATATTACACAACCTTTCGAAGCCCAACATTTTGCCTTTTAGCCTAGCATTCAGTTTCGCTGTCACTTCCACAAACTCTCTTGTGTATATGTCCGGGTTCCGCCCGTCTTCGATGTAAGTCAACACATCAATAGGAATCGGATACTGTTGTGTAAACGGACTGTCCGTAAGACCCGAGAGCTGGCTGACTACTTGGTTCGTCTTATGTATAAGGGCAGAATGGGAATTCGCTGTGCCCTGGTTGTCGTGAACCAAAACACCTAACTCGATGAAAGACTCAACAAGAGATTGGAGCTGCGCTGCCGTAGCTATAAGCGGTTCATTTTCGGGTGTCAGAGAGATTTCTGATGTAGTCATGGGAGGAAGAAAACAGGGCAGAGAGACGTGGTGACAGTAAATGCAGGAAATTATCAACGTACACCATTTCACTGGCCCCAGAAATCCACACCTCTCAAATCTTGCTTACCCAAACAAGTTGACTATCTGGTTACGTATCGACGAATACAGCCAATGGAAGAGAAACATAGATGGAAAAGCGAATCAGAGAGAAATACTCACCAATTCCCATAGGGACCTGGAGATATTTCGAATATGGATTTCAGGCGACTTATGCACGTACTATTCCAGGTAAGAGTGGTCCATGGACTTCATCGGTAGACACATCACACATAATTGTATTATCTCATTTACTGAACTTGTAACTGTGAGAAAATTCAGATCCATTTGACATAGCCAGTGTAAGCCATCTCTACAAATTCTTACGTAACGAAACCGGAACATGATCGTAGCTGATTATCAAATTGAAGAGCAGAAGATATCGTACAGATATTTTAGAGACACACTTTGAACCATTTGAAGCTGAAAGTCATAAAAGTGACTATGTGTTGCTATCACCAATTTCTGCATAAGTTGAGATGCAAGTTTGAAATGCAAGAAAAGTCGCACCAACTTCTGGCCAAAGATTGTCTGATATTACAGTTCTTCCAGAGGCTAGTAATAGATACCACCGTCGAAAATTTCGGTTCTCCTCCTGAGCATTTCTGACCCGACATTCTAACAATTTTCTGTTGTGCACAAAAAACAGACACCATTATCTTTCCCAGCATAATTAATAGGCCGATTTTATTGATATTGTTTCAACTAATTTTTCAATTTCTGCCCCATGGATCCCAGTACGGTCGTTTTACGATATAACCGCGAGAAATGGGATGCCAGAAGCCGCCTGGGAAGTGTGTCGCCAACGAAATTTGTCACTTTGACATACCAGCGCAGTGAAGGCACACCATCTCGCCCACAAACGCCATTTTTGGAGCCACCCAAACATTTTGACGGGAGGACAGACATCTCTTCACCTGCGCTTTCCCCTTCGCCTGCGGTTTCGATGCCAGGGTCCCCTGTTTTTTTCCCTCGACCAAAAGAGGTCAGTGCGGTTTCTGAGCATAGACCAGTCTCTCAGTCTCTACGAGCGCTCAAAGAATACAAAGCATACTCGCTGGAAAAAGCATGGTATATTGATCTTGTCAATGTAGCACAAAGACTACGTCTTTTGCGGGACACTTTCAAGGTGATACAATCTGTACGTAAAAAACGGATGATGGGCGAACGAGCAGACTTTCGCCTGGCACAAGAGAACGCTTCACGCAGCCCAATGTTTCTGGACGATGAGCATACGCATGCGAAAACAGAGGATGACGAAAATATGGGCCCGCCTATTCAAGTTCCACCGCCTAACAGACGAGGGCGGCCGCGCAAAAAGGGCACACGTGGACGGAAACCGGCAGTGCGGGTGCCGGTCGAACCTCGCGTCCGTACGCGCCGGGCGCTTGGGTCTCTGCCTTTGAAGGGCGAGGACGCCCCTACAGATTTGAGCGCGCTCTTGACACATCCGCCCATTCTTCCAAGTCAGCGCCATTTTGTTGTCGAAGGGTTCGTACAAACGCCATCTGAGACGTTGTCAGAGGCCAATGAGATGGCAAGAGCAAGGCAGAATGCTCCTGCCAATTCGATTGAAGAGCGGAGGAATGAGAACGCTGGATTTCAAGGTGGAGTTGATGCTGGTTTCAACATAAACGCGCAGGGCGAATCAAAGAGCAGTGCGAACGATTCATTAAACACATCATTTGCTGAGAGTTCAAACATAACGAGCGACGCGACTAAAAACATACCAGAGAGGGGACACGAGAAAAAACTTATAGAACTGGGACGTTCTGATAACGTAGTAGCCGAGCCTAAATTCTCCACCAGTGATCTACAATCCTCCTGGAATGTAGTCACTCCAAAAGAGTATGTTCAATCTGATGTTGGGCAAGATCTGGATTCAGATACTCACTTTGATGAAGAATTATACGGTGACTACATTTCGGCGTTTCCGGTAAAATCTTACGCTGGTGGTCCATGATTTTGCATCACGAGATTGCAATAGTCAACTTACGAGGCTAGGACCATCCTCCAGCTTGCATTGGTGTATCATAAGCATTGTAGAATAAAGTATAGACTAGTCATTTACGTGGTACAAGGTATGAAAAATAGGTGTATAAGTGAAACAACCACAAATGTGATTAGTTATTTTAAATCTACCTGGACAGTTTTTGTAGGGGAGCCATTTGTATTAACCAATTCGCCACACTGAATAATGCCTTTGTGTGAGAGATTAGATATTCAGAACGTTTACCTCGTACGAAAACAAGAACGCTCATCATCGTATTGTGGAACATCAAAGGGAAACGACGCTCACTGAGATTTGTCGCTCTTATCGTATCCATATTATTGGGCAGTTGAATGGCTCCAACTATTTTTATGCCACAGTGATACTTCTCCTACAAGGTAATCATAAATCACCCGAGAATTTATCTCAGGAATATTTACCCATCTGAGTAAGCCTAAAATAACTTCAAACTCGGCAACAAAGATTGTACCAATAGTGATGTATATAGACGATGCGAATGCCTCGGCATGAATTGTCTCGTTCATGCATAATCAATCATAGTGCGACTTTTCTCATTTTTCATGGCCGGGCGGTACGGCTAAATATGTTCCCTGCACCAAATCCGGAGCCTTTTACGGAAGCGATAAGTATCGGGAACATCGAACGGGCCGATGTTGCCAGACTGAAGCTTAAAGGTATTAACTCCGCAATTCCTTTGGCCGACTTCTTAACCACCGGCCGGTTCGAACTTATTCTTGAAGAGCGACATACCGTTATCTTTCAATGCAAGGCCGCTAGAGCACTTTTAATGCTTCATCTAATGTAAACTGTTCCAGCGCAATCTTGATTTACGAACGTAATGCGCAATGCTCCAATTCAATCAGCAAGACGTAATTTAAAAGTAAAAAATGACCATTGGCCGCTATAGCTAAAAATATTCCAGAACTAGCATCTTGGATTTGCGCAGGGTCGAAGACAAGAAAAATACCGGAAGCAATCCGGCTCATACGGTCTTTTGCGCAGGTTTTGCTTGTGCTTGGAAACCCCGTCATTCCTGTACAAACCCTATCAAGGTGCTGAAGGACATAGGAAAAGTTCTTCTAGCGACCCGTCTATCCGTCTTTTCCGTCTGACTCCGAAAGCTAAAATCAGCTCTTGTACTGAAAGCGTTTTTTCGCCGCACTATCCACATCCCCGCAATTTTCTGCTGCTAGTGCTAATACATAATCGTGCGAACTTTTGTGGTCTCATCTATCTTTGTTCTGTCCTGTCCAGCTTCTGCAAGAGGTTTTTTTTTTGTTCTTCCTGCTTCAGGCCTGCCTAGCCATCAACTGTTACCAGTCTAACTTATTTGAGCCATACATTCTGGCTTAGTTGACCTATTTGTTCATCAATCAGGTTTCTTATTTTCCTATTCGTCTCGCTCATATCTTACCCAGCCATGTCAAACCTTCGGCCCAATTTATACCACACATTAACTTCGCCAGAATTGATGGGGTTCCGTCAGTTTGAGCTGGATCTGGCTCTTGAAACGGGTGTCCAGTGTTTCAGTCCTGTGCCTGAAATAGAAAAGAAGGATAACAAAGAGTTGCTTGATGCCCTAGCTGAGCGGCTGAATGAAGAGTATAGAGATATCACCTTCCCAATCCAGCTCCAACCGAACCCAAAGTATGCACCCCGCGTGTCTTTTGATACTATTGACATTTGCTATGCTGAGGAACCCGTTGATGATGATCTGCTTTATACTCGATTACTGGAAGGAACTGATCGTGGCAGGGGGCGAGACAGAGAATTCGTTGTCCGTTTGCCCAGCTCGTCTCCAAACAGACTTCTCTCCCCGATAGGAAATCCTGGGGTATCCATTTTCAGAAATCACATTGCTTATCCCACTACACCCATAATTACTCGCCGAGGGTGTACCTTTCTGCGAACCCACAAGGACTTTGAAAACTTGTACCTGGGCAAGTTGGCAAGCAAGAATTTGCGTCCTGTTTTACCTCGCAGAGTGATTTTGGTATACATCAGTGGCAGAAAACATACATGGGTGGCGCTTGATTGGATTCTCCGCTCTTTCATCGAAAACGGTGACACTGTGATTGTTGCTGCTGCTATGAACCATAGCTTGGGCCGAAAACAAACTAGAAATTCCAATTATCCATCTCCACTGAATTTTCAGGCTAAAACAGCGCGTGTTAGGTTTCGTCAGAGAACGCGGCCAGAATTCATTAAAAGCATCACCTCAAATGTCATGAACTACTGCTTGAAAGTGGTGAATCCGGATGTTATCTCGAGAATTACTGTGGAGATTTTAGAGGGCAAAACAAAGGATGTCTTACGTGATATGTATCGCCTTTACGAACCTAATATCGTTTCTACCGCGTCAAAAGTAAATTCTCGAAACAGTGCTCCACTCAAATCATGGAATTCATCACGTCTTAGTGACCGCCTTGTGAAGAACTTTCCGCTTCCAGTTTTGGTGGTGCCTGCGCTGAATATGGCTCGCTTCGAAAGCAGCTTACGGCGCCATATAATGAAGGAGAATGGCTATCCCATATCGGCTCTGGCTTCGTCTGTAACAGAAATGTCGGCAGATACAAGTAAAGTTTCGACAAGTATTGTATCGGGAGAATCAGATGCAGCGCAGGTGCCTCCTTCTGAACAAACTTCAACGTCCAAAAATGAAGATATATTATCTTTGTCTGACTCTTTGCATTCGTCTGATACTGGAAGCATGTCCTCATCGGACTCATACAATTCCTATGAAGAAATTGCAGAACTATACGAAGACTATAAGAATAACATTCATAACAAGCTCGACGAATTGAGTACCGCAGAAGTTAACGAGCACTACTTTTCAAACTTTGCACGAGCAATTTCTGATAAATCACTTCTGTTCTGTGAAGAACTTAGTAGTGTGAATCCAGATTTCAAGGGACAGGGTGCCCGCTTGGCGCGTGCCATCACTGGGTCCAATTCGTTTGGAGCAGTTCCATATAAAACTAAGTCTTTGTTGGCTCCGCTTGAGGACAAAAAAAGCGGCTTGTCCTATGAAGAATTGAAGCGGAACTTGATGATGAATGCTGCGAGAAAACAAAGCATAGGTATGGCTCCATCAATATCTGTTCTGCTGCCGACTTCATCGAGCACATCAGGTCACACAACTCCGAAACATACATCCTTGAAATTTGCAGTTGATGCCGAAGCACCAACCCAGAAACGTGCTGGAAGCAAGTTGAAAAAGTACTTATCCCATGACGAATCATCTTCAGGGAAAGTAGACTTAAAGGTTTCCAAGTCGCATCCAGACATTCGTGGAATAGAGACGCCAGCGCCAGATTCTGAGAAGAAAAAGAAAAAGAAAAAGAAGAAGTTCTGGAAGCTTTTCTGATGCACTTAATATAGCACTACAATTATTTATACTTCTTCACACTATTTTATAACCTGCCATACTGAATAATATCAGCAGGGCTTGAAAGTTCTAATAATTTTGTTACATGTAAGTTTTAATGTCACTTGTTCGCGGTGACTATGACAACTAAAAGCAATTCGGTAGAATTCAGTTGGATGTGCATGCCATGTAAACCACTTTGACGTCTTCTACGAGGATCGTATGATGGAAATCGATTGCATTTTAGATTCGAGAAATTATTGGGTCCCCAGTAGAGTAGATGTATAAGCATAGGAACTGACAATCGGATACCTCTCACGGTTGAATTTTTAAGTAAAGGTGCTAAGATTCATGTTTGCGAGACATGGGTGAGGTAAGAGACAACCAGCTTAGATATCCAGAGCTAATTTAAAGCAGATTAACTGCCAATACAGCATGAAAGTTTAAAATGCCCACTTTGAGCTGGAGGTTCACAAATACAAGAGGATATTAGCGCAAACCTAAACATTCCTACTCAATGTGTTGGTATTTTCTTTCGCTTGTAGTGAGGTGGCACTTTTTATTTTCGACGTAAATGCTGAAGGAAGTGCCAGCAAGAATGCCAATCTCTAGTGGACTGCATTCTTATCAGGCGCATCACATCACATCTACGCCTCCATGCAGCTTCTTTCCACGCTAGTGGCATTCATAGCTGTGGCATTTGCCGCAGAGCAAGGCCATGGGATTGAAGAGGAAAGACTAAACCACCATACGCATGAGCAAAATGAATTAGGGCTCAATGAGCTACCGGCGGAGATCGAAATTGACCACGCACAAGCTTTCTACGATTACCGCGAAACCAACACCAACATCAGCAAAAGAGACTCAGAACCCACTTTGCTTGAGGACTTTGTTCCTGTTGCCTCCACAATTGTCCAAGGCGCTACACAACGGTATGTTTTCCCTGTCAACTTCACAGACGGTATCGGTGAGGCGTACGAGCTTTTGGTATTTCTCACGGGAACCATTTGCGTGCAGCCCGACGGCAGCGACGACTTGCAAGTGTCATTTGGATTCAACGAGCTGTATTTGGGTGACGGAGACTCCTTCAAGAATGGTTATTTCCAAGGCTTAGCCGAAGTGCCTGCAGTCAACAACGACAATTTGGCCTTGTACAGAAACGTGTACATGGAAGTGCGCGCGCCCGAGCACACAAATCGCACGGCGCAGTGGGAATACCAAGTAGGCGTCTCGCAACAGGATTTAGTGTTCCAGTGGAGCTCGCAGCTGTTTGCGACAGTGGTCGATACGGACGATACCAGTGCGTTGGTCGTGACGGGAAATTTGACTGAGCCGGAGGAGGGCCAGGATGCGCTCGATTCTGGGTACCAACTTTTTGTCTACGAACAGGGCGCGGACAATCTCAGTGGGTTGAACAATAGTTGGTGCGCAGTACGGTCGGGACCCGCGCTCTTTAGCACAGCAAACTTTTCTGTTTCCTTCACGCGGCGGGGCGGGATTTTGCGCGAGCAATTCTATGTGACAGGGCTCAACGCCTCAACACGCTACACGGCGTATGTTGTTTTGGATTTCAAGGACTCCTCGTTGGGTGGCGTCGTGTACCGTCTGTTTGAAATTGAAACCATGACCTCGGGCGCGTGTTCATTGGTGCACAGTCTAGATTTCTGCTCGGAAGTGGCTTACTCGGTGCCTGCGCTGTCGCATGCGCAGTACCGCTCTAATTCAGAACTCGGTGCACTATACGATTACCATGCACAGCAACTTTATTCCAATTTTTCGAAAGCCATGGAGCAGATTGCGTGCAACACTAGCGCCGAGGCAATATACCTGCCTGTTCGGACGTGCGATGATTGCCGTGATTCGTACAAATACTGGCTCTGTGCGGTGACCATCCCGCGTTGTCTGACCCGCGAGCTCAACCATTTTGTTCGCCGCGAACCGGGCGAGTCCCGCAGCGACTTTATCAACGATATAATCGCACCAAACTTAACTTATTATGAAGTCATGCCATGTATTGACATCTGCTGGTCCATGGTTCGTGATTGTCCGGCGGATCTCGGGCTTCTCTGTCCGAAGCACAACGCTCTGGTAGCTAAGTCTTATTTCTGGGACGTCGGTGCGAACTATTCTACGTGCAACTTTGTTGGCATGCAAGCCCTGGTGGAAGGACGTGCTGCTGCCATTAGTGTGGGTTTTTGGATGCTTTTAGGAGGCTTCGCCTCGGTTATGATGGTGGTATAAGGTCAAGAGAAAAAAATAACCATTTGTCGAACACAATACCTCTTGGTCTTTCGTCAACAATCAATCTAACCACATCAGGACGAGGATAATGTCCAGTAGGGTCAAGTACCATCTTCACATTGTCCCTCAAACCAAGAAGAAGGTCGTATCAACTTCACTTTTTATTAGCATAGAGGAAGCGCCTCTTGTGATCGGAACCGGGACTTTGGGCGCTTGTGTGCAATGGTCATCCCGTACACATACAGAAAAGTCTACTGCTTTATCATATCATGTTTAAATAGCTGAAGACTTCCCAAATGAACTTTCGAAGCACTACGAATTTTGTGGTATTCAAGGATTACCTTTTGTAAGCGGGGACTGCTTGAAAATTACTAGGCACCTCCTAGATGACCGTGTCCTGGTCATATACTTCTGCTTGTGTTGACTTCGGCCTCCAAGTCATCACATTTTATGGGCTGTAAAATGTTACCATTTTCACAGTAAGGCGTACGTGAGATATTGTTCGTTCCTAAAAGGAGAACTATCTTCAGTTTGGGTTTCATCAAGAAGAATGAACCAAAATTTAGCATAGAGTACAGTATCATTAGGCGAATTAATGCTCAGGTTACTTAATCGTAACATAATGTGAGATGCACATATGCACACCTGTCGCATATGTCAGTTTTTTTAGATAGTTGTTCGTACTATTGTTCGCAATAGTACATCTGTCAATTTTAACAATACAGAGAAGATTAGCATTGTCCTTGCATAAAGATGACACGCTATACAAAGAGATTTACCATTTTTTTTCCAATCATCTTCCAGAAACCATGGTCATTTACACTTTTTATTCCACTCTTCTCTTCTTCGTCCTCTTCAACAGCAGTATAACCAATATGTACCTTAGTGCCTCGTTCTGCGTTCCTGGTTCGAATCTCTGACTTTGCGCGCTCTCATAAAAGTTCAACAATATGGGAGATGGTACAAAAGACACAAAATAAATAGCAAGCAAACAATAATATTAGACCAAATGAGATAGTAAGGCCAGTATTGCTCTCTAATATTTTGCAATAGACCGTATTCTGGAAGATACTCTAACAAATGTGCAAATCACGTGCACGGACCTCTTTCATCATAGCAGACGCGTATTCATCTTTTTAGTTCCAATCTGCTCCCATCTATAAATGTCCAACAAAGAGAACTTGCCTTGGTATGTTTCTGCACAGTAAATCTGTCTTGTAATCTCCTGTTCAATTCTAACACATAGGGTCGAGAAATATCGTCCTTCTTCGCTAGATGAGGTCTACGGCCAAGAAGACATCGTGGCTACTGTCAGAAAGTTTGTACATGAAGGGAAGTTGCCCCATCTTCTTTTCTATGGACCACCGGGGACAGGAAAAACCTCTACAATCACAGCGTTAGCCAAGGAAATATATGGGCCCAATTACAAAAGCATGGTGTTGGAACTAAATGCCTCTGATGACAGAGGTATAGACGTTGTTCGTAACAGAATTAAGGATTTTGCAAGCACAATGCAGATCTTCAGCCGTGGTTTCAAGCTTATTATATTGGATGAAGCAGATGCCATGACAGCAGTGGCCCAAAACTCCTTGCGCCGAATCATCGAGAGATACACAAAGAACACCCGATTTTGTATTTTGGCTAATTACTCACATAAATTGAACCCAGCGTTACTTTCGAGATGCACGCGATTCCGGTTTAACCCCATCTCTGAAGAGGCCATTCGAGATCGCGTGCAGAATGTGATCCAGCAAGAGAAGTTGAATATTACACCAGAAGCCGAGCTGGCTCTTCTTTCGTTATCTAAAGGAGATATGAGAAGGGCGCTCAACGTGTTACAAGCTTGCAAAGCTGCGTTAGAAAATCCGGAAGATCAAGTTGACATCGACATGATTTACGAGTGTATTGGTGCGCCACATCCTCAAGACATCGAAGCTGTTTTGGATCTGGTATTGAAAGATGACTGGACGACATGCATCTTGACATTTGACCGCTACAAGAAATCGAAGGGATTGGCTTTAGTGGACCTTGTTCTGGGGTTCGTGGAGATCTTGTCTAAATACGACTTGAAACCTGCTACCAGAGTCAAGATATTGAAAGGCTTGTCAGACATCGAGTACGGTATCTCAAAAGGTGGAAACGACAAGATCCAAACTAGCGCTGTAGTGGCTGTCATCAAGTCTGCGATGGAAAGCCAGGCCTAATGTACAAGACGGTATCTTTCGACGACAAAAAAAATATTAATAGTATCCGGTGCTATGGCTGCTCGGTCCAATGTAATGTTCCGTAATATGAGCTATTCCATTCCGCTAATCTCTATGTTTTGCTCTCATTGTGCTATTTTCGGTGTCTTTATAAACTTTTCCGCCTGATGGTCTGTATCATGCACTTCACCTACACATACACATTCCCCACGGCTGAGAGTGCATACTTCTCTCAACTTTCTTTTGACCTTCCTTCACAGCTAAAGCAAAAATGGACGATAACGGAGTTTTATGTCTGGCATGGTTGCTAAAAAAGTCTCGTGCTACTCACCACTGGAATAAGAGGTGGTTCGTTCTCCGCAAACGACAGCTCAGTTATTACAAAAGTTCTTCCGAGCACAAGCCACGTAAAGTGTTTCTTCGAGACGATCTTCTAGCCTATGCTCGAGTGGTGAATGCTCACAAGTATCAATTTTCCGTGTATACCCACAACAAGATCCTCCACTTGCGAGCAGAAACACAACAGGAGTACGAAAAATGGTGTGAAGTGTTTGACGAGTTTTTCAATGACGCAGATCTTTCCAACGACGAGGACTTTTCCAATGACGAAGAGCCCGAAAGAGCAACAGGTGATAGGACGAGTTTGGTTGAACTTTCAAAAGAGAATGACGGCGGCGAGTATTTGGTCGAGGAAGGAGAGATCTACAAGTTTAGAGGTAGATATAATCAATGGAGAAAGATATACCTTATTGTCACAAATCTAAACCTTTACATGTGCAAATCTTCTGACAAGACGCAAATGCCTCGTAAGGTCCTAGGTGTGGACAATTTAGTGGACGTTGTTGAGGTGGATGGAACGAGAGGAAAAAAATGGTGTTTGATGTTGATCACCAACACAAAGTCATATCAGTTGAGTGCTGACAGCGAACAAGAAATGACCAAGTTCCTCTCGGCGATCAAGGCAGTGATTCTACTGGACAAAGCTAAGCATGGAGAAGAAGCTGACCATAAATAAAACTAGCATGCGGGCAGTGCCAAAATATACATAACGTTTGAAAACTGTAGAAACGGTTTTTGGAATGTTGCTAAGATACAGAGTAAGGAAAAGTACAAACTAAGAAGAGGCGGGAACAACAACTTGGAAACAAAATGATTGTCGTTCTTTATCTGTTGTGCTTCATGTCAATATGTTCTCTACAATTGATGAAATCGCGATAAGCTTGAAGCACAAAAACCATCGCACACTATCCCGTTTCCCATTCATGACTATTCGCCATGACATCGTCACAACAGCTAGAAACCTTGTCAGATCTTTTCCCAAGCTACCCTAGAAGCGAACTAGCGGCCCGTCTTTTGTGTCTGAACAGCCTTGATTCTGTAGTGGAAGAACTTCTATGTGAACAGCGTCCACAAACGTCAAGCCGCAAATACCCAGAAGAAGTGGTGAAATTAGCGGAGCTCTTTCCCCAATATTCAACCAAGAAAATCTCACAGGTCTATCACCAAAGTGGACAAGATTCGCAGGTTGCTTTCAATTCGCTTTTGGCGGGAGATACTCTGATTGATGTCGCACAAATATGTGGACTAACAGATAAAGAGGT
Organism: Clavispora lusitaniae; assembly: GCF_014636115.1. Classification (NCBI taxonomy): domain Eukaryota; kingdom Fungi; phylum Ascomycota; class Pichiomycetes; order Serinales; family Metschnikowiaceae; genus Clavispora; species Clavispora lusitaniae. The sequence goes on along the minus strand of NW_027093975.1, from coordinate 2,356,288 downwards.
GCAACCATACTTGAGCAAATACAACAATGATCCCCTTACTGCAATAGCTGACATCATTGCCAACCACAAGAAAACAAGAAAAGCTTGGACTTCCCGTGTTCAAGACCGAAAATCTGCTGTGGTGACGGGAGTTGTTCTTCCCGTCGATACTGCGTCATTGAGAGAGCTTCAAGAAATTATCTTGGCCAACGAGGAACTCAAAAAGCTCAACTATGACTTTTTAGTAAAGCTGTTAGCATTCTTCGGCAACGTTGACAAAACAATTAGTGTTGCCCAACTATTCATTGATCATAGCGATACAACGTTTCTCAATTCCTTGGGATATGTTCCGAAAGAGTGTCCCCAGGTGGTCCCAAAGGCGGCGGATGTTCTAAAAAAGAAACCTGTTCCTTTTCAAACAGTTAGTCCGAAACCCAGAAATGCAGTTCTTTGTGCATGGAAGCACAATACTAATACATTGTCATCTAAATCTTCAACAGTCCACACCACCGTGTCTCTGCCACCTCCTTCAAGCAAAATAGATTTGCACGGTCTAACAGTGGCACAAGCTATTTCAGTTACAAAGAATGCTGTCTCTGATTGGTGGCTGGCCGAATTAGCTGCAAGAGTAGAGCATGGGTTAATCGACAAGCACGGTACCAAGGTTTCGTTCGTGGAACCGCTATGCATAATCACAGGACGGGGGTTACATTCATCAGGAGGCCCAAAAATAAGGCATTCTGTGATCAAAATGCTAAATCAGAATGGGTATGTTTACGAAGAAGAAGTGGGCCAGCTTTATGTTATGGGGCGCAGGAAATAAATGTGGAGGCTAAAGGAAGGATAGGCAAAATGTAATTGTAGGAATACGAGAAATCTACAAAATTTCACTGGTGATTACAGAAATGCACAATCATACGAGCGCATCCTATGACTACATTGTCCGACCCGTATCTGACTTCAACCTTAAAGGAAAAATGGAGGAAGCCTTTGAAAGTCTGGTTTCTCTGCGGCCACACAAAAGGGACGAAAAGTTTTCAATCCACTCGGGCCGTTTACATTGTCCAGTAGACTGGTAATCAGTCGTATATTAATCGTCTCTCCATTCCACAAATACCTCATCTGTTCTAAAGCGCTGGGTACATACGGTATTTTCCAATTTGGTCGTCTGTCCCATTCTGTAAGCCAAAAGACCTGCGTGAGCAATCATGATTCCGTTGTCAATGCAAAATCGTTCATCCGTAGAATAAACTGAGCCATTCTTTCTATCTTTGACCATTAATGCCATCATTTCTTGTAGTCTCTCGTTGGAACCAACACCGCCCACAATGAGCACCTGGTTACTTTGGACGTGAGCCATGGCCCGCTCTGTTATTTCCACAAGCATGGAGAACAATGTTTCCTGAAGCGAAAAGCACAAGTCTTCAGGTGTGATAGGTTCTCCTGTTTCTGGATCGACAAGTTTCTTTCCTTTTTCGTTGAATAGGTCCTTTGCCAACCCATCAATGAAGCCCAAAATGCCTGACATAGATAAATCCATGCCTTTTACTGTGTAAGGTAATTGTACAAGATGTTTTCCTTTCTTGGCCATTTGTTCGATGTTGTACCCTGGAGCAGGTTCGTTAGGGATCTTCAATGTCCGTGCAAAGCGATCCAAGCAGTTTCCGATAGCAATATCAAGTGTTTCACCGAAGATCCGGTATCGCTGCTTGGAGTACGCAATCACCTGCGTGTTTCCCCCACTCACGTAAAGAACGACTGGATTTTCTGCACCCGTGATTTCTCTTCCCATTTCAATGTGTCCGACACAATGGTTGACACCAACCAATGGCAATTCCCAAAGCTGAGAAAGAGTTCTCGCTGCTATTACCACACTCTGCAAAGGAGCTCCCATCCCTGGTCCTTGTGTAAAGCAGATACAGTCTAAATCCAGCCCACGGACACCAGCTTCAGCCAAAGCCTTTTTTATCGTCCGTACAACCCAATTCCGGTGATGTCTTGCTGTGTCACGGGGCAAAAATCCCTCTCCTGGCGGCGTGATGTACGTATCTCTAACATTGGAAAGAACTTCTGCTCTATTCAGCAGCGTAAGCTGGCCCAAATTATGTTTGATCACTCCAACTCCTAGTTTGTTTGCGGACCCTTCTAGACCCAACGATAGATAGAAGTCGCGGCCCGGGCGAGCATGTTTGTCAAGATCGACGGTCATGAAAGAAAGATGATGATGTCTAGTCAAATTTGTGCAGGCCACTCTGCTTCATAAAAGTGGATCAGCTAAAACAGGGCGTCGACTTTCTGGAGGCAGTGTATATAGTTCGAGGACCTTTTTGTTATAATATTGAGTGGTTGTTTTTCTTTAGTTGTTTTTCTTTTTCTTTTTTTTTTTTGCTTAGCACTTTTTCGTTTTAATCCGGAGCTGAGAGATTGTGTCGAAGACCATGAAAATTACAAATCAGAAGTGGTCGCGACGCTTACGAATAAAATCATCTGACAAAAGAGACATATATAATTCACCATAGAAGTTAAAGCCCGAATTTTTTATACAGATCAGAGAAGAGTTACGTATGATTTCCTGGTACGATTATTAAATACATAGAAGAGTACCTATCCAGGTGTGTAAACTATTACCATAAGAGACCGCACTTTCGAATTGACGATCCGCCATGGAACTACTGCAAAACTCAAACACCATGGCATTTGGGAAAGCTTGGAAAAAGAGACTGAAATAGTCTATGCATCATAAACGATATATGGTAAAAGTGACAAAGTGAATCTTGCTGGGATTAATCATTTCCTGCATATATAGACATCAACAGACGCTCCGCACAAACAAACAAAAGACATCAACCGAACTTACTCTTAACTCACAAACTCATGTCGCGGACAGAAAAGCTTCTAGACACCGTGTTGGAACTGTGTCAGAAAATAAATACACTTGAGTTTGCTCCCCCGGGGATCTTTACGAATGCAATAATTACAAAGCCAGAAGTGACGAGTTTAATACGCGATGCTTTAGTGCCCGAGCCAAGTCTATATCGCATCACGAAGAAGGCCGCCGAAGGCTCTCAGAGCTATGGCGAGAATGGATTCTTTGAACCCAAGCCCACACGAATAGACGGCAGCTCGATATATGTGGCGCCAGACTTCCAAGATTGGAACGACGCGGCAGTGAAAGTGCCAAAGTTGGTTTCGGAACCCCTGCTGGACATTGAAAGCACTACTTTGGAGTCACTGTCACCTTCAAAGAAACGTAACGCAAATATTCTTCGCCTAATCCCGCAGGCGGTTGCTGAAAGTGAAGATTTTAATAGCATCTGTAATACTGTCCGTCAAGTGGCGGACCAGTACGCGGACACAGAGGGCGCAAATGGTATTAGAGGTAAAGTTGATTCATTACAGGCAGAGTACAATGATTTGCTTCGCGAAACAGACGAGTTGGAGAATGTGGTTGCAGAACAGCGAAAGCAGTTGGAAATATACAATGACAGCTTAAACGAACTTCTGCCGCGGCGTGGAAATATTTCGCCCCAACGTTCTAATGGCATTGACGAGATGATAGAGCGAGAGGAACAGGAAATTCGAATTCTAGAAGAGGAGTTGAACAAAAGACAAGTATAAGGGATCACAATGGGAAATTCAATGGGCAGGAAGACCGCCATTATCATTAAGGTTGACCAATTAGAATTTACACTACGTAGTAATATTACGCATGGAAGGTACTAAAGGTAAAGGAGTACCAGTAGGAACAAATAAAGCAAAGAAACCTAAATGATTAGCCAAGCATATCGATGTTACACATAATCATAATGTTAAACTTAGGAACCTCATGAAGCCACGGGCATTTTAATAGGCGGTTATGGCAATTCGCTACGAAAAACAAATTCTTTCAATACACATCTACGCTTGTGTTGGATGTTGCGTCTATTATACAAGGTATTACTTAAAAAGTCACCGAGCACTTAGATAGCAGACAAGATGTCAGAGTCACCAACGTCCAAAATGGCCATGGTACCAACTCTGAACAACTTACCGCAAACAGTACCCAACTCGTTGTTACCACCTTGGAAGTAGTAGACTTGAGTCTTGGACAACATAGCGTAGTATTCCAACTCAGACTTTCTCAAGACTGGGGTGTTACCAGCAATGATGATCAACTTAGCCTTACCAGCTCTCAAGGCCTTGACGGTAGACTTGTAACCCAAGGTGTATTTACCGGATTTGACAACCAAACCCAACTTGGCGTTAACGTTTTCGGTGTTCTTAGTCTTTGGGGCCTTCAATTGTTAGTAATGTGGTTTTAGTCCGATTGTGGGATAAAGCGGGCCAGCCGCAAAACCCAAAGACTCAGATTCCTCTTGAGTCCGTTAAAAATGTATACTGACCATCTCTGTGATTAATAAGTATTACACTCCGGTCTGGATGAAGAGGAAAAGAGAAAGGGAAGAGGTGTGAAAATTTATCGCGCAGCGGGAGAGAGACACGGCCAAGCACAGTCACAGTATGTCACGTGCCTGATTGACATCCGACGTTTTAGTGCAGGAGAAAATGTCGTAGCTAACCCAGGACTAGAGTGTCTTCAACGATGTTCCCGTTTATAGATAAGGATTTCAAAGTGGCAAGGAACGAATTCAGATATTGGTGGGACTTGCTCGATACTTGGTTCTGCTTTACCCAACGTATTGCGTAGGTACGTGGCGTACTGTCTGCGTCGCATAATCAACAACCAGTTGCAATGTTGGAGAAATCATTGTACACATCCATGTACAAACAGGATTAGTCCAATTCAATCAATTGAGCTCGTAGAAACACAACCTCCTCTCTTCAGGAAAGAGAGACTACAACATAGATATGAACGGGCCAGGACGACATTGCACGTGATACATACCCTTGTAATCTCGCAGACAATGTCGTACGCTCCAATCCGCGCAACCTGCATACACGCTGAGGGTCTCAAGCTGGTGAAAATTTTCTTCTTCAGTCGCAACTTTTACTCTCTTTCTAGATCAACCCACTTGGTATGTTACAACGAAGCCATCAGATTTTGGGAGAGGTATCCATCTTCAGAAAACCTGCGGACCATTTCGAAAAGGATATAATCCCATCCATTCCCCCAATACTGGCGCCCTAAACATTTCAATCCAAACAAGTTTACTAACAGCGATAGCACAATGAAGATCGAAATCGACTCCTTCTCCGGTTCTAAGATTTACCCAGGTAGAGGTACCTTGTTTGTCAGAGGTGACTCCAAGGTCTTCAGATTCCAATCCTCCAAGTCCGCTTCTTTGTTCCACCAAAGAAAGAACCCAAGAAGAGTTTCTTGGACCGTCTTGTACAGAAGACACCACAAGAAGGGTATCTCTGAGGAGACCTCCAAGAAGAGAACTAGAAGAACCGTCAAGCACCAAAGACCAATTGTTGGTGCTTCTTTGGAGTTCATCAAGGAGAAGAGAAACCAAAAGCCAGCTGAGAGAAAGGCCACCAGAGAGCAAAGATTGGCTTTGGCCAAGGAAGCTGCCAAGGCCAAGAAGGCTGAGAGAAAGGCTGAAAAGGCCAAGCTTGCTGCTGCCGGCGCCACCGCCAAGGTCTCCAAGCTCGGTCAAAAGGGTGCTTTCCAAAAGGTCCACGCCACCTCTCGTTAATCCTAGCACACTCCTCCTTCAAACCCTGTATTAAAGAGATTGTTGATGAATACAAGTCTTAATAAACCGAGTGTAAAACTGTACATTGGAGCGAATAAGATTCCTTGGGTGTCTTAATGTAGATACTGAAAGAGGAAATAAGTATTACTATTGCGCGGAAGTAAACACATAACCATACGAGCGCTAGAGACGTTGTAATATACTTTCATACTGGGCCCGTTATATGCCAAAAGCATCAGTGCCATGCCCATAGACTACCATGTGTTGTTAGTTCATAATACAGAACAATTCTGTCGCATTCCGAAAGTCTATAAACTCATTGAAATTTTACGTCGACGCACTAGTTCAACGGCCACCGTGGTTACCGTAAGCATTATACTATTGCAGTCTTCCGATTGAATACTCGCCTGAAACAAAGCCCGCCTCTGCGCGACTGAGAACAATACGCGGGCGCCCGTCTGCTGCACGAAAACCGAAGTAGAATGACTCGGTGGAGTGACAGAAAACAAGCTGAACTCGGCCTTCGATCGCTACAGTGGCAAGTACACCCACGTATGCCGATTCTATACCAGCCAGTTTTGCTCGCTCCTCGATGGTTTTCACTAGCAATGGTCCTAAAGCAGGCGCATCAAGGGCCTCTCGCAGTAATTGGTCGCACACATGGCTCGCGAGCGTCATTCGCACAATGTCGTCGCCCTGGCCACTGCATAAACAGCAGACTTGTACGGAGCCTCGACCGGCGAGCGCCACTCCCGCGCCCGGAATTCCGGCGCAACTCACGCGGCCCTTTGGTCGGAGCCAGTGCCCTCCCAGAGAGACTGCAGCTGTTGTTTCCGTACCAATCTCAATATACCCCACTGTGTCCAGCACAGGGAAAATGAGACTCGTCTCCTCCTCTGCGAGAGACATAGGCTTAACGCTGATCTGTGGTTTAGGGTTGGCCGCAGGGACAAAACTAGTACCGCCATTTTCTTCCGATTCTTGGGTCAATAGGTGGTCTTGTAGATTGGTGGACTGGATATATTTCTTGTAAAGGGCGCGCGCTGCAGGCAGCACAAGGGCCTCGCCTGAGCTTGCGGGCGGCGCAATCATCACCAGAGGCCGCAGTAGCCCCGTTTGCGCGCACTCTTCCGCCTGGCGCGCCATTTCCTCAAGACATACTTGGGTCGGGCAAGCGTCTACCACGGCCAAAAGTGAGAGCGATGTACACACGCCGCGCGCGCCTTGTAACACTGTCGCATCGCATGCCACGGCGCCAGATACATCTAGAGCCGCGCCATAGCCGGTGTTTGTTAGGGCGCTATGTTCGATACAACGTGCTGCACTGCGCAAATCCGATCCAAGTGCCCGTCGAAGAAGCTTGCGGTACTTCTCATTGAAAGTGGACGAATGTCGCCCTGCGCCAAGATGGACAACCAACATGAGAAACCGGCAAAGATAATGCGCGTGAGATACAAGACAAAGGAGTGACCCGAATAGCACTGGATTCAATGGAAATGACGATAGCCTAGGAGGCCGCACCTAAGATTGTCTGAACAAACAAAGTCAAACAGTCGAATGGGACTAGCGATGCTTGTCTTTGTATTATAATCTGCAGGTATATTTGACAAAGCCTGCCTCGCGCAAAATAGCCAGAAGTAATGTCATCTAGACAGCGAGGATAAGAGGCGGAAAATGGTGTTTTATAAGCACGCTACTTCTGCAATCATTCCGTACACTAATTTTTCTATCCGTTGCTGTCAAAAATGGGACCCTAATAAACCAAGCTACCGCATTGCTGAAGTATACCTGCTTTTTGTCCTTGTGCCATACAACATAGGTGACAAGTCATCCAACGATTCATCTCCTGTTTATGGCGAAAAACGCTATCCCCGCCGAAGTATCACTTAATTCTGCGAATTCTCGAAGCACACTAAGAGTCAGTTTTTCTAGCTTCATGTAATCAAGAGCCATATGCTAAGTTACATCTTGAATCTCTCGTTTTTTTATTGTCTCCGTCCTTACGCGACTTCCGATTTCCTGGCACAATGTTTTTGTCTATCTTCAATTTCAAAGGACAACTCTTTTGCATACAAGCTTGAAGCTTGGTTGCCCATCCTTATGATTTCATTGCCTAGCTTTGTTGCCAATAACAATGACCATTCATGGTCATGTGTATCAAGAAGTTGCAAAATCCTGCGTAAATCTTCTTGGCTGAATACATGCACCACGTATTAACGCACATGAGGATGATTAAAGCTTTACTCAGAGATCCTGTTCTGGACACATTCGGACTACAATTATGAAATTTACGTTGTCCCCATCACGTTTATAGCTTTGCATTCTTCTCGGCATCTGCATGCCTAGCGCTCCCCACTTTTCAAGATCTTTCTGCAGATAAACGGTATTTACCACGTGACATTGCTCATCTCTCTTTATCGTTGGGGAATCCCCACATGTATGTATATAGTGTAATCTCCTTTCCAAAAAGCCAAACAGACATGCTACGTTTCTTTAAAAGTTTGGGAAGAGGTGTCATCCGCGACATTCGAAATCGCTGGCCCCATTATGGCTCTGATTTTTCCGATGCCTATGATTACAGAGTTATACCTTCCACAATTTACATATTTTTCACCAACCTACTTCCTGCCATTGCTTTTGCTCAAGACATGTTTGACCGAACGAATAATCTGTATGGTGTCAACGAAGTTCTAATGAGTTCAGCATTGGCTGGGGTTGTTTTTGGTCTTTTGGCAGGCCAGCCTCTTTGCATAGTGGGAGTCACTGGTCCGATAGCTATCTTCAGTTACACGGTGTATGAATTAATGCATCCTCGAGGCACGCCATATTTCCCCTTCATGTGCTGGATCTACTTGTGGCTGATGGTCATGCATGTTATTGTGGCGATGTTGAACTGGGTTTCTTTCCTCCGCATTATTTCCAACTTCTCATGCGAGGTGTTTGGCTTCTTTATTAACATCGTCTATTGTCAAAAAGCGGTCCAGATTCTAGACCGGCAGTTTGCAGAGGTAGGAGTGGCATCTGGATTTTGCTCTGTCACCATTGCTTTGCTCATGGTGATTTTTGGGTTGGGCTCTTCCATTTTTGGCTCCCAACTTCACTACTTCAAACCATGGTGCCGTAAATTCTTTTTGGATTATGGTGTGCCGCTAGGGGTGATTTTCTTTACAGGATTCATTCATTTTGGCGGATACTTAGACAATGTTCATTTAGCGCATTTACCAACGACTGGAGCGTTTCAACCTACAGCCCGTGGGCCGGAAAGACCACATGGTTGGTTTATACATTTTTGGCCCAAGGAGAACATCGATGTTGGTGATGTCTTCCTAGCTATTCCTTATGCTATTTTGTTGACGTTTCTATTCTACTTTGATCACAATGTGTCGTCGCTCATGTGCCAGCTGAAGGACTACCCATTAAAAAAGCCCGCATCTTTTCATTGGGATTTTATGCTCTTGGGTATCACAACTGGCATATCGGGAATATTGGGGATTCCCGCACCAAACGGTTTAATTCCCCAGGCCCCCTTACATACTTCTTCATTGGTGGTGCACGATTTGTCTACAGGTAAACCACTTTCTGTTGTCGAACAGAGATTGACCAACACGTTGCAAGGTGCAATGACCTTCGTGATGATGTCCGGACCCTTTTTGACCGTTCTTGGTCTCATTCCCCAGGCTGTTCTCGCTGGGCTTTTCCTTATTATGGGCATAGGTGGCTTACATGGCTCACCAGTGGTGAACAAAATTAGGTTCATTTTCCTTGACAAGGACTACATCACACATGACCCTGAATGCCCGCAAATGTGGAAAGATTTAAATGCCATTCCGCCGTCGAAGAAAAAATGGTTCTACGTATATCTTGGCTTGCAGGTGATTGCGGGCTTGGCAGAGTTCATCATCACTTTAACTAAAGGTGCTGTTGGCTTCCCAGGAGTGCTCATGTTCTTTGCGCTTTGTGCAAAATGGGTGTGGCCTAAAATCATCCCACCCGAAGATCTTGAATATCTCGATGGTGCTGTGGCAGAAGAATTCATTGTAAAAAGTTTGGAAGTTCCTAAACTTCGACCAGAAAAGCAGCACGATTCTGAGATGGATATGATTTCTTCTTCGACCGAACGAAGAGAGCAGTAATTAGTGTATCATAGCTTGAAAGGAAAAAAAAAAAAGTGGTATTAAAGATGATTTAACAACTATAAAGATGGACGGTATGCTAATGTGAGACTGAATTTTTTTTTGTTTTTGTTTTCTGGGAATCCTCAAATTCCATTTTGATATTTTTGACGTACCTCTGTATTTTTCTGCAAAATTTTTTTATTTTTCAATTTTCAAGCAAAAGTGTAGGGAAAGTGAATGATGGAGCAGCTATTATAGTTCATTCGCTCTTTAACGTTGCACAGGAGAAGGTATGTACATGCAAGCAACGACCATAGAATCGAAAGAACAAAAAATTAGAATGACGGAAAACTGCTGTTAACCACTTCCCTATTTCTTCTCATAAAGTAAAAGAATGTGCAATCACATGTCAGACAATAACCATTGCTCGAAGTTGTTCTTGACCCTCAATTGAACCTCAGTGGCAGTAGCAGTAATATCATCCTTTCCGTTCAAGTAACCAATTTCCAAGTTTTGGCATCGCTGAACAGCTTTCAAAATGGCTTCATCCAAAAGCAGCATCTTCTTTTGTTCATCTGTTTCCTCAATGGAGTTCTGAATGCCGTTGACGATGATCTTGACTCTCTTGAAGTTCAAAATCAAATCTAAATCGACCCAGCCTTCAGTACCCATATTCTTTCTCAAGAAAACGTCTCTAATCAAGTTATCCAAAGAAAAGTAGTAATCAATTTGCTGAGTCAAAGCTTGCAGAGGATCTTGCTTGGGGCTGATTGGAGGAGGAATATAAACTGGCATAGGTGCACCATAAGGCACGCCCTGGACCATGATAGCCTGAGGATGATGAGGAATGTGAGAAGCATAAGGAAGACCCATTGGACGGAAACCATTCGCGGTATAGTTACCGTTTTGAATGTTTCCGTTGCTGCTGTTTCTTCTAAATCCGTTTTCTCCTGCTGGCTTATACTGTCTGTTTGCGCCGTTGAAGTTGTGGTACTGAGAAGCAAAAGGCTGATAATATTCATTTTGTGTGCGGTTTTGTTGAGATTGGGGTCCAGCTCTTCCACTTTGACTAGTCACATTCTGATTATACTTTCTGAAGCCTTTCTGGTTTTGGCTAGGCTTCTGTCCATTTTGATGGTAGTTGTAGTTGTAATGCAGATGGTCGCCCGAGGCATCAGTGCTATCAGTTTGCTCGCCCTCGGTATTTTCTCTCAACGCCTCACCCTCGATGTGAGATTGATCACCGTTCTCCGAAGGCTTGCCGTCCCTTCTCACTGTAGAATCATCGCCTGGCGAAAATGCAGAGGTCTTTTTCTTTGTAGGTTTGTTCTTTTTCTTATTCTTTTGTTGGTTACCAGAGCCCGCATGTCCCAGATACTGAGAACTTCTGGGGCTGGGTAAAACAACCTTGGCATTGATTGGGACCCACTTGTTAGGCTTAATGAACTTAGAAGCAGCCTTGTTTGCCGCAGATTGGGTTTGTTGCATTCCAATCACCTTGTCTGGAGTAGGCCACTTATGCTCATCAACTGCAGTAGAATCAGCCACAGATGAAGGTGCAGAACCCCATGCCGACTTTGAAGGAACTGGAGCAGGTGCCAAAACCTTCTTTTCCTTTTTCGCTGGCTCTGGAGTAGGTTCTTCAGCGGAAGCAGGTTGGGCCTGTTCTGACGCTGGTGTGTTTCCTGTCTCTAGCGAAGAGGAGGATGCAGATAGAGACACCGAAGCTTGTTCAGACTCAGAAGCAGAGTTTTCGTTTTTTGGAACAGTGCCGTTGGCAGCAATATTTGCGTAGGAAACGGTAGACGCCATTATGGAACAAAGGTGAAAATTTTCAGTCTAGTTGCAAAATGTGGAGAAAGTCGATAACACAAGCGGAGTACTTGTGATCAATAAAAGACTGAAAACTTCTTGGGAGGCAGACTGAGAAGATCAGATAACGTGTTGCTGTTTTGAAATCAGACACCGGTTGGTAATCAACAGTGATTTCAAGGCTATGAAAGAAAGAAGGCAAAAGTCTCCAGCAAAAAATTAAGGATCAGGCAAATGAAAAATGCAATGAAGTTGCGAGATCAGATTAAATAGCACTGCAAATGTGACACACGTATAGATGCCAGTATGCGGAGGCGAATTGGAGCCGGTAATAAGAGTCTGAAAAAGCTTGTGGAAAAAAAAATTATCACTAGTGCCCGCACGAAAAAAAAAATTGAGACCAAACCTGCACCAAATGCGGATCCGACTATTGGTCTGTGACGGGCGAAAGAGACTTTAGACCTAGACGGCAGATTGTTCTCTGCCAAACTCGGTGTGTAAAGATGTGGAAACTTTGCCTTGATTTATGCTATCAATATCTTCTGGTTCTATGCTAGTATGTTTTGTTGTCTCTTTGTCCGAGTCTTTTGCAAGCTTAATGCTTCTTTTTAACTTTAGTCTGTCTATCCTAGGCCCCAATATGAGTGCGCGGCCGGCCTTTACTGGAGAGTGCAAACTATCAAACAGACCACTACAGCAGTCCACAGAATTGCTTAAGATTCAGGTGGCTATGGCACAAAAGGCTGGTGTAAACGAAGAAAAAAAAAAGAATAATAAGATTGTTCATAAGAAACTCAAGCTTGACCTGCGTTTTAACTCACCACGTTGTCAAAGCTCCTCACAGTAATAACCAAGGCAAAACCAGAAACCACACATGGGTTTTCTATGCAGCCATCAACACCATACAAGCATACAACCAAACATGTCTTCCCCGCTAAAATGGGACCGTATTGCGTTTTCTTATCTTTCTTCGAAGCCTCGGTTTCTGCCCCGTATACAGGCTTACTCCACACTCTTGTTCTCGCTTCATCCACCTAAGAAAGAGAACGTCCATGTCAGTGCTTTCTAACCCAGCATACCGGCCAATTCTCGAGGCGCTTCGGTCGTCGCGTAATGGTGTGGTGTACGGTGGAAAGATCCGTTTCTCCCATGCGTTGGTGATCAACTTGTTGTATCGCTCAGGCCCCATGGGACCTCGTTTAAAGCAGGTACTTAAAGCCACCAAAGAACATTCGCTTGTCTTGGCCGCGTTTGCTATTGTCTACAAAACAGTGCTCAATATCTTGCGGCAGGAAAAGCTCTTGGGCTCGAAACAGGGCTTTTCCAAGTTGATTGCTGGCGCAGTGGGGGGTTGGATCGTATACTCTCAGCACTTCTCGGCTTTCAATCCAGGAATCACTCACCAAATCACATTGTACTGTTTTTCACGTGTATTGATTGCTGTGGGGAAAATCTTGCTCGACTTGCTTTTGGAGTGTCGCCAGCCAAAGTTCAAGATCCATGGCGAGCTGGTGTTGTATCGAGACTTGAATGACGCTCAGGCTCGTAGACTAAAGAGCAACATCTATAACAAATCCTGGAAATACTTTGCTGTGGCTACTTGGGCCTTGGTCATGTTCATCTATGATTACAAGCCTCAATACTTGCAGTCTTCGTTGAGGCATTCCATGGCATATATATACGATGTGGAGATGGACACATGGCCAACATGGAGGGATTTTATAGGGTTTTAAATATGGCGTCATTGAATAATACGGCTAATGATATTCTATGCCAGTCGGTTCTTCTTCAATAACTTTTTTTTTTCTGAGTGTGATTTCAATCATGCCTTGCTCTCTTCTCAACCACAACTGTGTTCTTTTGTTTGTTTCCCTTCCATTTTGAACACTTTTTAGGCCCCATTTTTTTAGCCTGTTTTTTAGAAATAGTTTTATCAGGAGTTTGCTTCCATCTAGGCTCAAGGGCTCTTCTCTCGAATATAGGATCGAAGTTTTCTTTGCCGTTGTACACTTGTTCTTCTCCACTATCGGCATCACTCTCATCATACGATTCTTGCTCTTCTTCTTGTTCCGCCCTCAAAACTTCTTTTAGTCTCCAATTCTCTAATGTTGTCAACCTCTTAAGAAGCCCACAAGTTACCTTGCGTAACTCTCTCATTACTTGGTTCATTTCTAGTTCGCCATTTCTGCTTCTCTGCTTCAATTGTTTTCTTTGGTTTAAGTACACCTCGACCTTCTTTTTCTTTAAGGCGATTGAAAAGGCGTCACAAAATTCCAGCTCCAATTTCTGTCTCCTAGATATTTCGTGCTCGATATTGTCAACCATCTCACTCACATCTGAAGGTATGCATCCAAGGGTGCAAGCGTGAAGAATATTGAGCAGCTCTTGGTAATTTTCAATCTGTTTGATCAATCGAACATGCTCTACTTCTTCTAAATAAATTAGGCATCTTAAATGCTCTGCATCATCAGATGCACTGCTCGTCATTTTTGTGTTTTGTACTCGCAAACAGTGAAACAGAAGTCTGCGAATACGTTTATTCTTAATATATGTACTCATTCTTTGCCCTCCATTTTCTCCACTTTTTGACGCAAGAGATTATTTTCATTCTTTAGTAACCCAATCTCAATAAGTAAACTTTGCTTGTTGCTGTGGCTAACCATTTTCAACAAGCTTTCGTTTTCATTTTGCAACACCTCTAGTTTATTGGTGATTCGGTGTGCTAGTTCCTGAGCATCAAAAGTTCCATTTGTAATAACCGTTGTGTTTTTGTTCATCACCAAACCAACCACAATGGCTTCAAGCCTCGACTTTGTTTCCTCTAACTCCTTGGTTCGTTCATTTAATGTACGAGTGAGATCTTTGAACAACTGGTAGTAGTTTTTCGGCATTTTGACCAGATTGTCGTTTCTGTTTTCTGTTTCTGTTTCTTCTTCACTTTTTTCGTCCATTCTGAGTATTTTAAACTTATCATTCAAAGCCGTATTGATCTGGTGCTTGCGTAAAAGTTCCATTCTTAAAATCTCTATAGTCTCGTTGTCAGTTTTTCCCGAAAGGTGGAAGAATTGCGTCTCTTCATTGAGCTTTGAGCCCACAAGACTATCAATGTTTGTTCCTTGAGAATTTTCCTTCTCATCTTCTTTTGTTTCACTGATTGAGTTGTTGTTGCCAACAGGGTTGTAACTAGGAGCGTTTACATTCATAGAAAATTGTTTCTTCGAAGAAAGCAGGACCATATTAGCATCTTGAAATGTGTACCCAGCTAGCGGGGTGGGGGATATAATCGAGCTTGTTTTTGTACGATCAATCTTCCTGGAAGTAGTGTTTTGATCTTGCCGCAACCCTCCACTAATTGTCATTCCAGAACCAAACTGACTCTGAGGTAATGACATTTGGGACCTCCCATTTTGAGGAAAAGAAGGGGGATTCATAAAGCTGGGTAATTGGAATTGGTGGGTAGTTTCGCTTTTGCCCATAACTGATGGCCACATCGAACTAGGGCCTTGAAGATGCTGCGCATAGCTCTTGCCTTCTAAACCCTCATAACTTCCCGAGTACATGGAAGGCAGATAAGTTAATTCAGGATCAGTGTCTTCGGTATTGATGCCGGTATAACCGCTTGAAACTGTTGCAGCAATGCTACCAGAACTTAATCTGTTATATCCGTTGTAGTCAATGGTAGAGTTCATGAAATGAAATTCCAAAGTTAGTAGAAAGAGAAGAAAGTCTCAAAGAAGAAAGAAGACAATTATCGAAAAATAAAAAATGAAAACGAGTCCTGGAATAAATGCTGTATTTATATCTCAAGTCGCTCATGTTTCAAATTTGCAGCCATTTAGTACTTGTGCGCGCATATTTGTTTTGGAATCATTATCCTTAGATTTGTCGGAGCTTTTTGACGCAAGAAACCGCATATTTACTAGGTTCTGTCTGTAGAATTTCTGGAACTCGCAGAAAGAATAAGGATAGTTTATTTCACATATTTAATCGTCTCTAAAAGCTGTCAAAAGGTGATCACAAACGCACCCTTATAGCATATTACCTGCTAAGAGAGTCTTTAGCATTTGCCCATTTGGAGTATTTAATACCTTTTGTGGGAGGCTTAGAATCCGGTCCTCCAAGTTTTTCCCCACCAAGAAATCAAGAAGGACATCGGTGAAGTGATTGCAGTTGTTATCGAACAAATCGTACCGCAGCGCATGGTACTTTTGCTCTTCATGATTTCTGAGATCGTCAAGAAAGTCATCCAAAACTTCCTGAGGGATGTAAGTCTCTCCCATATTCAATATTTCCCGCGGGGTACCGTATTTAGTGGATCCTGGCCGATCGCACACCTTAATACCTTGATCGATATAATACTCTTTGTTGTTGTACACCACAGATGTGTGGTAGATTGCGTCTATCTGTGTTCCAAGAAGAACAGGAGAGTAAGCTGCTGCAAGTCCATTTGAAAGGTCATAAACGTAGACTTGCACGGGTATTGGATTCTCAGTCATGTTGTTGAAAGGCAAATTCTGGGGCAAATGTGTCTGAAGCCGGCTGCGAACTACTATCGCGAAGCACGTGAGAGACCACCGGCTAGGCTCTGAACCCTATTGCATTTGGGCAAGTCGTGTCTTTTAGATTCTGAAAGCGAAGCCGTATCGTGAAGAAATTGACACTTGGTCACGCTGCTTTCGGAATGAAGTACTTTGCAAAACCACTTAGATAGCACGGTCCGTGAGGCGAATGGGTAAAACGCAGTACAGTCTATCCATCTTTGTGTTCGTGCAGGCAGTAACCTCGAAAATGTATTGGGCTCAATTTTTTCACACCAAACTTTGTTCACATCCATAAAGACTTGGGGACTATAATGATCAAATTTTGACGTTATTAACCCAGTATGCCCTCCCCCCAAATAAATTCAGATTTGGCTTTGCACAAATCACAGCTCAACGATTTTTTGTCCAAGAAGTATGTCGACCAGCCGCTTCTCCTAGGCTTCACTGCTGTGGTACAAAGCAAGTTTTGCAAATGGATTCAAGATGACATCGATTTGCTTTATCATAATAGTCATAACTTGCAAAATGGGCAAGCCGATCTTGCTAAATTTGAACTGGTTCAACTTCTTGAAACTTTTTGGACTCAGTTCATCCATCCTATCATCAAGTTCTATCAACGCCAACACGCAGAGCTTTTGTGTCTCCTGCTTCAACCGAAAAAGGGTTCTAAAGCGAAGTTCAAATCTGTCGAAATGAGAAAGCTTAACGAATACTTCATGAAGTTTACGAAATGCGTGATTTCATTCTACGACAAGGTTATCCAATATGTGGCCGGCTCCTTCACCAACTCGTTAATCCCGCTGTTCTTCTTCAAAGAATTGGAAATCGAAAATAGCTCTTCCCAAAAAGAGGCTTCTGATTCTAATTTCTTGAATAATACTAAGGTCATACTTTACCAATGTCTTTTAGGGCTCGGCAACGTAACAAGACACTCTGCCCAAATTGATATCTCATATGTGCAACCTTGCAAATCAATGGCACTGTACCAACTTTACACTAAGAATGAAAAGCCAATTGCTAATCTCAAAGAAAAATTCGTGATGCCTTTGCTCTACTATTCTAAATGCATTCAGTTATTTCCCAATATGACTGATCCTTATAATCATATTGGTGTCATCTACAATTCCCTTCAGGAGAAGTTTCTAGCTGTTGTATGGTTTTCACGAGCTCAATTGACCAGCAGTCGCAAGCGTGATATTGCCAAATACAACATGGCAACCATCTTTACTAAACCGTGGTTAGAAGAAACATATTCTCGGGTGTTGAAGACTCCTTCTAAATTGTGGTCTATTTCCGAATCACAAATTATTTTGCTCCGCATCTTGGGACATCTCTTTTACCCCCAGGCGTACAAAAAGCCTATGTATTACGATAAAACGGCTGTCGACTTTCTTCTGACCTTATTTATTCAGTCGAACCTATGGCCTTATGTGAGAGATGCTCGCATTATCTCTGATATGCTTATTGTTTTGATGTCGTTCTTCATTTTAGCAGAGTCTGAGCACAATAACGAAGCAAGCACAAAGTGTGGTTCTCTTTTAACTCGCTTTGTTGTCAATTATCTCAAGCATGTCTCCAGGTGGCATTCTGACACGCGCGATAATACTGGTGTATTACAGAATATTCGTATGATTTTGGCGTTCTGTCATGAATTTCCTTCCTCGTATAAGTATTCGAAAGAAGACATAGTTCGTGCTTTGCATCAAGCTATCTGGGCCATCCTTAGTGACGAAGATGAAACAAGCATACTGAATCTTTTGATAGCATTTTCAGATAACCAAGTCCCTGTAAGGTCTTATTTGTTTTCTGAAGACGTACAATTCAAAGATTTTGTGGCAATTGGTTCCAGATTCAAGGATTTCAATGATGATCATCTATACAAAAGTGGGAATGTGGACTTGCTCTATGGATCTTATTATTACGCAAATCTGAAGGAAATTCCAAGCTTTTTAGACAATGAAGCAGCACAGAGAATCAACAAAAATGCCGAGCTTCATGGTTACGACCGAAAATCGGCAATTAAAGAAGAATGTGTTCGTTATGAAAACTACCTTCGCTTACATGCTGCTGTTATCTTTATGAAGAAACTTTTCCCGCATAGTTTCAAAGTCGATGAAGACTCTCAGTCTTTGGTTCTCGAAAAAGTTGAAATACCAGCTACGCAAAAAGATACCAGTAAGGGGAAAAGAAGTAACCGCAAGAAGAGAGTTAAAAACACTAACGATTCCCAAAGTTCAGATGCCTATGTCCACAGTGAAGTTCCACAAACAAAACAAATTGCGGCGTCTTTGGATGAAATAGAGCTGATGATTGCTGGCCATGTGTCTGGATTTCAAAGCACTCAACCAAGCAGAGATATTAGCACAGAAGGTGGGCTTGCTGACATGGTTAACTCTATTGTTAGTGATGATGAAGGTGTTCAAGTTCAATCTAGCCAAAAACAGCGATCATCTCCGAATGTTTCTGTAACTTCTCGGTCTGAACATGAGCAACTGCAAACGCCTCCTCCATACCCTTTACAGAGTCCTCCATCCAGACCCGAAGTAATGGGCTTCTATCCTGGAATGCCCCAGGAGCCATTCGCGCCACAGCAGGTTCCATTTGGGTATCCACCTCCAGGCTTTTTGGTATCACAACCTGGACACCCGTATTACTCCATGCACCATCAAATGGGACGTGGGATTTTCCCACCACCTCCTCCACCCCCTCCTGGGCCATGGCAGTACGATACCCAAAATGGTGCCGTGTACACAAACGAATCTCAGAACTATAACCAATACCGACAATGCCCTCAGTACCAACGGTGAGGTAATAATAATGATAGGGAATAATTGATGGAGGGATTGGATTTGCTGTATTCTTTTTATATGGTCTTATTTGGGACGCAATGTCCAAACAGTACCACGCTATAAAAATAACTTGGGGTGCAAAAGTTACGCATCATCATCACTGAACTTTAAAGCAAGTTATGAAGAGCATTTCAGATCTCGAATCGTTCATGTGTGCTATAGCGATCATCCTTGCAGAAATACTGTTACTGGCTGTGTATAAATGCTACACCTACTAATATCTACTTTTCAATTGAGGTCTCCTCCTGGTAGAATTGTAACGTGTTATTGTAGTTGAGATATCTTATTTCGCGGTGGAAACAAAGAGAATGGTTAAAAAGAAAAAAAAAACCTTTCGAAAGCATGGGTCTCAGAGAGTAAAAAATTTATATCGAGACTCTTAGTATGAAAGAGGATAATCACAAAATAATTAACAATGAGAACTGCGTGGCATTTGAAGACGTAACGATCAGACGCACTGAAAAGGACAAACAAAGCTACAATTAGGCTTCTCACCTGAAGACAAATGAAAATTACAATATAAGAAATGCTAACAAATTATGTTAGGAAGAATTCTTGTTGAACACATGGAAGCTCATTGTTGCCATCTTCTGACTCCATATGGGATTACGAGTCGAGTGTTAATTAGTAGGTACCGAAAAGAAAACCATCGGACACGAAATTCGAATAAGCATTACGCGAGCAATACCTTACATACAGTTTCAGGTACTCAGGAACGGCATTTCTCTCCAGCGAAGACAAATAAAACTAGCCCTTATAAAGTCATTAGAGCAGCTGAATTGATATGGTATGAATGGATTTCTGCCCTGAAAATATTCTTTCTTCCCTCCAGTTCCGCTACGCCGCTGTGAGGTTCTATTATTCACATTTGACATATTCCGTTTCGCGTATAATCTGGCGCACTCACACCACGATGCGCTTTGATGCAGGCTCGAATCATTTCTTCCACTGTGCCTCGTTACGTCTTTCAACGTTTTCTTCTTCCTTGAACCATGACCTCGATCACACACCGTGTATCCAAAGAGTCGTATAAGTGTGATGCCCCACCATCAGATTCCTCTATTGAGGTTTTGAATGAGTACTATTGGACAAAAGATGCTGAGCCTCACGTGGAAAGAAGAAAGGCCATCATGGCCAAATATCCACAAGTGTCGCGTTTGACAGGCTATGAGCCGAAAACAAAGTGGTATGTGATGTTTGTGGTGGCCCTTCAGTTCTCTGTGGCGTATTATTTGCGCAATACGTATCCAATTTCGTGGAAATTCTTTGCGTTGGCGTATGTGATTGGTGCTACCTCGAACCAGGCGATCTTCCTTGCAATCCACGAGTTATCGCACAACCTCTTGTTCAAGAAGCCTCTTCACAATAAGTTGTTTGCCATCTTCACCAATTTGCCGATTGGCATTCCTTATTCGGCGTCTTTCCAGCCTTATCACCAGCTTCACCACAAATTCATGGGTGATGAGTTCTTGGACACAGATTTGCCCACTCGTTTTGAAAGCATTGTGCTTCTGAACGTCTTGGGTAAAGTTTTCTTTGCAACATTCCAAATTTTCTTCTACGCATTGCGTCCTATGTTTATCACGCAAATCAAATTCACCTATACCCATCTTTTGAACGTGATTGTTCAGATCGCAGTGGATATTGCCATGGTGAAAGCCTGGGGCTGGTACTCGTTTCTCTATTTCATCATGTCCTCGTTCTTGGCCGGCTCCTTGCACCCATGTGCGGGCCATTTCATTGCCGAGCACTACGTTTTAGACAAGAATAATGTCCCACGAACCAAAAAGGTCTCCACAGAAACAAATGTTCCTGGAAACCTTGTTCCAGCTGAAACTTATTCGTACTATGGATCCTTGAACTTGTTGACTTGGAACGTTGGTTACCACAACGAGCATCATGATTTCCCGTACATTGCATGGACAAAGTTACCTGAACTCCGCCGCCTTGCAGCAGAGTTTTATGATCCATTGCCACAGGTAGACTCCTGGTGTGCTGTTTTGTGGAACTTCTGCTTTCACGATGTTAACACTTTATGGTGCCGTGTCAAGCGTAGTGGAACAGAGCGCCATGGTCTGAGAGTCAGTGGCTTGGACCGCAACCAGGGCGACGAAGATAAGGATATGTAAAATAAATAAGGAATAAATTGATGAGTGATGATCAAATGTTGTATGGGATAAGTAGCCGCTAAACTCCTGAACTTCAACAATTGAGGATGTGATGTGAGTTCAGGTTTTGATCTTCTAGACCTCTGCCAAGACTAAGATGGTTTGAATTGGGTTCTACTATGTATTGAACTTCGACACTTAATGCTATATACATAATTGCTTGGGTTCATGTTTAGCTTGCTATGCAAAAACTTGCATCCGGTCATTGATTAATCATATCTTACTTAATAAGTACCCCGTTGCATCCCTGCCCTAAAACATACATGCCAACTACATATACTGTCTTCGCAGTGTTTCTATCTATTAACGGTAGATTACAAGTTCTTCACCAAACGAGAAATGTCGCTCATGCCGTCCACATACACCTCGCCTAACTTCTGCTTGACAACTTCCACAATCTCGCCTGCCTCCACAAGATCTCCGTCAGTGCTGTCATCACCTTGACCCAATACTTTGACTCTCAACTTACCTTCTGGGTACTCTTCCTTACCCAAAATCACCGCCAACTTGGCTTTGGCCTTGTCTGCCGCATCAAACTGTTTTCTAGGATTAGCCTTCACCTTGTACAAGTACTCGGCATTGATACCAGCAGCCCATAATTGGCGAGCAACAGTCATACGTTCCTTCAAGAAACCGGTCCAACCAGCACCACCGCCAAATGCCATGATGTACACATCTGTGTGAGTAGATGAGAGGTTTTCCCACTCCTTAGCCGCTCTAGCTTTGAGAATGGAAAAGATACGCTCGACACCGAATGAGATACCGACACATGGAATAGTTTTTCCATTGGAAAACATTCCAACCAAGTTATCGTAACGTCCACCTGCAGCAATAGAGCCGACACCGACGTACTCACTTGCATCCTCATCCTTGTTCTCTTTCTTTGCACGAGCCTTCAACTCCTCGGCGTTCGAAGGAGGAGCAGATGCTTCGGTGACAGCTTCGTAAATCAAGCCTGTGTAATAGTCCAAACCACGGGCAAGTGACAAGTCAAACGACAAGTGGTCTTCGATCTGCAACGCCTCGACGTATCCAGCCAACTCAGCCATGTCAGAAATACCCTTTTGGGCAGATTCGTTTGAGGCCAACAACTCTGAACCTTGCAAGAAATCCAAAGTATGCTTGAGCGAACCCTTAACCTTGACAAACTCCCCGATTTTGTCGGCCACAGCTTCCGGTTGGCCCTTTTCGACACACATCTCCTTTTTCACTGCCTCCCATGGCAACTTGTCCAACTTGTCCACTGCAGAAGATATCTTACGCACGTCTTCATCCTTAACACCACAAGCCTGGAAAATACCATCCAACACTTTACGGTGGTTCAACTTGATTTTGAAGTCGTGAATACCCAAAGAGGTCAAACCTTCAACCAAAATTGCCAACACCTCGGCATCTGGCACCATTGGATCATAGGTACCAGCAATGTCAAAGTCGCATTGGTAGAATTCTCTCATTCTTCCCTTGGTCATAGCAGGCTGGTCTCTTCTGTAAACCTTGGCGATGTGGTATCTCTTTATCGAGCTGATACTGTTTGCCGCCACAAACCGTGCAAATGGCACAGTCAAGTCGTATCTCAAAGAAGTCAACTCACCACCTTGGTCTTGCAAGTTGTAGATCAACTTCGAATCCTCACCGTACTTACCGGTCAAGATTTCTCTGAGCTCAAAAACAGGTGTATCGAGTGCCTGACCACCGTGCTTCTTGAACATATCACTGAGAGTAGAGAAAATGGCTTCTCTCAAGACCATGTCCTTGTCAGCCCAATCTTTGGTGCCTTTGGGCGTTTTCAAAAGAAACTCTTGTTTCTTGGCCTTTTTTGACTGTTTGGGTGCTTTTGGCGGAACATTGGCCGCAACAATAGGCGAGCTGGCTTCAGTCGACATCCTTCTTAGTAGTTTTGGGAACGAGCGCCTGAACATGATTCCAGGAAATTTTTCTGCACGGCCTTTACCTATGTGGGAGGCACGGGTGTGACTCCATCTAGTACCCTTTACTAGCCAGAATACAATAAGGAAGAGAGCCTTATTGAACAAAATGGCTCTTACATCTAGCTTAGGGGACTGTTGTTGCTATAAATTTTTGGTAAAGATTTTGTTAGGTAACGCTTGCCGCGATGATCTGTCAAAGGCTACAATTCCGTTGAGATGCGTTTATCTGGAAAATTAACCTACCATAAAAATTTTGACTACATTGACATGAAGGAGCCATGAAGTCTAGTAACCAACTTGACGCCTGATAGTTCGAGAAGTTTACTCTGGTCATTACAGCCGTAACAATAAAATATCATTCCATAGACACCTAAAAACAGTTTGCCCGCGCTCTGTATCCGCGTATACCTAAAGTCCATCAAGTTGCCATTTCATCATACTCAGTCCTCGTTGATTGCATTTGCCTTTGAGTAATTCAACCGCATCACACCATCGCTTAAAAGTCTCTTACCCCAGCTGCCAGCGGCAGGGTCACCAGTCTCATCTCTGCATTGTTTCAAGAATGGAAGTAATGATGTTCCGCCCGTACCCTTTTCTTCGGTACCTGCGCGCTTCTTCTTGGCAAGTCCCGACCGCAAAGTCAGCAGAGACCCCATCTTTGGCGCCTGTTTGGCTTGTAAAACCACGTACCGTGTGACAATTTGGATGTGCTTGTCGCGGAACAGTTTAAGCATGGCCAAGCATGCGTCGTAACTGAGAGTAAGCTCTGCATTTTCCTGGTTGGCCATCACGTATTCTCGTATACACGACTCTCTGTCCACCATAGCCAAAAACTCCCGATGTGAGCCTGGCATGTAGTTTCTCATCTCGCGAAGATAGGCGCTCTCGGGCTTCTCTGATGTTTCCACCTTTTGATGTGGGGCTGGACGCTCGCCAGTAGCATAGTGGTGAACACTAAGAACAGAGTCTAAGAACTGGATCAACAGCGATTGTGCATTCGAGCCTCCCGCGTACGCCCGTGGCTTTTCTTCATTCCCGTAAATCACACCGTTCTTGTCCAAGCCTACGTCGGCCATATTTTTCCATCCAGCCAAGTATGGCCGGAGACGGAAATAAAACACATGGGGGTCACACATTTCCTCCATGCGCATCATCACCGAGCCCAAATGGTCAATGACTTGGGCCAACTGCTGCAACGAAGCAATAAGACGGGCACTGTCCTTATTTTGGGCATGTTTAATGGCATCCATGCCTGCCCGGACAGCACGAGCACCACGAGCCTCAAAGAACACGCTCACAAGGAAAAACCACTGCTCGTCAATAGAGCCTGTGAAAGTATTAATGGTCGTAAGGTTGTCAAACTCCACATCCTTGGTGTTCGTGGTTGTTGGAATGATTTCCTTGAAGTTCCATAGACACAACCCGGCGTATGTGGCTAAAGGCGGAAGACCCAAAACATCACTTACTTCGACCAACGGCCGAGCCAAGTTCTCTGGAAGACGACTTACCGGTTCGTTGGTTCCCCACACATAGGCGTGGGCCAAAAATCCAAGCACCATGTAGGCTCTTCTGTATTCCGGAGGCGAGGACAATTGTTCTGTGGAAAGAGCAGGCAACTTATCCACAAGCGGCCGGACACGGCTAGCAAGAAGTAAAGCGGGAAGGTTATTGACAAGGTTTTCCCATGGTGCATAGTACGCTTGCGGCAACCGTTCTAGTGGGAGCTGAGGTGGAAGAAAACCAGTTTCTGGGTCCACATCAAAGGACAGAATGTCAAACATTAAAAAGTAAAAAGGGAAAGTAACTTCTTGTTGGGAAAAAGGAATATCCTGTCTGCGTTCAAAAACAAAAGTGGTTTCGGTAGCGTTAAACTGATGTCGTTTTTTTTTTTTTTTCGAAAACCGTTTGATTTTCACTAACGCAAAACACGAGCCAAGAAAGTGAGACAACTAATTTATCAGGTGATCACAAGCACACAATTCAGACTTTGATGCGCTTATATACAAAAATACAAATAAAAGGAGAGTAAAAAAGAGGAAAAGAAAAAATTCCAACCAAAAGAAAACTAAAACTTGAAGGCGTACACATGCCATGACCGACTCGGCTTAAACCCGAGATGACTTCCCCAATCTAAACGTTTTCGCGCTAAGCCCAACCCCACTCAGGCCGGTACAGTGATTAAGTCCGCTGCTTATAAATTGAATTTTACGATAGTGCCTGGTTAGTAAACTCGCGACATGCAAGATGCGGCTTATTACTAATTATCACAGATAATTAATAACGGAAGTTGTAGATCATAGAAACCCTTTTTTGGTATGTAATCTTGTATTAGATTATCTTCTGATGACACTGTGTTCTTTCTTTTTTTTCTATTTCTTTCTTTTTCATGTAGTGTCGGAAAGTAACCAGAATCGATAAAGCAGAAGACAATGGCAATCACTGGATCAAAGTGACTTTTCTCAGACTGAATTCGAATCACAATTCAATTTTAGTTATTACCGTTGGGGAATCACAGGAGGTTCTGCCGGCAGAACTTGCAGAGGCTGATTAGTAGAGGTATCCAATTTCCTCTGTTTCTGCTCGGTCCATGGGTTCCTGAATTCAGAAACGGAGCTTGAGGTATCAGATATTGCGGTGTTAGCTTTAGAAGGAAAAAGTGCTCTGGTTTTCCACGAAGCAGGTTCTGCCAGGTGGAATGGCCCTTTCAGTTTCAAAAGTTTGGGTGCCAGAGGCACAGGTGCCGAGGCAGCTGGCTTTGTAATCGAGAAGAGGCGAGGAAAGGCCGCTTGGCTTTTCTGGGGTTTCGCTTGCTTCGATTGAAGGGTTTCCTTGTTTCCATTTTCCTTTCTGGTTGTTTTTGTATCATCATTCATATTCTGTGGCGCAGCAGTTTTCACAGAGTTTCTCAAACCTTGTGAACCCTCCATGTTCCGACTACTTATTAAGGGTAGTCCTCCTAGAACTGAGTGGAGCCAGTCACCACTCAAAGTGGCGCCAATGATTTTCTCGCTGGTTTCCAGCAGCTTCTGCGGAAGATCGCAAAAGCGACTTTTAACCGCCGCCCAACTTGTCAGGAAATACAACTTTGTGCGTTCACATTGTTCAGCAGAAAATCGACCTTGGGCGTCTCTCACTTTCTTATAGCAGTAAAACGGACGCAATGAACAGATTGCTAACTTGAACCACCCTGCAATCGTGTCCCGAGACGCCTCTAGAACAATGATGACTAAGAGTTGCAACACATAGATACAATAAAGACTGGGCGCCAATACGTTCCCGGCGAGGCGGCGCATGGCGGCCCCAATACTATTAAGAGATAAATCTATACGGTACCAATTCATCAGAGAAGAATTTCGTTTTTGAAAAAGTTCAGTTTGCGCTATTAAAAAAAAAAAAAAAAAAAGATGGGGCAAGGATACGTGAGTACTGGGTGCAAAAAGAAGTTTAGTGCTATTAGTACTGCATTTTTATTCTTCGATTCGGCACAGGGAAAGCAACCCAATACATCCGTGCACCAGAGTGCGCGCCCCTCTCCCTCAAAACCAGTGAGTGATCACTCTGATTATTAGGAAAAGCCTTCGCTCGCCAACCAAAAACTCAACATAGGGCCAAGTTCCACAATGTCGTTCAAGGGTTTTAAGAAAACGATTGTGCGTGCTCCGCAGAGTTTCCGCCAAAAAATGAACATGGGTGAGATCACTGAGGATCCCGTTTACTCGGATGCTGAACGGCGGTTCAAGGAGTTGGAGTTGGAGACTAAAAAACTTAGTGACGAATCGAAAAGGTACTTTGCGGCCGTCAATGGCATGTTAGACTACCAGATTGACTTTTCGAAAGGAATTGAGGAGATCTACAAGCCCATCAGTGGGCGGTTGTCCGACCCAAATGCCACCGTTCCGGAAGATAATCCCGAAGGTATCAAAGCAGCGGAACAGTACCGTGAAGTTGTCAAAGAGCTCAAGGAGTTGTTGAAGCCTGATTTGGAGTTGATTGAAAAGCGTGTCGTCAACCCTGCCCAGGAATTGTTGAAGGTGATTCATCTGATTCGTAAAATGGCCACCAAGAGAGACCACAAGCGCATGGACTTGGACAGACACAAGCGCACCTACAATAAGTATGCCAATGAGAAGGAACGGACGGCAAAAGTGGAGGAGAAGATGTACAACGCCGAAGCCGAAGTGCACGTGGCGCAGCAGGAATATGACTACTACAACGACATGTTGAAGAACGAACTTCCCATTTTGTTCCAAATGCAGCTGGACTTCGTCAAGCCCTTGTTCTTGTCCTTTTACTACATGCAGTTAAACATTTTCTACACCTTGTATAACCGCATGGAAGAGTTGAAGATCCCATACTTTGACTTAACGCTGGATATCGTCGAAGCTTATCATGCGAAGAAGGGTAACATTGAGGAGCAAACTGATAGCATTGGAATCACCAACTTTAAAGTCGGTCACTCCAAGAACAAGTTGGAGGCTACTAAGAGAAGACATGCCATGATGGCAGGAGGTGCTCCTGGTGCTCCGGGAACGCCTGGCGCTCCTGGTTCCCCTGCGTACGGTCAATATGGTCAATACGGCCAGCAAAGCCCAGATCTGACTGGTGCTCCAGGTCAATATGGCCAATATGGCCAGTATGGCCAATACGGTCAACAAGTGCAATCTCCCACTTCGGGTCAATATGGGCAGTACGGTGCGGACGCAAAAACTCCTGCCACTGCTGGAGTTGGCTCCCCTTACAGTACGTACCAGACCCCAGCGGCCGCGTCTCCTGTTTCGGCACCTCCCGCATACTCGCCTGCTGTTCCGGCCGCTCCCTCTTATTCTCCTGCGACACCTGCTGCGCCTGCCGCAGCCCAGACATGTACTGCTTTGTATGACTACGCCGCACAGGCTCAGGGTGACTTGAGCTTCCCTGCGGGGGCAGTGATCGAAGTCGTGGAAAAGGGTGACGCTAACGCATGGTGGACGGGAAGATATAACGGTCAAACAGGCTCGTTTCCTGGAAACTACGTACAGTTGAATTAGGGAGAAGTATTGGTGAATACTTAGCTAAGCGACTTGGTCTAGGACAGTGTGACGCTGGCGCTTTCTAGATATTGTAGTACATACATGAACAAAAACAATGATCAAAGTTTTAGTATCGGATACATTCAAGATGAAAGACTGTGTACTTATTCTGAGGGGAGTCTGACCATGAAGCTGTTTTTCTTCTTGATTGACACTATTGGGGATTGTTTGGCTGTATCGTTCATAACATGGTCAAGCTTTACACTTCCTACTTCTCATTTTAGTCACCCTACTTTGCTTTAGGGCACTTGCCAACATCTAACACAAATGTTGAAAAAAGCTGGATACGGTTTTGAATAATCACTCAGACCCGATGTGAGCACATATAGCCTTCAGTTACGTAGCAACTCATCTCATTAAACCTTGATTCCTAATGCAATAACGGTCCCGAAGGGTTTGAATAAACCACTTGAACTGATAATTGTCAAAAAAAAAAAAAAAATTTACAATATGTAGACGTTCAAAAAATCGTTCATTGTCGTCAGTACAGTTGTTTCGTTGTTAAAGAAAAAAAAAAGAAAAAAACGGAAGGTTTTTATGGTGGGTAGTGGTGTTTGATGCTTAAATGCCTTTTCTGGGTCAGTTCAAGTACTTTTTGAACCACAGCGACACCAAGCTGCCCACTCTTTCTGGGTCCTCACGGTGGAGAAAATGGCCGACCCCACTAAGCAATTGCACCTTCACTTTGGGGATGGGAGCTAAAAGACGAGACTCCAATTCAAACAATGCCGGAACCATGCATCCGTCAATGTCGCCTCCCAAAATAAGCGTTGGCACTTTTTCAAAATCCACATTCCATCTCATCTCGTGACGGTTCTTCCATGTGAGCACATTTCTATAGTAAGCTGTGGCATGGTCTAGCACACCTTCCAGAGCAAGTGTTGTACGCACAGACTCGATTTCTTTGGAAAAGTCCCAACCTGGGGACCACCATGCCCAAAGTTGGTCTAGATAGCCAGGCTCTTCTAAATTACCGAATTTTGGTTTGTAGAAGAGAGGGGATTGCATTCGAAGCATGTAACTGGAATAGTACAACTGCGATGGTGCATACCACAAAAAGTGCCACAAGTGAAGGTTGGACAAGTATGGAATGGCCATCGTCACCATCAGGGTAATGAGGTTTGGGTACTTGGAAGCGGTTTTAAAAGCCACTACGGCACCCCAATCGTGTCCCACCAAATGGACTGGTACAGATTGGTCCGGAACAAGCTCAATAATCCACAGGCGAACGTCATCTGCAAGCTCTGCCATGGTGTAATTGTTCGGCCCGCCCTGGGAGGAAACCTCGTATCCTCTTAGCAGAGGAACGACCGCTAGTGTTTTCGGCCCAAGGTCTTGCAAGACTATAGGAACCACAGCATGGTATGAGTCTCGGTTATCGGGAAACCCATGCATGAATATAATAAGTCTGTCAAAGGAGCCAGGTTTAATGCTTTCCTGATCTTTGTTGCACCAGGCAGAAAATGTCCGCTGGCCATGGTGGAGATGAATCAAGTGCATAGATTGATGCTGGCCATTTTCAGCAGGAGAAATCTGTTTCTTGGGCATTGTTTTCCAATAAATTACAAGTAGATAATTTGTTACTTGAAAGCGAGATCTTCTGTCGAGTCAATTGGCGTTGTCCAAACAACGATTTTTAGGCAGGTCTGGGGAAAAATGTTCTGTAGTCCAGCACAAGTCACTGACTAACATGAAAGTTCATGAACCATTCGACGTATATATGGGCGAAGGCATTTTATCACGTTCATGTGCATGTGAAGCTCGCGTGCGTGGGGAAAGAAAAAGACTAATCCCACTGATAAGCATCGTGCCATTACCGTCTTCTCATGTCTCGGCTGGCCGTGTACGTCATTACTCGGCGCTAGACGGAGCATTTTCGAACGTCCGAAGCACGATCCGAAGAAGGGAAAAAGCCGTACGAAGCTATATTGATTGCATCATTTCTGGAATGGGACAGTTGGACACGGACTGACCAGAGGACAGAGCCACGAAAAGCATGCCAAAGAGTGGAGCATTAATTGCAAAACCCAGACATGTACGTACGTAAAAAGAAAAGCAAACAAAGTGTTGAAATCTAAAGCCGCTGGAGCATGGATATAAGATGTGGCTATCGACCTCTGCGGCTTGCGATGAAGTATGCATTCTGATGCAATATGCGTCAACGGTGTAAACACATAAACAGCCGTGAGCATATTCGCAGGAATGATGGTATCTGTTTCCTATCTCTCTTGTGGCGTACGAGCAGTGGAACAGGCTCTACCACAGCAAGTACATCTTGCGCTTGCCCTGCTACTACTTTCTCTACTGTTTTTTCAGTTGTTGTCGCTACTCTTACCAACGCCGCATGGTAAGGCAAGGTGAATACCCACTGTTATTTCCGCGCCCTCCACATTTTCCATGGGTAAAGATCCGGCATCTCTCGGCGGCCGAAAATTACCGACATATGCACTGGGAGCGAAAGATACTGACAATCTGGGACATGGCACAATTCGCTGGCAAAGGTGTCTATGGCTGGTATGCGTAGTGTGATCTTCTTGAGGATGGGCAATGTGCAGCGGCGCCAATTAGAAATTAGAACTTCCAAGTATTATGCCCAGCTTTACATTCGGGCGCATCGGCCCAATGAGGGATTATCATGTTAGCCATTAGTAGTGTGGTCACGTGTGATAAACTTCATTGGCTCGGGAGCCCTCGGAAGTGAGCGGGCCTGTTATCTGAGGGTGAAATACATGGATTTTGGCTAACGCTAATGCTCTGAAAGAATGCTGCTATGAAAATTTGACCAAAACGGTAAGGCGTTGCTCGCTTGCGCTATTTCCTTACATTTACCGCTTGCACTAATTTACCCCGTCGAAGGAAATAGACCTAAAAGTCAAAGTGACAGCGAGATACATAACCAGATGCATAAAATCACCTGTATATTAGCTAAGCGCTCGTCCCGGTTTGTTTCTAGCAGGCCCGAATTGGGTAGGTTGAGAAAAATTGCCCACGGCGAAAAAAATAGCGCACCGCCGAATAAATACACTAGTTATTCCGCA
Organism: Clavispora lusitaniae; assembly: GCF_014636115.1. Taxonomy (NCBI): domain Eukaryota; kingdom Fungi; phylum Ascomycota; class Pichiomycetes; order Serinales; family Metschnikowiaceae; genus Clavispora; species Clavispora lusitaniae. Next base: position 2,325,150 of record NW_027093975.1, on the reverse strand, counting down.
GCGGAGTGAAATTGTTTCTCTTTTTTTTCTCTCAACTCCACTAAAACCCTCAATAAGATGTTCCCAGCAGGTGTTATTGTTGTTTTCGTTCTTGTCTTCTTGGCCTTCTGTGCTATCGTTGCCATTCAAATCCAAAAGAAGCTCAAGGCTAGAAAGGCTAACCAAAGATTCTAAGTGCACTTATGCTCTAGTATTCTTTGGCATTCTTGCTAGCTAATGTCGGGACTTGTCCTGATGGGGTGAAGTTTCCGTGGTTCTTGTAACTCATGGAGCTTCTCATGCCCCGCCACCATATACAATTATCTATTACTCTTTTGTTTGTTTTTATAACTTTGACGGGAATCTTTTTTATACTTAATATATCGGGAATCAGATATTCGAAATGTAGCCAAGGATACAGTGGGATGTTGCCCCACTTGCTCGTCATTTCCTGTGTGCATAGAAAGCATGGGGCGTTATCCTTTGTTTTATACGCAAGCCGTGTGTGGGCTAAGTCTTCGATTCTAACATAAAACTACCGATGAGCGTTCATTGGACTTTTGCACCTATTATGGATGACGTTAGTCAAGCAGCCTTCATTTAATGATAGTTATATATATAGGGCTTTGTTTCGTGGCTTTTCTGGCATTTCCTAATAGCACATTCTAGTATTATGCTCCTGTGTCTTCAAGATTCATGGCAATTGTGAAAGTGCAGCTTCCCACAGCGGCAAGAAGAATCCATGGAACGGCTCCCATAGCCTTCTTATCAAAGTACGAGATGAGTGTACCCCATAAAAGCGGAGCCATAAAGCGCGCCAAAGATGTAGCGCTCATGGCTGAAGAATTAACAAAAGTTCGATACTTTGCATTGGTGGCATTGTAAACTAAAATCGACACTTGTGGGAATGCCAATGATGTGCCTAAAACGGTAACGCCTGTGCATGCGTAGAGACATGCTTGTGTGAGCCATGGAGGCAAGTTAGGATTATAGGCGGTCATGGTAAAGATCGTGAATGGCAACGCCGTATATGTAAGTGGGAAAACACTCGTTGCTAACCTGAATCCCTTGGTAGTACCTAGATTCTTGTCCAAGTATGGAAACACGACAATGACGAAAAAACACCCCAATACGCCTGTGGTGGATAAGATACGGCCAATGCGCTCTGTATCCCACCCAAAGCCTCCCTTGATAGACCATGGGAAATGGAGATACTCCGTTTGAACCAGACCCGCAAGGAAAACGGGCATGAATTCTGTGAAAATGAGTGAGTGAAATGAGATGCAAAAGTATGCCATGATCGTGCGAACAACTCGCTTTGTGAATATGTTCTTGTTGCGGAAGGCTCTAAACAAGTGGCGTGTTTCCTCGGTGACAGAAATTGTAGTGGCTCTCAGAAGAACAGGCTGAAGGTCAGGCTGAAGTGAGTATGCTGACGAGTATCTGCGGATGGTTTCCAAAGTACTTGAAAAGGCTTCTGGTTCATCCATGCTATTAATGGACTCTTCGTCGCCGTTCGCTGCATCTGTGATCAATGGTGAATATTCGTCGACCTCGTCAACAACGGCGCTTTCTTCCGTCTCGGTCTGTGGTTCCCAAGGTCTGCGTGGGATTTTATAGCCTAACCGCCGGCGAATACTGTCGCCAAGCACTAGACCTGGATCATAACGTGTACATCTCTTGTAGTGGGTCTCTTCAAGAAAAAGGAAGCCAATAATTGCCAGGGTCACTAAGAACAGGGCAACCACAACATTTGACATGGCATATGGATGTTTAGAGACAAAATGATCGTAACCAGACGAAGCATTGACCGAAGAGTCCATTCTGGGTCGCGTCAAATGCCGCGAGCCGCCAATAAGAGGCCCCACGAAACAACCCACATTCCAGAGGAACGGAAGCATCGAGAATGCTATCAGCTGGTGTCTTTTCTGGGTTGTAATCTCACCAACCATAGTTTGCAACACAGCAATATTTCCATTTAGAGCTCCGGCAGCCGTTCGGGCTAAAAGTGCCATATAATAGTTTGTAGAAAAACCAAATAATAGAATAGATGACGCCGTACCTAAAAGACCACACATTAGGACGGGCTTTCTTCCTATGCGGTCCGAAAGTCGACCCCAGTGGATACAACACAAGAATTGCGCAAACGCAAAAGACGCGGCCATGTAACCCGTGTAACGGGAGATTTGTGTGGGGTCTTTGGTGACTTGAAAGTCTCTGACCATGAAATAAACATAGGGAAAGAGCGACGTGAAGGAAAGCGGCTCGGAAAACCTGATCATCAACACCACTGACATTTGCCATAAGGGAAATCCCTTCATTTCTTCTCTAAAGGAAGGCATGGTGTTTCTTCGTGGTTAAAAGAAATGAAAGCTATTGGTAATTGAGGGGCAAATATAGATGTTTATTTGTTGCTCAATGTGCTGTTAAAAGCGGGGAAAAATATGGAAAATACGCAATTAAGTTTGGAGTAGGTCCAAGTTTATAAAAAGATTTTCGATTACGTGGAATCCACGTAAAAGTGTGGATCTGTGACTCAATATAACGCGCGATTTTAATTTACTTGTCACAATTACGATGCTTGAATGGACAGTTACAGACAAAAGATTTGAATGAAATCGAGGTTTGTACTAAACTGTTTCACACGTGAGCTTCATATTCTATTTGGTGTTAATAGCACTTGCAGTAGCAGTACTTTGTATCGGGTTCATTAGCCTCTTTCAAGATTAGCGTAGTGCAGTATGCACTATCGAGTGGCCAATGTATGCCAGATTGTCGATATAGGTAGACAGAAAAAGAGGAAATAAAAAAAAAAAAGTAATTTGTGCAAGAAATGAAAGAACACTATTAAATGGTACACGTATGCATGTGGGGAAGTAGTGGTAAAATGAAAACGATGATGAATGTCAGTGCAAGCTATCATTAGGTCTGGACGTCAATGCCTTCTTCAGATAAGCAGTTCATAGCAAATTATCAATAATCTTCATAAAAAGAGATACTTAACCTATGAAAATTAAGTGGGTACTCAATGAACTACTTTTTGAGAAGCAGATAAAGGCTACGTTATTTTAACTTTGGATGTTCAGTAGCTCTATCAGTGATGTAAGCTATGTGTCAGAGATCTAAAATAAAGTAATGCCCTCAGCACTCTAATCCTCGTAATCATCAAGTGTAAATGAATGCAAAAACCCACACAATGCCATGAGAGCCATGAGCCACCACACTAGCCAGGCCATATTGTGCCTGTCGCCAAAAGTCATCAAATAGCCAAAAATAATCGGACCCAAACACCGGGCCAAAGCTAACATACTCATAGTTAGCGAATTGACGTATGCCCTATGTTCTTTTGCTGCTGCTCTGTGATTAAGAAGCATGACTTGAGGCATACCAGTAGCCGAGGCGAGCGTCTTCAACGTAGTGAGCGAGTAAAGGAAAATGGGCGTGAACCACAGCGGAAAAGCATTATTATACTTATGTAACGTGAAGATGGCCATTGGCACACTCGCATATACCAACGGGAAAAACGATAGCGAGAGGCGGAAGCCTTTAATGGTCCCCAATGTACGGTCGATCCAGGGGAAAATAACCAAGACGATAATGATACCCATCACCCCAGTCGAAGAGAAAAGGGTTCCAATGTAGCTAGAGTCAAGGCCAAATCCTCCGCCAATTCTGAACGGGAACTTTAGGAGGTCTCGCTGGAACCGAGATGCAAGAAGAACAGGCAAAAATTCATTGTAGGCGATACTGTGGAGAGAAATAATGCAGTTGGAGATAATCACTGAAATAACTCGCCCAGTTAGCGCAGTCTTGTCTTTGTCCGTCCGGCCAAAGACCAGCGAGCTCAGGGAATAGCGGCGCACCATGGCATTCGTCATTGGTTTACTAACGAGGGGAATTGGATCCAAATCGTCACTTTCATCAATGACGGCCTCTTCGGTCGCAATTTCATTGGCACCACTCGGAGCTTCTTCTTCAGTAGCTGCTGTGGCCCTAAAGTCATTGACCTGCGAAGCTGAAACATGTTCCGTATGATGGAGAAGCGGTCTTTCTTCGTCGGATTTTTTCTGCCAAGGTCTGGTTGGGGGTTCGACACCAAAGCGGGCCAAGAACGCATCGCCTAGTTCAACACCGTAATCGCGCCGTTGACGGAAGTTCTCGTTAGTTTCTTCAAGGAAGAAAAAGCCGATAACCATGCTAAAACAAAGGAACACAGACACAACAATGTTGGACATGACATAAGGATGGCGCTCTACAAACGCGTCGTACCACGAATTTCCAAACGTCAGCAAAGAAAGACTTGACGTATTTCCATGCTCATCCTCGTATGGACTGTGTGGGTTTGGCCTTGTGAATAACGCCGAACCGCCAATCAAGGGCCCAATGATGGATCCGAAATTGAAAAGCAAAGGTAAAGTGCTGAACCCCAAGGCTTGGTGGCGCCGCTCGACACAAATCTCGCCAATAACCGTCCGCAAAACAGCAATGTTGCCATTGAGCGCACCGGCAAGCGACCGCGCTGCTAACGCCATGTAATAATTCGTGCTGAAGCCAAAGGTCACCAACGAAATACATGTGCCAAAGAGACCACATAAGAGCACAGGTTTTCTGCCGACGCGATTCAGCATTTTGCCCCATTGCACGGCGAATAGGAACTGGAAAAACGCAAATGAGGACGCCAAGTAGCCCAGGTACTTCGAAATGTCTTGTTCTGTGGGGGCAACATGGAAATCTCGGATCATGAAATACATGTAGGGGAAAAGCGATGTGAACGCAAGCGGCTCGGAAAACCGAATGAGAGATACCACCACCATTTGGCGGATTGGCATTCCCGCCATCTGCTCTCGGAATGTGAGCGCAGCCATAGATGCAAATATGTCACTAAAAAGATGTCAACTATGCCACCATATGCATGTGCAGGTGGTGAACTATCGCGCACAATAGTTGAAGCTAGATAAAATCGGTTCTACAGATAAGCCGGCAAGAAGGAAAAAGGTGCTAAGTGCTTAAGATGCGGGGAATTTTCAATAACACCAGATTAACAAAGGTGGTCTATGTTATCTGTGAAGAAGAGAGAAAAAGAAGAACAATCAGCTAAGTGTTAAATCACTAATATGATAGATATGATGCATATTACAAGCCTCGAAGTGGAGCGTTCTTCTCTTTTCTCATGCGCTTCGCTTCATCTTTGTGCAATTTCAAACAAAAACAAATGTCTTTTCTTCACTGAAAATATAACCCGAACTCCGATTAAGTGAATTCTTTTTCATTCGTATGCCCCTTCCTGCGACTTTTCCGAATTCCTGCGGCTTCTGCGTTCCTGCAACAACCGTTAAGGTTCAGAGGCGCAAGACATGAGCACGTACGAGATATTCGGCTTTTGGATCCACCCGCCTTTCTGATATTTGTGCCGATCTCTGTTTCAAATGTCTTTTCTTTCGGACCCAATTTAGCAAGCCTAGAACCGCTCTACTTTTCTCGTCCTCTTCATTCTTTCCTCCACTCTTAAACCGCCCCACATACGTCACTCGCTACTACACCCGTGCCTCCGGTGCCTGAAGCGTACCATTCTTATTTGTCACTTTGGGACAAAACATTCGTTTGAAAAGCATCTCGTGTATAAGCACATGCACACACAGAGGAGGTACTTCGTTTGCCTCATTGGAAAAAAAAATTCCAGTTTGGCGGGCTGAAAGAACGCAGGCACGTGCGAGAGTTTACTCATCTATTTTTACTTTTTTGCCTCACCGAAAGATGCAAATCTCGAAAAAAAAATATACAACTGAGAGTCTTTCCTGACACGCACCCGGCACGCTTTTACCTGCGTATTTTCCATTTTCACTTCCGTTTCACTCCCTAGCAACATATCTCTCTCTTCCTATGGTGCCCTCTAGTACGCTTGTCGCATGTCTTGCGTTACATTTCTCCTGTGTTTATTCGTTCCAAATCCCACTGTCTTGTCCAGACGCCGTGGCTAAGTTTGCAGAAAAGTTTGTTTTGTCGAAAAAGGCCGACGAACAGCCAGCTTTTGAGGCGGCTAACTCGACTTTCTCGTCCTCCACTTCATCCTTTGCAACCTCCTCCTTCGTTTCCTCCTCGGCATTTTCCTCGCTAACGTCCTCCACGCAAACATCAACTTCGTCATCCTCCTCGTCGCAAGCATTCTCGTTCTCGTCTTCTGCGCAGTCGTTTTCATCTGCAGCTCAGTCAAGCAGTAATCAAGCCCTGCAAGTGTCGTCGTCGGCAGATTTCACATCGTCAGTGGCGTCTTCCTCTGCTGCTTTCTCCTCGTCCGCTGCTGACTCTACTTCTGCTGAAGACTCCACTTCTTCTTCAGAAGACAACGATTCGTCATCGACTGCAGCGTCTAGTGAGCAGGAATCGTCGTCAGGCCCTACTACTTCATCTGCTGACTCTTCCATCACCAGTCTTCCTGTTACTCACACCTTTTCGTCTGTGACAAATGGTCGTACTGTTATCGTCACTCGTACATCCCTAGTTGCCACTAACACTTCGGAACCGACAGCCTCGTCCAGACAAAACAAAGGAGGCAGCTCTGGTGGCTTGAGTAACACCAATAAGATTGTTGTGGGTGTTGTTGTCGGTGTTGGAGGTGCCATCCTTCTTGCTATCGTAGCACTCGTGTTCTGGATGAGACGCAAGGGTAACACATTCAACCAAAGCGGATGGACATTCTGGCGTAAGAGTGAGAAGGACGCCGATGACACTTTCTTCAACGGAGAATTGGGTGTGCGTGATCGTAACATCAACCAAGGCTCCAACTTCTGATACCCCTCTTTTGATACGATACCCACAGTTTCATGGCAAACAAATGACATAAGTACCGATGACAGCGTCAACTATCGCTTGACAGGCTTACTCTACGTAACATGACAGAAAATACTCTAATATATCCCAAACCCTATGTAAACCAATCATCAAACGTTCAACGAAACATCTTCGCTGTGGATCATGTGTTGGAATGGCTCCAACGCTTGGGCAACATCCTTCTTGATAAACTTCTCTGTCTGTTGAGGAGCACGACCCACAAACGTAGATGGGTCCAAGAGAGCATCCAATTCGCCCCAAATTGGCTTGAAGTACTCAGTCTTCTTCACACGCTCAATCAAGTCGTTGTCTCCTCCTTCCTGCTTCACCACAGCCGAGGCTTGGTGAGACAAGACACGGATTTCCTCGTGGCAGTCCTGTCTGGAAGCACCCTTTTCCACCATGGCCATAATGATGTTTTCAGTGGCCATGAATGGCAACTCACCCTTGATTCTTCTCTCGATAACCTTAGGGTAAACAACCAAGCCCGAGGTGATATTGGTCAAAGTAGACAACAAAATGTCAGCAGTCAAGAATGCAGACGGAAGCGAAATACGACGAATGGCCGAGTCGTCCAAAGTTCTTTCGAACCATTGCACGGAAGCGGTTTGGATGGCATCATTCAACAAACCACCCAAGTGTCTGGACAAAGAGCACACTCTTTCGCATCTCATTGGGTTTCTCTTGTAAGCCATGGCAGAAGAACCAATTTGGGATTTTTCAAATGGTTCTTCCATTTCCTTCAAGTTTGCCAAAAGACGAACATCGGTAGCGAACTTGTGACAAGTAGCACCCAAAGAGGCCAATGGACTCAAAACATCAATGTCAATCTTTCTAGAGTAAGTTTGGCCAGTGACAGGGTAAACATGCTCAAAGCCCAACAATTTAACCACAGTCTCGTCCAATAACTCAACCTTGTCGTGGTCACCGTGGAAAAGAGACAAGAAAGAGGCCTGAGTTCCTGTGGTACCTTTGACACCTCTCAATCCAATGTCGTTTCTTGCTCTAACCATGTTTCTCAAATCCCACAACAATTCCTGGATCCACAAAGTGGCTCTCTTACCAACAGTGGTCAACTGAGCTGGTTGGAAATGGGTCCAGCCCAAAACGGGCAAGTCCTTGTATTCCATGGCAAACTTAGACAATCTGTCAATGACATTAACCAACTTTGGAATCAAAATATCGTAAGCGTCTCTCAAGAAAATCAAGTCAGCATTATCTGTGACGTAGCACGAAGTAGCACCCAAGTGGATGATACCGGCAGCTGCAGGGCATGTGTCTCCGAAGACGTGGACATGAGCCATGACATCGTGTCTGACTTTGGCTTCCTCAACAGAAGCAGCAGCAATTTCCTCATCGGTGATTTCAAGGTGCTTTTCCATTTGCTCAATGGCCTCATCGGTGATGACACTGAGGCCAACTTGCTTTTCAGCAATGGCCAAGTTCAACCACAACTTTCTCCAGGTGGAAAATCTGTTTCTCAAGGAGAAAATCTTGGACATCTCCTCGGAAGCATATCTCGAGGACAATGGAGTAGAGTATTTATCGTGCGACATGGCTGAAGAAAAGAAAAAAGGGCAGTCTACTTTTTTAAACCCACGTTGAGAAATGGGGCTATTTAAATGAAGGTGGCATTTATTATTATGTTAATGACTCGGACCTCTTCATCGCGCACTTTGACTCCGCACATTCGCCAAGGGTATTCTTAGTCTTCGGCTCACTAATGTTTATTCAGTGTCGCATACCTAATGACAATAACCAGACCAATACACAATTTTGAGACGTTATCTTGTCTGCTTTACCGTATTAATTCGGTTGCTACCATGTTTGAGCTCCTGTGATTGCATCGATACATTCCACTTGTTCGCATTATTTTCTGACTACCCCGTAATATCAATTTCGGTGCATATGAAGGTTGTCAGGTTCCACCATACTTTCACATTGCCGATTACTTATCCAATGGTCAATCTGTATATATGAGCTGTGACTAATAGGCCATCCCGTATTGTAGATTCTCTTTGGGGCATTCTTCCATTCTGGACAACATGGGGTTCACAAATGAACAGATCCGGATTTTTGTCACTAAATTTTAGACAGCTCAATCGTACGTTCATGCAATTACCGGTATTCATAATTATATCATAGAGAGGTCCGTTTAGTCCAATGGAGCAGAAAAGTCATCGAGCATATTCAGAGGAGCATCTTGCGCATCCTTGTTTTCCTGATTTTGAAGCAACAAAGTGTACACCGCTGTCCTGAATAAAGTGTATACTAGACCAATCTTTCGTTCTAGGTTGTGCATGTTTCGTAAAAGAGAGTCTGCCAGGCCAGTGGTGAGGTCTAAGGCGATCTGTGTCTCGGATGGGAGATGTTTGTTCAACTTGGCGATTTCATCTGAGAGTGTATTAAGTTTGATCGCCAACGCTTGATACTGGCTAAGTACCTGCCTCTCTAGTGCCAGAAACTCATTTTTGGTTGAGTAGTCTTCTTGTAGAACGTTGTTAGACATGATTTGTATCCTATTGTAGTGCTTCGCTTGTTTATGGTGAAGGATGTACGGATGCAATTGCTCATACTTATTTTAAAGAGTGCAACATTTTAGTTCCAGTATAATAAGGAAGGATCTTGAATTGAAAACAACAAAAGTTAGGACGCCCTTAGATAATTCTTACACATTTAATGCATCCATTTTCGTTATTTTTACGGAAACAAATCCCATCCCCGATCCGTATGTCAAATTATGTGCAGGCTGCGCTGAACCTTCCACGCAGTGAACACTCGCATATCTTCGATTGCTTCTATCAATTACTCCCGTTAACATGTCTTCTGCCGAGCCCACAGCAACAAAAGTTTTCAATTCAACTGTGGAGCCACATCTTCGAAAGAGGAAGTTGGTTCGCAAGCACCAATCGTCTTCCAATGTTAAGTACTACGTATGGCTTGCTGGTCACATCATGTGCCTCCTTTTCGGTACCGTGATGTTTGTTTTCAAAACTTTGCGCTTGAAAGATAACTATCACATTGGAAACATATCCTACCGATTGACCCTTGTAGGGGCTACAATGGCGTTCGCTGCCACTGCTGCTCATAAGTTTGGCTTGAAATTTTTGCCTCCGTTGACCACACTCTTGGCCCAGCTGAACTTCCAGTATCTTGTCTTGTCGTTTGTGTGGTGTTTTACGTTCAAATCTGTGTTGAAGGTCATCCCAGTCTTCTTGATTTCATTTTTGCAATTGTCCAACCACTTCAATGTCGGTGTTATTGTAAAGCAGGCAGATTTCTTGGCACAAATCATCGGTTTTGATGAGATTTTTCTCATTGTTTATTTGGTTTTGCGTACTATTTTCTTCAGAAGTACAGCAGGCTACCAGTTGGTACTTGTGTTGATGTTCTTGTGGTTGCGTATCTTGTTTGATGAGGAAACTGCTAAAATGTTCAGCTTCATTGTTGATAAACTCGATGGAAAGGTTTCGGGAATCAAGAATGAGAAAGTATCCAAGGTCTGGAAGAAGATTAGAGACTTCATCAACGAGAAAGCAAGCCACGCCGGAAAAGATTAAAGTATTCTAGCAACTTGCAGTATACACAATATATTGTGACAGCTTTAGATGTACAACATTACAAGCACAATAAGTAGTTCCTGCTGAATGTAAAGGTCCGCAATGATATGCCATGCTGCACTGGTGTTGGCTTAACGTGAGCAACTGAGATCTACTACGAAACTTGCACGAAATCATTAGCTAATTATTTCTTATTTCATGATATCATGACAGGACTTTGAATGCCCAATCAGCTAACAATTGACTGGGACGACTTATGAAGTCATGATTTTCGCTCATAAACTGTGATAATGTTTTAGACTCTAGAATAGTCCGTTGCGGCTTCAAATGTACAGTAGACACCACAGTCGGTCGATATTTACTCCATCACCGTATACTTTAGTGACTGGAGGCTTCAATTTATTTCCTTTAATATTTGGGCCTATCTTTGCTTTTTAGTGTTTAATAATCCAATCACTATAGCAAAAGCTCCGCCCCTAAGGTGCACGGGTCTATAGGATATGAGCGCCAATAGGGTAGACACGAAGTACCAACTATCTTCTCCATTACAGTTGAGAGCACTCCTGTAATTCCAAATGTCTGCACCCGTTGTTTTTCAATTGGGCCACGAGCCCATCAAGGACCACTGCTTTTCCCCAAACTTTGATGTTTTGGCTGTGACAAAGGACAACACGGTCGAATTGTACCAAAACTCCCCAGGCTCCTCCAAGAAGCCGACCCTCATCACCGTCTTGAAAGGTCACGACAAAACCGTCACCTCCGTAGACATTTCTCCTGACGGTTCAAAGATTTTGACCTGTTCTCAGGATAGAAATGCCTTGGTGTGGCAATGGAATGATGAAGCACGTGAGTTCAAGCCTACTTTGGTGCTTTTGCGTATCAACAGAGCCGCCACGGTATGCAGATGGTCTCCAAATGGTGATAAGTTCGCCGTCGGTTCGGCGGATCGCGTCATTGCTATCTGTTACTACGAGGAGGAAAATGACTGGTGGGTCTCCAAACACTTGAAGAAACCCCTCAAGTCCACCATCACCAGCTTGTCGTGGCACCCAAACAACGTGCTTTTGGCGTCAGGCTCTACAGATGGCCACGTGCGTGTATTCAGTGCCTTTATTAAAGGCTTGGACACAAAGCCCGAGCCATCTGTTTGGGGGTCGAAATTACCTTTTCAGACCTTGGTTGGAGACTACACTAATGAGACAGGCGCTTGGGTCCATGACGTCTCGTTCAACGAAGATGGTGCTGGTGATTCTTTGGCCTACGTCAGTCATGACGGCACTGTCTCCGTCGTTTACCCACAAGGTGAAGGTTTGCCTCCTACAGCCTTTATTACAGTGAAGACGAACTTTTTACCATTCAAGTCCCTTCTTTTCTTGCACGACAAGATCATTGTTGGTGGCCACAACTGTAACTTGATTGTGTTCCAGGGTAACGAGAGTGGTTGGCGTGAGGCGTACCATGTGGAGAAGCAAAAGGATTTGATTCACGACGTACCTCCGGTAGCCGACGACGACGTTGAGATTTCGAGTCACGACGCGCTCAACATGTTCAAACAAATGGACTTGAAGGGTAGAGTCAACAAAACCAACAAGGGAAGCGGAAAAGCCCTCAGCACCATCCACCAAAATACTATTACTAGTCTCAGATGGTATGATGGTGGTAAGGTTTCGACCTCTGGTATTGACGGCAAAATTGTAATTTTTAGTGTCTAGGGACCAGATAGAAGTAATCTACGCTACGAAAACCAACATGTAAAGGAGAAGGCGATTTTGTCAGAAATTGAGCTTTGGTAATGGGTTATCTTCAGAATTTTTTGGTTCAGAAGCAGAACTGAAATTTAGTTTTTCATCATTAAAATCGCACTCTCCATAACATATTGGTAACCAGAGTTTCCGCCTGGAATCTCTGACTTCCAAATTTAATGTGTGTCTCACAGCTAAGGTGTTAGTTGCACACGTTGCAAAATATCAAAGGCTAGGTCAGATGGTGATGCATGTAATTATCCATGGCTCACGAGTCACCGGGACATATGTTGTGAGAACAATCATCAAGAAAAGCCGCTTCTTCGGAACATACCTGAACCGTATTAGTTTTCGTTTCGTTAAACACAAACTCATTCCGCTTGTCAAAGCCAGTCATAAACGAAGAATTCCTATAATTATTTTGTCCTGCATGTACATCCTCAGTGTGTAGTTACATCTTTGGTTTTAATCATGTACTTTGACAAAGCAGTTCTCCTAAGAAAACATACCGTTAGGGTTAGAAGAAGAGTGTTAACAAGGTTGATGAGTTGGTGCGAAATTTGAGAAAAAATACTCAACGCTGCGTCGGGTAACTTTGGCGCGCGCACGTTACGATCTATTGGGGCACTGAGGTCAAAGAGTAGATGTTAAACATTTTCGACTTATTTCATATGCCGTGATTCGTTTACTCTCAAACTATCTTTCATCATTAAATTTTCGTTCTTATAGTTCTTGTACAAGTATTTTATAATAGATTTGCCAGGATTTCGAATTTTAGGTTATTGAACATGGTTTCGTCTTTTTGTCGGATGCGTCGTAATTGCATAAAAAAGTACAAACGACGGCGAGGATAAAAATATGATACAGAAACCCTATGTTCTTTTCAGACTTGGCAATGAGCTTTATAGACTTAAGCAAGAGAAGTAAAAGAAGAATAGAAGAAAGCTAGAAAGCTAGAAGAGAAGAAGAGGAGCGGAAGAAGAATGAAAGAAGAATGAAAGAAGAATGAAAGAAGAAGAAGCGAAAGCAACAGGGAATAAAACGAAGATTTTATTACATTTGGCAACCTATATAGCTCCTTGAATTCTTTGTAGATCCAAAAGCGAAACTTGAACGCATATGGTCACTTCTCTTGGTAACTTTCAGCAGAGTGCCTAGATAAGCGCACGGCGCTAATTAAAGGTTCCGTACCACGCAAAACTCCACACTTCGGTAAAGAAACATATCTACATGAGTGAGCTGGATTCCTACAGCTTTCAGCGCCAATCCAAAGAACATCCAAAGCGGTCCGAGAGCCAGCCGCTTTTGGATGGTTTAGATAAGATTGGGCAATATTATGGTAATCAAAACCAAAACCAAAACGCTAGACCAGGCCGCCAATCGTCAATTTCCGCCTTGGACTTACTTCGAAATGAACCTCCACCACAACAGAATTCCCGACCGTTTCTTCAGACAATTCTTTCTGGAGGGTATACAGTTCTGAATCCCAATTCGTCATCGCTTGATGTTAACCAGTATGCGTTTCAGGACGGGGCTTCAATGGCCAGTATGGATTTAGAGAGCAATTCAGGTTGGAGCTCTCACAGACGACTTAATATTTTGAGCGTTCTAAGACCAGAGAAATTGATTGGCAAATTCATACCGTTGACTAATTGGAGTGACAAGATAAAAAAGAATCCGGAACGAATACGCAACAAGGGGTTACGAGAGTTTTACCAAGAACAAAACGTTCTTTTACTTCGCTACCAAGAAATCGACAGATTGTTGGATTACGGGAAAATTCACCTCAATATGCTCTCCACTTATAAAGATTCAGGTAACAGTATCCTGAATACTACTGGCTGTGATGAAGGCATGAGTAATAATCTTTTGGGACTGACTGAAATGGAGCAGAGCTTGTCTAAATCCAGATTTAACGACCTACCTGGAAATATCAATGAAGGCGGGCAATTCTTGGGCTACAACAAAGAGGAGAGCTCTCAAGAAATACGAGTAGCTATTTTAGTTAATTTCTTCATCAACTTTTTATTGTTGATAGGAAAGACCCTCATTCTGTTTATGACATCATCATTGTCTGTCGTTGCATCTTTGGTCGACTCAGTCCTCGATTTCTTGTCAACTTTCATCATTTACATTGCTAACAAGCTATCTGAGACCAATAATTGGAGGACGAAATTCACATATCCAATTGGAAGGAAGAAACTTGAGCCCTTAGGAATCTTAATTTTTTCTGTGATCATTATCATATCCTTTTTTCAAGTCGGCTTGGAATCTGCTAAAAGGTTGTTACTCTCTACAAGAGAAACCCGCGTAGCGGTGAAAGTAGGGCGAGAAGCTACCGCCGTTATGATCTCAACTATCGTTGCAAAAATTGCATGCTGGTGGTGGTGCTCGCTCAATAAGTCTAGTTCGGTCCAAGCCTTGGCCCAAGATGCAATGACAGACATTATCTTTAACTCTGTATCATTAGTCGTGCCCACATTGGGGTACTATCTTGATACGTGGTGGCTTGATCCAGCGGGTGCGTTATCCCTTTCATTGTATGTTATAGTATCGTGGAGTATCACAGCCTTTGAGCATGTTGATAATTTGACAGGGACATCTGCAGATCCGTTAGATTACAAAGTCGTCTTGTATTTGGCCTACCGGTTTGCAGAATGTATCAAACAGATCACTTCGTTGAAAGTATATCATGTGGGAGACAATGTCAATGTTGAAATCGATCTAGTATTCAACACTGATGATTATGATTTGAGTTTTAAGGATGCCCATGATATTGCAGAAGCCCTTCAATATGCCATCGAAACCCTTCCCATGGTTGAGCGAGCTTTTGTTCATATCGATTACATGGAAGGCAACTTCAAGGGTCATTTAAATTAAGCCCATATATATATATATATATATATATACACTTATCGTAATTTGCTTCATGACTGATCGATTGGGAAGTCAGGGAACAGGGATTTAAGACATTCCACCAATCCGTTTCTATATTTTGTCAAGATGTCATGCTCGTTCTCTTGTGCCACCCTAGTGTACTTGCCGATAAGCAGTTTCACGTACTCAAGTGGCGCCCTCCATGTTGCCTCACTCATGCCCTTTGAAAGCAAATCTGGATCGTTCAAGTAATGAAGTTTGTCGTTGGTCTTTAAGAAGTGCAACGTTTTAATCAACATCAAACCCCCAAAGAACGAACAAAAATGAATCTGATCAGAAAGATACGCGAAGTATGAGTCGTCTTTAACTGTCAGGATTATCTTCGCCAACGAGCAAGTGTGGGACATAATTCCTAGCCAAATTTCCTTGTCCCCATGAAGTAGAATCTGATCAACTGTACTCTGAGAAAAGTCCATCATTGGAGAAGATACAGATGTTATGAAAACTTTTGCATAGGTGTAATTGTAGTAGATCAAAGTGTAGCAAAAGTGATAGCAGAATTCAACAAATTGAAGTGCAGGCTGGCTAAAAAGATAGCCCCATTGTTCAAGCCAGGAATTTATCTCATCTTTTACGACCTGAAAGTTGCTCTCAACGTTGCTGGACACTTTGGATGTACCAGAATTCAAGTTCAACTGGACGAAATTATATGTGATGAGAAGTATGCTTATTTCGCTTACCATTCTGCCATCAAAGTTTGTAGCATTAGGTAAACTGAGTGACGCAATACAGTGGTTTAGTCTGATTTCGTCAACGATACACATGCGCCCACTAAAGATGCAGCTGACTAAGTGTATCAATATGAGATGGTTGTAGATACGGAGAATAGTCAACATCTGATCTTCAGTGGATTCAAATTGTCCTCGCCAGATGGAGAAATCTGAGAGGAATGTTTCTTTTTGCTTGTCAGAGACAGTAAGTCTATCCGAAAACAATGTACCAAATGAAGTCTTTGAAATGAAAGCAGAAAGTCCCAATCCTGATAAATACCACGGATCTAGGTTGAGCTCCCTTAATGCTAGGTCTGTTTCAAGCAAGGTATCCGGATCAATGGTGTCGTTGATAATGGAAGATAATGACATCAGGTAAATGGATAAGATGACGATTGCTTGAAAAAATTCTACATCCCCCAAATTTTCTGCTGTTCCCAGAAACGCCACAAATTTAAGGAGTGATTTATCCAAGTCTGTAACTAATTGCTGCATGATTAGTTTATAGGTGTCTTTCTTCCTTCTAAAGCTGTCCACATCTCCTGGGCTTGGTTTCCCGTTTAACAGGTACCGCAAAGACAAACAGCAACATGTAGTAAGCAAAAGAGAAGATCTCTTCCTGATTTGGACTATAAGCTCGTCCGTTGCCATATACAGTGGAAACAGCACCCACCGACCATAATTGCTTCTAAAATCATTAATTAAATCGACCACTTCTGGTTCAGTAAGGATACCGCCACTAATGACATCTTTCTCCACATCAAAAAACCTCCTGCTAGTTGGGTTTTCAATGTTAGTGAGCTGGAGAAGATTAAGTATAGGGCGTGGCACATCTCGTACTTGTCGCGCTATAACAGTAAGAGGAGCAGATTGAAATGAGTTGGATGGAAGCATGAAACCGTATGGGTCTTCTTCATTCACACCAAGCTCTTCCATATTTTGCAGTTGGGGCCTCTGACCAGCAGAAGAACCTGAGTGGCTGAAATAGCCTGCCTTATTTGGTAGTGGGCTAGGACCCGGACTATTCGACCTAGTCCCTGACATTAATGCCAAAGTGGGAGGGGCGGGACTTCGTCTCATTGAGGAGGTCGCGTCAAGAAATAGTCTGGCATCGCTGTTGAGCGTGGAAGAGTCTCCGTCTGTTTTGGTTCCGTTCTTCACTAATGCTAAAAGCTCGGAGACGCCCAAATATATTCCGTCAAGCCTGGTCTTCATATCATCAGCATAGGGACGTATGTGTGTTGGAAATGGTCTTGTAAGAAACTCCAATGGAGAACTACCGTCCCCCACAGTTTCTTGCCCAACAAAGTGTTCTGGCACACCTTGAACTACCTTCACCTCAGGATTTTCTCTCTTATACTCTTCTTCTAGAGAGCATTCTCTTTCTGATCCCAAGCAACGGAGACAGCTAACCGCAAAGGGAGAAGCTTTAAAACAACGAGTCTTCTGTTTGCGGCAGTAAGTACAGGCTTTCAATGCTCGGGTTTGCAGAGAAGTTGATAGCGTCCGTCTCATTTCTCCATTATACTGCTCAATAGCTTGAGGTTCTCCATTACCTTTTCTTCGCTTTGCACTCGGTTGTGCCGGATTCTTTTTAGGGGCCATAGATGTATTGGAATAAACCGTATCTTTCTTCTACGCACGGTACTTTCCGTCTGAGTATACAGTACTTGAGACTTCGAGAGATAAGACTGTATGCCGATCTGGACATTCGAGTACGACTTGTGAGGAGAACATTGTTAAAAAAGAGAGATTCTAGCGTGGAATTTGCTCAGGTATAAACAAAGCTGCCAAATGCTCTCTGAATTTTACTTACAATCATTTTAGAGATGATGATCAATTACATGAAAACATAAAAATCTTAAACACCCATATTTTTCATTTCATTATCCACAAACTTGTTTCATTTTTTTCAACGTAACTTGTAAACCATTTCCTTATTGTTGCTGTTTACTGTCAATTCCAACAGTGTAATCTTCACGCCCTTGCTTATACCCATATGGTTAAAATCGATCAAACCTGTATAATTTACCACACCACATTGTATGTTTTGCTTGCTTTCCAAATGAAGCTTTCCTCCAAAAACTATACTGTAGTCCTTATCACCTGAGAAAACGGTTGGAGCATTAGGATTAACTGCTTCGTGGATTCTTCCACTGGATTTCTCGTGTGTTTTAATTTGCGCTTCGGTAGGCTTAATACGGTCAAGTTTAAGTCCCAATCCCGTCAAAAAGCCCTCAATTGAGAGACACTTGATCGACTTAATCGCCCATTTCCACAGCAATTTGAGCTTCCCATCATTTTTCGTTATCTGGATCACAGGGCCGTGAACTGTAGGGTACTTGGGTTCCACCCAGATAAGAAAATCCTCCATATCATCAGCACGTAGAGACAAAGGGACTCCGAAGAGGTCTCTAAAAGTTTTCAGACGAAACAAAATGTCCAAAACTTGATAATGGACGTCTTGGTCAAACAATTCCTTGAGAAAGTCTTCATTACTAGAAATTTGTTGATGAAAAGCGGGATCCACATACTTCAAGTATGACGGAAAGTTGCATTTGCGCTGATAAGGCCAATCAAAGCTGAACCGAAGAGGAAGGAAAACGTGTCTTGTCTTGTTTTCTTCATCTTTGAACGCACGGTACACTTGCACACCCAAATACAATGCCATTGTTGCAGAACTCGAGACACCGACTAGTAGAATGATAGTTCCCCAATTGAGCAGAGCCTGTGATTGTATTGCGCCTGACGTACGTATAATGTTCGGGTCTTTCTGCAACTGATTTATAACTTGTTGTCGATTCAGGTTCGGCTTGTAACCGCGCGAGAGCAGTCTGTTGGCATGACGAAAGCGAAACGGCCGAGGAGCAATAGGCTGCCTAGAAAATATAAACTTCCACATTCACCTGCTGCTAATTCTAATATTAATATCAGTACAACTAAAAATGAAAGGATGGATGGACTGAATAGTGTGGAGTAAAGTCGCGCTACAAAGAGCTAGGAAATCACCTCTTTTCCTCCTCGTTCCCCTAACGCGCTCCTCGCATTACCATGCGCTATATAAATTAGCTGCTGTCCCACATGATAGTACAAAGTTTGCTCGACCATTAGAGATCTGTAGTGTCTACATCACGCAGTGCTCTTAGTGAGTGGACTATATTTGGGGACAGCATTTGTTTTGTATAGCATTATTAATCCTCATCTTCTATGTCAGCCCAACTCTTCGATTTGTCGGACATCTTCTCAAACAAGTCGCGAACCTCCTGTTGGAGCCGTGCGTCTTTCAACTCCTGTTCTTTCTTGAGTTTCTCGGCCTTTTTCTCACGTTCTTCTCTTAACCTCGCCTCTCGCTTCTGGATTGGTGTCATGTATTTTTTTTGTTCTCCTGGGGCCGAGACAGCACCTGCTGTGCCAATACGAGAAGCTAAAGACCTTGCAGCATCCGTCATCGGGCCCTTTTCATGAAGTATTTCGTGCGGCAAATGGGAGTCGCTCGTATCATCTTTGTGCGTTGGGCCCTCCTTGTGCTTAATGCCATGCTTGGGGCCCTCTTTGTGTTTAGCGCCTTCTTTGTGTCTAGGAGCATCTCTATGTTTTGGACTTGGGTGGTCTTTGTGTTTGTTGTCTCTGATGTCTAGTCTCGCACCCAAGGCTTGGGCAAGGTCCTTCACTGGCTCCTTCAATGCATGCCGATCAACAAGCTCATTCTGCTTGTGCTGCACTCTGTGGTCACTTTTTCGCCTTCCTCTTCTCGCGGGGTCCTTATGATTCTTGGCTTCCAATTCAGTGGCTGTAGATTTTGGTGCACTCTTTCTGGGTCCTTGAGGAACATGATGGGCGTCGGCCCATTTTGATGGGAGAGCAGTGGCTTTTTTGGGCGTGTCAGATTGTTTTTTCACACGCGAGTCTTGCTTGAGGGCTTCTTTTACCAAGTCTTCTTCAACGGCCCACCGCGAGGCGAGACCCATTTTTCTGTAGGCGAAGATAATTGATATACTGGGGACTTGAGATTGGGGCGCGCAGTTCCTCCGGTTGACGCACTAGACCTGCAACGGCCAACGAAAAAATGCTGGTAAGAGAAAAAAGAAAAATGTTTCGTTAGCTCAACTACGGTGGATGAAACCTGGTCTCAAATTCAAGGAAGTTCATTGGGCATTACTTTTCCTCTTATACGGAGAAGCTGCGCTCTGTAGTAATTGAGTGATTTGAGCATACCCCACCCGTACCTTTTCACCGCATGACATGGTCTATGTGACCGCATACCTGTATGCGCTTAATAAGCATGAGAGTCCAGTCCGATTTCTAATTTGCAAAAGTACGCCAAAAGTGAGAGGATTTTCGACCACTTAGAAAGGAGTAAAGAGCATTAAGACGTCTAACAAAGATGAAACTAGAAAGACGAGGCTAAATACCTTGACATAGCATTAACGGTCGGTTGAGTTAGCTCTAAAGAATATAATGCCATGCGCTCACCTGACCTACAGGACGAGGGTGTACCGAAGTTTTGGTGAAGCAATTTTATTAGAATTTCTGCCATATTAAAGACTAAAGCCCACTTTTCTGGACAACACAATCTCAATTGATCATGTCTACATTTTCTAGTTTCAATTTATCCACTGAATTGCCAGCTTGGAAGAAGCTCGAATCCACATACGAGTCGACCGGCAAGGCTTTGAAAGTCAAGGACGAGTTTGCTAACGATCCAAAAAGATTTGACAAATTCTCTGAGGTTTTCGACAACTA
Source organism: Clavispora lusitaniae (assembly GCF_014636115.1). Lineage (NCBI taxonomy): Eukaryota > Fungi > Ascomycota > Pichiomycetes > Serinales > Metschnikowiaceae > Clavispora > Clavispora lusitaniae. Next base: position 2,304,651 of record NW_027093975.1, on the reverse strand, counting down.
CGACAAGTCCGAAATCTTGTTTGACTTTTCGAAGAACATCATCAATGATGAAATCAAGGCGCAATTGATTGCTTTGGCCAAAGAGGCGGGCGTTGAGAAATTGAGAGACGCCATGTTTGCTGGTGAAAAGATCAACGAAACCGAAGGCAGAGCCGTGTACCACGTGGCTTTGAGAAACAGAGACATGAAGGAAATGAAGGTGGATGGCGTTAACACCGCCCCAGAGGTTGACTCCGTGCTTCAGCACATGAAAGAATTCTCTGAAGAGGTTAGAAGCGGCAAGTGGACCGGATACACCGGTAAAAAAATTACCGACGTCGTGAATATCGGTATTGGAGGCTCCGACTTGGGCCCTGTTATGGTCACAGAAGCTTTGAAGGCTTACTCCCAACCTGGCCTCGAAGTGCACTTTGTGTCCAACATTGACGGAACCCACTTGGCCGAGACTTTGAAGGGCTTGAACCAAGAAACCACTTTGTTTTTGATTGCTTCTAAGACTTTCACTACGGCAGAAACATGCACCAACGCCAACTCTGCTAAAAAGTGGTTTATTGAGAAGGCACAAGACAAGGCCCACATCGCCAAACACTTTGCTGCCTTGTCCACCAACGCCGAGGAGGTTTCTAAGTTTGGCATTGACACACGCAACATGTTTGGTTTTGAGAACTGGGTCGGTGGCCGTTACTCTGTGTGGTCTGCCATTGGTTTGTCTGTGGCCATCTACATTGGGTTCGACAACTTTGAAGCGTTCTTGAAAGGTGCGCAGGCAATGGACCACCACTTTACGTCTGCACCTTTGGAACACAACATTCCAGTGCTTGGTGGTCTCTTGTCTGTGTGGTACAACAACTTTTTCGGTGCTCAAACCCACTTGGTTGCTCCATTCGACCAATACTTGCACCGTTTCCCAGCTTACTTGCAGCAATTGTCCATGGAGTCCAACGGTAAGTCCGTTACCCGTGGAAACAGCTTCACCAACTACCAAACTGGCACCATTTTGTTTGGTGAACCAGCCACCAACGCCCAACACTCGTTCTTCCAGTTGGTGCACCAGGGTACCAAATTGATTCCAGCCGATTTCATCTTGGCTGCCCAATCCCACAACCCTATCGAAAACAACTTGCACCAAAGAATGTTGGCATCCAACTTCTTTGCGCAAGCCGAGGCTTTGATGGTGGGTAAGGATGAAGCTCAGGTTGAAAAAGAAGGTGCTAAGGGCGGTTTGGTTCCACACAAGGTATTCTCTGGTAACAGACCCACAACCTCTATCTTGGCTCAGAAGATCACGCCGGCCGCTTTGGGTGCGTTGATCGCATACTACGAGCACTTGACTTTTGTTGAAGGTGCTATCTGGAACATCAACTCGTTTGACCAATGGGGTGTTGAATTGGGTAAGGTTTTGGCCAAGGTTATTGGTAAGGAATTGGATGACTCTAAGGAGGTGGCTGCCCACGACCCATCGACCAACGGCTTGATCAACCAGTTCAAGAAGTGGTCCAACTGAAGCCAGGCGCACTTGTGATGTCCAATCTCTGGTATCGTGCCGTGTATGACTGTGATAAGCTCACTAACATCCGCTGACATTGTATGTTACGGATCATGAATGTTTATATATGTACTTGAATGCATATTTTGTTTTCACGGACGAAAACTGCGTAAGAAGTGCTACTTAACCGGATCATGCCATGAGTTGCCTACTGAAAATGTATTTTCGTGTAAAGAGCTCTCGCTGTACCCTATGTTCGGCCGTTACAACCATATCGTAAGCTGCATTAGTCTATTGTCATCAAACAGTAACTTGAGTCGCCAACCTCGGACAAGATGAAAGACAATTGCACCAGACTAATTGCAGAGACTTTATCATTCACCAAGGCTGCTTCTCATGGGTCTCAACATGCAAATACATTGTGAAGAAAGGTACTTCTTTCGAAAAAAAAAAAAAAAAATGGCCTTTAAGTTAGTGGGATCAACTTTGCTGTATTTTACCCGCAACCGATTACGCTTGTCTAGATGGGCTTCGCATCCTCATAGCGAAATCCTAATGTGTGCAGGGAATGAGCTCTGGAATTTTTTCCTTTCACCATGGCCCAGGAAATCGACATCCCTACCCGGCCAGAGGGCCATGAAGGCTTGGACAATCCATTGAGAGCGATCGTTGTGGTCAACTCTCCTGATGTTCCGGACGGTGACATGGAAGAAAGGATGCTAGACTGTATCCAGACGTTTGATGAGGTTGATAAGTTTTTCGATGCATTTGACGAGAAAGTGGCATATCCAAACGAAAATCACATCAAGTATGAGGTGGGAAGTGATGGGCTTGTTGTTGTGGTTGTTGACACACTCAAGTTAAGAGATGAAGTATTGAAGTTCATTGATGGGTATGTTGCTGAGTTTGGCGATGAACTTGACGACGAGGTCGACGAGGAGGATGAGAATGATGCTGTGGATAGGAAAAAGGCTAGAAAATAAGATAAATGCATTAGGTTTAATAAAATATATGTGGCTGGCATGTACTGAAAGTAGTTCTTTGATGTGGTTTCTCCATAAAAGTCCACTAAAAGCGTTGCCGCATCAAATGATCAATACAGAATTTGCGCTTGAAGCATACTTCGGTAACCTATGTTTACTGTTTAGTTTTTGCTCCTTATCTTCGTTTCATTATATAGTTTCTGTGTGGTTACTTCAATGTGTGCTTCGCACGCAGGATATACAAGTACAAGCCTCAACTCCTGCAAGTCACCAACAACAATAATGGAAGCTTGGAGAAGAATTGACATTGACGCTTTGGAGCCTGAAAATCACTTGTCCAAGCAAGACTTGGTGCCCGACTTACCTCCAACGTCTCACGATGAAATTGTTTCCCTCGCTCTGCAAATAAGACAGACCTTGTCCAAGGGCCAATTTTTGGCTGCTTTGCAAGCGGCTTTGGACAGTCCTCCTTACGTTGCTGAGGAGGCCACAAAAGATTTGCACGCTGAAACAGTCTTTGAGGTTCTTGCATCAATCAAAAATAACCATAACATTGGTGAATTTTCCAAATTCGTCAGCCAATTGACTTCCGACGAGCAGGACACGTTGGTAAAGTACATTTACAAGATCATGGCCACGCCTTATGGCGCAAAGCAAGGTGGCTTGATGTTGACTTGGTTTGAAAAAACCGTGGATGTCACGGGAATGGGCCCTGTGGTTCGCCATTTCAGCGATAGAAGAACGGTTTAAAATAAACGAATGTTCATTGTGGTACATATTATGTAAATGAATCAGCCTGACCAGCATACTAGAGAAGTGAAACATGCGCAGCTTTGAATGGAAGACTGTAGCATGATATTTTTCTTTGCAAACTTAGAGTTAAAATGATATCTCAGAGTACACACATTGATTTTTGTTTTCTTTGACTTTGATCACTTTTGGTGCTTCTCAATGTTTTCTTGATTTGATTCAAGCCGTTCTTTCTGTTAGACTTACGGAAGATATCATTGCATGTCAGATCAAGTTAAGACCTCCTGACCGATGATTGGCTATACCTGTAAATGATATTATTAATCATCATATACTTTGTACTGGCGATTTCCAACTCCGTTCGTTCCCCTTCACGGGGACTGTTTTGAATTTATGATCGATATAATTCTTTCCTGAATTCCGGTCACTTTGTCTGATTTAAGCACAAGAAACATTTCGAATTCCGTAATACGTTCTTCCAAACCAATTCTTTTTTCAGCCGGCATAATTGCTCCCTTAGAATCCCATAGCTATCTTGTAATTCTCTGAGTTCTCGATTTTCTTCTCGTATCTTTGCAGCAGCTTGTTCATATTGCTCTTTCAATTTCTCATTTTCTTGCAATGCGCCCGAATACTTCTGGACAATATATTTATTGTATGACATGAGATCTGAGTGCTTTTTGGCCAAGTCCTTATTCTCGTGCATCATTTCATCTAATGTTTGAGAAAGCTTTTTTGACTGCTTGCGAAGTTCTCCTTTTGCTTCGCGAGTTTTAGCCAACAAACCCTCTATACTCTGTACATGCGAATTATGTCCACTGATGATATTCGATTTTTCGACTAGGGTATCCTGGAGATGTGATATCTTCGTCTCCAACCCAGCAAGTTTCTTTACGAATCTTCCACGGTCGTCTTGAAGTTCCTCTAGAAAGCTATCACTTTCCTTTTTGGCCGTTTCGAGCTCTTTCAATTTTCTTCCATTCTCGATCACCTCTATTTGTAAACTATTGATTGAGGTATCTTTAGCACAAATAATTTCTTGATTTTCATTAAGTGTTTGTTTTAAGTTAAAAATCTCAGATTCGAGCTCCTCCATTTTGGAAGTATACGAAGATTTAAGTTCTCGAAGAATAACATCCTTCAGGCTCAACTCAGTTTCAAGGTTTTTCAATTGCTTCAGAGAAGTAATTTGGGATAGTTCAAGCATTTCATTTGTCCTCGCTAATTCATCCTTCAACGAATTATTCTCCAGCACAAGCTTTTCTGCCTGCGTTTTTACGCCAAGTAGTATTTCTTTGAGATGGTGGACTTTTTCATTTTTAATAAACGACATCTCCAGTTTGAGCTCACCAACTGAGTCATGCATTTTCCTTCGGTAATCGACTAACTCATTAAGTAGTTGGTTTCTTTTCATCTCTAGCTCTAAATTGCTGCTTTCCAACCGCTTGATTTCGACTTCGTATAGGGATTGAGTAATGCTTTTGTTTTTAATCTGCTTGACAGTACGAGTGTTGAAAGTTGAATTTGAATTGAGGTTCAAGGGAGTCAAGGCATACACATCTTTCGCGTGTTGCCGTATCTTAACATCAACTCTTGATGGCTTCAATGGCTTGGAAACTTTGAAAGGTTGCTTGACAGGGCTCAATGATGAGACCGTTGGCATCGCATAATTAGGGACGTTTCTCGTTTTATCCGTTTCACATTTAAGTGATTTTTTTGCAGGAGACATGCGGAAGACTTTGAGGACATCTGCAATATTAAGTAATGCTGATTTTATTAGTTTTGGACACCCACCTTGGTGCAAGTGAAGAAGAAATTTGACTTCCGTTTGCTGAGGACGATTAAAGATTATATTTGTAACCAAATTAGATGATCTAATGGTTGTTTTGGACAAAAGGAGCTGTGTTATGGATGATATGTTTGTGTTTGCAAAACTATTCGTTGTTGAATGGAACTTTTCATTTCCCATCATGTCCACTATCGTTGTTGTATGCGAATCCTCATGTAAACTCACAATGAGACAAGATCTGCTAGATGCGCTATTAGCATCCGTAGCAGCTGTCTCCCGATCTTCGAAAACCTTCTGTATGGTGGACTGGTTAAGAGTCTGCTTCTTAAGTTGAGTTTCAATAGGGATTGAGCTTAGGTACTTCTTTTTGGAGCCATTGTCGAGCAAATCATTTAGCATTCTATTTTCCTTGACTTCGCAGGCAGTGAATAGGATATCATTCGGAGTATTCGCTTTATGTTCAAGAATTGACCTCAAAGTCGTAGTTTTTCCGCTTCCTGTAGGGCCTATAAGCACGAGAGCAGATGAGGTGGATGTGAGTTTCTGGAGCGCATTATCTGGTATTTCATCTTCGTAAATGGCTGAGAATTCGTATTGCTTATTGTTAAAGCTGATTGTATTGGAAGAACATTTAGAGAAGACGGCATTCTGCCCCAGTCTAACCTTGAGCAATAAAGGAACGTTCATTTCCACCGTGGTGAGAGTATCAGGGTGCTTATCACTTTAGTGCATCATTATCAGTCTAGTATGGTAATATTTACGTTAATGCTCAAACAGGTATAGCCTACTAGAACAATTGAGACCCGTACCCCTGAAAATGTACAGGAATATGTGGCTACATCTAGAAAGTACGACTAATGTAGGAGAACCGTATTAAAGAAGGCGAAGCATAAAAGAAACGAAAAGCAAAAATTAAGGTGATAATGAAAAATCAAGTGATTTTGAAAAAAAAAGCCAATTACTTTTCTGGCTAAAATTGCCTCCCCCGCAACTACTCCGCAGTAGGTGGCTGATCCAGGGCTCGAATCGATCGTCTCGTATACCACTAATCTATTTTATTTGCCCGTTTCTGTACTCTTCTCTCTGTGTCCTCCTCACATTGCCCCACCATGTATTTTCTATGTTTTGGAGACATTGCATACCATTGGGGGCCCCACGACTAATTACCCCACTTAAACGCCTCTCCTATTTGGGTAGTCTTAAGCCGGGGCCATCACCATATCTTTCGGTGTAGCTCAATTAAATCAAACAAGTCAAGATCCACCAAGTGAAGTCTTTCGAATTTAGTGGCTAATAAAAGAAGTGGACACATTCCACGGGGTTCGGGCTCATACTTTTTAATCCGTGTGGCCAATGATGTAAAGATACAGAGCAACGTCTCGTTGCTGCAACCAGTAGGGTGTGTATATAGAGGCGCCGTGCCTCCACATTTGCCGTTGAGGAAATATATAAGTGGAGTGACCGCCCAAAAAATAGAGCTCAGTGTGATCAATTGACAAACAAAATTACAATGGCCACTATTAAGTTGAACTCAGGATACGAGATGCCTCAGGTTGGTTTCGGCTGCTGGAAAGTCGACAACAAAACCTGTGCTGACCAAATCTACAATGCCATCAAAGTCGGTTACAGATTGTTTGACGGCGCTGAAGACTATGGTAACGAAAAAGAAGTTGGCGAAGGTATCAACAGAGCCATTGCTGATGGCTTGGTTGCTCGTGACGAGTTATTCGTTGTCTCGAAGCTCTGGAACAACTTCCATCACCCTGACAATGTGGAAAAGGCTTTGGACAAGACATTGAGCGACTTGAACCTCGAGTACCTCGACTTGTTTTTGATCCATTTCCCAATTGCTTTCAAGTTTGTTCCTTTCGAAGAAAAGTACCCTCCAGGATTCTACTGTGGAGACACTAACAAGTTCATCTACGAAGACGTTCCAATCATTGACACTTGGAGAGCTTTGGAAAAGTTGGTTGAAAAGGGAAAGATTAGATCCATTGGTGTTTCCAACTTCAATGGCTCCTTGCTTGTCGACTTGCTTAGAGCTGCTAAGATCAAGCCTGCTGTTTTGCAAATCGAGCACCACCCATACTTGCAACAACCACAGTTGATCAAATGGGTGAAGAGCAAAGGAATCGCCGTGACTGCGTACTCTTCGTTCGGTCCTCAATCATTCGTTGAATTGAACCACCCTAAGGTCGGTAACTGCACCACGTTGTTTGAACACGAAGACATTGTCTCCATCGCCAAAAAGCATGGAAAGAGCCCCGGCCAAGTCTTGTTGAGATGGGCTACTCAGAACGGTCTTGCTGTTATTCCAAAGTCCAACAAAACCGAGCGTTTGGTTCAGAACTTGAATGTCAACGATTTTGACCTTTCTGCTCTGGACTTGAGTGCCATTGCTAAATTGGATATTGGTTTGCGTTTCAATGATCCATGGGACTGGGATGAAATCCCAATCTTCCATTAGGTACGTTTAAATGTATAGAAAAATACAAAATTGCCTTCTATTAGTCATATTTCTTTTTTTTTTCTAGATGTTCAGGGTTCAAATCAGATCCAAAACGTTGTGGCGACCCAAGTTCAACAATTTTAACCTAGACACAAAATCGTCTCTGTTGATATATGCACCACAAAGTCTTCTTTTGCCTGTGAATTCCGTTCTGGAATGGAAACATCTCCAGTTGTCAAAGATCAAACATTGACCCGGTTTCAATTGATAAAAGATTTCGTTTTCAGGAGAGCTAATGATCTTATACCAGCTGCGAATAGCTTTATAGAATTTAGGAACGTCCGTTGGATCGGCCCAGCAGTCCATACAAGAGCGGTCAGTTTGGTTCCATCTGACTTGGATCAAATTGCCCTCCAAGTCAAGCTTGAAAACAGGTTGAGGAATATCAGGCTGAATACAAACCTTTTCTTCACCTGCAGAATGGGCTGGGACTGGAATTCTCGTAAGAAGTTCGTAGCTCTCTGGATCGGTTTGCTTCAACTGTTCAGCGCATTGAAAGGCGTCAACCAATGAGGTAGTTCCTCCCGTCCCATCGTGATACAAAAGATGAAACAATTGTAAACCGGGAGTATCTGACCAATAAGTACCGTCTGTATGGGCAGAGATGTCAAAATTAGTATAGGCTGTGTCCTTCTTCCCCAAATCCGAGGTGAAATCCCAAAAACCACCATAATGGGTTGGTCTGATGTACATTAGCTTCTCACATAACTTCTGTGTGTCTTCAGGTGTCACAGGGACATTGTCAATGAGAGTGAAACCGTGTTTCCATATCTTCAAACACCACTCTTTTATTGCAAGTTCACTATCAGTTTCATCACTGGATGCCATTATCTTGTTGAAATCCACAGTTGGCATGTTATCCTTGATGTCTGCAGTTTTCCAGTACTGGCGAGCCAACACATCTTTTTCGCCCTTGACTTTGAACTCGTAGGGCAAAATACGAGGATTGTAAGCGTGCAATCTCAACCAGTAAAATTGATAAACTGACTTGTGGTTCTCTTGACTCCACACAATGGTCAACTTACCGTCAGCTAAATTGCACTCAATTGGACGAATGTTCTCGTCTATTAAGGCAGAGTTGAGTAACCGTTGCTTTGTTGTATCAAAGTAACACTCTTCACAACGACAGTTATCTCTGAGCCAAATATAATGGAACGAGGTGGTTGCACCATCAATGCCGACAGTGACAGAGTCCGAATTGAGCTTGAACGAATATCCGGTCATGTTTGGGGGTTCAGAGGAAAGAATGGGATGTGGTAAAATAATTGTCGGCTCATGCTTTATTCCCTTTCAGCATACCATTTGTGGGGGATTCCGAGGTACATGCAGGCATTCTTTCGGCAAAACCCTTCACCGACATTAATCTGCAGTAGGACTTAGCCCTATAATCAAATGGCCCAGAATATTCTGGGCAATAGTGACAAGCTATGCATTTCTACTCTTCGAACCCACTACATCGGCGATTATCTTTTCACTTTTGCGACTGCTTACTTATCACCTCACTTTTCACTTCTTCTTTTTCTCTGCCGCTTTCCCCATATTATTCTCCACTTATTGCGAATGAATTGACTCGTTCCTCCTTTGGATTTCGCACTGCATTATCAGTTTCGCGCGAAGGATACCTATTGCTTAATTCTACTCATCGCACTCAAATCACACCTATATTGACATCACAGTGTTTGTCCAGATTAAAACAGCCTATTTGCTTGCTTTAGATCGGCATTCATATTAAGCACATAGCAGAATAAGAAACAAGAGAAGAAAGTATCCCATAACATGTCTGACGTTCAGAGACGTCGATCTTCCGGCTATCTGGAGAAAGAATGGGCTGACATCGATGTATCTACTTTCTTACCTAATGAGGACTTTCCAGAAAGATATCGGGAAAGGAAAATGAAAACAATCCACGAAGCAATTGAGGCGTGTGATTTAGGCAGAATTGCTGAATTGGCTAGATCGTCTGAGGGGTTGGTGGCATCAGACTTGCGAGTGAAAGCATGGCCCTTGCTTTTGAATGTTTTCACTGCGAACTCTAATTCAAAACAAAAGGTGGATTCCATAGGTGCATCTGCTGATGCCCTCGACTTTCACGACTTGGAGCCTCACAAAGATGAAGGTCAAGTGTTGCTCGATATTAAACGACTGTTTACAGTGATGCTGCATTTCATTTCTTTCAGTCATGCAGTAAGTTCATCTTATACAACAATCCTTTCTAAAGATGACATTGAAGAAATGAGAAAAAGACTCTTCTGTCTCATTGTCCGGGTTTTGCGGAAATACCCATGTCTCAACTATTATCAGGGGTATCATGATATTGCAACGGTTATCCTCCTCGTATGCAATGATTCTGCAACCGGTAATGATGATTTAGCAGCAATGCTTTTGGAAAAGCTCACTGTTGAACATCTAAGAGACTACATGATCTCCGATATCGGGCTCTCTGTTAACCACTTGAAAATAATCCCATGCATCATTGAACGTGAAGATACCCTTTTGTTTCAACTCATTCGTCAAACTAGTAATTCTCATTTGGCTACGAATGGATTTTACTTTGACTATGAATTTCTTCAGGCCCTTCTGTCTATTCTCACCATCTTTAGCCATGATGTCACCAATTTCTCTCACCTCATGATGATTTGGGACTTTGTTTTCAGTTACCGTTCGGTAGCTGTTTCTGCTTTCATTTATGCTGCTATCACACTTCATTTCAAGGATGTAATATTAGAGGAGCTCTGTGTATCAAGCATTGAAGACCTTGCATCAGTTGACCCTGATTGTGTTCATTCACTCTTGTCACCAACAAGCTTATTTTCAAGGATCACAGATTCCAATTTGGGAGATATTTTGTCTTTCACAAAGCAACTAATCGATGAACATCTGCTAACGGGTATTTCAACTCCTGATACTATAGGTGTTTGGTTCGGAGAATTCAACAAGCATTCCGTCCTTTGTACTTCATCGAAACTCGGTACCATATTCTCCAGCGAATACGATATGGGCGATGAACGTGTTGCATCCATTAAGCCCGGACACCTAGATAACAACGAAGATCTATCCCCGATAATAACGCTTCAGGAACATGAACAAGAGCAAGAAACAGCTCACAAGGCGTCCTTAATGACTATGGCCCTCGAACAAGATTCCCTTGCGACCTCAATTACTTCACTCGATAATGAGAATGAGTTCTCATCGGGCAATCTGTTATCTTCCTCAATCTCAAGCATCTCAGGAGCCCCTTCTGCCCTCAAAAGGGAAATTATACAGACATCATCTATGATATTGAAAAATCTACTACCCCAACACCGGCCTGATGATGCTGCAGATCCTCGCGATTCCAGGAGGAGAAATTCCTTAATTTTGGGTAGCATTTACAAAGTTAGTTTAACTGTTGGATTCTGTGGCTTCCTATTACACTTTTTGCTTAAGGAAAGCCATTGGTATAAATCTAGTATGTCTCATCTTGCTACAAGAACTTTCAGTACATTCGGAGCAGATTTGGCAATGCTTAAGCGGGATGTCGGTCATGGTATTTCTAGAGTTGTGGGTAATGTCTTTTCGTTTTTGGATGACACAAGTATTTTCCACTCTGGATTGGATATTACACAAGTTGGCTTAGGAACGCTACGAGATTCTGTCTACGCCTTCGGAAACTGACAATTAATTCCTGCTTTTTTGAAGCCCTATATCTCTGTCTTGCTTTTGATGACCTCGTACTTCGTGTTACTTTTATGAGTCTGCATTCATCTATATTTTACGTCCTTGTACATACACCATACGTAATGCGACGCGGAAGTAGCAATTAGTCGTGATCGATGGAATACACCAACACCACGTCAGCATACGAAGAATGACCCCAACCTCGGTTTCCACTTGTGCTGATCATGAACCTGCCAGTATCATCAACACGTAGATTGCTCAACACACCTCCATGGTGACCAGGTATAACCAAAAATGGTGTGGCTCTCTTTTTGGTTGTTGTTTCCAGGTTAAAATCATCATACAACCCAAGATTATATAATCTAATGTTATCATTCGAGCCACAGAGAAGAAAGGAATCGTTAGGCATGGTCAGCAACGCTGTGACTGGTCCCGAGATTTTAGGAAATTGAAGACGCTTCAGGACATTTGGTATCATAGTGGAACCAATTCCTCGTGCATGAGGCATTCTAATATTTATTTCTTCGACTGTGCTGTTTCGTCTGCCCACATAGAGTTTATCACCATCATTTGACCACATCGCAGACATGCACCAAGGAGGAACCCCTTCTGGAACTCCAAGCTTAAGAACTGCATTAGTGCCAGACACTCTCGCATCCCAAATGTTGATTGTGCCGTCAATGCTGGAAGACATGAATATGGAGTCACTTGTAGAAAGCTTATTTTTCGAGGTGTTTGATTTGATGTTGGAAATGCTAGTGTTTTCGTCATTGTCATTACTTTTATCATTGTCCTCTCCATCACTGTCTCCAAAGAGAGAATCAACATCACTTTGGTTCTCAGCTGTTTCCGTATCTGGATTGAATGAGATGTCTACCACTCCCTGTGGCCTGTAGTGGATCTGTGATATTTGGCCGGTACTTCCCTTGAACAAATTTACCACTTTTCCTGTGTTCAAGTCCCATTCTCGAATTGACTTATCCCAAGAGCCAGAAAGAAATTTATTCTGAACAAAATTTAGCTTGATGACTGAAACAGCATCCAGATGGCCAGTCATAATCGACTGTTCATTTGTCTTCTTGGCGCAGTGTGGAAAATAATGGTGAATAACACCCTCATTATAAATCATAGTGTATAATGAGATACCTCCAGATAGCAACCCTGATAAGCACCAATACCCATTGCGCTCTACATCTAGCGAGTAAACGGGATTTACCTTTGGTTCATAGGCCGCAGACCCAGCTGTGAAATCACTTTCTTTAAGTTTGGGGTTTTCGTTCAAGATCTGTCTTTTAGTGAGCGGCTGTTCGTTCTCCCAATAGGAACCAATTGCACCTGCTTTTGTAATACTATCCATCAAGTTATGCTTCTGTGCAACTGTTAGCGGTGCTTTTCCCTCTATGGAAGCTGTGAAATCATATTTGCGGATGAATCCATCTTCTCCTCCAGTCAAGATCCACTTCGGGCCATCAGAAATTGCTAGGGCGTGGCATTGTTGAGCATATGGGATCGCCACAACTGGTACAATATCAAAGTCGGACGCACTCTTCATTCCCGCAATAATCTTTTCCCGTAACGTTTGGTTATCATGTGTCTCTTTCAAAACTTCGCTGGCAGATTTATGTACATTTTGAGCTGACAGGGCCTTAGTGCCATTTTCATCATTTTCCGTTGCTTGTGTCAGCTTTTCTTTATCCATGTCCACATCTTCATTGATCGATCTTTCCTCGTTATTGTCATCGTTTTCATCCTCATTTTCATCCCCTTCGTCTTCATTCTCTTCACCCTCTTCACCTTCTTCTCCATCGTCGCCCTCCTCACCTTCCTCGTCCTCTTCGTCGTCCTCTTCTTCTTCATCTTGTTCATCTTGTTCCTCTCCATTTTGACTTAGTTCCATGTCGCCGCCAGCATCCTCCATATCCATATCAGAGTTTTCAATATCCTCCCCTAGCACGCTATCCTCATTTTCGGCGACGTTGAAAAGATCCTCGTCCATCGACATGGTCAGAAGGAATTGTGGTTTGTTGATAATGGAGTGCACGTAGTAAGGTAATCGTATCTACTGGTATTAATGATTACTGAACTACCAATATTGCAAAAGAATTCAAACTTTCGAGCAGATTTACCCCTAGGTAGTTAGTATTCGATTTGTTGTTACAATTGAGGCAGTAGTTATCTTTTTCTTTTTCTGGTGGTGTTTTCTTTGTAGGTACATTTCGCATAATGATCCAGAAAATGTAAATTTACTCAACTTAAAGCAGATCGCGACTCTAAACATAACTCCATGATAGTACAATGGCCTCTCGAAAAGTCGAAACTTGGATTGGTTGAAGAACAATGACTCATGTAATGATTGATATTACCTGGTGCATTGGCCACTTACTATTACTAACCAGCGACATTACAGTATACTCTACATGCAGTTGACGAACCTTGTATTTACAGCTAGTTACGATGTCAAAAAAAAACACGCTTACTCGTAGATCCAAGAGAACATAGCTGGCTTGTACTCAACCAATTCCTCCTTCTTGAACCACAAACCGATTTCCTTGTTGGCGGATTCAACAGAGTCAGAACCGTGGGCAACATTTCTGCCCATGTCAATAGCAAAGTCACCTCTGATGGTACCTGGGGCAGATTGCAATGGGTTGGTAGCACCCAAAATAGCTCTACCTTGCTTGACAACGTCCTTACCTTCCCAAACGGTGGCCAAAACTGGACCAGACAACATGTAAGACAACAAGCTTGGGAAGAATGGCTTCTCTTGCAAGTCCTCGTAGTGGTTTCTCAACAACTCTTCGGTTGGTTGGCACAACTTGATGCCGACCAACTTGAAGCCTCTGTTTTCGAATCTAGACAAGATGGAGGCAATCAATCCTCTTTGGACACCATCTGGCTTGATAGCAATGAAAGTTCTCTCGTTGTTGGACATTGTTAGTTTTGGTGAAGAGAAAAAAAAAGGCAAGCCGGATCGACGAGAAATTTTTTTTCCGACACGGTAGCCTACTCCACACACTCAATCACGTGGCCAGATCCTTCTAATAATCCCACGTTGCAATGGCATAAAGGAATCGAAAGCTTCAGCCAAGTGTAGACGGCTCGAAGTATATTTGTATTGATCACGTTTCATATGTGGGGTGCATTCACAAAAATGATTTCTGTAAGCATCATGTGGATCACCTATTCTCTTGTAAGTGCTTCCGGGTAACGTATGCATTTGAGCTTCTTCAAGCGCTTCACCTATAATGCAGAATGCGCGGATGTCACGTGCGCACATTATCTACCAAAACATCACTTCTTTGTTTGTACAATCAACTTGCCATCATGACTCTGGATCAAGACGGAAGGTCATCGGGAAAAAGAGGTCCATCCACACCTTTGACTCCTCATAATATGCAAAACAAGAGAATAGTTTATTCAAAACCAGACTCATGCAAGTTCGATTCTTCGAGAATTATAGAACCTCTGCCTCTGCAGTCATCGTCTCAACTACAATTGGTCGATGCCAAGTACAAAATGTGGCTATTAGAGAAACTATTATCCAAACAGAGAGAAATGACCAAGTTTTTGGAGCTTGAACGAGAGTATGCTATGGAAGGATAGATATGGTTGAGTGAATTCGATCGTCCATCTTTCTTGGCCAGAACTTAACTGGTACCACTTGTTCCATTACATGTTGAAGCTCGTTAATTTTGACCCGGTTTCCCTCTTGTTCCTTTGAAATAGTCAGAGAGTCTGGAGTCGCTAAAATAATGACCGTCTCTAGCATTGTTCCAGTCATTCAATTTCCGAGCCAATCTCTCCTTTTCATCATCCCGAGATCCTCGTTCTTCCAAGTCATCCTTGAGCCAACGTAATACTAGAGGATGCAACGACTCTGCCAATGCAACTTTTATCTTGGTGATAATATTCCGAGAATCACGAGCAATTTCAACTTCCTTCAGTTCGTTGGTGAATGTGATATCGGCAATGTCCACGTCGTCTGCCTTTCTCCCCTCTTTGAGATGGATTACTCTATCACACCAATTCTTTCCCAATCCATCGAAGATATGGGTTGCATATATTACGCAACTGTTTCTTTCACGGCACTCCTTTTTCAAAAAGGCCAAAAGATTCAGTCTGACAATGACATCTAAGTCGACAGTGACTTCATCTAAAAGTAACAATTTCCAGGGCTTAAGTAATCCCATCACTAATTGCACTCTTCTGCGCTCACCGTCCGAAATGTAGGCCATCGACCAATCAGGATCCAAATCCATAATTCGTATTAACTCATCTCTTCTCTCAGAGTACGTTTCTCCACCAATGGAAGAAATGAGGAGTTTCACTGGAATGTCTCTCTTGACAACCTCGTTGTTGGCCCATTCAGTTCCCAAGTAAGAAATGTAATTGTTTATATCAGAATTGTGCTGCTCGTGTCTAGTTGGGGAGAATTCAAAAGGATCAAACCCACCGAGCTTTAGACTCCCTTCTTTTATCAAAGTTTTCCCGGCTAATATCTTCAAGAGTGTCGACTTGCCTGCTCCATTAGGTCCCACCAAAAGGTTTGCTGTGCCCCACGGAATTTTCAAAGTTATATCTTCCACTCCACGTCTCTTATTGCCAAAAACATAGGTGAGATTGGTAGTTTCAACTGCGTAATGCGAAGTAGTCATTTAAAACGGTTGTTTCAAGGGGTACCTGCTTTCATGAATTGGAAACCTCATGTGTGGGTACTGCAGGAACCGATAATGCACTTACACCAGACCTACACTATAAACGTACGTACAAAAAACTTTTGCATTAGTAATACAGGGAATCACATATTTTTAATAGCTTAATTCTTTAATCCATCTCATAACATCCGACTTCACAGGCTTGTTCTGAATACTCTCAAAAATATCTTCAATTTCCTTCGAGTAATCAGAGTGCTGCAAGTTAAACTTTCTCAAGTATGTTTTAAGCAATCCGCGGTACTCATAGAATAGCCATTGCAAATCAATTTTGGCCATCAATTCGGTGTCATTCTTGTCTTCATCACTAAATTCCGTGATGATTTTGACTTCTTCTGTCTCTGGGTTTTCCACGCCAATCTTTCCAAGAGTGTAGTTCAAGTTCTCCACAATGAGATTGAACAACAAAAGAATAACCTCTTTGGAGCTTTCTCCCACGGCACATGTACTCAAGACACGGTTGATAGACTCCATACAGGAAACGTTATTGATAATTAGATTTGAGTCGGGGTCAAGAGCTTTGCGGATAAGATATTGCGGGTTCAAGATTCCAAACTCGATAAGATACTCTAAGATCAAAAAGGCAACTTGGGGCTGTTGAATCCATATACGCAAAATTGACTCAATGATCCATTTTTGTCTGTTGCCCAACTGCTCAGGCGTCAAGTGCAAATCTGGAAAC
This sequence comes from Clavispora lusitaniae, assembly GCF_014636115.1. Lineage (NCBI taxonomy): Eukaryota > Fungi > Ascomycota > Pichiomycetes > Serinales > Metschnikowiaceae > Clavispora > Clavispora lusitaniae. The sequence goes on along the minus strand of NW_027093975.1, from coordinate 2,288,083 downwards.
TGAAACTCTGTACCGCTTAGCTTGTAATCTTCTTCGGTAACTTCCACCCCACTCACGAATTTCAATTTAGCAATATCTCTGTTGAGAATACTCACGACAGAATAAATAGATCTGGAACCAATGTACGCATACGTTTGGAATAAAAGATTGATCAAAACCTTATCCGAATCCACATTAACCACCGAGGACTTGATAGCTTCTAAAGTCTCATTCACCATGTCATTGAATTGCTCGTTCGATCTCCAGTTAGCAATGATGAAATCATAGAGTTTATTTGCCACTTCATTGAGGGGCAACGCAGGGTTAGAAAACTCGTATATAAGTTCCTCCTGCGGAGACAACATCAATCTCAGGCTCATTGCTTCCTTTCTTTGCATAATTGCGTTAACTATTGTGGTCTTCAATTCCTCGTTATCTCCACCATACAATTCATAATCATAGTTGATGATATACTCCGTAGGATTAGGGAAAAGAGAAATATCCAAATACTGGTAAAACTCATCCAAAGCCATAAGTCTATTCTCACCATCTTCACCTTGAGTCATGGTTACAAAACTGTCCTTTATTCTAGCCTTATTGGACAATCTGATTTCTTTAGCAATCAAATTCTTAATGAAGTTCTTTTTTGGGTGGTACTGTAACTGAGAATATTTGACAGAGTCTGCCACCCACTCATCCCACTTCCATGAGAAATCGAAATTGGAAATTTGCGTGGTCATCCAATCCATGTATCTGACCTTCAGTTCGTAATCAAAAGTTTCTAAATTGTTGTAGAAAAATCTAATAGCTCTTCCAAATACCGGAGCAATCGACTCTGGGCTCTCACGACAACAGGAGATCAAAACAGTATAGTAATAAATTTCACGGTGAAGTGGCTTAGGAAGTTGAAAAATCATTGTCAAAATACTCTCTACTGCCACATCTTCCACTTTCCATGTGGAAAGGGGAGGATTGTTTTCACCGGAAGCATTATCCTTCGCTATGAGAGACAATTGGTCCACAGACGATCCAGGAGGACTGAAAAGATTCCTCGAACAAAACAAATCCAAGATGGACAATTGGATAGAAGCTTCCCTTTGGTTGAACGACATATTGGTTAAAATGTCAAACGATAAATCCTTGAAAAACAAACCAAAGTACGATTCAATAGAGGGTACCGTCTCAAAGTCAGTAGTGTTGTAGACTTGAAAGAGTAGTCTCGGATGCTCATACCACAAGTTGTCGATCAAACCAGTTGGTTTGTAGTTTTTCAATTCCTCAATCGAAGGAATAGACAATTGCGGCAATGGGTGTTTCACCAACTCATTGGAAATAGAATTGTTGCTTAATGCCTCATTAATCAATGGGTCTACAAGCTCCCCAAAGTTCAAGAACAAAGCATCCTGCAACGAGGACCAATTCTTTTCCGGACCTTGTAAGTTCACCAATGCACTCAAGATAAGGTTGATGATCTTTTGAGGTTTGTAAGGTAAGTTGTTAGTGAAGTTTGAGTTTTTGGCATCAAAGGGCTCAAGAATAGAGATTGTTCTCTCCGGGTCCAGCTCCACGATTTTAAAGGATTGTGCCAATTCAATGACCTGATTTGCTGTATCCACTGTGGCTTGAGAGAAGTCATTTGCAAACAAATAAGGCGTAGATATCAAGACATTGTAGAAAATCTCTTCTGCAATCCCGCTCCTTTCTGACGAAGAGTTTTGTAATTCAATTGCACAATTCAAAAGTTGCTTCAAAACGTTAGACACAGAACCTTGTTCTATGATGGGAGACAAAGTGGCCAAAAACTTTAACACAGACTTTAGGTCATTGAAAGCACCCGCATCTTCAGCCTGCTTCTTCGAATCCTTCTTCTGATCTTCTTCTGTGTCCATAGAATCAGTGCGTATAGAGTCTAGTAGCGCCTGAGCCTTCGCATGGAAGAATTCAATAACATACTTAGCCACCAAGAAATTCTTCGCATTGCAAATGAAGATCAAGATGCTAATATTTGGGATCTTTTGTGGCTGTTCAAGAACAACAGCATACAACGTGTTAAGTATAGCTTCACGCAACTTATCAATCTTCTCGAATTCAGCCACAATTGGATTCAGAATGTATGAAATGTCGTCGACTTGGTTAGCTAAGTTGGAATTTTCTCCGATTCTGCGAATATCTTTGCAAATGTTGGAGATCAACTCAACAACTGGGTCAACATGTTGCTTCTTTGATGGGTCGTCGTAGTCGTCGAGTTGAGGCCCTGATCCTCCTTCAAAGTCGTCTCTGCTTCTCTTTCCGTTTTCCATAGCGAAGCAAGAAGTTGTTGGAGAGGAAAGAGAGGTGTGCAGGTCAACGCGAAAAGAGCTTGATGGAATAAGGCTTTAACTAAAACCTCGCTTCTACTTTGTACGAGATTATATCTGCCCCCGTAAAAGCTCGCCGTGACTGAAATGGGATGGATGGCTTTGTGAGCATGTTCCACCATGAACAATGAATTGTTTTTTTTTACACTAATGTTACAATTAACATATTGAAGGCTTCCTCCGCCGTCCGTAGGGTTGTAAGTTGCTAGTCGGATTAGATGACCTTGTGTAGCTAGTAATTTTCCTTCTACATTTGTGATGCTACCTCTTTTTTTTTCCTCTGATAACTTTTATATCTTGGTGATAATTTGCAGTTGCATCTTTCTCTGCATGTGGCTCACTTCGCTTCCGCTCCGATTATAATTGACTCCACACTTATGTCTTTCAAAGAAGCATTGAAAAAATCAGTCTTGGTGCAAGATGGAGCACTTGGAACTCAACTAGAAGCGCTCATCCCATTGGATGATCCACATTCTGTCAAAGGTCTGCCTCTTTGGTCAACTAATGCTCTTCTTTACTCACCAGAGTTAATATCGTCCATTCATAAACGATACGTCGAAGCTGGCGCTGATATGATTATTACCGCAACATACCAAGCATCGCCACAGACTCTATCGAAGTACGAGAACATGGATCTTGCTCAAGCCAAGAAAGTTTGGACCAAATCTGTTGAGTGTGCTTTGGAGGCGACAAGAACCCACCCAGAGAAGAAAATCTTCATTGGGGGTTCGATTGGGCCATATGGTGCATATTTGGCAAATGGTGCCGAATATAGTGGCGATTATGGCGAGATTTCCCTGGACCAATTGATGGACTACCATCGTGATATTGTACGTTTTTACGCAGAAACAAAGGAGGTTGATGTGATCGCCTTTGAAACGGTGCCGAACTTTGCCGAGGTTCAGGCGATTTTTAGCTTGGTTGAGCAAATTTTCAACGCTAACTTGCACAAGGAATTCTACGTGAGTCTCAGTTGCAAGGACGCAGACCATTTGGTGGATGGAACACCCTTGGAACAAGTTATTCGCTACATTTTATCAAAAAAATCGTCACAAATTAGCGATAATTTAGTGGGGATCGGATGCAACTGCGTACCATTTGAAATAGTTAGCGACTTCATCGAAACCGTCAACCGGGTGTGTCAAAACAATGGCTCTGAGCAATTGTCTTTGCTTGTCTACCCCAATTTGGGTTTTGAGCCGACTGACACAGCCAATTACGCGTTTCGGTCTTCCACAGAAAAATGGGCTAGTTCGGTGGCGAAGTGGACTCTCTATAGCAACGTTCGTGTCATAGGAGGCTGCTGCAGCACAGGACCAGCAGAAATAGCTCAGATTAAGAATGTGGTGGAAAAAATTAAGAGTTAGCCAGTAAGGCTCAATAAATAGGACACAAACAACCTCAAAGAAAAATAAGGAAAGCAAAACAAAACTCAAAACAAAACAAAACTAAACAAAACAAAATCAAAGATAGAAGCACCAGCGACATTAAACTGCTTCACAAATAACACAGTCATAAAACATAAACAAACTTTTTCAGGTTTTTCATACTGCCCTGCGAGACAGAGCGTTGCGGCGAATTAATGCGTCTTTGATAGAAAAGACACACATCTCCCATGCCATCAAAAGCGCCACAAATCCGAGCGACACATTGAGAGTGAACATCGAAGTGTATCCGTAATACTCAAACAGGTGAACCACCGGATCGCAAGACTCCATAAAAATCAAGCCACCACACAACAAAGCAAACGCGACAACAATCTCCGTAAATGGGGCATGGGCAGCTGTCAAACCGCGAGCCTGAGATGGAACAAGCACTTGTATAAGGTACGACATCATTCTAAACACACAGCCAACAACAAACAAATTTCCCCATTGAATGTGGATCTCTGTAGATAATGCAGAGGCTTGTGTGTGCTTCGACATGAGAATTCCGGTCCAGTAGATCGTCAAGATGGGGAATGGGTTAGGCGAAAATCCTGGATGCGCTTTGGTTACCGCGGCCACATCCTTTGGATCAGTCGAGGCTGTCAAGTTATCCACCGCTTTAGTGTAACGCCAAGTGCTCAAACGCCTCTCAAGTAAGATTCCACAGAGGCCACATCCCAAATAGATGAACGCAATTGACACATGCTGCAAATCTTTAGCGGTCCAAGCACCTCCTGCGCCAGCCAAATGCTCCAAAAAGACATTAGTGGATCCGTAAAAGAAAATCAACGACGACTCAACAAATTCCATGGTCCAAAGACCTCTTGGTTGCCAACGGAGCCAGCCCCGGTTATCGTTTCTTGCAGTGACAAAGCGGTGATTCCATGCCCATCCTTTACCCCGGAAAGCACCACAATAGCGAGCCAACGTCACCAAGCCCAATACGAAAAAGACACCGCCTTTGATGAAATGTGCGAGAAGATTGAAGATAGTGCCATCAGTACCATAAACAGCATAGGTAGCCACGCCTGTTGGAAAGTAAATGAGGAAATATGCAAACAGGGCCCAGTTGGTTAAACCAGTAAGAGCAAGTGCCGTCTTTCCACCAAGCTGGGTAGCCTTTTTAAAAGCAGGGAATTTCAAGAATACCAGAGACATGCGAGAAGGCTGTGGTTGAAGCATTGAACCATTTGATGTTTTTAAGTGGCCATCAGGCTCACCAAATGACTCTAACTCGAAATCTTCAAAATGAGAGTTAGAATCGCGCAACGTAAGGTCGGGTGAGTGAACAGAAGACCCGTCTTCCGCATGCGCTAACTCAAAGTAGTCGAACTCATTGTCAATGTTGAGGTAGCGATAGGCGACTGCCACCACGCTGATTGCCCAATGCATTAATGAACCCAAAAAGAGGAGAAGCGTCATAGGCTTGAAAGCGCTATGAGGGTACAACTCGCGGACCGAACCCGAGAAGATCCAAAATGTGAATACAGATGCGATCACGAGACCAGTATGCAAAGTTAAAGCAGGAAGATATAGCGAATGGCCCACGTTCCAAAAGACAAGCACAAGCGGGTACAAAAAGACGTAGGACCCTACGTAGAGCGCCAAGTGGGCGTACAATGCGCCACGTTTCGAAGAAGGGGTGTTAAAGTATGTCTCAGTCGAATACGACTCCCAATACAATTTTTCTTCGGGCGTGAGCTTTGTCTCGAGAATAGGCATACCGTGCTGGTGCTTAACCGAATGCGGTACCGGAATCAAAGTGGAGGACGCACTATCAGACGAATCTGTGTGGTCCGAAGTTATGCGATTGCTGTCATCGCTAGCTGGCTCAATTGCGTCGTTTGACATTTGATCGTGGTCCATGTCCATGTTCATGTCCATGTCCATGTCCCTTTTCACGGCCGCAACCATGGCAATAAGAAGACAGGGATAAAGGAAACGCATTGGAAATTAAAGACAATTAGAAGAGAAAACCCACGCACTGCACTATAAAGGTCAATGGCGCTACGTCGGGGAGTTCGGTAGACCTTAGGTCATATATATATGTACTGGGAGACGATGGTCCTGCACAAAAACATAGCAGCCATCACTGAGAAAACGGTAGAAGCCGCATACCATCGGAACAGGCGGAACGGTCTACCGCACACCAAAAACTATATTCTGCGGGCTTAAGAGGATAAAAATAAGTGGAGAGTTGGCGTAGTTGAGGTGGGATGTTGCTATATTATGTCCGAAAGCACCGAGCTAATCCGAATCACCGAAGGCTGTGGTGGTCAACCGGCACGGCCCAATTATTAATAGGGTGTACCGTGCGCGCAGAAGCTTCGGCATACACACCTTTGCCTTATTCGGCTAATTGCCTGAGTCGATCCTGTTTACGAATGGGGTGATTCCGGTGGGCCAATCCGGGGCGCCAGGGTTCTTAAACACAGGGCTCTGAGACATGCGCACTAGTAGCAATCTGAGACACGCCACCTTCAGATACCCGTACAGAATCTGAGACATTGAGCAACCACAAGTAACCAAGAAGAATACACACTTCCCGCACTCCCAGAACTCTTCTACACATCTTACCCACAGAAAGTGCTATTTATAGCTGCTTCACTACTATTTGTGTCAGTGTACTTTACCATTGTACATTCAATGCGCCACCAATGAACATTCGCCACTTTCGACGATTCCTGAATAGTGGCTGTTGCGTAATCATTGAAAATTCCTTTACAACTGCCGCACCACACAAATTCCGTCCTAACTCCGGGTCACGCATCCACTTCCTTACAAGGCATTCTTCCGTGTCAAGTAGTCGAACCGTGAGTATGTGTAGCCAATAAATGGGAGGTCCTCCTTGATATTCTTCCCCTGTTCCTGCAGCAGCTGTTGCTGTTGCTGCTGTGCTCGGCTCATCGCTGGACTATCTGGTACGTTCTCCAATTCTTCTGTAGGGAAGAATCGAGTATCGGTGATAGAACGCAACTTTGGAATAAATGGTGCATCCACGCGTCGAATGGTGTCCCAGTCAACGCCACGGAAGAATGGATGCTGTTTGATCTCGTCCGCACCACCGTGGCGGCCCAAGCGCCGGTCACTGCTAGTTAATAAGCTGCGAATCAAGTCTTCAGCCTCAGGTGACAAGTGGATATCCTCTGGAATCACCAACGACTCCTGCCAGTTGACAATCTTACGATAAGTCTCGTGGGGAGTCTCAGAGCAGAATGGTGGCCAGCCTATCAAACACTCAAACATGATAGCCCCTAGAGACCACCAATCACACTCCTGGCCGTAGCCTTGATGAATGAAAATCTCCGGAGCGATATAATCGGGCGTTCCAACAGTAGAGTATGCCATCAAACGACGGGACTTACGCCACGTCTGCATTTGCTGACGGTTGGACATGGTCAAATGAATGGCATCCACCATCATGGAGTTACGCTGGCCGCCTTTGCCAGGAACAGCTAAGGAAGAACCCAGCTGCGTTTCCTTCTCTAACAATTTCTTATAATAATTGGAGTCATGTGTTTTATGGAATCCCGTGGACAAGCCAAAGTCGGAAAGTTTGATGTGGCCCCTTATGTCTATCAAAATATTATCAGGCTTGACATCACGATGAATAAAGCCCAATTTATGGATTGCCTCGATGGCTAACACACATTCGGCCATGTAAAATCTCGTGATGTCTTCGGTGAAGATCTGCCACCTAATCAACATTGTCATCAAGTCTCCACCAGGTAGAAACTCCATAATCAAGTACAAGTTAACTGCATCCTGAAATGAGTAATACAATGATACAACCCATGGCGAGTCACTGCCTGCCAACACATCACGTTCAGCCTTCACATGTGCAAGCTGGTCTTTCTTGTACATCTCGGATTTAAGTAACGTTTTCATGGCATAGATCTTGCCTGTATCACGTTTTTGAACTAAACGTACTTCTCCAAAAGCACCTTTTCCGATCACCTTCACTGTGATGAAATCTTCCAAAGACAACTTTGTGCGCCGGAGGCGCAAGAATTGTGATTCTTTCTTACCCAAGTTCTGCAATTGTCTGTTACGTCTTTCTTCACTCATGCCAGACTCTTGTGACATGAGTTTGTTTTCCAAGTCCAACCGCCGCTGGTTGCGTTCAATGGCATGGCCAACAGACATCTGGTAGTAGTTTTCGAGTTTCAACTTTATGGCCGCCGCCTTATCCTGCGACGCCTTACTCATGAGCGATGGTTGGCGATTGAAATAAACATAGTTGCTGCTCTTTGTTTCTCCTTGTCCTGTAACCTGTGCTGGCGGCGTACGGGGTGCCTCTGTGGGAAACAGTGGAGGACGCACATTCAGACGGAGTTGCTGTTGAAGCTGTTGCGCTGCTTGTGCCAGAGACTGAAATTGCAGTTGTTGTTGTTGAAGTTGTTGTTGTTGTTGTTGCTGAAGTTGTTGTTGTTGCTGAAGTTGTTGTTGTTGCTGAAGTTGTTGTTGTTGCTGAAGTTGTTGCTGTTGATGTTTTTGCTGCTCTAGTTGTTGTTGATGTTTTTGCTCTTGTAGCTTTTGCTGCTCAAGTTTTTGCTGCTCAAGTTTTTGCTGCTGTTGTAGTTGTTGCTGTTGTTGTTGTTGTTGTTGTTGTTGTTGTTGGTAAAGTTGATATTGGGCGTCCACCTTCTGTGGTGCTTCAAAGTACTGCGCTCCTTTAGACTGGAATGCAGCCGGATAGCCGTCATTCAAAGAGTTACCAGCAGAGTTGGCGTTGCTTGTTTCAGATAAATTGGTATACGACAGATTGTTCAATTCCATGAACCCCGACGGCGGCTGAAATGTCGCCGAGTTGTTTGAGTCTACCAGCTGAAAATTGCCGTTGCGGAGACTCTGATGGTGCTCAAACGAGCTTCCTGAAAACGTGGGCAGCAACTGAAACGTTGGCGGTTGATCGAACTCGCTGTGTGGTTGCGCCCGGATCTGAACCGGTGAGTTGGAAGCACTCCAGGCAGGCGTCTGTTCTGCGAAGTTAGGGGTGTCCTCGTCCATGGAAGAATCGTTCTGATAAGTCTCCTGCTGACCATAGGTTAAGTTGGGAATCTGTTGGTGCAGAAGCGCCTCGTTGGCGGCCGTATACTCAGCGTAGTGATGGTCCATGTTCTAAGATGGAATCGCTCGGACCAAGAAGGGGACAGTAATCGGAAGTGGAGGGGAATAGATACGGTCGAAAACTGGATCGGGTAAAAAACACGAGAAAAAAAATGTATACAAAATAGCGTGCTGGATCGCGCGTGGAATGGGCGTTGGTAAATAGAGCGCAATATGTCCCAGCAAGGGTTCTTGAAGTTGTTCGAGAGAATTAAAGGGCCGACAAACTATTTAATAAATGGTACGAACCAGAAAAGGCAAACAATAGTGCCCAAAGTGGCCAAGACAAATGAACAGGATAGGCATGGCACCCAGAACCCGTGCACCATGGGTATGAGGCGTACCGATAATCCCAGCACAAGCGCGCGGAAAAGAACAGAAGATTCGATGTAAAAAAGAGCAGTGTTATAACACGCCTACGCACATGGATTTCAGTTTCTGTATTGAAGTATTAAACTATAGCAAACCGAACGTGATAATGTACAGCAACGGCATGCAAGAGCAATGTAAGCAAGACACGCTTAAAATTGCAAAGCTTGACCCTTTTGCTTCTTGTCACCACCCAACTCAAAGTGCTTACATCTCTTCAAAGCCAATTGGGCCTTGGTCTTGCAGTTGACACATTCCAATCTCAAGACAACCTTCTTGGTGGTCTTAGCCTTCTTGTGGAAAACTGGCTTGGTTTGACCACCGAAACCGGATTGCTTACGGTCGTATCTTCTCTTACCTTGAGCGAACAAGGAAGCCTTACCAGCCTTGTATTGGGTGACCTTGTGTTGGGTGTGCTTTCTGCACTGCTTACCCTTACAGAAAGTCTTTCTAAGCTTTGGAACGTTAACTGAATGTTAGTAATGCCAAAAGAAAAAGATGAAGCAACTGTCACGAGGCGAGAGTGAAGGGAAAACCGAAGAATAATCTATGATTGACACTTGCAAATATCGGTCAAACTTCAGTCTTGTGCATGGCCAATATGGCAAACATATGTGAGGGGATCACGGTTGACAGACATAAATAGGATAATGTGGATGGTTGGATTTATTCTTCAGGCCTTGTGGGATCGCATATCAAGTTGCTATTTGTGTTCGACATACCCATTGTTGCTGTTGATTTCTGTGTAGAGAAACTAGAATGTGTGGAAAAATTTTTGTTAATGAGGTTGGAGGTGCGAGCGACTAGAGACACATGCAGGCAAATTTTCCAACCTTGATGTGCAGGCATAGGGCACAAGCCCTAATATCAAATCCTCGCATCTTATGAAGAAATACATCAACTGAATAAAAGGTAAAAGCGGACAAGTCAGTTATTACCAAGATCTACCAAGGAATTCATTAAGGGTTTAGTTCACGCTAACTAATAGTTGTTGTTTTTTTACGAAATAGTCAGAGGAAAAAATTATATATATATCACGTGTGGTTACAGGGCCGTAGTTAAGTAATGTCTCAAGTGTCTATCGACGAACGAAAAAAGAAGACACATACTAGAGCTTCACAAAAAAGAATGCCTTCAGCCAGATTCGAACTGACGATCTCCTCATTACTAGTGAGGTGCCTTACCAACTTGGCCATAAAGGCATCGCAAAATCTCCCGGGGGTGAGTCGAACACCCGATCTCAAGATTACAAATTCCATTACAGTCTCGCGCCTTAGCCAGCTTGGCCACCGAGAGGTGATTTGCTGACTGAATTTCCTAGCAAAGGACCCAGTCAAGTCTGAGAATACGTATGATGGTTTGATGTACCATTCAAACCCAACTGCACTAATTCAGTAAATCACATTCACAAATATATAGACTTAATATAAATATTTGCATTATCAAACAACATACAGCGGCTTGTTGCTTCCTCTCATTTTGCGAATCTCTTGTTCCACGAGCGTAATCAACATAGATACCACGATCAACGAGTCCTCAGGAATGCCTTTTTCTTCTTCACCCATGATGGTGGATTCGAAAAGACGCACCAAGCCTGTCACTCGCACTCCTTCTATTTTAGTGTCGCCATGGTCCGTATATGAGGCAAAGGGGACTTCTACCACAAGCTTTGCGTTATTGAGATAATTCAGTACTTTTGTTCTCTCCTGGCGAACCACCGAATCGAAAAGAGGCGTCAGCGAGTTTTTTGAAAGATCCACATCCTTGATTGTCTCTGCAGCGTCCAAAGAATCGTAATCTAGGCCATCCACCAAAGTGGGTGTTTCTGGCTTTAGAAGAAGAAGCCGAAGAGACCCATTACTAAAGGCAGAAGCGCCGGAGGCACCCACCAATCTTATTTTTGTGTTTCTGAAGAGGGAGTCGCTGTGGGGTTTTAGTGCATTGTTAAATAACACAACTTTTTCACCCTTAGAGAACATGAGAACATAACAAGTTAGGTTGTTGCGGAGAATCTTGAAGTAGACTTTGCAAAACTCCGATTTAGAATCATCGCGATGGATAAAGATAGTCAAGAGGGGAGAGTTTTTCTTGAAAAAATGCAACTTGTTCAGTTGGATCGAGAAGAGAGGACTTTCGCCATTCTTCAAAGCTCCCAAAGATGGAAAAAGTTGGAGATCCAGCTTGATTTGTCCCACCACAAGCGGGAGCTCCCGTATTCTTGTGTATGACAGAATGGGTTTGTTGAAAATAGGATAAGATGCCGCAGTTAATGTTTCCAGTGAAAAAAGCGATGTGACATCATCGTTTTCCGTTGATGAAGTACATAGTGTGGCAAGACTGTCCTCACTGGGTCTGGATCGAAGCATATTGCAGAATCTACTATCTTTAAAGGTAAAAGAGTGCGTCTAGGCATAGAATCAATGATCGCATCAGTACACCAAAAGTTCATCCTCTTGAGCAAGAGGCATCGGCAATTGTAGGATAAATCGGTCAAGTCATATGACCCCGCCAGCAAGTTACTCCTTAATGCAATCCTGTGAATTTATCTCCAGACCCTTTTTTCGTCGGAAAGTCGGAACTTGTGACAAGAAAAGTGCGGGGCATCGTAGTGCGGATGTAAGGCATTTTCCATAAATGTGTGGCTAGTGACTGAGCTTAGAGGTTCACACGCAGAAATATACGAGACTTAGTGGGCCAACTCCTGAAGTCCCTAGAATCCAGGGCAAAGAAGAGGAAAGAAGAATGAAAAATCTGGCGGTCTAAAGAGCTGATGATGTGCGCTAGTCATTCCCACCTTTCGGCTTTCACGTCTTCAGACATTGCTTAATGTGCTTGTGCTTGTGAATCGTCAATGCCGGAGTGCACAAAGTAGTCAAAGAACAAAGGACATAGGGAGCAACCGAAGATAATCGTGCACATAGTGCTATTATGATTCTTGATTGTTTCTTTTTCTTCTATTGCGAGCACTTTTCGATGTTGGCGGTTGGAGCCACTGAATCTCGGCCTGCCAAGGGAATGTTAGTTTTGGTACTGGATAACGGAGCAATGCCAGTATTGTGTTCATCAGCAATTTAATGAACGGGACATCTATTGTCCGAAGTGCCCCCCGGAAATGGCTTCGCACGTGATGATGCACGTGAAGGCCCTACTCCGGCCGAAAGCCACCTATGCACATAATACGAAGGTGCGCTATTGGCGAAATAGCCACCCCGCTGCCGCTGCATGAATCATCTTGACTGATATTCCTGCAAATAGACCTTGTCCCACTTATGACTACCGGATATGATAACTCATAAGAAGAGACAGAAAACGACATGTATTGAGCTTTAACTATACGATCCCACTTGCTGTCTTTCCGTGGACCCCTTGGTTTGCGATGTAGGGCTTCTGCCGAAAACGTATAGGTAACGGTAATAGAATGTCCTGCAGACGGGCGAACGGAGTCCTGTTGACAAGTTCTCCGGGGGATGTGGGGCCCCCTCAAATCCGGGGGTGGTGCAAAAATGCGGAGTATATTTCTTTCCACTACAGATGGCGGGGAAAGTTCTTGTCAGTTTTTTATACCAATCTTTTCGTCGTACTTTTGCATCTTCTCTTTTTTTTTTCCTTCCGTTTCTCGCGAGGGTACTGTCGTCTCTTTTATAGAACTATCAGCTCTACTATTAGCACTACAATTACCGACTATTATTAGCATTACTAGTTCTATTAGTTCCGCTGCCCTACGATTACCTTCACTCCTATTACTTCTCGGTTCTTACTGGTTGTAATATTCTCACAACTATTTTAGTACTGTTTGATTCCATTACTTTTAGCTGCCAACTAGATAAGCCGCACTTCAGATCAACTATTGAAGTCCCCATTGTCCTACCCCACTATCGGTCAGTTTTGGTTCCGGATCCTTAGGTCTACACTGAAAATGGCTCCTCCTCAGAAAAAGTATGTTTGCGGTTATTGTGCCCGTGCGTTTACTCGCTCGGAACACAAGCAGCGCCATGAAAGATCACACACCAATGAGAAACCCTTTCATTGCCTCTACTGCCCGTCGGCTTTTGTTCGGCGTGATTTACTTCAGCGGCATTGCCGGACCGTGCACAATATCCGACTAGTCCTGAGATCTACCATCAAGGAATCTCCTGAAGCGGCTGCAAAGCACAATAGTGACGTAATATCCGTGGATGAAAAGGTTGTAAAGTCCAATCTGGATCCGGTCATTTCCGGCCTGAAAACAATGATTCCGAACAATAGCCCGAGGTCAGATGCAACCGAAGGACCAGTTTCGGGTGAGGTTGCGTCAGCACAAATGCTTCTCCAACTTGCTCCGGCTTGCCGGGCCCCAGAGGATTCAGACCGCTACTACAACTCCTTAGACAGGTCGGAACACAGCTCTAATGCTCGCAATCTCTACTCTGCGTCCAAGAAATTAGAGCTGCTATATGACAGCAGTGATTTACATTATCCAGTAGATGATATGTTCTTGGCAGGGTACTGGGTTCTCGCCAGAGACACATCATCTGGGTTCGAAGCACAAGAATTCGTTGACTATTTACACTCTCGAACTCCTGGGGCATCGGAGTTTTGCGATTACAAGGCTGGCATTGCTTATACCATTCTAGCTGCCGGCGCATTGACCATCCACTTGGAAGATTTCAGCCGGGAAGAAGTGGCCACATTATTCATGAATAAAGCCTGGAATATTTTGGTAGATCGGCTTATGATACAGAATAATAATGTGGACGCCCACAGTGAAATTCTTCGAAATTTGTATTTGTTGACTTATACGTATATCCGTTTCTTCAACAATTGTCTGATGGTTGCTTACTTGGAAGATAGTGCTCTTGCAATTTTGCAGAATTTGTCATCGTACTCCGAAGCTGTGGCATCCCGTGTTGTCCTTCTGAATATCCAATTATTCTGGAGAATCTACACTTTGGTCTCGAAACATAAGACTAGCGATATGCCTCCTAAGTTCTACTCTTGGTATTTATCACAACCTATTGATGCAGCCTCGAATAATTCGTTGCTTTCGTTGATGAAGAGTTTCTCACTGGCCACATATCCTCTTTCAGACCCATTTATTTGTGACGTTGTCATCTGCACTTTGTCTAATGAGCTAAACAATTATGTCATCAACAAGAGTTTGTGGGTCTACGATCTGCGTGCAGCTTTGCACAATGCCATAATGATGGTTAATAAATCAACCGAGAAGTCTATGCTGCTGGCCAGCGTTGCTCCTCATGTTTTTGGTAGCTTTAAAGAGAAGCTTATCTTTAACGCACCACACGAATTCAAAAGCCTTTTGGACGATTATGTTTTTAATGTGTCCAAACCACACCATTGGGAATTACTCTCTCTCACATTGAGAGACTACAATACAAACTTCAATTTTCGTCTGTTTGTGAAAGAGAATTTAAATAGTCCCTTTCAAAAATTTGGAAATGACTTGCTTGCTTTCTTTTCGGGTACTTCTGATGAGCTATCTATACAAGAAGGCTATAAGAATGTTGGAATTGTTAGTTATCCGTTGATATTCAATTACTCTTTTCTCAGATTGAACCATATGACGTCTCCAATAATGGAAAACTTGGATATATTGGAGTTAACAAATTTGAGCTATTTGATTCTAGAGTGGCAAGTTACTGTTGTGAAAGTATTGATTAATCTTGTCTCGAACAGAAATGGAAATATGACAAAGACACTTCAGGAGAATGTAATTCTCCGAGGTCTCCTCTACATGATGGGTGATGGAGATTCACGAATTACACAGTTCTCGCCCGAGTATTTCTTGCTGGTTTTCAACAAGTTGACGAAAATCTGCGAGACGTGGTCTAACATTGTGGACAGGGCAGAGAGTTTAAATACATTACGAACAAACTTGAACCGATTCTTGAGTGATTTATTTGTCCTTGCATTGAATAACGACAGGTTGCTTATTGAGGATGTATACATCACAAACGAGTCAATCTTGCTCCGAAGCAAACGTTCAAAATCAATAGGCTCCATTGACATGGGTTTTTCGCCTTACAAGAGTGACGCGAGCTTGAGAACAAGTTCTAGCACTCAGAGCTCACATCTGTCATTTCCGTCGACAACAAGCAACCATAATTATGTGTTAATGAAAAAGTCGTCGCTGTTGCCTCAAACAAATGCTCACAAAACACCCTATCTCCCAGATTCATTATCACCCACTCAGTCTTTGCCTCCACTTCAAATGTTGTCGGTATTTACACCAGCCACCGGCTTGAGTACCTCTCCAAACAACATTACTCCATTGGCCCATCTGATTTTACCCCCTTTAAGAACGACTATAAAAGAGATGGTTGGAAGTACATTTCCTGTTTCGAAATGATGCATTAAACTAAGGTAAATATTATCAATAACAATTTCGTCGTAATATTATGAACAATTAAGCCGTCCATTGTATTTTAAAAGAAGAAAAACTCACAATTTTGCATTCCTCTCGAAAATGTCCTTGTGAGGTACATCAAGTTTCCATATCTGTTCTACTTCCTTCAGTAAAACTGAGTGGTCACGCCCGAGAACTTTTCGTTGGTAACACTCAATAACAAGCTCTATTGGTATGCATAATGCGAACAGGGGAACCTTCTCTGTCTTTGGCAGCTGGTTTCCGTGTATTGAGGGAACGTAGACTTGGGCATTACTGCAAATGATTCCCACAAGTTCTTTCTTCGAATTGAAGAGCCCACCACCTGAAGATCCGTTCCAGCATCGAGCCGAAGCAATTATCATGCATGGGATTGGCTCGCTTTGGAGAAATGGGCACAAACTAACTTTTGAAGATATGTGGCCCTCAGATATAAGAGGAGTCAAGACATTCTCGTTTAGCAAAAGACCGTAACCCGCTGTTCTAACAACATTTCCTTGCTTCAAGTGGTCACTTAATCCGAGATTGGCTGGCAAGATATAGGCTAGCTCCATTTGGTGACTTGGGGAAAGAAGAATAAAAGCCAAATCAAGTCCCTCGGCGGGAAAGATGATCTGGTCGTCTGGGCCAAGGGCAATTGACTTCTCTGCGTTGAGAATAATTGAGGCCAGTATCTTTTTGGACAGCGAAAATGATGCGACCACATGCTGGTTCGTCACAAGAGTTCTTTCGTTGAAAAGAACGCATGAGCCCCAACTCGTGCCCAAATCTTGCAGAGATAAAACAATAGGTAGCACTGGAGAGTTATTGAGGATTCTCAGCTGATTTACAGCTTGCTTTTGGACCACGGCACTTTCCGACTTTTTGGTGTACATCAATTGTTCCCAAAGCCACAGCCACAGACAAATCACGAGAAGATCACCATCACCGTTCAATTTGCGTAGATTCCCTAATACTAGACCGAGTGATTTCCCTGTATTTGAGTTAGCTATGGCCCCACACATGTTTTCCAAGTACTTGATATCACTAAGATACCCGTAGCAGGTTGTGCTGTCCTTCAAAACGCAATTTATATGTCCTGACGACGAAAAGTCAGCAAACATGGTGGGACTTGTAAAGCTGAATGGAGTCGAACGAACAACAGCAGCAGCAGGACTTTCCACTGCTCCAAATCGTAGTGGCGAAAATAAAGAAGCGGAGCTTTCAGTGTAGAAACTAGAACATCGGAGTTGAAGAACATTAATATTCTGAAGGGCTGATGGAGAGGAGCTATCGAGAGGAAAGATGTTGAATCCCAGGTTCAATGCGTTTCGAATATAATTATAGAGTGGGTCAGAGGGTGGACGAAAAACAGATACCGAGGCGGTAGTAGTAGCGTTTCGCCAAAAAATCGATTCCCGATTCAATTGGGGTGCTGATACATATATTTTGTGATCAGACTCTAGCTGGTCAGTGGATATATGACAGACCGTCAAGCAAAATGAATCTACTATAGTACCATCAATTTTCTTCACCACATAAATTCCAGAAACTGCCTGAGAATGTTCTGTTCGCTGTTTAGGCACGAATCGAATGCAAATAGGGAGGTAATGCCACAGCATGGGCTTATGAATAGGAAAATGTAATAGTCTCTAACCGCTGCTGGCCTGAAAGTAGTATGAATGTGACTTTGATGCAACTGATAGCGCGAAAGATAAAAAAAAGTGGAGTACATTGTGCATATCAGTTGTGTGAGGTTTGAAGCTTACCTTCAATGTACTAAAGTATCTGAATGTTTACATTCTGCGCCAAAGGTAGTCCTTACTGTTCATATATCTTGCTGGATTTAGATGGCTCGGCCTATTCACTCTGTCTATAATCACGAATGATGTTAGACATGATGTTGTATCGTGCAAGAGTGGCTATAATTCATTTCCTACGTCATTGGCTCTATCTATCCAGCCAGTTACATGCCGTCACTCTTGTTCTATCGTCATGCTAATTTTTTTTCTCCTTAGGCTGTCTGACTCCTTTGAATGTTTTGCTTTTCTTAGTTTCTCGTTGCAAAAGGAAATTGCCGATGACACCGTGCAACCACCTGCAAGAAGTTAGGTTCATTCTGGGGCGTCACTAGACCGTGGCGGATCATAAAATCTACGATAACCACGGCACAATTCTTCTTGAACTCACCACGTAAAATGCGTTCTTGGATCTCTGCGAGAGACATGAGCCTGAAATCTTCAGCCTCTCCGTCAACAGTATGGGGGATATGGTCATCTTCCAGTTCGAAGCACAAGTCGTAAATGTATTCCACTTCTGGTTGTGGATGGCCCTTCGGTCCATAGGGCTGGCAGTAATACGACACCACGCCAGCAGATTGTATGTGCAGCTCAACAAACTCTTTATCCAAGCCAGCTTCTTCATAACATTCTTTCACAGCGTTCTCCCAGATGCCGAGAGGATAGGCCAATCCTCCGGCGACGGTGTTGTCGAGCATTCCAGGGTATGTCTGTTTTGTAGCCAGGCGGCGGGGAATCCACATTTTGAGCACACCATCTTTTGTCTTATTGGCAGGAACATATCCATTAATATGGACTCCATAGGTTACCACGCCCATGAGAACAGCCACCGCTCTCTCCATAAGGACATATGGCACAGTCAGCGGATTGTAGACAGCATAAAGTTCGTTGCGCCAAGCTCGAGCAACCTCTGTGTCTTCTTGACGAAGGGCATCCGCAAATTGAGCAAAGATTTCATTCCTCTGGGTGAAATCAGTCAAGTGTGATGCGAACGCTACTGTCTGACAAGATTCATCAATGATGAAATGTTGTGACCACAGACCGAGTTTGCGCGCAACACTAGGCACCAAATAGCCCAAAAGTGCGCCTTCGTGAGATTTAAGCTCCCAAAAGAAGGGATCTTTGGTGGAGGGGAAAGAATCCAAAGATGCAACAAGAGGAAGAAATGACATTTGGGTTTTA
This sequence comes from Clavispora lusitaniae, assembly GCF_014636115.1. Classification (NCBI taxonomy): domain Eukaryota; kingdom Fungi; phylum Ascomycota; class Pichiomycetes; order Serinales; family Metschnikowiaceae; genus Clavispora; species Clavispora lusitaniae. The sequence goes on along the minus strand of NW_027093975.1, from coordinate 2,269,500 downwards.
TGCGGAGTGCATTAATGCGGAAAAAGCATAATGGCTCTCAACGGTGGACAAGTAAGTGAGACTAATCATTTCTTTTACAATTTCAGTATGCAAAAATAAAAGCACTTAAAACAACGAATATAATGAGTGACTCTTACACCAATAGAAGAAGAACAAACTTTTAAAACCAATAGGAAAGGCTCTTTGCTTTACTATCCGTTAGTGCGGATGCTTGGTTTGAAGGACATTTGGGGTGCACACCCAAAATGTGTAAAACCAAAAAAAAAAATACCTGTCAAATTATAGTGGGGTCTGGCACTAGTATATTTACGGCGCATGAATCTCGCTGTCAAAACTGTCCGAGGGCAATGGTGTGAGTTTCTCATCATCGCCATAGTTCCCATTGAATGATCAATAAGAAGCCAGGATTGTAAAAGTTTAATCTTGTGTCTTTATGTGAGAGTAATCATGCGAAAAAACAAGAGGAAAGAAGCCCGGGCCGCTGCTGATGTACTGATTCGGCTAAAAACAACGCCCGCGCCGAGACGGTTCCCGCACGACACAACACAAGGAGCTTTTTGTTTATCTGTGGTTTCTTAATCGCCTTCATTTCTGTTATTTCCCGATACTCCAGATCTTTATCACTGACATTTTTTTATGACCACCGAAACTCTGACTGAACCACTTACATCTGCAAGTGGCAATGACTCTACCACGCAAACAATAACATCCGACAATAACACAACACAAGTGGTAATGGTTGAGGTGTCGCAGGAGGAATCCGTACAGTCGCCTACAGCCTCTGTGGGTTCTGCCCTGAGTATGGATTCAACAGAAAACCTCATCAAAAGTTTGTCTATGCATCGTTTGGATGTGGCAGACGCAGCCGAAAATGGACAAGCAAAGAAAGCTACACAAGACAGCACTGAACATTCAATGCGTACGGAACAATCACAATACTCACAACCAAAGGAGAAACGCGTCCATTCTGGGTCGCTGCAGACGTCGAGCGCTGAAAGCTCTACTTTGCTGCCCGTGCTACCTAAGGCTGGTGAGAAAAAGCCAGTCAAGTTTACTGTGAGAAAAGTTTCTCGCGATACCATCAGCATTCCAGAAAAACAAAAGACGCGAGAGGGCCGTGAGTACTTGTATGGAAATATCCCAGAAAACCGAGCACTCGCGCAACAACGCAAGGCCAGCGACAAGTTATCCCAACTACAATATAGCCAGCAGAAGTATGACCAGTATGAGGCCCGCATAGAAAAGATCAACAAGGAAATTGCCTTTTTGACCAACTTGCTCCCGCCATATAATGTGGAGATTGACTACGCTACGCGCAGCAAGATCACACGTGCTATTGAGAAGTTGCGCATGAAGCAGGATGAGATTGGCAAGAAGAAGTACAGTTTAGGCATCACCATCAGCCGCTTATGGCGCGAGCACGATGAAAACGACATTTGGGTGCGCTCTGTGAGCAATCAGTAAAAGCGGCCACGGCGGGTCAGCATTTTGTATGGACATTTCATGAGCATGATTATAGATACTACACGTTATTTTTTTATGAGTTCCTGGGCTAATGTGCTCACCACACTAGCCTCGGCCAATGAGGCATCAGCTTCATGGCTGTTGTCAGCACGCGAGACCTCCACGAAAGACAGGTACAACCCAGTGAGCTCCAATAAGTCCGTGATGGAGTCTGGACGCAAGTCGTAGATTAGCTGCTGGAATGAGTGCAGCTTGAGCAACCGAATGGACAACTTATTGTCTGCTAAAAACTTGAGCAAGTGCCGGTGAAACTTGGATGCCAGATACGGGGCATTGTCGAAATGTGGCAGTATAAAACGGCGCCCGTAATCAGCATTCTGTGCGATGCTTGGTGCGCCGCCTGCACCGAGATTGACAATATTTGGGCCAAGACCCGGGCCGCTCGCGCCACCTGCGCCAATGTTGCCGCCACCTCCACCAAGATTGCCGTTTCCTGCCGCGAGACCCGCATTGCTGCCGCCCATGCCGGCCCCATTTGCACCATTGGCATTGGCATGCCCCGCTCCCAAGTTCGCCATGTTGTTCATATTGCCCGCAAGCCGGCGGTATTTCTTCTTTGGTTCGTCGTCACTCTCCTCCATTCCCATGGGTGCCGGATATCCCGAATACGGCATCTGGAGTCCGCCGCCGTAGGCCATGGTATTATCCATTGGTAGCGCGCGCGCAGTATTGAGCAGCTCTTTGGTGAGCTTGTGCGTTTTCAAGTGCTCACTCAATTTTTTTGGGGAGCCCTTGTCCGAGGGCATCCGAGTGATGATTTTACCGCAGTAGTCGCATACTGCTACGTTTGGGTCTCTCAGGTCCTGAACAAACCACGTCCACACCCACAGCTTTTTTTTCGCACCAAACTTTTGGCCCGGTCGGTTTTTTCGCTCGCGCTTGTGCGTGTTATCACCTTTGTCGTCTTGGGTCGACTGCAGCGCCTGGCCTGCCTGGACACTGCTTCCCGATGTGTTGTTGCCGGGATTATTCCCTGGCCCATTTCCAGCATTACTGCCATTGTTGTTGCCGCCGTTGTTGTTTCCTGCGCTGTTATTGATATTATTGGCATTATTCATCATATTGGCATTATTATTGTTGTTATTGCTGCCGTTGTTGCTGTTGACAGCGCTGTTGTTCGTGGTGCTATTACCAGCGTTGACATTGTTGCCGCTATTAATATTGTTGTTATTGTTGCTGCTGTTGTTGTTATTATTGTTATTGGCTGGATTGTTGGTGTTGACACCAGAGTTGTTGGACCCGGGGTTTGTATTCTGCAAGTGCGGAGGAAGTCGCTGCCTTTGGTACTGCTGGAGCTGATTCGGTACAAGACCTGAAAGGCCACGTTGAGGCACGTTTTGTTGGTTGTAGGAGGGAAATGTGAGCGGGTTAGAGCCTGGGGCCGGGTTGAAGTAGCTCATGACCGGAAGTGAAGAGGGAAAAACGGGGGTAAAGACGGGGGTTCCGCGATGCGAAAAACACACACCGGAAATGCGATCACGTGATAATAGAGCCTAGTTGAGCTACAATACTGCACACTCGAACACTACTTTACATAGGCCAAGATAACCTGGATGTTTTCAGCCTGATTTAATAGTATCAGATAGTTGTGGCTTTTGCCGACATGGCGCTTGAATCGATTGACAGATATCAGAACTATAGGAGTGTACTACGAATATTGCAAGTGGAAATAAATGTGAGACAGTTGGACTTCTCGCCTCAACCCTGAGTAACAGGCCAGCTTCTTGCCACCAGCAAATATCATTTTCCGTGATAAGAGATGCCATATATGTACTCTAGATCGACATGTTGAGTGAGTTTTCCTGGCTGGGTAGAGAGATTTTTTTTCTAAGTAAGAGAAAGGTTCATTGAACATTCGACTGCATACATAGACTGACTTCAATTAAGCGTGTGTATCGCATTAACTCGACCAGCTCCGGCTTCGGCGGCTTGCTGGTGCATTTGTGTAGAACGCGAGGTTCTCGCTGTGTTCCTCTTCTGTGTGAATTTCGGTGCCGACATAGTATCTTTGGATTATGTTGGCACACCTCACATTGATTAGTCGCATTGTTTGAGATTCACCATATGGTCTAATGCTCATGATAAGCACTAACCTGGTTCGTGACCCAGGACGTACCTCCCACCATGAGACGTAAGTTGACGTATTTTCTGTCTCAAGAATCTACCATCTGACGCCTGGTGCTGGCCCAGGCACTTTAGGAAAAATTCCTTCCCTTTTGGGAAGCGCGCCCCAGCGGTTTCTGCATGCGCGCGCAACATCTACAACATCGTGCATTGAGCACCAACTGACAAGCTGCGCCAAATTTGCCCAAGGCATCTGCAAAATTGCTTGCAGCTACTTTCCTGCTGGTTCCTCTACGCATTGGGTCATTCCTACCTTGACTTCCGTATCTTCTCGAATGACTTTCATCTTGGCGGCAGATAGGTGCATTCTGCAACTCCAAATTCATTTCGCAGCCAGCATGTTCGCTCACGTAGCTCACGCTCTATATAACCCTGTAATTAGCCAAAAAATCTGAAACCCCATTTTCGATACAAAAGAAACCACTCAAACGACAATCCTGCTTCTGAAACCTTTCTTGTTCATCTGAACTCGCCCATTTCCCCCCACCCTAGTCATTCATTCCTACTCACCTCCAGTCACTCATTATGCAGCTTTCTTTCCTTATTCCCCTTCTTTCTTTCCTTTGTCTTGTTTCTGCAGCACCAGCGAAACGTGGTGTTCGTGTTATCAAGGTCACTCAGACTGTCGACAATACGGTCACTAATACTGATGTCGTCAATGCTCCGGTACAGACATCCACCGGCTACCTGACCTCGACCGTCACAGTCACTACCACCCATTATACTTCGACGTACACGGCTACCGTCATGGGAAAGCAGTACACTTATACCAGCGTGTTTGAGTCGGCAGTTACCCTCAGCCCCAAGCCCGCAACGTCTCAAGCAGCGATTGTCGAATCACAAGCACAACAAGAGCCTCAAGAATCGCAACAATCTCAAAATCCACCAGCCGCTCAGTCTTCAGCCCAAGTTGTCATCACATCTACTCTTGAGCCAACAACATCCGCTGCGGCACCTTCGCCTGCTGCTACTAGTTCCTCTGTTCCAACATCTTCTGCTGCTGCTACCAGCCTGTTGGAGCCAACCTCTTCCCCTTCTGTCCCTTCGGTCACTTCTTCCATTTATGACGAAGTGTCCACTCTTCCTACCGATGCTCCCGCCACTGCCTCTTCAGTTCTCTCTGGTAGCTGGTTCCTCGAAGATGTGCTGACCAAAATCACTTCTGGTGTTTGCTACGTGGACTATGATTACTACTTGACCGATTACACCGAAACCGTGACTTCCACGTCCACGGTCTACTCTACCATCACCGTTTAAGTTTAGCTTGTGTATCATAGTTCTGAGCTGCCAGATCGCTAACAATTATGCAGTCCCTCTATAGTAATGAAACAACTTTAATATGCATAGAGTTCGTAATCTGAACGTGGCTCCATTTGCTGGTTCCGGTACAAAAATCAGTAGACACTCGCGGATCGTGTGTCAAGTCATTCTTTGCCCACAATTTGCGCCTTTGCGCGCTGGATGATGCGGAGATTTTTGGCTGTACATGCATTCTATTTCCTTCTTCGCATTTCGAGAAACTTCCAGACGCACTGGTTTGGGTGCAAATTCTCGAAGCTTCCAAGTTCCGTGACAAATGATCATTTATAAAAAGGCGATCAGAAACCTTTCATATTCTTTTGCCATTCAATAATCAAAATACCAATATCAGTCATGTTTGCCATTAACAGTTCGCCATACAATTTCACTAGTTTGTTCGATACTTTGCAAAGCTTGCAACAGTTTCAGAACTATCAAATGCAATTGCAGGCTCAGGAAACCAGACCTAAGATTGTGAAAAAGGTCGAAACTGAGGATGCATACCAGATCCAAATTTTCAAAAAGAGTGGAAACTTCAACTCCTATGAGGTTAAAGTTTTGAGAAATGCCTATCCTTATCACCACAACAAGAGCAACTTGGTCAATCTTGTCATTGAATCTGAAGAAGATGAATTCAGAAAGGTGTTCCAGTTCAACTTGCAGGACATTGATGTCAATGCCATTGATTGGGAGTACCATGAAGCACAAAACGTCTTGGTCTTGAATGTTCCCAAGAAGGTTCATTATTGTTCTGATGACTACCCTAACAGCTTCCTCGCAAGTTTACTCGGTGTTCCTCAGCCAATGAGATGTGTGTCTTGTGGCTCTCTTCCAATGAAGCAAGACTACTCTCTTGGATCTCGCCAGTCTGAAGCCGAAGAAAGAGCGGAAGAGAGCGAGAGTGAGCGTAGAAAGCTCGAAAGAGAGATCAGAAGACAAGAAGATGCGGAGCTTGCCGCTTCCAGAAAAGCCGAAAGGGAAAGAAGAGCAGCCGAGCTTGCTAGAATAGCTGAAGAAGAAGCAAAGAAAGCTGAACTTGCCAGACAGGAAGCTGCTAGAAAGGCTGAAGAAGCCAGAAAGAAGCAAGAGCATGCTAGAAAGGTAGCTGAAGAAAGAGCTAGACGGGAAGCCTTGGTCAGACAGAGGAAACAGGAAGAAGAAAGAAGGAGACAACAAGAAGAGAGAAAGAAACGGGAGGAAGAATATAGGAAAAACTTCGCCCAGCAACAGGAAATCATTAAGCAGCTTTTCGGTGGAAATGTCTTCCCATTTGGTAATTTTGTTGTGCCTCCAGAACCAAAACTGGAAGTTGAGCCTGAAAAGGTAGAGAACAACAAACCTGAAGGGTTCCAACAACTGGATGGTTCAAAACCTGAAATCAGTAAGCAGAAAGAGGCCACAAAGGAAGATTCAAACCTGGTGTCCAATAAGAAGGAAGTTAATGATCACAGCGAGGCCGAGCTTTCTGAAACCGAGTCCATTAACTCCGATGCTGAAGAAGAGGCTGCCTCTGCATCAAATGCCTCCACTCCTTCTTCCAAGTCTTCCACTGAAGATTCTGATGCCAGCATGAAAAAATTACATAAGCATCCATCTTTGGAGGAAGTTGAAGATGAGGAGTTTGTGATGTTCAGAAAGAAGTTCGGCCAATGATTGCATTTTCATTTTTAATTCGTTACGTTTATATTTAATGCATTGACGAAATACGGTAACAAAAATTGGATAATTTATAATTGCAATTTAGCATCAATGTAGACAACAGAAGAGTTTCCGCGATTTTGCAATTTTTTGTATAGATTGCTCCCAAGTGGAAATATTCCCCTTGCACTGTCAAAAATACAAAAATGCAAACAGCCACAAAGAATTAAAGGTAACACTACAATCGGTAGCAAATAACGGAAAACATTGTAGCTAATTTTTCTTACTCCTCTCTTTTCGTAACAAATCATCGTTTTTCATTGTGTGGGCACTTTAACCTGCACAAGAAATAACACGGTATCTCAACGCTACTTCTCTTATGAACTCGATTGCAATTGTTGGAGGCAATGGCTTCCTAGGAAGAAAAATTTGTGAAGTCGGTGTTAGACTTGGCTGGTCGGTTACTTCTTTGTCTCGATCCGGTAAACCGCCTTCGCCTGTCTCGTATCTGGATAATGCTTGGATCTCAAAAGTTCAGTGGACACGAGCTGACTTATTTGAACCGGACACTTATAAGAAACACTTGGCCGGAAAGACGGCGGTTGTACATTCAGTGGGAATCTTGTTTGAAAATCAATCGTATAAACAAACTATCAACTCGAATTTCAATTTCTTGAATGACATTCAGAAATTGGGAAACATGATGCAGGGCCCGAACCCCATGGAACGTGATTCCAAACAAACATATGAAGCAATTCAACAAGACCTGGCTGTGCTTCTTGCTGATGCATATTTGGAGGAGCTGGGCTCTGAAGCAAAACCTACGTTTGTATACATTTCAGCAGACAATAAGCCTCCCATTGTCCCAGATGGCTATATCACTTCCAAAAGGGAGGCCGAATTTGAACTCTCGTGCAAAGAAGGCTTACGTTCCATTTTAATGAGACCAGGGATTATGTATGACGAAAACGAACCAATAAGCAACAACAGAAAATTGTTCTCCAAGTTTTTGGATTTAGGGTACAAGGTGAAGAGCAATGTATTGGGACATGGCATTCCAGGATTAGATGCTTTGGTGAGACCCCCAGTTTCGACAGAAAAAGTTGCCCTCAAGATTTTCGAAAAGATTGAAGACCCAACTTTCTCTGGCGTAGTGCTGCTTGAGGAGATAGCCAAGTTCTAGCTTGAATTACGACGCCTTCCATATATGGTTTCTTTTTATGACTCATCAAAAACTGCCGTCTTAATAATGTATGAATCAAACATTCTCTTATGTAAGCTTATCTATAGTAGTCGCTAGCCCCCATCATCGATGCTAGACAGCATAGCTAAAACCAGCCACTAGTTGGTTTTTTCTTAATATGTATTTACGGATTTCGTCGCCAATAAAAACCGTACTGGTGATGACCAACAATGTGAATAAATCACCCAAGGACAATGCTTCTGTCTGGAAAATGGACTGGAAGAATGGAACATAAATAGCACATAATTGCCCAAGAAGTGAGCCTGCAACAGAGAAGTTAAACATTTTGTTTGTGAGTCCTAGCTCAAAAATTGACTTGGAGTAATGACGACATGACAACGCATTAAACATATCGAACATGACAAAGCATGTGAAAGTCATTGTTGTATCTCTAGCGGTGATCACATTATCTTGCATCTCCTTCACAAAAATGTACAAGGTTCCAAGAATAATCATGAATGCGCTTTGTAAAACTCGTTTGATAACTTGCTTGTTTAAAATTTTGTCGGTTCTCTTTCTAGGGGGTTTATTCATAACCTCATGATCCACAGGTTCAACTCCTAAAGATTGTGCTGGTGGACCGTCCATTAATATGTTAATCCACAAGATTTGCATGGCATTCAATGGGTTGGGGAGGCCGAAAAACGTCGACAAAGCAATTAAAGACAAAGCGGCAATGGAGGTTGACAATTGAAATGTGACAAAGTTTTGGATATTATAAAAGATTCCTTTTCCTTCCTCAATAGCGTTCAAGATAGTAGAGAAATCATCATCCGTGAGAACCATATCTGCAGCTTCCTTGGCAACATCAGTACCGTTTTTGCCCATGGCGATACCAATATCTGCTAACTTCAAAGCTGGTGCGTCATTGACACCATCACCAGTCATGGCAACAATATCACCTCTTCTTTGCAAGGCTTTAACAATAGACACCTTGTGTTCTGGCGTTGTTCTGGCAAAAACGGAAACATTATGGATGGCATGGCTTAAATTTTCTTCGTTCAATCTGTCCAACTGTTCTCCCGTCATTACGGAGTCGTTACTGGTAACTGGAATTCCGATTTGTTTTGCAATGTTCGCCGCAGTTGTCGGAGAATCGCCAGTAATCATGATAACGTGAACACCACCTTTCATTAACATAGAAATAGACTGGCCAACATTTGGTCTTGGCGGATCTTTCATACCGACCATACCGCAGAAGATTAAATCTGACGGAAGTGCAGCATCATTGTCAGCAGAATATTCTTGGTTGTTACGGGCAAAACCTAATACTCTCAAACCCTCTTGAGCCAAAGCAATTGAGTTTTGATGAATGAGTTCTTTAATCTCGTCAGTGATAGGCTTCACTTGTCCATTCTGATCCAAATACTTCGTAGATAACCGCAAAACGGCCTCTGTTGCACCTTTGACATGGGTCTCACATTTAGACAAGTCTCCGCTATGTACACAAACGGCCATGAACTTCTTGCTGGACGAGAAAGGTAACTCGGAAACCCTAGGCTTAGTACCTCTAATGTCTTCTAGATCAAAGTGCGGCAAACATTCAACGAGAGCAATATCGGAAGGATTACCCACATACTTTCCATTTTCAGAAGAGAAACGAGCGTTGTTACAGAGGTTTGCTACCTCCAAAAGTTTCCTGACATTTTGAGTGAGTGAATGCTGCAAAACAGTATCGTTCATCTTCTCCACAACCAAAAACTGATTCTGTGACGAGGAGTGCTTGTAATCAAGTGCCCAAATCTTTGTGACTGTCATGTGGTTTTGGGTCAAAGTTCCTGTCTTATCAGAGCAAATAACATTGACACTACCCAAAGTTTCGACACTAGGCAATCTGCGCACAATAGCCTTGTGTTTTGCCATTCTCAAGACACCAAGAGCTAAAGTGACAGTGACGATAATTGGCAAACCTTCTGGAATAGCAGCAACAGCCAAAGATACAGAAATTTGGAACATATCTAACCACTTACGACCTTGGAGGATGCCCAACAAGCAAATTATACCGATAACACCAAAACTGAACAGGGAAAGGTCCTTGCCCAATTTATCCATGGCTTGTTGCAATGGTGTTTTTGGCTTCTCGATCTGGGCCATCATTTCGAAAACAGCGCCAAACTCAGTTTGAGCACCTGTTGCAACTACTATTCCGGACCCATGTCCGTCACGAACCAATGTGCCCATAAACGCTATGGACGAACGGTCTGTGACAGGAACATCGTTAGAAAGGCCATTTTTCGCGTCAATCGGATCCACCTGTTTCTTTACTGGACGGTTTTCTCCAGTCAAGTTGGACTCGTCAATGGTGAGATGAACGGCTTCGGTTAAACGAATGTCGGCTGGTATACGGTCACCTTGTGAGAAATGAACTAAGTCGCCCGGAACCAATGCGGACGCTAGTACACTATTGGTGTTTCCGTTTCTAGTCAACTTGGCCACCGCAGGCACCAATTTGTTCAAAGCCTGAAGACTCTGCTCGGAACGGTACTCTTGCACAAAGCCGACAGTGACGACAATGGTGATGGCCAAGGTGATGGAGACGGCGTCGTCGACGTTGCCCATCCAGAAGCTCACCACTGCAGATCCAATCAATAAGAGAATCAAAGGGTCGGAATAGAATGACGAAACAAACTTCATTACCAAAGACTCTTCCTCATCTGAGCTTAACTCGTTAACGCCGTGGATCAGGCGACGGTTCAAGACGTCCTGGTTGCTAGATAGTCCGCTGGTTATGTCTGTACGGAGTTCTGAAATTGTGTCCTCAACAGTTTTCTGTGAAAATTTAATGGACGGCGTCGATGAGCGCGAGGGCGGTTTATCGCCCACAAGAAACGGATTGTCGCTCATTGTGCACTGGGGCCACTAAGTTACAGAGGCCGAAGGTTAGAGTAGAAGATGAAAAAACACCCGTGCGCATTTCCGTCGGGAGTGGATATTGGATATTGTGCCGAGCTGCGATCTGAGGCACAGACGAGAATCGAGACACGAGACAATGGAGGAAAAAAGGGAAAGGAATTGGTTTTGAAAGAAAAAAAAGAGACCAAAGAGGAGCAGCAAGTGAGATAAATATTTACCGCCAATATATTTGGTACTAAAGTTCGAGGTACGTCCTGTTACATTTTTTATGTCGGAGTCTTGCTCCGTCAAATAGGGTCTGGAGCACCGCGCTTGGTGCTCGCGTGTTCTATTTCCTGCATTGACACTGTTGACAGCTGGAATCATTCCTCCTAGTAAAGCCTGCAAAAATAGCCAGAAGGCATGTGGGAACGAAGCAACTGCGAAAGTTAGATATGGAACTCATATTCGAACTGGGCCAAAGCATTTACAGAATACAGCACGGCGCATTGTGCTGAATAAGAAAATTTCTAAGTTCTGCGATTATGCGAAGCAAGTGGACGAATAACTTTTTCGGCGCATGTTTAATTTCGTTTACTGGACGCTTATTGCCAATCAAACGTAAAACATATGTAGCGAAAAAACTTAAAATATCCTTGTATCGCATTGGCGTTCGTAGCACTGATTGGTTAGTGGATCGTGATACCGCAAGATTTTTTTTGGTAGTTGGGTGCTGAGAGCTTAATATTCCTATGATCTAATTCTGTGGAACTCCTTCACTGGGCTACTCGACAATTAAGTATCTTATATTACATTGGGTATGCTTCTCAAAGTATGAAAACGCTACAATCACTCGATAGAAGCTATTATGGATTAGCCTTTTTGTTGAGATGAAGCATGGTATTGCAAAGTCAATGCTGGTCGTTTTTTCTCTAATTGTCTGCAATTTTTGACAACTGATTCCAGCTTCGTTTATTAATCGTACATGTCCACGTCTATAAAAAATACAATAGAGTCATAACGCAAAGGGAGCGTTCAGAGGCAGTCTCATAATGCTCTCAGAGACGGATACGATTATTAAAACGCTCCAGTTGAATAGATATGAACTCCCCCTTTACTATTTTATGCTGACACTGAATGAATGAACCTCCATTTGAAGAGGATTGACCGTCCAATAACCACACACCACAAAATACTAGTTGCAATCACCTTTTCCAACCACAGTCTCGGAGGCAGCTTTCGAAAGACGGTTCATCACTGCGAGCCCGTCTCCCACTTCGTCCACAGCCTCCACCAAAATCATGTCAACACCCGATTCATCAACCTCTCGAAGCAAACGGAATAGATTACGTGCCACCTCTGCCGCGCTAGTGCCCATTTCCTTGTCTGACAGCACAGAGATCCCCATCTCGCTTGCCAGAACAAATTGTTTCGAACGTAAAAGGGCAACCCGACCCGGATGCTGATCAACATATTTACGAACTGCTGTACGACCGTCGCCACAGCCCACAAACAAAATCACACGTGCTGTTGGCGAATAATGACGATACTTCATGCCTGGAGTACGCACTGGCTCCGACTTGCCTGCGGTCTTTTTAGCCAAAATCACATCGCTCCACCCATCACCGCCAAATTCACGGATTTGCTCCGGTGACACGCCACCAGGACGAAGTAACATGGGTGGGCTTACAAGCCCATCCACCACTGTAGACTCGACCCCAACGGTGCAAGGACCGCCGTCCAAGATGTAAGGAATACGGGTATCGAGGTCATATAGCACGTGCTCTGCAAGCGTGGGACTTGGCCGCGTTGATGCATTGGCTGAAGGAGCAGCCAAAGGAGTATCGCTGAGAGCTATAAGTGCTCTGGCCACTGCATCACTGGGCATGCGGACACCCACTGTGTTCTGCCCTGCAGTGACAAGCTGCAGCACTGGACTGCCTTCCTCAATGGGTAAGAGAATAGTCAATGGGCCTGGCCAGAATTTGGCGATGAGCTTTTCGTAAACAGCGGGGATTTGCCGCAGGCTTGGAAGAATGAGCCGCTGGATTTGATCAACCGATGCCACGTGAACGATCAACGGATTGTCGGCAGGCCGGTTCTTCGCTGTGTAAATGGCACGCACAGAGTCATCGTCAAGGGCCGAGCCTCCAAGGCCATAGACTGTCTCTGTAGGAAACGCCACTATCGAGCCTGATTGACGTACATGAGAGGCAGCTAGACGGAGGTTTTCGAGCGTTTCCGCATCGGAAATTTGGGGAACATCGCCCGAAAAAGTAATGGATTCCTTGCGAACTTTTAGGACTCGAGTGTGGAACGACATTACGGTCTTTATTATGTTTGATGTCCGACAGCGAAGCATCCACCGTTGAGATAGAAGATGAGATGGCCCTGTGTGCACTACGTTCCATACTCATTAGAGTCATCACGTATATGCATTTCCGTATCTTGTGCGACTCAATTTTTAACAATGGGAAGATCCATGTCACACTGCTTTCGTGTACAACCAAGGTAAAAAAAAAAAGAAAAAGAATTGAACGAATACCAGAATAGAAGGGTCAGAATAGTTATTGCAAGAAAGAGTAAAAAAGTAGAAGAAGTTAGGGATGTAAACGAGAGGAGAACTTCGACGCTATAGCCTAAACATTATGTTTGCAACGCAGCGTGCTTCTTAATCTACTCTTTCCATCCTGAAGATTGCAGAAAAAATTAATATTCACGTGGGATCTCATGTTTTACTAAAATACTAAATTTTCAGTAATCACCTTCTTCTCGTCATCACTCATTGCCTCGTAGTACTGTTGAAACCCACCAAGATCTTTGCTTGTGCACTCCTTGAAAAATTGTACCAATATCTCCTTAATACCAGAGTCGGCGTTATCTTCTTCTTCTTCATCGGAGTCGATGTAGGACTTCAATTTTTCATAGTTGGGAACTCCAATGTCATCCAAATCTTCCCATTCGCCGTCATTTTCTTCATCCTCCACTCGTTCAGGCAAGTAATCATTAGCATCTGGTTGCTGACACTGGAACTCCAACTCGCCTGCCAACAATTTCAAGATTTTAAGTGGTGCAGGGATCTGCGTATATCTCTCTGGCATTTTCTTGGACATTGAACGCGTGATGATCATATCACCTTCGTACGGAATAAGATCACCATCAACAATAATGCTTTTAACCCGATCATCGTTGAATGAAAAAATTCTGCCCAAGGCAAGAATGTTCTGCTTAATCTTTTCAAAACCACGAGTGACCTCGAAAGAACTAAACCAGATGGGCAACACAAGCTGCAAACCATTTTTATCCCCCTCCCGAACTTCTACCAAAGCATTGATCAAGTGTTCAGGCGAATAGTTAAGGACTAATTTGCAGAAGACCATGATCAAATTCTCGATAGTAACCACCTCCTTTGCAATCACTAAACGACGCACCGTCGCCTGAAGTAGCTGAAAGTAGAAGTTGTTATCAAGGTACTCCTGGAAATTCTCAAACAAGGAAATAACAATCAACCCACAGCTCATGGCTGCACTATCTGATAACTCTGGGGACAAAAATTTATTAGCCACTTCCAAAAGTAATTCCATGCCCGACTGCTTAGTTTCCTCATCCACATATTCTACAAAAAGCTTAGAAGCACGCTTCAAGAGGTTGTTGAATACCTCACCACTGTTCTGTAAGATTTGGTCATCATTCGTTCTCACGATCAAATTCTTCAAAACAGGGAAAATGAAGGTAAACACTTCAGAAGGGAAATTATCCCGTGAATCCTCACCTGGTGATGCTCCAACAATGTATCCAAGTATTTCAAGAGCTAGGTACAACTGTGGAGAGTACTCAACCAGTTGCTGTGACAAAGAATTATTAATTATGTCAAGGATAAATGGAATCAGTTTTTGGCAAACTTGAATATACTCTTCGTTCAGCACATTTGCAAGCAAAACTTCGATACATTCCGTAGAATCAATTGTCAATTGCACATTCGCAGGGTCTTTGAATGAGATTTGGAAAATTAAATCAATCACACTAAATTGTTGTGCAACTACTGCCTTGAACGCCCAATGATGATCAATGTCAATGGCAACAGAGATAGCCTCTAAAAGAACCGGAAGAGTATCCTCTTCGCTGTCAGAAAACATTGCATAAGCAACTTCAAAGATGTTAGCCTGGAGGTCAGTTCCCAAGTCAGGCAATTTTATTCCAGGCAAATTCTTCCAGAACGTTGCTGATACCAAAGCGCTTGCTTGAATGAGATCAAACAGGTCAAAGTTTTGTGGATGAGCAGCATATGCAAAAGTATTTTTAAACTCGATTGCACCAAAAGTGTTAACAGATAACTTGTTGGAGAACTTTTCAAAAAACTTTGGAAGGACAAGAAAAACTCGCGAAATGAGAAGAGGATGGTTTGAAGGTCCTTGTTCTACGGAAACCAAGGCATTCAAGCTCTCCAAATATTTCGATAAGGGAAGGTTTGTACCTAAGTTTTCCGCATCCTCATTCAGAAGTAAAGCTTCAGTCAAAAACAAGTGAGCCTCTTTCAAAGCCCACGGAAGTTCAACATTGATCCACCTTTCGTTAATGACATGAAAAAGCTGTGTTGCATCTTGGTCGTTGACATCCATTAAAAACTCAGAAATAGAATCTCGCACAGATGCTTGCGCAGACAACCCTGTAATCTCTGTGACGAAGGCGTTTGCGTCTGCAGTGAAGTCATCAACCATATCTTCGGAGAGGGTCGCACATTCAACTAAACACAGAAGAAACTGGGTGAATTCTTCTTTCGAAAGGGTCTGCGAAAGAGGAATACGGTGTTGCAATAACGAGAGACACTGCAAAAGATTGGCGAGGTAGTTTGTTACGCATTTTTGAGGATCAGAGAGATCATCAGGTATTTTAATGAAGACATCCAGGGAGGAAGAAGCCGCACGGAAAGCTCGCGAGCCAAACACGAGATCGTGGCACAAAGTTTGGATAAATGCAACCTTTGCGTTCTCTGACACTAATTTCGAAAACGAGCTTAACACGCGAGAGAGAACTTTGTACAAATAGGCTCTATAGTGAAGTTCGTTCAAAGCAACTGCTTCAGTAGACGTTGACGCAGTCATCAGTTTTTGCAAAAGTGTAAGAGTTAACTCTGAAAACTGCACGATATGCTGTGTCACCGATGAGCGGCGTTCTTTCACCTCCATAGCTTCAGCACTCAGCAATGTATTAAACACAGTCAAATACAACTTGAGCGCTGAGGTTTTGATGTCTGGTGATAATGCATCTTGGCCCAATACATGGGTCACGTTGGATATGAGCTGGGCTCCGACGCCACCACCCCAGAATTGGTCTTCTGTGATCAAATCGTCGAATAAGTCTGTAAGAACAGCCAATCCACCAACAACGGCTGGCTCATTGCTTAAGTCCGTGGTGTGAGAGTACAATTGACCTAGCAAGTCAGGCCATTCATCCGGATAGTCCGAAGCAGCGATCTGGACAATGACATACGCTGCACCAGACCTGATTTTGGAGATCGTTGTGGAAGTCACCAACTGCACCAAGTTTTGGCGAATAACTCGTTTCAATTCCTGGTCAATGGCAGGCCCTATAAACAGCTCAAAGCCTATGGACCAGAATTTCGGAACTAATCGCTTCAAGTGGAGCAAGCACGACTGTCTCACATCAACGCTGAGGTTTTCAGCCAAAGCAGATTGAATGAGGTGAAAAGCGAGCTGAGATGGGTTTTGCGCCGCGAGATGATTGAACTCAAGCTCGGAGGACTTACGCAAATTATTGTCAGGGCTGTTTTGGTCCACAACGAGACGCAAAACTACGCTTGGATCCGCCATTATTCTTTATTGGAGTGAGTATAATGTACTTTGAAGAGTAGCGCGTTGAGCACGTGAGAAACCCTGGGAGTATGGAGAATAAGGGGGTGGGGGAAAAAACTATCGAGCCTTCACAGACGACTCACAAAAAAACATGTGGGTACGTCACCCAAGGGCTGTCAACTCAAGTGATGTAAATTTTAGCTTTTTCATGCACTTATGAAAATTGTAGATGGATCTTGAGCAACAGGTCAACCTGCATATGTACGTACGGCCCCAGTCTTTAGTTAATCCGCGCCCATCTTGCACTATAATCTATATTTAACCATGGACATGATAAGCGGTCTGGACATGAACGGAGCCTTTAAGTTAGCCAATCTTTCTGTTGCGGCGCTCTCGGTATGTTGAAGCTAATGTAATCACAGAAGAAGTCTTACTAACCCCAGGTCTTGTCAGGTCTCTCCCAGTTGTTCAGTGGAATGTACGTAAACAGCAAACCACTCTCCAATTGTTTTACTAACATCCTAGCCAATCTGTATGTTGAAGCTATCTTTCACACCCTCATGTCTTGTTTACTAATATCAGTTTGTCATTGGTGTCTACATAATTGCGTTTGGTGCCGCTATCGGTCTCCTTGGTATGTTTCCAGCAGATATCGTCCTTCGTCGTTTTACTAACATCAGAATTCCAAATCCCCCCTGAATTCCATACTTATGCGTCCTTTATGTTCTCCTTCATTGGTCGTGGTGTCTGTATGTATCTTTTCTTGCTATTTCTCACGAAGCTACTAATCCCCACCAGTCTACACACTTATCGGTGCCAGCATCAACGGTGCCAGCTGGTTCCGCACTTTTGCAGGCGTGATCATCTTCTGTGTGGGCCTTGTCTACATCGCCTTGGAGGGCGTTGGAAGCGTATCGCCTCCAGAGAACATGAGCCCAGAGGGTATCTCTGTCGGTATCCAAGATGAAGATATTGTATAGTCAATAAACCAGCCACGAAAGAACTGTCATGGTTTGCGGCATGTTATTTACCAACGGATTATAAAGATGGAGAAAGGAGTAACATAAACTCTTTTCGTACGGGTACCCATGAAGATTAACGGAGAGGAGCCCCAACGAACTCACAACGAAGTAAAAATTACATTTGAACTTTTGATGTAGAACTGACACTATGTTTGTAGTGGTAAACTACGTCTTTGAATAATTAGGCAAATGTGCTAGAGGTATCGGAAAGATCATTTAATGATCCCATTGATGAAGTTAGCAACAAATACAAATATCTACGAGCAAGACGCCAAAAATTTAATAAACCCCTGTCAAGCTAAAATCTTCACATCAAAAGAGAGAACTTAATCTGCTTATAAGTGTCCGAATGGTTATTACGACTTTGATTTGAGAATATAAAGAAGAGTGCCCATCCCAATCATATTTCAACGTGATACATTTTTCTTCTTCATCCATCCGGTCAAGAAACATACGGTGGAGGGTCAGACTTATCTTCAAGAATATATTGAGAATGCATGAAATAAAATACTTTTCGGATTGTAAGCTTATCTAATTTTAGAGCTCAAGATTCGCAACTAATAGTGCCTTGCATTTTCTTTAGGTGAACACAAAAGCTAATCATAATTTCTACTTAAAGTCGTTCCAATTACCCTGAACAAAATTCTCTTCTATCCCATCATTCAAACTATCTTGTTCTCGATCCTACTTTCATTTAAGGTATCCACTACATTGGCATCTCGCACTGCTTCGGGAATTGATCAACTTTGATGTGCAGGTTCTTTGTTTGTGCCCATACTTGCCTTGCTTTGATAAGAAGCCACTCATTGTCTCCCATTCTTATGGTTCTTTAGCAAAACCAATATTTCCTTCTAACCTCGCCCGATGGACCCTGTCCCTGAAAAGGATGAGCCGATATCAATTCCGAGAGATTCTTTCACTGCTTTTCGTCTTATGTATGCGCCAGCAGATGAAGTCAGCAAACTTTCCCAATGTGTATTCTTAGGACCAGTGCCTGATTTATGGTGGGGTGGAGAGCAAATGGGTCTATTTGCTAGTCTTTCACACTGGTGCAAAAGCCTGGTGAAACGTAACTTCAATTCCACCACACAGCTAGTCAATGCTGCTCTTCGATTGTACGAGCAGCTGTCGCCAGAACATGTTTCACAGCCACTAAGCGAAGATCTGCAGTTTCAAACGCTCTACAACAACGTTGCCGACTCAAAATTGCTGTCCGTGTATCGAAATGTCTTAGAGGACTCGGATTTTGAAGATGACCTGACTTCTCTAAAAAGCCTCAACTTATACCAAATGGATACTCCCGTATCATGTTGTGACAAAAGAGAAAGGATAACACCAAGAACAAGTACTTCAAAACAGCCACTTGTTCCAAATATCGCCGTTAACCTGACCCTTCTCCCGCTGAAGTCTCATTCTCCTTCCTTGAGAAGCGGGGATTCGTCTCTCTTTAACACAGTTCCAGCGCTTACGCATCTGACTTCTAGTATTGGCAACAATACGAAAGTACGGTTTGAGTCCACTAGCAATAAACCTCTGCCGCACGATTCTTACATTTCTTTTACGCTTCCTACTCCAAGAAAGCAAGAGGAAATTGACGATACAGAGTATGCTCGGGTAGAGCATGATTTCATTAGGAAAATCAATCAGATCCATTATCTTGCATCGAAGTCCAAAAAGAAGGCTAGCCGGAGTAGGCAGTTAGTGAAAAAGAAAGTTACTGTCAACTTCTTGAAGAATTACAAGGCTGGTGATATCCTTCGCATAGACAAAATGCTTGTGACCATAAACAATGAAGGCATTGCAGAGCAACCCGGGACAAACTCGAATGATGTTACAACAAAAGATCGAATGCGTGATTACGACGTCCTTCTACGCAAGGGGTCAAAGTCTGAATACCCGCTCGTAGTACAGCTCTACGACGTGTCGAGGAGAGGTGACTTTTCTGGTCGTCCTGACCACTCTCTTAATATCCAGCGTGAAACAACAGTTCATCTTTACTCGAGTGTGGAAAAATCTTTTCGGATCATTGATCCGCGTAAAGGTGGTCGCATAGTTTACATCATGATTCCACGCTACTCCAGTGCCTGCTTTATGTGGATATCTCTTGTTCAAAGTATCTTGGGCGACATCTTTGTTCCAATAATTACTGTCAAAGTTGGAGGCACTGACATCTCTACAAGTTTTACTATACCGAAGGACATAATCATTGGAAAACTGGTTGTGGACAAAATGCTAAATTTGTATCCTCTCCAAAAGGGATATCGTGTTCAGTACGACGAGTTGCTAGATTTTTTGCTAACAAACATTCGTGAAAGATTCAACCAGCTAAGGCAAAAGCATACTGAAATCGCCGAATGGATGTCCAGGGGAGAAGACCCGTGGTTCTGCTTCAAGTTTTTCGACCGGCTCGAATGGGTTCCTAATGATAGCCGGACTTTCTTGATACAAAATCATATACAGCGTATCAATGCTCAGTTGGAAATTAGACAGAAAACACGAACGGCTATGAGCATTACTACTCCCGAGGGTAAAACGGTAGTTCGCCCACACGCTATAGAAGGTTTTCTCTCAAGAATTACTAACACATCTGGAGAAAAAATATCCAATTTACGTGCCTTCTTCAAGATCCAATATTTTCACACAGCCAAAAATGTTCTATTTTTTGGCAAGTTGTTTCTGGCTGTCCCACCTTCCCCTAAGAATGCTTTAATGGATACTGAGCTTACGCGTGAAAACATGCCTCGAATGCCGGAAGTTTTTCTCCGTAACCCGTTTGAGGTCGATGAAGATGGCCATATTCATTGGCTTGCCTCCGAGAAATTTGATGAATACGACCGAGAAGCTGCTGAAGAATTTAGTAGAAGAGTTCAGCAAGTTTTGAAGGCAGACGCGGCGGTAGACTTATGTTCGGTAAGAGAAGTTTCTCCAATACGACCAGAAGAAATTTCCAACCAAATCCTCTTCTTGCAATCGTTTTTATGGCATGCAAGTACTACTTTGATTAAGGATGAAAACCTTATGGACTGCGGTTTTCAGATCTTACTTTTGAATGGTAGCAGCTTGAAGTTACTAGCGCCGTCAAGATTCATAAGGGACCAATGGGTCGCCAGACTTGGCAAGCTTGTTGAATATTGGCGGGGAAGAAGAACGTGTACGCTTTTGAGTCAACTCGAAGTCAGACGAAGTAATATGGAAAAATTTGGCATCCAAGAACACGTTGACTCAAACGCCACAAGTGAACTCCAGGGATTTTTTTCTCAATCATCATTAGCGAATGACGCTCTATTCACTATTGGTACGCTTTCTATGCCTACTAGCCTAGTACACAGCGGTTATGTGTACCACAAGTTCAGAAAGCATTCTGATTTCAGCCAGCGTTTCCTAGTTTTAAGCCCCGGATACCTTCTCATTTTTAATTTGTTCAAAAGGTCAAAAGTTACTGGTGTTTGGAAACGAACGCCATGTTACGAGCATTACATGACTCTTCCATTATCACTGTGTTATGTGTATGGCGGGGAGCTCACACTTCAAGATTTGGTTGACAAGAACGACATTCATGGACCTGGACAGGACCAACTTGCACGGTTCTATCCCGATGGGTGGAAGTCTTCAGAGGAGGATACTGAGCGTTGTTTCACGATATGGTATGGTAAAAAAAGAAAACTTCGGTATGCTACTGGCAAGGATGCATTGGGTAATAAGGGAAAGAAAAATCCCCGATTTTTGACCATGGTACGAAAACTGGGTATGACTGGCAAAAAGATGGTTTTCATGTGTAGATCGAGGCAGGAAAGGGAGTTATGGGTACACAGTATCGCTACTGAAATTGATCGTTTCTCTGCGAAGTAAGCGTGCTTATGAAAGGTACTGCTGATGCCGTTCGTGACTTTGGTTTCGTCAGAGAAGTTTTATTTTGGCTCTAGATCAATAATCGGATATTAACATTAATTCAATCGGGTAATTATTAAGTTTAATGAATATGCAACTTCCCACGAATAGCGTCACGGATAGCCTCGTCATCAGAGTCGGATTCCGATTCAGAATCAGAGTCGATGGGCGAAGACATAGAAGGTGCAGGGATTTTATAAATATTCAATGGAGTAGTGGGACTTGAAGAATACACATAAGTTCCGATTTGAGAAGCACTCACTGGGTCCACGTTCTTCTGCTTGACTTTCGAAGAGTCTAAGAGCAGTTCACTCAACCACGTCTGATTCTTAGTTGGGAAAATTTCGGAAAGTTCGTTTTCAAGCACCAGGCTACTCAAATTATTCACTAAATGACCCACATCATTTTCAGGTATTTCGCAGTTTACGTGACTCGAATCGTCACGATTTTTATCTGTCACAGCACTAGTTTCCTGCGATTCATTGTCTTCCCATATTGGTGAAACCTGCGCCACGAAAGATGTCTTATCCGGGATAACCTCGGAAAGGGAAATAGTAGAAGAGAAAATCTCTGACGGGAACAGTAACAGCGAATCTGAGAGAGCAATACCCCATTTTTGAATGATCGATTCAACATCAGAAAAAAGTTCCACTAGGGAAATTGGACTGTCAATAAAATGAAGCTGAAGAACCGAGAAGTCGGGAGAGCCGATATGTTTTAGCTTCGAGAAGCTGAAAAATTGGGGAGCTTTATTCTCGCAGCATATTACTAAATCGTTGAGAAAAAGGTAAACAATTGCCTCAAAGTAGTTCTCTCCAATGGACACACGCAAGCGGTCAACCAAGCGCAATGGACCGACGGCCACGAGGAGCAAGTAGTTCATTTCGTCGCATGACTCGACCATTTGCCGGATGAAATGGCTTTTAAGATGGTCTAGTGGCACCTGTTCGTGGAGACTAATGCGGACAGAGACCGTGGCATTAGTGACGCTGCTTGGAGCAGGGGAAGATTCACGCTCAAAAGGCTTTTCCCCTGCAAAAGATTTGAAGTCCAGAAACGGTCTGTGAAGAAAAGGCTTTTCAGATATGTCAAACAGACTAGCGCGGCTGAAGCGAAAGTCGCTTCTGCTGTCATAGTCATGACGTCCACTAATGATGCTGTCACTTCTACGACTAGGAATGCTTTCAGCTTTTCCACTCAAAAGACTTGAATCACTGTCTTTGCGGATTTTTCTTTCGCAAACCTCCCTTTTATCGTCTTCTGATCCGTCGGGCCAATCGAGTTGTGTGAACTCCGATGCGGCTTCAGAAATGCGCCCAACTGTGGAAAGTTTCAACGCGAGCAAGGCGTCATCTACAAGAGTGGTGGTGATATCGTCGTCGATTACAACCACAGGCGCATTCTTTTTGTGCGCCATACAATGGGCGCCACCGCACGTTGGGAAAATCGCTGCCTCGACCTTAATGCTGGAAGATCGGTGCGACAACCGGCCGCAAGATAAGGCGCGATGCAATCCGCACTCAGTCGCGGTAGAAAGACATTCGCTATGAACGCAGTCGCCGCAAGCGAGCGGCACTAACTTCTCGCACTCCAATTTCGTTTCCAAAGCCTCGCCACAAATGAAGCATTTTTGACCAAAAATGGGCGCCTTGCTCGCAGCAACAAACGGGCGCACTTTGGGGCGGCTCTCCTCGGGAACAGGAAGGGAAGCCCCGTAAGATAATTTGCGGCGCGGCGCTGGAGGTGGTGGTGGAAGTGTTTCGTCGCCGAGTGCTTTGCCCACATGGTCGGTCAAGGGCGTAAAATACTCTGGCTCGCGCACCTCGAGCGGTGTCAAGAAACACTGCGACTCCGGCAGACACCCTGATGCGATACTGTATGGCGAATCGCTAAGGCGGCCGTTGAACGAGAGCAGCCTGAGCTTGGTTTTCCACCGCGCTAGGCGCATGCGTGAAGAGGGCGACGACAGTGGCGATGACAACATACGGCTATAAGTCTGGCCCCAACGCAGCTATATATGGTTGCCCTTATGGGATCGGAGCTGATTGCAGCTGCGTGTGTCTAATGCATGCGACAAGGCTGAAACTTCATGCGGCCGGCACAGATTGCCCCTGTTTCGGCTGATGCGTTTCGATGTGGCTGAGGATGCGTCTTTTGATGGTTTTTTGGGCGTGGGCATTAATGGAAGGGAGGTTTCTTGTGCAGGGAAGTGGCACATCAAACGCCACGTTACGCTTCATTTGGATGAGAGCCATGCACCCTGATGCTCTTATGCACAATTTTCTTGCAGTAGCTTTATCGCTGCGCTTGCATATGTATCGCTCGATTTAGGGCGCGTGCACATGAGTCAATTAGTCTGGGCTGGAAAGGGTGCAGAGGAGGAGTCTTTTGCTTTCTTCAAAACTCATTCTGAGTTCCCGCAGGTCAGTAACTTCAATACAACACTTGTTCCCAATACGGCAATTCCAATCGCGAAGTACTGAACATGTCTTAATTCTTGATAGGTATGGAGCTGCAAGCTAACTGAAACAGAAGTCTCGCGAGTTTGAAAACGAGCTGCGCGTGCACGCCAATTTCATTAACTAGATAAGGCTGACTTTCATATTTTTTTCATGTACCTTGGCCCCGTCAGCCACACTGCAGCTGCACTTTTACATCTATACTCTTTGTAATAGCTTGCATAAATTTTGCCACAGTATTTCCTAGAGTGGAATCGTAATTACCCCCGCCACAACCCCTAAGGGGTAAATTGAGAGATAGGTATGCAACATCTGTGTGGGGCTTAAGCATTAGCCACATGGCTCCAAAGTCCACGAAACCTTGCGATATCCCACATCCTTATAACTCGCATGTTCTACACTTCCTCTAGTCTTGAATTCTGACGAAAAAGATTCATACGCAGAAAGATGGCAAAATATGATATCTTCATACATGTTTCTCTTCGGACCGTGTGGGGTTAAGGGGAACAGAGATTATGAACAGCACTAAATCTCTTGCAAGATACGGGAGAGAGATTTTCTAGAACAAGACGAAAAATGATAAGCTTCTTTGCGTGAACAAAGGGTCCTCGTAAACAGCTCTGCTAAAATCGCTTTAGATTTCGTGCATCGAATCGGCCTTCTTACTTGCAAACATTTAAGTTTTTCTTATCGGTGGGGAAAACCGCGAGCGAAACGAGACTGGGCTGCGTTCGTAATTGCTTACATTCGGAAGAAATACTAAAAGAACATTCTATCTAGGTCTTTTAGGGGATACTACGTTCGAAGGCGAAATGAATTTCTAATACTCCCGTTTAATCCATATTTTACTTCTGTGCTTGACCGCTGCATTCATAGAGTTGGCACAGCAAATTCAAAAAGAGCGATATATGGCTTTGCAATGAAAAGTCCTGAATGGGCCAACTATTACTATAGTGGAAATAACACGGAAACGCAGTAGTCTGGGTTTTATGTTCTAGAGTCATTGTGCCAATAAAATGACCTCCACATGATTTATTTTGATTGAAATAAGCGTATTTTCATATCCTACGATCAATATTTTTCCTTCCACCCTTTACAACGGTATCACTAGTGTACCTTCAATAAAACTCTTAGGTACGCAAGTAAGACAGTTCTTCCAGTCCACTGTGACATGCAATGGGCAGCAGTGTGCTAGATGCTCCACTAATCAGTGCTAAGTCAGTGATCTGGTAGTGACTATCCAAGAGAGATCTGACAGCTCAATCTTTCGATAGAGACAGGTGGGTTGGGCATTTAGATAAGCGACGTTCAGTTACAATGATGTTTCAGGATTCGATCCTTAGAGAAGAAACCCTAGAGAAAACGAGCGATCTTACAAACCAGTGTCATCTACAAGAAATGACTTTTGCCAAATATACGTAGACGGTAACAATATAACTAGTTGCAATGTGTATCCCCGGAGTATCTCCGGATATGTTCGGAGTAATGCCCCGTCTAGAGAATACGGTTGTGCATATGCAAAACAAGTAGCCATTCTCAACATTCGCCGATAGTGTATATAATGCCAAAGGTTCAGATTGGGGACAAGGCTATACACCCGTGCCTTCTGCACTGTATGTCCCACAAAGAACGTTCTCACTAAATCTCCTGTTCTAAACAAATTACATCGTCATGAGTTCCAAAGATACGGATGACGTTTTAGATTTCATCAACTCCCTTCCAGACTCCAAGCGTAGCACACCCAAACCGGTTCCTCAATCGGAAACAGGAGACGACCTCTTGGATTTTTTGGATGAGCTTAGTGCTCACGAAAAAGCCGCTAAGCCAGTGGGATCATCCCGGGGTAAGTTCGAGCCGAAGAGGAGGGAGGAAGAGAAGCCAAAAACAGAAGATGCAGCTGTGCCAGCTAAAGAAACTGCATCGAAAGAAACAGCCAATCCTCTGGCTGAAACAGAAGATACCTCAAACACTCAGAATACTCAGAACACCCAGATTCCTGCTGAAACACCATCACAAGATGAAGCAACCAAGGAAACTCCTGCTGAAATGTCACTGTCTGCTGCAACAGATGAAGCTGCAGACCCAATTGCATCCATTCTGTCGTGGTGGAATAACGAAGGCTCATCCAAAGTATCGTCGTTTTGGGGATCCTTAACTTCCAATGCACACCAATTGGGAGAAACCACGTTCCAAATTGCGTCTACAACTTCTCAACAGTTGAACCACCAGCGCCACAAGTTTATTTCAGAGCATTCGGGTGCGTCAGACACAGAACAGAACATTTTGCATATTTCAGACCGGTTGAACTCCATCTTGACCACTATGTCGCAACAGATCAAAGACGGTTTAATCGACAAAGAGGATGAGCTCTTGAACATATTGTTAGTGCATGACTTGTCCAACGTGAATTACTTGGACAGCGTTTGCTCGCAAAAATTCAATAAAGTAATGAGCCAGGTCGAAGGAGGCATCAAAGTAACTGTGAACAACTTCAACCATAAGCACGAGCAAGAGGATGGTCTGCTGCGCTTTTACGAATTGGACATGTTTCATGGAAAGGCTATTGATGGCGAGAAATTGTGTTTTGCCAACTTGGAAAGTGCCATCAAAGATTATTTGAAAATCACTGGCGCAGAGACAGAAGCTGATGTGTCCTCAACCTCTGAAAAGAAGATGGAAGAAGACGACGAAGATGCGAATGATAAAATCAATAAGTCAAACATCTTTATTGCTATCCAGCCGATCACCACTTCTACTAGTGACAATGAAGAAAGAGCAGAAAATGACGGCATTGCCTTGATTGAGGCCAATAATGCAGATTCCTTCTCTTTTACGATGATCTTGAAAGATATAACCAATAACATCACTATAATCAGTAAGACCCAGCCATTCCCATTGAAGTGGGTTCGCTGGGTTTCTGGAGACAGGAACGATATTGAAGCCGTTTTCGGCAGCGCTACTGATGAAGACGCGATAGATCCTGGGGAATGGGTTAAGGAGTGGTTGCGTGACGGCTTATCCTTGTGTTTTGCCGTGGTGGCCCAAGAATATGTCACTAAGAGAATGGGTATTTAAGAGGCGTATGTTCGATATGACGGAGGCGTGAGTGCAATTGAGAATTGCAGATGTGGGTATGGATCGAATAGGGCAGAATATCATGTTAGCAAAGCTATTGTATCTTGTGATTGCGTTATTGAACCAAGCGATCATTGTATCAGAGTTCGAAAAACAGATAACAATTGTATCGATCTCCATTTTACATATCACCGAACAACTACTCCTTGTTCTACAATTCATCATTGAAAAATCCTGATTACCCATTATAGTGCCATCTATAAATCAAAAGAGGTCGGCAAACTCTGCTATGTGAGGGTGGACAGCAATTGCATCAGAGCGAGCCTGTTTTCTCGTCTCTGGTTGTCCTGCCACGTCTATATGTTCCATTCTGCTCTTCTGCGTCCCGCACGAGAAGTAGTTTTGCATGATTCGATCTAAGCCCTCGTCGTCTGTGGCAATTAACCGGTTTTCCCAGTCCACGATGAATGGTGTCAAGTCGTCCACAGTGTGATTGGCAATCTTGTCAAGATATCCACTCTCGGACTCCAACACCAAATCTGCGACAAACTGCTTGCGCTTTGAATTATTCTTCACGTGATGGTCACAGAACAGATGGTTTGTCGCAAGCAAGTTTGGGAAGATCGCTTCAAAAGCCTTGGCGTTCTGCGGATGTATGTTGATGCATTCCTCGTGTACAAAACGGTAGGTGAGGTACAGAGGCAACCTGTTGGTGCGAACGTCCAAGGAGTAGCGTGAGTTGGAGGCAAGCCTAGAAAGCAAGTGGTTGGAAAGTGTGGATGAAGGCTTGTGAAAAATAGTTACTGTTGGCGCAGAAGCGGTGGTTAGCCGCGAAAAGGGCTTAAGAAAACGGAGCGCCATGGCCAATCGTTGCTAGCAAGAATATATGGAAAGGAAAAAAAGTTGTGCTGATGTTAGCAGAGTTACCGATGAGCCGTATTTATAAGACACAAAACGTGTTTGCATTATACGATAAGGGAGGGGTATTCTCCTGTATACGAGGAGGGGAAATTATCCGAAGCTGCGGCCATCAACTTTGGGCCAACAACTCTTGTGCAGGTAAGACTCCCCGCCCTCCCCTCCTGTTTGGCCCATTCTTGCAGAGTGAAAAAAAAAAAAAGTGAAGGGCATTCTGCCCAACCGAAAAACTGCAATCCCCTCACTTGAGTTGTTTTGTCGTTGCATTCGGCGCTCGTACCACAATACTACCAGACGACGCTCGTTAAGCAACGATAAGGTATATGCAAGATCAATCCTCTGCCAGGGCAGATCGCCACAACTCCTTGTATGGCAGATAGTGTAAGGGTTGACAGCAACTCGCGTATTGATAGCCTTTGCCATATAAAAGAAAAAACACCTTGGTCTAGACCTACTTAGCCTTCGGCCCAGAAAGAGCCGTTACGTATCTTTTTTTCATATTGTGAACTTGAACGCAACGTAAGGTGCGGCGCTGTACAGTCCCATCGAGATTCCATGAGAAGAAGGTTGCGATAAGCGTAGAACATCTTCGAAAGCTCAAGCGACCAGACTCGCACTCACATACCAAGCACACATCTATCAGTTGGGGATGTCAATAGAAGTGGTAATTTCCATGGCTTCAGAGATCAATTCTTACAAAAGTACCGATGGTTGTTCAACGGATCGGTAATACTTCCAGAAATAGTTGAAAGGGAATTTACGTATGGTAATAGGGGGCTCAGTACTTCTCTTTTCTTTTGATTCACATAGGATTATTTCGATAACTGAACTTTTTCCTGTGGGATGCTGTAAGCTTTGGTCTAGATTTTACTCGTTCGCGGAAATCCTTCAATAATTCAATAATCGTCCCAGATTTTCATCTATGAAGCATGAACACATTAAATATTTAATATACTCCATACCTCAGGCACAGTCAATGCCAGGTGTCAGCAAAGTCATTGTGATTTGAACCATACTCTGTAAAGTGATGACCAACTACAATCGAATAATAATTGCGACGACATTCTATTACATTAGTCTAAATGGAGCACGCTATACACCTAGACCATGACTTTCAGGATGCAATACCAGGGTCATTTTCGACTCATCATTTACACTTCGTAGCCAAACACTTCTGGGCGTCGGTGGTCAAACACAGGCAAGTCCCTCCTAATGCGTTCCACATGGTCCAAATCAACATCTGCCGTCACAATCTCGTAGTAGTCTCCATCAGAATCAGTCTCACCTCGCTCATTATACGTCGGCGCCTGCGCCAACACTTCTCCCCATGGACCTATCACCACAGTCTGGCCATAGCTGACACGTGGCCCACCACCCTTCCGTTCTTCAGGTGGCAAGTCTGCCTCCACATCATGGGAACCGCATTGAGCCGCCATAACTACATAACATTGTGAATCTATCGCCCGTGCCCGTCCCAAAGCAAGCCAATGCGCCTCACCCGTCCGTGTGGTGAAGGCCGAAGGGTATGTGAGAATATTGGCTCCCAAGCGACGGAGACGGAGAGCAAGCTCTGGAAAGCGGATATCGTAACAGATAGCAAGACCCACATGGAAGTTGCTCCACGAAGCATTGTTGACAGGAAATGGCTGCAAAAGCTCCTTGCCCGCTTCTACAGACCGCGATTCCTGCAAAACTGGTCCGTTCGTGATGTTAACATCAAAAAGGTGGAGCTTCAGGTAGCGGTGCAAAATGCGGCCGCGGTTATCAATCCACAACTGGTTATTTTGCACCTTGGCTTCCTTATCATGGCCTGGCTCATGCACTCCCAACGCCACAAAAATCCCTCTGTCCTCTTCTGGACCCGACGACTCGTCAAACAAACGCTTCACCAGCTGTTGGACATGAGAAATAAAGTCTGTATGCGAGCGACTCGCCAAGCGGCGCGAGTGCGCTGCATCTCGGGAAATGTAATCAGCAGCTTCAGGAAGAAACAAAACTTTGGCGTTTTGGGCAGCGGCAGCAGCGACGAGTTTGGCCACCACTCGGGCATTTTGCGCTAAGTCTGCCGACGAGCACATTTGCCCAGCGGCGATTTTCAACATACCCATTTTTCAGTCAGGATTGTGTTAATGAAACTGCAGTTAAAGTTGCAGCCAAAGAAAAGTAGTAGTAATAGTGTAGTACCAGGGTGTGGCAGGGAAATGTGGTTTTTGGACAATTGTGGTTCAGCCGTTTGAACCGAAAGCGATTGCTTACCAAGAGCCTGCGAATTGAAGTTTTGAATGCAAATAGAGTGTCTATAAAAGAGATTATCTAGCAAGTAGACTTCTTGTGACAGAGTATCGGTATTATTTGATCAACAATCCGTTTCTCCTATCACCTAATCGCGCCGTCTATCACGTGCACGGGTCCGTTTGGCAACGTAGCAGGAAACGGGACTCGAAAGGCGTGAAAGTGCCATTTCACGGAGATTCCCCTAACCGCAAAGGAGGAAGGCAATCCAAGATTGTGGTTCAGTTTGGAGCGGGGAAATGAAGACTTGGTGTCTATTGTTGGACATTGTGTGTGCAGGGTACAAACACTGTGGTTGTCGCATGTTCATTGATGCGAGATAGGCACAAGAAAAAAGAACCATGTGAATGTACCGAAAATTCTGTTTGCTCGTGGCTCCAAATCTAGCACTAGCACAATTTCTTTCGGTTCGCTTGCTAATGCTTTTGACCTCCTAAAGAAACATTAAAGATTTACAAAATTTTCTACCATTAACGTAACATCATGTATTGGACTATATTGTCTGGCTTAAGCCTTGTTCACTGGACCAGCAGTAAAAACTTCATCTGACGAAAACACAGTAGGTTCAAATGGTTGCTCAGTTGCCGAAACGTCTTCAGCCAGGAACGCATCGTCGTTGGATACGAGGTGGCGGTTCTCGTGGTCAACATTGTTGAAATTAATGCAACGCTGTCTTGAAGAGAAAAACCGACTAGCTGGTTGTTGAGCGTAGGCTGGCATCCAGCAGCGGGAAGCAGTCTTAAAAGTGGCGAGAGACAAGTATTGCTTGACCATGGTATGCTATTATTGTGTATGTGTGTGAGAAATGAAGGTGAGTAAATGCTGAAGAGGAAAAGGGAAGTGATTGTGGGAAAATTCTTGTCCTTATATATGCTGGAGAAACAGCTCCGATAGCCCGGCCTTGAGTCACGAATGATTCATCTGCGTCGTCCTGCAGAATACGGTGCAATCAAGCCACTGGATGCATTTTTGGTATGCCGATTTGGTGCTTTGTTCTTGTCCCTTTCACTTTTTTAACTTATTGCTTGTTTCCACAAGCCAGTCTTTTCACCCATGACCAGATTTTCTTCCATCTTTCTCTCTTTTGTAACGTTGGTTTCGCTCATGAGACAGAATAATGTGATGACGCACGCTGATGTACCCCGGATCTGCGCTTGTATGACACACGACTATTTTCTGTCCATACGGGATGATTATGGTCCGATTCCGCGCTCTTAACCAAGGAACATTCCCTTTCCACCGG
Organism: Clavispora lusitaniae; assembly: GCF_014636115.1. Taxonomy (NCBI): domain Eukaryota; kingdom Fungi; phylum Ascomycota; class Pichiomycetes; order Serinales; family Metschnikowiaceae; genus Clavispora; species Clavispora lusitaniae. Next base: position 2,238,130 of record NW_027093975.1, on the reverse strand, counting down.
TGCGAACAGTTTCACATGGCGTCGCGGAAGGAGAACCGCAATTACTACAGAACAGTAACATAACCAAACCACGGTTGTCTATTCTACTGCATTACCACGTTTACAATGTTTTTTTAATTAATTTTTTCTCTCAGCATTGCCGCAAACCAAAAGGTATTAGGTCACGTGCACACAGTATCGCACAGTGTGCTTTTCCATTTCTCCGGACCCCGGTCCTTTTGTCCGCGGCAAAATCTGGGGAATCCACACTACACATTCTTTCTGAAAAAACAGACGAGAACAGCTCAACATGGGAACAGGCTGGGAGCTAACAAAAGCTCTAAGAGAAAAAATATACCAGTATGCCACGTATCCACAGACGTCTGTTAGCATTCGCCAGATGGTTCAGTTTGGTCCGTCGCCGTCGCCTGGCTCCATTTTTTTGGCTTCCCGCTTCATAGTCGAAGAACTACCTATTCGTCTTGCGTTGAAAGTGAAGGACCTAGAAAACTCGCCGATGGGCCTTCTAGAAATGCCATCCACCATCAAAGTCAAGAACTGGTACGCACAGTCCTTCGAGGAACTCACATCATTGCCCAAACCACACGTGGATGAAAAACTCCACCAGATGTTGTTCAGCAGCGACTCCGCGCAGCGGTTGAAAGGTGGAGACAGAGATTTTCTGGGTGTGGCTGAAACTTCTAACTTGGCACAAGAACAGAAGTCTAATCCAGCCGTCAACAATGAATTTTCTGATGATGGCATTGTAGTGAGACATTCTCCGTCGTCATGGTCGTCATCTTCTTCATCTGCATCCTCTTCTTCACAATCGTCTCTTGCGTCTTCCACCACGTCAGCTTCTTCTTCAGTGAGATCTGACTCTCCCACTTATGGCTTAACCTACTTCAATCCGTGTCCCATGAACATTGTTTGGCCTAAGGAAGTCTATGACTACAATAAGTTGGTCTACGATGCACTCACAAAAATAAAAAAAAGACACGATGCCACTGTTGCTACAATGGCCCAAGGTGTCCAAGAATGGAAAACGGAACATAAGTTAGTGACAGTGAACTCGGCCATCCAAACATTTTTGGATCGTTTCTATATGCTGCGGATCGGCATCCGTATGCTTATTGGACAACATATTGCCCTCAACATGTCACAAGCTTCTCCTACAAGACAACGTCTACTGACTTTGATCAATGGCTCTAACGGCAATAGCAACAAAAACGGTAAAAGCAATTATGTGGGAGTCATTTGCACAGAATGCAATGTCAGTGAAATTGCTGAAGACGCTGTGGAGACTGCAAAATATATTTGTGAAGAATACTATGGCCTTTTCGAGGCACCTGAGGTGCAGTTGATTGCACCACAACTGCTGGTGAGCTTTATGTATGTACCAGGTCACCTTATCCACATGTTTTTCGAAGTTTTGAAAAACTCACTTCGTGCTACTATTGAATTCCATACCCCTCGTCTCAAGCGGGAGATGATGGCCGAAAACCCAAATCTCAAAGAAGATGATATCGACATCAACGATTTGACATTTCCACCTATAAAAGTCATCATCAGTGAAGGCTCAGAAGACATTACTATTAAGATCTCGGACGAAGGTGGTGGTATAGCACGGAGTGAAATTCCATTAATTTGGACCTATTTGTATACCACGATGGATAAGACACCTACTTTGGATGCAGAGTACAATCAGACCAGCTTTAAGGCGCCAATGGCAGGCTTTGGGTACGGCTTACCAATATCACGGCTTTATGCCCAGTATTTTGGAGGTGACTTGAAGCTTATCTCTATGGAGGGCTACGGTACTGATGTGTACATTCACTTGAACAAGTTGAGTAGTTCACTGGAACCGCTTCCCTAAGTTATTCAGACAGAGAAGCTTGATGAATTCAAATCTTTTCTGAAAAGACATGCTTGGCTCGAATAACGGAGCCAGAAACGAAATTTAGTGACATGACAAACCTTGTTACATATACGTGATGATATACTTACGATAGTTCTACAATGCCAATAAAAATTATCTTATCTCTGAACACAAACGACTGTGTGGAATAATGTAAAATCACAGTTACTAGTGTAGCGATAAGTTCACATGACATTACTTTGTGAATCCATTTGATAACCTAAACCATTCGTTATAAAGTATTATTTTTTTCTGGAAAGTTTACTCGCAAGCAGCCTTTCTACATAGAAAAAATTTTAGTAGAAAGAAGCTAAGCAAAGATATTAGGAAGGGCTATTGTTCTAAGTTGACCCGAGGATGCAAGTGTGGGGTGCGACTCAATATTTCTTTTTGAGTCACAAGGCAAATCTCCATTCCTCGGAGCGTGGAAGAATCCACACAATTACAAATTCGAAGGAAAGGATAATACCCTACCAGAAATAGCTGCCCTTGCAAGTGATACCCCCCACTTTTCGAAACCGAAATTTCTTTCCTCTGATAATTCTCCACTAGCAAAGTAGACCCTTGTGACCAGTTTTGTGTGCACTCCCCCAAGCTCTGCATTATCAACAGATTCTGAGGGAAAAAAAAAATCCATATTCAATTTTTCTTCACCATGTCAACACCCAGAGCAAAACCATGGGAGGTTGCTAGCGGCACATCTACAGCAGCAGTGTCGGGTAGTACCACGCAGGCGCCGCTTGGTTCAGATTCAGAAGCCCCAGCGGCAGTTCCAGAACGTCCAACTTCTTTGACTGATCCGTCTTCCAGCTCCTCTTATAACTACGGCCAAGCGTCCTCAGGATATGGCTCCACTGGGTATGGTACCGGTTATGGTGGTTCTAGATATGGGTCAGGCTTGGGTGGCTCCATGTACGGCTCTGGATACGGCTCGTCTATGTATGGAGGTTACGGTTCAGGTATTGGTGGCTATGGTTCCTCTATGTACGGTGGCTACGGCTCAGGAATGGGCGGCTACGGCGGCTATGGATCAAGTATGTACGGAGGATACGGCGGTGGCATGTATGGACCAAACGGAATGCAAGGCCCTGGTGGAATCGCCGAAGGCACACAGGCCACGTTTCAACTTATCGAATCGATTATTGGTGCCGTCGGCGGATTTGCGCAAATGCTTGAAGCTACGTATATGGCTACTCACTCTTCATTTTTCACGATGGTGTCTTTGGCAGAACAGTTTGGCAACTTAAAGAATACATTGGGTTCACTTTTAGGCATATTTGCCATCATCAAATTCGCCAAAAAGCTACTATACAAGATCTCCGGCCGCACTTATAACCACGGCATCAGTGCGGAAGATTTTGCCAAGTTCCAGAATAAACAAAAGAAGTTGGAAGAAAGTCTCCGCAAGACGCCACAGGGTGGCAAATCCCGCATCTCCTTCAAACCACTTTTGTTGTTCTTGGCAGCCTCTATTGGCTTCCCATACTTACTCAGCAAGGCAATTCAAAAGCTCAATGAGCAACAACAGTCGCAACAGCAGAGAAGACTTCAAGAACAACTGGGCATGGCTGCAGGCACCCGTAACCCTCTTGATCCCAAGAACTTGGAATTTGCTAAAGCGATTTATGAGTTCAATCCAGAAAATCCAAATGTGGAGATCGAGCTAAAGCCAAAGGAACTTGTGGCCATTTTGTCAAAATTGGACCCTCTCGGCAATGAAAGTCAGTGGTGGAAAGTGCGCTCTCGTTCAGGGAAAGTGGGCTATGTTCCTCTGAATTATTTAAGCATCATAGAGCGGGCACCGAAACAAGTCGAAGCTTCGCTGTCGGACCCTGTGGCCACGAAATTTGTCGATGAATTCCAGAAACAATAAGGAAACACGCACATGTGTCTTGGGTCAGGCTGTTTGTATCTTATCATTATCCAGATACAGATATGTAATATTTAAATCAACGGATGATGCAGAAAGGACTGGATACAATGATAGGAAGTATTATATGCCGCTTAGTTCACTCCTTTAGTCAATTTCAACAATTTTCTAGGTCAAATTAGCGAATTGACCTACTGGCACATAAAATACCTACTGGTGCATAGAATGTAACCGACTGCTCTCTGAGTTTAAATGAACCACTGGTATCATTTCTACAATTCATCTTTTAAATAAACTTCATTTCAGTACTCATATTTTATCTTCCGACAGCGTCGTCTGGGCGCTGTTGCTCCAACTCGACCTTAGAACCCTTGTCAGCCAAACTCTCGTATCCAGCGTGATTGGCCTCGACTCTAGCTCTTTCCTTGGCCTGGACCGCCGAATCTTTAACGTCTTCGGCCTTGTCTCCCAAGGTTTCCTTCGCTTCTTGGGCCTTGTCGCCCAAGGTCTCCTTGGCATTCTCAGCCTTTTTTCCCAAAGTTTCCTTGGCTTCCTCAGCCTTGTTGCCAGCTTTGTTAAAAGCTTCTTGAGCACTAGGAGCATCCTTAGTGACAGATTCGGCAGTTTCAATGCCGTCGGCCAAAACCTCGCCAACCTTCTTGTTGGTGATATCTAGGGCTTCCTTAGGATTAGGCACGTTTTCTGAAGCTTTCTTCGCTGTGGTTTCAGCAGTGTCAATGCCATCAGCCAATACTTTGCCCACTTTCTCGTTGGCCTTGCTTAAAACCTCTTTGGTTTTACCAACCACAGATCTTGATGCAAGGGAAGTTGAAAATGCTCTAGTTGCGGTGGGCGCGTAAGTAGGTAATCTGGAAAGGGCAAGTCTGAACATGGTGAATATTTTATAATGCTACATAGAAGCCTCTTATGGAGGGCAGCTAGTATTTATATCTCTGCAATAGCAAAGATTGCTTCCATAATCTCTAGGTCACGAGCGACAGCAAGTAGCAAGCAAGTGTTAAGGCGCGCAATACATACTTGTGTCGCTTATATAACTGAATATATAATATGTGGGGGTATCATATACTACAAATGCGCCGAAGGTTCCGTCCTGTCGCTTATTGTGTCCGTCGTAACATGATTTTAGATATGTTGTATGACATATTCCACTATCCCACTGCGTATGTAATATGATGAGGATTGAAATTGTGGGAGTGCATTTAAGTCACTCGCTAATTGAGTAGCAGTGACGTATGTAAGAGCTCTGCCGTCTAGCCAAAGAGACTGTAATAATTGCAAACCAAATTTAGATTTGTTAAACAACTATTATGGGTTACCTCGTGGTAAATAAAGAATATAGAAGTGGTTTCGTGGTCTAGTTGGTCATGGCATCTGCTTAACACGCAGAACGTCCCCAGTTCGATCCTGGGCGAAATCATTCTTTTTTGTTATCTTTCTTTTTTTTTGCAACATCGTACAGTGAAGGCAATGCCAAACTCCAACTGTTGTATTGTCAATTGGATAATGTACTATGATCCACATTAGTATCCGCATTTGAATTGAGTAATTAGATCCTGAGAGGTGCGTGCAGTTACTTCAAAGAAGTACCTCATTCGTAGTATTGACCTACACATTTCAACAATAATTCCTTTTAATCGATTGTTAAAGCCTTCGGTCGCTTTCAAAAGATTGAATCTTTTTATCAATTTCTTCCATTTCTCTTTTTCTGTGCTATTTAAGTGTGCTTCTCCTTTGTTGTAGTTTTTCTTCTCACTAGACCGTTAATGTTGTTCACTGGGATAGTCTTCTCACTAATCAGTGCAGTGATGTTATTCGTGGGTTGAGTTCTGGTCTCATTCAGTGCATCAACACCGTTTGTTGTTCGTGTTCTCTTTCTAATTAGCCCACTTATATTATTGACTTCGGGCTTCCTTTTCTTCACAAGTCCGCTCACATTATTGGCTTCCACCGCATGCTTCATGGTTTTATGGGGATCACTGGCGGACACATCAGTTTGTCCTTGCACTTGCTTCTTCTTCCCATCAACTCGTAATGGTGAAATATTTACGCCAAGCCTGCGAAACATTTCCGGTAGACTGTAGCGAGTTAAAGATTGAATGTCTTCCTTGATGCTAAAGTTTTGGCCTTTGATGAGTTCAATGATTCTTTTGTATGTCCGCAAAGAAACAACGGTTGCATTCTTCGCTTCCGAAGAAAGTTCCTGTTCGAATTTTTGAACGCACCCAATTATTCCCACTGTGTTGCCCAATCTGAATTCCAGTCTGTATCCCAACTCATTCCAGAATTGAGTTTGAGTCACATTTCTGTACCGTCCTTCAACGATCAAATGCTCTAAAAATCTACCTTTGGGGTCGTCAGGGAAAACTGGAATGCGGAACACAGCTAAGTCCAGATTGTCGTCCGTATATATATTGCCCACGTTCCAGTTCGATGCCTTTGGCAAGTAACGTCTCACTTCTTGAGGATCAGAACCAGGGATGTCAGCCTTGCAATCCCAGCAGTCACCAAGGGATTTATGGAGCACTGATATCCACCATTTTAAAAGACCATTGCCGTCTGCAACGTGCTTCCCCGGGTTCTTCTCCGATTTGGGAAAGATATACGCGTTGGCGGAGCGGGTAAACAATGAAAGGCTCGTCGAAATTGAGTTGTAATTCCATCTTTTGTCTGTAGATAAAGCACTGGTTCTCGAAAGAGGCAAATCCCTAGCATGATAAAACAGGATAGAGTCGTAAAAGGCAGGGTCAGATTTGAGCTGATGGCTGAGATCCATAAGCGTGTTGACAACGCTGAATTCACTTTTCTTAGCGGATGCGGTCGTTTCTGTTTGGTGTTGTTTGCGCCAAGAGACGTTGGCCAAGTAAGCATCTGGGGCCAAGGAAACCAAGTACTTGATGAACTGGGCAATGATACCTGCCGCGGATAAGCGGCGTGTTCCCAATCCGCTTGTATCCGCTTTGGACACGAAAAAATGTCTATGGAGTACTCCGTTGTCACAGGTGAAATATACATACACTTCGACGGCTAGCACTAGGCATTGTGACGCTTCTTCGACAACGTATAACAAATGCTTCAGCTTCAAAGTTGGAGGACCTGACACAATTAGTGGTTTTACCTGGTATGCTATAGTGCGTAAATGCACTACATGATGGAGCCCTTCTAGATATGGAGAAAACTCCATTGGAGCTTAGATGGTGACGTTGGAGAACACGTTAGCGCGCGTCGCAAAGAACTTCTGTGCAGATTCAAAGTGCGCTAACTATGAATAGTAAGTCAAACCTTGGACATAAAGATAAGTCAGTGATATGCAGATAAGCTGAAATGTCTCCATCCCTTTTCATACTACCCCATTTTGAAAATGTATTATGCTATACTGGTGTTATCCTGAAAGTGTTATTCCTTTTGCTTCATACATGACATCCGTCAGTCGTGTTCTTGGTCTTAGGGATTCGTGAAGACTGTAGCACCAAAAACTTATAATATTATTCGCCACGGCGATTCGCTTCGCCTAGCGCCTTGAAATATGGTTCCTTGTGCATGCGTCGTCATTAGTACTTGCACGACTTTTATTTTCTCCGTATCTTTAGGCGCTATGAGGGTCATGGGAGATGCTGGATTTCCCAGCATAGGAAAATGTTTACTTTCAGTTGAACTTTTTCGCCCTTTGTAATCTCTAGGCAATCTGTTTGGAGGTGTCACGTCAGAAGAGGCGGAACTTCAAGCCAGATGCGAAACGGAATGCGATATCAAGCCGTGGGAGTAGTGCATGCACTACAGTTGATAACGTATGAACACGCATCCGGCTTCTTGATTGGGTGTGCAAACCTATCAAAATAGTACATGCAGTTCACTATCAGGTATCACTCGTATCTTCCCCGAAAAAAGCAATGCACACAACATCCTCGCAGCCACTATATAGTCTTGGCCTCTTGCCCCTTCGGTGTCGTAACTTATCGTAGCGAATGTACTAAAGGCTCAGAAATGTCAATGTTCTCTCCTAAAGTCTCTAAGCGAGACCCCGAGCTCCATCCGGTCAAGTCTCAAGTTGTTATCGATGACTTGCGTATCCAATCTGTTCTTTCAAACCAGTCGGTTGTGTTGAACATTGACCATGAGGTGGACTCGGATGAAGCCATGATCTTGGCCTTGGGTTACAAACAAGAGTTCAAACGTGAGTTCTCTATGTTTTCTATCTTTGCTGTCTCTTTTTCCGTGTTGGGTTTGCTTCCTTCTGTCGCCTCTACCTTTGATTACCAACAATTGGTGGTTGGTGCTTCTCCTTTGCCTTGGCTTTTCGCAATGATAGGTGTCACGGCCGTTGCCTATTCTATGGCTGAGGTTGCTTCGGCTTTCCCTACTTCTGCTGGTACTCCGTATGCCGTGTCTCAGTTGGCACCTAAAAAAATGGCTCCCTTTTTAACATGGCTCACTTGTTTTTCTAACTGGATGTGTCAAATCACTGGCGCCCCTTCTGTGAATTACACGGGTGCGTGGTTGATGTACTCTTTGGGTTCTTATAATACTGGGTTTGTGCCAACCAACGGTCAAGTTTATGGATTGGCAACGGCCATTATGTTCTCGCATGCAATCATTTCGTCTTTGCCAACACGTTTTTTGGCGCATTTTAACAACGCTGGTACGACCGTCAATATGGTATTTTTGGTGATTGTGTTCATTGTGATTTTCGCTGGAAACGACAGAGTCAACATGTATGACGGAAAAATCCCCAAGTTTAACTCCAATAGTAAAGCCTGGAGCTTTACCAACCAAACGGAGTTTCCTTTGGGTGTTGCTGTCGTCTGTTCTTTCCTCGGTGTCATCTGGGCCATGTCCGGTTACGACTCGCCTTTCCACTTATCTGAAGAATGTGCCAATGCAGCTGTGGCAGCGCCAAGAGCCATTTGTCTCACGGCTACTTTTGGTGGCTCGGTTGGTTTCCTTTTCATGTTGGCTATTGCATACACCATGGTTTCCATCGAAGATGTGGCCGCAGACCCATTGGATTTGGGCCAGCCTTTTGTCACATACTTGGCTCAAATCATGTCTAAGAAGTTGGTGATGCTTTGCACAGCCTTAACTGTCGTCTCTTCATGGTTTATGGGTTGCTCTTGTATGTTAGCCGCTTCCCGTGTCACGTTTTCTTACTCCAGAGACGGACTTTTCCCTTTCTCCCGGATTTGGTCTCAGGTCAACCCAAGAACGGAGACTCCCATCTACGCGGTGTGGATCAACATGCTTTTGGGCCAGCTTTTTTTGCTCTTGATGTTTGCAGGTGATACTGCCATTGGAGCTATTTTCTCTGTGGGTGGTATTTCGTCAATGATATCTTTTGTCATGCCAGTGTTTTTTAGAATCACCACATCCTACGAGACTTTCAAGCCGGGACCATGGAACTTGGGAAAATATTCTCGCCCCATTGGTATTGTTGCATGCGCCTTTGTCATCATGATGGTGCCATTCTTGTGTTTCCCTACGGTCAAGGGCAAGGACTTGGATGCTAACTCTATGAACTGGACAGTGGTGGTCTACTTTGGGCCCATGTTGATTTTCATTATCTGGTGGATTGTCGACGCACACAAGTGGTACGTTGGACCTAGACCTAATATCGGCGAGTATATGGTTCAAGAGCCCTCAGACAATGTTGAAATCTTGCAAGGGGTCGTAACGAGCAAGGACGAAAGCTCGACGGAAAAGAAGGAATAAATAACAATTTAATACTATACAATGTTTGCACGAAAGTAGCAGTGGTGTTGGACAAGAAGCGTCTCCTACCATGCCCGCGAAATGCATGCAAGAAACTTCTTCGCTCCACGAGACGCAGGGACATGGAGTCGCGGGCCCAATACTTATTAGTCGTCGGATAATTCCGGACACAGTACTATATTGGTGGCTGCTGCACTTGTGCATTTCAGTGCTTTGTTCCGGTTTTATAAGAAAAGTTCTTTCCAATGCTGGTTATTGAATATATCCCCCAGTCTCTGGTCCAGCGCCGTGTTCGGATAATCTTTCTCTTGTGGCACATTTCCCCAGCACGCTCGCCTCTCGGGCATGTCGTCCTGCACCAACGCAATAATTACCCATGTGGGCACTCTATGTCCTGTCTATTATCTAGTGGGTCATAAGACTACTAGCTGATTCAGGCATACATTTAGTGAAGAATCTTCCCAGCACAAAAGTCAAGTTAGAACTTCAGTGAGACTTTAAAGTCTGGCACATCTCTACCACCAATTTATTCCGCGTTCCGACCTCTTCCGCAGGCCCATTTACGCCCCCATCCTGTCCGGACTATCTTTTCACTCGGTTTTTTTTCCATCTCCACCTTGTTCAACGTCGGATTCAGCCAGACTATTTTGCATTGTTGACGCTCACCTCCCAAGCGTTCAAACATCTTCGAAAATCCAGCACCATGCAGTTTCATTACATGGCTCCGTGGATTCCCTGCTTCACGTCTGCCATCGAGGGCGAGTTGGCGGCAAAAGACCATAAACCACCTTTCACGCTGTTCCAATTTGCATCGGTGGACACAGATGGTTTTCCTCATAACAGAACTGTGGTTTTCCGTGGTTTTCTCTTTGATAATAAGAGCAATAATGTCTTGACGTTTTGCACAGACAAACGTATGGGCAAGTACGAGGAGTTGCTTCACAATGACAAATTTGAAGCGGTGTTTTACTTTGAAAAAGTCAAGAAGCAGTTCCGGTTCCGCGGCCGTGCCAAGATCATCGACGATAACCACTCGCCCAACTTGGACTTGACTGTCATCCAGCCTAAGCATATCATCGCTAGCAGCATGAATTCGGAGGATTCCTCGGACGAAGACGAAGACTCCGAAAGTGAGCTTCGCATTACTGTTGCCTCGTCTCGATCATCTGCGTCTCCCTCCGAAGACCACGACGTTTCGCCGCAACAAAGACCCATTCATTTCCCCATAATTTCGCCGTCATTGTTGCTGAACATCCAGCAAGAAAACTCAGCCATTTCGTTCTCATACCCCAATTTACACGAGCTTAGTGGCATAGACTTCAAGCCTCCCACTAAGGAAGAGTGGGATGGTGAGATTGCTAGAGTGTGGAACTCTCTTTCCAAAGGACTCAAGCTGTCGTTTAGAAGACCTGCACCAATGCTGCCAGTTACTGATGAAAACCATAATCTCATGGACAAGATCAGCCGAGGTGTGGACGGGAAAAAGGAAGAAAGTGGCATGAAAAACTTTGCTGTAGTAGCCATGTTTATTGACCAAGTCGACTACTATGAGATGGAGAAAGAGCGCAGGTATATCTATGTTAAGGACGACACCCATCTCTGGAGCGAACAAGAGGTATGTCCTTAATTCTGTTACGTGGGCTTAATCCAGTTTATATCCTCAATGAATTGTTACGACGGAAGTAAGTTTTGTGACTGTGCTTCCCAAATGAGTTAAGATACTTAGATTGCAAAGAAGAAGCGAATAGAAAAGAAAAATTTAGGGAAAAGGAACAGGGATGAAATGATTAGCATCTCGTTTTCCTCGAACGGTTTTTTCTTGTCTCGTTTCTTGCCCATATCGCTTTTAAGTCGCAAGAGAACAAGAAATACGGCGCGCAATTAAACACGCACTCCGCGTTTTTTGCCCAAAGATTTGCACTGTTGTTTACTCTTTAAATTCCCTGCTACATCTTTTTTTTCTCTCTTGTCAGAAATGCCTCCAAAAACCACTTCAGTATCTTCAAAGATGACTTATAAGGGTATGTCCTATTTTGAGCAGCAGAGAACTTTTAACGGTATATTCCTGCTTTTTTTAATAACTTCGCTAACATCAGACATGATTAAGTCCGCCATCATCTCTTTGAAGGAAAGAGCTGGATCCTCGTATGTGTGAATCTTGCTCAATTGAGTTTCGTATTCATCTGTGATACTAACCATTTAGTCGTCAGGCAGTCAAAAAATACATTTCTTCCCATTTCCAAATTAAAACTGCTACATTCGACTCATTGTTCAATTCTGCTTTGAGAAAAGGTGTTGAGGCCGGAGATTTTTCCCAACCCAAAGGACCTTCTGGTCCCATTAAAGTTGTTAGAAAAGAGAATATAGTGGACCCAAAATCTTCCAAAATAGTGAAGAAGAAATCCTCCCCAAGCGCTTCCCGAACAAAATCTACTTCCAAACCTCTGTCATCAAGCAAATTGACAAAGACGAAAGTTGCGAAGTCCAAAACAGTTCCAAAGGTTGTGTCGAAACCTAAAGTGAGTAAACTGAAGACTGCTGAGAAGTCTAAAGCCGCTTCAAAGGCCAAGGCTTCTTCAAAGACTAAGGTCTCATCTAAAACTCAAGCTGTTTCGAAAACCAAAGCACCTTCTAAGCGTGTCGTGAAACCAAAACTGCTGGTGAAAATTGTTCCGCTCGCGTCTACTAAAGCTAAAAAGACATCCAAGACGACTCTGAAAGTGAAGAGTGCATCTAAGAAAGCCGTTTCAAATGCCTCTGGAAAGGTCACCAAACCTAAAGCGGCCCCTAAGAAGACGACGACGCAGAAAGCACCAGTGAAGAAAGCACCAGCGAAGAAAGCACCATTGAAGAAAGTTCCAGAGAAGAAAAATGCAGTGAAAAAAGCCACGAGGACTAAGGCTTGATAACTCTGGACCCTTTGTCTTATAGACTGAAACTATCTGTACATTAGAATCCTTTTTTTTTTTTTGTGTGTGTGTTGGCGTGAGCCACGGGAATTCATACCCAGTATACTTCCTACTTGTCTTACTACTTGTCTTACTACTTCCTTTTTGAAGGCCCTCTTTTCTGGTTTTTTTGCCCTAACTTTGTCTTAATATAATTGAAATGTTGTTTTTTTTGTCATCATTGAATTTCAAGTTCTAACTTCCATGTAGACCTCCATATGTTTAGTTGTGAACCTGGCAGACTGTTGTTCATACTGCATAGCTGCCTCATAATAAGTGCACGCGTCTCTTGAACAAGGCTGCATCACATACATATGATAAAGTCGTTGAAGCCTGTTACGTCCGTCATTGTTGCGGCTTTACTGCCTAAATATGGCATCGGTGCACAAGGGAAGCTTCCGTGGAGATTGAAACAGGAAATGAAATACTTTAAGGACGTCACCTCTGCTGCAAGAGAAGGTTCAATCAACGCGGTTGTGATGGGCAGAAAAACATGGGAATCTATTCCTAAAAGGTTCAGGCCTTTGCCAAATAGACTCAATATTGTTTTATCGAGATCGTTTTCGAATGAGGAAAAGGATGGCGTTCTCTATTTCAACAGTATCGACTCCATCATGTCTAACTTGGCCCAAAGCAATTACTGGTACCATGATAAACCTATAGACAAAATCTTCATTATCGGAGGAGCCGAGATATATAATTCAGTGATAAAAGGGGATTTGGTCGATAATTTGTTGGTTACGAACATCAGGTATGTCGGAAACCCTGAGGCGGAACCAGTTTTAGACACATTTTTGGACTGGGACATGTCTTTGTGGGAACAGAGTAATGTCTCCCGTATAAGAGAATTCCTGGAGGTCGAATTTGAGGAGGGAATAATCAAAGAGGGTGACTATGAATACGAGTACACAATGTGGGAAAGACGTAAATAATAGTGCAAATGCTTAGACAAAGACATTTAATTTTCGTGGTTATGCGTTACCAAATACTATCGGATCAAGTCCAGCTTTTGTTAGCATGCTAGTAATATTTCTACTAATGCTCTTACTTTAGTATGCGAAGTTGAGAGATTCGTGAGAAAGACAAATTCCCTTCCTTCATTGAATCATACTTAAGATCAAGATGATTTCAGTCTATTCTTGGTAGCGAAGAAGCAATGATGACAAATCTACAGTTTTATTAATTTATTTTTTCTTCTTGTTAGTCCTTTTTTTTTCTATAATCTTTCGTGATAGGCGTATAAGATTACAGCTTCCGCGCACGAAGAATCTTTCGATCTTTCAATAACCATGTTCGCCTCTCTTAGAAGATTCCAAGCCACGCCCGCTTATGGGGCACTTCTTAGTTCCCTTAAAGTGGATTTGAAGAAAGCAATGATTGCCAAAAACAATATGGAAAAGACAACCATTCGTTCGATTTTGTCCACGATCAAGAACAATGAAATCGATGGTGGAGCACAGACGGAATTTGAGTTGAGCAAAGTGCTTAACAAGATGGTTAAGCAAAGAGTTGATTCTGCACGTGAATTTCAGCAACAGAAGAGAGATGACTTGGCAGAAATTGAGAGCAAAGAGTCAGAAATCATAAAAAAGTATGTGGAATCTTTGCCAGTTGCATCAGATGAAGAAATCAAGGAAAAGTTGACCCATTTCTTGAACGAAATCAAAGCAAATGACGCCAACACGCATGTCGGTGCTATCTTCAAACAAATCAATGACGACTTAGCTTCTTCATGGGGTGCTGCTCCTTCTGTGATCAAGTCAATGGTTCCTCTGTTGTACAAGGACATTTTCAAGAAGTAGTAGAGGGCTGACTGTGGTTGACAACGTTGTGACTGGGTGGTTTTCGCATACTGCTTGTATAGTTTTGCTCATCTGTATATATTTCTGGTCTATACTTGAACAGTGAAAGCACATTCCATAACATAGGACATGGTAAATCTAACCACTAGCGATATTACTATAATTTTCTATTGAACAGCATCGTTTAGCAATATGAATCAGCACACAAGGGATGGTGTCGATGATGGCTATACGTGGTCTAGGTAACAAAAGAAAACAAGACGCAAACTGAGGTACTGAAGGGAAAGAGAACAAGATCGAAGAAAGTTATACAAATAGTAGAAGTCTATGAAAAAAAAAAAAAAATGAAAAATGATTTGTTCGGTCCTCAGAAATTTGCTAAGGAAGTCACACGGATTAACTTTCAGCACACTGCTCCTATTCTTCACTAAATACTGAACGTGACAAAACATTATTAATTGCAATAGCTAAAGCAATTTCAGAATAATCCAGAATAAATATAAGACCATTTAAAATACCTTTTGTCATGGGGTGGTACTCTAAAGAGTGCACAAGGTAGTCTCATGGTAAAAAAACAAAAATAAAATTGGGCGAGGAAGCAAACCCTATTGTCAACGGAAAATCACCACTACTTGGCTTCAAGAGATCATTGCGTTGGCATGTCGGAAGTATGTCTTTTATCATAAAGTTCTGCAAATAGAACTTCAAACTTCCTTTTTTTTGGCTTCATCATATACTAACTGTGTTTCAGGTGAAGAGAACGATCAGAATCACCACCCACCAATTCATCTTAAAAGATGTTCCTGCTGTGGAAAATTATCCAATGAGACAGTGGTCCATTGAGATTTCTATGTTAAATGATCAGGGCCAGGAGATTCCTGCCAACATTCTAGATAAAGTGACGTATACTTTACACCCTACCTTCGCCAATCCAATCAGAACATTGAAGCAGGCGCCATTCAAAGTGGAAGAACAAGGCTGGGGAGAGTTTGACATTCCTATTTCTGTACACTTGGTGGGATTGCCTGGCAAACAAGGAGAGCGTAAGTTCAACCACGATTTGAACTTTTTGCAAGAGAAATACACAGTGGACCACCCTATTCTGATTCCATTGAAAAATGCCCAGTTGAATAAGCTTTTGGCAGAGTCTGGTCCTGTGCCGGCAGAAGGTGATGCCAAACGGAAGAATGAGTCGGACGCAGCATCCAAACTGAAAAAATTGAAGAGCGCCAACGGTAACGCAACAAAAGGTAGCATTGATTTGGAGAAGCTCGCAAATGGCTTGACTAAGCTCAGTGAAGACGACTTGATTGTCATTGTGCAGATGGTCACTGACAATAGAACTAGTGACATGAACATCAAAAACGACGTTGACAATGGCGAGTTTACTATGGACTTATACACTTTGCCGGAACTGTTGTTGAAGAGCTTGTGGGAGTACGTCAAGAAGCACACGGGTGAGGCCTAGACCCAATAGAAATACTCAGGCAAAGCTTATGGCGAGCAAAAAATAGCGTCGCCCCGTGGGTGCCTTATGTCACCCAATGTTTCTATGTCAAAGAAGTTATCGGATTCATGTGCCTATGTAGACCACACCTTTATCGTAGAATCCCACGATGCTGTGGCCAAACCTTGCCCATCAGGACTGACCGCTACTTGCGAGATTCTGCCTGTGTGGCTTCCACCACCAATACCAATCAGCTCAATTATCTCGCATTTGATCAAATCCCATGCAATACATCCGTAATCGGCGTAGCATGCGTACATTATACGGCCAGAGTGGCTCACATCTAACGATACCACGCCAGGCGAGTCGAACCGCGACCACAAGCTTTCGGCGGATGAGGGCGACTCGAAGCTTTTGCATGGCCGATCGAAATGCTCCTTCAAAGAGTACTCTTCTAACTGGCAGTCCGCCCGCAAGTCAAAGAGCTTACAAATTCCCGAATCGCATCCAGCAACAAAAGAGTAACCTTGCGATAGCGGTGTTACACATTCCACATCTGACTTGGAGATACAGTACGAGTATTGCGGGCCCTGTGTGCGAGTGTCCCATACTTTGACATATCCATCAGCACCTGAGGAGAAAAACGTCTGCGGTGTCAAACTGCCGCTGCGTGGTACCAGTAACAGTAAAACGTCGCCCATGTGGTCCAAAAAATCCCGGACCTTGATATCTTTTGCAAAGTCCCAGAGTGCAATGGTCATGTCTCCTGACCCAGTTAAAACTTCATTATCGTTAAGAAATTCACAAGCAGAAACGTACGCCGTATGAGCACGTGGTGTTTTGCGCCCGCCTCTTCTTTCGCTGAGCTCTACGCTATCAGCATATGAGGCACCCCTCTCATTTTGGAAATTATTGACCCGATACACAGTGCACCTATTGTCCAACCCGGCCAGTGCAACAAAATTGCCTGAGTATGAGTAGGAGCACAGAAGTACCCATGAATTTTGCAACGGAATCGCCTGGAGTTTGAGTCCGGTCACTGTGTCCCATATTATCATAAACCCATCCTGACAAGCTGACAAGAGCTTAGTCGAATCCTGGCACCATTTGATTCCGGAGATTTTATCTCTGTGGCCCCTTAAGGTACCATATTGGCGAAGATATTTTTGAGGGGGAATCGATGCTATTTTTGCACCAATTTCTTTGAGTGTTGCGTCCTTAATGCCTGCATTTGTGCTTTGGACCTCGCCGTACAAGATTTGCGCCGTTTGACGAGCCTTGTTAAGCTCCACCAGAAGATTGTCAAATTTCTCCACCATGGTAGGATGTAGTTAAGGGCTGGACATTCAAGTATTTCTTTCAGGTACTCGTTTCATAAACTACGTGTGTATATCCTGCATTAGAAAACTTTAACCTTATAACATACAGATTATAGGGAGCCGTATCTAACTGCATAATGCAAGATAAGCTGGCGCCGCGCATTCTTTAGTCCCAGATTAACGTTTGGCTAGTCGCTCTCCAGTCCGAAAGGGGCCAATCACAAACAATGAAAATCAGAATAAATGGCCATCAGATACAAAGAACGAACGAAGGTAACTGAACGAATGGGGACACGACTGTTTCGGAAACGACACGACTCTTTTTCAACCCCGCCACAATTTAAGGCTAGTTAACATCCCTAATAAGTTGCATTGCATACCCACGAGGCTGCAGTGCGTCTTTTAATACATTACCATTATGCATATGGTAACAAAAAAAAGGCCACTTATGCAACTTTCCTTCTCTTTCGAGCTGCATCCTGCGCGGCGCCGTTAAATGCTGTTTCACTTCCTTCTCCATCTTTCTTTGCCACAGTTGGAACAGGAGCTGCTGCAGTCTTTTTGTTTCGTGCATTTTTCGCTCTCAGCTTATCGTCACGTTCTAGATCTCCTGTCACCTTCAGAAGATAAGCTGGAACAGGAAGACCCGATTTGAGAAAAAACATCTTCCAGTTTCTTGCCTTATCTTTTAGTTGCACTTGTGTCCTATTCTTCAATGACTCGTTGATCCGACCACCCTGCCCAAAAAGCTCAAGTATTGTTGACCACAGCGGTCCTTTAAGTTCAAGCGCATGACGCAATGCTTTCTCCTCTTCCCTTGTCCAAGGGCGTCTATTCGTAACTTTCCCTTGCATACGAGGGTTGATTCGTATATGTATCTGTTGTTCCTGAATCTCGCTGGGCAAAAGCGCAGACGTGATATCATTAATCTCTTGGCTAGCCGCGGGATCTATGTGATCCACTGCCGTGTTCATACTAACTTCTCGAAGTGTTTCTTCACTGTGAGGTGTATTGGAAACGGGAGGAGTGGTGGTTGATATAGGGGTGTTCAAATTTCTTTCAGAACGGGTATGTGGTTTTCCTCTCTTTCCCCAAATGAGGAAGCCCATATTCTTGGCCACGTAGTCAAACATTTCTTTTAGAAACTCAAACCACTCGTATTCTTCGCTTAGATTCGATCCTTCAGGGTAATTGAGTAAGGTTTCTTTCCG
The DNA here is from genome assembly GCF_014636115.1 of Clavispora lusitaniae. Lineage (NCBI taxonomy): Eukaryota > Fungi > Ascomycota > Pichiomycetes > Serinales > Metschnikowiaceae > Clavispora > Clavispora lusitaniae. Next base: position 2,219,912 of record NW_027093975.1, on the reverse strand, counting down.
TGATTTGCACCTTGCAACGAAATCTACTTCTGATGGTGACAACGACTTAACACCTCTTCTTTCGAGAAGAATTTGTTCCAAATTGCTAGGCAAAATGTCTTCCAAGATCTCCTCCCTGGATCTTTCTCCTGCTTCAATTGCGGAAATGTAGGCTTGCGTCTTCAAATCAAGATACAAAACTGCCTGAGACTTCAAGAGTTTACCCACTTTATCTCCAATGATCGTGTTTACACCACTTTGAAGACTCATATTGGAAGGATTCATATTGGACATGGAGTTGGCCGGGTCTAAGTTGTTGTACGGACAAAAAACATCTAAGAACGACTCATTCAAGTAGAAGAAACCGACTTCGATTGTGCCCAATGTTGCAGCTAAAAAGGTGGCGAGATTCACTTTTCGTAACGTCGATTCTATAGTTTGTTCACGACTTCTAAACATGCTAGGGGTTTTTTCTCCTTCCTTCCACATTCCTGGAGCCAAATGTTCAACAGTTAAAAACGGGTCCTCTTCGGAGTAAAGACGCTTCGTGAACTCAAAAAGGGAGGTCAAATCACGGAAAGCAGCACCTGATGGCGTTTCTGGACTGGACGCCAAATCAATTATCTTTTGATAGGGCCCTATGGCAAAAACACGGAGTAATTGGGACGCCAAGTTATCTAGAACAGGTAAAGAATTTATAAGAAGCTGGATCCGCGCAGGCAAATAGTCTGCTGCCACTATAGGTAAGGGAACGGCAGCTAATTGTACATTAGCCAACAGCGCAGCCGGGGGAACGTGGCTTGAAAGAGCATTGTACGCGGCTAACGCTGTATTCGTAGCTAAAAGTTCAGAGTCTGGAGGAATGTACCCTGGGAGATTGCTTTGTTTTTGATCCAGAGTATTCTGGTTCTTTTCGTCTTGAGTGTTGTCCACCATCGCTTGGTCTGTTGTAGCCCGTTTAAGCTCATCTGCAATCATCTGGAGACTCAGCTTCTCAGCTTCAGAGCCCATCACGGGGTCGTGAGTTTGGACGTTAAGCAGCTCCGATGGTTCCGTTTTAGCTTGATTTTGCGAATCTTCTAGGTGTTGTTGTGGTTGTTGCTGTTGCTGTTGTTGTTGTTCATCCCCGCGGTGATTATCTGGCAGCTCTTGGTGTTGCACTTGTTCTTGTTCTTGGTAGTTTTGTTGCTCTTGCCCCACTTCTAGCTCGGTTTGTTGCTTTTGTTGTTCTAATTGTCCTTGTTCTTCTTGTGCACCTTGTTCTTGTGTTTGTTGTGGTTGTTGTGGTTGTTGTTCTTCCTCTTGTGCATGTTCTTGACCTTCATGCTCCAGCTCATGGTTATTCGCACCCGTTCTACTCTCAGAATTGTCTGTCTCATTTTGCTGTTGGAGTTGTTGCGCTAAGTCGTGTTGAGCTATAGCCCTTTGGATTTCCTGGTCTAGTCCATACTCAGTTACAAACTGCTCCGCTTTTTGAGTCGACAGCGAGTCATCTTGGGCCAGCGACCCCGAACTTATGGAGCTTTGAACGAACTGATCAGACATTATAGAAGTCACTTTATGTGGGGAGAATCTGTCTGTTTTCTTTTGGTGCAACTTGGTGCTGTCAGAACTAGAGGGAAGTGTGTTTTTAGAGGTGCATACAAACGCATCATCGCGATGGCTTACGTTGGAGGTTGATACCAGAGCAGAATGAAAAGAAGTGATGCTGCCTATAAATGATTTCTTTTCATATTGACTAATATTCAAATGCGCCTCCTCGTTCCGGTTCATTTATTTAGGTGTTGTCCGGACAGTTCGGATATTATAGCAAAGTGAAGACTATGTGCACTCTGCGCTAGTAGTCGTCTATGACAATTGAACAGTTGATAATGGCCAACGCAGTTCTTAAATCACCATTTGCGAAACTAAATGATTGGGTGGTACAATACTTGAGCTGAAGTAGGGGAGTATCAAGTGTCATCACTTGAGGATGAAAGTACGGCATTCGCGCCATGACTGAGATTAGACCAAAACTACTGGTCATGTTACAAAATTCTGACTTAATGATATTAAACATAACTTCACAGTTGCAGTATCATAACTTATTGCTTACATTTTCCTTCTTCACGCTTCTAACTTCATTTTTTTTGAGCACAATTTCTATGCTTGGTCTGCTCTTTCGCTTCCCAATCGCAATGCCTTACAATTGGCACTTTTCTGCAGGTGCGCCAAATACTTCCGCTATCGTATGCCTAATTGGGTAGAGTGCGCTAAGCTCCTAGACTGGCCACACTATATAAAGCAATGGTTGGACGCCTTCTTCCATCGACCACCACCAACGATGTCCATTTGTGAAAAGTACTTCCCTGAGGAGCCTAAAGAGCCTAAAGTGGCAACGTCCTTCCCTGGTCCAAAGTCCCAGGACGCCATCAAGTCTTTGGGCACTGTCTTTGACAGTAGACCTGTCTACTTTGTTGCCGACTACGAAAAGTCTGTTGGTAACTATATTGTTGATGTCGATGGCAACACATACTTGGATGTGTATGCTCAGATCGCATCCATTCCATTGGGCTACAATAACCCGGCTTTGATTGAAGCCGCCAAGTCCGATAAGATGGTGAGAGCAATTGTGGACCGTCCAGCATTGGGAAACTTCCCTGGCAAGGACACTGAAGAAATCATCTCTGAATTGTTGAAGGTGGCACCAAAGGGCCAGGACAAGGTCTGGTCTGGTTTGTCCGGAGCTGATGCTAACGAGTTGGCATTCAAGGCTGCGTTCATGTGGTACCAAGCCAAGAAAAGAGGCTACACTGCATCCTTTACCGAGGAAGAAAATAGGTCTGTCATGGAAAATGAAGCTCCTGGCTCGCCAGACTTGGCCATTTTGTCCTTCAAAAGAGCATTCCATGGCCGTTTGTTTGCATCTGCCTCCACCACATGTTCTAAGCCAGTTCATAAATTGGACTTGCCATCATTTAAATGGCCTAAGGCCGAATTTCCTTCCTACGCCTACCCATTGGATGCTAATGCTGAAGTCAACAAGAAAGAGGACGAGCGGTGTTTAGTCATGGTAGAGGAATATCTTAAGCACTGGAAATCACCAATTGCGGCAGTTTTGATCGAGCCAATCCAATCGGAAGGTGGTGACAACCACGCTTCTGCATTTTTCTTCCAGGGCTTGCGTGATCTCACATTGAAGTATGGTGCTCTTTTGATTGTCGACGAGGTCCAGACTGGTGTTGGTGCTACAGGCAAAATGTGGGCACATGAGCACTTTAACCTTTCTCCTGCCCCAGACATGGTCACTTTCTCTAAGAAGTTCCAGTCGGCCGGCTACTACTTCCATGACCCAGAGATCATTCCTAACCAGGCATATCGTCAATTCAACACTTGGTGCGGTGACCCAGCGAGAATGATTTTGGCTGGAGCTATTGGTCTGGAAGTGGTGAAGCACAATTTGGCTGAACACGCGTCTCGCGTGGGTGACTACTTGTACGGGAAGTTGGAATCCTTGTTCAGCAAGTACTCTGAGCTTGTGACGGACTTGAGAGGAAAAAACCGTGCAACCTTTATCGCTTGGTCCTTCAAGAAACCAGAGTTGAGAAACAAGTTTTTGGTGGACATGAAAAGTGTTGGTATTAACATCGGAGGCTGTGCCGAAGATTCTGTCAGATTGAGACCTACATTGGTTTTCGAGGAGAAACACGCGGACATTTTAGTTGCTGGCATTGACAAGATCTTGTCTGGCTACTAGAGACATGTGACGATGCAGGTACCCCGGATTTGATGCGATAAGTGCATGCTATGGATATAGCTTAAAGTATGCAAGGTAAATTATGAAGGTGTAAAATGATAACTATTGTAAAAGATACTCGCAGTGTTCCAGCTTTCCTTCCATATTTTAGTAGTAGTGGTCTAGATTTCCGTATTTCTATGACTCGACTAATCTAGATAAGAACACAGGAAACTCGTTGGTTCCAGTTGGAGAAGAATTACTCGGATATGAATGAAGGTTTACGTCGTTCACATCTAATGATTGTCTATACTAACTTCTAGACGCTCATTATGGTTCTACGTGATGTTATTTGATGATCGAATGAAACGTCAAAACATAAATACACAAGCAGACGTGGTATAACCAGAGCATTTGTATGTACTTGACGTGCCCAAGAAAATACAGTGCTCACCACGAATTCTTCCATTTTTCGTCCTTTTGAGGGCTATTCTAACAATAAAAAATACCTAGTGCGACGTTCAGTATGAATAAGTAAAAGCTCTCACATCGTTGTAGTCTTCCTTTCTACATTAATAACGCTGAACATTGGATGACTAGGTCTACGTTTTACGAAGCTGGTAACGATTCGCCTAGACTTGTTCGTTCCACACACCGACGTACTAACGCCGGGAGCGGAGACACAAATTTTGGTGCGCACGAATTTTTCGTCTACATTTCCAGTACTCGATGCTATGGTGACGCAAGAATCGGAGCTCTTCAGCGCCTTCAAAAGAACCATTAAGCAGGACTCCAATGCTTCTTTGATAGCAGGTGGCATTTCGGGCGCCGTTTCTCGAACTATTGTTTCGCCATTCGAACGCGCAAAGATTCTTCTCCAGCTTCAAGGACTGGAAGCACATAAAGCTTATCAGGGTATGTTCGCCACAATCTGGAAAATGTACAAGGAAGAAGGTTGGCGAGGTTGGTTTCGTGGAAACACGCTAAACTGTATTCGAATCGTTCCTTATAGCGCTGTACAATTCGCTGTTTTTGAAAAGTGCAAGGAACTCTTAGTGCGCCGAAAACCGCCGGGTCAGCAGACCTTGACCGACACGGATAGGCTTATAGCTGGGTCTATAGGTGGAATTGCTTCTGTTGCCGTTACTTATCCACTTGACTTGGTCCGTGCTAGAATTACAGTTCAGACCGCGTCTTTGGCCAAACTCAATAAGGGAAAGTTAGTTGAGGCACCAGGCGTGTATGAAACGATGGTCAATGTTTACAGAAACGAAGGGGGCCTTCTTGCGTTGTACCGTGGCATAGTCCCCACAACTTTGGGTGTGGCACCATATGTGGCCATCAACTTTGCCCTATATGAGTACTTGCGAGACCTGATGGACTCATCCACCAAAGAATTTAGTAACCCTATGTGGAAGTTAGGCGCAGGGGCCTTCAGCAGTTTTGTTGGTGGAGTGCTTATCTATCCACTAGACTTGCTCCGAAAGCGTTACCAAGTTGCTAGCATGGCTCAGGGCGAATTGGGTTTTCAGTACCGTTCTGTTGCGCACGCACTTCAAACCATTTTCCAGAAAGAGGGCTTTTTTGGTGCATACAAGGGCTTGACTGCTAACTTGTACAAGATTGTCCCCTCAATGGCCGTCAGTTGGCTTTGCTATGATACGTTGAAAAGTGCAATTGCTAATTGGTAATACTGCCGGTCACACATATGGGTGGAGCAACAATCGATCATACGCAGGCTGATTAATCCCGATATTGGATGGGAATCGAGCCTCCTGAATATGGCCTCAGGCCGCTCTCTTCGCGCGGCTTTAAAGGTAGCTTTAGAGATAGCACAATGATACACACCAGAGCTCCATCGCTCCAGCTTAGTTGCTCCGGGTGTATGAACAAAAAGATATATTCTATTTCCTATTTCCCTGTAGTTAGCTAGCTCCATACAACAAGCATTTCTTAATCGTCCATTCTATGATTGAATCCTTTAGGTGTATTCACGTGACCTTCCGGTCAGCCAACCAGCTTTCACTGAAACTTCGCACTACTCAAATGATACGATTTGTGAAAGGAAAAAACTTGCCCACTAGTAATTAATCCGTCCGAAATGAGAGCCTCCCGTGTTTTATTGAACGCTACCAAAAATGCTGGTCCAAAGAATACAGTCCCTGTTGAGATGTACCCATTGTTTGCTGCTGTTGGTGTCGCCATCACTTCTTTGGGCTACTTCACTTACAGACACTTTGCGTACGACAAGCAATTGAGATTGTGGAAAAACCCAAACTTGTCCAACTTGGACAACGTTTTGAACGAGGCCACTAAAAACGAAGAAAAGGCTGAAAAGTCCGAGTAAGGGCTTCATGTCGTGGGGCCCCTTGAAACAGCTTGTTTTCATGAACATCTCCATAAAACATATTCAGTGAGTTAGCATATAGTGGTTTATTGTGTGCATCTTGTCGATTTCGGAACGGCAAGCTGTTTTTTGTAATACGATAAATTCCTTTGGATCCATTACTATTTACATGACGTTTTTAATCGTCAATTCTTGTAGAAGAATATGCTCAACATGCACATATGTATGCGCTTCATCTCATGACTCACTCATCCCGGATGTTCGAATAGTAATTCGTCACTTCGCTTACCTCGTCCAAAAGCTCTAAACACTTGTTCAATGCCTTCTCGTGTTCTTCAGGAAAATCAACCTGGTTGTCCGCATCGGCAATAAACACTGCTTTGGAGTCCCTTAACTTGTATCCCATACTGGACAACTTGTTGGAAACATTGTGCAAGTCAGAAGGTTCAGTCACAATCCGGAAGAGCTTCTCTCCATTATAGTCTCCTTCAGGGTCCTTGAATTCCTCCACATCTTCAGCTCCGACTTCTATGGCAACTTCAAGCAATTCATCCAACTCCTCGTCCTCCTTGAGAGGCTCAAAAATTATCTCGCCTTTTCTTTGGAACATGTAATTACAAGGACTTAATGACGCATTGAACTTCGACATGGCATGCTTCACAAGACCAATAGTTCTGCTCTTGTTGTCCGTGTCGGCTTCCACAATAAATGCAACGCCACCGGGGCCCATGAACTCGTAAGTAACTTCAGCAGTATTTACGCCATCTTGTGTCAACTCGCCTGTACCTCTTTTGATAGCGTTTTCGATAATCTTCTTTGTGACGTTTAACTTTTTCGCCTTTTCCATCAATGTGATAAGCTGCGCATTACCTTCAACGCCGCCTGTTTTCACACTAGTGGTGATCCTAGTCGCCATGGCGTACGCTTCCTTGGACTTTTTGGCGTCGTTTTTAGCCTTGTCATGGCGAATGTTTTGCCATTTGGAGTGACCAGCGCCAATAATGGAGCTGGAAGAAAAGGCTCTGAAGTTTGATTTCAAAGCTCTTCGGGGAAGCGATTGAAGGAGCAGCATATCTTGAGTAGTCTTACGAATGTATTGGAGAGTGAACAATATTTCTTTAGATCACGTGCGAAACATCCAATACTTGTGGTTGAGCTTATTCTTTGTTAATTGGGTCCTGTTTCGACCGCCTAGAAAAAGAACCAATGATGAGTTTGAGAGATCTCATTCCATTGTCAATGATATTAATATGACCGATTTATTGGTCTTATGCTATTTTTTTTCGGGTCTCCAAAGATTATGATTTCTTCGGTGTTCAGAATATGAACTAAATAGTGCGAAGTCTCGGAAAAGTTCCGAATTGGAGCAAATGAATTAGTTAAAAATCTATCCATTTTGCTCTTTAATTATATTTAGAGAAGAAATCAAATACCTATTGCGATATACCTGTAAAGTTTTCTACTAAAAAGTATTAATCATGGACGAAAACTTCTAACAGCCCATTACCTACTATCGGAAGCTAGTGGTGTGCACATTACTCGACGTAAATTGATAGCGAGAAGTTATCATCGTTCCCCAATCTTCACATCAAACATGAGTTCGAACGATGCGATGACCAAGAGGTCTTTGCTTGCAGTAATTGCTGATGAAGATTCAGTAACAGGTTTATTATTGGCAGGTGTGGGCCAGGTGTCCAACGAGCCAGGGAAGGAATCCAATTTCCTTACGGTGGTTCCAGGTAAGACGTCTGTTGAAGAGGTTGAAGAAGCATTTGAGAGATTTACAACCTCAAGAGATGACATTGCCATCTTGTTGATTAATCAGCATATTGCAGACTTGATAAGACACAAGGTTGACACCTACACCAACGCATTTCCAGCTATTTTGGAAATTCCCTCTAAAGATCATCCTTATGATCCAGAGAAAGATTCCATCTTAAAGAAAGTCAGACGTCTCTTCGGAGAGTAAAAATGTTTTGCTTATACTTTGTTTAATACACTTCTAGATACTCGTACTTCACGTTGTACTTGAGCTATATCCCTGTCCTGTTTGTCGCATTATGCAACATTCAAGTTGAGTTCTCGCTGTTTAGACCCGATGCATTACCTTCAGCATCAGCCAAATCCGCATGCTCCTCCTCTTGTAGTCCCTTGAAATCCTTGCTTTCATCGATACCAGCCTCATCAGGCTTGTCTTCAGTCACATGAACCATATCAGCTTCTGTTTGGGAATCTTCTGTAGCCTTTTCTTCAGCATGCTCGTCTAAAGCTTGCTCATGATTTATTTCAGCCTGTTCGGTGAGATCAGTAGGATCTGTAGCATGTTCGGGTTCCGTAAGGTCCACAGCCTCTGTAGTGTCTGCATCCACATTTTGTTCCGCTGTCTCAGAAAGCAGTACTTCAGAATAGTCGTCATTATTAGAAGCTTTCGCCTTTTGTGAAACCGCATCCTTTGCCTCCACCTTTTCCTGAGCTTGGGAAAGATCCATCAGTTCCTTTCCCTCGTTCGCAGTCTGTTCTCCTTCTAGAACTTTCTCCGAAGACTCTTTTGGTTCTTCCTCTGTTGCGTCCGGCAACTCCTCTTTTTCTGGTGCTTCAGAAACTCTATCTTCATCTAGTGGGATCTGCTCAAAAGTTTCAGCCGACGCTTCAATTGGCTCCTCCAGAGGCTGACCTGCCGACTCTAAGTTCTTTTCTGCTTCTTCCTTTGGATTTTCTAATCCTGAATCTGGTAGCTTGGTTTCCTCAGGAGTTTGAGAAATAGTTTCAGATTTTTCATTCACATTTGTGCTTGAATCTTCATGCATTTCATTATCATCTGTTACCAGAGCAGTTACTGAGGCATCAGAGTTACTAGCGTCCTTCTCAGGAACAGGAGGAGGAGGTGGCTGAGAAGAATTATTCTTTTTCCAGTAGTCTTTTGCAAGAATATCTGGCAACACGCAATCCTTAACGTAAAAATCTCTTACTCCCACGATACGGCGTTCCCTTTCACAAGCTTTCAACCATTCAGGTCTGATGATTGGAATATTCATCTCGTTTGCCTTCATATATTCAGGGTTCAGTTTATTCTCCCTCGTTGTAATGAAATGCGTTGTATCCACCAGCAACTTTTCTTGAGCAGGGTAATGAGCACCCATATTTTTCAAAGTCTGCTGTATGTCATCCACGGTGAATTGATCATTGGCCGTAATATCACCCAAACATACAGTAATACCGGACAAGTCTGTCATCTTATGTGTCTTTACTTCAACCAATTTAGAGGAATAAACACCAGCAGTTGTATCTAAGCGCAACTGAAATTTGAAAGTCTTATCGATCGGGAGACCGGACAACTTTGTCGTTCTATTGCTCAATGGCTGATGAATAGACCCAAGCTTCTTGTCATCTTTGAACAATACCAAATTCTTCAACGTGGCAGTTCCCAAGTCCAATGGGTCCCATTCCAAGACACAGGATGTTTGAGTCACGTTTTTAACCTTAAGCACGGGTGGTTTGGGGAGATTCTTGCCAAAAGTAGTAAGTATTTCATCCTGTATCTCCTGAAACTTTCTTCTTTCCTCTTCTTCTGTCTCCAAATCACGTTCACACTTGATCTTCACAATAGAGCCGGCCTTGACTCCATTCGGTAACAAAATCGTCGGAAATTCGATAAGATGGTGATCTTTGGTTAGCAAAAGCGCTAAAGATGCATCAAGCTTACCAACAGTAAGTGAAACTTCAACCATTATAGTGAGTAATTATAGTGCTGTCAGTAATTGATCCAAAATAGTGTAGGATACTGCGCCAGTCTCGACTACAATCACCATCAATGGAGGTACGGGTTTACTTGCTGAAATCATTACAATCCACGAAACAAATAAAATACATATCCGAGTATAAACGAATGAGTGGATCTATATCATACATATGGATTTCTTCTAAAATATTCCCATAGCCAGGAGATCATCTTTGATCTCGTCCGGAGTTGCTTTTCGAAGCAAAAGCTCTTGTGTAGAGAAATCTTCCGCCTCAACCAAACCTGTTGATATCGCAGAGGGTATGCCATGGAATTCTTTCAAGCCATTGAGGATGCCTAGCTCTTGATTGAAGTTATTTCGTTGTTGGACCAAGTCCACAAGAGTGTTGAACTTGACTTCCTTCTTGTTAACAGGGTAATTCTCCAGATAATATTCAACAGAGCTGCCACCAGGAGCTATTGGGTTGCCTGTGGAAATCTTGTCTCCAGGAACGGCCGAAAAGTTGCACTCCGGTACGAGTTGGTCAAACAAGTTTCGCTCACGGTTGATTTTGTACCACTGAGATGTTGTTTTCGTCACCATATCGTTTTTCATGTCCATCAACTTTCTCAAAAAGTCTTGATGGATGGCGGTTCGTGTGGCTATGGTCTCATTGTTAATGCATTTTAGGCTGTAATTGAGCGTTGAGTTGGCCATTTTCATACTGTCTTGGTAGTACTCATTCACCTTATAGTATATCTCCAAAAGCTCTGGATGAGATCCATCCAAACAGAGTTGCAATTCTTTTTCCAAGAAGCTGAGCTTATCATGGTACAACTTATCCCGAAGGTGAGCAAAATCTGTTTCGATCAGAATCAATTCTTCGACAGCTAATCTCCGATGTTCGTCGAGGTTGATATCGCTCAATCCGTTCTCAAGCTCTCCATTATCTTCACCCACCTCGTCTTGTGTCTCCGATGGTTCAACTACCTCTCGTGTTTGTTCAGATTGTTCTTCAGCTTCAGCGGCAGATTGCTCTTGTTGTTCATCAAGTTCCTCCTGCTTGACAGTATCTTCTACATCTGCCTCTCCTGCTTCCGCATCTCCCTCTGAGGTAGGATTCACGTTATCTTTACTCTCTTCATCCTCCTTCTCGAGAGTATCCATTTCTTCTTCCTGCAGCACCTCATCCTTATCATCTGTTCCCTCTTCCTTGATAGTTTGCTCCACGGAAGTTGATTTGGGTTCATTGGTCGAAATGTGTATGGTAGAGGAGGTATGCTTATCAGAAAGCTCTGATTTTGCGTTCACCACCACTTTGGTGTCGTCGTTTTCTTTTTCATCCTCTTCCTCTTCCTCTTCCTCCTCTTCCTCTTCTTCCTCTTCATCTTGCTGTTCTTCTTTTTCCATAGGCGAAGTCTTGACTTTTTTGAGAGAATGATTGTCACCTTGCTCAGAAATTTCGGCTATGGTATTGGAATCTTCATCGACTTCGTTATGAAGCCTCTTGTTACTGGGTGAGACAGCTGGTGAAGCGGTCAGATTAGTTGGCGACGAGGATTTTCTGAGTTGTTTGACGTAAATATCGCCTTCTTCGTCCGAATCATCGGAATCCACTTCTTGGAGCCTTGCCAACTCTGTGAGCTCGGAAAGAGCTTGTAAGTCTGACACCTTTTCGCCCAGGCCTGAGTTGGAATCGTCGTCTAGAAAATCCATCTTATCAGTTTCTGCTTCAGACTCCTCCGCACCTAAGTCACTCAATTCAGAGCTTTCGTACGAGTCTCTGGAATGTGCGCGTCTCTGGTCTAGTGTTTGGAGGTTAAAGGGAGGCGGAGATGTGCCGATGTCAGTCAAGGGCGAGTCCTTAGTTTGTGGAAGTTCAGCTGCTTGCAGGGAATCTGATTTGTTTTCTAGTAAGCTGTTGTGGGTTATTTCCGGGTCAGCGCCGTTCGCATCCGTGTTTGTCGATGTCTCTTGCTTGTCGAATAGAGGGCCAGAGACTTTCTCCATGTCTGACACTCTAATACTACTGAAGCGATGCTAGAGCTGAAAGCAGCAAAGGTCGGATGGAGAATCGGATTCGGGGTTCGTCTTCAATGGCTCGTTCGAGCAGTTGTAGCAAAGTGGTAAAAAAACTTTGAGTGGGGGATTGAAAAACAGTAACAAAGCACAGGTCTAACCGCCCCTGCATGCTGTCCACTGGGGCTTCATCTGGTGGTGGTAGGCTTGTGCGCAGGACTTGGCAATTAATGTCTTTCTGATATGCTCGACTCTTGAGCATGGACGGCCGAATCGGGAAAACACTGACTTGTCGAAGACGAAGACCTTTATTTTTTTTTTTATATTTTTTATTTCCTTATATTCAAAACCAAGTCTTCCAATATCAGCAACTAGTAGCAGTCGGCAGTAGAACATGTGACACGCTAGTGTTTCACTGTAAGGTCCAGAGTTAGACCCGTACACCACGAAAACTTGTGAGATGAGATGCCTGATAGAGACGGAGATTGATTTCTTACTTTCTAGAACCTCCATGTCCGCATTCAGTTCGTTATTTGACAAGGCAAAAATAGATAAGGACTTGGATTCCTTGTTCGCCAGTTCTGCTGGCCCTGTTACAAAACATGACGTTAAGCCTAGAACCGTCATTGAGGTGCCTCCAGCAAAAGAAGAGGAGGGCAAGTCCCAACCCACTGAGGAGCAAGAGGAAGTGAACGAGAAGAGAGAAAAACGCAAATCCAAGAAGGAAAAGAAAAATAAAAGAAAGACCGAGGATGAGAATGCAAATTTGGAAGCCGAGTACTTCACTCAGATAATGAAGGAAGAAAAAAAAACCGAGAAGGCCGATGAAACAGACAAACCAGAGAAGGCTGAAGAAAGTGAAGACAATGATGACTCTTCAAGTTCTGATGAAGATGGAGACATTAAAAAAGATGAAAATGAAGGCGCAGAAGAGGGTGCAAAGGACCTGGAGAAGAAAAAAAAACTGAAGGACACGCGTGCCAAAAGTTTAGACTTGAAAGAGGAACAGCTAAATAGTGCTGAGAAGACTGTGTTCGTGGGAAATGTTTCGAACAACGTCATTACCTCTAGACAAACATACAAGCAATTTAAGAAGCTTTTCAAGAGCATAGGAAAAGTGTCATCGATCAGATTCAGATCGATTGCTTTTGATGAGGCTGTTCCAAGAAAAGTTGCATTTGTCAAGAAGGCCTTGCATAGCACAAGGGATACAGTCAATGCTTATGTTGTCTTTGCAGAGAAAGAAGCTTCTATGAAGGCCGCCTCTAGATTAAACGCTACTATTTTCGATCATCACCATATTCGGGTGGACCATGTGGCTCACCCAGCACCTAAAGATAATAAGAGAACCATTTTTGTTGGAAACTTGGACTTTGAGGAACAAGAGGAGAGATTATGGCGCTACTTCAATTCCAAAACCAACGACGATGTTGAGAGTGTTCGTATTGTGAGAGACTCGAAAACGAACCTTGGAAAGGGTTTTGCTTTGGTCCAATTCAAGGACTCTCTCTCAGTTGACAAGGCGTTGCTTTTGCATGAAAAGCCCATGGTTGTCGAAGGAGACGTCAAGCAAAAGAGTAGAAAGCTCAGAATTCTGCGTGCAAAAGCCTATGCTAAACCATCGATTCTTTCACCTAATCATGTGGACAACGTGCGAAAGCAAAAGAAGGTCAGAGGTACTTTGACCGACGAGCAGAAGACCAAGTTGGGCCGTGCTAAGGCACTTTTGGGCAAGGCTGACAGAAACACTGCAGGAAAACTTATTGTTGAAGGTTCGAGAGCTGCACCAGGCCAGAAAATCGCTGGTATTAAGGGATTGAAGAGTGCAAAGGGCAGAGCGAAAAAGCCTAGAGTGACTGACAGATCCGCCAGATTTAAGAAGGACAGGGAAGAGATGGCCAAACAAGCGAAAGATGCTGGTGCCAAAACAGGCAAAGCAGACCAGAAGAAGGATGAAGACAAGAGAAAGAAACCTTCTACCAACAGAGTTCACAAATAAAAAACTGGTGGTGTGGTGAAAGCATTGACGTTTTAGGCATTATGTAGGAGATAATGCGCGAGTAACATTTAGACGCATTCGCGCCGTGGTTAGTGTGGCTCCAGCTACAATGAAACTATAATCCAAGGGGCATGTACCAGACAAGACTTTAATGATAAACAACGAACCAGTTACTATATATGTACACAGCAAGCAAATAAATGAGGAAAAAAAAGTTAAAGAGAATTACAACTTAACCATGAGCATAAATTGGTAAAGGGGAGGGTGGCCGCTCAAACAAAATGTGGATGCGCGTGTGACTCGATTGGGCTGGTGTAGGTGCATAAGCTTATCGCATTTCGCCCCTCAATCCTGCGCTCTTTCGTACAGTAGCGGTTATGGGGCTCCAAATATAAATACGACAAAAGCCCCACGTAAGGGAGTTTCCCTTTTGCAATTGGAATTCAATGGGCTCAAATACATCGAAAGAAACAAGCTCGAACGGAGCTCCCGGCTCTTCGGGTCAGGAAATCCTCAATGAAAAATGCACATACTCTGACTCTACAAGCATATCCGAGTTGGTCAATGGCTTATCATTAGGTGCGAAAGACACATCCAATGCAATCACTGTATCCCATTTATCGAGCTGGGAAGCCAAGTTATTAGCTGATCCCAAAAATAGATTGGCACAAAATGCTTTGTCCAAGAATGACATTGCCGCCATCACTGCAACCAGTGGAACAAACTTGTCCTTAAAAGACAGATACTTTTTTAACGTCGAAGTTGACACCATTGGCTCTCCTTCCTACCTTAACAACCAAAAATCTTCTGGAAGATGTTGGATATTTGCCACTTGCAATGTGTTGAGAGCCCATGTTATCAAGAACTACAACTTGGATCCCCAAAAATTCCAATTGTCCCAAAGCTACTTGTTTTTCTACGATAAGTTGGAAAAAGCCAATTTCTTCTTGGAAAACATAATTGACACTGCCGAAGAAGATTTAGAATCACGCTTATTACAGTTTCTCTTTTCTGGATCTGTTAGTGATGGCGGTCAATGGGATATGATTGTCAATGTCATTAACAAATATGGTATCGTGCCCAATGAAGTGTTCCCTGACAATGCTCAGGCAGTCTCAACTTCGAAATTGAACTATGTGTTGACAAACAAGTTGAGAGAATACGCCTTGATCTTGAGAAAATTGATCGCCAAGGGTGCAAGCAAAGAGGAGATTCTTGGCGCCAAAAATGCCATGAACAAAGAAGTTTACAACATCATTGCTTTGAGCTTAGGTACCCCACCAAAACCTTCTGATCTGTTTTCTTGGGAATTCATCGACAAGGATGGGAAATATAGTCACTTTGAGACTTCTCCTGTGGACTTTTACCAGTCGCATGTGAAGTATGACGTTTCCAAAAGATTTTCTTTAATCAACGACCCTAGAAATGAGTACAATGCCTTGTACACCGTTGACAGGTTGAATAATGTTTACGAAGGTAAACCGATTGAATATGTTAACGTTGACTTGCCTAACATCAAAAAGGTCGCTATCAAGATGTTGAAAGATAACGAACCTATTTTTTTCGGTTCTGATGTTGGTAAGTTCGGAGACACTGCTTCTGGTGTTTTGGACACTGGAGCGTATGATTACTCTTTGGTTTTCAACACTAACATGAATATCACTAAACTTGAAAGATTGAAGACTGGCTCTTCTGCCATGACCCATGCAATGGTCATCACAGGTGTTCACTTGGATCCCAAGTCTGGAAAACCAATCAGATGGAAAATCGAGAATTCTTGGGGTGACGCAGTTGGTGACAAAGGCTATTTTGTCATGACAGATGCTTGGTTTGACGAGTATGTTTTCCAGATTGTCACGAGCAAGAAGTACGTGGAAAAGGCGACTTACGATATCTGGAAGGCGAAGGATTTCAAGGTGCTTCCTTTCTACGACCCAATGGGTGCTTTGGCGTAGGTTAGATGTTCAGTGCGCGAATCTGACCTTCGCAGTTTCATTAGCTCAAGCCAAAGAGAATGTACACATTGAATTTGAGAGTAGTAGAAATTTATGCCACGTATGGACGGGAATCAATATTCTCATGATAATATCGTAAAGTAATATGGAATATTGTCCCAGTAATGATCCTATGTGTAGTTCGTACGAGGACTATTTCGGCCAACACAGACGTGCAGGAATTACTGTTCATACTCAGATCTAGTATATTTCATCATGCAAGGAAACATGGAAGGTCAGACAGGGAAGCAAGGGGTTGCCAAACTTTTTCCTTCACTCGAGGAAACTGTCTTGGATCATCGTTACGCCCAACATTTGGAAAAGTTTCGGCACGCATCTTCCGTGAACGACTTGACGAGATTGATTCAAGAAATCGACCATGAAACCAAATCGCTTGACACAGACTTGGCGGCTTTCATAACAACAGCATCTCGAAAGCATACACTGGAAATAGCATCGGTCGAATTGTCTCGGGCAAAGTTATCGGGTGCTATAGCCAACTCCACACAATTAACCAAAGTCTTTTCCAGTGCTAATGATTTGGGTCACTCTTTAACGTCAAAGATCAAGGCATTAGACCAAGAAATTGGGAACGTGGATGCCGCTCTTTCGTTTGTTTCTGATATGCAAACACTTCGAAACAATATTAGTCAGATACAATACGCCATAGACAACAAAAATTGGGAGTTAGCTGCTATGTGCATCCATACAATTAACCACAAGCTTAGTCCCAATTTGGTCAACGGCCAATTCGCATCAGCAGTCATCCCTTCTACAGATATTCCGGAATTACCGGGTCCAACGATTGACAAGTGGATAGCACAGCTCAAAACCGAATTGCAGACGTTGTTTGACGACGCAGCTAAGCGCAAAAGCGTTCCAGAAATCTCCAAATACTTTCAGTTATTTCCGCTTATCGATCAGGAAGAAGTGGGTCTCAACTGCTACTCCAAGTTCATCTGTTCTATTATCACCGATACTTCTAGAACACTCATTAACTCTGCCATGCAAGGCGACGCCTCTTCGAAAAAGGGAATTTATGCTTCCATCACCAAAAACTTGTTTGAAAGTGTTTCCATGATGTTATCACAACATACTCCATTAATCAATAAGCATTATGGTGATTCTTATCCTGATGCTGTTGTGTTCGTTGTTAACAAAATCCAACGGGTGATCGATTCCCAAATTGGTTTAATCACCGACACTTTCTACGACGTCAACAGGATAGAAAAATTACTCCAAGATATTAAGCTTCACTCATTCAGTGACTTAAAAAACAGACTTACTGAGTTCCCTGAGGGCGACTCGAATGACGCGAACGATGTCGATCTTGTTTCCATTGTTGAAGTTGGTGATTTGATACATGAATTTTCTGCGATTTTGCACCATTGGGCACTTTATTGCAAGTTCATTGTTGTCAAGTATTTCAACCCCAAAATGCCAAGCCCGCCTGATGAAGGTTTGAAAGCACCAGATTTGCTCATTGAGTCACAGTTTAATAAGAAAATCCTGAGCAAATACCTTCCAGCATTTGAACATTTGTACACTTTCTACTTCCGTCGCTCATTTGAAAAAGCTTTATCAATCGAGGAATTACCTCGCTTAGAGCCGTATCTCATTACGGAAAAAGTGTCAAAATCGCCGGAACAGGCCCCCGTATCGTCTGTTATTGAAGACTTCACTCTTGTGTTCAACAATGTGTTGAGAAATATTCTTGAGTCAGCCCAACTTTCGACGGTGAGAAAGTTTGTGGTAGAATGCTTCAAGGTTGTGCAAAATGACCTCTTGGACGGCTTCATCGAGAAAGCCTTGCACGAAAACCTGCCAAAGTATAATCAGACCTTATCCTTGATAGCATCGAATATAGAGAATGGTGCTCTGAGTACCATGGTGAGCCCATCGAATTCTCATAGTGGAACTCCAGCTCCTGAGACCGTGAGTGGTTTTTTTAAAGGCGCTTCAAATGCTTTGGGGAATGTTGTTGGTACTGGTTCATCAATGGTGAATCCTAACACTGTTGTTAACAGTCCAAAGCTCATTAATTTTGTCATTTACATGAACACTGTGGCTTCAGGACAAGATTTCGTCAGTCAAATTATCAATAACGTGACAAAGAAAAACCCAGCTTATTTGAAAAATAGTTTCCCTTTTGGAATTGATGAGAAAAAAGTAACCAATATCATTGAAAATGATTTGCTTGAACCTTTCATGACGGCATCAAGCAGCATTCTAAAACAGAACCTTGTCAATTTTTACAATCAGTCGCTTAAAAATAAGATTGTCACCTTGATCAATGATTGTTTTCCTGAATCTAGTGAGTCACATTATATCATCTACTCGTCCAACGTACTCAATGATCCAACGTCCATCTTAAAGTTCAAACAAGGTTGGGATCAGTTAATGAGGCCATACAAACAAACTTTCCACAAGAAATATGTCTACGACAAGCTACTTAGATTAGTGGTGGTAAATATTGTGCTGCTCATCGAGAGGAAGCTCATGGCAGTGATGAAGAAGTTCAAAATCAATGAGCTTGGTGCATTGAAACTCGATAAGGATCTTTCGTTCATTATCAATGAAGTATGTGAAGACGACTACGAATTAAGAGAGAAGTTTGTGCGGGTCACACAAATTGTGTTACTCGTCGGAATGGATAATGAAGAGTACGAATTGAGTTCATTCAAGGGAGAGGATGATCAAGAAGAAGTAGGAATTAATTGGGTGCTCACCCCACTCCAAAGAAAGCAGATTCGCCGGTTCAGAATCTAAAGTATAATAGTGAATAAAAAATAGCTACGCGTCAATCAAATAATGATGTAAATTATGATAATAAAACTATGGAGCAAGGCGATCGCAGCCCATTACCTTCTATCTCTAACGACTTCCGTGAGTGGTTGGTCATACGAAATCTTCTCGACTTCTTTAGTTTCACCCTTTATAAGCCTCTTGTGCTCCACCCTAAGTTTAGGAGGTAGATTGTCGAATTTAGGATGGCTATAATCACAGTCAGGGCCCTTCGGACAGAATCCAGTCAAATAAAGCGGGCACATAATCTTCCTAATATGACGATTTGGGCATTTGGGTCCCTCAGGACAAAACCCTTTTTCATATTGCAGACACTCAGGTATCTTTTGTTGTGGATCAATATGCAAATAAAGACATTCTGGAGTTTGGGTACAGTAACCGTTCTTCAGATAAAATAAGCACTCGGGCATTTTTCTCAAATTGTACTCGTGCAAGAACTCACAGTGGTCATTCTTTTTACACAACCCTCTCAACCAATGCTTACAAACAATCTTGTTATTGTACATGGCTGGAACATGCTTGTTCGGACAAAATGGTCCATTGGGACAAGAGTCAGGCTGGCTAGGTTTATAAAACTGACATATAGGTCTGTCGGGATCAAGACCAAAACTGTATTCTTTGCGTAGGAAGTTCTCGAACTTAAACTTTTTGTTGCGAGTATCAGGATGTATCATAGGATTTAGGCGGATCATTGTGGGTGAAAGATGGTTACTAATGGCATTTCCTGCAAACATAGAATTATAGATATTCTCAGGAGGTACGGGTGCATTGCGCGTGACCCCACCATCTTTGGCACAATGCATACTGATCTAGTTGATCAGCTGATAATGTATATTTGGTTCGGCTTTTCGTACACGCAGCCTTGAAGTATATAAACACTTCCCATCTCATCCTCCAAGGTTTTAGCTACTTAGAGGGTTTTTTTCACATCTGCCCTTTGCCATCATTGCGTGTTTATTTGCTCGAATTCTGAGGTTGATCCTATACGCCTCAGCATTTTTGATTGTCGTGTCTTATTTGAATAATAATTTGTTTCATAAAGCAGCTGTTCCCACCATGCTGACCAATAAAAGGATCTACGATGCCATTGTTGTGGGCTCTGGTCTTGCTGGGCTTACTGCCAGCTTGGAATTACAGGCCAAAGGTTTATCTGTTGCTTTGATTGAGAAGACAGACAAGCTCGGAGGAAATTCAGCAAAAGCCTCTTCAGGAATAAGTGGAGCTCCAACAAGGTTCCAGGACCCTAACGAAGGAGACTCTGTGGAGTCATTTCGCGGGGACACGCTCAAGTCGGGAAAGGGATTGTCCAATCCTATGTTGGTGGATATTTTGACCAAAAATTCAGCGGATGCCATAAATTGGCTCTCAGATAAGTTTAATGTGGACTTGACTGCTGTTGCCAGACTTGGTGGCCATTCTCATTCGCGGACCCATAGAGGAAGTGGAGCATTGCCTCCTGGCTTTGCTATTGTCTCTGCACTCTCCAAAAGATTGCAAGAATCGAGCAATGTGGAGATCATGAAACTGTGTCGCTTTCAGGGCTTTTTGAAAAATGACGGAAAAGTAGATGGCATCAGTGTGTCCAACTCAGACAATGAAAACTTGTCTGTTAATGGGAAAAACGTCATTATTGCCACTGGTGGATACTCAGCAGATTTCACAGACCAGGCCAGCTTATTGAAGCGCTTTAGACCGGATCTCGTGGATTTCCCCTCTACTAATGGTCAACAAACTACTGGAGATGGCCAGAAATTTGCTGAGCGGGATTTAGGTGCTAAACTCTTGCACATGGACCAGATTCAAGTACACCCAACTGGTTTTATTCAGTTGAAAGACAGGGATACTATCCACAGCAAATGGAAGTTTTTGTGTGGCGAGTTAATGAGAGGTATTGGTGGTATTTTATTGTCGCCAATCAATGGCAAGCGTTTTGTGAATGAGTTGACAACGAGAGACAACGTCACACAAGGAATATTGTCGCATTGCATGATTTCTAAGGATCGCCCTGCTATATCCATCATTGTCATCGGTGAGGAAGACTATTTGAAAGCGAAATCGCACATCGGATTTTACATGTCGCAACAGTTGATATTCAAAGGCACATACGCTGATGTGTTGAATAAACTTGAAACGGTCATACCAGGACATAACCTTTCGGCAGATGACATTGAAGCAGGTTTGGAGGAATATAATCGTAAGATCACCAGTGTGGATGATTTGGGAAGAGAATATTTTGGCAACTCAGTGGGACCCGAATTTTATTTTGGTTTCATCACTCCAGTCTTACATTTTTCTATGGGTGGTATCGAAATCAATGAAAATGCCCAAGTCGTCACCACCAGTGGAAAAGTTGAGGAAAACGTTTTTGCAATTGGCGAGGCAAGTGGAGGTATCCACGGCGGTAATAGATTAGGTGGGTGTGCATTGCTTGAAAGTGTTGTCTTTGGTAGACACGTTGCTAACTACATTACCAAGCAATAGTCATATACTAATTCCAGTATGAAGAAATTTACGATTGATAGTTCAACAAAGTAGGCATGAATTGTATTTCAGTGCTATGTAGATTGATATGGCGTGAGTGAATCGGGACTCAAAGTACCTTATGCCTTTAGATTTTCTTCATTGAGGTTAGAATTTTGTGATGGTGGTGCCGCAGAAAGTTTCCGTTTAGGCCGGCGTTCCTTGCGATCTTTCTTGATGATTTTCGTCTCTTGTGCTTTCAGGATGAAGGACATCATGTTTTTCCGTCTTCTTATACCTTCGTTTATCCAAAATTCGTTACGGTAAACTTCCCACCCTTCCCTTATATCTGTGCTAAAACTCCTTGGCATTAATGAAAGCTTAACATCATTAAGACCAACTTTAGGCTGACACCGCAGCTGGCCAGCCACTAACCATACTTCCAATTTGACGTTGGGATTTCGTTTAGTCGATGGAACCACGGTATGGAGGCATTTCAATGCCATAGTGCACAAAAATAAGACAAGCTCTCGGATCAAATCCGCTAAGCTGTCGGCATATGAAGACTTTATCTTCACCAACCGCACATTTAGCTGCCGCAAGCCTTTATTGGTAGATGATAGGAATTTCCTAGGTAGAACGATTGTTTTCTGATACTCGCCAGATAGATGATAAAGAACAAGCGTTACACAAAGTGCTAGGAGAACAAGCTGTAGAACAACGCGTGATGCCGCTGTTTGCGGAGCAAAATATAGATGATGCGAGATAGATGCAATCAAAGAACAAAGCATGGCTAGAAAGGTCAAATACTTTCTTCGGAGTGTCTTTTGTTGGATGACTTGCTGCCGAAGAGTTTCTTCAAGGATAAGTAAATTCCTGAAGATCTTTCCTGCCGCAGGCGTCAGAGTGTAGCCACTGCCAGTAAATCCTTCTGAACGATGCAGTTTCTCTGATGGAGCTTCTGAAGTTCGGGACTTTCGCCGAAGTTTTCGTTTTGTACGAGGAGAGCCCGACAGCAGTCCACTGGGCGAGCCCCTTCGGCTGCGTAAACGCTCTTTTGGTTTTTCCCCATGGTTCTGAGACTCCGACTCCAGTGCACTGGAGTAGAAAGTTACGCCATTCATCTCGCGTTCACGTGCTGACTCTGTATCCGAGATGGTCATTGGCCCCAACTCCATCAGTGAGACTGAGTTCAATTTGCCGAGGGCCTCCATGGTTTCTCTATCGCTGGGTGAAAATGGGGAACCCAACGAACTGGTAGGAGTACTTTGCTCCATCTCAGAGCTATTGCGTCTGCTTTTGGACAAAGACTCTGATGACCCCATCGTGAGAAGCTTACTCTTGGATCACCTTACCGTTTCTTGGCTAGGAATTTGTTCTCGTGTGAAAGGCGGAGAAGTGAGGATTTCTGTCGCACGCGAAATGAGATGTAAACTCATGCTCTACTACAAAGAACTAGTGTAGCCAAAATCCGAGTTTCACTGCTTGCACCGACCTTTTTCCAAGTCGGATCCCTAATCTCTCCCGTTTCCATCACTTCTTATTTCACGTATCGTTCGTTTACTACTTCGTTCGTTGTCATTTGGTCAATTCACTACTCAAAGCAAAGAACTCACTATATTAAGATGCCCTACTAGTCCCACTTCGGAATACAGCATTGCATCATTGAGTATAAAATGACTTTAGCGCCTACTATGTTAACGTAGATAACAATATTTCTTTTATGCTCTCCCAATTTCTTCGTAAAGTGGGTTGTGCATGGTCGTTCAACGGAACATCAGTACACACCCGACGCTCTGTATTCTATCGATGTATTAAAGGTCTCATGTCACTCAAGGAACTCAAGGAGAAATTTGTTTCAGATCTTTCAGGCGGGCCTATCGACGAAATTTATGCTGTTACAGCAATTGCCCTTGCTGGGTTTTTCTCGCATAGTATACTAAAGAAATATGTGTTCCCCAACTTTGATGTGCTCAATAGCCAACCGGCAAAGTTTTTGGTGGAATTTTACTTTGACGTTATGCTCTTGCTACAGTCTATAACGATATATAGCTCCCAAATTGGAAAGCTATATTTCAACGCGTTATTTGTCCCAATTGTCGCCATGATCTACGTTGCCTTCACCTCCACGAAGAAAGGACCAAGCAAACAGAAACATAAGACATCAACAGAACTTTTAGGGCGCAAGCTGTTTATCACCGCATACAGAGCTCAAATGATGATCATTACCAACTTGGCGATCTTGGCCGTTGACTTTCACGCGTTCCCAAGGCGTTTTGCCAAAGTAGAAACATGGGGCACGTCGCTTATGGACATGGGCGTGGGTCTGTTTGTGTTCTCCATGGGTTTGGCTAATTCACGAGCAGTAATCAAAAAGAGAGCCGCTCCTTCTACACAAAAGGATGGCTACTTTCGTTTGGTCTATAATAGTACAGTGAAGGCGTTTCCGGTGTTGATTCTTGGCATCATTCGCTTAGTCTCAGTCAAGTCATTGGAGTATCAAGAACATGAGAGTGAGTATGGTATTCACTGGAATTTTTTCATCACATTGGGACTCCTACCAGTTGTTCTCGGCCTCCTCGACCCTATCTTAAATTTTGTCCCCCGGTTCTTTGTTGCCTTGGCAATTGGGAGTGTCTACGAATTTGCATTACAAAAGACTGGTCTTACAGCATTTATATTAAACCCTCTGAACAGGAAAGATAACCTTTTGACCATGAACAAGGAAGGCATCTGTTCTTTCTTTGGCTATTTGAGCATCTTTATTTTCGGTCAATCCCTTGGTTCGTTCGTGTTGACGACTCGGAAAACTCCCAACAATCTTTTGGGAATGTACTCTTTGAAAAGCAAAGGGAAAAAATGGCTAACAGTGTCAACAACAGAGGGTTTGCTCATTGCAAGCGTTTTTACGATGACGATATTTTATTTTGTCAAGGAAAGCGTCTACACGGGCAACATATCGCGTCGTCTCGCGAACTTCCCTTATGTAATGTGGGTGGTAAGTTACAATTGTGCATTCTTATTGGGATACGATGTGATTGAGAAGTTAGTGGGCCCAATATCATCATCAATTCTCGACTCCATCAACAACAATGGTTTAGCGATTTTTTTGTCAGCCAACCTTCTTACTGGTCTCGTGAACATGTCCATAAACACTTTGGATGTCGGTCATGGCATTACTTATGTCATTCTTACTGTTTATGCGTTGATCTGGACAATGCTCGCAATGTTCTTGCATGCCCGCAAGATCTATATTAAGCTTTAGATGTGTGGTTTCCAGCGACGCAGCTAAACCAATAATAGCATTAAAGAAGACAGTGAATATACTGGGTAATGCAAATGGGTAAGGAAAACATATATAAGAAAGCCGTCTAAGAATAAAAGGAAAGAATTAGCGGGGGCAAGTAATGTATTCAAGGATCACCTAACGCACTGAGCATAATCGCAATGGGAGGTGGCACATAAATCAGACCCGTACATCCCAGCTATCCCAGACGGCTCGGTTCGGGGCATTCGTATGCGATTAGCTTCGTTAAGGTTTTTCCTGATACAAACTTCCTTTCTTGACAGGTTTTGTCTTTTTCAACATGGCTCTGAGTGCTTCGTGGACTTCTTTTCTCAAGTCGATCGCTTCCTTTAATGGTGATTTGTCCTCCTTGACTGCTCCACCATTCATCTTATCACCAACGTCTTTGGTAGAGTATACGCAATATTGGGGAGAGCACCCGGACCTTTTGGTAGAGCCTAGTTTCATCCGTGGTGATGGCTCTAAAGAAGAAATTGAGTCCGTTTCGGCAAAGAGAATGCTTGCCGTCACTAAATGGTTTATTTCCACATTAAGATCTCAGTACTGTTCGAGAAACGAAAGTATGGGATCGGAGAAGAAACCATTGAATCCGTTTCTAGGTGAGGTTTTCGTGGGCAAATGGAAGGACACTTCTCTGGACGAAAGATTGGGTGAGACTGTTCTTGTGAGTGAACAAGTAAGCCACCACCCTCCCGTCACCGCTTACGCTATTCTCAATGAGAAGAACAACTTGTTGTTACAAGGTTACTTTGGAATTAGAGCAACTATTAGCACCACTTCCATCAACGTGAAGCAATATGGTCATACGCTTTTGGAGTTTGGAGATCTCAACGAAACATATCTCATTACACTTCCACCTTTGCACATTGAAGGTCTCATCACTGCGTCGCCATTTGTTGAATTAGAAGGAACCTCTTACATTCAAAGTTCTTCCGGATACATTTCCGTGATTGAGTATTCTGGCAGGGGCTACTTTACTGGCAAGAAGAACACATTCAAGGCGAGGGTGTACAGAGATAAGTTGTCAAGCAGTAAGAAGGAGAATGCCTTGTTCACAATCAGTGGGCAATGGTCAGACAAATCGTATGTTGCTAAAGGACCCACTACCCCAACAAGCAAGGATGAACTCTTTTATGACGCCAACGCTAAAAACCCCGAGCATTTGGTGGTGAAACCCATAGAGGAGCAACACGAATTGGAGTCAAGAAGAGCTTGGTCCAAGGTTGCAGATGCCATCAAAGAAGGAGACTACGACACGATCCACAAAGAGAAGTCTCTCATTGAAAATGCCCAAAGGCAGTTGAGAAAAGAAGAGGCTGCGGCAGACACCAAGTGGGATGTGCGTTGGTTTGACCAGGTCGACTTGTTAACTAAGAAAGACGATCCTATGGTTCCGTTAGCCAATATTGCTGGATTGTCTGTGGAGAATGTTCCGTCTGGATCTACTGTAGGATCCAAATATGAAAAGGGAGAAGCGCTTCATTGGAGAGTTAACATTGACAAGTGGCATGCCGAGGATAAGATTACTGTCTGAGTTACACGTTAAGTTTAATATAGTACTGTGTTGATAGGAATTAGCAATAATGATATTTTAAGAAAAAGCTCTGAAGAATGCGTACATGAGAGAGAATTGGCTCTTATGCTTGATTACCAGATATCTACTCCATCTTATCGGTCTTAGGGCTTCTCACGTGCGTACAATAAGGGCTGAATCACCAAGCACGTGAAGAGAGTGCATCTAATGCCCAAGGGTCCCAGTTGCCAGTAAGAGAGCGCATAAGGTGTACAGGTTTAAAACCTACCAGAAGATACAGTCGCAGTCACTGGTCACAGGAACACATGCAGTACCGCGAAGAATTTTCTCTCACGCTGGAGGAAAAAAATTGACCTTTTTTCATAGTGAAGAAACCTTTTTTTCATATCATCAACTCGATCCACAATGGCTGAATCTCACAGATGTATGTACACATATCAATGAAGCATAGAAACTGTCACAATACTATGGTGACTATGGCATCTGTATTGCTGTGACTTTTTCTTGACTCTTCGGTTCATGTCCTTGACCCGATGGTCTCTTAGTTGAGACCAGATAAATTTTGACAAATACTAACTTTACAGTGTACGTTAAGGGTAAGCACATCTCCTACCAACGTTCTAAGAACGTCACCAACCCAAACGTCTCTTTGATCCAAATCGAAGGTGTTCAAAACCCAAAGGACGCTAAGTTCTACTTGGGTAAGAGAATCGCTTACGTCTACAGAGCTTCCAAGGAGGTCAGAGGCACCAAGATCAGAGTTATCTGGGGTAAGGTGACCAGAACTCACGGTAACAACGGTGTTGTCAGAGCCAAATTCAAGAAGAACTTGCCACCAAAGACCTTCGGTGCTTCTGTTAGAGTCATGTTGTACCCATCCAACATCTAAGTTGAATGAAGTCACGATATCTTTACCCTTCCACAACTCTATTGTTGGGCCCATTGTTTGCATGTAATCTACGACGGGACATGGACGTGTCTTGGGTAGTCGCATGCTGGCCATTGGTTCAGCGTGTATAAAATGAATTCTTTCACCTTAATAAAACGAATCAAAGTTAACTATTTTGTATGTCTTATGTGTGTTCAGTCTCTCACATGACTTCTAACTTGTACGTGTTTACGAAACTTAGCCTAGGGTCTTTTTCTCCAAGTTTCTTTAACCTACTCAATCCGCGTTTTTTATTCCTGCAGCCAGTCACATTAGTCGACACTTGACTTCTGGTGTCTTGGAGGAATCTCAAAAAACAATGGAGAATAACTCGAGTAATGAGGCCGGGTTAGGATCGACCAAAGCCGTGTCACAAGAAAAGCCACAAGCGGCCGTGTTGTCTGATCCAGAGACAAATGCCTCCGACGGCTGGGATGAACAGGAATCAGATTTGTGGGATGAATCAGAGCCAGTATCCACTACTAATGGGCCGCTCACAAATAATGGCCACCATAAGAAAGAAGTAGAAGAAGAAAGTCATACAGAGGATGCATTAGCTGAGTTGCGGTCTCGATTATCTAGGTGTGAGATTGAAATCTCGGAGAAACGGCGCGAGTTGGAACTCAAATCAGAAGAGTTGGCTCAAAAGACGACGGAGTTGGACTCAAAAGAGCAAGAACTCACTGAATTGAGAGCTATATCTCTGAAAAAGCTTGAAGAGTCTGATTCCGAAAGTAGTCAGAAGCACATTGGAGAACTAGAAGCAGAGTTGGAGGCAACTAAAAAGGAAAGAGATGACACAAAGCAGCAATTAGAGGGCTTCTTATCAAAAATTTCAAGCATGAAGACGGTATTCCAAAACTACAAGGTTACTCAAAGCGAGTTAGAAGAGCTCAAGCTGGAAATGGAGACCGTACAAGCAGAGTCGGCTACTCTTAAGCTGGAAGTAGAATCCCTCAAGCTGTCAAAGGGGAATTTAGAAACCCAGCTTCATGATAAGGAGGAAGAGAATCAATCGTTGAAGCAGACGCTTGAACAGCTCAAAGCACAGGCAGCAGACTTGAATAATGAATGTGATAGATTGAGCCTGCAATTGACCAATCTCCGTCGCGAATACCAACTTAAAGAGGAAACAGGGCAAGACGAAAAGTACTCCTTAGAAAACGAGGTGAGTCGGTTGACTAAAAAACTCAATGAGCAAAAACATGCCTATAATGAGCTTGAAGTCGCCCAGGAAGAATTAACAATGGAGAACAAAAACCTCTCGGCGACAATCGAAGAACTCAGCAATAAAGTTGAGCAAAAAGAAAGTGAGATTTCACATTACGCTCAACTAGTAGAAAACCTGGAGGAAAAATGGGAAGCGAAGGTGAAGGAGCTCGACGAACTTGTGAAGAAGAAAGAACAGGAGATAAGAATTTTAGAAGAGGAAAAAGCAGGTTTCCAGTCACAGGAAGGTAAGCATGAGGCAATCATAGCGGATAAGGATGAGGAGATTGCGAAACTCAAAGAAGAAAACAGCAAGATTGCTAGTCTTCAGGAAGAGGTTCACACAAAACAGCTTATAATAGGGAAATTGCGACACGAAGCAGTGATTTTGAATGAGCACTTGACAAAATCTATGGGTATGCTTAAGCAGCAACTGAATCAATCGAAAAACACAGTTGACAGGGACTTGATTTCGAACCTTTTCTTGAACTTTTTGCAGTTTCCTCGTGGAGATACAAAGAAGTTCGAGTCTCTTCAGCTTATTAGTGATTTACTAGAATGGGACGAGTCTCGAAGAGTTCAGGCTGGTCTTGCTCACACTGTCGGAGGAGCAAAGGCACGAGATGAAGAAGGAAGACCTTTGAGACAGAGCTTCATCTCCTTATGGACAGATTTCTTGGAAAAAGAAAGTTCCAAAACAGCTAAATAAGCAGCATTTACAAATCGTATACCTCTTTATTATTTTCGTTCTAGTCCATAGTTACCTTGGGAGTTTTCCCAATTAATGAACACATTCGCATTGTTAATCATCCTATGCGCGCACCATGCTTGATGCAAGACAGAAATTTGTAAGGCGCGTCTTAAACTCTTCTTCCAAAAGATCCAATTCCAGCACAATGGTGGATATCCGGCAATTTTTTAACGGAGGCGGGGCTCCAAATGTATGTTTTTGTTCTCTGCAATCCGATTTGTATTACTAACGAACATAGACGAAGAAGCGAGCAGCACCACCCAAAACCAAGGACACAGCATCTAAGGGAAGCAAACTGGAGCCAATTGAGCTCTCTGAAAAGGAAGAGCCTCAACCGAAAAGAGCGAAAATCGCAGAGGATAAGAACAAGCATTCCTCTGAAGATAAGAAAGCAGGAATTAAGAGTGAACCAGAAAATGTTGAAAGCAAATTAACTAAGAAACAGCGGACTAGAACACCGAAGAGGTCATATGTCAATCTTGATTCAGATATGGAAGACTCAGAAGAGGAATTCAAGCCTAATGACGAAGAGGAAGAAGAAGAGGATGATTTCGAACCAGAAGTCGTCGATGAAGAAGACAGCGAAGCTCCAGTGGAAGACGACGAAGACCTTCTCGTACAAGAGGTAGAACCAGAGCCAAAGCCAAGAAAAAGAAAGAGGGAGTCAGCATCGCCTGCTCCAAAAGTGTCTCCGGCAAAGAAGCAACCAACCGCTACGTCAGGATCAACCACACGCAACGTAGCCCAGGATTCATCATCTGGCACGGCTGACGAGATCCTTTCTCAAATAGTAGATGCGGAGTTGCCAGAGGCCATGGAAACAGAAGGAAAATTGAATTATTTCGCCTTGAAGAACAAGCAACAGAATGTTGCAGCTCCCTCAGGAAATGTTGAGCTTCCTATCGCGGCCCCAAACTGTTTAGGAGGCCTCACGATTGTTTTCACAGGTGTTCTTCCTAATTTAGAAAGAGATACCGCTGAGTCTATTGCCAAACAATATGGTGCAAGGGTGACAAAGTCCATACTGAAAAAGACGAGCTTGGTTGTTATTGGAGAGGAAGCGGGCCCTTCCAAGGTGAAGAAAATCAAAGACTTCAAAATCAAAGCTATCAGTGAAGATGGTTTCATCGAGTTGTTACGAAGAATGCCTGCCGATGGTGGTGATGGTTCTAATGCTCAGGCTGCTAAAAAGAAGAGGGAGGAGGAGGAAAGAATTATAAGGGAAGAAGCACTAGCGCAAGAAAGATTGGAGCAAAAGAAAGAGTCGGAGAGAAAGAAGGCTGCCGAGAAAGCTAACAAAGCTGCACAAGGACCAAAGCAAGAGTCATCCCGTGCTGCTTCTCCTCCAAGAGAAATTCCCAACAGCGAAAAATTGTGGACAGTCAAGTATGCACCAACATCTACAGCTCAACTTTGTGGTAATAAGGGACAAATTCAAAAGTTGAAGAACTGGTTGGCAAATTGGTTTGACAATGCCAAGAACAACTTTAAGAATAAGGGTGCCGACGGATCGGGTATTTTCCGTGCTGCATTGATTAGTGGACCTCCTGGTATTGGTAAAACAAGTGCTGCCCACCTCGTTGCGCAAGAGTTGGGGTTTGACATTTTGGAAAAAAATGCATCTGATGTAAGATCGAAATCATTGCTTAACAGTAACATCAAATCAGTACTCAACAACACTTCTGTTGTTGGTTTTTTCAAGCATCAGGGCGAGAAAGAACACCAAACTAATGAGAGAAGGTTTTGCTTGATTATGGATGAAGTGGATGGTATGTCTAGTGGTGATCATGGTGGTGCTGGTGCGTTATCTGCTTTTTGCCGTATTACGAACATGCCTATGATTTTGATTTGCAACGACAAATCGCTTCCCAAAATGAGAACATTTGACAGAGTTACGTTGGATTTACCTTTCAGGAGGCCATCCGAAATGGAAATGAAGTCCAGATTACTAACTATTGCTTTCAGAGAAAAGCTCAAGTTGGATCCAACGGTCATTGGTCAACTAGTTCAGGCCACTGGTAATGATATTCGGCAGATTATAAACTTGATGTCTACGGTTTCCAAAACGCAAAAGAACATCAATCATGAAAATGCCAAAGAGATTGCAAATAGCTGGAAGAAGCACTCGATGTTAAAACCATTTGCAATTGTGCTGCAGTTTTTAGGTGGTGGGATTTTCAACCCCAATGCTCATCACTCTTTGAATGACAAGATAGAAATGTACTTCAATGACATTGACTTTACCCCGTTGATGATCCAGGAGAACTATCTTAATCTGCTTCCTAGCGTCCTGACACCAAAGGAACATTTGGAGAGAGTAGCAGCAGCTGCTGATGCGATTAGTCAGTCGGATCAGATTAATTCTTTGATTCGTTCGAGTGAACAGCAGTGGAGCTTGTTACCATTCCATGCGGTGATGTCGACAGTGATTCC
The DNA here is from genome assembly GCF_014636115.1 of Clavispora lusitaniae. Classification (NCBI taxonomy): domain Eukaryota; kingdom Fungi; phylum Ascomycota; class Pichiomycetes; order Serinales; family Metschnikowiaceae; genus Clavispora; species Clavispora lusitaniae. The sequence goes on along the minus strand of NW_027093975.1, from coordinate 2,188,713 downwards.
GGCGAAAGAGGTGAGTGGGCGTATGACGTCTTATCCAGCATTCACAAGTTGGCTAGGGCAAAATTCGAAAACGATGAAATACACGCGGATGCTTCAAGAATTGCAATACCATACCCGGATGAGAACTTCCACAAGCAAGAGCGAATTACGGTTAGATTATGTCCCAGTTCTTAGTAAGAAGCTTTCGCAGCCGCTAATTGACGAAGGTGAAGCTGGTATTGAAGAAGTTATGGATAATATGGACTACTACTACATCACGAAGGAAGACTGGGACAACTTGATTGACTTTGGTGTGGGACCCAACAAAGGTGCCAACATCTTGGCGCAAATTCCCTCCAACGTCAAAGGAGCATTCACCAGAAGGTACAACGGTGCAGCACATCCAATGGCCATTCTCAAGACGGGTAACTCTGTCGGGGGCGGAGTGGGTAAGCAAAAGGCAGACTTTGAGGATGTGGTTGAAGATGATACGATAAATGATGATGAGGAGCCAGAGGTTGAAGACAATGGTAAGTTTGATCCGAAAAAGGACAAATTCATCAAAGAAGTTAAGCCCAAGAAGGGCAGGAAAACGGGCACGGCAGGAAGTGCTGCGTCTAAGAAAAGTAGTACATCGAAAGCCAGAGCTAGTGCATCCAAGAATACTACCAGTCTGCCGGCATCGAAAAAACGCAAAGTTACGAAATAATTAGTGTTCTTCTTTTCACTGTATCATCAGCCGCGCAGTTGCAACAGTGGTTTTATAGTAGTAGTGGTGTCGCGCGCCTTCTGGAACTTGAGTCCGCGACACGAGAAATATAATCAGTTACTTTCATGGAACATCCCAGTATAGTGCAAGCCAGTGTGTATATATCTGATATCTTTCTTCCCTGTCACTCTCACTGCTTTTTTCATGTTGTAGCATACTGGCTCCAATGTGGTGGTTCCCCTCCCTTACTCTGCCTTGGCACTGATGGAGATCGATTACGCAGGCACACCCCACTATGCACGCTGCATATTATCACGCGCAAAAGCTCCACCCGAAAACCATCGTCTTAGTGTCGAAAACATCCGTTTACACTTCTTCAATCTACTGTCCATGGCCCGCTCAGAATGTCCGATCCGAGCCCCATGTTTAAAGCGCCGATCAAGCGCTCTTATAACCCACAACTGCCACTGATACCTTCGCCGATCTCGCTTGGTCATGGTCAGAACGACTCTTCTGACACCAATCTCATCAGCGACTCCCATAATCCCGCGCCCGAGCCTGTTGTACCGCTTCCGTTTACTGTATTGCCTCAGAAACAGCGCGCCCCACGCCGAAAACCGCCTCCAATCGACTTTACCAAAATAGATGGCTCCACCTCGTATACACCTGACGCCCATCCTCAGCCACGCTCAGAGGTTACTAATACCAGTCCAGAGTCGCAGCAAGATTCGCCTGCCGCCGCTACTGTCAGTAATACGCCGCTCTCGGGTCAGAGTATCGACCATTTGACACCAGGCGACTGGAATATTCTCGCTAATACAGACCAGATTGTCGAGCTCAGCAAACTCGGAGAAGGCAATGGTGGCTGCGTGTCCAAATGCGTTCTTCGTAGCCGGTCGCTGGTTTTTGCGTTGAAGTTGATAAACGCCGATCCAGATCCAAATATCCAGAAGCAAATACTCCGCGAATTGCAGTACAACCGGCTCTGTAACTCGCCTAACATTGTTAAATACTACGGCACATTCATAGTGCAAAAACTGTCAATGATTGGCATTGCTATGGAATACATGGCAGGCCGATCGTTGGATGCCATTTATAAGCGAGTGATAGAGTTGGATCCGACAAACAGAATTAATGAAAAGGTATTAGGAAAGATCGCAGAATCTGTCCTCCGGGGTTTGAGCTACCTACACCTGCAGCGGATCATTCACCGTGACATCAAACCTTCTAATATCTTGCTTGATCGCCAAGGAAACGTGAAAATCTGCGATTTTGGCGTCAGTGGTGAAGTGGACAATTCTGTAGCCACCACATTCGTGGGTACGCAGTACTATATGGCACCCGAGAGAATCATGGGCAAGCCTTACTCTGTGAGCTGTGATGTATGGTCATTGGGACTTACGTTGTTGGAAGTTGCACGGGGTCTGTTTCCCTATCATTTACAGATGGACTCGAATCCGTTAGGCCCAATTGAACTATTGTCTTTAATCTTGGAGTACCAGCCGCGCTTGGAAGACATTCCTGAGGACGGCATATTTTGGTCAGACTCACTCAAAAATTTCATTTCCTACTGTTTGAAGAAGAACGCGGAAGAGAGGCCGAGCCCGCAGCAAATGCTACAACATCCTTGGTGTGTTGGTCAACGGAATATTCGGGTCAATATGCAGAAGTTTGTTTTCCGGCTTTGGGGCGACGATTTGGACTGATTACAGAATCGTCCGTTAATAGATTATTTACGATAATGATATGCTTGGTGGATGGCGCATTGAAATTTGTAATCTTCTTGTATTTCTTTTTCGGTTGTTACAAGGTTATTTCACCTTACTTTGATTTTTCGCAGTTCTTTCGTGAATTCTCCAATTACATGAGAAGTGAATTTGATACGAAAAAAAAGAAATACTGATTTCAAAAGAAAGGTATACTTAAGTATGCAGATTTAGGTAAAAACTACATGATTGAAAGAGGAAAAGCATTATTTGAACTATAACATCATGTTTTACAGCCAAAGTTCTTTTCCCAAGCTCATGTTGCTGGTCTGGCTAGTAATAAATTGAGCATCGCACGCCGCGCGGGCCAATCAACTGAACTACAAAGAAAAGCGTCGAGCTAACTTACCAAACTCAGCACTCAAAATGCCAGTTCCCTTTGAAGGCTTATTGCCTTATGCCATCATGACTGCATTTTTCGGTATCGCCGGCCACGGTGTTGGCTACATTAGATACTGGGACAACGGTTGGAAGAACGACAGATTCGACTTGGACCAATGGGACCACAAAATGATGGAAAGAGACCTTTTGTTGACCGGAGTCAAAAGAGGCCAGTCCAGTGAAGCGGTTGCTCCCGAACATTTCAAGACCGCTCACATTACTAAGGAAAGATACTGGACTCCATACAGAGACCAGTTCTTCTCCTTCAGAGAGAGATTATACAGAGGCTATGTTACCGGTAACTGGGACTTCAGCTAGACTGGAGAGTTTTAAGTTAAAACTATTCGAATACACAAGCATACAGAATCAAATGTAGCCTACTGGCGAAAACGCTGCTCTCACAAAAGTAAAATGCAATTACTAGTATACACCCAACATGAAATGTCTTCCCGAAATCATTTAAAATCTTTGTAGCTCCATTTTTCGGTGATCTTGACTGCTTTCCTCTTATGCTTTTGAGGAACTGTTGCCGCAACCTTACCTTGTGCTTGCAACTTGTACATCTGATCATATAAGAGGTTACCTTCTGGTTTCATGGTTCTCAAATTGCTTGTCAATTCATCCGACAACTTCACCTCAATCGGTTTGAAGCCAACTTCATGTTTACCATGACGACGGTATTTTCTCTCAGATCTCTTCTTAACAGACAGCAACTTCTTTTCAACTTCGCTTTCAATTGTTTCCAAGTTGGACAAGTCACGAATTTGCTTTTTCAAGTCTTTAAGCTTCTTCTCAAGTTCTAATCTCTGCTTATGTCTCATTTCTTTATTTCTGCGTGTTTTCGTCTTGATCTTCAATTCTGTTCTTTCATTGAGTGAAAGCTTGTAAGAATCGTCTTCGTCTTCGTTTTCTCCAGCACCTTCATCCTCCTTTCCTTCTTCGTCATCAGACTCTTCAAATTCCTTGTCATCCAACGTGGCAATCAAGTACTGAATGCGCTTTTGGTGCTCCTCCATCTCTTGACGCTTCATTTCTATGCTATTTTCGAGGTTAAATTCCTTATTGATCAAATCCTTCCAGGATTTTAAGTCCGGGTTGTAAGACTTACCAGCGTGGACCACAGTTTCAAGTGGAGCTGGAGTTTCAAGAGCCACAGGCTGATGAGATAAAGTTTTTGGAGCCTTCTTCGCTGCAGTGTAAGACAAAAAGGGCGTCTTCTTGTATACTTCAGGCAACTCCTCCTCAGAGGCAGTACCCCAGACATCAAGCGAAGATGCTCTGATAATGCCTTCCTTTTCACTTCTAGCTTGAACTTTCGATGTGGTAACCAGACGACCAGCCAAAGCCATCAATCTATTCGCCTGGGACTTGCTGACTTTGTGTTTGACTTTTCTAGAGGAAACAGAAGGAACTTTGGACTTATTGGCCAAGATCTCAGACGTCTTCCTTACAAAGGTTGGGGTCTTCGATTTGCTGTCACCCTCGTTATCAATTATGAAATCCGAGTCATCTCCCAATAAAACCTCATTCTCTCTCTTTGCTTCCAAGCCAGCCTGGATGTCATCAACATCAATGTTTTTTCTCCATGCCTTTTTACCGTGTCTTGAGGGTTGGCCCTTGGGTTTGCTTTCCATTTTGGGAGTGGAGATATTTGGAGATGAGCCTGAGGTGGTTTTTTCGAGATGAGGGTGCATTACGACAATGTCGCGCAAAATGTCGCACTTGTTCACCTACACCATGTTTTCTCTTCGGCGAGGGCCCAGGAGTGAGCCAAACGAAACACTGCTAGCACTCTTACCACGTGGTGTGATTTTTTTTTCTTCTCTGCTTCCTTAAAGTCTCGTGAACATATTAAGTCATTCACAACCATTAGTCATCCACTTTCAATGATTGTTCTATTGAATGACAAATAATACACGTTGGGCCGTAGTGGTCGCAGGATACATTACAATCAGCGACCCCCATATTGTAACAGTACAATCGAGCGGAAACAATATTCCACCATCGAATAAGGGCTCCAAATGCAAACTTGTTTTGACGATGGTTCCCAAGTGACATAATCACTTTACGCATATTAATGCACCTCGGCTGTTGAGATACATCGGTAGAGGATTACAAATGAGTCTGCTCAGTACACACAGAAATGATGCTTGCCCTTACAAGTCGATGGAACAAGATTAATCACGCTTGTACCATGTACGTAATCGAATTAAATCGATATTGTCAACTCTACCTGGGTACACCACCGTTCATACACACAATGTGGTCAAAATTTGAAAGACGGGCTAGGCCACGCGTACGTGATTTCACTTTTTGCTGAAGGTCGCTTGCCCTTGCTGAGGACAAAGGGTATCTCGTAACGGATGATGCCCATTATCTCGGCAAGAGTAGTACAGTTTTCACACCAGCATTCTTCCCTCTTGACTGCATGCGCAACAAAGCAAGTCAGCAGGGGGACTAGTGAATTCTGGCCTTAGAGACAAGCGATTCGGAAGAGCCACCCAGATTTTAGAGTGACTCAAAGAATCCAAAAAGACGTTCCAAGAGAATGTTCTGTCGAAACCTTTGGAGTTTGACGCTCAAAGACTGCTCCCAATGTAGACATTCTGCACACTAGTCGCTTCGCATGAAGATGGCATTTCCCCTGCAGCACTTATCATAGAACAATGAGAAGTATATATCTTTCTATAGACTATCGGCTAACTTAGAGACTTCTCTCGAAAGCTAATCATGCAATTGAAAGCTTTGTAGTCCATAAAATATCTTCAGCTAATGTGAAGGCGATGAATTATTTTCCAGGGATGCTATTTTAGCCCTTCTACGCCAAGCAAAGAACGCTTGCTTCCTACGATCCTTTAGCGGGCTTCGTATTTGGCCAAATTTTGGCCATGCACGGATCTGAAACTTTGGACACATTGTTTTATGCATCTACAAAGTCTTCAATGGGAAAAGTGGCGAAGGTGGATCCGCAAAGGACCGAACTGCCAGCGAACAGGACAACAACGGGGGAAAAAAAATAGGTAATAATGCCCGCATAAAACGAACAAATATAGATGACTTCAAACGATCTCAAGAAAGAATGTGCCAAGTTTTCTAGCGCACAGCTTCAGAATCGACATCCCCGTCTTACTCTACGGACCCAAATTGGAGCGCAATAGGTGCAACAAATTACCACATCCGAGGTACATGTAATCGACCTCACGTCAAGTTATCTTCTGCATCAGCTGCAGATTTATGCAAAGTAGACTTAGTCGAACGGTTGAAACTGCCAACGTGTAGTACTAGGCGGTCACTGCTCACATGCCAAAATACATCAACAATCCTATAGGCAGATAGCTGCACGGAGCTCCCAACCACGGACTGTTCCAGATGGTCCACAAGTTGCAGAACGCGCATAAGGCTACTGTGAAACGGCACAGACTTGCAATTGGAGCTGGCAATTACATACGGATGCGTGGGCCCAAACAGCTACCAGTTTTTTCTGTATTTATCTTTATTTGTGTAACCCTTGATCGAAGAAACTGACCAATGCCTGACGGATGCGGGAAAGGCATTCATGTCGGCGAAACTTCACTTCCCAGTTATTATGTAAATCTTTTTTCCCTGTCCTCTTAATTAGGCGCAACAAACCCATGGCTCGCATGACAAGTAAGCAATATTATACGCTCACATGCATTGGGCAACGACAAAACTAGAGACTTCGCCATAATCGTACATCGACAAAGACCCGCTCATGCACACATACGACGGTGCCGCAAATCTTCGGGTCAACACCCGTCCCAAGTTGGCAGCCAAGTCCTGGATGGTCATACTTTCACCTTGCTGAAGTACACTGGTGTAGGTTTCTGTTCCCTTGCCAATTGTGTAGACGTAGGCGCCAATACTAGAGTTCCCTACTTGATTAACATAGACCATGGTGGGGGCCTTGGCATTCGCTTTGTCTCTATGGAAAATCACTTGGTAGTCATTTCCTCCGACAGAAATGACGGCAGATTTCATGATTGTTGTGGGCACAAAGTGCTTCGAATTGGACCTTTCAACAACAAGAGATAGCTTAAATGGGTGAGGCGCCTAAGAAAAATGCCTGTGGACACAGGTTGGGCGCGACTTAGAGGAGTCTATATGCATACAAAAACCCGGGCGGCGTGGTTTTGAGTGATGCAGCCAGACTATTTTCCGCTTCTACTAGGCTACGAGCGAATAAATACCTGCGAGGGGTCACCACGTAAGAGATTAAACTTCAGTTCCTGCTTTTCCCGATTTCTGCTTTCCATTTGAAAGCTGCAAGTTGTTTCTACAGAATTTTCTTTTTACTACTTTTCTTCTAATTAGTTCTTTTGTCCTCCGCTTACTCACAGCTATCGGAAATTGAGCACCACGCATAACGCTTTTGCCTAGCCCATTGTCTAGTCATTACTTTTTACACGACGACAATCTGAAAAGCCACATCTAAAATTTTGTTTACTACTTCAATCGCTTCTTTTCCTTAATCTTTCGGCTTCAAGGTTACGTGTTCCTTACGCACTTGTGATTGCAAAATCCATTCCAAAAACAGTCAGGTACCCCTCCCCCACCAAAACAAAGATAAGCAAAGATAAACAGAAAAACCAGACAAAGAAAAAGAGAACGACTGCTAAAACAACAGCGAACAAGAAGGAAAGATTGACGAACAGAAACATCAAGAATAAAAGAATAATACTATATCGTCCTCAATTATTTGACTCACCAAAATCCTCAGTAGTAACATGACCCAAAGTTCGGACCAAAGTGCGTCGTTTGTCAGTACAATTACAAAAATTGTTTTCGAAAGTGGAGGTGGAGAAAGAATTGGGAATAATGAATCCACAGCCGAATTTCCTTTGAAGATTATTGTTGACCCATCAAATTCTTCGTCTACTCAATCTAGCCAGGAATTGAAAAACCATTTGACAATGAATGGGTACTCTTGGAAACCAGCTCATCAGAACATTGAGGTTTCGTTGCTAAGATTAGAGGAGAGTAATAATCTAGTTAATCATCTTGCGGAACACGCATGGAACTTTAGCTTCGATTACTCCTCTTTTGCAAACCACCCGGGACTACTTCTAGTTAAAGGTCTTAACCGTTCAAAGTCATCTGAAGAAGAATTAAAAAGCTTCTTTAATTCTAAATCCAGATTCAGGTCGTTAAACGAGGTTTCCTTCATTGGTCTTTCCCCGGAGGACAATACACCCACTGTTGCTGCTGTATTAAAATTTGAAAATTATGTTGATGCAGACATGCTATTGGAAAATCCTCCAGATGCAACAAATTTTGCAGCTGAGGGGCCCTTGACTTTATGTCGCTATGTGAAAAAAAGAGATAGATCCAAAAACCAAGCAGATGGTCTGATAACTGGGTTACCTTCCAGTTCTGCAAATTTTGATACTACCCAAGATGATTCCATGGAATACGACACAGTTGTAATTGAAAATTTTTGTGACTTCCTTGGTGGGCCTACTACTGTTGAAGTAATTCAGCAAATAATTGCGAAGTTTCTGTTGTTTCACAAAATTGAGAGGGTATACTTCCCAGTTACGAAAGTGGATTCAGAAAAGTTCGCTTTCAAAAAATGTGGTTACATTAAATTCACTCATTCAAGAGAGTTGATGAGCGATACGTTGAAGTGCTTATACTACTTGAATGATTTGACTCAGAAAGAATTACTTGACTTTTCGAGCAGTAACATCTACGAAATTCAAAATGATGTTAATGCGCCAACCCCAATAAGAAAGGGTTCAAAGAATTCTGTTCTCAAGTTGGTCATTGCCCAAAGAAAGCACAACCACTACTTGTTCCAGAATAGAGATAACGCTTTCCTAACATCCATCGGACTGCCCGAGTTAACTTTCGTTGAATCACCTTTAGATGATCTTGTTCTCGTAAACGATATTGCTAAATCGTTCACGAAGAATTCTAACTACCAAGAAACAAATGTTTACGTGAACAATTTCCCAATACTTTTTGAAAACAATGATGAGTTATGGGCTGAATTTTGGAACCAATTTGGGGTTGATTGCATCAAATCTGCTAGAATCATTAAACCCCAATTTTACTCGAAGAGATCCGAAGGACCTTTGGGGAAGATTGGTTTTGTTTTCTACGAGGATTTTAGAATGGCATTACGGGCCATAATCTTGACAAACAATAAAGTTGTCACTTACAAAAATCACCCGAGTATCCTCATACAAACCTCATTTGCAATCCAGAAAGGTGGCCATTCTTCAGTTTCAAACGGAAAGATGCCACCTTCTAAGTATTCACTAAACTCCACTACCGAATACAACTACTTTCCTCCTCCAGACAACCCATACATGCATCGGATGAACTTGCATATGAATGATTCATACTACTTCATGGATTTACCTTACGCAAGAAATGAGTCTCCTCCTCAAAGCCCGCCATTTTTCAACCCAGGAGATGGATTTGTATACAACCCATACATTCTTCCAATACAGTATCCGTCTAACCATACGGACGAGGACACCAGAAAAGAGGAAGAAGGGCTCAATCCCCACAAGTCGTTGAAGACAATATCCGCTGGGCAACCTATGCCAAGCAACCAGTATCCAGTTCCTTATGGATATTATTATTTATATTATCCGTATTCTTCTCCAATGAGGATGAATCCAATGCAGCCTGTACCCATGAATGGACCATTGCTTCCTGTTGCTCCAAATGTCCCATTCAAGCATTTTCCATCACTGAAAAATGGGAGAGACAAAAGAAATGCACAAGAGAAAGAAGGTGTATAATTCAAAGGATGACATTAATGATTCGACTTAAATAATTGCAAAAGTAACACACATTTATTTACAAGGATGGGGGTGTGCTTGCGTCTCCTCTTCTTTGGGGCGTGACGGTAGCCGCTTCGAAATCAGGTACTGTAGTTTCCTCAATAGGATCAGTTTCATCAACAGGCCTCACTTCCTGAACTTCCTCAATGTAGTATTTAAGCATACTTTCAATACCGTTTTTCAATGTAACAGATGAAGAATCACAAGAACGGCATGCACCCTTCAATCGCAAATAAACAACCCCAGTGTTTTCTTCAAAGCTCACAAATTCGATGTCGCCTCCATCATCTTGGATTGCGGGTCTGATTCTCGTGAAGATAAGTTCTTTGATCATAGAAACAATTTCGTCATCATCTTCACTGAACTGCATGTCATTTGTTAACCGTGCATCGTCAGATATTATAGGAGTCCCGTTAGTTAAGAATTCAGTCAAAATGGAAAAAATCTCCGGCTTGAGAACAGCCCATTCGATGTCGTCGGTCGATTTCTCAATAGTGATGAAATTAGAGCCCAACATGATAGATTTCACCCCATCTACCGAAAATAGCTTCATTGCCAACGGACTTATAACAGCTTCTCTACCACTTAGAAATTCACGAGTTTCATTCTCTTGTAGAAGCTTGGTGGAAGGCAAAAATTTCAATGCATTCTCGTTGGGAGTCTCAGCTGTCTGGATGAAAAGGTTACGGAGAGAGAAAATCCCTTGTCTTCTGGGTAATCCGAAAACACGCAGTGCTCTTGCAAACATGTTTAAAGTCCCGGAGATAGTATTTATTCTATAATGAATGTAGTATGTAAATGGCAAGTAGCAAAGCAGATCTCTCGCTACAATATACACTCCAAAATGTAGATGAACACCAGTACCTCATGAATCATCAATTTCCGACTTTTAATTCAACCACCGAAGAGGAGCTTCTCAAACATAGAAGACGCCTTCTCTTCGAATTTGGATTCATTTGGTTCGTTGCTAATAGATTGATCCAACTGTAGCTTGTTTTCTGCTAGCATCAAAATATTCTCATCTATAGTATTTTCTGATATGAGTTTGGTGACCATCACCTCATTAGTTTGGCCAACACGATGTGCTCGATCTTCCGCTTGTTTGTCATCATGGGGATTAAAAGACTGATCGAATATTACCACATTGTTGGCAGCAACCAAGTTGATACCAAATCCACCAGCTTTTGTTGATAGGAGGAACACGGGAATATCCTCATCTTCGTAAAATCGATCAATAATGTCTTGTCTTGTATCAACACTAGTTTGTCCATCAAGTCTCAAGAAGCTGATATTAGCGAAACTTAAAACTTTTTCGAGAATATCGAGCATCTGAGTGAAGAGGGAAAAAACCAAAATCTTCTCTTTCTTCATGATAGTTTGCTTAATTAAATCCAAAAGTTTGGCAACCTTTCCACTATCATGCCATTTTTCCTTGTCCAACACGTAACTGGATAATGTATTTGGGAATTTTTCGCATAAGGCATTAAGTTCGTAGTCGCTCATCACCAGCATATCTTCCTCGATGTAAGCGCGGCTTGCATTAACGTACTCGGGTTCCTTCATGATTTTTTTTGACATTTCCTTCAACATGTCGTCAGTGTAGTTCTTCCTAAAAAGAAGAGGATGCATAGATGCCTTTCTCAATGACATCATAACGTTAGACGATGAAGCAACGGGACTCTTTCTTGCCAATTCCGCATCCTTACCCGTTAACTGTTTCCTCCGCTCCCTTTCAAGTTTAGTAGATTTTCCCTTTTCGATGTACTCATCATAGATAGCTCTTTGGGTTGGAGTCATAGGACATCTCACTATATCATGGTGCTTCTTAGGCAAATACTTTAACACTTGGGCCTTTTTTCTCCGCAAGACAAATGGGGTCATCATCGTCTTCGCTTTATTAATTGCCTGTTGAGAAAGTAATGGGTTATAATCCTTTGTTGAATCCACACTAGCTTTCTTATTAAAAAGCCCTTGTAAATCTTCACGTTTTTCGACAAACAATTGAGGTAACATAAAAGCCAACAAAGAGACAAGCTCCTTCAAGTTATTCTGCAAAGGCGTACCTGTCAATAACAATCTGAAGTCTGCCTTTAACCTCATCAACTTATTGTATCTTTCGCTGTTCGAGTTTTTCAACATATGACCCTCATCATAAACTATCATATCGAAATGCTGATTCTTCAAAAACTTAAAGTCCGATGGTGCACCCGTGGCCAAATTGTAAGTAGTGACAAGAACATCAAATTCAGTTTCCTGTAACTCATATCTCAAATCTTCACGCTCCAGTTGAGAGCCGTAGTATGCTTGAACAATTAAATCAGGACAAAATTTGTTGAATTCTCTTAGCCAATTTTCTAATGTAGATGATGGTACAACCACTAAGTGAGGACGTTTCTTTTCAGAGGTTGCTTTCAAATATGCCATGAATGAAATAACCTGACATGTTTTGCCAAGCCCCATTTCATCGGCTAAGATACATGAAAGATTATTGTGGTATAGCAAATTGAGCCAGTTAATACCAACTTGCTGATACGTCTTCAATTCTATTTCTGGAGCAAGAAGCGTAGGCTTATGTTTGACATAAGGGAGATTTCTCTTTTTTGAGCCGATATCGTCATCATCATAATCGTCTCCATCATTATTTGGCTTTTCTAAGTCATCCACTTCGACATCCACCATGCTTAACTCTCCTTCTCCTGTAACTTTGACACCCCACCTACTCATTTGGCGCGATATCAAGTTTCCATACTCTGAACACTTCTTCACCAATGAATCAACTGCTCTATAACCCTTCAAGCTGAATTCCGTACTCTCGACTATCTTCATGCCTAAAGTTTTCCTCTGGTTTCTCTTTTTCACTTCAGGTTCAGGAGTATCCTGTTCAAACCTGTCTTCAGCAACTTCGTAGATAGTATTAAATGGCCTTTTGGAAATCAATAATTCTGCAACATTGGGTTGAATATTACAGATTTCAACAATATCATTGATAGGAGCTTTGTTTAAAAAATCCAAAATTTGACCATCAATACTGGTGAGTCCAGTAGAGTACATGCCCTCGTCGTCTTCAGCGGACATGTCGTCACTAAAGACCTCATCCTCCAACTCTTCGTCGCTATCCACAACTTTAGAACCCTTTTTCTTTCTCTTATTCTCCTTAATTCTCTCTTCCAACCTCTCCAACTCATCAATATCGCCAGTACCACCCAACTGAGGCGCATTGTTTTTCAACCTGGGGATACTGTCATCGGAATATCCAAAGGCAGAAGTAAGAGCACCAGGATTGCCCAAAGAAATAGGCGGTGACGCAGAGGAGGGTTCGGGCGTAGAAACGTACATGTCATTTGCACGTACAAGTCTTCTTTTCTTGCGGTCCTCCAACTCTGGTGGATTTTTGAAAATCGAATCAATCCGCATCTGTTGCCGGTTCCTATACTTTTCCAAGATGGACACCTTTGGTTTCAGAAGCTGCACCTTGGTGTCTGGTGCCTTCACCGTGTCAATAGCCGATAGCGATCTCTTCTGGCGAGCCTTTCCAGCAATTTTGATGGGTGATGCATCTTCATCTGCATATTCTTCTTTAATTGGAGTAGCAGGCGATTCTCTAGTTGCATTTTCAACCGGAGCACCAACTTCTACTTTCGTTTCGGATGAAACAGGATAATCTTGATGGTTTGAAACTGCATTCGGCGAAAATTTTGAAAGCACTTGTTTTCGATTCTCTGCATCAGCAGCTTGCATTTTCCTCTTGGCATCGTCAAATTGCTTCATTCGGCTACCCAAATTGTGATTCTCAGCTAGCCACTGGCTGATATCGCGTAGATTTCCCTTTCCTTTCACCATAGCCTTGAAAAGCTCGCCCTCATTTAAGTAATAAAAGCGCTTGCTAATAATCGGCCAATTTTTGTGTGAGTAGAATCGTTTTCTCACCTCCTCCTTATGCCTCTCATCAGATGATCTACTCTCGTTGATGCTAGGCGGCATGGCAGAAGTCAGCACGGGAGAAGATCTCACGTTTATAGGGGAAGAGCTCGGCACCTGAAGAATATTTTCCTTCCGTGGAGTTTCCTGTGGTTTCGTCATGGCACAGGACCTAGAAGAGATGAAGCCAGATTCTTTTTTTTTTTCGAAGCGCGTTCGATAAGAACGCATAAAAGAAATTGAACTATCACAGGCAACACAAAAGTACAATATCTGGGCTCATAAAAAAATACTACAAGCCTATTTCTTGGGAACAATTCCTTACGATCTCTATAAAAACAGGCTTAACGGCACATGTAAAGGGACATAAGAGTATCAGTTGTGACGACGCGCTAGTTCCATCATAGGAAGGCAAAAAAAAAAACAAAGTTCAATAAAAAAGTAGCAGTCATAGGAACGGAAATAAGTAATCCCATTTAAGAATATTAGCTTGAACTTTGCTAGGTACTCTCAAACCTTGCTGTACTTTTTGGCATCATGACGTTTGATGAACTTTCTGCAGTACGATAAGTACCAACATAATGAACTACAAAGTTCTAACATGTGGGTCGAATGGCAACTATCAACTAGGGACAGGCGATAACGAAGACCATGACAAACTACAGGAGGTGGCACTTCCACCAGAGGCCAAGCTATCTGGGGTAAGACAGTTTGCTTTCGGCGGAAACCACACTTTTATTTTGCTTGAGGATGGCCTGCTCTTTGCAACAGGAAATAATGAACATGGCCAATGTGGCATACCTGGTCCTCAAACGCTTTTCAACTTTACCAAAGTAACAGGGTCCTGGAAACATGTATCTGCCGGGTGGGAGTTTTCTGTTCTTTGTTCGATGGACAACAGAGTCTTTACGTGCGGCTACGGACCAAAAGGCGAATTGGGACTTGGGCCTAAAATAACGAGAGCAGAAACTTTACACGAGGTGAAAAAAGAGTGGAAGGATGTGGTAGCAATGGAACTGTCCATCAACCACACTATTGTAAAATTAGCGGATGGCACATTTTTCGGGTGGGGTGCCAGTAGGAAACACCAAATGGGGGAGTTTCCTGGTGTCCCCAATAAAAAAGGTGACTTAAAACCTCTTGCTCAGTTATGGGAACCAACAAAGCTAAACTTAACTGCAGAATCAGTAAAATTGGGGCGAGAGAGAACGTTGTTACTAGGCGAGTCATTGCGAGTCATCGGAAAAGATCCTTTAGAGATTGATGTGAGGGCAAACAAAGCCCGAGCGATGTGGTCATCAATCCACTATAGCCATGAAGTGGATGGAAGCTTGGTGGTGTCCTCTGTTGGAAACAATTCTCATGGACAGCTTTTTCAATATGATGTCCCAGAAAAGATCGTTGATTTTGAAGTAGGAAGTGAACATGGAATCCTTCTAACAGAATCAGGGAAAGTCTACGCTTGGGGATGGGGCGAGCACGGTAATTGTGGAGAAAGGAAAGACGATTCAGTCACTTTCAACTTCTTGAACCTAATTTACAATGGAACATCAAAAGTCACCAAAATGGCTTGTGGCTTGGCCACAACATGGTTAGTTGTGGAATAAATAATAAGAAAAGGTGAAGTAAACGAGAGGAGAGAAAAAACAATAGAGAAGAACAATTAGAATAATAAAGACATAATACTGCAATATTGGTAATGTAGCGAGGTATCTTTCCCATATTCATCTAATGCGTTAGATGTCGGACATCTGTGCTCAAAGATGGAAAATATGTTCAACGTCGTTTATATAGGACAACAGTATCGGAGGGCAATCAAGAGATACAAAAATTCTATACAGAATCGATGCAGCTGAAGGCCCCCCTTCTTAGTTATCCAACCCAAATCGCAAGCCCATAATCCTTTATGGAGCTGTCATTTGGGCTAATGAAAAGAATTTAGGTATAGAAAAGTATGGAAGAGATGCGATTTTTCTAGATGTCATACCTTTGTGCGGGTAACTCCAACATCGGCTCCATACTTCAGTGTGGGCTACACCACACGATAACACAGTAGCATAATTATTGCATAAACCTTTACAGAAGAATGTTTGGGGCAGTTTGTTCGGGTCGTCCAATACAGCTAGCGCAGCAAGTGGAACCCATGAAATGGGTTTTCACGATGAACAACGCTTCTAACATAAATCATATTGCAATCTTCTTACTTCCCCAATCGGAATTTACAGATCCAAACTACACCGCCTTGGTATATTTCCAATTGCCCAACTCAACCGAGTTCAAGTTGCTTGGTGGTTTGAATCCGAATAAGCCATCAGCCATTTTCAAGCTTAACAACACTGCAACAAAAGCGTCCCAGTCATACTTTGCTGACGACGATGCTATGAATGACGACTTGGGTGCAAGTGTAGACAACGTCGTTCTTAATATTGGAATCGCAATTGAACCGACGCCTCAAGCGGAAGTTCTCTTGCTACAAGAGAAACAGAAGGCATCTAAATCCATACTTCCAGCCGTGCAACCACCACCAGCACCACAAGCTCCTCTGGATATTGCAAGTTTAGCTAACAAGATTGTCAAACATGCCTACAACTTTTTGGGAAGTTTTGTTGACGGTACAGGAAAAGTCCCCATGAAGGCGTTCGACAACTGGTGGGACAAATTTAAAGTGAAGCTTGCCAACAACCCTAATTTTTTGAACGAGTTGGACTAGAAAATCTAACTTGGTGACATGATGAAAAGAGACTACAGAAAATATGGTTCGAACATATGATGTATTTCATGGGCTTCAAAGTAATAACATAGAGATTCCTGCAGCAAAAGCTCCAATAGCATAAATGGGGCCTGGCCTTCCAGCTTCAGCCAGGGAAGAGGAAGAGCTAGAACCAGAGGAGGTGCTGCTGGTTTCAGACGAGCCTGAACTTTCACCACTCGATTCGGACTGCTCGGTTTGAGACAGATCTGCGGAGGATGCAGTAATTGCTTCAGAGCCAGCACTGGATCCAGACCCGGATTCAGATTCAGAACCAGTTTCGGAAGCAGAACCAGATTCAGTACCAGATACGTTGTGTTTAGATGCTTTGGCAGTGATGGACGCAATGATAGCAGCAACAGAACTGTCAACAGAAGTTGGAAAAGAGTATGAGCCTGGAGAGTCTTCTGTTTTGGATCCTGCTTCAGCGTGCAAGGTCTTCGAATACTGACCCAAGAAACTCATAAGCCATGAGTTTTGTGCAGCTGAGTTCTTTGGAAGATTGGAATAATCCGCCAAAGCAGCAGAAATCCCGCCATCAGCAGCAAGAACTAGGGGCAATGATAACAAGGCAATAGAAGTAATACGCATGTATTTGGGTTTAGGTTGTAGATCATTGTAAGGCTAGCAGCAGTTTATATACGTCGCCTAGAAAGTGTGGGGATATTACCTACACGGCTGAGATGCAGTTTCTTCCCTTTCAGGCAATAATTCTCTGCAACGAAAGGAACGGCAGAAAATTGACCATTTATTCCTGTCTATTATTCACGAAAGACTAAACTTCTTCTGAAATTATTATTATAGTTGTGGAGGGGTCCCATTCAGGCATATCCTGCAGACAACTTTTACCTGAACAGGTAATAACCTAAGACTTGTAGAGAATTTTACACATGGAGAGACGACAAGCCTCGTTTGTTGTAACCTCGTTTGTTGTAGCCACGTTTTAGAAATAAAGACCAAGGCGTAAAGTTGGTACAGGAAATGGTTAATCCCAGATTATTGTGAGCACAAACAGGAGTCCTGGATGATGTTTCACATAATGTTGGACCACGAATGATGCTCATCGTATTCAAAGTGTGGGCACTTTAACTCTTAGTTCTGTAGCCAAGTTTACTCGTCTCAATGGAATATCTTAACGGCGTTATATAGCAAGAAATTCATGCGTTATGAAATCCTCTCGGTGGCCAAGCTGGCTAAGGCGCGAGACTGTAATGGAATTGTAATCTTGAGATCGGGTGTTCGACTCACCCCCGGGAGATTTTTTTTGCGAATCCTCCTGTTAGCTCATCTCCCTCTTCTCCCTGTACACACACCACAGAAAGATATTTTTCTACTTGCCGTCATCACATTGATAAACAAGAAATGCCTTCAAGAAATTCTGTTAACAAACCAAAGGGCAAGCTCCAAGCGGCCCACAGGAGCAATGTGATTTCCAAGAAAAAGGCTTACCGTGCTAACCGCGTCGTCCCAACTAGATCTTCGAACGGTAGATACAACACAGACACTGCACCAAGACCAACCGATTCCAAGGCTTTAGCCTTATACAGCGGCGGGCTCGCTTCTACAGGCAATGGAGTCACTACCACCACGTTATCCAAGAAAAGAGCGAAGAAGATTGAGCGTAACAAGAGATATGTGGCGAAGAGAAATGAGCAGTTGAACATTGATCTCGCTGTCAAACAAGAGGGCATGGATATCGACATGGAACCACAGGGGAAAAGAGTGAAGCCTCAAAAGGCTCCAACCACTTTGGACAAGGTGAAAGAGGCTCTTTGGGCTGCTGTGGAAGACAGCACGTCTGGCGACATGGGATTGAATGTTCTGAGCGAGGGCACCACCATTGGAATCCAAGCTTTTTAGGCTGGATGCATTTCTGAATTCTGCACTGGGACGCTATGTAATATAGAAATATATGACTTTGGTATTTTGACTCGTTTTCTCTATTTTAAAACATCCGTTTCACAAAAACCTATCTTTGGTCCCTTTTCTTGGTTGATTGTGAAATCTACTTGAAGCATGCTTTGCAAATTTCAATGTATTTACCATGGCTATTAGTACTGCTTTGATATAGATTGTGCACTGGGTAGTGTAACTTGAAACGCCACATCAAGTAATTTCTTCGATGGACAACTGATCCAAAATTGTTCAATGACGAGATAACTACTTATCACTCTAAATATACATGGACGTACACATCCACTCTTCATACTACTGGTTTACGACGCACTGAAGCTACTCCCCCTTTAAATCCACACCATGCATTCTCCACAAACCTACTAACTAACACCTATTCCGTATAGTATCCCTTAGCCCGCAAGCTGTTGTTGACGGTTTCTCTCATGAAATCAATGAGCACAACAGGGTCCGGAGCAGTGAAACACGAAGTGCCAGCTACAATTACATTAGCTCCTGCCTCAGCTGCAGCTGGCACGGTTTCCTTGCCCAAACCACCATCAACCTGGATGTTCAAATGAGGGAACTTGGTTCTCAACTTCTCCACTTTTGGCATCATGTCAGCCATGAATTTTTGCCCACCAAAGCCAGGTTCAACAGTCATAACCAAAGCCATATCCAACTCCAGTCCAATCTCATACAAGACGTCCACAGAGGTTCCTGGCTTGATAGCACAGGCCGCCTTCATTCCATTTTCCTTGATCAATTTGATCAACGCTAATGGGTCCTTGGTGGACTCGTAATGGAAGGTGTATTGGTCACCTCCTGCTTTCGCAATTTCCGGAACCCACTTTTCAGGCTCCAGCACCATCATATGACAGTCGAAAAACGTCTTTTCTGCTTTGCGGGGAATTTCCTTTCTCAAGCTGGTGATGATTGGCGGTCCGAGAGAAATGTTGGGCACAAAATGGCCGTCCATAACATCAATGTGGAGCCAATCGGCACCAGAGTCATACATTTTGTGGCAATTGCATCCTAAGTTGGCGAAATCCGATGCAAGGATGGATGGCGCAATGATAGCTTTAACCATTGTTGGAGATTGATGAAATGTGTTAAAGCAATAAAACAAATCTTGTGCGCGCTCTCACTAATTTGTTTGACAACCGAAGGAATACAATGTAATTAAATGCTTACAATCAACCTTTTACCAAAACCCAAGCTGGGAAACCAAATATCCCTTAGACCATCTCGTTAACTTTCTCAAATAATGTAGTATTTTTTATTTATTTATTTATTTTTTGTGTTTCACTCTTACCCTTCGGATCTGTCATCCCACTAAAGAAAGTCTTTGTTGACTTCTCTGGGTGCACCGATTTCGCATACAAATCCCTAAGGGCAATAAAGTTTAACCTGTAAAGTTTATCGACCCTGGAATCCATGAAGCCTCAAGAAATTTGCCTGTCTATTTTTGTCACTTCCCAAATTCCTCCGTCGAGTACCGATTCGCACCCAGACACCACTCCGATACACGATAAACCTCCGCCTCATATCCAACTTCCGACCCCGTCACCATGTCTACAGAAAACCAAATTGAAGGCGCTTCCTACTCGGAACAGATTTTGGAATGTGCAAGAAGGAACAATACGGAACTCTTGAAAGAAATCATTCACTCCTTGGACCTGGACCATGCCAAGTTGGCTAACTTGATTAATGAAACAAAAGAAGTGATCACGAGCAATTCGCCTTTGCATATTGCCACTCTGTTGGGTAACTGGGAATTTATAGATATGGTCCTTGATGTGGAGGGAGTGGAGATCGATCCCTTGAACAGAGAAGGTGACTCGCCTTTGCATTTGGCGGTTAAGTACGCCAGCAACGAACCGGAATACGGCTACTTCATTATAGACAATTTACTTGATGCCGGATCAGACCCTACTGTTGTGGATAAGCACGGTTTGAAACCCGTCAATTACGTCAAGCAAGACGAGAAGCTTCGGAACCTATTGGAAAGTGCAGAGTATGCTGCTACAGCACAGGCTGATTTGGAGGCCAATGAGGAGGTGGAGGACGATGACGAAGGAAGTGCATCGGAATCGGACTGAATAGTATTCAATACATGCATTAGAGTGGAACCACATCGTAGAATCAGATAACCTTCTAGGCGGTGAGACAATTAGTGTGCTACTGTATACTCAATGGAAATGAATCTGGAAGAGACTCGGGCCACAGACCAAGAATATTTCTCGCGCTTGCTTTTATACTTTCCCTTTGCTTGTTCGAACGTTTCAACTCTTCGTAACTCAGAAATGGAGGGAGTAAATGGCATGCGTGCTCATAAAGTTTTCGTTTGCAGATGAAACTAGCCCCAGAGGGCTTAGGTGGCTTGTTTTTAATGTATGCACCATTCTTCACCCCATTGACTATAACCTGACTTGTTTTAGATGGGACCACATACAAAAGACTTGCTGGCAGAGGAGAAGAAAGCTCATTCCGCTCATACTGGTATTCGCTTTCTTTGTACGTTAGTGGAGTCAATGGGTGAATTTCTAAAGAGGATTCACTGATTCTTCCTTTGAAACACCGATCGAAATCTTTCCTGCTGAACTTATCTTGCCGCAAAACCAAGTACAGTAGGTAGATGGGTTCTATTAGTAAACTGTTCACACAGTTGAGCACACCAGTGAATTGTTTCATGCATAGTTTATCCGAGCAAGATTTAGAGTATGTCGGTCTACTATCGGCTCGACCAGGTTTTGTTCGGACAATACCATGTAGATCAAAATGGGCCCTGCCTCTCACTACCTTCTGCTTCTTCGGTTTAGGTCCTTCCCATGCTACTTTATCTTCCGAAAGAAAACTCATAGAGGCATCTCCACACGGTGGTTCAGAAATGTAAAGTGCCAACTTGACTCCGTCTCGTAGTTTATACTTCATCGATGTTGATCTTTCCAAGAGCTTCGAGTGGTCTTTCCCCAGTTCAATGAGTTTGATCTGATCCAATAGAAGATAGTTGAATAGACGGAGACAAAGTATTTCTGCATGACAATCTTGGACAATCCACCCATGTGAGTATTTTCTAACCTCATTCGGCATTGCTTTCACTCCCGTGCTGAGAGCCAAAACTGTGATGATGCCATCTTCGAGCGCAACAATTCCAGACAAAACTGACCATTCACTGATGCCATTGGACCTCACGCCTGGCTTTCCTGACTTAAGTGCTAGTGAATTGAACTCCTTTTCGACAGCATAAGCTATCTCTTGTCCAAGAAACTCGGTCATCTCGATCTGGCATACAAGTTCTTTCGAAACTATCTTAATAAGACTATAGGAAGATGTTAAGGGACACGCACCCATGATAAGAAACACATATTCATTAGAAAAAAAAAAAAAGAAAGCAAACTTCAATGACGTAGGATATTTCCAGATCTCCCCCCTTGTTTTTTTTGTAGTCAGAGTGATACTGGCCCAGATGGGTTGCGTCTTCCAAAACTTTACTCTCATTCGTACTTACATCTCAACAATGAATTTCTTGATATAAAAGATTACGTATTGGTGTTTTCTATCTCTTTTTTCTCATAAGCGCCCCCATAACACCGAGTCCAATAGCCAAAACGCCGCCTGCGACGCCGAGCCCAATAAGTCCATCTTGCGTCACCTGATCGTCGATCGCTTGCTTTAATGCTTTGAACTGGGTGTTATCCGGCTCCTTTTCAAGCAAAGCCTCGGCATAGCGACGGGCATTAGAATATTCTCCAATCTTAACGCTTCCAAGCGACAAGTAATACAACGCTTCTCTTCTTAGCAGAGGAACATCGCGGTAAAGCACGGCTAGAATATCAAGCGCTTCTTTTTGGGACGCAAGGCTGTCTGTTTTGAGTAGAGCCCATGCGTAATTGAATTCGGACTGTGGGGTAGGAGGATGTTCCGACTCAAGCTGGTCCTTGAGTACACGTATTTGCTCAGGGGAAATGTTCTGGTTGAGCTCCTCTAAAGCTGGATACGAGCGTCTGAACATTACAGTTGTAGAAGAATGAATAAATGGGGGAAAAAAGGGTTGTAGAAGAGTGACGCAAGGACAGGTAGATGTCTGGAAAGTGGCAATAGAATTTAGCTAGTGCGAATCCCAGGCAAATTCAGGCGCAAATCAAAGTGCCTTAGTGCGAAGGTACAGACATAATAATGAACGGTAACTCAAGATTCAGATATTTTCCTACAATGCAAGGACACGAATTTACTAGTATTTGGTTGATGACCGAATTAAAGTAGATAAAGAAGTAAAAAAAAGAAAAAGGTCAAAGTAACATGCCTCGATATGTAGCCCATTTATTGTGAGCTCATTTCCTCACCTAACTACCGCGAACTCCACGGAATAGATAATACAGACATTGCACATAAAGAACCGACATGCCAGACACAAAGTCTGTCAACCACTCTGATGGCGATGAGAATACACGCAGGTACTCTCTATTCAACATATGGTGTGCTTCGCTTGCGTTGAAAGCTTTGCTTGCAGTGGGCTACCATTCCACCGACTTTGATGTACACCGAAATTGGCTAGCCATCACATACAACTTACCGGTAGCAAAGTGGTACCTTGAAAATACATCGCAATGGACACTAGACTATCCACCATTCTTCGCTTATTTCGAATGGTTCTTATCACACATGGTGCCAAATTTCGTCATGGAGGATGGATGCTTGTCTATCGTGGAAAAGGGCCTCTACAGCCTACCAACCATTTTGTTCCAGAGACTTTCAGTCATTGCAAGTGAGGTTGTCTTATTCGTATCCTTGCAATGGTATCTAGACACATCCAAATCCAAAAGAGAAGCCAGTAGAGCGTTCGTTGTTGCGCTGTGTTTGGTTCTCTCGCCTGGTTTGATGATTATTGATCATATTCACTTCCAATACAATGGAATGATGTATGGAATTTTGGTTTTAATGATCAATTCTGCAAGATTAGAAAGATACTTATTGTGTGGATTCTGGTTCAGTGTTTTACTATGCTTCAAGCACATCTACTTGTATTTGGCCCCAGCCGTTTTCATATACTTGTTGCGTGCTTATTGTCTCAATATGTCCTACGATACTAAAAAGAGCTTTTTGCACAATGCCTTCAAAATGGTGAGATGGATGAACTTGATCAAATTGGGATCTATAGTGGTGTCTGTCTTCACTGTTGCATTTGGCCCTTTTATCTACTACAATGTCATTCCCAACCTACTTGAAAGACTTTTTCCTTTTAGTAGAGGCTTAACTCATGCGTATTGGGCTCCAAATATTTGGGCTATATATTCCTTTTTGGATCGCATCCTCATTCAGGTCTACCTCCGAATTCCCCTTTTGAGAGTCCCACTACACAAAATCCTCATGTTTGATGAAAGTAATTTAACCAATACAAAGATGTTAAGTTCGTCTACCAGAGGTATCGTGGGAGACATTGAGTTCTTGATTTTGCCTACCATCACGCCCAAATTAACTTTCTATCTTACACTCTTTTACCAAACTATGGCCCTCATTCCTTTGTTTCTTCAACCAAACTTTCAAAGATTCATTGGGGCCTTGACTCTTTGTGGTTATGCATCGTTTTTATTTGGCTGGCATGTTCATGAGAAGGCCATTTTGATTGTGATTTTCCCCATCACGTTCCTTGTCACGCGTGACAAAAGACTTTTGAACCCATTCAACCTTTTGGTCAGTTGTGGATATGTCTCTTTGTTCCCGCTAATCTATACATGCGAGGAATGGCTCATCAAAGTCACGTTTACCCTATTCTGGTATATCATATACTATTTCCAGTTTCGTAAAGTGGTTAGAGTCCCCAATAACGTGCACAAGGAAGCAAGTTTCTTTCTGGTCGAAAGGGTTACTAACCTTTACATTTTAGGACTTATTCCAATTATTACTCTGGTGACTTTGATTGACTTATTTCAACACAAATTTGAGATATTACAAAAGTTGGAGTTTTTGAAACTTATGTTAGTGAGTGTTTACTGTGGGATAGGAATCATCTGCTCATGGAATGGGTTCAATTGGCTTTACTTTGTCGATGAGAGTATCTGGGACGACATTGATTCTTGAGCGTATCATGCCATTTTCTGCAAACATGGTGTAACTAAGGTTAATACACAATGCGTTCTTTGATAATTCCAGTCTAATGATGCACTCCTGGAACAAAAAAGAAGTCCTTTGCATCAACTGTCTAGTTGCAAGACAGGACATTGTACTTTTAGCGCTTAGAAAGCCAGATCAAAAACAAGGTACGCAATCGAGAAGGTTCATGATTTGGTGTGTCAAGTGATTATACTTTAACCATTGAATTTGTTCACCGCAATGTAACTCACACGTAAATTCCTAGGAAGTATACATAAAATGCATACATGTACTGTGTCATTCGAAGGGACATCGAAACGGATTATGCATAAACAGAGACCAATTGGGAACCAACACTAGAATAGAATGCGTTATAGTCAAAAGATGAATCCAACGACTCTGGTCTTCCCCCCTCATATGGCACAAGGGTGAGAAAACAGACAAATGGTACATGTTTGTAAAGTCGCCATGCGCTTAAATATACTGCTCTAGTGCATAGAATTAAATTACATGAGTATTGTCATACCCATTCTTGCAGATTCCCATTGTATTGTAATTGCTTCATATTCAGTACTTAAAATGATCGAATATGATCTCGCAACCTTTTATCTAAGTACGCTAGTGCATGCAAGGGACCGAGCTTCCGGTACAGGAAACCAGAATCGGACTAAGCATGAGTAACAAACCGGAATCGACTAATGGCACAGTTTCGGGGGTTGCAGGGGCGAGCCTAGACGGAGATTATTTTAGTGATCGGCCCGAGTTTTTGCCACGCCACTCTCCTGTAGGTGAAGACCCGGACGACATTCCTTGCACAATTGCTTTAAGGTAGGCGGCAATTGCTGGTATCCTAACCAGAGAGCAGAGTATAAAGCTTTGTAGGTTTCCCTTTCAGAGACACTGATTAATATTATTATCATGTCTGACTCTATTTCCTTAGGCACTTATTTGTTTGCGAGACTCAACCAAAAGCCTCTTGGCTTGAATTCTATTTTTGGTGTACCAGGAGACTTCAATTTAACGTTGCTTGACAAGATCTCTGAGGTGAAAGATTTACATTGGCGGGGTTGCACCAACGAATTAAATGCTGCTTATGCGTGTGATGGATACTCGAGAGTGAAGGGTAATGGCAGTGCCGAGGGTCTTGGCTTTGGTGCCTTAGTCACTACTTTTGGAGTAGGAGAATTGAGTGCTCTCAACGGTGTGGCAGGCTCTTATGCTGAACATGTTGGAATGTTACATATTGTTGGAATTCCGTCTGTGGATGCTCAAAAGAACCAATTGTTATTGCATCATACTTTGGGTAACGGCGATTTCTCTGTATTCCACAAGATGTCATCACACATCAGTGGTACAACAGGCGTGATCAATGATCCAGCTCTTGCTCCCGATGTCATTGACAGAGTCATCAGGGAAGCATATATTAACCAGCGTCCATCATACTTAGCGTTTCCAGCGAACATGGTGGATGTGCCTGTTCCTAAGGAAAGATTGAACAAACCATTGGATTTAAACATCCCTAAGAATGACCCAGAACTCCAAGAAGAGGTAATTGAGGAGGTAATTGATAAGATTAGGAAAGCGAAGGATCCGGTAATTATTGTGGATGCTTGTTGCGCCCGTCACAATGCAAACAAAGAGGCCAGCGAGTTAATCAAAATATCTAACTTCAAGTATGCTACTACCCCAATGGGTAAAGGTACTAAAGATATCGACGAGCAAAACCCAAAATTCACAGGTGTCTATGTTGGTTCACTTTCCTACCCTCATGTGAAAGAGGCTGTAGAAAAGTCGGATTTGGTGCTTTCTGTGGGTGCACTTCTTAGTGACTTTAACACAGGTTCTTTCTCGTATTCAATCCAGACAAAGAATGTTGTGGAATTCCACTCTGACTACACCAAGGTAAAGGGAGCCACATACCCTGAAATCAGGATGAAAGAGTTGTTAGGAAAGCTTATTCAATCTCAGGCATTGAAACAAGTGTTCAAAGAACACCCCATCAGTCAAACTGTAAAAGAACCTTACAACACCGACGCCAGAAACCCGGGGACTAAAATAACACAGCAATGGTTGTGGTCTCGTTTATCGAAGTTTTTGAAACCAAATGACATCGTCATTACTGAGACAGGTACTTCTTCTTTTGGAATCGTCCAGACCAGCTTTCCTAACCAAGTTTACGGAATTTCGCAGATTCTTTGGGGTTCCATTGGCTACTCAGTGGGTTGCACATATGGTGCCGTAACTGCAGCAGAGGAGTTGGACCCATCAAGAAGAGTGCTTCTCTTTGTCGGAGACGGTTCCCTTCAATTAACTTTTACAGAAATCTCATCTATGGTCAGGAACAACAGAAAGCCTTACCTTTTTGTCTTGAACAACAATGGATATACAATCGAGAAGTTGATTCATGGTGCCGACGCCGAGTATAACGCTATTCAGCCATGGGACCTTCAATTAGCGCTTCCATTGTTCAATGCCAAGAACTATGAAAACTATAAAGTCAGTGAAGCCAAGGAGTTGGAGGAGTTATTCACCAGTAAGGAATTTGCTAAAAACGATAAAATTCGTTTTATTGAGGTTATGCTTGAGGAGATGGACGCACCTGAAAACTTGGTGAAGCAAGCCGAATTATCTAGTAAAGCCAACTCAGAATAGAGTACATAGGTTAAGAAGTTTGCTTTTTGCTATTCTTTATGTATTAATGGCTGTGGTTCCCCATTTTGCTGAAAATGGAATCGGGAAACAATGCCTCCCAGTCTTCATTGAATAAGTCAGATGTCATCAACACGGGAGGACCGCCGAAGAATTCGACGCTGCCGTCAATGAAGTCGGTATAATTTTCTAGTGTGTGGAAGGAAGATTTACCATCTTCCAAATTAGCTTCATTTCCGTTATCAATAAGGTTATTCACACCAGGAAAGGACGAATTGTCCTCATGGCTTTCGACGTTAGATGCATCTTCCTTTGTTGTTTCCAGGACTATAGGTGATTCACTTTCTTCTTTTTTTACAGCACCAGTAATTTCTGGGGTAGAAGCCATAACACTTACGCTCCTCTTAGCTTTGGTTTTCCGTGAATTAGAAATAATTGGCTTGAAATCCGGGTCGTTATCAAACTGAAGATGTAATTTGATTTCAATCATTTTATAGGATTTTTCTGCTAACGCCCAAGTTTTTGAACACCCTGCTAAGACACGAAGAAAATACTTCAACTTCGTCTTCTTATCGTCTTGCAACTGTTCAGTCGTAGCAGTTAGGAGAATAACAGAAATGGATAAAATACTGCAATAGACAATAAATATCGAAGCTCGGCGTAGCCCATGAGCCAGTTCAAATCTCTGGATGGCAACGTAGAGGTCCTCAATAGCATTATGACAAAACACTGAAGGTGATAAATGTTCTTTATCTTTGAAATCTCTAACAATTCCAACGAAGGGACGATTCAAACAAAGAATGACGATGTAATAGTAATACCTAACAACAGAAATGGTTGGGTTGTCTGATGTGTTCTTCAAACTCTCCTGATCCCAATTTAAGTCCTGAGGTAGATTAGCTTTCCATTGCATTATTTGTTCGTTGTATGAAAACAATTTATTGAGTCTGGAAACCAAGTTTAAGTCCTCGTTTTGCTCCAGCTCCTTATGAGACACAGACTCATGATCTGAACGAGTGAAAATATCATTAAGCATCTTGTCCGAGATGCTGATGAGATTAATGATGTTTTTTAATGGATCGGAGATGTTGGTTACATTCTCTGGAATATACTTATAATCGTCAATCCATTCTAACTCAGGCAAGTCCAGTGTTTCTGGTATAGATGCATCCAGCAGCTTTAAAAGCGAGGGTCTCCCTAAAATCAAACTTATAAAATGATCTGCCATGTAACAGCCCCAGTAGATTCTGCTGCGAATGGCCATATCCAAAGGCTTGAAATCTGTGCCATGTCTCTTTAAGAACCAAACTTCAGGATTAAGTTGGAATCCTAAATCAAACCCCATTCGCATTGCGTCTCCCAGTAGCATCCAACCAGTAGAGTTGTTTCCATTGCATATATCATAAAAAGCAAGAAGAAGAAAACTCTGTACGGATGTAATGGAAGGATGCTCCAAATTTGAAAGCAAGAAACTTCTAGCCTCATTATAATATGAAATGGACCTGAAGTATATGGTATCAACATCGGACATCCTTGAGCCCAATGCACAAATGCTATAGACAAGAACCAGCAGGCAGTAAAGAGAGTTGGGTTTCGGGTTAAAAAAATCTATGAAAAATGCCTCTCGAAAGACAAACATATTATGATCCGGGTACTGCCATGTAAAAAAAAGTTTGAGGCAATGGAGAACGTCGGGATCCTTGCTTAGGTTTTGTAAGACAGTCATTTCTCTCAGCTCTTTTCTTAGCGATTGCGTTTTCGGACGGTGATGATCAGTGTAATTATCATAAACACTGGTTGGGCCGTAAACGGGTCTGATCTTCGTAATAGGTGTTGGAGAAGGAGTACTCCGAACATCTTCAGTTTTTCTCTTTTTTCCTGAAGATGGGACTTTGCCATCAGCAGAACTGGCCTTTGCTTGAGTATTATCCTCGTTTAAGTACGAAGCTATGTTAGTGGCATTCGCCTCAAAGAATTTATTTCTGTCTTCCGCAGGTACTCTTTGCATGGACGTGAAAAACTTCGAAAGAGCATCTATCTTTTTCTCCATCGACAGTATGTAGTTTGCCGGAGGACGCTTCTTCCTCATATCATTGGGCACCTGAATGCATTCAACTCCTAATTTGACACAACTTGAGCAGGGATGAGCAAAGTTGCATTTGACTTTTCTCAACCGACATCTCTGACAGGAGAGGGGCATCTCCTTTTTAGGAGCAGTTTTACCTCGCTTCAGCGATGCAGAAGGTGCCCCAACTTCCTCATTTATCATTACTTAGCTCAGTGTGTATTCTATGTTTTTGTGCTTGAAGAGCGGAATTTGATGTCGCGAGATGTGGGGTTTTTCTACGTGTTGAACTCAAACGGGCGCGAAGATAGCGAAGATGCTATTGTATCATAAATTAAAATATGGAGTATATACGTACACCTAATCAAATGGAAAAAAGGATCTGGTACGTGGTATAAACCATTGCAAGGGTACCAACAATAATCAAAAGGACATCAAACACCTTAATTATTTTCGATTGCTGAGGTTCTGCGTTGTAGGTCTTCAAATGAATCATAGGTGGGTAAATGTACACAAGAGGGATACAAGCAAAACATCCGTTGAAGCTGACAAACTTGTCGATATTGTCCGCATTTAAGTAAGCTACTGTGGATATAAGTACCACAGACAACGACCTCAAAACGTTTTTCATCCACTTGATGTGTGGGTTATGTTTCCCTGAGTTTTGCATCAACTTACCGTTATTTTCAGACTGTTGCTCTTTGGTCAAGAACAAACGAGAGTTGAAGAGTGCCAGTTCACCGATTCTAATAGCTGGGAAGAGCTGCAATGGTCCCGTTAAGAACACGGCGACCGAGTAAAGAAGCATAATCAGTTGCACTGCTGCATTTCCCAGGGGTAGATTCAAAATGATGATAGACTGAACATTCTCTCCAAAGCTGGTGTAGCCAATTACACCAATTGAGACAAATAAGAGGGTAATTACAAACATGCTCATACTCAACACAAATGGAAACTTCTCTGGCTGTGCCATAGAGGCTTGAATGGGGAGAATTAAACCAATACCTTCAAACGCTGTTACCGCAACACCAATAAGCATGGACCACGTTCTGCCATTGAATTGGACGATATTGGGCCCCAATCCTTCATGTGCAAGTTGTTCACCACAAAAGAAAAAAATGATGAGTAATCCGATGACGATGAAGGTAGATGAAAGAAGGGACGTGAACGAAAGCTTGGTTAAGTCCCTAATCAATACCAAAGGAATAAGCAAAATGCATTGAATAATGACTAAAGTAGACTTTTCAATGGAAATATGCAAGGAATTGTGAATGAATGATTTCATGTTTTCGGCGGTGAACAAAATATAAGTGGCGACGAACCCAATCTGAGATAAGATGATGGACACCATGATGCAATACTTCAATGGGTTGCCGTAAGTCAAGTAACCCAATTCTCCGAAAGAGGATTTTCCCAATACACTTTTGCTTTTAATCAACACCACATAACAGGCGTATGTCAACACACCAAACAAAACCATAGTAACTGTTGAAAAAAGTAATCCACCATGCATAAAAGCACCGGGTAGGAACAAAATACCTGACCCTACCAATGCCTTAAAGAGCAAAAAGAAAACTTTCAACTGACTGGCAGTACCCTTTTGCTCATGCTTTTTAGGCTTTTTCCGCTTCTGGGGGCCTCTTCTCTCGTGAAGTAGCAGCGATTCCTCATCAAAAACGTCCTCGTAACCTTCATCAAAGGATGATTCGTCATCATCTTCATCGGTGAAATCCTCACCTGCAAAATGGCCATAAATACTCAAAAACTCCACGAAATTCCGAGTTACAAAATTCGGCGGCGGCTTGTTCTCTTGTAACGACTTATTGATTAGAAACTCCCTTCTAAACCCACCTGGGACATTGATATCGCTCGCGGTAGACTCTCTTCTAGATTCTGAAAGAAATGTGGAAAAGGAAGAGGATCTGGTACGTCTCCTGTCACGAGGCTCACTGGATTTCGAGGCATTTTCGATTTGCTGATACAAATAGCGAGCCACATCACCACCTTGCATCTTCAAACTTTCATCTGGACTTACAAGATGCTTTCCAACAGTTTTGTAATCTATGTTAGATGGGCTGATATTATTCAATGTAGAAATGTGATCCTCATACGACAAAGGGTCAGGATGCTGTTTGCTCGAAGGCGGCGAACTGGATTCGCTGCCATAAGCGGCGGTATTGCTATGCATAGAAGCTAGATTGGTGTGGGAAGTTGACGAATGAACCAGAGGAGCTGTATTAGGAAATAGTGGTTTTTGGCTCAGCGGGGAATTGTGAAAAGAGGAGTTCGATAGATACGATGACGAATCAAACCCATGGGTGCTTCTTTTGAAAGACGACATGTTGCGGCTGTCCTTCACTTAAAAAGAAGAATATGAGTTACTAGAGGTGAAGAGATTATGTAAAGTTCGCATAACTGTCACCGTGCTATATGCATATAGTGGAAACACTTGCTGGAAAAGACACCTGCAGCTAAGACGAGATAGATTACTTTTCCGAGATCAGTGATTCGAAGACGGATTCATTTCAGAGACTTTGAGTTGAGCGATGTTTGAAACATCTTCAGTCATGTGGTCACCTGATAATAACCTTATAAGGAAAAGGCTCGCGAAGCAAGTAGATGACTTGTAGTTGTAATCATTAACACTGTGGACTGTGGTTAGATGGAAATTTTGTCATTCGCGTGCTCTTTCCACTGCGAACGAGCCTGTATGATCGTCTAGAGTACGAAAAATCTGTGGCTTCTATGAAAACCTGTCTGCGCATGACAGGTGTAAAGGACATATAGAAAATATCCTGAAGAATTAATACTATCCCAGATGCAGAAATTCAAGTAATTACGACATGGCTCGTGAAGACAAAAAAAGAAAAGTAATGAAATAAATCAGGAAGCGACACCAAATTTTGTTGGGTCTTCCCTTTTGGGAACGATTCCGCTTTTAACTTTCGGGCCACTTGAGAAGACGGACATCTTGAATGTAGGAAGGCGAACGTGGCAAACGCTTTCCTTTTCTGGACTCTTTCATCAACAAGGCAACTTCTGCCCGAACCTAAATTTTTGAAAGGGAGACTGTATTCGTTAGACTGTGAAGATGAAGCATAGATGATGAATTGCAGATATCTTTACATGGGTTATCGCGTAGGCCATTACTTTCTCGAATAGTATGCAAGTTAATATGCGATTTCTCCACTTTGAATAGGGTAAACAGAACCCAACTAAGAAAAATTCAGTTGCTATATTTTTGGGCTCGGACTTAAAGGCTGCATCTTTATTACACTACTGATCTCCTTTGTAAAGACTTTTACTTTGCTGAGTGGGCCCAATTTGTGACTTTTGTGTCTGGGCTTTTCATTTAAGTACTTCGTTGAAAAAAAAAAAAAAATAACGTGCTATGTAAGACCGCTATTAACTATTTTCTCAACTAAAAGGTTAGACAAAGATGATTGTATAAAGATAGGCTGCGTTCTTCGATGTCTCACCTTCAGACAGGGAGTGTATATATTGCTTCTCACTGTAGATCCGTGAGTGATACTATCCAGACTTGAGAAATCCAATGATCAGTGACCCTTCAGTATGTCAGTGTCGACGTCTTTTCTAGACAATGTTAAGGAGCCTGAGAACTTTAATCCTGAACCGGCACCATTTGATCTTATCATCTCGGAGCTAGTTTTAAAGTTGGAATCTACAAACCATGAAAATATGGCTCCCTTTGGCACGGTGAGCGCTAAAAAGGTGAATATCATTGAAGAGTTCATAAAATTATGGAGAACGCACTTTGGTGTCAATATCTCTCCTGCGCTTTCCCTTATTTTCCCCAATAAAGACAGTAGGAAGTATTTTATTAAAGATGTTGCTCTAACACGGCTAGTGATTAAACTCTTGCGACTACAGCAAGGATCGACTGACTATCTGATAATAAAAAATTGGAAGAAATCTTACCAACAAAAGATTCAATTAACGGGCTCTAATGAACATCGACTGACTGGCGACTTGCCCTTGATTATCGCTCGAATAATGCTGAGAAGAAGAGATCCTAATTCCGTGGTTGAAACTTCTGTCACTGTAACTGAAGTAAACGATGTTCTTGATAAACTCAGCCAAAATACCCTGGCATCTGATCAATTGGAAGTATTGGACCCATTCTTGGACAGATTAACAATCACTGAAGTCCGTTTTTTCTTTCAAATCATCTTGAAAGAATCAATGTTGTCCTTCTTTGAGCGCAGCTTTTTTATTGCGTGGCATCCTGATGCATTTAATCTTTACAAGGTTTGTAATGACATAAAGAAGGTATTCTGGCTCCTAACAGACCCAGAGAAGAGATTGACCCCACAGCAATTATGTGTTCAACCGATGTATTCATTTATTCCACAGTCGTCGAAATCCTTAACACTTTCTTACGAAAATTTGTGCAAGAAAATGAAGTCTGGGATGTCTTTGTCAGACAAGGATCCTAAACTCGTTAACTTATACAAGGATGTAGGGATTCAGGACCATTTTTTAATTGAAGAAAAAATCGATGGAGATAGAATGCTTATGCATATGGTGGAAGGAAACTTCAAGTGGCACACCAGAAGAAGGAGAGACTATACTTTCATTTATGGTGAGAACTATCATCTTGGATCCTTGACCAAACACTTAACCGGCGCTTTTCATAAGAATGTGAAAAGTATTGTTCTTGACGGTGAAATGGTAGCATGGAGCAAAGATCGTCAATTAGTACTTCCATTTGGAACTCTCAGGTCCGCTGCGGTTCAAGAAGCACTAAGACAATTCGATGTGGTTGATGTCTATGAAGGGAACAATAGCTGGCCATTGTTCATCATTTTCGATATTCTACATCTAAATGGACAAGACTTGAGCAACTTGCCGTTATTCTACCGTAAGGATTTGTTGAGCAAAGTTGTTACCAATGTTCCACATAGGTTCGAAATCCTTGAATGGGTTAAGGCTAGCACACCTGATGATATCAAGCGAAATATGCAACGCATCGTATCCGAAAGAAACGAGGGAATTATGGTGAAGTCATTCTTGCTGAAGTATCGTGTCCATAGCAGAGATTCCACGTGGATAAAAGTAAAACCTGAGTACTTGGAAAACTTCGGCGAAAACCTTGATTTAGTGGTTGTGGGCAAAATTGGAAGAATTAAAACATCGTATATTTGTGGGCTTCGGGATGAAGAAGAAGAAGGATGCTTCAAGCTGTTTTGTATGGTTGCTAATGGCTTCCTGAAGGCAGTATACCGTCAGATTGAATCAAAGTTATATAATTTTTGGGTAAATTACAAAGAAAGAAAGCCACCTGAAGACTTAGTGAAGTTTGGGACAAGGAAACCAGATTTTTGGATCAATCCTGCAAATCTGATTGTTTTGGAAATCAAAGCGAGGTCCATTGAGGTTACCGCTGAGACACCTTATGCGGCTGGACTGACTTTACATAATCTATGGTGCCGTGCTGTCAGAGAAGACAAGGGGTACGAGGAGTGTATTACTTTGCAGCAGTACCAGGAACTTAAAATGAGATACTCGACGGATGTCTTCAAACAACAAACAGTCAACCGTGCAAGGAAGAGAGGATTTGAAAATTCCATTTATGATAGGTTCGCTACTAAGAAGAGACAGCGGATCGTGCCAAAAAGCGACGTATTTCAAGGGCTACATTTTGTTGTTGCCACAGACGCGAGAGATCTCCAGAGCCATGAGCTTATAACAAAAGAAGAGATAGAGCGTCGTGTGAAGGAATATGGTGGGTCGATATTGCTACACCCAAAACAGGAAAATATCCAGGCACGAAACATCATAATTTTGGGTCAATACGTTACCCCTCGAATATCAATGTGGGTTAAGGAAGGTTTTGATATCATTCGACCGCAATGGGTTTTTGACTGTATACGCTACCATACTATACTAGGGATTGAACCACAACATATCGAGCAATCTGGAAATGCAAAATTAAGACGCTCTGCTTCAGAAACAACAGACAAGTATGGGGATAGTTATGTAATAAGCTTCCCCAGTAGCAAAGGATTGTTCAAGTGGCTCAAAAAAATACCCATGTCTCAGCAACTTTCGGCAGGATGTCTCGAAGATTGCCGCAAAGACTTTTACAATGCGGAGAAGTTGTCCAACATGTCGCTATTCGCAGGTTCGCATTTTTATGTCTTAGAAGGCGGAGACAATAGTACAGATAACGCAATTCATAAACAAGCACAAAGAAGGATTCTCCGCTTTGGTGGCTCCCTATCCTTGGATGCCACTAATTGC
The DNA here is from genome assembly GCF_014636115.1 of Clavispora lusitaniae. Lineage (NCBI taxonomy): Eukaryota > Fungi > Ascomycota > Pichiomycetes > Serinales > Metschnikowiaceae > Clavispora > Clavispora lusitaniae. The sequence goes on along the minus strand of NW_027093975.1, from coordinate 2,153,432 downwards.
ACATACGTGGTTGTACCAGATGAAGTTCTCACGAATAAGAAGCTACAAGAAGCGGTTCGAATTACAAGCCGGAAAATCGCTGAGGGATACGAAGAGGGCAAAAAAATACCCATAATAGTAATGCAGTCTTTTATCAATGAGAGCATTCACCAAGCCAAAATTGTGGCTAGTGAGGATTTTAGAGTGGTCATATGAGCCCACTAGCGGGGTGAGCTGCAAAGAACACACTATATGTCGGATCCGCTTAGGTATGATTCTTTTGGATCTTACCAAATATACTTTGAGCACTGTGCATCGCCACTCATGTTTCGCTTGCCAGAAGCAAAAGCACACATAGGTTAACAGATCATCTCACCGAGTAGCTTCATTCAAAAGAGCTTCTTGGGTTTTTCACGGTACTATACTGTTAATGAGCACATGTATAATCTATATCATTCCGAAATTCTCCGCGAATACTGCCATAACGAGTCATGCGAAAAACCTCAAAGTGCAGACCGCGGACGTGAAAAAAAGAAATGATGTCGGATAAATTATGTAATCGCTCTACATCGTATATGCAATAAACATACCTACACAGGAAGAATTGGGCATAGCCAAGCCTGTCTTTTAAGACTGGCATGAGATGCGACTTGAACACTTGTATACTTTGGGTTAGAAATGCTCCCAATCTTTCGAAACAATAACGTGAGGCGTAGGGAAGTCAAAACCTAATTCTTCGCCTCCTGAAGTTATATTAAGCAATGAATATTTTCTTGCCATTGTTTCCCCCACAAGTCCATGCATCCGTACATCGGGGTTTCCGCGAAGATTCCCCTCATGCGTGAGTGGCTTAAGCATGTTCTGCATGTCAATCGAAGAAGTATGCATCCAGGAATTTCCCGGATTTTGGCAGGTGAGGGCGGAGAAGTATATATGGCAAGGTTGCCCAATCTCGTAACTTCTTTATTCGCCATCCATTACGCTTCCTTTATATTCAACTGAATTTCTTATTATCACACATATCTTTATTTCTTCATATTCCTTGCCAACAAACTGATTAAACTGCTTTCCAATGGATGACCTATATATCCGCCCCAAGTACAATTTCCTGGAGAATATTGATTACATGGACAAGTCGGACATTTCTGTCTACCATCTTTATCTTTGCTGGAAGCAAAACAACTCCCTAAGCATCAAAAGTGGCTCAGATGACATCTCCTCAAGAATCCCATCTACTGTTTCCCGCCGGTTGGAGAACATTTGTTGGAGACGAGTGCAGAAAGAGTTGAACAATTTGGGGGAGATTTCACCATCCCAGATAAACTGGAACAAGGATATGGACATCACATGGCTCTATGGTCCTAAATTTACAAACGAAGACCCATTTGACACGCGCCTTACTTCGGATACCCTTTCCAAGTTTAATTCTCAAAATGCATCTGGGTTAGAGAACGACGATCTTTCTTCTGTTGGGCTGGTCTCATCATTGTCGTTCTACGAATCCTCGTCTTTAGCCAGCTCGGAAGAAGACTGCTCTGACTTTGACCACTTGCGGTTGAAGCCAGTATTGAAAGTTTCTAATGATTACTCGAAACTCACCAACGACAAGAAGGCGAGGAAGACCCGCAAACTGGTTCAATTCAGCTCCATTGTGAATTCACGTGAATATCTCAACGAGTTGCTGTTTGACTATAATTTCTTGGACACTCTGTGTGACTAAGCTACGAAAAGAGTAATGGCAAGCATGACAACCGAAACCAAAAACAAATTTTTTTCCACTGCATATAGGCTGTACTGATTACAAGTTCTACTTACATAATACATTGTAGCCCTTATCGTGTCTATTTTGCTTTGTTGCTTGCAACAATTTGGGGGTTCAGGTTTGCTTGCCGTAAGAGGGGTTGACTGGAGACACTTCCCCATGCGGCACATTTCCAGAACCAATGTTCGCGTACCATCATCATGTGTGCACACCATTACTTGCAGACAAGCCGTCTCACAGTATACTACGGCTAAGCACATGCAACCTTAATTGATCTTTCGACTTCGTGGGGGCGACTTGAAATCCAAAGTATCCAATTAACACTCGTAGATACTAATATACCCATAGCTTTAGAATATACTAGTCACATGAGAATGGAAAGCGGTTGTAATGGAATAGCAAACCGGCCGTACGGCGTTCGCAAGGCGTACTCCTCAAATGCAATATGGCGGAAATACCATCCCGGAGGATCTTTCATGCGCCCTCCTCCGCCAACCCAGCCCGCGGACAATTCCGAAAGTTTCTTCCGCGGGGCGTTCCTCGCCCCATCTTTAGTAATCACTCAGCACTAGGCCGTCAAAAAATCATGAGATTAAACCCACAATGTCTTAAAAAGGGCATTATCATAGCAAACTGTAGCATTATAAACAATCGAAAAAGTCTTTGCGTATCATCTTTTACTTTTTCCTCTTCATTTTAGCTTGTGGTATCATATAGTACGCTTATGACCGAACTCTCGCATGCCCATTATAGGGCCGAGAACTTCCATGTATTGGCGTATGCCATTCCATGTATTGGCGTATGCCATTTACTGTGCCTCTTACATTGGGATGCTCTGCCAAGGTTTTCATTTCCATTACGGAAACTAGTGTGAAAATACTTCTGGAAAGACTGTACCTTTGCTCGGCGTTAATGCCTTTTCTCAATATCTCAACATCTAGCCAAGCGGATCTCGCAAATTTCACATGTACGAATACAATTCATGCGCGGCCTTGCCTTCATCAGCATAGCTACAGACATGAGCCATTTGGCACTGAGACATATGAATAGTTTCAAACTTTTACATATGACCTAGTTAGTGATGCGCAGTCCCCTAACTTCTTTTCTTTCCTGTTCGTCAAAACGCAAGTGCGGGGCTCTTCGAGCATTCGTTTACCGCCGAAAATGACTCAGGCTAGCCTCCCTTCCAGTACTTGTTAGGTTCGCTAGTAACTCCTGAAATAATGCTAGGTAACAATGCAACTGTTAGAGAAACCCGCTTTAATTTTGCGTGGTTTTGCTTTCTAGCGCTCCTTCTAGGCTTTTTCTGAACAGCCGCATTGAGCGGATACTATTGACGGACTCAACATTTTGAAGCACAAAGTCATGATGGATGGCTGTCAATGTAGTGAGAGGATTTTTCATTCGCACCAACGCTGTTTCCAACTCCTTGTAAGGATTTTGCCTCTCCATGTCTAGAGTCTTGGAGAAGCTGTGAAGCGATTATAGATGTTGTTGCATGGTGATGAGAGGTATGGATGCACATGCGAAGATGTCAGTCGCGACTGTACTCTTAAGTGACTAGTCTATTCCCATTCATGACAAATGACAGTACTCTGGATAATGATTTATTGAATGATGATCTTGACCTCCACTTACTTGAAAAAGCGGAATATGAGCTAGTGGAGAAAAAGAACTCTCAACGGAGAATCACTCATCATGAGGTTGATGAATCGAATCTTGCAACCTACATATATCCAACTAATCTTCAAGTTCGAGATTACCAGTACAATATTGTGTATAGAGCAATATTTGACAATGTTCTTGTGGCCTTACCAACTGGTTTGGGGAAAACATTCATTGCCAGCACTGTCATGCTCAATTTTCTCCGCTGGTTTCCACGCCTGAAAATCATATTTATGGCGCCCACGAAACCGCTCGTGGCGCAGCAGATCAAAGCATGTTGCGGTATCACTGGGATATCTTCTTCACAGGTGGCTATTCTTTTAGATAAAACACGAAAGAATAGGTCAACAATATGGAATGAGAAGCAAGTATTCTTCACGACTCCTCAGGTAGTTGAAAATGACTTAGCAAGAGGTATAGTTAACCCCAAAGATGTCGTGTTACTCGTTATCGATGAAGCTCATCGCGCCAGAGGCAATTATGCTTATAATAACGTGGTTAAGTTTTTAAACAGATTCAACAACTCCTTCCGAATACTAGCATTGACTGCAACTCCAGCCTCTGATGTCGATGGGGTCCAGGAAATCATTGATAACCTATGCATTTCGAAGGTTGAAGTTCGAACAGAAAGAAGCATTGATATTTTCAAGTATTTGAAACGGAAGGTTATTGAAAGAATCACAGTCAGCCCTTCTCCTGAAATTGTGGACGCCATTGACATGATATGTCAAGCTATAGAGCCAATTTTGGAAACCGCAAACCAGAGAAAGATTTATGAGATTACAGATCCAGCTAAGATTAATGCGTTTGCCGCCCTCGACGCTCAGCAAAAGATTATCAAAAATCCAAATATTCCAGAGGGTCTAAAGTGGTCAAATTATTTCATTTTGCAGCTACTAGTTGTTGTAGGTCAATGCTTTCGACGTCTTAACATCTATGGCATCCGGAGTTTCTACAGCTACTTCTATGACAAGTACACGGAGTTCTCTACGAAATACAACAACAAAAAGTCTACCAACCATCTAGCTGCAAAGTTCTACTTTCATAGCTCTATTAAAGGGTTATTGCACAAGTGTGAGGGTCTTGTGAAAGATCCCACTTTCTTGGGGCATCCAAAACTAGAAGTGCTAATATCAGAACTCACAAGCTTCTTCGAGAACACAAACAATTCAAATTCTAGAGTAATCGTTTTCACAGAATTTCGTGAATCCGCTCTTGATATTGTTAGAGCTTTGGAGGCCAAAGGAGATCATTTGAAACCTCATATTTTCATTGGGCAAGCGAAGGAAAAAGAAAAGTTTGATGAAGAAAAGTTCTTAAAAAAGGGTAAAAAGTCAAAAGGAAAGGACAAAAAACAAAACTCAGAGCAGAAGCAGATGCTTGAAAGACCAGGAAGTTCTTCAGAACGGGCTCAAATTAGTGGAATGAACCAAAAGATGCAGAAGCAATTGATCAAAGACTTTAAGAAGGGATCCTACAACATTTTGGTCGCAACATCTATTGGTGAGGAAGGTTTGGATATTGGTGAAGTTGATCTCATTGTTTGCTATGATTCTACATCGTCTCCCATCAAGAATGTGCAGAGAATGGGTAGAACAGGTCGTAATAGGGATGGAAAAGTTCTTTTGTTGTTTTCTAGCAACGAGGAACTGAAATTCGATAAGGCGATGGGAGGATATGAATATATTCAACAACACATCATGAACGGTAATATGGTTACTTTGCATGATCAGAACAGAATTCTTCCTCCAGGAATAACTCCTGTTGCGGAAGAAAAGTTAATCGAAATCCCCAAAGAGAATGAAGATATCAAGGCTGAAGACGATGAAGATGAAATCATCAAAATTGCCACGAAGTACATGACCAAAACTAAGACTAAACTGAACAAACTTGATGCTAAGAAGGGACCGAAAACGCCAGCTCCAAAAGCACAGAAGCAGTTTTTTATGCCAGAAAACGTCAACCAAGGGTTTACTCCTGTAAGTACAATGCTAAAAAGAAGAGGTGAAGATGAAAGTATTCGAGATAAACGACAGCGTTTGAATTCGGAAAAGGAAGACAAGAGAGACCCTGATATTCTAGATTCGTTTCTTGATTCCGATAACGATCATGGTTTGTTACAGACTGGGTCCAACAATGAATCAGCTGGTCTACTGAATGACTATGAAAATGGTAAACATCTTGAGCAGAATCCCACATATGGCTACTCAGAACGAATTTCCAATAAATCACTGCTACCAATTGTACTGAACGAGAATCTCAATTCTAACGACCTGTCGCAAGTGGGAAAAGAAATTGAATATGAACTTAATGCCGACCCACTGAAGAGACAATTGACGATTGTCGACCAACTTCAAGCTGTACAGAAAAGATCATTCAGTGATGACGCTAACAATGATAACGGTGACGATGCATTTGATGATGATGATGATGAAATATTGGCCTTAGCACGGAGTTCTTCTTTTAGCTTTCCCCAGAGCTCATATGGTGTTACAGCAGAGGAATCGAACCTTGTCCCGATTTTCACTCAAAATGAAGGCTTTTTAACGGATGAGCAGAATCTGGAGTTGTACTTGAGCTACTACGTTCCTACAGATGCGAGCGCCCTTGCTGAGTGTTATGTTCCTCTGCGAACTCCTCAGAGAGGCGGTAGAATTGGACATGGAAAAGTTTCTCTCTCAATACTCAAATCCCAAGAATATATGGAGAAGACCAATCGGCAAGACAAAAGGGATCTCCTTGAGGTATATAAGGAAGTTGATACACTGGCTCCCACGTTAGGAGAATTTATAGAGTTTTAATTATCACGATTAACGAATATGTAAACTCATTAAGTAGGTGTGTCTATTAGTGAAGAAAGTCTGTTGTTACCCGGATCCAATTCATAAATATATAAGACAGCTACGCCCGCGCTCCAAAGGAATTTTTGTTCTCCATCTTTATGCAGGGGCATTACGTGTATCAGTGAGGATTCGTCCGAGATCATGTTTTTGCTGGTTGAAAACTATAACCTGACAACTCCTTGGTAGACCTTGCCTTGTGCTTGGGCTGCCCGGGGAATTTTTGGATTTGCCTGATTTTGCTTTGTGGCACTTCTTGAAGGCCCAGCATTTCTTCTTTTTCTCTGCTTAATTGTGGACATTTATTCAGAAAAAAGGATGAACTTGATAGACCTGAGTACGAATAAAACTCTCGTAGTGTTGTCTTGCCTCGTGCCTCGCTCGGCGTATCGTTCCTAAGATACGTCTTGAGCTGGATGCATCTTTGCTTTCGCAATGTAATGCAAAAGGCCATATGAACTAGGGCTTCTTTTGAGTGCGGTGACACCAAGGTTTTCCGGATGGTGGCACTGTAATTATCTGCCTTGACATTTCTATTTATTCTTTTAGTGCTTGACCAAAACGTAGATCAGAACACGACTTTGTTTTGCATACAAAGGCACTTCTCAAGATTTGAGAATTCTCATCGGACTTCGATACATCACGTACCATTTGCCCACATGTTCAAAAAGTTCGGAAAGGACGAGATCCATTCCCGTTCCAATATAAAATCTTCAGTGCAAAGAGGATTGAAATCCAACTTTGTCTCCCAGTTTGAAAAATTAGAGCCTGTCATTGATGCCATCATTCCCAAAAAATCTCAAGCAATCTTGATCAAATGTGAAGGAAAACTCTCGTTGTACAGTGTTGACGGTGAGGTTGTATTATTCCAACACTTTGATGATTTGATTCCTGACTTGCATATCGTTCACAAGTACCCTGATTGCTTCCCTAAGATTCAAGTTGACAGAGGAGCGATTAAGTTCGTTTTATCTGGCGCCAATGTTATGTGTCCTGGTTTGACATCTGCTGGAGCCAAGTTACCTGACGAAAACTTGGAAAAGGATACCATTGTTACTATCTACGCCGAAGGAAAGGAACATGCATTGGCAGTTGGAAAGTTAACTATGAGCACCGACGACATCAAGTCGATCAACAAAGGTGTTGGTATTGAATTGTTTCACTACTTAGGGGATGGGTTGTGGCATCTTGATGAAAGTAACTAATTCCCTTTTTCAAGCAAGATCCCATGTAATGAATATACTTTGGCCATTATGTAAGCCTAGACTTTGAAGTGTAGCAGTGTCATCCACTAAATAGCGCAATAAATCCGGCTCATGTAACTGATTTTCATCCACAGAGACAAATATGTGAAATTCAAGAATTGGTTTTTTAATTTGTCGGGAAATGACACCTTTAAGTCGCAAGACAGTGTTGCTTTTGAGAAATACGCGGGAAGAAACCTCCATCTCAGAACTATTGGCTGTTTTTAAATAAAGCAAAACCTTATCAGAATCGTTCAATGAAGAATGGATACGCTCTAATGACATGTGGTGCTTGTGGATTAGGCGTTCCCATTGTTCTTCGTTCGTAATAACCGTATGACCTTGTCGCATCTTCGAAATGAAATACAATTCCGCATTCTCGACTTCTTGATCCAGTATAGAGCTACCATTGATCTTGCGGATGTTGCTTGTGAAGGGATTCGAAATCCGTGCTATTAGATTTGCCATTACCTCATCAATTGATAGTTGTGCAAATATAGGGCAGTTCTCGATGCGAATTTCTTCGAGTGACGGGAACACTTTGGATAGACGGTCAATATCTTCCCACAGACTTAAATCATTATTTCGAAGATCAAGAACTTTAACCGACATATACGTTTCTTTTTCTGTTATATGATTGACTCTGTTGTCTGCCAAAATTAATTCCGTCACCGAAGAGGCTGCAACAACAGAAGGTAACGCGTGTAACTGGTTGAACGAAAGATCTAGTTTTGATAAGCTCCTCCCCAATATGAGATGATTACAATGATTATCGGTGAGTTTGTTTCCCGCCAAACATAAACTGTGCAAACCATCAAAATCCAAGGTCTTCAACTGTTCCTCTTTTAGATGCATCGCTGCTAAAGATAAGTCACGAAGAGAATGGGGGATTCTTAATTCAAAAGTAGTCAAAAACCTATTACCATTGAGATTCAAGCTCTGCAAATTGGAAAACAGCTGAAGAATTTGCTCGACATCGTTCCATTGACTCAATAAGTTGAAGCTTATGTCTAACAGTTGCGTGCCTGGAAATTGGGGCAAGTCAGAACAATATCCTATGTTCTGCTTATCCAACATGATAGTTGCTAGACTCGAGACATCCTTCATTATCGTGTTCAATTTCTCAAACCCGTAATTCTCCACAGTTTTCAGTCCAAACTTTATTGAGTGCGTTAAGGACCGGGCATTCTCTTCGCTGGCATACCGGTTCATAAGAGCTTCTAAAAACAGCACGGGATATTGAATCTTGTGGTATGATGCCTTAATGAAAGAGCCTGCTCCTTCAACGTCGGTGATGAAATATCGAAAACCTTCCAACTGTCCATCGTTCTTTCCGCGTTGGGGATTATCCCATTCAACTCCGTATGCGATCACATCATCTCCCCAAGGAGGAATATGGCCAACAAATTTAATGGTTGCGAAATCATCCTCAATCCGAATTCTTTGACCACATTTTAGTATCTTCGAAACCATGTTCGCATTTGGTGGCCATCAGTGCAAGATTAATGTAAAACTCAATGCGCGTTTTGCTCCACATACTCGGATTTATTAGTACAGTAAAAATAATACACTATGCTGCATGATTCCTTGGTTAGAACGTTGGTCGTCGGTAAATAATAGAAGTTAGTAAGTCCATGCGTACATTTCTCACCACAACACACATGTGAGTTTATTGTAAATATGCTACATAATCCTAAAGACCGAAGTTTTCACCCAACAAGCCGCCCAAGTCGAACTCTTCCGCCCACTGAGTAACAATAGTAGTATTTTCGACCTTAGGTGGCTCTTTCTCGCCTCTGGCAGCACTCTTAGGTGCATCCAAGTCCACTTCGACCGCCTGGGCTTTAGAAGAGTTTGGCAAGACCCAGCCCGTAATTCTGCCATCTCTCCAGTCATTCAAAACATTGAGAGCTGCAGACTCAATATTAGGGACACCTCCACGACTTAATCTTCCTCTAGCTCTCGCCACATGAATCAAAAATTGCTTAGTGAAGTCTTCCAAGTCAGAAGAAGGCAATGGAGGAACCAGGTAATATTGTTTCAATGCATCGGCCATGGTATCATCCTTAGACAATCTCTTGAGCAAATGCTTGACCACAGACACAGGGTCTTTGATGTTTTTTGGAGAAATGGCTGACAAAAGCGCTAATTTTGCTTCAGACACATTCTTCTTGGAGGATACCTCTTCTGGGAAGACGATACCAGGGGAATCCAAAATTTTGAGTTTATTGTCAACCTTCACTTCTCTCATGGAAGTGGTAACACCAGCTAAGTTTCCAACAGGACAAGCTTTCAGCTGGCCATGTCTGTTGGTCAATGCATTGATAATCGAGGACTTTCCGACGTTTGGATATCCGATAACACCAACAACAATGGAACGCTTTAGGTTGGACTTGGTAGCATAACTTTTGAGCGCTTGTAACAAGGTGTTAGAAGTCATGGCATTTGAAAGATTCTTGTTGTATGTGCTCAGACCAACAGCTCCCGGAGAAGCTTTGATAGGAATTGTAGGGAACGACAGCTTCAAGAAGTCAAGCCATTTGGTTAACACAGGTGTTGGCACCAAATCAACCTTGTTCAAAACCAAGATCAATCTCTTGTTTCCACTCTGCAAAACTGCTTGCTCCACTTTCTTGGAACGAGTTGACTCAGGATCGCGTGCGTCCAAAACATACAATATGACATCTGCAGCATCCACCACTGTCTTGAAAATTTTGTCATATGCTTTTCTGGATTTGTCCAAATCAGCTCTGTCCACTTCAACATCGCTAATATCGTATTCAACATCGTCATCGGAGTCCTCCTCCATCTCATCACCATCAATTTCACCATCGAACTCACGAGCAGCCTGTTGAGCAGACTCTAACAATGCACCCAAACCACCCTCATTCGCATCTTCTTCTTCTGCGTCTTCGATCATCTCATCAATAGTTTCTCCTCGTGCCAATGCAGCTTCACGTTCCTGCTGTTTTTGCAAACGAAGTGCTTCTTTTCTTTCCTTCTCCAATCTTCTTTCCTCCTCTAACTCCAGAATGATCTTATCCTTGTAAGGGAAACTTGCAGGTATACCTGGATCCTTTTTATGCCTAGATTTCCAAGTAACATCTTTCTTAGCCAATTTCCTGTTTTTTCTATTCTGAGCAGCAGCCTTCTTTTTGATACCCTCTTTCATACGGGTTGTCGATCTTTTGGACGTAGGCTTTTTCACTCTCATGATGTATTTTTTTTGTTAAAGAACCTAGCTTGATGTTTCTATGGATGAATTTTTTGTGCGATGGCCATCTTGATCGCGGTTTGCATACAACATCTACAGTAATCCCAGAACTCTATGTCCTTCAAGTAAAGTACACAAAAAATAGATACAAAGAGTAATAGTGATATAGTGTGCTGTCGTTAGTGTGTTTCTCAATATCACAGGAAATCCATTCAGTTTTATGTATGTTTTCCACGCAGCAATGATGCAGAGCTTGACATGCGCGATAGTGAGTCCCTGCTGTCACCTCTGTGAGTATAGAACAGGTTTGATTTCTTGACGTTGACAAAAGGCTTATTCATAAAATCGACTGGAGAGTTTCCTTCGTCTAGATCAGACAAGTTTATAGTAGACCGTGTGCGTAAAACAGATATATCGGGAGGGTTTGCCGGCTGGCTGGAAGGCGATGAGATCATGCTTCCCTCTTCTAAATCTAAATTGATATCATCTTGCTCTTGCAATTCCATATAGTTGATTGCTTTGTTGATACGATACCGTATGAATGAGGGACTATGAGCTTTGACTCTATTAAGGACTGCTTTGCAAGTGGAAGGAAGTTTGACGTTGCCCTGCTTTCTCAAAAGTTTGCCGATCTTGCGCAACAGGGAATTGCCAAATCGGTACAAGAAGAGAACAAACAATAGTAAAAATAGGAAGCTGTAAACAAAATTCATTGATGGCCCAAACTCCTCATCTGAGTCGTATTCGTCCAGAGACGTAGAAAGTGACATAGCACTTGGCTTAATGCCCACGTGAACCTCATCGTTAGAAGGCACTTGTGATGAAGCCACAAGTAAAATCTTACCGAGTGTCCATGAAAGTTCCTCACCATTTACTGAGTCAGCTATTTTGAGTGGCACATGCGCATTATCCAATTCTTTGGTCGCCGAGCTTTCGGAAGGTTCCTTCACCTCTATACCCAAACGAGGAAGCTCGAAGCCCTCATGCAATACATTGATTACCCAACTTGCTTTGAAGCAGGCTTCAAGTAAAACCTTATCGGGTAGGTTAGAGTATTCACCGTTTTTTGAGTTCTTCATGATGTCGTCCCACAGGCTCTCACAAAAAGCCTTTGCTTTCTCATTAAAGCTATGGAAATTGTACTCTCCGCTACTATGAAAGACATCATTTGCAGTATACCAGTACTCAGAAACGCCCACAAATTTGTCTTTCTCGAAGTTCATCTTAGGGGCATGGACACCATTGAAGAGGCACGGCTCATCTTTGCAAGACAAATGCTTCATTAGCAATGGGAAAATGTCCTTCAAGCAGCTTTCATAATTTCCGGTTCCCTGAATGATGTATTCTTTATTTTCAAACTTGTAGTTCTCGATGACGGCTCCAGAAGGCATACATGGATCTTGTATGACCTTTGCTTTACCCTTTGAATGCGAATCAGCAGATAAAGCAAGAGTGTTCTTTAAATACCGTGCACGCGCCTGGTTAGCTCCGAATTTGAGCCAGGTTTCGACAAATACTCTCCAAACTTGACCATCTCCATTAATGTTCTTGATAACAACCGTAGAAAGATCTTCGTCATGCTTCGCAATCTCTTCTTGCGAAGATGGGACAAAAGCGATTTGTGTTGAAGCGCCGCCCATGTCCATGAAACCAATTGATTCGTGATCGGCTTGGTCTGGCTTGAAGTTGTTGAATTGTCCCATCAAGTAATTGAGAGCCAACCACCCATAAATTCCCTCTGTAGCACCGTCTATTACCTGAATATGTTCGTCACAGTCGGAAATAAAATATTTCGTATTCTTCTGAAGCTCCAGGCAAGTTTTCTTCAATATTTTTTCTCTTTTTGATTTCGGCAAGAGCCTCATCCCTGCGGTAGAAAGAATATAGATCGGAGTTTCCGAGATTTTGTTAGCGGGAATCACTTTCAGTGCAAAATCAATTAGCTGCTTGTAGTGCTGACTCCAGACTTTGGAAGGCTTTTCAGCAAAGGTAGATATACCCGGGGAGATCTTGTGACTCCATCCATCTTCTTGAATGATCTTTGGTGGAGATGCCAACTCCTCGGGCGAAGCGTGTTCTTTCTTCTTCGAAGGGTCTTCCCAACGGTATATTTGTATTCTTGATCCAGAAGAACCCGAATCAATGACAATACCGTACTTGTCGTCAGCCATGGCGAAGAAAGAAAAATATACGCCTCGTGTCTTCGATACTACATCGATGCAGGTTGAAATGTACGCGGTTATCATAATGCGTATTCCATTCACAGTGTACATTTAATCAATTACTCACAATCAATCACGTATCATCTTCTTTATGATCGTTTTACCTGATACCCCACCCTCTCCAAAGACATGGAAACTCGGTACATCAACTCAGTTTTTTAGTCAATTGTCTGCACTCCGTTCATCTCTTGATGCTAGTGCCCCCTCTACTTACAGTGATTCGGTTAGGTTAGTTGCTCAACTCGAAGAATATTTGGAGGGAATCTTTCAGCTCTTGCTATCGGAAGAGAATATTTCAGAATTGAAGGGAGCTGCAGCTTTTTCACTGTCATTGGTTGTCTGCAAATCAATCCCCTGGGAGAATGTGATCAGCACTCTGGAAAAGAAGAATGAACTCAAGCTACGTTCTAATAATGCGGAAAATTGCTTATGGACTCTAGCTTGTGAAATCGAGACAGTGATCACTGCAATCTCATTTGCCTATACCAGGCTAGGTGCTGAGATCACAAATGAACTTTGTGAGTCCGATAGTCAAGATGTGCAAACGGACGACAAGTGGAAGCTGGTGACAAATTTTTACAAGAAAGCAATAGCAATGGCGTATTTTGGATCAGAATTTGCACAACACGCATCTACGCCACTTTTGGACTCACGGGTATTTATCTTGTTGGATAGTATAGGCAATATTGGTATCCAGACGTCTATCTTATGCAAGTTTTCCACGTTAAATCGAAACTTGTACAATGATCAAGATAAATTCACTGATGGAAACAATGCTGTTTTATGTCGAGTTGCTATTTGGATTCTTGATGAGATTAAGAAATGCCAACGTTTGTCTTCCGAAATGACTCCTACTGGAGATCTTATGGTGCCCAAAACAGACAAGTGGGACCAATACTTCAAACTATTCTCTCGGTATGCATCTGCGTACGCTGGTCTCTTTCTTTCAATCGAGTACTATCAGAAGGGACAACTTGGCATGGCTATCGGTCTCACTAATTTTTCACTTCTCTCGCTTCAAAGCAAAAAGCTAAACACCGATTACAAACGCAACAAAATAATGGTCCGATTTAAGGAAAAATTTAGGGGAAAGAAGAATGAACATTATATCTCGCGATTACAGTCTACCACTACCCTTTGTTGCGATAAATCAGTTTTTCAAGCACTGCTGGGAATCGTACTCAGTGATGTTGCACTTCTTTTTGACTTGTTGGTCCAATGCAGACTAAAATACACAAAAGAGAATGACAACCTCACCTTTGACGATGTTGTTGATTGGCAGGATATACACAGTGATAGCAAGTGGCCAATTGGCTGTAAGATTCCTGTCTCCACCGTCAATTCATTTACGCCTAAGGCACTTCAAAAAGAGCCACCCGACGGCTTGAAATCAAATTTCACGGGCCGTGGTAGCTATTATTAACACAAAGGATCGATCTCGAGTATTTCTTAAAATGTTGATGCACGTAATACACTTAATACACCAGAGGTACCTCCGTACAACATCTCAATTTCTCTAATTCGTGGGGAGTCGTTGTCTGATTATAGTCTATATACTGGGCAATCTTGTGCCCACAAACCGGGATAACGTGTCATGGTACAAACATTCAATTTCTTATACAATAAAAAATTTGAACGGGGTAACGCAGTGTCCGCTTACAACTTTTGCATAGCAGCAACGTCGGTGGATTGAACGTGGTCCTCGTCTTCCTCAATGTTGGCTTGCAATTCATCCAAGGAAACCTTAGCATCCTCGATAACCAAGTTGATTTGCAACTTCTTGATACCGAAACCAACTGGAATCCATTGGTGGGCACCCCAGGTCAAACCATCCATCTCGATAGCCTTGACGTTGGCCAACAATTCCTCCAAGTCGGTCTCATCGTCCCATGGCTTAACATCCAAGGTGACAATAGACTTGGCAGCTGGCTTTGGACCCTTAGAGGCCTTCTTGGCAGCGTACTCAGCCAATCTTTGTTGCTTCAACTTCTCGGCCTCCTCGTCAACTTCATCGTCGTCGGAACCGAACAAGTCAACTTCATCGTCATCTTCTTCAGCAGCAGCGGCAGCTGGAGCCTTACCAGCAGGCAAGGTGTCGAATTCTTCAGTGAAAGAAGCGATGTGGTTGAACCATCTGGTGAATTGTGGGAACTCCTTTTGGAAAGCCTTGTAGACAGAAACGTCAGCCTGAGTGGCGGAAGTACTAGGAGATGTTAGTATACCAGCGCCCACAAATTTTTTTACCTCAAACAACCCTTGTAGGGGAATTGACTCAGCTAACAGATTAAAATCTCCTTTGTCACTCATGCGGTGGGTCTTAAGCACCTCATAAACACGGACCAAAGATTGCGATCATCATAGAAAATGCACCAGGAACCATAATACATGGGTCAAGTGTTATTTGAGTTTATTACCATGAATTCGAATGAACATACCCGTCGACGTAAGACTTGTCAGTCAAAAATTCGTTCAAAGACTTGAGGGTCTCGACCTTAGAGAAATCGGAGAAAGACATTGTAGTAAATGAGCAATGGAAGAGAGAAGAATTTATGGAAAATTTTTTTGTCCCCGTGTTGAGTTCTCAGCAGTATTTGTTGAATACACGACTTAATACCATTAGGGCTAGCTCTGCTAGCGTATGCAGGTAGAGAATCTTTAGTTACAGCTCAAATCATACAAGAGAGAAATGTGGCACAATGATGAAGTCTACAAATGTATACCCCGAATTCCAAGCTGTAAGTTCTTGGAGTAAACTTTTGTAACCAAAGCCACATATTCCAAGTTTCTGGTATATGTAGGACACCAGCGATCCTCAATATACTGATTTTTAGGTTGGGCGCGCTTGTCACTATGGCGTTAAACTTCTACGGTCTCGAATAAGTTAGGTGTATCCGATTATCTACATTTTTGATTCACTCATTTACACATTGTCATCGAAGTTCCAGTATAGACATTCGAATGAGGCGTAGCATCTGAATTCGTTGCTCAAGCCATTCTTGTGCTCCGGTAAAAACGAAGTGAGGTGAGTTTCTGGATATGTTTCCTTGATAATGTCTCTCATTCTCTCTCCCGTTGAAGAGATTAATTTGAACTTGCGATCTCCATTTTTTGTTTTCAGACCATTATCAGAGGACAAAAGGTTTCTAGCTGCCTGAGCAGACTTGGTCTGGCACTCCCTTTCCAAGAATGGTGGGTCTATAAGTAATCTGTGGCATTTGTTCCTGATCACGCTAGGAATATTATCTGGCTCGTTGTAATCGTAGAAAAAGAAGTGGTCCTTGCCCGCCAAAACAGAAAACCGCTTGTCATATTCAAGCAAATAAATATGTTTTGTAGGTACTAGTTCCTTTGGTAGCTTCCTGATGGCAGCATAGACAGAAGGGGCACTTGCAATACAAATGATAGTGTCCTCATCCGCTCCCTCAAGAAGTGCTTTCGCTAAAATCTCAGCTGTTTCGTCGCTATACCAGAACTGAGAAAGTTGCCAATCCTCTTTAAAATCATCAATACTGACTTGCTGGTCTTCGAATCTGTCCTCCAGCTCTTGATACAACTTCTCAAATTGTTTTTTCCGAGTTTCCTCCTCGTCTTTAAATTGTTGAAGGGCAGCTAAAGCGTGGGAGGAAAGAGTCAAAGGTTCGTCGTCTGAGTCCATAGGGAAATGAAAGCTCTATAGCCATCTCACCTCGACTTATGTACCACCTCAAGTCTTCCGGTCGTGCATGCCCATTATTGAGATGCGCGACTTCACTTCACAACAGAGCCATGAATCAATACAGTCTGCGAAGAATAAAAGTGACGCTGGTCAACAAACAAAAAAAAAGCGAAGAGCAATTTACACGACTGTTCGCTAAAGTATGCTGTTTCTTTGTTCTCAGGCGCAATTGGTGACGCATATTTTGGGAGCACTAGCTGTGTCTGACAAGCTTTCATTACCCCAGTTATGGGCCATAGCTGCCTCGCAAACAGAAAATAAAGAACTAGATGACTTTCAAAAACAAATAGCGTGGAAAGGGCTTTTCGCTGGCCTGGGTCCTAAACTCTTAAAAATTGAGTGTGAAGATCCAGACGATGATTGGTCTACCGACTATTCTTACGATCGTCTCCTTGAGAGATCCGAACTGAAGATCTTCATCCTTCCAACGGAAGAGTGCCAATTCCGCTACTTGACTGGTACAGAAAATTACCAGACCATGAAGTCTAACTTGGGGGACTTACCTTTCCAATTGCTTGTCGTCATTGCACGTCACGGCTCAGACGGAATTTTGAATCCAGACTTGGCTAGGGAATCCGGTCAAGACGCACGGTCCTTGAGAATTCGTCTTCAAAAACTCGAACAGGCGGGTCTTGTTCTATGCCGTAATGTGTACGTTAATAAGAAACACACAACACATTCCGTGCATGTCAAATTTGCCGAGGATAGCATTATTGCATGCGACCTGCGAGAGGCAGAAGAAGATTTGGATGCCTCGCGGGACGTGAGCAAGCTCAAAAGACACATCATGGAGGCAATAAAAGCTGCACCAAATCAACTTCGAGGCTTTTCGGATTTAAGAAAGGAATTGAAACTTGATGGTTCTCATTCTGCGTCCAAGTTTTTTCGGAGTGTCTGCTTAAAGCTTCATCGTGCGGGATACATCGAAAAGCTTCATGTGGAGTTACCAGAGACCAAGCAAAGGTTGTACGCAATTAAATTTGTTAAGGACCTTCCAAAAGATATGGAAGATGTGTCTGACTTTCCTGACACAGGCAATCCGGTGAACGACGCATTCGGTGATTCCGAAGACGAGTCTATATCTCAGGATGCATTGAAGTCACAGAATCCTCCAATATATAATCAAGTGTTCCCTATATTTCATCAAATTTTTCAGCAGATTCACTCGAGAAAGGAGACGGGAATAACATCAGGTGAAATAGCCAAAAATTTATTGGGTGTATCTGATTACAGACCATACACGCGACTTTATGAGGTTCTTCCTACTTACTTGAGTAATTCGAAGAAGTTGAAGTCTTGCAAGAAGTACACTGATCCGTACGATGGTTATACTATTGCGAAACTCTATGATAATGAGGGAAAACTCAAATTCTATCGCTACTTCGCTAAAGAATTTTGTACAGAAGAGAAACCACCTGTAAAGCCATATAAGCCTAAAGCAGCAGGTCCACAGAATTCTATTGTTGCTCTCAATAAGAGGTTGCATACAACGCTTGGAAAAACGTCTAAAGAAGCTTTAATGGAGAAGAAGAAACGGCTTGTTCAAGTTAGCAACCTCCCTTCGAAACGACCTCTCGTGGATAATCAAGACAAGCAATCCTTAAAAGAACCTTCACCGGAGCTTCCTACTAAAAGGCGAACCCGCAATGTGAAGTCATATGCATCTGAATCTTTTCTAGATATCGACATGAGCGTTTCTGGAGACGAATACGTACCTAATGAAGAGCAGCCAGAGGAACCAACTTCAGCTCTAACATCCAACGACTTACCTTCGTTTGTTCCGGCTCCCAAGGAATCAAAGCGAAAAAGAGCGCAGCCTCAGACTTATAAAACCGAAAGCTCTGTCAAGTCGATGACGAGGAGGAACTTGCTCATAGAGATTATTCGTGAAGAGGGCGGTGCGTGTTTTAGTAGCTCCGTCTTGTGCCGCAAATTGGATACGAGAATGGCAAATTCTACTGTGACGGATCTTAAAACATTAGCCCGGGATGCTCGACATTTAGCATCCGAGGGCATATTGGAAATACAGAAGGCCAAAATTGAAGTTGGAGGCCAAGCGACTGAGAAGAATTTGATGGTGTTGATGAACCCAAAAGATCGCCCATCGGAAAAAACGCTAGAAGAACTTAAGGGAAATTACGGTCATTTAACTAGCCGAAAAGATATGAAAGTATTCACAAGTCGTGTCATACAATCTGATATGAAGCTTTATGTCGAGGAGCCTAGTGCTAAGAAAGTATCAGTTGGTACTAAGAAAAGAAGAGGTAAGAACAGGTTACGTGCATTGGGTGATGAAGATGAAAATGCTACAATCAAGCAAGAAGCAACAGATGCACCGCTTGTGTCGGAGTCAGCTACAGCAGACGATATCTTTTCCGGTTTGAAGAAGTCTCGGAGGGCAAAGAAGTTTTCTACGTCACAAGCGCCAGAAACTTCGTCCTCGACATTGAAGAGACCACGCCGTAATATTAAGCTAGAAAAGTCTGATGCTACAACTCTCTACCGTTCCGTGGTGATTTCCAAAGCTTTCTCAAGAGATGCAATTGATTTCAACCACATCGCAACGTTGCTTGGAGACCTTGATGGTAAATTAGTAAAGCAAAAGTGGGGAACCTTACGAAGACTGTATGGAGGAGCTGAAGCAGTTGGTAAAGGTGTCGATACATTCAAAAACATGGTAATGCAAGGAATAGATGATGGGTCCATTACTGAAGAGAATCTTGTTACTGGCGACTTGAAGTTTTTTTTGGAGTACTGGAAAGCATTCGACACAAATACGGAGTTTGTGTCGACAGACGAAATGCCATTGTATTCCAATTACCATCAAAATTGCAAGGAGTACGAGTTTTCGGCAAGCACTTCGGATAATTCAAACCTTAGCTATGCTGAGAAGATTGAAGACTGCTCTATGAGACAGAAGGAGAGTGTCCTAGCCACTGCTATCTTCAGCTACGAACCAAATATTCAACCTGTTGCTAAAAAGAATGATGAACTAAGATCTATACTTAAAGCGATATTCTCTACAAAGGAAGAGCATTTTGACCCAATTATGGTCAAAAGTATTTTGAATCCATATGGCGAAGTCACTGTACGAGAAGCAACTGATGCTTTGTTACATGACCGAGAAATTTTGTACGTGTCTTTAGATCTGGACACCAGATTTGTATTGAGCGATCGCTTCAATAACAGCTTTTCTCAGCGAAGCTTTACTACCAAATTTTTTAACCAAGCATCGGGTTTCTATTCAACACTACATTCTGTTTCTAATGGTGGGAAAGGCCTCATTCTTTCTCAAGGGATAATGCCAGGAGAAATGGCAACTCTCCTCGAATTGGTTTCCGATAATCAGGTGGACTTCATAAGGATAGACCGTGCATTCCGTTTTGAAAATTATGAATCCAGATTGATTGATAAGGAGCAAATTGCGTGCGATATTGTGGTTAAGTGCAAGTCCTTCTTGACTAAAAAGGATGACATAAAGGTTGTTCCTGTTCCTAGTGTAAGACCATGCCAGCCAATATGGATTGACTTAACTGGACAAGTCAACAAACACCTTTGGGTAAAAATCATTACTAGTTTGCTTTACCATATTGTTTTCAAGCCTGGAATTGGTGACCTAGCCCTATATGAGAAGTTACAAGCTGCTTTGAGCTTGTCTGATTACAACAAGGCCATTGAGTGGTTGGTTGATAGCAAGTGTATTGTAAAAAACCAACTTAACGGTTATATAGCCAGCAATGTTTGGCAGTTTATTCTTGGTTAATATATTTGTTTTCATGCCTATTACAAGACGATGCAATGATGTGCAGGTCATCGCACTATTCTTTTTTCTCATCTCTTCGTAGAGAAATGTACTATCATCAGCATAAGACAAGATGGGTTTGGCAGGTACAAAAGTGAAGCAAAGATTTGGTCTAGATCCAAGGAATACCGCATGGTCCAACAATACAGAGAGATTCGGTCATCAGTATTTAGAGAAGATGGGGTGGACGCCAGGAAAGGGTTTGGGTCTAGTAAACCATGCAACTACTACGCATGTAAAAGTCTCGATCAAAATGGATAATGCTGGTCTTGGAGCCAAATTAGCAAAAAAGACAAAGAAAGATGAATTTGATAGTGGAGAATGTGCCGGTCTCGACGTCTTCCAAAGAATATTGGGCAGATTGAATGGAAAAGAAGAGCAGGTCAATAATGAGTTAGAGAGAAAGAGAATTGACAATTTCGTTAATGGAAAATGGGGTATGCACTTTATTCGTGGAGAAACTTTGAAGAGTACGTGGGATGCCGATTGTAAAAAGCTTGTGGGAGGAAGCGCCACAGGTGCGAAGAGAAGAGCATCGATGAGTGAAGAAAGCCCCAGTAAGAAACGAAAAGCTGGAACTGATCTAGATGTGAAGAAGAAGGAGAAGAAAGAGAAGAAAGAGAAGAAGGAAAAGAAAGAGAAGAAAGAGAAGAAGGAAAAGAAGGAAAAGAAGGAAAAGAAGGAAAAGAAGGAAAAGAAGGAAAAGAAGGAAAAGAAGGAAAAGAAGGAAAAGAAGGAAAAGAAAGAGAAGAAAGAAAAGAAGGAGAAGAAGAAGGAGAAGAAACAGAATTTGGTAGCTACCGAAGAGGTCACCAAGGCTAGCATGCTCCAACCTAGAGACAACAAAGATAAGGAGATCGCAACTCGTCTTTCTGCGAGAGCTAAATGGATCCGGCAAAAGCGGGCATCTGTGATGGATGCAAAGGCACTTAATGAAATCTTCATGGTTACGAAGTAAATATAAATATATGGGACACTTTAATACTTAATATTAAAAGAGGAATGAACTGAAACCACCAACAAAGCACAAGGCCATTGCAACAATGGCGGCCAATTCACCTTTACTTGCTGGACGAGCAGCAACATATCCACTGCTCTTCTTGGAAGACGAGGATGATGAAGAAGAACTAGACTGGGAGTCGGAGTTGGAGGAGCCAGGACCTGATTCGGAACTAGAGCCGGAACTAGAGCCGCTAGAAGAATCAGATGAACCAGTCACAACCGCACCAGCCGACACAGATGAGACCATTGCAGAACAGGACTTTGGAAGCAGGCTGGTGCTTCTAAGAGAGGCAGAACCACTGAAGTCACAAGCAGAAGAGTGCTGGTCTTGGTCTTCATAGTACATGTTAAGAAGGTAAGACAATTTGTCCTTGCTGGAACAGAAAGAGACAGCACCGTATTTACCCTTGTCACCATCTGCAGATACTGCCGAACAATTCACCAAACCACAAAGAGTACCGAAGAAATCACCGTAGTCATCTTCGTCCACTTTGTCAGAAAGAACACATTGCAAAGAGCTAGAGACACAGTCACACACGTCCTGGTCTGGCTTAGGAGGCAAGCTTGGGGAAGCTTTCCATGTAGAAGCAGAGGCGGGACAAGAAAGGGTGACTGTCGAGGAAGAACCGACATCAGCAGTCTTGGCAAGAGAGGGGCTGATGCTGTTCATTTCCTTAGAGTAGTAGCTGAAATCCTCCAAGGTGCTAACAGAGTCGCCTGAGGCAGACACAAGACCATACTTGTTGGCTTCTTCGAAATACATGTAGACAATACCACCCGACCAAACGTCAGTCATCTCATCACTGTAGATTGTACCGATTTCAGTGAACTTTCTTGGTCTTTCGGCGTTACAGCCATATTCGGAGAAAAAGACGGGAATAGTCAAGTTCTTGTATTCCTCAGTTCTGTCCTTGTATCCAGAAGATTGGAAATTTGCATCACCACACCACTCGTACATGTTGATACCAAAAAAGTCGGCTCTTTCTTCAAGCTCACCACAAGAGAAATAGTCTGCAATGGCCACTCTAATGTCTTCATCATCGTTAGAAGAGTAACCAACTGGGAATTTCCAACCTTTGCCCTTGATGTAGGATTTCATGTCTCTGACTGCAGCCTTAACAAAAGCAGATGCGTCAGTATTAGACTTATTGTTGGAGACCTCATTTCCGGCAAAGAAACCCAAGACGTTAGTGTAGTTTGCAAACATGTCAACGACTGAGGTGTATCTCTCGTACAAATCAATGTTCCAGGCTGGAGAGTCTCTGTTGATGGAGGTTTCAGGTTCAGACAAGTCAGCAATGATGTAAATACCGGCATCGGCAAAAGTCTTCATACATTCATCGTGGTCCTTCTCTGGGTCGACAGCATAGACTCTCAAAACGTTGGTGTTAGAAGCAGCGAAATACTTAACATCACGCTTACAAGCGTCGCCATCCGCCAAAGGATCGACGTACTTGGCACTGTCAGAGGAAGTAGCATTTTCAAAGTTTTGTTGGTAAGCGACACCACGGATCAAGAACTGGGAACCGTTGTTGGAGTAAAAAAATTTGTTGCCCACAACCTCAATACTTGGCAAGTCTGCTGCTATAGCGAATGAAAAGGCAAACACTGCTGAGAGAAGATAAATCACTTGTCTCATGCTGGAAAACGATTGCTAGGTTTAGGAATGAAAAGAAGGAAAAGTTACAGAAGGGATTACGTCCGTCCTGTGGGCGGCAAGAATTATTTATATCTGGCTCTACGCGAAAACCAATACACGTAAAGTGGAAAATGTTTTTTGATCGGCCTGGGTGCAAATGTTGCGAGCCTTGTCGTGCTAGGTGTGTATAGTGTCCAAGGTTCGCGAATAAAATTAGACGATTCCCCCATGGTTGGGAACACATTCCATACAGGAAGGCTATGCCAGGAGGTGCGGCCAAGTCGGCAACTCCATAGAACTACGCCATGCCTTTCTCCTCTTGGCAGCACTTAAAGAAATCAGCTATGAGATTCATGTGGATTTTTTCTGACAGAAACGCCAAGGCTGTAAATCTGTGAGATTCTGTCAGTACTTTTCTCGGTATTATTGTATGTCGAATTTATTTGTCTCGTGCTTGGTGCTGAACCCTGATAAAGAGTATCGTGCCGGAACATATCCATCTGCATACAAAACAAGATGTGTGGGCGGGACCACCAAGGCTTGCGCTTTGGGACATACCGTTGTTTCTGCAGGCCGTAGTGCATTTGGTCCAGGTGCTTTATGTTATGGTGACGTTCACCTGCAGCAACCGGATTCTTTCTTGTTTAGGACAATATGGCGCGATTAGGAGGCATGAGTTAGGAGAGTATCTCTACCAGCCAGGATATTGAATAGTCGATTTAAAAATCAGGAACCACGAGCGTAGTCAGGGGAGATTTGCGTCTGCCTCTTTTAAGACTCTTGATTTGTGTCTTTTTTTAGTCATATTGTACACCGCTGGCAAAAATTCATAGAATATGGAAATTCGCGTCAGGCAGCGTAGAAGTTTACCTGATTCGATATGTAGCCATGATTTACAAATAATCGCCTTGTGGCAAGAAAAGACTTATCAGAGAGAAGAGAAAGATTAGGGAAGGTGCCAAGTGGTGTGCTGCACGAATCCAGACCAATTTTTTTTTTCTTTTTAGCTTTGCTACTTTTCTTAGTGTACTCTAATGTCAGCTCTGTATCCAGGGCGAGATTTGCGGCTTTAAATGAGTCGTAAGTCCGTGAAACTAAGTATATCTTTTAAACTAATTTATCGTACATGAAATCATATGACTGCTCTTGATTGTTTAGTCCTTATGTGTCTCGTAGATCCAATCGAGAGTATGCTTGATTCCTTCTTCGAGGGAAACCTCAGGTACATATCCCAAAAGCTCTTTGGCCTTCGTAATGTCATGATAACGGGTAGCACAGGTGATTTTCGCCCGGAATGCCGTTAAACCCGGCTCTTTATTCAAAAGCTTCGAGAAAAACTGCGACAAGTAACCTGCTGCAATGGCCACCGGTCTGCTCAATACGATGTTATACTTATCAATGTGTCCATCAGCTTTCCAGACTGTTCTTGCCAATGTCCAAAAGTAGGTTGGAGCATCGTTAGTGATGAAAAATGTCTCTCCACCAAGTATTTCCTCGTTTTTTTCCTCCAAGATCTTTTGTGCAGCCAATACATGCGCGTCTGCAACGTTACCAGCATAAGTCCAATCGAAAAGGTTGTTGTTATCGCCCAACTGGAATTTGGATTGGCCCAAACGCGCAGCAGTTCTCAATCCTGGTACTAACTGTCTGTCACCGGGCCCAAAAATACCTGCTGGTCTCAAGCAAACTGTCAATAAATTGTCAGGATCGTTACTTTCCATGACATACTGTTCTGCAATGGCCTTCGTTTCATTGTAGCCGTCCATATGCACGCGAGGGTATGGCCAATCTTCATTGGCATTGAAAACGTCTTTTCCATTGAAAATAACACCGGCTGAGGAAGTGTAAACTAAAGCCTTCACTGGCGAAGACTTTGCCACGTACACAAGATTTTTTGTTCCCACGACGTTTACCTTATAGTATATATCTTGTGCCATGCCGTGAATTGGAGAGGCAGAGTGGACAATAACCTCACACTTTGAGGCTTCCACAGCCTTTCTAACATCCTTTTCCGATGTTAAGTCACCTTTGTGGAAAACAATTTCGGATGGATCGAAAGTGAAGTACTTGGATAACTTTTCTGGAATGGGGCGAATGTCGAACACATGAATTTTCACATTGGGACATTTGTTACGGAATTGCTGTACAAGGTGCAAACCAAGAAAGCCGGAGCCACCGACAAGCAAGACGGAAGTGAGTTCGGTCATAGATATATGGCGTTTATGATCCCGAGAGTTGAAGTTGATAGTTTCGCACTCTTATACGAGCGCGACTATCGTATATGGATTAATTATTCATGGGCGCAAATACACTATGCGCCGCAATATATATTGAAATGACGAGATGATTATTTCCTATGTATTTATACACAAAACTCTTAGTATCAACAATCAGAATTCGAATAGCAGCTTGTATTGTTCAACCTGTGCTTCGTCCACATTCGCAGTGAATGTTTCGACAGGAGGAAACGAAAATTCAAATGATTCACGTTTTCCGCTCCCATTCACTGATTTCCCATTTGCTGATGAAAAAGTAGGAGCTTGACTGGATTGTGCTTTTGCAGAATTGAATCCATTGGAAGGCTGCTCCGGCTTATTTGTGTCAGCAAACTTGAGCGTGGAAGTGGCATTGTCGTTAGAAGTAGAATTGGGTTTAGTGGATTGTGAAGCAAATGAGAATGATTGGAGAGGCGCTTGATCCTTTTTGGCCCCAAAACTGAATCCATTGGAAGCCGATGCAGGTTTTTGTGCATTTGATTCAGGTTCAAATGAAGGATTTTTAACTTTTTCAAGTTTCGAAGTGGGTTTGGTTGTTGCACCAAAATTGAAAGATGGTTTTGTACCATTTGTGGTTGCAAGGAAGGGACCATTAGAGTTAGAACCGAAAAGCGATTGCTGTGGTTTAGACTCTGGCATTGGGGAGGCACTTTCAGTGCTTGTTTGCATGGATTTGAATCCCTTTTGCGACAAGTCTGGGCTCCCAGATTCCAAGCCTGTTTCCTCCGCTGGAGCAGCTTCTTTTGCGCTTTTGGCCTCTGCCATTGACTTTTCGGCTTTCTCATTACTCGACGAGAACGAGAGTGTGTCAGGAACCAGCCTTGGCACAGCAGACTGGGATATAGGGGCTGAGCTAGAAGACTCTTCCCTTATACTCTGCGGCAAATCCTCAGATTTATTGTAGGAAACTGTTTTTGTAATGTCATCAGCGCCTAGGACTGGTTTCTTGGTGACCCGCTCCTCTTCAACATTGAATCTCCGCTTGTTTGTTGCGTAAGGGTTATGAAGTGGTCTATAAACTTCCTGTGACTGTTCTTTCTCATTTGCATCATTACCACCCAAAATTGACAAAAGGGAATTAGCGGTGTTACTCATAACCTTGGTTGAGGTAGAATCAACTGTTTGATTAGATGGCAATAATGTCGAGTTAGAGCCTGATTGTGCGACGGTGTCAATACGCCTAGCTTTGCGAGACACCATGTTGGGTGCTTTGATCCTTGTTCTGTATGGAGAAGGCAATCCCGAAAACTGATACACTCTTTTGACCGAAACATTTGCCCTAGAATTATCAGAAAAAGTATGATAAACGGGCTTATAGTCTGGAGTTGCAAAAGATGTGGAATTGCCTTCGTACATGCTTGTGTTTCGTAAAGTTGTTTGCGAGTAAGGTGCGAATGTGTGATTATGCTGGACAGTAGATGAACTCGATACATCTGCACCACTTGTTTTTTTCTTCTCTGAGGGAGAGTCTGGAAGAGGCAATGTGATAGAGGCTTTCGACTTTTCTAAAAGGGACATGACACCTTCGTATTCTATTTGAGACAACGGTTGATCGCCCTTCTCTTGGAAGAAGCTAGACAACACTCGATTTGTGGATTGATCTGCAATCATAGTATTGTTTGCTGGAGTAGATGATTCGGGTAAGATATAACCCGACTTATTCGCGGCAGTTTCTGCTACTTGCGTTGGTCTTCTAGTTTGCTCATGTTGTCGATGATTGGGTATAGCGCTTCCGGAAAAGTATCTCTTCACCCTAGAGAATAAGCCGGCCCTAGATGGATAGGGTAAAACCTTTTCCTTTACCCTATCTCTGTAGGCTTTCATGACTCTGCGGTTGTCCATTGTACAAACCTTTTCGTCTTGTTGAACACACGATAATTGCATGTAAGACAAATTTTTGAAATCCATCAGAGCGCACGTGACTGCACACCACTAAGGAAAGGGGACTAAGCGGTTAACTTTGGCCCAAGGAACGAGGATTGAAAGGCCTATATTGAGGGTGGGATAGGCTAAATATAATTGAGATGGAACCATCGGTACAGTGGCTGGAAATATTGACCACAAGAAATGGTTCTTCAATTGCCACCGAACAGATTACGTGTAATTCTCTATTCTCCGAAGTACAAGAGGACTATCATCCTTGAATTTTCTACAAGGTCTTAAG
This sequence comes from Clavispora lusitaniae, assembly GCF_014636115.1. Classification (NCBI taxonomy): domain Eukaryota; kingdom Fungi; phylum Ascomycota; class Pichiomycetes; order Serinales; family Metschnikowiaceae; genus Clavispora; species Clavispora lusitaniae. Next base: position 2,125,908 of record NW_027093975.1, on the reverse strand, counting down.
GTGTAACCAATTTCATTGGGTTTTATATTCCATTGTTGCCTTTGGCCATTTTAATACTAATGTATTGAGGCTTCCCAAGACGCGAATAATTACGCCTCCTGCACTTATTAGCATCATCATTACACGTCCCCAAGGTTACAAATCCAACTAGCTGATATATTGTTTCAAACAAAGAAAAGCAAAACTTTCATTCAAGACTACAAACTTCATAATACCACAGCTATTCATGTCTTTCCAGTCTTTCAAGTTCTATGTCTGAATTGCAGTACATTTCAGACTCCGATGGCGATAACTCGCTACCGCAGCTACCTGAATCCGCTATAGACATGAGCCTACTAAATGATTTTTATTCTTTCTTATCCGGTTCTTCAAAGGAAAGACTTCGAATCGAGGTCAGAAATACCCTGCTTTGGCTGTTATTTAACCACTTGGACAATGACTTTGAAGACGCAAATCCAAACTCTTCACAGCTTTTACCATCTCCAACCAGGACAGAGTTACCCAGCACACTTCAAACGGAACCGAATGAGTTGGATCAGATTTCTGCTGCAGCGCATGCTCCAAATGATTCCTCCATGACGTCATTGAAGACATCTTCGACGGAAACCGCATTTCGAAGTCTACGAAAGAGAAATTTCTCAAGTCGCCATCCTTACATTGCAGATCAAGCCGACTGGTTGGGGATTTGTACAATAGACAGTATTAACGAGATGTTCACTGCTGATGAAGATCTACAGAAAGTTGTGCGAGCGTTGAATACCCTATACCTCAAAAGAAAGAAAAGATATCCTGATGAAGATCGCTACAAAGCCAAAAATTTCTATGCTCATTTGGGACAAAACAAATTACTCGCCCTTCAAGGGGATCCAGATGCCAAGCCGGCTTCCAAATCTGAGGATGAATCCTTACTGGTACTCGAAGAAAATGACGATACTCTACAGAATGAAGAAATGGATCATGACCACGAGGAAGATGATGACGACGAGGACCTTATCAGGCTTGAGGACATTCAAGTCCCTCCCGTCCCTTCAAAGCAGAGACACATCCACAGTTACCAGCACCCCACGTATGAGTCGGCGGAAGATACGGAAACATCTGTATCCGATGAAAATGATGATTACGAGGATGAGTATGTGAGAGTAGGAGGACGCTTTCGGAAACTTAAAACAATCCTCCGAGGAGTGTTGCCTGAATCTGCAAAGAGGCTTGACTACTTTAAACATGATTTACGGAAGACAAAAAGGAGAAAGATACCTGAGCGTGAATTAGAACCACGAAAAGGACTTGCCATTCGAAAAATCCCATCCATATCTAAAAAAAGCAATCAAGAAGGGCTAAAATCGTTCGTTAATGATGAGGAATCGAAGGAAGAGTATACCCCGAACTATCTACGCATTTCCCATTCCCCAACTGCATCCTTTGAAGATTTAAGGGCTTTCCGATCTACGTATATTAATTCTAATTCTGATTCTGGCTCCGGTTCAGATTCAAATCATGAAGTATTCACAGATTTGGAATCTACCCCCATGCGCAACCTTACGTTGAACCCAAATGAAATAACTTTAGTGACCAGTGGAAGTGAGTCAATAGAAGAGGAAGATCATATTGATTATATGTTTGCATCGAAAGGTACAACTAAAGTTGCGAAGCCGAGGCAGAAAGGATTACATCAAAGACACATTAAAACATCACCATTTACTGGACGAAGTTTCACCAATATGCATAGTCCGTATCAATCAATATCCCTTTCGGGAAAACGTCTGAAAAATGCTGTTATCGGACGACGAACTAATAAATTGAGGAAGAAAAGACGTCCTCAATTATCTCAACAAGGATTTGAGCATACAAACAAAAATACATACCCACAAGAGGATGCACTGACTGCACAACACAATGCAAACTCTGTGACACATAACTTACTTCCAGCTACAGAGAAAGAGGAAGGTGAAGGAAAACTTAATAAGAAGACACAAGTCTTTCATCCTATTGCACCATTTTTTAGACGTGATCCAGTAATGAGCACCACTGCGTTTGAGGTTGAGAGCGATTCAAAGTTTATACGCGATCGGAACGTACGCCCTACATCTCATGCCCTTTCTTTTCTTCACAGACCACAATCTATTCCAGAAAACTCCTATGCATTGATACCCCTAGCGCCCATTGATATACCTAGAATTCACACCATTGGCGATGGGCACATTTTCTGCGCTAATGAGAATGCGGTTTCCATCAGCCTCGTTGAGAAAAAGTACTCATTGGGCTTATACAAATTAGATTCTTCTATTCGGGAGACGGAAAAATATTTTGTTCAATTGCGAACTCTCTTGCTGAATACGAATATGCTTTCCAACCCCATTCTCCGAACTGATATTAAAATATCGTTACAAAGAATGACTAAATGGATTTTGATCGTACGTGAAGGCATTCCCAATACTATATTAAAGCAACTACAATTGACGTTGGATGTATTAGCGAAGATGCATACAAAGAAGATTAGATTATATCTATCAGTATTTCACGCTCAGCTCCTTTTCATTTTATTCATCGCTATCAAATTAGATTCAAGTTTGCAACAGTCAGAAAAATTAAAGGAGCTTGACGACTATTGCACAGAGTACTGGTCTATGTTTTTTCTGGCCATAAGCATCTCAGATATAAATAAACTCTGCGATGATGACGGCACAAATTCTTCTCTATTCGACTCGATTCAACTCATTCATTTCCTCTACGTCGGTAGAACGTGCAGTTGGTGGGTTCCCATAACGGAATCGTTGAAAGAGATCGGCTTTTTCAATGAAGAAAATGCGTCACTATTGGATTCATTATATGTACTTGCCTCGTGGTTTCCACGCGAAAGCGACTGGAGTCCGTTTTTGATTATTTTCGAAAAATTCAAAAATGCCAAGGTATCCGTCGACCATCACCATTTCCTAGATATTTGCGAACTAGCAATCGAGAAGCTTGAATGGCCTATCGAAGAACGCTTGATTATTCACCTTTATTCTTCTTATGGAAAAAGAAAGTTTGGAAACTTTGCTGACGAGACGGTAGTACCCCGACCCCTTCACTACGTGTATTCAAAACATGATATCCCTAAGACGAGCGTTTTTGAAAGATTTTTACGTCTTGTCTACACCTATGTGTCCCAGCTTGAATCCAAAAAGTCCATCAAGAGGTTGGTCTCTAAGTTAGTTGCGTCGAGTCAATATCATTATCAGAAGGGCAGAAGATATCAAATAATGTTTGTCAATCGAATTAATCTCATTTCACTTCTCTGTCAAATATCTGAAGTTGATTTAAAAAACCAGCTTTCCAATCTTGTCGAACAAGTAAGGGACTCTCGGGATATGTTCGTTTTCGGAATGGCAGTGAGTGCGATCCAGTTGCAATGTGACGTAGCGCACAAAAAATCCTTCTTCATGCCATGGTCTGGTATTCAATGTCTATTAGAGTCATTCTGTACCTATTACGACTCCCTTTTTGGTTTACCTTCGCTATTTCAGTCATTTGTCAATTACATCGGATCAAAATTGATCAGCATGCAAAGTTGCAAAGAGATAATTTTATTTTTCAAACTTTGTGAACGTTGCAGTCTTGATAAATTTCCAGATCCTATTCTTATCGATGTATTGAAATATATGGCAAGCATTGATTTCGAAAGCCTTGCCTCTTCTACCGAATTTGTCACTAATTATGAGAAGGATTTCGTCGAATTTCAGAAGTATTTGCTCATGTTCTTGAGTACAGAAATGCTGAGACTTCCAGTATCTCAAGAGCGATTTCAAATAAAAATCGACCAGATAGTTGAACAAACGATAAAAATTTGGTTTCTGATTAGCAAATGTACCAACACATGCAATTGGAATATCGTTATGCTACAGAAGTATTCTTATCTTGGCAATGCGTTTCTGAGAGATCGCTATCTAATGTTTATGTGCATTCAATTTGCTAGTAATCACACTTTAACGAGTTATGAGATTACTGAAATCGACATCATACTTTTGAAAAGTTTATTGGCATTCGATTTGTCCACCTATACCCCCCATTTATTAAACATACTCAGTAAACGGAATGGTTCTGTTTTTAATTTCAAGAGAATACTCCTTGGAGATTTCCAGTCCGTCACGCAGGTATTGGCTACGCGTGTTCAAATCTTATCACTTGTTATTCAGTCTGTATGTTCTCTTAGCTTTGATGAAAGGGAACAAAGAGAATATCTTCTCGTTTTAGTGAAACGATTACAAGATGAATACTCGATCCACTTTAGGAACCATACATTCAAAGACTTCTGCAAACGTACGATGGAATTACTTCTTCGTTTTTCTCAGGATAAACTTGACGGTCTTGATGATATTTGGAATTTTGCAGCTAAGTTAGGTTTCCCTAGGAGAAAGAATAAGGAACTCTGGAAGAATGTATCAGAACAAGAACGATTGCAGAAAGTTAATAATGAATTCATTGATGCTCTTCATTACAACAGAGACTATCATATGGTTTTGGATGAGTTGCTTGCTCCAGATGATATTGATACTATTTATTCCCTCATTCAAGTGTATGTCGAGGCGGTGACAATTAATACGGACTATTGGGCACAGTTATCCTACCTTTTAAAATACTTGCTCGTAAAGCTTTCTCGCTTTCAAGTTCAAACACAAGATAATAAGTTTAAGATATTTCTAGATTTTTTATGCGACTTGTCATTAGTTTCTTGCCGTTGGAAGAACAAAAATCTGGTCATTTTTGAACTTGAGTCACTCACCACAGCTTCGCATATTCTTCACAAAGCATACTACATCTACCAGGGGTACAAAGATCGACGTGAAATTATTTCTTACATCCATGATTTTTTAACGATGATAGACCAGTGTTCTCTGAAATTCCAGTCAAGGAATTTGTTTACGGAAATCACATTTGGGATGTTGAGAAGCGTATGTCACCCCAATTTCAACCTTAATTTCCAGCATTCAGAGGAGGAATACAAAGCAGCATACAAGCGACAAGATGAGCTTATGCTTGCCCTAAAGGGATTAGTAAAAACCACAGAGAAACGTGAATTCGATACTGAGATATCAACAGACTTTGAATTTCGGTTATAAAAGTACTAACTTCGAATATACATTGCATTATAATACAAATCATGAATATTACACCGTTAGTAAGTATCATCATTGCAAACCCCGTTGGCTCTTTATGAGTTCGATTTCTGCTTCTAATTTGTCCTTTCCCTTTTTAACATCAAGAAGAGCCACAACAGCCCTTATCAATTCATCATATTTTGCCATCGTCTTTCTAGTAGGCATCACTGGTTTCCATGTAGTGCTACCTGCTGTTGGAATATCCAATTCCTGCAACATACTGTTGACAGATTTAAATACAGATTGCCGCTGTTGCAACCCAGGGAGACGTTGGGTAGAACGTAAAATAACACCAGGAGTCAATCTCTCATTAGCATGATAATGTAAACCATATGCCTCCTCCTCTTTCGTTGTAAGTCTCTTAGAGAGAAGCTGTTGAATTGGACTTGGCTCGCCCTTTGTACTCAGTTGCTTAACCAAACCAGATAAGTATTGCTGAAGATGAGTTTGAAACCCGCGGTCCTTCTTGTATGAGGATGACGAGGCTGCGACAGGGATTGATGGCGGAACAGGATCAGTGTTTGCAGAATTGGACTTGTTGCTCATTTTCTTCTTTTGTTGCTTGTCCATGATCATAAGCTTATTATACAAGTTAGTCATGCCCAGAGAAGAGAGGTATTGTTGAACAGATTGGGAAGACTGTGGTGAGTCTAGCAACGTCAATAAATGCGATCTCTCCATAAGCATTTTTTTCGCAGCGAGTTCAAAGCGACGGGCTTCGATAACAAGCGATTCTTCCTCTGCGATTTCAGCAGGAGTCCGCTTGAGAAGACTCTCAAGATATTGCTTTCGATCTATTTCAGCATCTTTGGAATAAGATTCTAGAGATTCAACCAAATGAGGATTTGCGTTTCCTTGGTGATTTAGTATTTTGGCCGAGATTCGATAAAACTGTTCTTTCAACTCCTCCATAGTCCGGTCATAGGGAAACCTGTCTGCAATAACATACCACTTGAGCTCAAAAACTTTGCAGTAGTCGAAAAGAAGTTGCGTTTCCTTATATGACCAAGGGGGGTTAGTGTGTTTGTCCGTTATGCTGTTATTATCCTGAACATCTGTAGTAGCCTTCAGGGAGTTGGCCACTTTAGTCTGGCGTGCTTTCTCATCCTTTTCCTTCTTGTCTGATTCTTTCTCCTCCTGACTGCCTTCATTGTCTTTTACCTCATCTTCATCTTCATCGTCTTCCTCTTCATCTTCATCAATCTCGTCACCTTCTTTTGCTTCCTTTTCTTCCTCCGCGCCACCATCGCCTGACTTATTTAGCCCTCGAGTCTTCTGCTGTGTTCCAGGAGTATCAGTTTCAGTCTTAACTTTGCCATCTGTCCGTCCATTACTTTTCGTATCCTTCATATCCTTCAGTAGCTTTACTGCTTGTTCATTCTTCAAAGTAGCCACTTTTTCAGAACTGCCATCCGTTGTAGTTTCGCTGCTTGGTACAGAATCTTCTTCTTCCTTGTCCTTCAACTCTTGCTCATTACGTCTCTTTTCTTCTTGCAAGATCTCTTCCATGAAGTGGTCATACGTGGCTTCATCCACAAGTTCAGGAATGTCCAATGAAACAGAGAACTTATCGAAGAAGTAAGGTTTGCCTGCACTTTCCTGCTTCAAAAGTTCTTCGCTACCCTTCTGCCAGTGGTAGAGCTGCGGAGCATGTTCGTTCTTTTTATTTGGCTTGAAAGGCATTTTTGTCCACGGAGACACTTTTTGCTTCCGATCTCTTGCTTTGTTTGCGCCTAAACTGAGGCTGACTGGAGGAGTGTTTGGACCCAAAAGGTTATACAATTCACGGGCCATAGCACCCTTCTGAGGGGCAGCATACTCCACTTTTTGCTTCTTCTTCGCCGGTTGCGGAGTATCGTCCCGCTTAATATTCAAAACGTCAAGAATATCATTCGCTGACATGATGAATGGAACCGGCTTATGTATCTGTGTATTCAAACTCTAGAATAGAAATTGATGAAATCTAAAAGTGCGCGCTAGATGCAAACCCTATGAATGCATATAATCAATGCTTCTCGCTCACCGATTCAACCCAGTCTACTGTCCCCATTTGGGTCAAACGACTCAATGCCCTGGCAAAGGCGAATTTTTCCTCATCATTGACAAACATCGAAGCCTTTTTGGCAACCAGCTTGTCGAAGCCATGCTTCAAGACCAAATCATCGTTTTCAAATGTCTCTTCTTCACCTTTGTCACTCTCATGTTTGAAGAGTTGGTAATTGTCCTTTTGTAGATCCTCAGGTTCGACAAATATATCCAGGAATGGTGCAGCAGCCGTGGTGGCTATGCATCCATGTGCATCATAAACTGCGTCTAGGAACGTAATGAATCGTCTGACTTTGTCTCTCACATCAGTACTTAAGTAAGGAATGTCTGTGATAATGAACGATTGAAATGTATTAGCCAAAGTCAAATAATCGCCAGCGCTCAAATTTTTACCGCAAAGCTCTTCGAATGTGAACTGTGCCACGTATGGCCGCGAACTAAGAGGAACTTTTAGTGTTCTACCCCAAACAGTTAACGTATCATTGATGACCGCATCCTTTTCCGTATTGTGACGATTGAAATAGTTATACCACGTTTCAATATGCTTTCTGCAAGCGGAAATGTTTGTCTTACTGTGATACTTCACACCGGGTTTGGGATAGTGATAAACGGAAGATAACGGCCGGGGCACTTTTCGATAATCTGTTGGAGAGTTAAGATAGATGACACGAGTCTGTTTTTTGATCAACTGGATGCATGGAATGAACAGAACTCTTTGGATTCCGTTCAAGTACAAATCGTCTGGTGCTCTATTGGAAGTTGCAAATAAAATAACTCCATACTCGGGACTGAGAAGCAAGAACATCAATCTGCGAAGAAGCATGGCATCGGCAACATCAGTAACTTGAAACTCATCAAAGCATAGGACTGTAGATGACCTCGCAATTTCACTTGCCAATAAAGGAATGACGTCCAAGTCAAAATGGTTATGTTCCACTTTAAGCTGATGAGAGCGCTTGTGCAAATTCTGCATGAATTGATGGAAGTGGAATCTTCTCTTGGGCAAATGCTCGGGAACAGTCAGATAGAAGAGGTCCATCAACATTGTTTTCCCGCACCCAACATCACCCCATAAATAAATACCTTTGACTTTGTTCTCGACAATTTCCAGAACCGTCCGATCCTGCTTCTTCTTGCCAAAGTACGAGTCGAAAAACTTAGCAACACCGATCTTGGGCTTTAGACTCTCAACGTCAGGCATCCCCACATCCGGAGGCTTATAGTCAGCTAGCTGGCCATGCAAAATGGAAAGATTCAGTATGATTTTCCGCTGGTAGGGGTCATCCCTTAGTTTATTCTCTGCTACTCGAATGTCGTAAGCTTCTATCGGAGTAAGAGGTTTGGTGCTCAAGAATCGTACGCGCACCACAGTACATCGGCGCAAAGCCACACAATTCCGGAAGAGCATGGCAGTATTTGTAGAGCATGCAATGGCCGGTCAAATGCGGAAATGACGGAAAGAGGACGAAGTTGCAGATTTGGGATTTCTCGCTTGTAGTTCCTGTACCTCCCAATTAGCGAAGTGCACTTAGCCTTACTGGCCTTACAAAATGCAGTGTTGGCGCGAAATGTACCCCATATTCCGCAAGTGAGAGATGTACCCCACTTTCACAAGCCAATAGAGCTCCGGGTTTGCTAAGCACAACTGGGCACCACAAGTTACAATTTGATACGCTACATATTTTTGCAATTTTACAAAAATCCAACCGTGAAGTAAACTTTTATTGACGAACACATGATTAGACACGCAGACACCTTCTCCCCAAGTGGCTGTTCCCATGTAGTCCCTTGTAGCAAATTCGAACCATCAATATCCAAACAATGCTTAGAAGCCACAGTCGCAAGCTACACTTTTTCATTTCACTTGGTATCGGTCATTTCGAAAAGCAAGTCGTCATTGTCGTTATCATAGCTCATGTCGTAGTCTCGGCCCTGTGAATGCCTTTTACCTCCTTCCGGCGAATGATAAAATCCACCCGCGTCTTCGTCATCTTCGAATACATCCTCATATCTTATGGGATGCTTGGCCTCTGAGTAGATTGATGGAGAAGTGGCAAGACCCTTGATGCCTTCCTTGTGCACGGTCCCTGGATGGTGGGTCGCATGCGCTATAGTGGTTGCAGTCAGAGGAGATGCCGCAAGTTTATTAGTAGAAGGCTTGAAATATGAAAGATTAGGAGATGTGTAGCTTCCCTTCAGGCCCATCAACGATCTCGGGCTGGCACTACCTACGCCGCTGTCTATCCCACTAGTATGTAGTCGAGAAGAAATAGACGGCAACGGGCCATTGTCATAGGAATTGGGCAGAAATGAAGGTTGTGGGGAACTTGAATGGGAAGACTTGTGACTTGCAGCCTTGCTGCTACCACTGACTCCGTGACTTTCTCGAGATCCGCTCCGGTTGCGATGAAGAATCAAACTGGCACTCACACTGTCACCGAGTTGTTGGTGCTGGCTCTTCAAAAGCTGGAAACGGCTCAACGCCTCCAAATGAGAGTTGCTATCGCTTGAGTGAGGAACAGTTTTTGAGTCAGTATTACTGTTAGTAAGTTTCAACGTGGACTTGCCATCAATCATCCGTACAAACGAACTAATATCGTCGTCAATATACAATCCGCTTAAAAGCGCACCTGAGGAACCCAGTTCCATACTAGTGCCTAGCAATGATGCATTGGTATCATTATTTCGTCCACTAGCACCACTAAACCGCCGGCTTTGGCGAGACCCAAAAGACGATGAAAATCTAGGAGTGCTCGACACATTTTCTCCATAGTGTTCGTCACTTTGAAGGTGTGAGCCATGTGACGAAGAAATGGATCTTGGAAACAGCATTGCATTTGAATTGTTCTGCGAGTTCGAGATGGCGATCGTTGTTGGTGTATTGGACGATGACAAGCTACCCTTCGGGTTCCTCAATAGTGCAGCAAGAGATGCATTAGAGCCAGACCTGTGACTCGTTATCGATATTCGCCGCTCAATAGATCCCGACGCATAACTTGTAGGTGTCCCAGATAGTCCCGATGGGGGAGGAGATGTACTGATGGAACCAACTTTGAACGGCTGTATACTAGGACGCACAGCACCAGTACCTGTAATGCCTATTTTGGGCCTTTGGTTGGCGTCTTGTTGGATGGATGTACACGGAGAAACAGAAAACTTCTCTTCATCTTCTGTTCTGTGGAGATAATCCTCATGGCGGCGATCGATCCGTGCAGCCCCAATGTGATTTGTCGTCTCGTTGTCAGAATAGCCGATAGAATTGGTTCGTGAAACCATCCCTTGTGAGTTTGCGTTCTGTAGTTTTTCTGCTTCGTCCGCCTTCTCTTTATCTGTAAGCAAAAATTGATCAGACAATCTCTCTTCATGGTCAACAACTTTGAAATTGAAGTGGTTACGATAAGCAACAGATACACGTAAGCTTCCAAGCGTTGTACGTATTGGGGAAAATGATTTCTGTGTCATATGCGAGCCGCTCAAATGTTGGGAAGGGATAATTGATCGAGACAATCCTATTCTGCCTTTGGAGCTAATAGGCTGCTTACCGTCAATTAGCCGGTTACAAAGAGCTAAGTTCTTTGATGACACCTTCGACACAATCTTTTTCAATTTAAATGCCGGTAACAATCGGGTGATGGTGAACACCACCCGAAGAAGAACGATAGCTTGCTTGTATATTAGGGGAAGCTCGTCCAAACCTGAATCCAAAACATCTAGCTGGTCAAACTCGATAAGCCATCTTTCAATGACTACTTCCTGTTTCTTCGATTTCCCTTCTGCTACTGTCCACAATTTGCCGTTTTCATCCTCGAGCATTACGATTTCCCTGGCGTTCAATTGTCTCAAATCCAAATATGTCTCGATTATCATTGGAGGTAGTAAGGACGCTTCAGCTTGAGACTTCCAGAGCTTTATTTCTGATCGAAGCCACTCATCTGTTGGTGTGGCAATGTTAAGATTGAACCATTTATTGATCTTGAAGGAGCGGGTGTTATCGGCCGTTGAGGACGGCGAATCTGAAGCAGATCTTGCCAGAACGATAATCAGCAGAGTTTTTGTAAAAAAGTTCTGGAATACCTGAATCACTTTTGCATTCTGCTTTTGGATGGATTGTTGGTCTGACATTGTGATGGAGGCCCCAATGTGCGATTGCCACTATCGATTATACGAGGTGTTTGATTTCCAGAAACTAAACCGACAAAGATCTTAGTGAAAGGACCCTGCTGTTAATCGACAGATTGAACGATTCCACTGATGCTTAGCTACTGATCTGCTTAAGGAGCAGAATCAAATTGGTAGTTTGACACACCTTTTATCGTGTAGTGAATTGTGGCAGATACCCAATCAGTAGCTTCAAAAGAAAACAAAATGAGGGGTTATGTTCGCTTCCAATTTCACAGCCAAATGGGAAGACTGCAAAAAATATATATATTGGATGGGAAAAATGGAGGTTTGTTGGGATAGTTTCCTTTTAACTACCAGCGATAAGTCATAAGCCTACATTGGGATCCTGCACATGTTCCTATGTACACCACGGTCGCACAATCTCGCGGCCTGCTGCGAAAACCGACATGCATGTGTGGACACATATTCTTGAGAATGTTTAATAAGTCTCATTTTTTGGCTAACTATACAAATATTGGCGGCCGAGTCCCGAGGATTAGTATTTTATCTAGCTTGCATATGCTACAGATGGGCTTATGGAGCACCAGTAAGCTTAGTTAACATTGGACCGTAATCATCAATAGGATATTTTTAGTTGTATTTACTCAAAAGTGCAGCATGCGCTTCGTGGTTATCGCCACATATAAGAAGAGCCCTTTGCACTTCTCTTCTAGTCCCCTTTTGCAAATAAGCATCTGAAACTTCACGAGCAGTACATTTCGTATCGGTCAACATTGCAGTTGACAACGCCATAGATGCATCAAGATTCTTCCAGATATTAAAATCTCCAGGGAACAACATCGCAAATTTCTGCCACACTCTTGTATCATTGTTGGTCTTGAAGGAGAGTTCCTGTAACATCGTAGGTACTAGGCGAGACGTGTCGTCAACAAGATCGGTCGGCTTAAGAGATTCAAGCTCTTCTTTGATGGGTGTAAAGTACTCTTTCAAATTGTCCACAATGGAAATTGCTCCTAAGGTAAGTACAACAATCAACGAAGAACCGTACTCTTCTATGAATGCGAAAAGCTCGTCCAAAGCCGCCTGCTTGGTTTCCGTTGTGTTGCGAGCATGCAAAACTTGCGCAATCAAAGTCACGACTCTTTGTGACAGATTATGTTCGGCAAGAATTATCTGAAATTCTTCCAAAGCTTCTTTAAATTGACCATTGAAGAAGAAAGCCAACCCAATAACAATCCTCGAGGAAAGTAAGGATTGAGTGATTTCCTTCGTGAGCTCTTCTTCTGCAAGGCAATCCATAGTAAATTGCGCACAATCAACAGCCTTTTCATAATCCTCCATACCCAAGTATACTCTAGCCAACAGAGTTTTCGCTTCTGCGAATTCGATAAGCGTATCGATGTCTTCAGTCCGCTCGTATTTTTCTTCTAGCAAGCGGCAAAGGGTTTCGCCAACCTCAACACTTATCTTATAAGTTTGGCATCGCTCACTCAAAAGAAGACATAGTTTCAAACCTTCCACATCATCTGGATGAAATTTCAAGAAATTTTGAATGGCAAAATTAGCTATACTAAACTCTTGGGCCGCTTCAACGTCTCGAACATCTTTAGCATGGCCAACTCGTTTGTTCACAATGCTTACTGCGTAATATAACTGAGACAATGGAGACCTGCCCTTGGAAAGAATGTATGCATGCGTTGTCAATCGAGATGCAGTTTCCATATCATTAGATAAGTCTGCTGCTAAAGCATTTCCCAACCAAGAGGTAGCCTGATCTGGAGCTAAAGAGGTTGCCTTGTCAAAAGCTTCCCTAGCTAACTCCACATCTCCATACCTTAAGTAAAACGCAGCCAAATTGGTCCACACGCTAACGTCCCTAGCATCCAATGTACTCGCCTTAATGAAACAATGTTGTGCTATCTGTGGCTTCGTTGATGTATAAGCATTTGCTAACGCAATCCAGTATTGCGCATTGCCTGGTTCAAGCTGAATAGCACTCTTTATGGCAATAATAGCTGCTTCTTGACACTGTTCTTTCCGTTCCGAATCATGTTGAGCGTTCACCAAAAATGCACGGCCTAAATTGAATTGACAGGAAGCCCTTAACAACTTGTTAACCTTCTTTGGTAAGACTGCTATGGCTGCTCTGGCAGAAAGGATAGCGAGCGAGCATATCGCATTTACCCACATATTATTTTCAAAGAGATCGAGTGCACGTTTGCTTGATATCATATCATCATCAATATTGGGGACCTGGTTCACAATCAGTATAACAGTTGCTATAGGAAACTTTTGGATCTCTTGTTGAACACTCGTGGCCAAATTTAAACAGTCGCATAGAGACTTCCACAAGTTTTGAGAAGTGCTGTTTATTTTAACAGCTCGCGAAATAGTGTCAATGGTCTCAATATTTGTTTCAAGCATTCGCTTTGTGAATCCTCCTTGTAATAACTGGGCGCTATGATTAATCGATTGCTCATAGATAGCATTTAAGATACATTCTTCATCGGGAGACATTGCTAACGCTTTTTTAAGGAGGGCTAAACCGTCAGAGAAATCTCCAATCGCACAAACAGATAAACCTAGCATGTAGAAATTTGTCCAGGAATCAGGTACTATTGTTGTAGTGTGCTTGAATACCTTAATGGCAGCATCGATCCGACCGCAGTTGTAATAAGCTTCACCTAAACCTGTCCAACATTCTGGATCCATTGCTTTCATTCTAAGAGCGGTTTGAAACCATTCTATAGCTTTTGCGTCATCTTGCTTGTTTAAGGCAGAACATCCCAAGACACGGTATGGCCAGGACTTATCTGAATCGTCGTACAACTGACTGAATAGAATTCTTCTACTTTTCTCTGATGTAACGACTCTTTGACAAATAACCTCAGTGATATCCCATTCTTGCTTTTCTGCGAAATCAGAAGCAAGATACTTGGCAGCCTCAATTTCTGAAACGTCAAGTTCAAAAGCCTTGTAAAAGCACTTTTGTGCTCTAGCTTCGTTATGGTAATATTCCTTATACAAAGTCCCCAATAACGTATAAGATGGGGCATATGTTGGATGGTCCTTGAGAGATTGGATAAGGTTATCGAAGGCAATCTTCAAGTTTTCTTCAGATGGAGATCCCTCAAGTAAATAACTTTTGGCAATCCTGGCACGAATTGTTGCACGCATTTCCATTTGATGCACTGACGCGCCTTCAATATAAACCAAAGCTTTCTCCAACATCTCTCTACCTTCGTTGAAATTCTTCATCAAAATATGACACCAGCCTAATTCCTTGAGAGCTCTAACGTCCTTGGGATACGACTTAGCGACCTGAGAGAGTATCTCTTTAGCCAGTTCCAAATCTCTTTTTTCGAGCAAAATCAACCCTTTTCCAATGAGAGCCTGCTTATTGTTTGGGCTGTCTTTGAGAATACGATCATATAATTGAAGTGCTCGAGAAAAGTTTTTCGGAGCCTCATAGTACGTATAGACTGTTGCAAGCAGGCACAAGATGTCCTGCTTAGCATTTGCAAGGTCAATACCATAAGTTCTCTGTAGTTCAGCGAGGTGGTGTATAGCTGTAGTGCATTTTGAGGAGCCAGCTTCATACTCGTTCAAGTGGATGTAAAAGTTGCAAATTACACGATCAGCCAAAGTTGAATTAGAACATTTGGAGTAACCTTCCACCATCATATCAAGAATTTCACTAGGGGTGAGCGAGTTTTCAGTTACGGCTTCATCCTCCTCAAGATTCTTCAATTCACCATCCCCTTCCTTGAAACTCGGATTTTTAAGTTTCGCTTCATTGATTTCAGCCTTGAAGGCTGCAATTCGTGCTTTATCAAAGGGACACATGTCGCTCATTACAAAAGCCAAAAGTAAAACACCCAATCCTTCCTTCTGGAATTTGCGAATAAATCTGAAAACAATTCCCTCATCCAAGTCCGCTAGGCTTTTGGGGTCTTGTAAATCAAAGTAGAGAGACCAGGCGAACATGTCATTCGTGTCAATAACGACCATATCGGTACACATTTCCTTTATCTCTTGCAAAAGAGTTTTCTTCTCGGGAACCACTCGCAACAATTCGTATCTGTACTTCAAAAACTCTTGCTCATACTTCCTTCTGAGCTCGTCGTCATTGGAGAAGTGCAAAAATTTCTTGTACAATTCCGAAAGGTTGTATTGTTGTCTGATAGACCATTCGATCTCATTCAAATGGGCTTTATGTTGTGGGTTGAGAACACGAGGCAAGCGAAGTTTTTCTTTTGCTAATTTAGTTCTCAACTCTTGAGCTTCCTTATCCCTCACCAATGTAATTAGCTGCTGTAATATTTCTTCAGGCTTACCCATGGCACCATCAAGCAAATCTCCTAATTCCGTTCCTGGAAGAATAGACAGAAGAAACATCTCACTTAGCTCCGCATCACTGTGATACTTGTGGGCATTCAAGTAATTGTACACTTCTTTAATCACATCGCCAATTCCAATACCCTGGTGAATCAATACTTTCAAATAACTAGTTAGCACTTGAAAGAACTGTGCGTAGTCATCTTGTGATCTCACAACCTGAAAATAACCTTTCCATCCTAACAAAGTGTCTGGCTCGATCGATGTCGCCTTGGCGAACGACGCGCTAGCCTTGTCCAACTTGTTTAGAAGTTGATATGACTTGCCACGAAAAATATGAGCATAGTAATTATTTGGTTCTTCCAGTAGCACCTCATCCACATGCTCTAATGCTAGTTCAGGATCGTCCCCTTCTAGAGCCTTCTTAGCGGCTTTCAATTGCTTCATCGACATGATATGCTAAAGGTGGATCTTTGCACAACTGAGATTTGAAGTTTTCAACTGTGGAAGGTCACGTGCGACAACCACAAATGTTGAACGTATTACAAGTAGCATACAATGTCTATAGGGTGATTACAGTACTTAAACATGTTTGAGGATGAACCTATATTCGCTGCATTGGTTTTTAAATTCATCATCTTCTGGTCCCATTAATGTTGCCCAGTCTGAGGCTAAACTTGCGATTTTATACTTCATCAGAAACATGTCAAAAGTAAAATGATAGAATATAAATTGAAATATTTCTAACCATCTGACTAGCCAGGTAGCTATTCTATGCTCTTTCATGGTATTTTTTGAAGTGCCCGTTCACCAATGAAAAACAGTCACGTGCGCAAATCTCTCATCACGTCGCAAAATTATTTTACGTAGGTCCAGAACTCATAGAGAAACATCTCTTAAAAAAACACATTACATGACGTCTGCGTTGACGGAGTCTGCTAAAACGCAGTCTCCCTTCTCCTATTTGTATACGAGAGTGGCTTTGAATCATCTAGGTGAAACTTCTGCCATCATCATCTCCACATTGATCTCGTATGGTCGCTTAACTGCCAAAGATATTAGCATTAAAAGCAAGCTTACTCTTAAACAGGTGAAAATTGCATTGGTATCTTTGATACAGCTTAATTGCATACAATACTGGAAGGAAAACTCATCGAAATCAGTCTTTTACACGTTTAATGACAGGGGAATCATAACTCTTTTGCATGCTGGTGATATCATCGCTCGGATAAAGCTGCAATACGGCGAAAAGGCAGCTGAACTCGTGCAAAACATCATCGAGAACGGGAACATCACAGTGAAGGATTTCATCTCCACGCTATCTGATGAACAGGAAAAGTATGACACCATGGCGATCCTTGTGAAGCTATTCAATGATGGCTGGTTGCACAGACTCCAAATATTCAACTATCACCCGGCTGAAGATTTATGGAATAAAATGTACCAGGAAACGTTGAAGAATACGCCTCGTTCTGCAACGACCAGTGAAATCAAGAGGGTCGCTGAAGCCACCGAGAAAACCAAAATAAAGTTCAATGATTTGTTCTTATCAGGTAACGAATCCAAGGATGTTTTCATTGTGGAATCCGGAATTCATCAGCTCAAGTCATCAATTACCCTTGGCTTTAATTTAAGCCGATTTGAAAAACACTTAAGAAGCCGGGCGTTGTCTGATATGGCAAAATCAAGATTAGGGCTTTTAACCGGTTTTATTTACGAGCAATGCTGCTCCTTGATAGAACAGAAATCTGCGGATTTGCGTCATCGCTATCAGGATATCTCAGGATTGATCACTAACCCTGAGGAAGAAAGAGTGTTCTTAAGCTCGGTAGAAAATGCATTGGTGGACAGTAAAATGACTGTGTTCACTATCAGAGATTTGATGAGACATTTACCCCCCGACTTGGATTTGCGAAACTCCATCTTAACTCAAAACTTTTTGAAACCTGCAAAACGAGTTAATGTAAATGGCACTGACCAACCGCACAAGAAAATTAAGCTAGAAGATGGGCTGGCAATAACAGAAATGGACATTGAGTTTGAAAGTGACTTTCATGCTGAAAATGGGGATGGGCCTTTGTCAATGACCTTGGTTGCTGAGCATTTGAGACTTTTAACTTTCAACACTGTACCCTTCTTGTTCGAAGTTGCGCCAGGATCATACACTATTCCCTTCCTTCAATTATCTAAACATGTCAAGCAATTTCACTACGAAGCTCTCATTAAAACCACTATGGGCACAAACGCATTGCGAATTCTTAAATGTATAAAAGCCATGAAGTTGGTTGATGAGAAGGCTATTTCAAACCTGGTTTTGTTGAAAGAACGTACGGTCAAAAACGAGTTATATCATTTGATTAACATGAATGTTATTGAAATCCAGGAGGTTCCTAGAAGTGCAGACAGAGCAGCATCCAAAACTTTTTATCTTTTCCGTCACAAGGATGCATCGCTGTATCGCTTCTTAAGTCATGCATTGGCGTTCAATATGGGAGACATATTAACCAATATTGAACTGTTCAAAGCTGAACATAAAATCTTGCTAGAAAAATGTGAGAGAGAAGATGTGAAGGGTCATGAGGAAGAGCTTTTGCTTGAATCTGAGTTAAAAACACTCCGGGATTTGCAACTCCGGGAGATCAGTAATATTGGCCGCTTTAACCGTGTGAAGTGGCTTTTTACTGTTTTCGGAACACTATAGATATCTCTTGTATGCATCAATCTAAATTCTAAGCACCATTATCTCATAAGTTTCGTATGCATGTATGCACACTAAGTAGGTGAGACACTGTGGTTAATGTTCATGCACACTTGTTACTATACGAGGAGAATAACAAATATACGATATTTTCATTAAGAGCGTACTTAAAGGATAAAGGGTCCCAGCTTGATTATGTTGCAGATTATAAGCAATCTCCAAGCAACGTGAGATTGTGAATTAGGTAAGTAAACTAGGAAACCCTCGATACATTTTGCTTCCACAAATCTAGTGGTCAGCATCTTGGCCTGGGTTACAAGTGTGGTAGTCCAAAACCTTGAAGATCTTCCAGATACCCCACGCGATGGCAGAACCCAACAAAGGACCGACCCAGTAAACCCAGTGGTAGTTAGGGAAAGATCTGCTAGCGATACATGGACCGAAAGATCTAGCAGGGTTCAAACCAGCACCAGTGTAGTAAACGGAAATCAAGTGTCCCAAGAACAAGGCAAAACCAATCACCAAAGGAGCCATAAATGTAGCTTTAGCTTTCTCAACAGCCATGAACAAAACAGCCAAACACAAAAGACAAGTAGCAAAAGCTTCAATGAATACAGCTCTAGATTTGGAGCATCCGCCACCCAAAGCATTAGCAAAAGCAATTGGGCCTGGGGTCATGGCGGAAGCAGCACCGGCAGCGGCCATACCAGCAACCATCTGGGCGAAAACCATAAAGGCAGCTCTAACAGGAGGAACAGCACCAGCCAAAACCAAAGAGAAGGTGACAGCCGGGTTTAAGTTACCACCAGAGATTCTGAAGAACATGAACACAGGAACCATGACACCAAAACCGAAACCGATGGAAATCATAATCAATTGACCTGGGTCAGAACCAACAGTTGGAATAGTTGGGTCCTGGTTGGCAATTTGAGCAATGACAAACGCAGTCCACAAGAACACAAAAGTACCAAAGAACTCACCCAAAAAAGCAATGAGGTGGTTCTTCATGGCAGATGGTTCACTACGGACAGTGCCAGCGTATGGCTCCTGAACGGCTTAAGCTTCGACGTCAGACGCAGTCATTTTGATGGAAAAAAAATAGTCTACATAAGTCAATTAAAGGCGACATGGGTGTGCTTTTATATTGTGGGTATTTTTCTGGGAAGGAGCTGCAGGAGACCTCATAGGATTCACTCGGGCTTAAAGTACATCGGAAACTGTTCCGAATCGTTTCTCAATGCAGGTAGTACATAATTATCTGCTTCTGGCAGTTTCACTTCAAATCTCACTCGCAAATAATACTGTTCCAAATTCTCAATACCTCTCTGGTCGCCTTCAATTGTAGAACCCCATGTCTCATTTGGAATTCGAAATGGTCATGAGTGGGCGGTTTGGCATACACATCACCCCCTTCATACCCGATTGGACAAAAAAAAATCTAGAAGGGTCATCTTATATGCACTCTGTACATGTAATGCGTGTGAAGATATCGGTTTGCGAAATCCCCTCTCCGAAAGATTCTGAGACATCATTTCACGGTAACATCTCAATGCTTCCTCTCTTAGTCCTGGTGATCAATACCTATTTCCATTGACTGAATTGAATTGAAACAATTATTAATGATTGTATTTTCCCTTGTTGTTGTATGTTGGAATTCTGTTTTTTTCTTTTTTTTCTTTCCATCTCATCCTGCTGCAGCGCGTCTAAAGAAGTACAAAATAAAACGAGAAAGGTTCTTTTACTATGCAAATGCGGAAGATTTACTCAGAAATTTCAGAAACTTACGCGATGAGCATGATGAGTCTGTACATTCTTGTTCACTTGCAGCTGCTGGTAATTTCCCAATTCATACAATGGCAGTTTCACGTCCATGCACATTCCGTTGCGCAGACACTTCACTAGTTCTCAGTTGCTTCCATGTTCATTCGTTTGTTCCCCTTTTCGCTCATGTTAAGCAACCTCCATCCCACCGCTATGAAAAATCTTATGCACATATGTGGTCATGCCCTGGGAACAAGTATCATGCATCTTTTAAGCGCCAAGCATATTTGTGGTCTGCTCTCGAATATGGCATCGTAAGTTAACCTATTGAACTGTCTGATGTCATCGAGATCTTTAACAATAGGTGCAATTGCTGCAGTTGCATCAGCCACGAATCTAATTATAACTTGATGTATGTCCTCCGCACTAAGCTAACTGGCAGGCTTCCATGTACCTCTTCGAAGTTTCTTCGCAAGTGCGAACGTGTGCAGAAAATAAGTAGGTCATGCAAAGCAGAATTTTTACACATGTTAGCTGGAAGGACGGACAACACATTCTCTGTAAGACATCTGCGATATTTCGGCAATATTACGGACTTGCCCATTTTTCACAAGTAATGGGCCGATACGAGACTTGCTTTGTTATCATATCACGTTTCTGTTTCACCTACGCGCTGCTTTTTATTGTGAAGGATATACTGTAATCAGAATTAAGCTTTCGGCTTTCCTTTGTGTTGGTTATTTTTCCTGTTCAATATTTAAACATAAAAAATATCATGCACTCGGAACGGTTGAAGGTGGATTATCCAACGGGTATTCTCCCGCATACCCGAACTCTTCTTGGCACCATGATGTGGTGTACCTTGACTTTAAAAAAAAATGCATAGAGGCAGGACCTTACACTTCCCGTTGGGAGTGTCACTAAAATAGACTAACGATTATGATAGACTTCAGGGTCTACCATGTGATATGCTGGTACCTACATTTCACATATACTCCGTAAGTGCAGGAAACAGCAAGGAAACGGGAAAGTAAGTACGGATACATTAGATTTATAAATCGTACCCAGTGAATGCATTCGTAAATGCTTCCTCTTTGTGTATATCTCTGGCACAATTTCGGTAATGATTATTACTATTTGTAGACTGAAGATGGGCTCCAATGGTCTCATACACTTGTCCATAAGGATCTGAAACGAGCGTGCATACATTGTGGAGGACTTATACGTCCTAGATAGAAAATGAGAAACGTTGCACAGAATTCTTCATCTTAATGCCTCCACTTTCCTTGGACTTTCTTAGAATGCATTTTAACTTGTAAAAGTGCTCTAATTGCATTAGTGGTGTTTTTGCAATTTCTAATGGACATTTCTAATGTTCCTGTATATCCACCTACTGAAGATACAACATCACGTGCATCACAAAAGACCTTTGTGTAGCTCCATAAACAGGTTCATCTATCGTGCCAATGACCAATAATAAGTTTCCCATTAGCCCCAGACGAAAGCTAAGTAAAACTCCACAAAGCCCAGATGCACTGAATGTTTCGCTACTACCGAATTCCAGCAATCCAAACATTCCACTGTTTGACGATGAATCCATCCTTTCTTGGATAGATAGCATAAAACTACGAGCGTCGGAGACATTTTCAAGCCAGCAATTGGAATTGAAGCAACTTCGCGATGAGACGCAGAAAGAATCGCTCCGGGAGAAGTATCGGCACGAAATTGTTCTGGAACAGTTTGACCGGTTATCAGAGTATCTAAAAACCAAAGCAGATACGAAAATACCTTCAAATTCTCTTGATGATTCAGCCCATCTTAAAGGGCACCCCACTTCCCTGGGACCAAATGAAGAAAGTTTCCATTTGCTGCTGAGTGATTCCGACATCATAGAAATCATATCAAGCGAAGGAGAAGATGAATCCGAGCAACCCTCTCACGACGAAGAACTTTCTTCAACAAGTGAATCAGGATTAGAGAAAAGCGCTGAGCACATTCGTAGTGATATTGTGGATGTGGATTCCGATATGGATGATAATTCTTTGAGCGAGTATCATAGTGAGCAGTATCATAGTGGGCTGATCATCGAGGAAGAGGAGGAGAATGTCCCTGGAGGGCCTAATATATCAACAAATCATGAGGAAGTGATTGCTTCCATCGATGAAGATCATAGCCTTGATTATGATCATGACATCGATCAAATGGATGAGTACGATGAGTTATCACAAGAGGAAGGCCATGCAGATGATGTGGAGAGTAATAGCTATGAGCAAGTGTCCCAACAGCCGTTCCATTCGCTCCCCAACAGAAGACCAAAATTATCCGATACCACAGGAGGAAAATTCGATCCATCCCTTTTCGAGCATGGTGGAATGAGCAGTTCGTCGGCAGAAGAGGAAAGTGGAATATATAATGACGACAGTGAAGTTTCAGAGGCAGATATGACCCCCGGAGTTGACATTGACATGGCTAGTCATCTCCTAAATGCTATGAACAATACTCAAGTAATTGACGGGGAAGACGAATATGACATTGGTCAAAGCATGGAACATTCATTCAAACCTAAAGTGGAAGACCAAGAGGACTATGAGTATAGTTTCAAGGATGATGATGAAAATCAAGAGACGATAAGACACCTTGAAGAGGAAGAACGAAAATCGCAAAATGATGAAATCGTGGTTCTTTCCAGTGAAGACGAAGAAGACATGTCTGGTCCTGAAAATGCTTCATCTGACTCCGAAGAAGATTCACATTTATCTGGCCCTACCAAATCTGACAATGAATCAAATCGAAACCTCGACGAAGCACACGACTTGTTCACTAATGAAGAACGCAGAATTTCTCTTAATGTGATAAATCATATTTCTTATAATGATGAACAGCATGAAGAATGGACAGAAGAGGCTACTCATGCTAACACTACTATCGATCCACTGTTGAACTCTAACCTATTCGCAAACATTGCACAAGAAGCGCTTGCTGACATTCCTTCAACTTCTAATGCGCTTTCCAGTGACTACCCTGCAGATGTTGAATCTGATTTCAATCGTGGGCAAGTTGCCGAGATAGAGCAGAGCTCTGAGATTATCGACGATATGGTGAAAGGAAATGAGCAGGCAGAAATCGATTTGCACTCTAAAACCACTGAAGAACAAGAAAATATTGTCAGCGAGGGCTCATTAGCTGATTCGGAGGCGGATGTTGAAAATATTCAAGATCAGGGTATCATGATACCTAAAGCTAATCTCAAATATCCTGTCTTCAAAACGATCAAGCAAGAACTGCCAGAAGTAGTCTTGCATAAATTGGAAGAAACAGAGAAGAGGTTCCACATAAAGTTACACACTCTTGAAAATTTAAAATCTGAACTTGGAATTACTTCAATAGAGCCCGAGGAGTCAGACTCCTTTTCGGCCACTGGTAATACTATATATGAGGATGCCCAGGCGCTTGAAGATGAACTAATGCAAGATATCCTGCGAGTGGCTCAAGAAATGGCCGAAGTTCATGAACAAATAGAAGCTATTGAAAATCCTCAGAAATTCGTGGAAACTGAACTGATTTTTCACGAGAAGGAAAATGAAGATATGAACTCAGAGGACAAAATAACGTACAATCACAGTTCCTCGCTTATGGCTACTCTGTCGAATTTAAACGATCCTAAGGAATTTGTGGGCCTACAGGCTCTGAATATACTTAGTGAGAACGCGAGTATTGAACCTGAGCCTAAAACTCAAATCGTCCCAACCGTTTTGCCAAGAAATGACGATTCAATTGAAAAGGATAATGCAGATGAAACTGATGTACTGCCTAATCAAATGGAGCCTGAATCAATCAATGATATTCCTCAAGGTATTGTACAAGACGAAAACGCACTGGAAGAAGAGATCTTTCACGATGCCACAAGCAGTTTGAAAGTTGATAGGCAAAAGTCGACTATTGACAACGAATGCGAAAATAAGTCTGTGAGTGATAGTGTGCCCAGAGACACATGTCTCAACACTAGCTTCATGAATACAAATGAGAATGCTGACAGTGTGAAAACAAATGCTAATACGAATGGGAGAAAGTCAGATGATGAATGTAACTTCTCTCAAAATTTTCAAGAGGGCATTACCAATCAACATACGGATGAAGAAATGTTCAGCGCAACAGATGACTATGCTGAAAATCCCGTATCTGATACAGCTTCAGTTATTCAGGAAGATCTTTCATTTGATTCCCAGGATGCTGAAAACCATCCAGGGCAAGATTCCTCTAATGCTGAAGAGACGCTTGAAAGAGAAAGAGATAGAATATTTGAAAATGCTGCTGAACCCAGTGCTGATTTTAAGAAAGCATTCTGTGAGTTTGAAGTGTCAAGTGGTAATAAAGTCACAGTCATTGAACCTGTCACCTCTGAGGAAGTGTTGATGACGTTCGAAACCGAAACTATAGTCGAACTGAAGTCAATTTTTCCAACATCAATCGAGGAACCTACTGAAATCATCGCAGAGACAACTGAGGCAGACGTCATAGGTGAGCTTATTGAAATAACTGATAACTTACCTCCTGATATCCAAACTCCAACAGAAGTAATCGAACCCGAAGATATTGATGGTGAAATGATTGTTGAATCTTTTGAGGAGACAACTGATGTAGTTTTACCAACATTCATCCAAGAAATGGAGTCTTTGAGAGGTACGCCAGTGGATCGAGATGTATATCCTTCATTCTCAATACTGAATAAGAAATCCGACGATGAATCGTTGCATGATGAACCATCCAGAAAGCGTTTAAGTGATATTCAAGAAGAATCTTCTCGGATTAAAAGACCAAAACCTTCATTGTCCTCTTTTAACCCGTTGAAATGGTTTTTTCCTAATACAAAACTTAGAAAAAAACCATCTATTCCAGTTCCGCGTCTTGATGATGTCCCGACGGAAAATGAAAGTGAGTCTTCTTCTGAAGCTTTTATTGAGGGTGGAGCGAAGGCTGATCAACATGATTCCTCCTCTGACGGTGAGGGTGAGTCACCCATAGACTCCGGGGTAGGATTTGGAAATAACCTCATAGAAGAAGATACAGCGTTAAAAGATGAGGGCGATTTGTTCACTTCAAGTGAAGAAAGCAATGTCGTTGAAGAGTTTATGGTGAATGAAGATAGGAATGAGAAAGAGAATATCAAACATGAGAATCCTACAGACCCTCTAGAACTGACAAAAGAGAGCACTCCTCTTGACTCATCTGAGATGTCTGAACCCTCTAATGTTGCGGATGCAAAGAAATTAACACACAATGATCCGAAGGAGAAAGAAGAAGGAGCAGAACTTCCAATAGCCGGAACACAGACTGTCCTCGACACTGGTGAAGATGAAGCCAAAGTTCGCTTCCTCTCACGTTTCTCTCCCGAAGTTGATGGCGATGATGATGATGATGATGATGATTTCGTCGACGCAAGTGGTGAATTTGGGAATTTGGAAGGGAAAGAAACTACTATTGGGGGTTTTCAATTCAATATCATTGCTCCTCTGTCTGAAAATCTCCTTAATAAAGGCAAAACGATTATGAAGGAGCTTGAAAGCTTGTCTGAAGCATCTAATGATGAGTCCGATGAAGGCATAGAGAATGAGGATATGAATATGTCTTCGAATAATTATGAGGAGAACAGGGGGTCTTCAGGAAAGGAGATAGGTGATGAAGTTGAAATGTATAAAAGTGAAAACGCAAGCAATTCTGCAAATACGAGTGAAAAGTCTCTTCCAGAGAAGGAAGAACAGAAAAGCCAAAAGACTCCCGATAATATTGCCCTAGCACCAGTTGAATCTATTCTTGCAGTATTTAAGGACAAAGTCAATCATGTTATAAAAGAGAGAGATAATCGAATTTCCAGCAAGGCAAACGAACCCGAAGTGAAGAAGGGACCTCTCAATGGCATTGAATCTCCAGAGGATAATCATCAGCAAGAATTAGATTGTCAAATTCCTCAAAAGGGAAGTGAGATTCCAGAGATACAACAAAACGTGGGTAAGCATCAGGATGACGGAAGTCTGTTGATGCAAGAGAAATCCACTCGAAATGTCAATGATTCTGATATGACTATGCATCCAGTTGCAGAAAAACGGACACACCCTAAAACGGGAAAAAGAAAAATCCTAGGATTGGAAATTTCTGAGGATTCGACCCCGCCTCCAAGGAAGCGTACATTGCGGAGTCAAACCAAGCACGAGTTGGGTGACGAAAATGCTGAACTGGTGGAGCATGAAGAAAAAAACTGGAAGGAAGAAAAACCACAAGAAGCTGAGGTCCCTATGACTCCTGTCTTAGGAGAAGACCTAGAAGCAAAAAACAATGAACCTGCGAATTTTTTCCATTCGCCGCTCAAAGTGACAAAA
The DNA here is from genome assembly GCF_014636115.1 of Clavispora lusitaniae. NCBI lineage: Eukaryota > Fungi > Ascomycota > Pichiomycetes > Serinales > Metschnikowiaceae > Clavispora > Clavispora lusitaniae. The sequence goes on along the minus strand of NW_027093975.1, from coordinate 2,099,434 downwards.
TCTAGGTCCCAAAGGAAACCAATCCAAGAACATTCTTCACCTACATTAGATGTGCCACTGCTGCCCGGTCGTAGGCGTGTTTCAAGTGGTAAGTGGTTGCTCGATCTGACGGACCATCCGGCTTTGAGAACAAGGTCGAAGTCTCCGATAAAAAGGACAATTCAACAACTATCTTCGGATATCGATGATGAACCGCTCAAGCGCAGGAGGGTAACGAGAAGTAGCAAGAAGAAAGCTGAAGAAGAAAAAACGAAGGAGGAAGAGTTACGAGGTCGCGCTAGAGAGCGTCGATAAATTAATGTTTATGCTGAATGTAAATACGCTAACCAATAAATAGAATTCGGAAGGATTGACAATAAGTCAATTTAGATGAAATTTTTCATGCTTAATTCGTAAACGCCAAAAAATACCATATTGACAATAAACGATCTTGTCATGGAGATGCCCAATCCTCGGTACATATCCTTCGAAGGATGTATCTTTCGCTTCTTTAATGGCAAAGGTTGTAGTCCTTCTTCTTTTCGCATGATATTAGTTACGCAATCTTTCTGGATGAGTGTTTTTGTCGTGTCTATAGGGAAAACAATAGCCCAACAAGTCAAACCAGACATCCCACCGGCGAGAAGGATTGAGAAAGGAGAGGAGATTGACAGATCAGAATTGATAAGCACATTTGTAGCCCATTTGAAAGACTCATAAACGGCAAAATAAACTCCAGATCCCAAGAAATCCCTGAAGAAATGGTACCGATAACCTGAATACAACCCAAAAATCCCTTCATACTTTATGATATTAGTTGCTGTGCTGCGTAAGGATGGTTTGTATGGTTCCATCTCCTGTTTAAACCCATTTGTTTGTGGGTTAGATTCACGGGCTCGTTTCTGTGCTAACATAGCAATCTGCGCATAAACCTTGGAGAACTCAAAGGGACATGCTAAAATAGACACACCTGCCCCTGCCGCTGCACCAGCAGCGAAACATACAGGAAGGTTTCTGATAAGTGGATGTACTACTGTTTCTCCTGGCGTATCCCAGCCATAGAATGCTTCGTAGAAATAAGGCTTTGTTGTTGTGAAAATAGACACACTGATTGATCTCACAAATGAGGTGGAAACAAGAGGAGCCATTATGCCACGATAGAATCCCCGAATCCCCTCTGCTTTGAACGTCTTAACGATGCAATCCATGTTGGAAGTAAAGTTTTTGTAAGTTTGTAACCTGGTTTTGACAGTGTCAAAAGGGAATCCAATGGTTGTGGACAAGAATGATGTTCCGTAAGCTAAGATTGTAGATCGGTACGGCAGCAATGCCGAGGGGAATATCTGAATGGCTTGGGACCGATCAATTTCCCCTGTGATGGCCGGAATGCCTGCAGAGCGTTTATTGTCCATATTGTTATAAACTAGTAATACTCAAGATGCAAATAACCAGTGTGCATGCTATCAGATACTCGGGATGGCTCAAAGTCCGATTTAGCACCTGTGCACGACTGAGTCATCCGCAAGGAATAATGACTGTAAATCATGTGTCAAAGCATCTTATGGAATGAATGAAATAAAAGGACAGAGGACTAAAGAAAATGAGTGTCAAAGTTCATCGAATGTTAAATCGACTTCGTATCGCACTTTTGCATTTATCTTGGCTTTTAACAAAAGTCAATCAATGACTTTCGGACAATAAAATAAGTCATCAGATAGAAAAAATAGAAAATAGAGGATTATGGTCCTTTTTACCCATGAAAGTATATGGGGAAAACATCAACAGCCTATTTAGTGACTAAACTGGATTTCTGTGATTTATCGTGGTGTTATAGCCCCAGTTGTGTTTCTCCTGCATCTTGCATGAAAGTAGGCAGTGTCTCAAAACTCCAATCGTGGTAGTTTCTACAGAGAACATGAACTTTTTACGTCGGAGAAAGAAGAGCGACGATGACGATTTAGGCGAGGAGACAGTATCGCGGATTCAGAAGTCAAGAAAGCCCCCAAATACTGCCTTCCGGCAACAGAGATTGAAAGCATGGCAGCCTATTCTTACGCCTAAGACGGTGATCCCTTTCCTCTTTTTGCTCGCCGCTATTTTTGCTCCATTAGGTGTAGCTATTGTCTACTACACATATAATGTGGAAAAGTTGCAGATTGATTATTCCAAATGTGCCACTTTGGCCACAGATTCGTACGCGAAAGTTCCTTCCAAGTACACTAATTGGCATTTCCGACACAAAAACACCGATCCAGACTTCCAGTGGAGAGTGATCAATGGAACAGATGCAGATGGTGATAGAACAGAGACGTGTTTCGTGAAGTTCAATTTACCACGTGATTTGAAACCTCCAATCTACTTGTACTACAGACTTACGAATTTCTACCAGAATCACAGAAAGTACGTGGATTCTGTGGACCCAAAGCAAATTGCTGGACACGCACTTGATGCAGACAGCTTGTCAACAAATTGCAAGCCTTTGCGGCTGGTAGGTGATGGCTCTGATGAAAAAGTGATTTATCCCTGCGGATTGATTGCAAACTCGCTTTTCAATGACACATTCAGCAGTCCTGTGTTACTCAACTCGAAGACAGGAAGCGACAACGAAACTTATGTCTTAACATCGAAAGGAATCTCATGGGCATCTGACAGAAAACACCAATTCAAGAAAACTACTTACAAACCTGAAGATATTGTACCTCCACCCAACTGGGCAAAAATGTTCCCCCAAGGTTACAATCTGAGTAACATCCCGGACTTGTCGCAGTGGGAGCAGCTACAAAACTGGATGAGAACTGCGGGTTTGCCCACATTTTTCAAGCTCTACCTGAAGAATACAACAACAACATTCACTCTGGGAACCTACGAGATACAGATTGGTTTGAACTACCCTGCTTCAATGTATGGTGGCACCAAGTCGTTGGTGATCACGACAAATTCAGTTTTCGGTGGCCGCAACATGACATTGGGAATTGTCTACCTCATTGTTGCTATAGTGTGCTTGGTGTGTGCCATTGGTTTCTTCCTGCAACATTTGATCAAGCCTAGAAGGATAGGAAACCACAATTTCTTGCAAGAAGGAGGCGCAGAACAAGCTCCCGCTCACTTCAGAGAGCAGCTCTAACAATAGACAGGAAACAAAATGATTGAATATACTTTTTAATGACTATGTTATATATGTATGCTCCTAGTCTCTATCTTTGATGTAGATGTTTGAAGTCATGGCGCGCCTCAGATTTTGTTGGAGGTCGTGCTCACGTCAAAACATCTACATGCTTTTCGACTTGCGTTCAGTGAAAATATACACGCTATCTTTGTCCCAAACTTAACAACATCTTGTCAGTTTTAAAGTTTTCAAAGCTCCTGAATAAGAGTGTTCCAAGGTTTCCGTCACAAACAAATACTTCATACTAAGTGACGAAAAGAATTGTCTTTCCTCCCTGGCGCCATGAACATCAATCCTCATCTCCAGTACTTGCAACAACAGCAATCTGGATCTAACCAAAATGGCCAGTCGCCACAAATGTCTCCCATGCAAATGCAGCAGCGCCATTTACAACAGCAGCGTCAACAACTACTCAGTCAGCACCTTCAGCAACAACAGCAGCCTCAGCAGCCTCAGCAGCCTCAACAGCAGCAGCAACAGCCACAACAACCGCAACAACCCCAGCAACCCCAGCAACAGAACTCTAATGCGAATCCCTTATTAGCTGTGCTCAATGGAGGAATGAATGTACAGAACGGCAACAATATCAACCCTGGTGGAAATGCTTCGAATATGAATTTCAATCAGAATGTGAATCCTTTGTTGCAGATGCAATTACAACAATTACAGCAACAACCTTCACGGGCTCAACATAGTCAGTCTCAACAACAGGGTCCCCAGAGACCTTTCCAAAACCAACATCATATTCCTATTCAGCAACAACAGCAAGTGCCCATCATAAAGGAGGTATGGAACTTCAATTTGGAGCACGAGTTCAATGCATTGCGGTCATTTGTTAATGACAAAACATCCTCGGTCTTTGTTTCGATCCATCAAGAGATCCCAGGCATCGTTGCGAGACCTGTGGGTACTTTCAAATCTTCTTCGGACTATCATTTTCAGACATTAAGATCAAATGCCGATTTATTAAATCTCATTCAGTTGTCATTATGCGCTGTCAAGGTTAGAAACAACGAGATCAGTAACTCGGTCATTTGGCAATTCAATTTTGCGTACGATTTGGCAGTCGAAATGTTCAACGAAGAACACTTATCTATGTTGTCCCAGACAGCGCAAATTAACTTTGCCTCTCATATGAGCAGAGGCATTCCTCATTTCAATTTTGCAGAATTGATGATGGAGAGCGGGTTGCTCTTGGACACATCTATAAACTGGTTGAGTTATCACTCAGGATATGATTTGGGGTTCCTCATCAGTTTGTTAACGAATGACATTCTTCCAAACGATGAAAAGGAGTTCTTCTGGTGGACATCGAAATACTTTCCGAACTTTTTTGATATGAAACATATCGGCACTCAATTATTGTCGTCTTCAGGTGGCAAAATTGGAAATAGTGGTTTAAACAATATTGGGAATGATAAGGATCCCTTAGGACCATCTGGGATCAGTGGAGCTGCAGGTGATTTGAACAAGAGCCTCACTTCAAATAACAAACCATCTGTTGAATATCTTGCGGAAGAATTGCATTTGCTACCAATTTCTCCTGTGATTCGTCAATATTTTGCGTCATCATCCCTTGGACAATTTGCAAGCCATCAGCATCAGCAGATGACTTCTACTTTGCATGCCTACTTACTAATGGAATGTTTCAAGGAGTTGCTTAGGCAAGCAAATTTCGATTTTTCGATCTTTGAGAAATTCAAAGGTTATTTATGGGGGCTCGGAGACGTTGTTGAAAAGTCACTGATACCAAATGAAAAAACAAAAGTGACTACTTCCATGAAGCAGCTATGGTAGCTTGCGTTCTTTTAACTTTACAATAGCTGAGAAGAGATTAGCAATACGATCCATCCGTCCGATTAATGCAGATACCTAATGTACATGAATAGAAATGTAAACCTGAAAAGTTTTTGTCCCCAGGGATATTATAATTCCTCTTTAGCTTCAACTTCTTCTTCTTCTTTATCGTCAGACTCGCCCTCTGAAGAGTCCATCTTCAACCTCTTCGCACTGTCTTTGGAGTCTTTTTCAGCTTCTCTCTCAGCTCTCGCCCTCTTAAACAGAGCCTTCTTATCCTCGCCTGTTCTCACCTCTTCATCCTTAGGAGGCTGAACGAACCATGGAATCTTTCCTCTATTAAAGTCATTCAAGACCTGTTTGGCGACTGCTCCTTCATCCGGTTCACCTCCTTTCAACAATCTTCCTTGTTTTCTAGCGATGAGCTCTATGAACTCCGCACTGGCCTGCTCCAATAAAGACGAATCTTCTTCATAATTACTCCAGCCCTTGATTTCGTATGTCCGCTCCAAATGCTTGCGTTCACATTTCTGAAGCATATCAGGAATATATTGTTCTGGGTTGGATACGTGCTCAACTCTGACGACACCTCTGAACAAAATGTCTGATTCTGTGTCTTTGTTACTCGGAGGAACAATACCAGGACAATCAATCAAAAAAATTCTCTTCATCAAAGTAATGTATTGCCAGACCTTAGTCTCACCAGGGATTGGAGCCACCTGACATACCTTCTTTTGACGCAAAGTGTTGATAATTGAAGACTTACCAGTGTTAGGGTATCCAATGAAACCAACAGAAATTTGCTTTCTGTCTGAATGTAAAGTAGAAAACTGACGCAACAATTGAATTAAGGAACCCTTTCCAAAAGAGTTCTTAATCGATGCGTGGAATGCAAGTGTTGGGAAAGATTTGGATAAATGTTTCACCCATGCAGCCTGAGTTGTTAGTAAAACCGAAAAATAGAAAATTCAGTGAAGATAAAACAAAGAAGAGGCACAGAGTAAGTAAGACAAAAAAAAGGGAAAAATAGAAAAAAGATGTCGGCTTCTAGACTACGGACAAGCCCAAAAGAGAGACTAAAAAGTCTCAAAGCAGGTCCAACTCAATAAGATTCCGATACTACCCTGAAAAACCAATAAAGACTATTGGTAAATGTGGACAAAATTCAAGTCAGAACGACAAGAATTCTGCTCGAAAGCAGGACCACGGGCGGATAGCATTGTTCTTCCAAAGACGTAACAGGCAACAATGTAGATATGCGATGTAAAATCGATTGCCACCCTGACAAAAGGCTTTGGGTCAAAGAGAAAGAAAATAATAAAAAGCTTCACTGGAGAAAAGAAAAAAATGAACACATACCGCAACCCAAGTGGGAACTAAATCACACTTGTTCAACACATAAATCAAGTGCTTATGAGCACATTCCTCTTTAATGTACTTCTCAACGGACTCACATCGGGTTCCTAATGGATTTCTTGCATCCAATACATGGATAACAACATCTGAAGAGTCAATAACCTTGTACAACTCGTTCCAAATTCTTTTAGATTGACCCTTGTGAAAAATGGCTTCCTTCGCTTCTTGAGTGAATTCATCTTTATCCAAGAATGAACCACCCATCAAACCAAGAGTGGCATCCAATTCCTGCTTCTCCTCGTAAGCTTTGGAGTCAGTCTCAGTCAAGGAAGCTAATTCTTCTAAAGACGAGGCCGCTTGACTTCTTGGTTTTTTTCTCTGTTGCTTGGGGCCAAAAGCATGAGCGTAAGACTCAGTTTCCACAATCTTCGCAGTAGGTGACTCCGTCTGGTCTTTTTCATCTAAAAGGGACATGGGTAATTTATTCCTTCTCAACAAGACAGAGTAAGTGTCGTGTTTCTTATCCCCCATCGCTTCCCTGAAATGCGTCAAGGAATCCTGAGCGATCACTCTAGTGTTTCCAAACCATTTCTTGTTGGGATCAACACGAGCAACTGGTGCGTCGGTGCCTTGCAATACAGCAGCTCTGACAATTTCTCCCTTTGCGTTTCTCACAGCACGGCCAGTTTTGTACATTTGCAAACGTCTAACCTTCTTTGCATCTTTATAGAAATTCTCACCCTTGACACGGAGATTACCATCTCTTGTATCGCCCTCTCGGACTCTTCTTTGTTTTTCCTTCTTTTGGGTTCCCATTGCTCAAATAAAGTAACAAGAAAAAAAAATTGGGAAAATCTTGAGAGATGATGCGATGCGAAGCCAAATTGGTCACGTGCGTCTCGTTGCCCCAGACACTGTTTCACAAGCTTAGCTCTGCAGATAATCTCTAGCAAGTACAATTGTGTAGAATACTCCCGTCTTAAGTCACTTACTTTGTCTTTGCTGATGACTTCTTTAACCACAGATCTTCTGTTCATCAACTCATTATCAATTAACCAGGAGCACTTCCTCAAGAAGTTTTTGATCGAAGAACAGCTTAAAAATGAACTTCATTTCTTATCAAAACCTCGATGTCTTGAGTACATGGGTCCACCCTTCCGTACTTCTGAGGAAAAGAAGGAGGTAAGATTACCACTTCTCCGATACTTTTTTTCTGAATTTGTCCAATCTTTTCCCTTAATCACCAGTAATCCTGTTGATGAGCAGTTAAGTTTCTGGAGGGATACTGTTCAACCATTTGTCGAAAGCTTCAACTCCAAGCACATTTCCGAAGGTATCGAGAGGAAAGAGCAAATCACCAAACGCAATCAAGTTAATCGTAGATTGCTCTCAGGTCTTTTACTTTTTTATAGTTCCATGATCATTAGTCCCCGGGACCCCAAGTATCTCGCCTCAGAACACCTAAAGCTGTCTGACCAAGGCAAGCTCGATAAGATTAGCAAAGGCCCCCTGAAGGGAACTTTCAGTATTCAAGATTACCAGAAACTCAGATCTCTAGAAGATTACCTGCGAATGTCTTTTGTGAATGATGTACACTTGAATATAATTGCTGTGGTCTCTCAAAATGAGGTGACGCAAGAAATTACCCAATCATGGGGAACTAGTGCTATAAAGTTATTCTCAATGACAAAGTCTAAACCAGAGAGACTGCACTACAAGTTTATCCTTCATGTTGTTCAGCGGAAATGGGTGGAAGGTACTGTTGAATATGATTCGTATTTCTTGCGCAAGTCATACCTGGACTTCAAGAAATTGGAACATGGCCTCAGAAAGAAGTACCCTTTCCTTATGAAAACAGACGTAAGTCCTCTTCCGAAGAAGTTTAAGCACGATGATGGTGTGAAGTTTGATTCATCTGATACCAAGTCCTTATCTCCAGTACTGAGCAGATCTGATACCACTATAGAAAAACGATCGTACCATAGAGAAAAACTTCGCTTAGCACTAAGGGGATATTTGAATATGTTGGCATGCAAACCAGAGATTTCTCACTGTGATGATTTTCAATCTTTTCTTAACGATAGCTCTAAATCTAGGGAGTTATCGTCTGAGGAACAATATGATTACTGGCAACGGCTTGAACTCGAAAGACAGAGACTCGAAACGCAAGAAAAGTTCCAAGAGAGTACTGCGAAAGTGATTTACTCGTTGGCACAAGATTTTGAAAAGTTCAAATCAAAGCTAATTGAAGAGCCGCACCTGATAAGTACTCTTTTCCAAGAACTTGAGTATTGTGAGAAACGGGAAGCTGTATCACCCATATTGCGGTCCTTCATAGATTGGTGTAAGCTCGAAATTGCAGCTACCCTTTATCAGGTGTTTCTTACTCAAGACAATTCCAATGAATGGCTCGGAAAATGCAGAAAGTTTCACCGATTATTTCCCTATAATGTCTGTTACGGGATTTTAAAGTACACAAACCCCGTGAATGTAATGACTCGTTTAGTGGATCTTCTCTTGATGGACTTGCCTTCATTTTCATTCAAATCCGGTACCAATAAAGGTCCAAATAGTTTGCTCTCGATGGTGTTTGTGATGTTGTTGGATGAAGACTTGGAGAATTATGATAAAGAAAGAGTCAATTTGCTAAACTCAGAACCATTGAATGACCCACGCTACAAATTTATCATTGACCGCATTAACTATTACGTATACGATCTCGATGATGAAATTAAAGAGGATCTCAAAGATGAAGCCAAAACAGAAGGTGAGAATTTGCTTTTATTCTTCTTAAAATCAAAGAGAGTTCTACCTGAAGTAACTGCTGAAAATTTACCTTTTTTACAAAAGATCACCGAATCGTATACGGCATATCAAAGTTTGAAAGAACATAAGGAAGTTTCTGAGACCAATGCATATATTAACGTTCGTCAACTTTGGCAATTGGAGACCAGAACAAAAGATAAGAATAATATGAAAAGAATGTGGCAAGAACCAGAATTAACGCAGTTGATCAAAAAGGTGCTCTCTATGTTCTTCAATCCCATGATGTCAGTCATGAAAAAATGTGACATTCACTTAGTGTTTAGAGATTGGCAACACTTTATGAATGATTTGATGGAAGAATTAACTATTTTGGATGAAGGTGATATGTATTTTATTAGTCCCGTTGAGATGCTTGGTCGCTTTCAATCACTCTTGGATAAGCATGAGCAAAGTCTTTGGAGATTTTTGCATAATTTGTATGTCAAGGATACAGACAAAATATTTCTCGGCATTGTGGGTTGGATCGAACACTTCTTGAACATTTTGAGGGCTAAATTCAAGGATTCAGAAAGCGTTACTCTTGATTTAGCCAGTCTTAAGCCTTCGTCGCCAATTGATAAGGATCGGTTTGTGGACGAGGTTGATGGCAGGATGATTTTGATACTTAAGAAGAGAAAAATGTTAAAGGACCTTTTGAGCAAATCAGCGACTAATTCAATGAATGCCCAACTGGGTGAATGTAAAGGTTCATCGGATACTCCAAGTCCATACGAAATTCAACAATCCAGTTTGCCACATCAAAAAGCCATTGACGAAGAATGGAAAAAGATTAACGACAATGTGATTAACATGAATACGGCTGATATTGGTTTAGCTGCAGATGATATCGAGGAGTTCAATTTGCTCACAGAACACGATAACAAAAGTGACGATAAAGCCGGTGATTTCGATGCCGTGCGCCTAGAAGGCATGAGAAAAATTACACTCTTAGATAAGAGTGTACAAGAATACCCTCAAACGGAAATACTCAAATTACGAGACGCTGTTCATCAGGAATTATGCAAGATGTTACTTCGGGGAGGTGGTTAACCACTTTGAATGAAAACAACTTCAATAGAAAGAAAATAACAATAGATATGCGGTACACGAACTCGTACAGTTAGACTTGAAAACTAAGCTATATCTTATCCAAGAGCAACAAAGCATATTCAACTTCCCGTAGGCAAGCGTACTTGAGATACCTTTAGAATCCTATTTTTTATTGAGCGTCGCCTGAACGATAACATAGTTCTGTGATGCTTTTGCCTGGCCATCGGCCGATGGCGAGTTAGGAGCACGCACACAGACACGGCCATACAGGTAAAGCAAAAGAAACGATCCTCGAATCTTATAATTGTTGAAGTTGAACTTCTTTCAATCTTGGCGATGGTAGACTGCATTTTGGTGCTCTTCTCGTCATTTCTTCAACACCTCGAACATCGTCCTCTTGCGTGTGGAATAATCTGCAAGAGCCCGCTGTACACGGTCGCGCGATATCATACCCCTTGTGGTATTAGAGCATGCAGGATACCATTTACCGAGTGTGTGGGACGTTGTAAACATGCATATCGTGTGGTGAATTACCGTTCACTTGAAGTGAGAGAGTTTTAGAACGACATCGCGTGCATTTGATTTTAACGCTCGTGCTCACAAGGATCTGGTTTGGGGTGATCTCAGTATACCCTAAGTCTATGTCCGAATGTCTTCTGCGTAGTGTATGTATGTGTGCGCATCAATGCATGACGTCGGCCCGAGAAAAGCTTGGAAGAAAAAATGTGTTCTTACCGGTAGGAGTAGAATACAAGAATGCCAAAAGACATTGTAATCAAACCAAGTGCGCTAAAGTACCTTATTGCCATATTGCTAAACGGTGCCTTAGGAATGATTTGGTACTGTAGATGCCCAGATATGTAAAGTCTGCATACAACAGACATGCCGAGTGGAGTGCACGTCCAATATGCAATTGCAGCTAAAAATTCCACATTGATATATATTCTTATATGTGAGAATTCTGTAACCACATTTTTTATTTTTAGTTAGTGTTTAAGTGTGAGTTGGACTACATTGGTTCTAGTATCTAACTATCCACGTACCTAAACCTAAATCAAAACTTACAGGTGGTTGTCCTATGGCATAATTCACTACAAATTCAATATGGCCCTTATAAAACGGATGATCTTCATATCTCGGAAGGCCAAGTTTTTCTTCATTTTGGGGCTAGCGGTGATAAACTTGGTTTTGCTAACATATTTCCATCTTGATGGCCTGCTACTGTCGTCACTTGCCCAGCTCATACCGACAAATGAGTGGGACAGTCTAGTTGCACCATTATTGAAGGAAGTTTCCGCAAACAAAACTAGGTTTTGGACTACAAACACACCTTTGCGGCATTTGGATGTGGAAGTTCCGCTTTCTAGAATCGTTCCCTCAGAGAACATCAACGAAACTGAACTATTTTGGGATCCTCGATTCACTATTGCAGCATACACCAACGAGTTATCGAAATTCGGCGACTCAAACGACGTTCCAACACTACCGTTTCATTGGGCTGATTGGGCGGACGTGACTGCTTTGAATGATAAATTGAAGTATAGAGGTAATCCACGGCAAATTACTTGCAAAAGATTGAGATTGAGGATACGAGGCCATCCTAACCCAGATTACTTTTGCAAAGATGTTGACGCTCTCACCGACGAAGAAGTATATGAAAGTGGTTTCCTTTCGCGCGAGCAGATGCCACAAGCTGTGATATATGACCATTGCAAGCATGAACATCAGGCATACAACGACGTTAGGGTTTTTATGGCAAAGTCATATGTCTTAACACACCTCCCTAAGCCTTACAAAGTCATTATTTTTAACAAGAATAATGAGAGAGGTGTGTTCGAATTTATTGTGGACCAAGAAAGAAATCCTCAACAACGCCTATTATACAGCGATTTAACACAAAATCTCATTAGCGATTCCATTGTGAAAGAAGTGGACGGTGAAAAAAGACTTTCATTCAATCATTTGAACTACTTTGATAAAATGGCTAAATCCTTCCCGGCTCGTCGCTTGTCTAAAGAAGAGGATGTTCATTCTTTGCATAATGTCATTGACTCTAATAACGGTACAAAAATGATGTCTCTCGGACCAGAATTGTTCTCCCATTCTATCCAAAAAGTTGACAATCTTATCAAAGAATTGGAAAGTAAGGATGATAAATCTGAACCTGAACTCAATTTCTTGAACGGCATGAAGGAAAGTCGGAAGTATAATGGCACGAATGAACCAACATATTTCAAGATGCCGTTACTCAATATTCAAGAGCTGAGAAACATCCATAATGATTGGGGCTGGCATTATGATTGGAGATTCTTTAATGATATGCTCTTCTTCCATAAGCGAGGATGGACAAATGAACAACGTATTGAAAGAACAAATATTATATTGGAGCGCTTATTACGGAACTGGGTCCGCTTCACGGAGGAAAAGGGAATCATTTCGTGGATCATGCATGGTCCCCTCCTTTCCTGGTACTGGAATGGTCTCATGTTTCCCTATGATGTTGACATTGATGTCCAAATGCCAATTTCAGAGCTTGTGAGATTGAGCAAAAATTATAACCAAACTTTGGTGGTTGAGAATCCAGAAGAAGGATACGGAAGATTTCTCATTGATATCGGCTCCTATATTCATAATCGAGATGTCTCAGAGACGGGCAATCATATTGACGGAAGATTTATTGATGTTGATTCTGGAATCTACATTGATATCACCGGTCTCTCGAAATCAACCGCTAATCTTCCATCCGAATACAAAGACAAACAATTAGTCGAGAAAGCTGACAACGGTGCAGATGCAGAGGTGTACAATGATCGCCGGAAGCACTTTTATACATTGCCGCAGCTCCAACCATTGCGTTATTCCATGATGAATGGTGAACCAGTATTTATTCCTAATAAGGTTGAGGAGAGATTACGTTTCGAGTATGAGACGGGTTTGGACAAGTATGAGTTTAACGGATGGATCTTTGTTCCGCAACTCCAACTTTGGGTTTTAAAGAGTAATTTGATGAAGATTTTGACAGATGAAGAAACACACAAAGATGAGACAGAGGATATCGAAACAATTGTGAACTCTGTTAAAAACTTGTCTTCCGAAAGAATAATTAAATTGCTCCAGAGTAACGATGACATTCTAAAGGAATATTTCTTATCAAAAGATCTTGCAGAATGGCACATGAAGGAAAAGAATGTATTATTCGATAACAACGGGAAAGATAGAATAGATGTCCTTGAGGACAGCGAAAGGAAACAGTATTACGAAGAACTTGTTGGTGAAATTTCAATGAGATCCCCAATGAGAATGTGTCTTTACGAGTATGAAAAGTTCGAAAGAACAGCTCACTAATTAAAGCATTTGCTTGCCAGACCATGAGCTTTGACTTGACAAGAGCAAATTTGGAGATGTAGTGTATAAAAAAAAAAAGAAATCTGTGTAATATCATAATTGCAAAACTTCCGAGAATATCCGCGCGATTCATAAACGGGTAATCGAAATGTAGGAAATTTAGATCATCAGATTCATTTCTTTTTCTTCTGCAATAGAGCGGAAAGAGTCGCACCCACAACTCAATAATCTTGTGTGCCGGACTGAGCTCCTATAACCAAGTGTCATCCTTCAGTCGTTTAAGCTCGTTCCTTTTCTCAGCCGCTCTTCTTACCTTCATTGTTATCGTTTTACATAGCCCTTAGTTGGCCTAATTATCATTGCTTTAATTTCATCGGCGCTGAAAGATAATGTCCACTACCATTGTATCGGGTGTCAGAAATCGAAACCATACAAACAAGTTACCACCACAGGTCACTGAAACTCAGACGAGTGAAAGTCTTTTGATTGAAAAGCTAGATGCTTTCCTTTCGAGTATCGAACTGCGCTTAGAGCGTTTTGAGAGGTACTTCCAAGTAGTTGGTGCTGGAGCATCTGAGACCTTGGTAGAAAGTGAAGGGAATGGAAAAAACCCAACGCAATCACATAATCGGCGGGGCAGCACTGCTTCGCTCTCTTCCTTGAAGACTTTATCTGCAACCCACATGAACCAGGTTTATGAACAGTTACGGAGTGTTAAGGATCATGTACTTCAAACTTCAATTACTAACTTGGAGTACTTATACAAAACATTGGATGAAAAGTACAATGATTTATTCAGTAATGATGAATCATCGCTAATCTTACCAGAAGAGGATGTAACTAATGAGGCACTTTCGACCAACATCATCAACACCATTCAGTTCTTTGAACAAAAGTTGAGTCATATTGACCAATTCATTAAAAGTAGGACTCCAGCTGCAACAGATAACTACGACCATGATTCCAAGTTTAATCGGTTTCGCTTTTTCAACTTTAATAAAGCACTTAAAGAAGCCGAAGAAAAGTACTTGCATTACTACCAGCTTCCTTTGAGCTGGAGAGAAAACAGATATATTATTCACGGTTACAGGTTTTCCCTCCAACACAAGGATATACTCAAGTCCATGTTTCACTTCAACCATAATGAGACAGGTAATATATGGACTCACATCATAGGTACAGTGTTAATGCTTTATCTTGGGCTTGTTCATTTCCCAAAGACTGACGTTTTTGCCGCAAATACGTGGGTTGACAATATGGTGATGTACGTCTTCTTGCTTGCCGCAATCGAGTGTTTGGTTAGTTCTGTTCTCTGGCACACATATTCCTGTTTTGCACACCTTCAGATTCGAAACCGCTTTGCCTGTGTTGATTATACTGGTATCACCGTGTTGATTACATGTTCCGTCATATCAGCAGAGTATTGTGCATTGTACAATAGTTCAAAATTGTTGTACCTATTCGTGGGTTTTTCGATCATTTCAGGCTTGAGTGGATTGTTGTTTAATTGGTCGCCATACTTTGACAAGCCAGAGTGTAGGCCACTTCGGATAGTCTTCTTTGTGTGCTTGGCCTTGTTAGGAGGAACAACATTTTTGTGCAAATGGAGATACGAGGGCTTCCTTCCGTCGTTGTATTTCTACCTTCCACTTGTTTACAACTCGTTTGTGTGGTACTGGACGGGAGTAGTTTTCTACGGTGGGTTGATTCCCGAACGGTGGAGATATGACATTATCATCAATGAAGACAGTACCTGCAGACACACGCACACAACCAGCGATGTTTTGACAGGCCACATTGAAAATTGTGGTGAGGAAGAAATGGAGGAAATGGAACACGAAATGGAGGAATTGGGCTTGCATGAGGAACTGGATTCCGTTTCTGTCACCGTTGAAGCGGAAGACTCTGACAGTGAGGATAAAATCCAGGATATTTTAGCAAAGCATTTTCCTGCTGAACCAATGAGGACACCATACCACCGCGACCTTTTCTCATTGTGGTGGGTAGACTACATTTTATCCAGCCACAACATCTGGCATGTTTGTGTGGTGTTGGGGGTTACTGGCCACTACTTCAGTCTTTTAAGCATGTATAGATGTGTGCGGCAAATCTCGTGAGTCATTTAATAGTTAACCACACTAGAAAATATAGGGTCAAAGGATGCTCAGAAGTGTATTCAGTGCTGACTGGGCACATGTTCATAGCCACAGACTCGAGTCGAACCCAACTTGTATTCACCACGTCATGCTAGCCCTTTCTTCTGTAATTTTTTTTTTTTTGCATTCTTTTTTTTTCACGAGCTAACCAGCTCTTGGCGTGCATCTATTTAGCCCAAAGCGTACGTGTGCGGAAAAAGTTTATAATCTGGAAGCGTGAAAAAAACTTCACCGGCCAAAAGGCTGCACGCCGCTTAAAAGTTCTGGTTATGTTATGCAGTTTAAATTTTTTGATACATTTTGCCAGTACAAATGCGGGCCCAATCAGCGAAGTGCACCGAACATATGTAGTGTAAGTGAGCCCACCGAGAATTTGCGGCGACAAAAGGGCGACATTCCCCAAGTACGAACATTTTTCAGGTTCCCCACAACGGCTGAATTTCCGGCAGAAACCTTTTTTTTTTTTTTGCACCAGCAAAAAAAGAAAAGGAACACATAATAACGTCATGATACAGTTTCCCTGGAGTTCCTACATATTGCGCCCAGTTTCATCCTTTGCAATGTGACACCAAAAGTGCCATCCGGCATGTCCCTCATGTGCACCTGCATGTATTCCCGGAACAGTGATCTTTCATCCAGGACCCTTCTATGTCATGGCCTCCGGTTTCATCTGTAAGTCACAGGCGACCGCAAGGCTTTTCTTCCGCAAGACGGGGCCCAAATGCTTACCGAGGAGTGGAAACATGGCGTCTGCTCTGGTAAGTGTAACCTTACCCCGCAAACATTGCACACACGGGAACACATGGCTACTAACACACAAACTATAGGATGCGGCTCAAGCATTTGAACATAATATGTTGCGCGGGTGTCATTGCAAACGCGGCATTGTATGCCAGATGCCGGCAGAAGAAATGTACTTTTATGGCTAATTGTGCATATTAATGGCCATGTCTGCATTCCTTTCACGTAATGATGCTTCTGGATGTAGCGCAGGTGCATATGAGTGGTGGGGCATCCTTACAGTGAGAATGCCTCTTGTTTACCTTCAGGCCGGGCATATAAAAGCGGCCGGTTAGCCCCTACGTCAAATTTGCCCCCCATTCTAGAGGATTGTTACTGATTATGAAATTGGTTGGAAGAACAAATACCTTTGGTCTCTCAGGAAGACCTTTGAGACTTGCCGTCACTATCATCGCTACTACTGGTTTTTCCCTCTTCGGTTATGACCAAGGTCTAATGTCCGGTTTGATTACCGGTACGGAATTCAATAAGGAGTTCCCCGCCACTTCGCTTACTAGACCACATGTGGATAAGCACCATGTTACTGTTATTCAAGGTGCTGTCACTGCCTGTTATGAGTTGGGATGTTTCTTTGGTGCCTTGTTCGCTCTTTTCCGCGGTGAGCGTATTGGCAGAAAGCCTTTGATTTTCTCTGGCTCTCTCATTATCATTGGTGGTACTATCATTTCTGTCACTGCCTTCAGAGAACACTGGGGATTGGGTCAGTTTGTTATTGGAAGAGTCATTACTGGTATTGGTAACGGTTTGAACACCGCCACAATCCCTGTGTGGCAATCCGAAATGTCCAAGGCCGAGAACAGAGGTAGATTGGTCAACTTGGAAGGTTCTGTTGTTGCAATTGGTACTTTCATTGCCTACTGGTTGGATTTCGGTCTTTCGTATGTCGACAACACTGTCCAATGGAGATTACCTGTTGCTTTCCAGATCTTCTTTGCCCTTATCTTGTTGCTTGGTATCATTAACTTGCCTGAATCTCCTAGATGGTTGATCTCTCAAGACCGTAAGCAGGAGGCTATGGAGGTTTTGAGTAAGTTGGGTGGATTGCCTATTGATGATGATGAGGTTTACGCCGAAGTTACTCTTATCCAAGATGCTGTCAACAGATTCTCGAGATCCCAAGTTGGTTTCAAGGACTTGTTTTCTGGTGGCAAGACTCAGCACTTCCAAAGAATGCTCATTGGTGCTTCTACCCAATTTTTCCAACAGTTTACTGGTTGTAACGCGGCTATTTACTACTCCACTGTTTTGTTTGAGACCACAATTTTCCACGGTAAGAGAAGATTATCTTTGATTCTTGGTGGTGTCTTTGCTACTGTTTATGCCCTTTCCACTATCCCATCTTTCTTCTTGATTGACACATTCGGAAGAAGAAACCTTTTCTTGACTGGTGCTTTAGGTCAGGCTATCTCTTTCACCATTTCCTTTGCATGCTTGGTTGACCCTACTACACAGAATGCCAAGGGTGCTGCTGTCGGTATTTTCTTGTTTATTACCTTCTTCGGTTTCACCATTTTGCCTTTGCCATGGATTTACCCACCAGAGATCAACCCATTGAGAACCAGAACTGTGGCAACTGCCATTTCCACCTGTACCAACTGGCTTACTAACTTTGGTGTTGTGATGTTCACTCCAATTTTCATGGATGCTTCTGCTTGGGGTGCCTACTTGTTTTTCGCTGTCTTGAACTACTTGTTTATTCCTGTCATTTTCTTCTTCTACCCAGAAACTGCCGGCAGAACTTTGGAAGAGATCGATATCATTTTCGCCAAGGCTCATGTCGACGGTCGTCAACCATGGAGAGTTGCTGCTACTTTGCCAAAGCTCAACTACAAGCAAATCGAAGAACACGGCAACCAGCTCGGTCTTTACGATGGCGACTTTGAGAAGGAGGGCTTCGAAGTTAAGGAGGATGTTTCTTCAACTGCTTCTGATGATAGAGGAGAGGAAGGTGTTATGACCACCCAAGTGTAATATTTATTGAGAACCCTGTATAATAACGTGACGAGTTTTAAAACTTTAAGCAGTGCGTGCGACAATTGTAGCATCGGCTAGGACTGGTTGTACTTTCACCGCCTCGGGAAAACTATTCAAAACAGAGAGACCCACAGCGGTGAAAATAAAGAAAAAAATGCGGGTTATCCTACACTAGATGGAGAGCGGTTAAGTTTCCTATTAATTTGGTAACTCTTGACATCCGCTCTTTTATCAATCTTCTCCTTTTTCAAGCCCTAACACCCTCCTCAAGTAAGTCCGGCAGCCGTATGCCGGTTAACGCCGAAATATACAGAAACAAAAGAGAATTTTGAATGCACTTGATGACATCACCGCAAACATGCTCGGTTCTCCACCATCGTGATCTCTGCTATGTGCATTTCTGGGGCTTGCAAATGGGAGAATCTTCAAACGTATATAGGCCAAAATAGTAAAGTCCGAGTGAACGTTCATATATTGTAGAGGCGTAGATGAGATCCTTCCTTTCGCGGAGGTAAGTTTATTGTTCTTCCGTCTGCAGGCAACCATGGTGATTCTGGTGGTAATGTGCAATCCCCTGCCCCGCTTTTCTCATTACTATCTTGAGGTTCCTTCATCAGTCGTGGGGAGAAAAATAGAAAAAAAATAACGAAAGGGCCTAATAGCTCCAACCTTTATCTTCCTTGTATCTTCTCTTCCCAGCGTTTCTGAAACTTGCTGCCCAATACGTGGTCAGAGATACTAAGTAGTGACCAGATGGAAGTGCACATGAACCAGCCTCTTCTTCCCGTTGGTCTACCCAGTCAGTCAGCGTTTGAAAACAATGATACGGAGAAGTCGACTAAGAAGCTCCAAGAGGTGAAAGTCCTCGCCGATGGAAATGTTATGAAGCTTCAAAAAACAAGGCAACGACGAATTTTGAGCTGCATCCATTGTCATTCGAAGAAGATCAAATGCTCTCGAGTTCAGCCCGTGTGTGACAACTGCAACAAGCTAGGGATCGAGTGCAAGTACTTTGTTAATAAGAGATTAAGCAGAGGCCGCCGCAAAAACTCTCTGCCGTCGCAAACTCTGGCGAAGTCTTCTAGGGAACCCACCACCTCAAAACTGTCCGTCAAGTTGGAGCATAATCTGCCGAAATTCATTACTTCCCAAGATCCTGGTCCAATAGCCGCCCATTCTTCTACCCACTTATCTGACCTGATTCCTAAGCTGAGATCTCCCGATCAAATGAAGGATGATCCCATCACTTTTCCAGCAGATGCCCCACTCAATTATGTGCTGATGACAACAATGAAATCTGGCGTTAGTCCTCCCTCTGCGAAGGTTGAGTCCATTCCTCCTGTCGCACTTCCTTCAGAATCTACGAATCCGATGCTCCAGGCTCCTGTTGTTAACTCCGTTAGCAATAATATCACCAATAACTTTTTCAACACAAACTATGCGAATAATGGTGGCAATCAACAAAAAAATACCTCTTCAGAAGATCTCTATTCTTTTAATTTGAGTTCTTTTACTTTCACTTCAGGCCAATCACTAAATGGGAATGCAGTCCCAAACAAGATTTTCCCTGTCAATTCACAGGGAAAATTTGATCAAGATTCACCAAGAAAATCAGATGAGCCATACCGCCTGCCTTCCGTGGGAGTTTTGAAAAAAACTGACAGTAACTCTAATATAAACGGTATCTTGAATGGAAACTCACAAAGCGCAATTACTAACTTTGTGGACGGCCCACGGAGCACGGTCCCAGTTGTCACAAACATTTCAAATAATATTAAGGTGGCAACTCTGTCGACTTACACTTTGCAAAACTTATCGTCTGATATTTCCGATACTGAAAACTCTCAGCTCAATAATCCAAGCTTGCACAACTCTCTAAATGCTTATCCCTCAAACCCTGCAACTACGATGAATTATCTATATGGAACTAACACGTATTATGAAAGCCACAATTTGTTGTCAGACCTTATCAATCATTTACCAGGTTCGAAAGAACGTTCGCTTGAGCTTTTAGATCGTTACCAAAATTCTGTGCATATAATATTCCCTGTCATGGTCAATTTGCCTGAGTTTATTAAGGAGCATGAGAAATTTTGGGATAAATTTGATCCCAACAAGACCAATTCCAGCTCCTGCTTCTCTCCTGAGAGCCATGGTGATTTCAACTTGTTGCAGTTCTATACATTATATTTTCCGATTCTATATGCTGCAACAATATCCGAATTTGAGGAGTATGACAATTTGCTCTTAAACCAAGATATTAACAAATACTTGAAGGGGTTCAACAACATATGTCAATATTATAATTACCCTCATGGATTGAAGTCTATCCCACTCCTCTTGGGTAATGTGATTATACAATCAACTAGCCCCAATCCATCAACTATGGAAATGTCTCAGATAATGAGGTATGCAAAATTTTTGCAATTGCATAAAGATCCTGTTAAGTCATTGCATATATCCGATTGGAAGATTGTCAGGTTCAGAAGAGTACTTTGGTGGGTCATTTTTGGACTAGATGCTTTAAGTAGCCACAATTTTTGCTTGCCTCCAGTTTGCAAGATGGATGACTTTAATGTTGAATTGCCTGAAGCAGAGGATCCTGTTTATGATTCTTCTGGTCATTTGATTCACAAAAAATTGAATGTCGCAATTCTCTCTATGACCATCAAGTTCAAGTATGATCGTATTTTGAGCGAATTGGTGAATCAGTTACATAATGCTCTTTCACCAAATATCTCAACCGATGAGGTAGAACGAATCAAATCCATGATCATAGGCTTATTCCACTACATCCACCAATCAATCTTGAAAATGAATGAGTTCTTCAAGGCCAATCCACCAAAGACTGTCCAAGAAGTGAATCTACTTCATTTCATAAAGAATCACTCGTGGAGCTACGTTGATCGCGCCATGATGCTATTGCATAAAAAGATTCTTCTTAATGAACCCAAAGGTGATGCTGGGAGTTTGGAAGTAACGAAGGATACACCGGCTCTTTCATTCCGTAAAGGCAGCGGTTCTTTGGCTTTGAGCGAGTATGAGGATACGTTTGGCAGATTGCAAGAGACAAATATAATCAAGAATTTTGATAATTTGTCGATCTCGCAACTCAAGTTCAATCAGCATGAGCTTTTCACGTATGAGAACATGCATAACAATTTAATTCCCTCCATTTTGCATAATTTGAATGATTTCTTGAAATATAATGACTTCATCAAATTTGGGAAGTTCAACTGGTATGTGAAACGAACAATACCTTTGGATTCAATAATAATGTTGTTTGTGGTAATTTGTGTCAAGTTCAAATACGACTTTATGACGTTAAATGAGTTGGTGATCTATGTCAACTTGATAAACAAAGCGCTCTTCATTTTGAACAGAAAGTATTTCAAAAATGAAAAGTACAAGAGGATGCTTTCGTTGACAAATTTAACATGGGAGTTCATTTTAAAAAAGCACAATGTTGTGCGCGTTATGAATGCCATAAACCACCGGAAGGATGTGAAGGTGGAGTTTTTTGACTACCAGGTTAGTGGCTACATGAATTTAAGTGAGCTATTCAATGTTATGGACGTGCCTCAGCCTGCTTTGATCTGTGATGGTGAAAATTATGGAGCCATTAAAGATAATGATGATGTTTCGTCCTTCAATGAACCCTCGAATAGATGGGCAGATCAAGAATTAATGGGCCAGTCTTTCTATTCGAGCAACATCCTCAAACAATTAGATGACCGAAGTGATACAGATTTGCAGGGTCAAAAACTTGAGCTTCTTCAACTAAATGAGAAAATCTACTACGATCTACGTAACAACTTTGTGGACATCATCGATTACTGTACCTTCTATTCATCGTTGGAGAATGTGCTTCACGAATTGATGGATTACATTAACAGCAGCGGGAATATCGCACATTAGATCCTTATAGACCTGCTATTCTAGCATTCAACGTTCAATAAAACAATGAGTGTGTATTGGTAATTTGCGACTAGCAAAAAAAAAGCGTGAAAAAAAACCTCTACACGGTCGAAGAAAAGGGTATAATTGTTCGAAATCAAAACAATCCAGCAGGGATATCACGAAAGTATGTTTTGGGTCTTAATGCCAAAATCTGTTAACAGTTCGTATTTTTTTTTGTAACTTTATGGTAGCATTACCACCATGTTTAATCTTCTCGACCACTGATCTCTTACTCTCTCTCTCTCTCCTTTTCCATTTCAGCGCACACTTCACATGGAGATTCATTAGGGGAACCTCCAGAAGAAGCAGAGCCTGATCCAGAACCGGATCCGGAACCTGAACCTGAGCCAGAGCTAGAGCCGCCAGGGCCGGATTTGGCTGACCCTGACCCTGATCCTGATCCTGATCCTGATCCGGAGGCAGACGATCCTGAGCCTGGACCAGAGTTTGCCGAGCCTGAGCCTGAGCCTGAGCCTGATCCTGAGCCTGAGCCTGATGCTGAAGAACCTGGAGAACCTGGAGAACCTGAAGAACCTGGAGAACCTGGAGAACCTGAAGAACCAGGAGAACCAGACTCAGAAGCGCTTGGAGAGCTTGGAGAACCAGACTCAGATGAACCTGGAGAGCTTGGTGACCCTGGAGAGCCTGGAGAGCCTGGGGAACCTGGAGCACCTGGAGCACCGGAAGCACCAGGGGAACCTGGAGATCCTGGAGATCCGGAAGCACCTGGAGAGCTTGGAGAGCTTGGAGAACCTGGAGATCCACTTGGAGAGCTTGGAGAACCTGGAGAACCTGGGGAGCCTGGAGAACCGGAGGCACCTGGAGATCCTGGAGAACCTGAAGCACCTGGGGAACCTGGAGAGCCTGGAGATCCTGGAGAACCGGAAGCACCTGGGGAGCCTGGAGAACCTGGAGAACCTGGAGAACCGGAAGCACCTGGGGAGCTTGGAGAACCTGGAGATCCACTTGGAGAGCTTGGAGAGCCTGGAGAGCCTGGAGAGCCTGGAGCACCGGAAGCACCTGGGGAACCTGGAGATCCTGGAGATCCTGGAGAACCGGAAGCACCTGGGGAGCCTGGAGAGCTTGGAGATCCTGGAGAACCACTTGGAGAGCTTGGAGAGCCTGGAGAACCTGGAGAACCTGGAGAACCTGGAGAACCGGAAGCACCTGGGGAACCTGGAGAGCCTGGAGAACCAGACTCAGACGAACCTGGAGAGCTTGGTGACCCTGGAGAGCCTGGAGAGCCTGGGGAACCTGGAGAACCGGAAGCACCTGGGGAACCTGGAGAACCTGGAGAACCACTTGGAGAGCTTGGAGAGCCTGGAGAGCCTGGAGAGCCTGGAGAACCTGGAGAACCTGGAGCACCGGAAGCACCTGGGGAACCTGGAGAGCCTGGAGAACCTGGAGAACCGGAAGCACCTGGGGAGCCTGGAGAGCCTGGAGAGCCTGGAGCACCACTTGGAGAGCTTGGAGAGCCTGGAGATCCTGGAGAGCCTGGAGCACCGGAAGCACCTGGGGAACCTGGAGATCCTGGAGATCCTGGAGAACCGGAAGCACCTGGGGAACCTGGGGAACCTGGAGATCCCGCTGGGCCTGATGGGCCTGCTGGGCCTGCCGGGCCCGCTGGACCTGCTGGACCTGCTGGACCTGGAGCACCTGGGGCACCTGGAGCACCTGATGCACCTGGAGATCCTGGTGATCCTGGAGATCCAGAGCCGGAGCCATTACCTGAGCCGTTGCCTGAGCCGTTACCCGAGCCATTGCCTGAGCCATTGCCTGATCCAGAGCCCGAGCCTGGTGGACCACCTGAACATGAACATTCCCAACAGTATTGGTTGAATTCGGCCTTCTGTGTTCCCATCAGTTCAAAAAGCTTGGCCTTGGATTTGAAGTGCAAAAATCCTCTCTTCTGATGAGGACCGAGTACTTCCTTTGCAAGGAATTCTGGTGAATCTTCTTACTTGTGAGAAGAAGAACCCATAAGCTGTCCAGCACTAGTAAGAACCTTACAGGAATCAGTGCTGCCTTGGTTCTTCCAAGCAAATTGCATTGGGAAAACTTCTTTCCACCCAGAAGCGGAATCCAGGTTCATATCAATGTTAAGTGCCAAAGATCTTGGCAAGCAGCACTTGCCGTTGATGATTTCTGGTTTAACGACTATAGGAGTACTCCATTGTGCCCAGTTTTCGATATTGGTATCGTCACCCTGGATCAATGGGTAGTCCATTGTACCGGTACCTGTGAAAGTGAGAGACGAAATCATACTGATAGGAATCAAATTGATAATTTCATTGTACTTGTCCATCTGGAAGTTACACATGACCTCGTAGAAGCCATTAGCATATTTTGTAACATCAGAAATTGCCAAAATAGCTTTAGGAAACAAGCCCAAAGTTCTCTTTTCATTGTCGTCTCTTGCACTAATTTCAATGTCAGTACCACACTTAATAATAGTGTTGACAGCACATCCTCCACTGCCACCCATGGCACCGCTTGGAGCAGGTCCACAGTCGTCACCCGAACAGCTTGGCGTGGAACCACAGTTTCCGCTCGAGCACGAGCCGGAGCCCCCACTAGAGCCTCCACCCAGGAGACCACCCAAAAGCAATTTCTTTTTAACATCAATCAAACCATGCACGACGGAGAATAAAGCCCCGAAGCATGCAGCCGCCGGATATATACCGATAACGAAGGCAAGAAGCACTGCGTAAACTGAAGGAGTTTTCATGTTCCGTAGTGTCTGTCGATTGGTAAAACAAAAGTTCAAACTTGGTGAGACATATTTATACACCTTGATGACAAGCAAGCATTCCCGATAGAGCATCCGCGTATTATTCAAGAGCCATTATCTGTTTAAATGGCTCATGCATCAGGTTGTTCAGAGACTTCAAAAAATTTGGTAACAAAGGGTTTGGGCTCCTGAGGGAATTGTCTCTTTCGTGATGTTGCTGCAAAATGCTTTCATCGCTGTACAGCGGTTGGATTTTCACATAATCTCATAACCCTAAAGGGCTCGTGAGCTAAAACACTTAGCTGGGGCATGTGCATAGATGTTTAAGGACTGGTGATTTGAGAAACTGATGCAGTTCCGTGTATTGCAAAGGAAAGAAAACAGGAAGGCGGTTAGTTCATGAAACGCGAAGTACGGGTTTCAATCCGCTCGCCCATCCTACCTTCTCTGATTACTAGACTCCCATAACTTGTTGAGCCTATCTAAACTGGGATTTTTTTTTTCAATACATATTTTCTGCACCTGCGGCAACGATGCACAATTTAAGACTCCGGCTAAAGCATCTTTGTTCATGTTACAGAGAACTATTTTAGACTATTGTTTTCTGCGCCTTGCCCTGATCAATGTGCACTCCACATACCATTGGATCCCAACTAGTGCTCCTATTATACTGAATGGGATTCTCGGATTGACAGGGTCCAAAAGAGCAAATTCAAAATATCTTTCTTGGTATTGAATTTGCGAAAGATGTCCATTCCGTTTGTCTTCGTCCGTTTTAGGTTTGTTTTTTTTTGTTTTTTCTTTTTTGTTTTTTTTTTTTTTTGATTTTCCCTTTTTATGTTCGCATGGTTAGTTTCATGGCAGACACATTACTCTCCAAATCAATAAGGGAGAGTAAGCATTGAAAAATACTGCTTAAATTGACATTGAAATGAATCTTGCCCTGTTTTTCATATGGATGTTACTTGCCAACAGTATGTGGCTAGAACCTTCGTTAAATGAGTAGCACTGGGATATTCTTCGTGGATGCGAAGCGCTTTTCCATGCTAAGCTAAAGAGACAGTGATCCATGCGTACAAGCATGTCACCAAAAAAGAAACCCAATCTGGCGTGTTGCTAGAATAAGAAATAAAGAAACAAGCCTTCCTTCTATGTCTTCTGCCAATGCAAAGAAAATCGATAAATATAGCCCGGAATGTGGAATAAACTTTGATAATGCCGGTACATGCGATCGCGGCCAAATCCCGCGTAATGACAGATAACATTTAGAAGTCTTCAGTATATGCAAACCGTTCTACCTACAAACCCAGCATTATGTTGCTCTCTACTTACAGGCAAGACGGATAAACGTCTCCATTTTACTTGGTATACGGCCTGTTTTTTCCCATCACAAGAAGGTTGTATAGTGTAGTGGTTATCACTTTCGGTTTTGATCCGAACAACCCCGGTTCGAATCCGGGTACGACCTACATTTTTTTGTTCGTTGCCAAAGCACGATGTTTAAACTTTTTTTTTTGTATAAAATCACTCGTTTCTAAATTTTGGTGGGCTCAATGGCTCATAGTTGGAGTTGTACACGCTGTCAAGTGGCGATTGTCTAGCGTACAAATTGCGCAAATCCAAAAGATGAGGACCAAGCTCGTCGATTGTCGACACTCCCAACAACCGCATGTCGATTCTAATTTCATCTTTCAAAAGCTGGATAGCTTTGCGGACACCGTCTTCCCCGTACGCGGAATTGGCGTACAAGAAAATTCTTCCTAATCCTACACCTTTCGCACCCAAGCAGAGTGCCTTGATCACATCAGATCCACGTCTGACACCTCCATCGACATAAATCTCGATCTTATCGTCTAAACCCTTTTCCTTCAATACGGGCATAGCATCAGCCAAAACTTCTATCGGAGCTCTGGAAAAATCAAGTTGCCGACCACCATGGTTGGATAACACTACGGCTGGGATGCCCTTTTCTGCAGCTAGTATGATATCCTCCACGCTCTGAACACCCTTGACCGCAACTGGGACACTGCTCATGGCCCTGATGTCGTCAATGTCTTTCCATGTTACTGCAAGGTTTGCACCATACGGAACAGATGTTCCAAGGTCTTTGGCACCGTCATCATTATCGACTGGTCCTGCACGGGCCTCAATCTGGGCTCTAAGCTTCATGTCTTTCTCTCTGCGGCCCAACTCCGGTGTGTCTACGGTAACAAAAATGGCCTTTAACCCGAGCTCTTTCACTGCCTTGACCGCATTCACGGCCGCCAGTTCGTTGCTCAAGTACAATTGGAACCATTGGGTTTGGCCCTTGATTGCAGCTTCAGCAATGTCTTTCAAAGGGTAAGATGCAGAGTTGGAGATCATTTGAATAACGCCTTCCTTACCGCATCCACGTGCAATGGAGAGTTCTCCATCTGGATGACCCAACTTGGCTTGGGCAGCGGCGGAGCAGTAGAGAGGTACCGAACATTTCTGACCTAACATTGTAGTGGACATATCGACGTCTTTCAATTCCACGAGCACGCGAGGCTTGAAGAAGATACGTGAAAAGGCAACGTGGTTCTCTCTTAAAGTGATTTCGTCATCCGCACCGCTGGAGTAGTAGCACCAAGCTGTAGGGGATAACGTCTTTTTGGCAATGTACTCAAAATCTGATACACGGAAAACCTCAGAAAGTGGAGGTTTGTTTTCTCTGTTGTCCTCTATCTCGTCATCATCCATAGACGTGATATCTTCGGCAACCTCCATCTCGCCAATAAGGGGACCCAAACACTCTTCCTTGGTTAAGTACTTTTCAAAAAAGTCTGGGGCATGGTACTTGTTGAAAATAGCCAGTGCATTCTTTCCCGCATAAGTTTGGATGATCTTAGGTCCTCCTGGATGTCTCTTGATAAACTCGGTCAAATCGTAAACTTGGCCATTGATAGCAACCCAGATTCCTGTCTCAAGCGAGTTGTGGTTCCGCACATCTTCAGCGGTGACTCCTTTAGGGGCCGATTCCAGCTCGAGTGGACTAAGAGATTTCCAAACGAGAGCAGCTGCCGCAGCTGAGCCAATTATGGCATATCCTAAGCTCGACGACGGCTTAGAGTGAAGCACATTTGTCAGTAACAGCCTGCGAGCGTTGGGACCTCTTTTAGTGATTGATCTCAGCAAGAGGGCAAATCTATGGCGACTGAGTCTAAACATGATTACTGTAGAAATCGAAAGAGGCTAATCCATGTACTATTTATACTGCAGGACACTTTATGTACCCCACCAGTCAGATTCCACGCTTTGTATGTCTTCGGTATATGCGCGCGATTTCTTTGGCCCGAAATCCGCGCCCCACATGTCTCACCGGGGTATCTTCATGCCAAGCACAATTACAACACAAAACTTAGTCCACCACAATAACCTCCTTGGTAGAGCTTGACTTCTTGGGTGGCACAGGGGGAAGATCGGACGATTCCGAACTGGCCCCTTCGTCTCCTTTCTTCGGGGTCAGAGATTCCATTGTTAATCGGGCCACATCCGGCATATCGTTCTCATGCAGGATGCTGTCATGGGTCTCATTTTCAACATCGTTGCCTGTTTGGGACAGTGTAGAAGCACCGGTCGACTTTGATTGCTTTTCAATAAGCGAGCTCAATTTCTTCTTATTTGGGGAACTAGATCTCTTAAGACCAGTTCCGCTACTTTTGCTCAGAAGGTCGGATTTGGATTTGACTGGAGTTGTTGGTGGCGACTTTGATGACGACGTCTTTGATGACGAACCTGGTCCAGACACATTATCACCTTTGCTGGAAAGGTTATTTTTTCCTGCAGCTTTCGTCACTGCTCTCTTAAGTTTAGTCTCTAGACGTAATTTCGCTGCATCGCTACCATTTGATGCAGTCGTGCTGTCCGACACGCGAGGCTGATTATCCGAGTTTCTGGGCCCAGTCCCGGATGCGGCGGAACTTGCTCTCAGCGGCTTGTTGGAGTTTCTTCTTCTCAATTCACCAAAAATATTGTCTTTGTGAGCGAATAGATCGGTTACAAATTCTTGCTGGATGATTTCCACAGCAACAGTGTTAGAATGTAAATTCTTGCCTTCGGCACCTTCGTTGTCTCTCTTCGGCCTCAAAACTAATGCACCAAACTCTTTGCAAAGTCTCAAACGAAGTGACGATCCCAAATCTTCGTTTGCGGAGCTGATGATGTTAACAAGACGATTGAGATGTGTCAAAATCGCATCTAGAGTAGCCAAACTGCACACTGGTAATTCCAGTAAAGTGTTTTGTAAGCCTGTAAGTCTGGATTTGTTAACGTTTTTGTCCTGGCTCTCAGCTGGATAGTTTTGGTATAATGTCATTATCAAATCAAAGTAACTATGTGGCACAATGGAATCGGGCAATTCCATGAAATAGAGTTTAAGCACGTTCGTAACAACTTTTGGTTCACTCTTTTTCAAAATGTCCTTCATTTCAGCAGCATCTGTCAACTCATTCAATTTGAATCGAAGCTCGTGCACTTTTGACAAGTGGACTGGCTCTGTCCACAAATTCATTCTTTCAGTATCGTTTTCTAAATCAGGATAAGCATTGTCCAAAAAGGAAAGTGTGGCTTGGATTATGGATGGCACTGCTTTCCTTTCCAAACGCGCTTTAACGTTTAGGTCGACACCAAATGTCTGTTTAATATTGGAATTGTAGTAGTTGTCATACAATGTAACGCGGGGTTCAAATCTCCCAGTGCCATAATTTTCAATCAAAAATTTCAAATCACTCAGAGGGTGTATGGTCTCTTCTACAACAAAGAGTTCATCCGATACACCTTTGAGAGCAGCCCATTTATTCGAAAAAATGGACAAAAAGTCGAACATGACTTTTTTAACCGCCCTCAAACGGTCAAGCTCACATTTTTGCATGAACGCCAAATGGTCCATCACGGTTTCTTCGAATTTGCATCTTGTCATGTCCAAATCTTTTGTTGACTCAAAGTACGCAATGTCCAAACTTTCAACTTGCTTTACTAGCTTAGGGTACTGACTCTTGTCATTGAAATCGACAGAAGCAACACCGATGGCTTGCTTCACATCTTCGAAATAGTTTGTGAATTGGTTCGTTTTAGTGAGGACTGTTGTAGGTTCGGCAACATTTGCTCTTGAGCCATCACGTTCGTACAATTTTGTGAACTCAAAGGCAAGTGGTTTCCATTGATAAAGAAACTGGGAAGAGTTGATGAAGCTCTTACTTGCATTCATAGAGCCAATCAACCGGATGAAGTTGTTTTCAATCAAATCCTGTCCAAAGGACTCAGCCTTGGCAATATTTCCCTTGTACTCAGGCATGTTATCCAATAACCATTGCGTGATGGCGCTCCCGCTCGACACATTATGATACGTACCTAAGATCGGCACTTTGTGTGAGGTCAATTCGATGTTGCTGATGATGTCACTCAACAACTTTCTTGCATTTTTGTAATCGTATACTGCGCCTGCAAAAGTGTATGTGTTTTCATTCAACTCATTTTCGGTTTCGCTAATATTTTCATTGTCCGCACTATTGTCAAAGCTAGTGTCCTCTTGTGGGATTTCGGCTAGTTCCTCGTCAGTGTAGCGAGATCTGAATTCCTCCAACACTCTGCACTTGTTAAAGTACTTCTTCTGCAACTTCTCCAAAGCAGTCTTCTTGCTTTTATAAGCTTTGAACTTTTCAGCAATTGTTGCCTCTGAAAACGCCACTCTCAGCTCATGCTCTTTACACCATTTCAGAAAGGGGTCCAAAACCATTCCTTGAATGTTCTGAGCCACTTCGATATGATACTTCCCCTGCCGAGAGAAATTCTCGTTCATCTTGCTAAACGCATTCTTTATGGTTGACACATAATCATCGTCAGTGTGTCTTTTACTTGTAGGTCTCACTTGCCCCGGCAAATTTTCAAGCAGTAGGCCATACTGGAGCTCCAGATCCATGCGTCTGTTAAACAATTGAATGAAGTCCTCGTTTTCCTTCACTCCTTCGAAAAGGACATCAAAGAGAACCTCATGACCCAGATGATAGTCATAGGTCCAGAAACTATCGGCAAATGACATATTAATAATAAGAGTTCAATAGTAAGTATGTTCAGAAGGTAAGGCGAGAGAACCGCAGAACGCGCCTACTTCTATGTTACGTAGAGGAATGTGCAGGGAAAAGCGCACTCATGCAAATGGAAGACTCGCTTTGTGGGTAGAAACAAGCTAAGCTGGGTTCCAGGATGGTTCTCTATGGCCCAATGTGTCTATAGCATCGTTCACTTTCAGTATGTTTGGTTTCCTTCCTACTGCTACTGTTCTCCATGTCTCGATTATTGGTCTCACTTCTTTGGTTGGTGCAGTACGTGTTCTCTGGCGTCGATAATTGGAGTGCCGGATACTTGCCCCTTCGTTCGTCCTGCAGACATTGTGTACACCAGAAGAGTGGTGTATACAGAATTCAAACGCGAGTATCTTTTCTGGTATCCGTTTTTCTAAAATACCTTAACTCTTGCCAGTCTTTTGCAAAATTAAGACATGTCTGAAAAAATTCCAGAGTGTCCCACTACCCCTTCGTCGGGGCATGCTTCGCAATCTTCGTCTTATGGGTGTATCACGCCCCGGTCAGCGAAACATTCTCGAGCCGTGTCCTTTGAGATGGGGCCTAGCACCCCGGTGGGCCCACAGTGTGAGAGTCCAAAGTCGTACAAAAGACATCAAAAGCAGCTTTTGGACCATTTCCCATCAGAATCCCGGGCGCAGACCCTTTTTCTACCAACGCCTCTGACGGTGGGCTCCGGACGGAAATCGAAATTCCATCCTGGCCTTTGTGAGCCATCCACGCGATCAAAGTCATTGACGGCGAGTCTACATGCCCTTGCTGACGAACACACAGAATCAAGACCTCGGAAGCTTGACCTACAAGTCGAGGACACTCTGCTAAGAGAGTGTGATCTGCAGACTGATGACAGTTTAAACGCAGAAGCCAGGGAAACGCCAGAAATAGAACACGCCTTATCACCTCACGATAGCACCATCAACTACTTTTCTTCTGACCCCCTAACTCCCCCTACGGTAGCTAATATTCCGGAACCAAAAACTCCTTCTAAGTTCCAGCGCTGCTCGATCGACGGTTTTTCCGACAGTGAGGATGACATTCAAATTGTCAAGGTTTGCGACTTGGATAGAATTGCAAGAAAGAGACTAAAAAATCCCTTCGTTGGTGAAGCTCCAGACCATGAATATCGGAGCCCCAAGAAACAGGAATTGGATCTATCGACGCATATGGAGCTTTTGAATCATCGTACTGGTGAGCGTCGCGTGGAAAAGTTGTCTGCTGAGCAACAACGCTTCAAGCCTCGTAAACTTGACTTTACGCTGGACGTAAAGAACCCAGTCAAGGAGAATTACAATATCGCCAACAAGTACATTGGGAACAGCATTGGGAAGAGTTTTATCATGGGTGAACCGCAGTCAAAGTCGTCTCTTAGTTTTAATATTTTTGACGATGACGCAGATGAAGCATGATATTTATTCGAATACATTTTATATACGGTTTTGCATTATTCATAGAAGACACATTATTGACGTCTGTACTTTTTGATGTTGTCCCATGCTATGGAGTTAGCATTAGGAAGCTTGATTAGCTCGACCTGATTCAATACTTCAGGGTTCGCCTTATCAGGATACGTGGCAGTGTATCTTATAGGCTTGCTGATAGCATGCTCCGGTTCCCCATCCTCGCCTCGAAGCTCTATAGGCAACTTCTCCATAATCTCAGGGTGTTGCGTTGGTAAAGTGAACCTGAGAGAAAGATCTGGTCGAAGTAAATCAACCATTTCTGACGTTGGTTGCAACTGAGCTAATGAGCCATCAGGTAAGTTCGCCCGTTCTCTGAGAAGCTCGTTCTTTCTCTTTTCTCTCGCTTCATTTTGCTTGATCAGATACAACTTCTCGAAATCAATAGATTTGAACTTAAAAAAGCACTTCCATGTGTCCTTTGACACTTCCCTGTATGAGTTAACGAGCAAGTTAAATAAAACGATATTGTGAAGCATTTCCAAGTTAGTGAAATCCTCTGTAAATCTGCGCTGCCTTTCCAAGACAATCTCAACATTATCATCGGAGAAAAACTTATGCATGAGACCTTTGATAGGTCTATCTGCTCTATTCCTCAATGGTTTTGTAACCTTATTGGCTGGAACATGTGTAACTTTATTGCTTTTTGGAGTTGTTTCTGGAGTAAATCTTCTAATGCGGTTTATGCGGTTCACTAACGCTGCATCCTTATAATTTCCTGAACCAGGGCCTCTATAACTTTTGAAGTAATAATACTTCGAATGGTATGCATCTTGATCATTACTGAAAAGAAGCTGTTGAAGCAGTTTGGGCATCTTCCCACTGTCGTTAAATTTCATCTTGAGGGAACTAAGGTGCGCCCTTTGGGGATTGAACATTGCATTCTGTTGCGCAGCGCTCATTTGTCCATTGGTCACGAAATAGTTAGGTACCTTGCACAATGTACTAACGTTGAATTCAGGTATAAGCCCACATCCAGGGAGTATATTTTCAGCTGGATCTAGGAGATTCGGATCCACACTTCCAACATGCCTCCTCAGCCTTCCCAATGGCTTCTTGTTAGTGCTCTCATCATTGTTCTCACTGTCTTCTTTTGGTTTGTTGATTTCTAGCTTGGTATAATTGTTGGATCCAAATATGAGCTCTCTTTCTTGTACGCTGATCGTGTTTCCATACACTCTTCTGTAAGTGCCTTCATGTTTGTAAACCAGATACTTCGTTTGCGGATTAAGGCAAAGAAAAGTTGCATGGTTTAAAGGCGTTACCGCCTCAACAGAGCCATACTGAGGGAATACTTGAGATACCGTAATTAAGTCGTCCTCAACATTCACCACAGCCGGATGCTTTCTCTTCTCAGAGACCACATCCATATCATTAGCATCGCTACACAATGCCTCCTTATTGGCCACAACTTGGTAGATAAACTTCAACTCCAAGTAAAACAACTTTGTATTCGTTTCGCTTTCGCTTATAAGTCCTTCCTTTAAGAGTGCTTCATTCAACTTTTCGTCACTAATAAGCAAGAAGGTACCCTTTTTCACACCTGAATGGCTTACTATCTTCGACAACACGTGGTAAGAAGATGGGAAGTTCCACAATTTCGCTAAATCCTGGACTAAAACGTACTCTGTATTGTTGTAAATAAAGAACGGGACTTTGAATTCCATTGACGGAGAGATCGAAACATCTTCTGGGGGCTGTATTTTCACATTTTCCCGGATTCTGGAATATCCGTGATGCGGAGGGAACTTTCGTGGATGCCGAACCTGGATAGTCATGTTTATGTTGAAGAAGTAATGTGGCCGTAACCTACTTGGGGTAAGTCGCAGAGGTACAGGTGCATATATTCGCCTTACGCAGACACAAGAAGGGGGATACAAGATTGACGAGAGAGAGCGTACGTTACGTTGCGCCTATATATGTTGTTTTCTGTGGATTTCCCATACACGTTTCATTTCTTTCAACTAGCCATTTCATGTGTGACGCCACAGCTACTTCAGCTTCTCATAGACGAAAGAAAGATCTTGGCACGTGATCGTCCAGAATGGCTAGGAGCACTTTGTTATTAGTGCAGACA
The DNA here is from genome assembly GCF_014636115.1 of Clavispora lusitaniae. Classification (NCBI taxonomy): domain Eukaryota; kingdom Fungi; phylum Ascomycota; class Pichiomycetes; order Serinales; family Metschnikowiaceae; genus Clavispora; species Clavispora lusitaniae. The sequence continues at coordinate 2,064,679 of NW_027093975.1, read as the reverse complement.
TTTAGTAAAGAGGCAACTAAGAAATAGCTGTAAACATGTGCAAACAAGTCTTAGCACGAAGTGATAAGTCTACACAGAAAAGGTAAGACATCGTCTTACCGGACGAACAACAGGAAATATTAAGCCCCGATCCTGCGTACAGTCCCCGGATCACCCCAATCGCCCAGTGACCAAAATCCCGATCTCAAATCCAAATTACCATACTATTGGCTCACACCAAAACTGAAACACACGACAGAACATGGGTTTATCGTTTTCTAAGTTATTCGCAGGTCTTTTCGGCCACAAGGAAATGAGAATCTTGATGGTTGGTTTGGATGCTGCTGGTAAGACCACCATCTTGTACAAGTTGAAACTCGGAGAAATCGTCACCACCATTCCAACTATTGGATTTAACGTCGAAACCGTCGAATACAAGAACATTTCTTTCACCGTCTGGGACGTTGGTGGACAAGACAAGATCAGACCACTTTGGAGATACTACTTCCAAAATACCCAAGGTATCATTTTCGTTGTTGACTCCAACGATAGAGACCGTATTGCTGAAGCCAGAGAGGAATTACAACAGATGCTCAACGAAGATGAGTTAAGAGATGCTTTGTTGCTTGTGTTTGCCAACAAGCAGGATTTGCCAAACGCTATGAATGCTGCTGAAATCACGGAAAAATTGGGCTTGCATTCTATTAGACAACGGCCATGGTACATCCAGTCTACCTGTGCCACCTCAGGTGATGGATTGTATGAGGGTTTGGAGTGGTTGTCCACTAACTTGAAGAATGCTTAGGTGTGTTACTGAATTGGTAAGCGTCGTGTCAAACTATGTAGAAGTATCATATTTTTCAGCAACGCCCACCTTCAAGCGTGTTCAATGGTCTAGAGTCCATGGACGCATTGAGGAAATGCAAATAATACAGCGTCGCCCTAATGTGTAGCCGGTTGTAAAGCACTAAGAAACATCTTGAGCATACTATGTTAAGCATTCCCTTTTAAGGGCTCCTATCGTGTAAAACCTACTTTGCGAACAGTGCATCTAGTCCAGACCAACGCACGCTGTCCAGACTCGATTTTGTCCAAATAACGGACTGTCCCGATTTCTACAGACGCTTAAGCGCCATTCTAGCTATTAAAATGGGGCGCGGCATCCAGCATGAAATGGCTCCAGAATTTGTTTCCACATGGCACACAGTCGGGGGCAACCGCGGCTCCGATTACCATTTTTCTCCGCAATACGGTGTGTGGACCTGCACTAGGCTATTCCTATAAAACGACAGGGGAAGCCATGATTTAAGGCTACTAAGACGGAAAAAATGTCAGACAGTGAGGATATTTTGTATGAGGTTAAGGGAAAGGTGACTGTGATCACCTTGAACTTGCCAAAAAAGTTAAATGCAATGACTGGCGACAACTATCTTCAATTGGCGAAATTGGTAGCCCAGGCAGATGAAGAAGACGGTACAGTGGCCACAATTATTCAATCGACAGGCAGATACTTCAGTGCTGGTGCTAATATTCTGGGCCTTTCTGAGTTTGATGATCCTTCTGAGATTTTCTCCCATGATTTTTGGTTCAAGAACTTTGTCGGTAGAAACGCTTATCTCGTGGATTTGTTCAACAACCACAAAAAGGTGTTGGTTGCTGCACTCAATGGTCCCGTGATTGGTTTGTCGGCGGCATTGGTGGCGTTATGTGACTTGATTTACTGCATTGATGAAGAAAAGGTATACGTATTGACTCCATTCGCCAATTTGGGATTGGTAGCCGAAGGGTCTTCTTCCGCAACATTGTTTTTCCGTCTCGGGTGGTCCAAGGCTTCTGAGGCCTTGCTCCTCTCTAAACCCATTCCAGGGGACGACTTGAATAAAGTTGGATTCTTCAATAAAGTATTCACGGGCAAGGGTCTCACCACGGAGCAGTTCAATGAAGAAGTATACAAGGAAATTTCCACTAAATTGGAGGGCTTGTATGAGCCATCAATTTTCCAAAACAAACAGCTTCTCAAGTCCAACAGAGATCACTTAGTCAACAACGCCAATTCCAAGGAGCTCATCCAGGGCTTCAATAGATGGATCCAGGGTATTCCACAACAAAGATTCGTGCAATTAGCTAACAAGGAAATAAAGCACAAGTTTTAGGTAGCCATGAATTATTACTTATTTTCTCAGGTATTTACTGTAGTCTACACAATTTCGTTGCGTTCACTAAGATTGTTCGCGCTATTAGTACATACATTTACCCCACCAAAATACTCATCCACACATACATTTCACATCATGTCATACAATCTACCCTGTCCCAGTCTAATGGGTATATTCTTTGTTGTGTCAAACCATAATGGACCCCATTTTGTTTTCCATTATCCACCCGAACTATCGAATGTCACACTACAGTCGGCCGGAGCCGAGGAGTCGGATGAAGATTTTGATGACGAAGACTTCGATTTCGAGGAGTCGATTCAGGAAAAGGAGTCGCCGAATGCATGGGATGTCAATCATAGAGAGTATTATTTGGGAACTAAGAAGGATATAACTTCTTTTCTTGATGCTCAGAGACACATCAGAGGACAAGAAAAAAAGAAGTCTTCAAGACCAAAGGTCTCCAATTCCAAAACATCCCAGAGCTTACTGAATTCTGCACCTACATCGGGTGATACGAGTACCGTATCAGCCTTTTCAACATCAAATGAACCAACCTCGAAGCAGATATTGGGGTTTGAACCAGAACATTTGTGCGAAATGCTTTGTCCACCCAAGGACTTGTGCAACAAAAGATTTGAGCTAACATTAGAGCGGGTTGTTTTCTTAGGATTACCAATTCATGTTTTCAGTAACGGGTCCTGGAGATCAAAGAAACAGAAAGCAAAGCTGAATCAAGAGCATCAAGGAAATGGTTACGATAGTGGCTCTGATGATAATGATTCCAAAAGCTCTATGCATATGTTTCACATGGTATTCGTAATGAATCCGCTGGAAATTGAGCGTGATTACAGAATAGATGAGATGTTTTATTATATCACTTCCAAGATAGCTTTAGTCCTCAGATCTGAGCAACTGAGACATGACTACGTCTGGAATCAAGTTCGCAACATATCACGCTTGAAAGAAGAATGGCGTACTGAAAGCCAAAATAATCCACTGATGACTACCTTGTCTAACTTTCTACTCTCTAAATCATCTTTATGCAAACTTATGGCTGATTGTTACGAGGCCATCTCCTCTTCCAAGGTGGCTAATTTATTGATTAATAACAAACTACGCTCGTTTCAAATCCCGATAAAATTGGAATTTCACTCTTTACCAGAAATGACAGTTCCCTTCATTCCTGGATCCTATTTAACATCTGCTGTAAATCAGTTTGGAAAGACGGGGTTGGTCAGCGTGGGTGAGACAACCAGATATAGAGCTAACAACTTGATGAACATATTACTTGGCGGCAAAAGTGCAGACGGAGGTGATGAGTTTGAGGACTCTAATGATAGTCTCGATCAAGAGGACAAATCCAACGCGAATGATGTGATTTATTTTTCTTTGCTTCTACTAGATGACCCTGAAGCTATCATACGTGATATGAAGGTTGAGCAGCAATCTGGACTTGCTACTTTTGTGAGACTGTTGAGACCTGTGGATTCCCTTGTGAAGGTGGCTGATAGACTTAGTTACGCTTCCGATTCAAAGTCAGCAATTAGCTTAGGCGAAGTCAAGCTGTTCGCATTACATTTAATTTACTGGAGAAAGGCTCGTGCAATTCCTCCTTTGAATTCAAGATCAATTTACATTGTTTCTCCAATGGCACCATTGACAACGAACTTGCAATCAGACATTGCCAAGTTCAAGCGAGACTTCACTGCAGTGCCATCATTGCCTGTATTTTTGAAATTGTTGTCAACGAGATCGAAGAAGCCTAGACAATTCGCTTCTATAATTCCTTCAAGAGATCATAAAGAAACGTATTTGATGGCTCTTGGTTGGTTAATTCGATATGGATATGTGACCCAATTACACACTTACATTTGGCTCAAGGTCTCACGAAAAATTAAAATGAGAGTAGAAGAGGATATGGAAAATGAGCTTGGAAATGGGACTAAGCGCAACAAAGACACTGAATATAAGGAACCACCGGCTTCCGACAATAAAGTCGGTAATCATGTCACTGTTGACAACTCTTCTAAAAAAGTGGAAAGCGCTAGCCAGCAAAAACTCTCGGGTTCTATCGATGAAGAAATAGACAACATACAGAGAAGATTTGAATGGTCTGGAGAAAGTCCCGACATAATAATGGAAGACGACGAAGATACTATTTTGGTTGATCCTGGCCGTGCGTCCAGCATTGAAAGGCGATGGATAAACAGAATTATCCATGATGAATGCCACTTGTCTTCGGAATTGACATCGATATTTTTCAAGGTCTTGAAGTATATGAATGGAAGAAATTCTCTTGAACTTCTTTTGTTGAAGGAAAATATTTCTAGGACAGACTTAAGAAAATTACTCGTTGCCATCGAGGATCACATCATTTCGGTACGCCACTGGTAATACTCAGAGTATGTATAGATATATGTATTATAGAGCGGGTTCTATTAATGTACTATGCAAAATTGTCTTCTTGTGTGGCTTCCAATTCGTTTCCTTCAATCTCACTGAAAGTTGTGAAATGAAGTGGGCGATGTGATTGATCGTAAAAGGAGATAGGAATATCAATCTTCAAGTCGAATGAGCCGTTAGGGTCCCAAACTGGTCCAATGAAAGAGTAGTTCCAGAGTCCATCATCTGGGACCAAAAAGGTACCCACGATTTTATCGGAAAGAATTAGTTGTTCCTTTTTGCTGAATGTGGGGCTGAATCCCTGAGGCGCATTGGAAATCATGTCTTTGTTTGTATAGCCCCATTGGTAACCTTCATCATTAAGACTGTAAGCTGCTAACGTAACTGATCCTGGCGTGAATGACACAGTCATCCCCACGAGGTTCCTATTCCATAAGTCTTCGTTATTCTTATGGAAATTCGACATCGTTGTGACATCAATTGGACTCAACATGTTCAAATCATTGTTTTGTGTATGAATCCATCCTAAAAGTTCAAGGTTTGAAAGATATTCGTTGTTACTCTTGTTGAAAAGTTTTGATGGAAATTGAATCGAGTGTGAGTTACCGAGTTGAGGGACCAAGACTATAGCTTTTACCTCTTTGATCTGAATGTTGTCCTCTGGTGATGTTCCATATATATAGGCACCAATTTGGGTCCTTACATCAGAAATCTGAACAAACTTTTTAAGTATGTTTCTCGGCATGATGTAAGTGATGCTATCATCATCCACGAAATCTTCCGATGAAACAAAGATATTCTTGGTTCTTAAGTGCAAATTATTGGCTGCAATAGCACGGTTTCTCCATTCGTTTTTGGAGCTGAAATTCAGCTGTTCATAATTCGTAGTAGTGATCGTTGTTATTTCTTCACCATGAACATTGTGAGTAGTAGTCTTTAAAGCAGTTAATTGCTCTTGTGCATTCGCAATTCCATTATCATCCTTCTTATTAGCTTCGATGTCCGCAATTTGTTGTCGCTTTGCGGATGGAGCCCTAATCTCTTGTCCAAGGATCAAATCTCTAATTTCAGATTGCGTTAATGATTGGACATTCACATTATTCTTCTTTGCGTAGTCGTTTAGGATCAAGTCTCGGAGTTGAGTCTCGACATCTATCCATTGTTCGTCAGTCAATGTTGGCCAGATGTGATGACTTTGTGTAATGACGCTGGCATCTGGGCGAAGAATCATGTTTGTTCTCTCTTGGCTGATTCCCAACGCCCTAAGAATTAAGATCACACGCGAAAATGCTGTATACGAAGAAATGCTCGTTAACCAATCATCATAGAAGTTGAAAAGCATCATCTGTGGTTCCCCTGCCTTCAACACTACGTCTCCAAGTTTATCAATTTTCAACGCGGATGCAAAAGGCAAATGAAGTTCTGAGGAACGGATTGCAATATTTGGGAAATCGAGCATATGCACTTCAAGAGGATCGATAACTCCTTTTCTCGTAGCGATTAATTGCTTTGGCTGTTCTTCCCTTGGTAGCGAGCGTACCAACGCTGCTACCTCTTCTGCCGTTTTCCATTTGGCTAACTGGCCTAAACGCTTCTGGCCTGCCCAAACCAGTGTATGGATGATCTTCAAAAATAACTGGCCCGATTTCGGATTCAACATGAACACAGCACCATTAATGGGTTTTGTTGTCAAGTTACCTTCAAATGTCCGATGGACCGTCACTCTGTAAACATTGGTATCATCGATAAAAAGCTGAGTTTCATCATTGAATAACTCTGCATAATTGGACGAGTTCAATAGGGCCACTTGAGGTTGAGATTGATACAATTGGAGACCTTTTCTAATACGTTCGCGAAGCACATGTAAGGCGGGGTTAGCTTTCATAATCTCCTTCATAGCATTTTGCATTAAAGGCTTGAAACCACTGAACCAATTCCCATAAACATCGTAAACATTGTAAGCAAGATCAACACCTACCATTGCACCTGTTGGTGACGGGTAAGCACTTACGCTGTCAGTTGTGTAGTCCAAGAATTTCGCTCTTGTATATCTGGAGATATCATGAGAATCATAGTCTCCATATCTCAATTGCACATCAATCCAATATTTAGTTGCTGTAGCACTGTCCATCGAATCATTCCTGTCATTAAGAAGAGAGGGTCGAGAGACGTTCCATTTGTATGTGCTTGTTAGGACAATATCAGCGCAGGACGAGTTCATTTTGTATGATTTTCTAGGGTGGATTGCTTGTTTCTCCACGGTGTCAATGTGTAAGACTTCCAACTCTTTATCTAAAACTTGGCAAATATCTTGGACCAAGCTTTCGTGTATCTTTTGCCACAAATGTGCTCTGAATATTTGAATCAATGAAATTTTCAAAGTTGGAATTTTACCGTGAAGGAAAATTCCTGTTAGATCAAGTTGAACCAAGAAACCAACATAGACATTTGCTCTATTGATAGTAGGTGACCACCATAGAGTGAAACGACGATTAGGGATCTGACTCAAACCCGAACGTTGGGCATTTGTCAATTTTTTGAATTTCAAAGAGTCCTCGAAGCCAGATGCTTTTTCCCAGAATAATCCTTCCCAAGAGTCAAAACCGGTGCCTTTAAACAAAGTATGCTCAAGAATGGTTTCGATACCTCCTAAAGCTTGAATCACGTCTGTTCTATAGGCAGATAGGTTCCATAATTTTCCATCATGATGGTTATTAGTCCACCAAAATGGATTGTACCTTGCTAAACTGAACTGCTTGAACTCACGCCTAACTCTATGGCCCTTATCGTATGCTAAGGTCTGTCTGTCTTTTTGGAATAGTGTGCTTATTCTAGGAAGACCTCTATCCCAACTGCTTTCCATGTCCTCGAATGTAAGTCGACGGCTCTGTTCAGCAGCTTCTTGACGTTTAATTGCATACTCTGCCCAAACCCTTTGAGAATCCAAAAATTCATTTTCCCAAGTCGTAATATACCGAAATATCGTTGGAATCAACCTTTCTTCTTGGTGTGTCATTCCGGCTCTGAAATGAGTTATTCCTGTATCAGTCTGTTTTGACCACTTCAAATCCGACGTTGGGATTAAAATATGAGATGCGCTAAGCATTCCCAAGCCCCCAAGTTCTTTTGGTGTGTAGAATACGGCGGGAGGGAATCGAGAAGGCATTTTCGAATTGAGACCCATTTTGACTCTATTTTGTATCTTTGTCTCACACTTGACAAGAATATCAAGCAAAGATTCAGTAGCAACCGTGGCTTCTCTGAAATATGCAAAAAGTGATATCAAAGCCGTATTCCACTTTGCTGCCACTTTAGTAAATGTAGCTGAACCCGAAGACATCAATATTTGTCTGATTCTATTCTGAAATTTATCAACCTCTTCCCTTGAGACTTGTAAGTAAGCCTTCGCTGTTTTTTCCTTTGTACTTTGATTAACAAGATCCCATACACCTTCTTGTGAAGAAGAATCTTCAGACATACGGCACTTTGGCAAAATTCTAACTTCAAAACCGCACATGGAGAATAAAAGGTTAGGATTTTCGGGAGAGTACACAGAAGCATATGTGTTCTCCCATTCCATCTTCGTGATCGAGCTTGGAACCCTGCCAGAAATCTCCCAAAACGTTGCCTTACCCAAATTGACATCTGACCTCATGAGTTTCATTCTCGAGTCCTTAGGCCAACATTTATGATTGTTGTAGCCAACGACATTCTCAAAATTTGGGTCCGGGTTTTCCCTTAAAAAATCTTGCACCAAGCCATCCGCGTCTTCCTTATTGAACCTGAAGAAAATGTAAACTTTGTCAAGATATCTGCAGTAAAGCCTGATGGGATTAGCCGTTTCAGTCTTCGCATCTTTAAAGTGAAGGAAGGGATTTGGTTGCTGCACGGGACCAGCTAGCTCGGTGGCACGATCCAATCCTAGGATCAATAAGTCAATTGCCAAACAATAGTACTGATAAATGAAAGAACCAAATTGAAGACCTCTGATCAAACCAAACTGATTCACATGATTCATATCCTTATATGAGAGCGAGACATTGTTCTTTGAAGTAATATAGTCAGCAATGTTTGGATCTGTAATCAATCGAAGGAGCCTATTAAGCATTGTAAAGTCAATATTTTCTGCCACTCTGCTCAAAGATGTTTGAAGCATCACATTGCTTTCGCCCCTTGAAGTGCTCCAAACATCTTCCAAATTGTTCACACCTTGGCACCACTTGTAGACAAGCAAGGGAGGGATTTCATCATCTGACGGCTTTACCCAATTTGGAAAGAGCAGTCGCTTCTCTGCCTCATACCATAAATATTGATCTAAATAAGCATCTGTTATTTTTTCAAGGGGATCAATGGCATAAGTCGGTACAAGATGATCATAGTGATCCATCATTTCCAAACCAACCTCTTTGAAAATTCTTTGAGTAAGCAAGTATTTCTTAATTCTTGCCAAACATTCGTTCGGATTGTCGTAAGCTTGTTCTATCAATGCAAGCTCTTCCCTTTGTGCAGAATTCAACCTAGCATTAGCGTTGTAGCTTTCCTTCAAGTTCTCCAACGCTAAAACCAAGAGCTTTGTATCATGTTTGTATGATATCGGAGGAAAGGGTATTGGGTTGAACTTTCTGCTCTCAAGCCAATTCACCATGGTCTGGAAAATAATAACAGCTTGATCGGGCGAAACGTAAGGACCCTCTTTGGCAAAGTTGTTCTGCCGTTCTTGTTCATTCTTGATCCATAATCTGGTGAGTCTTCCCAAATTCTTTTTTACAACAGTTTTTTCGACCGTAGCTCCACGTCTGATTCTCTCACGGTTGTAATGGGCGATCGCAATCCATCCATCCGCTTTCGCTTTAATGTAGTGCTCAATGATATCTTCGATTGGCTTGGGTAATCCGGGCACCTTCCATGGAATATTGGCTTTCCAGCACCGCCATGCTTCACTTAAATGTTGCAAAATTAAAGCAGACTTGCTTTGTTTCAACCCTTCTGGAATCATGTCTAAGATATCATGCATAACTTGAGCACGTAGTTCGAGATCATAATATGAGTCAATTCTTTGTTTTGTGACTGTTTTGACGACATCATTACTCCTTCTGCCCTCAAATTGTCTTGCTAAAAGGTTTCCTAGCCACCGTTCAAGTAATGGGATTAGTCCTCGAATAAACGACAACCAAACTCTCCAGGCTGGCTGCCAAAACCCACAACCAGGTCCCTTACCTATCTTGTTATTGAAATTCGAGTAAACAACATGTTTGAGGTCTTTGCATGCTCGAATTTGGTGCATAACTTTATACTTATAGCGATAAATTCCTGTCAACTGCCCCAAATGATTCAAAATATAGTAAATGCCGTCTGCTAGCTGAAACGCATCGATGTTACCTATACGAAACTGAACATGAGAATCGACAATGATTTTAATAATGCGCAATAGCTCTCGTATCATATGGAATGCGTTACCAAAGCGAGATTTCTTCCTTTCTTTGGTAGACAAGGTCTTTGTTGGTTTCAAGTTGAAATTGTAATCGAGATGGAGGTATGTTAACCCACGTTTATGAAGTAAAAGATTTAGCATGTTATGACCTTGACGACATATTTGTAAACCGGCCTCAACCCAATCAATGGTTGTCTGCTGGAAATATTTTGTCGCTTTCAAACTCTTGAGAAGATGAACTTTCTTTTGGTTTGCTGCTTTTGAACCACTCTTTGACCCAGGTGGGTTTTTGAGTTCATTCAAAACGTAAGTTTTCAATAGCTTCTGATATGATACACGCACTTTAGTTGGAACATTCGAAGGTGGTCTCTCCTTGTACCATGATTTCACAAGCGCGACATCTTGCGCCCTGATTGTTTTTCCTGAGCGACGGTTGAAAGGATATGGTGCCCACCATAAATCAAGTGCAGCTTTTGCATTATCCGGTTCGATACGTAACTCTTCACCCTCATTGTCTGTGGCCATAAAAGGAGATAGATTTATATTACCGTTGATCTCGTTGATATCAAAATCTAAGAGCTCAGATTCTGCCTTTGTAGTTGAAAATTTGTGAGGAATTATTGGGTTGTATTCTTCGCAGAATAAAAATGCAGAATCAGATGCCTCATCGTCACGGTGAACCACAAAATTGTTTATTGGATCATGGAACCAGCAGGGATGGACATTTTTAACAAATGAATTATACAAGTGCGGATAAGCAATTCGATATTCTGTTCTTATCGGTACTCTGAATATGATGCGATCCAAGGAGTTGAATTCCGTGTAGTCCTCCTTGTCTCGATCGATTTTGAAAAGAGGCTCAAATTTTGGTCCACCAGGGACCACCATATTCAAGCTTTTAGCTGTGAAGAATGCCTCCTTGTTAAACAAGTAGTAGTAGTTCGCATCGGTCACATGAGGAAGTAACGGCTGGGCTAGCTTATAGAGCGTTGCCATAGTAGCTACATCCAAATTCCAACTCTTGTAAGAATCGCCATTGACCACATTTCTGTCTTCGATGAAAGGTTTATCGTCGAAAATCCAATCTATCTGGCTAAAACGAGGATCTTCTTCCAAATCAGGCTGTATGGGTTCTGGGGGCGTAACGTCTTCTATGTTTTCCATCCAGTCTATAGGAGGTTCCTCGTCATCGAAAGGAGGAAAGCGCATTCGCTTGAAGTGTTTCCGATCCCGTTTCTCTCTGCGCATCATTATCCACATGGTAGCCCATTGGGCAGTGTATACTGGCTCGATTACTCGAGGGATTTCATTAACAAAAGTGATGGCACCTGTGATGTGATATAGCACTTTCACTTCCCTGGATGCTTCCCATGGTTGCGGCATGTTCTCAAGAAGCTTTAATATCGCATGTGGCATGTATTTTAAAGAACCCAAGTGTGATCTCTTGTCCGAAGCTACCTTGTTCGATGAGAGATCACCATGGTTGATCATAATTTTTCTCAAATGCTCTGGAGGTAGTTCTGTCTTTATGGGCTGGACCAATCCCCGATTCTGTTTGCCCAGTTTTGCATTTACAAACGAACTGTCTAAATGCTGCTGGGTGGTCATTTTCGCCCTTGTATCCAGCTTCTCTTCTTCATCTGATTTTTTGGAGCTTTCTGTCTTCATCATTTTTGCTGGCCGCTGAATGCCATTCTGCGGTGGCGGAGGTGGTGGTGGGACTCTTACTGGCATTGCAACATGCCTCCCATTCGGAGGAGGTATCCTTGCATTAGGAGGCGGAGGTGGTGGGGGAGGTCCTCTTCTTCCATCTGAGCGATTGCCTTTAGGAGGAGGCGGTGGAGGAGGTAGTTTTGGAGGCATTTCCAGTAGTGTCGAATGTTCCAAAATGTGTGGCCTTGAGATGAAGCTCATCATTCTTAGTGGTAAGTGCAGTAGGCTCGACTATGTGCACACCCTTCCATATTGCTAGTAGATCAGAGATATATCCACTGAAGGCTCTCAAAGAAGAAGCTAGGACGAGTATCCTTAAATGAGGCGAATGGGTTGGATATTTGAGATCAGTAACGTTTAGTTATTATTGATATAACGGATGGGGATGATAAACAAATGATCTTATATATCCTTGAAAAAATAAAAGGTGTGACCTTCCCAACCAACTATAGAGTGGAACAAGTATCAATGCACATATATATGTCTCAATACTCCACAATACTCCTCAACGCTCCTGGATTACCCACAAAATATCATGGGAAGTTGGACTAGTGCTGGCGTTTGTATGCAGTGCATTGGACGATTCTCATTCCTGGAACTACAAAGTTTTGATGAGCAGATACGGCAACAGCAGTACAGTGATGCTTTAGTTTGTATTAATCGATTGCCTTACGGGATTGAGCCTGTGATGAATTTGTATTCCGTTTTCCTTTTTTTTTCGCAACTAGATATTTTTTTGACTGACTCATCCTTTCGTAATGTTTTTGCAAATCTCTACAAATACTTCAAAAGTAGCATGCAGCTTCCTAGATTCTGCCGAAGAAGAAAAAAAAAAAGTCTGGTACAACAAACATCAGAAAGAACATCAGAGTTACAATTCATTTTTTCAAAGTATAGGTGGACAGTAGAGAGTGGTTCATGCTTTTCCAGACGTATTATCTTGGCTCTAATCTGCCCTCTGCAGATATGCGCGCCTTATCCATCAACTTCTTTCCCCAATGAACTACCTGACTTTACTGATTGCTTCAGGGGATACACAGGAGATTGATCTTGGATTCCTTGAGCAGCTCAAACCATTCTGGGAGGCTCTCAAGACACAGAGCGAGAAAGCTGAGAGAGATGGCTTTTCCATAGATCGCTTCGGGGGTATGGTGACCTACGTATGCTCCATGTATGGCGTCGCTACATTCTTTATCGCTATACTCTTGAACCGTACATCCATAATTGCTTCCACACACAGACAAGGAAGGAGCTCCAGACGAAGAAGACGCATCAGTGTGCTATTGGATAGCTTTCTTCTGCAATCAATTGTTCTCAGTTCCATGCGCCTATTGTCATTGGGACTAATGTTAGTACAGGTAAAGAACATATTGACAACATTATGGGTGGTACAGAAAACGAGCAGTCCTGAAACGATATCCCGCTTAACAAAATGGGTGCCCACGCGTTTCTTCGAGTATATCCCAGAGCAACATGTTTCATCGAAGTTCATGAGTATGCCCAGAGATGAAGTGAGATTTGGACCTACATCGGCAATGCTCTGGCCATTTTTCTGTAGCATCTGTTTCTCGCTTTTTACAGAAACATTTTGTTCCGCCATATCAGGATCCAAGCCCCGTATTACGGGAGCTGCTACGCTATTTGAGATCTCAGTAGCTTGCCAAGAAATGAGTTCGGGATTTCTCCCTCTAGGAGTCAAAAAGGTTGCGAAAAGACCATCAGAGTATATCTTGCTAACCTGTCTTCTTGTTCTCGCAGAAAACATTTGGAATCAAGTCATTGGGATCTTTAATAGACCAAATTACCGATTGATCGGTCTGACAATAGCGAACGCACTATTTATATGGTTCTTTGTCTCAACACCAAGCGCAATTTTTAGCTTCCCTTCACCGTTCATTCTTTCATTTGCCATTATTGTCGTTGTTTTGACAGTAATAATGATTGCCCTAGCAATTTTCTTGTTAGCGGTCTTGGCTAAAGCGCAAAATATTGAAGATCTAAATTACGCTAGTTACATATGGAGTGCTGATGACGATTCCGGTTTCTTTGAGAAACACTTAAATGTGTCTTCCTCCCAAGATTTCTTTACTGCATTGATGAACATTGGATTGTTTGCTGTGTCACTGGCGGGCAAATCAAGTTACATTACAGAATATAATGGCATTATCCATGGAAATAGCACGTGGCTAGAAGAAGGCTTATGGGCGAAGGTGAAGGCGCAGTTCAAAGTGGACAACCTATCTTCAAGCTCGAATTTGGTCCAAGACGGTAAGGTCCTTGCTTTTCTCAAGGCAAATAATATGACGGGATATGCAAACATTTTGAACTCACCATTTCCTGGCTTGATAAAAGACTCAGAACTAGCAGTTGACAAATCCAAAAGATTGAGCACTATTAAAATGAGATGCATTTACACCAAAGCGATCTTAGAACGATTCGTGCTGCTAGTATACTCTTTGACAATCAGGTATGCTATTTACAAGTTTACCCCCCAGTGGCTTAAGAAAAAGCTCGGTCATAGCCAAGATGAGATTTCTTTGCTGCAAGAAAATGAGCTCAGTCTACAGAAAAACAAAGCCCCAGCTTTTGTTCGCCCCTTGATGGAATCAAAGAATACAACAGACAAGAATGAGACTTTCAACTTGGAGGGTATTGCAGATGAGACGTTGGCCGAACAGTATGCTGCTATTCTTAAAGAGAAGGAATTGGAAGAGACAGATACCTCTCCCGATTTTATTCTCAATTACGAAGGGGAGCTGGAATCTGATCTCGAATCAGATATAGAGCTGATTGATATAGCTCAGGGTCGAGTGTTAAGAGCCACGAACGTGTCAGATGCATTAGGAGAACTCATGACTCCGGACAGCATGCAAGAGTTGTTGCAAGAAGAGAATCTAGCGATATTACGTCTGCATTTGGAATACGAATCTGGGGGAAGAGGGGTGATGACAAGGTCACAGTATAAAAAAACCTACACATCGAAGATTCAGCAAGATGAATCTACAAAGCTTTTGGATCTCCTTCTCTCCAAAAGAAAACCGCCTACAGAGGATGATAAAAATGGCGAGGAAGATGATGAGGATATTGATCCACGCTTTGCTTGTGTCATTTGCCAGGTTTCACCGAGAGAAATAATCACTTGGCCGTGCAAATGCTTTAGCATCTGCGAAAGTTGTAGATTGAGCTTGGTCTCTAAGGGCATGGAAGGATGCGTGACATGCAGGCGTGATGTTGAAGGTGTGTCGAGGGTATATATTCCTTAACGCTAGGAGAATAATGCTACTTGAATGTACAGACATGTTTGAGTTTTTAGTGTCTTTCAGTATTAAAGAATAGTATAAACTTCCCAAATAGTGGCCAGAAAATTAGCAAACGTACATGCCCAGACCTCGGCTACCCAATAGGGGTGGAACCATGCACGTGATCAAGAACCGGAAGACTAGAAAATATTATGCGATCCGCGAGAAAACCCATTCCTCTCGCAAGTCCCCACCGCGTTTTCCTTCGACTGTTATCCTGGACCTTTATTGTTCCACAACGTATTCTGCCAAAACTCCTGCAAGTCCATGTCTCCTACCGAATCAGATTCCATACCGCAGGCTGCAGAATTGATCAAGACATCCATAGTCCATCAAATAGGATACTACTTTAGTCTTCTAGACAGAGTACCTGGGGGGCTGATAATTTTGAGGTATCTCAAGTCTTCATACAAAGATGATCCTATCCGGTCGCTTTTTGAGTTCAGTCTTTTTGTGTTTGCATTGCACTACTTCTTATCCTCCAAAAAGAAAGAAAACAAGGCGGAATTGGTCAAATTCTCTAAGCGGGAAATCGATGAGCTTGTAGAGGAATGGACACCCGATCCATTGGTTGCTGAAGTCACCGAGTATGAACATTGGAGAGCGGCGGAGAACCATGTGAAAGGCCAGAACTCCGCTCACATTGAACTCGTGCAGAAAGAGGAACTAGGACTCGTCTCTAACTTGTCCAGTCTTGATTTCCTCAACTTGAATTGTGACGACCGCATGAAAGCAGCTGCTAAACAAGTGATTCTGAGCGCAGGTGTTGGAGCGTGTGGTCCCCCAAACTTTTATGGTACCCAGGACGTTCATGTCAGATTGGAGGAAGACCTTGCTCATTACTTGGGCACAGAACAGGCAATTTTATATGGACAAGACTTTGTAACCGCTGGTTCTGTTATTCCAGCATTCTTGAAGCGTGGTGATTTGGCTGTTGTTGACTCAGGTGTGAACTTGGCAATTCAAAAGGCTGTCATTGTTAGCAGATGTGATGTGGAATGGTATGATCACAATGATATGGAACACCTCGAGCAAATCCTTGCTGAGTTGCAACCAATGTTGAACAAGCAGAAACCTTTGAGAAGACGTTTCATAATCACTGAAGGGTTGTTCGCCTACACAGGCGATGTCGCTGACTTGCCTGGGATTGTCGCCTTGAAAAACAAGTATAAGTACAGATTATTCTTGGACGAGACTTTGTCCATCGGAACCCTTGGAGCATTTGGAAGGGGTATAACTGAACACTATGGGATTTCCAGAGATGAGGTTGCCATAACTATCGGATCTATGGCCACGTCTTTTGCTTCCTCGGGTGGATTTTGTGCTGGTGTTAGACCAATGATTCACCATCAGAGAATTAACTCTAACGCTTACGTTTTCAGTGCCTCATTGCCACCTTACTCAGCTAAAGTTGTTTCCGAGGCAATCAAGGTAATAACAGAAAGCTCCAACTCCAAAGGAGAATCTGTGTTAATGGCCACGCTCCACGAAAAAGTTATGTTTGCTCACAAACAGATAACTAATGCATTTCAAGGCTCGAAATTTTTTGAAATCAAATCAGACCCAAGCAGTCCAATTATTCATTTGGGGTTCACTTCCGATTTCAAAGCCAAATTAGACTTGCCCAACTTTTACGGCAACACTGCGTTATTGACTACAGGAAAACCTTCAAGAAAGTTGAATCCATTTAATCATCACTATAACATCGAGTGTTACATTTTGCAAAAAATCATTGATGCACTTCTTGAAAAGCAGCATGCTCTCATAAACAGAACAAGAATTGTCTTCGAGCAAGAATCTTTACCTGTCATCGGCCCTAGATTGTTGATTCACGTTAATGCTGGTTTGTCTAAGGAAGAAATCGGCTCAGCTATATCTGCATTACCAGGAGTTGTGGAGAGCATTTGCTCCACACTTAATGGTCCTGTGGACTTGGTGTCCTTGGAATCTGAGTTGATTGCACGTTGAATATGCTACGATCGAAATTTCTTTCCACCGGGGAAACATATACTCATTAATCACTTTCTCTATATCTAATCTACCCATATAATAAAGAACTATTTGGTCATTCTACTTCTCGCCTCTTTTGCTATAGCTCGTGCCTCTTCAACATCATGCGCGTTACTCAAGTTGAACTCTTTAGCCAATTCATATGCTTCTTCATAATGGCCACTCTCTAAAGCCGATCGTGCCAACCAAAGTCTAGCCTTAGATGTTTCATCGGTGATGCCCCATTCTAGTTCTTGTTCAAAGCACAATTTCATATACTTATATGTTTCCTTTGTTTTGTGCAACTTCTGAGATATAGTTGCTAACTTGTAACATATGTGAGGCTCTACACTCATAAATCCCTCTGAGTTGTCCTCTGTCATCTTGCTTTGACTATCTATAGCTAGAGCTTTTTCAAATGAGTGAAGAGCCTCCTCAAGCTTATCGATCTTTTCAAAACAGTTTCCAATCGCTTGCCACATACGCTTATCCATAGGCTGAAGGTTCGTAGCTCTCTGGTAATAGTATAAGGCGTACAAATGCATGTCTAAAACCTCGTATGCTTGGCCCAATCCGTACCAGGCTCTAAAATCTTTACTGTTGATATCAACAGCCCTACGATAAGATTCAATAGCCGCATGAGAATTCTTCAACTCCACAAATTCGTGTCCCATCAAAGTCCACGCACTGAGACAATTTTTGTTGAGCGTCAAGGCACGTTTGAAGTACATGATGGATTTGTCATGTTCGCCTTTCATGGAGTGATAATTTGCGACAACACAGCAGGTTTCTGACCGATATTTGTCGACTTGAGAAGTAAACTGAGCAAGAAAAGATAGTTTCGATTTCTTCTCCATAACGTATAACATATTGGAGTATGTATCCAAGTCATCTAGACGCATTGGATCCTGAGCAAGGATCTCATCGAATAGCGACTCCGCAAGATAGTAGTCCAACCTGTGATACGCAAATAAGAATTTTTGCACCTTGAGAAACATGAAATTCGGAAAGATCTCCGACAAGGCCACGAGTTGATCATTGAAGTTGTCCAGCTGCTGATAAAACTCTTGCAAAAGCACAAGTTCAAACATACGAAACATGATACTAGAAGAGAACAGGGAATCCGAAATCTTCGCATGCTCAATGAAATCTTTTGCTTCATCATACTTTGCAAAAGTGGACAATAATTCTTGCCAGCAGCTCCAATTATAAGGGAACAAAGTGAGAGATCGAAGAAGGCTTTTCCTAGCCAAATCCGTCTTCTTCCTTTTGTTGGAGATGAGTCCAACAAGATAATATAGAAATGCATTGGGTTTACCTCCTTCATTGTAATACGCTTCAGCTTCTTCGACAATGGTGCTCAATCTTCCATTTAGACCATCCACAAGATCTCTCAGAGGAGTTTCAGGATCTCTATTATGTGTACCACCTAATGGTCGAGCTGGCAAACTTTTTGGCTGTCCAAAACTGAGCATTCCTCCTGTATCCTCGGTGGCCCGTTTATCTATACTGATGTAAATTGAGTATAGGCGTAAAAATAGTGCATTTCCACTAACACAATTCCGCAACGTATACGCTGCACGGTCAAACTCCTTACAATTGAAGTACGTTCGTGCAAGCATAAAGTTAAACTGGTCTTTTCTCTCATCTTCATCAAGCGCTATAGGTGGGAAATCAAAAGGTTCTGAAATTGGCGCTAGCCCGTTGAGTGCTTCGGTGCACCATTTAGCAGCATGAACTAAACAAATATTGGAAAGAACCTGAGACGCATTGTAGAGCTCAAGACGTAAGCCGACCAAGTCTGTCATTTTGCTAAACTTCTGGTGGTATCAATTGTTTGGGTCTTCTCCTACATACATCCGCGCATCTGCGAATTAATCTCACATAGTGTTTTAGTTGGTTTCATTCTACCAACCATGGTCCAAAATTCCAAAGAGGTCTCGTCGTTGAGGGAGTCTTCAGCAAAAGCCAAAGCAGCATGTGATTCTCTTACAAAACTTCTTAAGATTGCACGCCTAATCAGTAACGGCCAAGATGTGGATACTACTGAGTTGAAAATGGCCCAGAAACAAGCACTTTTGGATTCTTTTAAGGTGAAGAAACTACACCGAGACCACAAGGAATGGGAAAACGCAACGAAGGAACAGTTTGTTGAAAAAGAGATCAAAGCTTACAATAGAAAATATGCTCAAATTTCTCGTCTCCATTCAGCCAATACCATCTTAGAGAGTAAATATGCCGAGCTTCGAAAGTCCGTTCAGCTTCCCAAATTTCATTTCTCAATCCAGACACTTGAACAATTTGAAGGTGGGAAGCTCCTTCAGTATCTTAAAAAAGATTCTGCGGGCAACTACCCACGTAAAGTTCAAGTGAGCGAAATCTTCTCGCTCGATAGAAATTCAGTGCTCCCAAATCCAGAGTTTGCCGAATTTAATAAGCTCGTGAACTTGGAATATCGTCTCCGAATGCGTATGCAAATCAAATATGAAGTTTTACTCCGCGTGAAATCACACTTGACGGCCAAGAACAGCCAGTGGTCTGCCAGAGACTCCCTGTTAAACCAGTTTATCACGAGGGATCTCGCTAAAATGATCGCAGAGGTGGAAAAAATTAAGACGAGCGAGTACGAAGATTTGAAATACTACGAGGATGACTTTGACATGGAGAGCGAGGAGCACTTGGAAGAAAGCCGATCGAATGACGAACTTGAGGGGGACATGGAGCCCGATGCAGAGCATAGAGGTGACGGTGAACTCGATAATAATCATGAAGAGTTTGAAGGAGAGCATGTACCAGAAGCTGAAGGAGAGCATGTACCAGAAGTTGAAGAAGAATCGAAGCCAGATGAGAGGCTATATGAGGCAGAAGCAGAATCGCCAAAAGACGAGGAAGCCACAGATGAACAGAGTAGGCACATAGAAGGGGACGGAGAGGCAGAAATATCACAACCGAGTGACGCAGAGAAACCAATGCCTGAGAGACATTTGCAAGATGATGAAATGATACTTGATTAGAACTAAAACACATACACATACAGAGCATTAACCCGTACTATCCATTAATATACACTTAGGAGGACTTTGAAGCAGCAGCCGCATCAGGCTCACCCTGGCAAATGTACTTGAAAACTTGCGCAGGACTGTCACCTAAGGAAGTTCTGTAGTGGACAATTCTTAGGAGTTGATAACCAGCAACACCGCCAAGGAAAAAGTTGACACTGGCCAACAAGTAGTTTTTAGGCTTAATCACGAAGCCAGCCCACCTTGTCCAAATAGCACCGGTGCAAAACAAAGCTGCTTGTTGAGTACCAGAGATTTTCTCCACAGGCCGTTGGATATCATTGAGACCAGCAATAACCAAACTCCACTTCAAGACTGGAGCCCAGAAATGGACGGTTCTGGGACCGGTTTCGGAATTGAGGAAGCGCTGAAACTTTGATGCGTGTTGTGCGGAGGCAGCCATGTTCTATGTTTTAGTCGAGTTCGGGAGATAAAGAAGGTCTTTTTTTCCCGTGAGCTCTATGTAGGTTCGGGTGCCTCGCACCCATTTTTTCTGTCATACAAAGTACGCGCACAAAAAAAAAGGTGGGGTTTTCCCAAAGGTAAGCGCAAAAAACCAGTGCTTGTGGATTTGCTTTTGCGAATTCATTTCACGATTACACGAAAGATGATGTTAGTCTTAACGCGAAATGATCTCTTCGTAGAAGATAGTTGCCAGGGATATCCATGATTGCTTCTTACAAACCTTTGGAAGGCATTTTTATTGTCAATTTCCTTATAAGAGCATTGCAGCAAAGTGGGGTAGTAGCTCTCGGACTTGTACTATTGGCTCTTACACTAAAGATATCGATTTGGAGGTATTTTACTTTTCTCTAAAAGTCATTTAAATGAATGCCTTAATCCTTCTGTCTATATATACGATCCTTGTTTGCACAAGTTGTAGAATACGCTATTTTCATCTTGCAAAAGATTAGCAGGAGTATCAAACTCAGACACTTGCCCTTGGTCAAGAGCCAAGATACGGTCACTATCCATAACGGTATCGAGCCGGTGTGCAATGGTGATAATGGTTTTGTCTTTGAACTCTTTTCGGATTGTAGCTTGAATGATTTTATCAGTTTGAACGTCCACTGCAGCTGTCGCTTCATCAAGCATCAATATTTTGGATGTGCTAAGAAGAGCTCGGCCTAGACACATCAACTGTCGCTGGCCCGCTGAGAAATTGCACCCACTTTCACTAACCCTGCTTTCCAAACCAAGATTTCCGTGAATATTTCTTACAAATTCGGCAAGACTGCAATGTTCAAGAGCTCTCCAAAGCTGTTCGTCCGTAAATTCACCGAAGGGATCTAGGTTCTGTCTGATTGTCCCTTCAAATAAATGTGCATCTTGAGGGATAATACTCAAGTTGTGACGAAGATCAAATAGCCTCAAGTGAGAAATATCTAGCTCGTCAATTTCAATACGCCCTTGTATCGCAGGTAGTATTCGGAAGAGAGCAACAACCAAGCTGCTTTTACCTGCTCCAGTGCGCCCAACCACACCAACTTTTTCACCGGATTTGATGGATATCGTTACATCTCTCAAAACGGGGTTCATGTCTTTCGCATAGCGAGTGGAGTAATTCTCCAACCTGACTTCACCTCTAGATGGCCATTTGTCTGGCAACTCAAGAAACTCGCCATTTTCGTCTTCTTCCATAGGAAGCTCGCAATACTCGAAACACCTCTCCACCGACACAATGTTTGCCTCCACCTCCGCTGACATACGGACCATCATCCGCATTGATGTTGTAACTTGCAAAGCATAACTCATCACAAAACCTGCCATACTAGCACTTATAGGATGAGCTGTGGTGCTTTTATAAATGAGCATAGAGGACGAGCTCCATACAATTATTGACCCAATGAGTTGCAATCTTGCCGAAAGCCATCTGTTGATAGATCTCAACATAAATAAACTCTTGATGTTGAAATCAACATTAGCATTATTCCGGTATGAAAAACGTTCCTCTTGGCGGTATGCTCTGATAGTGTCTACTCCAGTCAAGCTTTCTTGAAAATGAGCAAAAATTGGAGAGCGTGAAATGGAAACCAACCTTTTAAGTTCTCTTTGGACACTTATGTAGTACTTTTGGTAGTACCCATAAATGAAAAACAAGACTACAGCAACGAATGCGAATGGAGGAATCGCTGTTCCAACGACAATGAAGGTCATGATTGTCTTTAATGCAACTCCCATGAAGGAATTAAAGGAGCGAGGAAGGGCATCATCAACCTTATTTATATCATTGCTGAAGCGGTTCATAATCCGCCCAACAGGCGTGCGCTCGAAAAAACTCATCGGTGCTTTCATAAGTCGCCGTGCCATCCCATCATGAACAACCTGACCTCCTCTGATACCTAAATGTATCCAAAAAATGACTCCCTTGCATAAATTCAAAATACTGGTACTGAAGCCGAGGACAGCATAAATGGCAATGTATTTGAGGGCACCCTTGTTATCACCAAAAGCAGAGTTTCTGTCAGCCCATTTCTTCAAGGAGTAATTACTTAGCACTGACGCCAAAGTAGCTGCAACGTTGACCACAAGCCATACACACGTCCAAATCAAGGAGCACGCCTTGATATACTGCCAATACACTTTCCACTTCACCTTTCCTTTAGCTGAGATTTCTGCTGTTGGCTGGGATCTGCTGCTTACATTTTTCTTGAAAGGATTCCAGTCAAATGTTGCCACGCTAGCTTTCCTTGGAAATTCTTTCCGTAAAGTGGGCGATGAAACACACGTCTCTGTAGATTCATGATCACTGTTTTCTATTGGCGGACTCATAGTTCGGCTCCGCGAATAATCTAAATGACCCGACTCCTGTAAGAGTTGGTTGAGTTTGGGAAGATCTTGATTGTGGACAGCTTCGCTGTAGCTTCCGGCCTCAACAATTGAGCCACTCTCAAAGAGATAAATTTTATCTGCCCGCGAAAGGACACCAATATTGTTGGTAGCAAGGATCACTGTGTTTCCAGCAAGCAAACCCGTACGACTCAAAACTTTGGATACAATGCTTTTACCAACGTGACTATCAACAGCACTCAAAACATCATCAAGAAGATAGATATCAGCCCGAGAATAAACTGCCCTTGCCAACGCTAAACGAGCCTTTTGTCCCCCAGAAAGTGTTATTCCCTTCTCTCCGACTTGCGTAGCATCTCCATCTGGGAGTACATTAAGATCAGGTAAAAGTTCACAAGCATCAATAGTTTTATTGTAGTAGTCCTCATCATAGCGGAAACCAAAAAGAATGTTATCTTTCACAGAGGCGTTCATAATCCATGGATTTTGAGAGCAATATGCAATAGTACCTCCAAGCTCTATAGGTGCAGCTTTCGTGAATGGATTATGAGCATCTACAGCATCGAGCTGACCGATGATTGCAGATAAGAGGGACGATTTACCGGAACCAACCTTGCCAACGGCGCAAATAAAGTCACCTTTTTTAACCTCAATATTGATGTCTTTAAGAGCATATCTTATTGGTGAGAAGTCCATATCCTCCCTGATCTCTGTAATATTCTCAACAGGCCTATTCCACACAAAGGAGATTCTCTTCATCCGTAAAGCTTCACTATCTTCACCTGACACAAACTTCACCAATTTATCATCTACTTCCTCCTCAAGTAGGAAATCAGAAATTCTGTCTAATGCAACCGAAGCTTCAGTCATATAATTAATCAACATTGGAAATGAAAGGATAGGCCGTGAAAGAAGGTTAAGTAAACTGAGGGCAGGGAAGACAATTTCTGATGTTAAAGGTACACTTTCAAAACAAACAAAAGCACTAAAGGTGGCTAACGTTACCATAAATGGCAAAGATACCCATATTAAATTTGCCACTTGATTGATGATTCTAATCTTCTTCAAGTTCTTAAGCTCTTTGTTGTTTCTGGCATCAAGTAGCCTATTGAGCATAGGAATTTCCCATGAATATAATTTGAGCGATTTCATAGATACGAGGATCTCATTGGTAATATTATTCCGGTAATCTTTTAATTTCATTTGAAGTTTGTTCAAACGTTTCAGAAATCTCACAATTACCGTATTAATGGGCATTATGACAATGATGGCCACAACACCTGCAAGAGAAGCCTTGCCCAATAATTGCCACAAAGAGTAAATGCATATGAACAATTCCGTGGGCGCAATGATGAGCGTTCCAATTTCTTGAGCACAAGTCTGAATACGAGGTGTGTCAATTGAAATCAAGTTCACTATGTCACCTGTCGATCTTTCAGATCTTGCATTTGTAGATAGCCGCAAACTCTTCCTGAAAATGAGTGATGTGAGAGAAGACCGGCAACCCAAGCCCACTTCAAGAACTTTTAGCATGTACTGATTACTCAACGCTGTTTGAATGATGGTAACAGCAAACATACTTGCTGATATCAAAGCACCTTTCAAGACAGGGTTGTCCTGCGGATTCTCAAGTTTATCACCAATGAAAATAATGAGCAATCTCAAAAGCTGAGGCTGAACAAAACCAAGTAAGGAATCAGCAGCATCGTACAAAAGGCAGGAGAGCATAAGAGGACCAAAAGCTTTAAGAAGCGATCCGGCTAGGTGCGCCTTTGACTTTTTTCCTTCTACACCGCCCCAATGTAACTGCAATTTTTGAGTGAAGTCTTCAGTAGCAAAACCTGAGATTTCAGGTAGATCATCAACTTCCAAAGTTTGTTTCTTGTAAGAGTTAGTGATCAAATTATTCATCCACAGGAAAGTGATTCTATCAATAAAGTTTGGCTGGTGAAGAGAAGCAACGAGAGTTTCGGAAGTGTGATAATGTATCAAGAGCTCATGTGTAGGCCGCCATGACTTCTTGGAATACTCCAAAATAAAGATGGATATAGAAGTAATTGAAGCCAACAACTCAAAGCTTGGTGCTTTGGAATTGAGCAAAACCGGCCATTGAGTAGAAGAATCTTGGAAATAGAGCACTAGTTCGAGAATTGCCATCACCGGCCAGAAGCAAAGTAAAGAGCCCAGAGGAATGGTCACGCGAGTAGGTTCAATAACATGTAACGGAGTTACTATGGTGGCGGATACAAGAGCCAATGTCCCAAAGGGAATGAGCTTGTGGTCCGCATACCTTTCTACTACCGAGATGAGGCTAAACAACAGACACACGAGAAGTGTGTGGAGAAACACCAAGCTGCATCGAAACCAATGAAAAAAGCCCGTACTCTTCGCCGAGAGGTTGCCATAAACAGGCTTTTTCCAAGTGCTATAGAGCTGGACTGCTCCAGAGACGCCAATCACTGCAGAAATGAGCCACACGAGAGCCGTGAGGAAACAGGGATTAAAAGCATTTTCTGCTGTCGGTACAAGGGGATGCAAAAATGCCGTCGCTCCACATACTAGAGGTTTTCTCGGGTATGTCATGGACTTGGAGATATCGGCTTGGTTGAGTCACGTGTACTTAACCTAGAATATTATGATTGCCCTGTGTGCGAAGAAGAAAAGATGTTGAGGTATCGCGAACTTGTAAAAAAAAAGTGGACAGCACCTCAGACTTAAGGGGATAGTAGATGCACCAATAAGCAAGTAAACAAAACAAGCAACTACAAAAGCCCCGGAGGAGACGAAAGAAACAAAATGAGCGGAGTAGAAAAGAATAAAAGAAAATAAAGAAGAGAACTCAGGTTTTTAATGTGCATGAACCCAGATCAAGCAATAACAACGTTCCGAGTTTTCCTTCATTTGACAGTCAACAAAAACCCAGTGTAAATCTGGGGAAGGTAATACTGCAGAGTGCTCGGGTAACGTACGGTAAAATGAAACACACATGGGCTAATTCGGAACGTATGAATATGGATTGGATTACACACAATATGTGGTTTTACACCTAGTTACGCCAACCCCACAAAACTATGTAATCGAGAGGGGTCCAACAGTTTCTATATTTCTAGAAAAGCACATCCGTACGAGCGAAGGAAAGAAAACAATCCGAGGGTTAGATGCAGATGTAAGCTTCCGGAGGTCGGCTCCGACGACACGCAGCCAATGAAAGAAGCGTAATTCGCGGTGCCGGAGTTCAAAAATCTGGAGAACACAAGGTAATACCGAGGGCTAAGGTAGAAATCTTTTCCTGAGAGATGAAAAGGAGAATAGTGGTCGATTTCCGGATATTTGATTTTTCTGAAAGCTGCAACAGTAACCAACAGCAAGTAAGAAGTCGGCAAGGCCTTCTCAAATAGCAGATATTGCTAGCACTAGTCTCGTTTATGACAATAGGACCACCGGAGATGGCATATTGGCCAAGTATGTGCCCTCGGAACTCATTACAAATTTCCTCGCGTTCATTGGCTATGGCCCACCGGTGTTCTTTATGGCCAGGGAGTATATAAATGCCAATTCGCCCATCAGCGCCTGGTGAATTTTTTTTTTCTTCTCAACCCTTCGCCAAAACAAGCATGTTGTCTGCTTCTAGAAGAACTGCTGCCAAGGTTCCACGCTCCATTCGTGGTCTTGCCACATCTGGTCTTACCAGAGACTCCAAGGTGCACCAAAACTTGTTGGAGGATTTTTCTTACATCCAATACAAAAAGCACTTGGAAAACGTTAACATCGTCAAGCAAAGATTGAACAGACCTTTAACTTACGCTGAAAAGTTGTTGTACGGTCACTTGGACAACCCACACGAACAAGAGATTGAAAGAGGTGTCTCCTACTTGAAGTTGAGACCAGACAGAGTTGCCTGTCAAGATGCCACCGCTCAAATGGCCATTTTGCAATTCATGTCTGCTGGTATGCCTCAAGTTGCCACTCCTTCAACCGTGCACTGTGACCACTTGATTCAAGCCCAAGTTGGTGGTGTCAAGGATTTGGCTAGAGCCATTGACTTGAACAAGGAAGTTTACGACTTCTTGGCTTCTGCCTGTGCCAAGTACAACTTGGGTTTCTGGAAGCCAGGTTCCGGTATTATTCACCAGATCGTCTTGGAAAACTACGCTTTCCCAGGTGCTTTGTTGATTGGTACTGACTCTCACACTCCAAACGCTGGTGGTTTGGGTCAATTGGCTATTGGTGTTGGTGGTGCTGATGCCGTCGACGTTATGGCCAACTTGCCATGGGAATTGAAGGCTCCAAAGATTATCGGTGTCAAGTTGACCGGTAGAATGTCGGGCTGGACTTCTCCAAAGGATATCATCTTGAAGTTGGCTGGTATCACCACCGTCAAGGGTGGTACTGGTGCTATTGTCGAGTACTTCGGTGACGGTGTCAGCACCTTCTCTTGTACTGGTATGGGTACTATCTGTAACATGGGTGCCGAAATCGGTGCTACCACCTCTGTTTTCCCATTCAACAACTCTATGGTTGACTACTTGAATGCTACCGGTAGATCTGAGATTGCCGAGTTCGCCAAGCTTTACCAAAAGGACTTCTTGGCTGCTGATGAAGGTTGTGAGTACGACCAAATCATTGAAATTGACTTGAACACTTTGGAACCTCACGTCAACGGTCCATTCACCCCAGATTTGGCTACCCCAGTTTCTAAGATGAAGGAAACCGCTATTGCTAACGGCTGGCCTTTGGAAGTTAAGGTTGGTTTGATTGGTTCTTGTACCAACTCCTCTTATGAGGACATGACCAGAGCTGCTTCTATCATTGAAGATGCTGCTACCCACGGCTTGAAGTCTAAGTCTATCTTCACCATCTCTCCAGGTTCCGAACAAGTCAGAGCCACCATTGCTAGAGACGGTCAATTGAAGACTTTCGAGGACTTTGGCGGTGTCGTCATGGCCAATGCTTGTGGTCCATGTATCGGTCAATGGGACAGACGCGACATTAAGAAGGGAGAGAAGAACACCATTGTTTCTTCTTTCAACAGAAACTTCACCTCCAGAAACGATGGTAACCCTGCTACCCACGCTTTCGTTGCCTCTCCAGAGATGGTTACCGCTTACGCTATCTCTGGTGACTTGGGCTTCAACCCAATCACTGACACCTTGAAGGATGCTGAGGGCAAAGAATTCAAGTTGGCTGAGCCACACGGAGTTGGTTTGCCTCCAAGAGGTTACGACAAGGGTGAGGACACCTACCAAGCTCCTCCAGCCGACAGAGCTAGTGTCGAAGTTGTCATTTCTCCAACCTCCGACAGATTGCAACGTTTGACTCCATTCAAGCCATGGGATGGTAAGGATGCTTTGAGAATGCCAATCTTGATTAAGGCTGTTGGTAAGACCACCACTGACCACATTTCGATGGCCGGTCCATGGTTGAAATACCGTGGCCACTTGGAGAACATCTCCAACAACTACATGATTGGTGCCACCAACGCAGAAAACGGTGAAGCCAACAACGTCAAGAACCACTACACTGGTGTCTACTCTGGTGTTCCAGACACTGCTGCTGCTTACAGAGACGCTGGCCACAAGTGGGTTGTCATTGGTGACGAGAACTTTGGTGAAGGTTCTTCCAGAGAGCATGCTGCCTTGGAGCCAAGATTCTTGGGTGGTTTCGCTATCATCACTAAATCTTTTGCTCGTATCCATGAGACAAACTTGAAGAAGCAAGGTTTGTTGCCATTGAACTTCGTCAATGTTGCTGACTACGACAAGATCAACCCAGACGACGAGATCGACATTCTCGGCTTGACCGAGCTTGCCCCAGGTAAGAACCTTATCATGAGAGTTCACCCAAAGAACGGCGAAGCTTGGGACTGCGAGTTGTCTCACACTTACAACTCTGAACAAATTGAATGGTTCAAGTACGGTTCTGCTTTGAACAAGATGGCTGCCGCCCACTCTAACTAAGTATATAGTTGGATTTCTAAGTAATGTGGTCCACGATATAATTTATTGCTTATTCATTTGATCTGCATCCTGTAGAAGAAACGTGCGCACTAATCCAAACTTAAACTGGTAATGGAAGCAGCAACGATGGATTCATTATTCAACGCAGCATATCTATTGGAGCATAACACGATCACTACCAATCGTTAAAAAAGATAAATTCAAGATGAATAGGATAAAAAAAGAAAGCCCGACGCGGGGGTCGAACCCGCAACCTTGAGATTAAAAGTCTCACGCTCTAGCCATTGAGCTAGCCAGGCTGTTTTCGGAGGAAATTGTAATGAGAAAAGTATAGCAGACGCCACAATGTATTTGACTGATAGTAGTGCAACATCCATTCCATTCTGTGAAGTTGTTGATTCAGAATTGCTACCAAAAAACTATTTCTGTTTATGGATCCCTGGATCTCGCAGTGCATTAGTCATTGATATGCGCAACCAAGAAAAACGATATTGTTATATGCAATGCAATCTTATTGGCGAACCACTGGCAAAATTAGCGAAATTTTCCACTTTAATTGGTCATTAGCACTTTCTTCTTCTCAACATGGCGCAAGAATTGACACACCCTTCTATCAAAGACGGCTGGTTTGCTGAGGTTTCAGACACCATGTGGCCTGGATCGGCCATGTCCTTGAAAGTTCAAGAGGTTTTGTATGCTGGTAAGTCCAAGTACCAGGATGTTTTGGTTTTCAAGTCCACAAACTGGGGCAATGTCTTGGTTTTGGACAACTGTATTCAGGTTACAGAGAGAGATGAATACTCTTACCAGGAGATGATCACTCACTTGGCCATGAACTCGCACCCAAACCCAAAGAAGGCTTTGGTTATTGGAGGTGGAGACGGAGGTGTTTTGAGAGAAATCTTGAAGCACTCCTCTATCGAGGAAGCTTGGTTGTGTGACATTGACGAGACTGTCATTGAGGTTTCCAAGAAGTACTTGCCAAACATGGCAAAGGCTTACAACGACCCAAGAACCAAGGTGCACATTGGTGACGGTTTTAAGTTTTTGGAGGACTACAAGAACACTTTTGACGTGATCATTACCGACTCGTCTGACCCGGAAGGTCCAGCAGAGTCTCTCTTCCAAAAGCCTTACTTTGAGTTGTTGAAGGGTGCTTTGACTGAGAAGGGTGTTATCACCACCCAGGCAGAAAGTATCTGGTTGCACATGGACATTATCTCCAAATTGAAGAAGGACTGCCAACAGATTTTCCCTGTGGCTGAATACGCTTACACCTCGATTCCAACTTACCCCTCCGGTACTATTGGATTCATGGTTTGTAGCAAGGACGAGTCCGCTAATGTCAAGAAGCCATTGAGATTCGAGTGGGACGACAAATTTGTCGACGAGAACTTGAAATACTACAATGCCCAAGTGCACGAGGCTTCCTTCGTGTTGCCACAATGGGCTGACAAAATTTTGAACAAAGACCAATGACATCACCATCAATTTCATAAAGCCTTTTGAGCTTGCACGAATTTGATGATTTATGATTGTACGGTAATTGGTTTCAGGTTTATAGAATAGAGTAGAGAGGGTTCACAGGTGAAGTCCGGAACCATGTCTTTGTTCAACCACATGTAGTTATTTGGTGCACTCCAGTTTCCAAGTATGGTATACCGATGGACTACTAGGTACGAACCTTAAATGGACGTTGGTAAGCAATTATCAACTCATTCGAAATTCTTACCTATTCTATTCATCTTGTCTTTCATTTCAGTTAGGTAGGCCGGTATCAATGTGCAAGATAAAGGATTACCCCAAGTGATGGAACCGGCACATAAGAATACCGTTTGCCTTCTTATCATGAACAGAGGGCTTTCAGAAGAACAAAGGAGGCGTATCGTATGTCAGTCAAATTTTCATTGATCTTCCAGTTACTAACTAATAGGACGAGAACCGCAAAAAAGCCTTGGAGAGACTCAAATTACGCAGAGGAGCCAGCCCAATAGTTGCTCAAGAGAAGCCAGATGTCTCACTATTGAAGGAGAAGGTTGCATCTTCTGTAGCAGCACAGCCAGCACCAAAAGACATTCCCATATTGCCTCGTGTTGAACTTACTGCAGAGCAAAAGAAGCGAATAGATCAAAATCGACAGCGGGCGCTTGAGTTACAGAAAGAAAGACAAAAGAACAGAAGAGATGCGTCGCGACCTGAAGCGGCTATTCCGGTGACAGAACAAGAGAGAAAACGTTTCAAGAACGAGCGGCCCTCGATCCAAAAGAAAGATTACATTGAGTATGATTTTTCGACAATGAAGGATAGCAAAGGTGGGTTTTTGGATGATAATGATAAGTTCGGGCTTCAAGGCCCGGAAGAAGAGCTGCAAACGCTCAAAGACTGGAAAGAAAAGCAGAAGCAGGACCATATAGTCAAGGACTTGGCACCACCTTTGGATTTAGCCAACGCTCCAAAGTGTTTTGAATGCGGATCGCTCGAAATCGATCCAAACCTCTTCACTAACTTCGGCGCGCGTGTGTGCCGCCGCTGCATGCGAGAGAAACAAGACAAGTATGCTTTGCTAACAAAAACTGAATGCAGAGAGGACTATTTACTTACAGACCCAGAGCTTCGAGACACGTCGCTTTTGAAACGTATTGAGAAGCCAAATCCTCATGGCTTTCTGCGCATGCAATTGTTTCTACGGTACCAGGTGGAAGAGGTTGCGTGGAAAAAATGGGGGTCGTCCGAGGGACTCGACGCCGAGTGGGAAAAAAGAGAGCGGGTGCGGCTCGAGCGGAAAGAAAAACGCTACCGCGAGAAAATGAAGGAAATGCGCAAAAAGACTCGGGCGGAGGAATACACGCGAAAATTGCGTAACGGCGAATCTTTAGGTGAGCGGCACGAACATCTGTGGTCAGCGCCATTGGCTGTTGGCGACAACGAAAAAATGGTGAGAAGACGTTGCATAGATTGCGGAATCGAAACGGAAGAAATTATTATATAGCAAAACGAGATTAATGTCACCTGAAAAGAATGGCTTAGGGTGTAATATCTATTAAATGCTGTTGAGTTATATTACAGTGTTTCCTGGTGCAAAGTTAGATGTCCATAATTGGGCGAAAAGTGTGGAAGCCACTAGTGCAGAGGATGAAAAGTACTAGATACGAAGGTATTCATTTTTACGAGACATTCACCATCACGTCCAGGTTTCGAATACAACTTCCTTAATGGTACAATGAATCACTGGATTGAGCTTCTCATTGAGCTGCTTCTTTAATCGATCTTACTTCTGAATACCGTATCAGTGCTACTTGTACCCCCAGAGCATTTGTGAGATAATCTCGTTGAATGATTATCTAATGCTGAATATCTTCATTTGATTTCAATGCTTCTATCGAAATACGTGGTATGGTCGGAATTGATTAATAAAACGACATAAGTAAGACTGAACTACCAACCCTGGATTGCAATTTCTTCCCAGATACAGTCAATCCGTAACATCAACTGGCGAAGTCTCATAGGTGCAAGAGACGTCATGAAGACTGGTGCGCGACTTATAATGGAACAGAAATTGGATAATACGAATTCTTAGGAATCTTTTAAATCCCTTTAATCACTTGGATTACTCAATAGTATTTAATTGAATAGACAATAGATCAGCAAAGATATTGTTCTTTGTTTTCTGTTGATGTTTAATTTCCTTAAGATGTGAACTACATATCTAGTGGGTGCGAAATTGGAAAGCGAATGAGCACATGTTTCTCGCGTGTTCTATGGACAACGCCTACATTGATAACTACGCGAATTCACCCCATGGCACGCTCTACTCATTAACTTAAAGGCTAGCGTGGAAAAAAACGGACATTCCATGGTCGTGCACGACCCAAATCGGGCCCATGGAAGGCCATGGAAACTTCGCGTAACACGCACACTCGTCCATTTTTGCAACTATATAATCGCCAACTTTCTCACTCAGGATTTCTTTTCCTTTTCAACTTAGCAAAATCTAATTTACTCAAGATGTCCGACACTAAGGTTGAAACCCATGAGTTTACCGCTGAGATTTCTCAGTTGATGTCTTTGATCATCAACACTGTCTACTCCAACAAGGAAATTTTCTTGAGAGAGTTGATTTCCAATGCTTCCGATGCTTTGGACAAGATTAGATACGAGGCTTTGTCTGACCCATCCAAGTTGGAGACTGAGCCAGAGTTGTTCATTAGACTCACTCCAAAGCCAGAACAAAAGGTTTTGGAAATTAGAGATTCTGGTATTGGTATGACCAAGGCTGACTTGATCAACAACTTGGGTACCATTGCCAAGTCTGGTACCAAGGCTTTTATGGAAGCTTTGTCTGCCGGTGCCGATGTTTCCATGATTGGTCAATTCGGTGTTGGTTTCTACTCTTTGTTCTTGGTTGCTGACCACGTTCAAGTGATCTCCAAGCACAACGACGATGAACAATATGTTTGGGAATCCAATGCCGGTGGTAAGTTCACCATCACTTTGGATGAGACCAACGAAAGAATCAAGCGTGGTTCTATCATTAGATTGTTCTTGAAGGAGGACCAATTGGAATACTTGGAGGAGAAGAGAATCAAGGAAGTCGTCAAGAGACACTCCGAATTCGTCTCCTACCCAATTCAATTGGTTGTTACCAAGGAAGTCGAAAAGGAAGTCCCAGTTGAAGAGGAGGAAGAAGCTAAGGATGAAGAAGACAAGAAGCCAAAGTTAGAAGAAGTTGAAGACGAGGAAGGCGAGAAGAAGGAAAAGACTAAGAAGGTCACTGAAAAGGTCACTGAGACTGAAGAATTGAACAAGACCAAGCCATTATGGACTAGAGCCCCATCTGACGTTACCCAAGAGGAGTACAACGCCTTCTACAAGTCCATCTCTAACGACTGGGAAGACCCATTGGCCGTCAAGCACTTCTCTGTTGAAGGTCAATTGGAATTCAAGGCTATCTTGTTTATTCCAAAGAGAGCTCCATTCGACGCTTTCGAGTCCAAGAAGAAGAACAACATCAAGTTGTACGTTCGTCGTGTCTTCATCACCGATGAGGCTGAAGAGTTGATCCCAGAATGGTGCTCTTTCGTCAAGGGTGTTGTTGACTCTGAGGACTTGCCATTGAACTTGTCCAGAGAAATGTTGCAACAAAACAAGATCATGAAGGTCATCAAGAAGAACATTGTTAAGAAGTTGATTGAGACTTTCAACGAAATTGCTGAGGACCAAGAGCAATTCGAGAAGTTCTACACTGCCTTTGCCAAGAACATCAAGTTGGGTATCCACGAGGACCAACAAAACAGACCAGCTTTGGCTAAGTTGTTGAGATACTACTCCACCAAGTCTACTGAGGAATACACCTCCTTGTCTGACTACGTTACCCGTATGCCAGAGCACCAAAAGAACATTTACTACATCACTGGTGAATCTATCAAGGCTGTTGAGAAGTCTCCATTCTTGGATGCTTTGAAGGCTAAGAACTTCGAAGTTTTGTTCTTGGTTGACCCAATTGACGAATACGCCATGACTCAATTGAAGGAATTCGAAGACAAGAAGTTGGTTGACATTACCAAGGACTTCGAGTTGGAGGAGACCGAGGAAGAGAAGAAGCAAAGAGAGAAGGAGATTGAGGAGTTTGAGCCATTGACCAAGGCTTTGAAGGAAATCTTGGGTGACCAAGTTGAGAAGGTTGTCGTCTCCCACAAGTTGGTTGACGCTCCAGCTGCCATCAGAACTGGTCAATTCGGCTGGTCCGCTAACATGGAAAGAATCATGAAGGCTCAAGCTTTGAGAGACACCACCATGTCCTCTTACATGTCTTCCAAGAAGACTTTCGAAATCTCTCCAAAGTCTCCTATCATCAAGGAGTTGAAGAAGAAGGTCGAGGCTGATGGTGCTGAGGACAAGACCGTTAAGGACTTGACCACCTTGTTGTATGAGACTGCTTTGCTTACCTCTGGTTTCTCCTTGGAAGAGCCATCTTCTTTCGCTGGTAGAATTAACAGATTGATTTCTTTGGGTTTGAACATCGAGGAGGATGACGAGGTTGAGGCTGAGGTCGGTGCTACCTCTACTGCTTCTACTGACGAGCCAGCTGTTGAGTCCGCTATGGAGGAGGTTGACTAAACGAAGTTATGTATTTTAATATTTGCGAGCCTAATAAGAAAACTGGATACGAAGAATAAGTTTGTTGTAGGCATGTATATACATATTAAATGTCGTGAACTATTTAAATAAATGTAAAATGGTGGAGGGCTTCTGTTATTTATTCGCCTCATATTATCTATTACTGCTCTTCCACACTCAAAGCTGCTTTCACCAAATCGTCTATGTATCCAAGCACCGACGTGGCTTGTTCTCGCACAAGTAAGTCTGTATCATGACTTTCGACATAGTGCAAAACGGCAAGCACCTTTTCTCTGTACTGAGCAGGGAATGGTACGGAAGCCGAGTTTGAAGTGCCGTTAACCAAATCATGAATTAGCACAACAGCTGCACGCCGCATGGGCGATTCCTCTCGCAGAGTTTCGAAATCTAAAATCCCCACTGCACAATCAACTGCACTAGGCAAAAAATCAATCATGCCCAAGGGATTTGTGTGACAGCACGCGCCTAATACGGACATGGCCGACAACCGAAGTGCTGCGTCTGTTTCCTCGCGCCGCCCTGCAAGGCGAATAGCGCCAGAGCAAATGATGCGCGCGCGCTCGCCAGCAAAAGCTTCGCCCGCGCCTTCCACATACCTCAAGAGCACTTCGCCCACGCGCAAACGTTCGTCCAAATCGGCACCATCCGCACCAGTGTAGACTGATATGAGTAACGGAAGCGCCGAGTCATCACGTTCCAATAAGCTCTGCAAGCCTTTTATCACATTGAGATAGACGAAAGGTTCTGGATCCTTCAATTGCAATAAATGGAGCCGCACAGCATAGTCGACCTTGATTGCATCACTACCAGTTTCAACGAGTTGGCGAATGAGATAAAGCGATTGCGCCCGAATAGGAGGCATGGGGTCCTCAAGACGTTTGACAGCGCGTACCAACATTTGCCGCTGCAGCGCGAGCTCGCTGGCGGGCGGCAAGCGCATGGCGTCGATGCGCTGCACCAAGTCGCGCGCAGTGGACGAAGTTCGCAGCGCCAAGTTGCTTCGAATCGCTTCGAGATGTTTTTGTGCCGCGGAATCGAGCTCGCTTGTCTGTGCCAATATCGCCGAAAGGAGTTCCAACACAAGAGCAATACCATCATCATCGTCATCTTCTTCATCATCGGAGTCATCATCAGAATCTTCATCAGTTGCCTTTTCCGTATCAAGAAAACCGTTCTCGTCTTCGATTTTAACATCTCTTAACGTCATCGTGTCCACTGCTTTCACTTGATTGTGGTCAGTATCCTCGGTTTTTATGCTGCCCTCCAGTTTTGTAACATCATCTTCATGTGCTCCTAGGACGCTGCGCACAACGCGCAAAAGATCACCAGGCGTTTCTGCCAATTGATCGCGGAAGTCGCGACCAACAGTTTCCACAAGACGCAACTCTGCAAGGCGTTCGAAAGCAGCATCGCGAGTTCCGTGGAGCCAGCGTGCAAGAAGGCGCGCGAAAAGCGCCAGAACGTCGGGTGCCTCGAGTGGGCGGAGAAGCGCGGAAAGGGCAGAGCACCCAGCGTCTACATTTTTGAGAAATTGAGCAGCACGCGCTTGACTAGAAGAGCCGGTGCCACTAGAGGTGAGATGAACTGCGCCCTCCAATTTTTCTGGCGAAGAGCATATCTCCACAAGCTGGTTGGGTCCAATACGATACCGCCAGCGCCCCTCGCACACGACGTTTTGCGCCACAAGATCAAGCGCTTCCAAACGACGATTTGTGTCCATTGCTGCGAGGAAACCAATGAAGATGCTCTTGGCGACTTCAGTTGGACGTTCATTCTGGCGAAGAAACACGAAGTAACGCCAAAGTGGGATAAGCACAGGCAAAAAAATGGCAGCGGCCAAATCGGCAGGCAAGCTGCGCTGTGCTAATGTATAAAGCACATTTATGTTATTGTTGACTGCAGTTTCAGACAGCCATACCAACTTGTCGGTCGGTTGTGGGTCAAACACATCCCATATTGGCTTGAGGAAAAAATCCACAGTAACTTTTTCGTTCCGCCGCCAAAGCTGTTCTAGAAAATGACCAATACAACTTCCGACTGTAGGTCTGTTGACGTTAACCAAAATATCGTAGCATTGATTACCGATCAGGGTAAAGTATTCCACTGGGGTCACAGTCTTTGGTTTCAGAAGTAAAACTCGGGCCACATGGTCGAATTTTGATATGCTTACTTGCTCCTGATCTCGGAGGCCCAAGACAAACTCTACCAAAGTCAAAACTCCATCGCCTTTTGGAGCCTTGCTTGGAAGCAATTCTAGCCGCGCAACAACCGTCCGCTTGAAATAAGCAGGCGAGGGTGTTGAAAGAAGAAGCGTGTAGTCTTGGTAAAGATCGTAAGTTGAAGCAATACTTGCCGTCACATCAACTTTTGCCTCGTTTGCGTCCTTCTCTTTCCACCATGGAACAGAAGCTAACGAAAGTGACACAGTCAAAAAGTCTGAGTACCCCGTACCCTTCATTAAGAGATCACGAACATCAGAATCTTTCTCAAACAATGGCCATAACTGTGAAAAAGCCATTTGAAGGAGCCTTTCATGTGGGGCGAACCGTTCAGCATCGCTTTCGCCCTCCTGAGGTTCGAGAACAGGGCCCTTTAGTGGCTTGTATACTGAAGTACCGAAATCCGCTAGTCTGCGCTGTTCAAGGGGAACACCAATGTGAAGCGAAGAAAGAGCAGGATAAATGGCAAAGATCACCACCAAGTTCACTAGTTTTCCGAACGTCTTGATGTCGTGGAGCGAAATAATCACCAAGTTCTGGTCTGACATCTTCTGTTTTGCTGCGAGTGCACACGCCTGAACTTCCGCAAGAAGATCAAGAAGTTGTTTCGCTACATCGTAAATGGCAGCATTGTGTTCACGAATGGGGTTTCCAGGCAAAAGCAGGGTATGAAGGCTCTCCAATGTGATGTCTTGAAGGTTCTGAGATAAAAGACGTTCCAAACGAGCGAAAAGCTGGTCCAAGGGCAGATTACCAAGGTATTGAGGCTTATTTAGGCCCTTCCGTTGCGGATATACCTCATCAGGCGAACGTTGTATGGTCGTTGACTTTTTGGCGGCAAACGGGTTTTTCTTACCGTTGTTCATATTTGGGGATTTGAAATTCTTCTATAGTCGATCAAAGAGAATCTTTAGACGTTGGATATAATATTTTTTTGGAACTTGAAAGTAGACTGTGTTGGGATCAAGGTACTTCTTGTTCCCATCACTAGATGATAGAACAGAGATGTCTGTTGTATGAAGTCTTAGTGGTGTATGAAGTCCATATGTGAGGCTAAAGTCAGGCTTATGAGGCACGAAAAACTATACTACTTCACAGTTGTATTTCCAGAATTTATTCGCATGACTGGTAGTTGCCATGAAATCTTCAAAGTATGGTTTTTGGATTACAGCTAGTAACTTCTGAATGCATTATATTAGTAATGCGAAAATGTATTTCGCAACCGAAACAAGAGTCTTTGAAAAACGTGAGTGGGCATAAATATACATCTTGTTGAGAACGACTCATCTTTATCCTTAGCAATAATATCTAAGATATGTAGCTAACAATCTTGTTTATAAATGTGTGGATCGACGAACTGCCACTATTCCCCAACATCATAAAGTGAACACCGAACCGAACGAAGTCTTGTGCGAAAGGCTAATATCATCAGAACACTTACACAAGCAAATACGAGAGATTATTAAACAAGCGAAGATCCTATGGATTCGTTTACTAGCGGTTTGGTCCCACCTCAAAACATGTCTCTAAAGATGTACTTTCATCAGACCAACTTTCGGAACTACTGGACATCGGAGGCACGGGTGTGCATATATTTGTACAAGCATCAGTCTCATCGCTTCTCTCTATACTTCAAACGCAACCATGTCTTTGTCGCAGGAGGAGATGGACGCCATAATCTATGACGCCAGAGACGGCGACTTGGACTTTTTGAAGGAAGTCTTTTCCGAAATTGTCCCGGGCCTGGTACTTCCCACAATCAAAGACGACATCACTTTGAGCACCCCAGTACATATGGCAGCTGCCAATGGTCACTTGGAGGTGGTTAAATATCTATTGTCTCTTCTTCCTCATGATGAAGCCGTGGCTTTAGTTAACCAGGCTAACGAGAGCGGAAACACTGCCTTGCACTGGGCCGCTTTTAATGGCCATTTGCCTGTGGTACAGTTATTGGTGGAAGAATATGGCGCCGATGTTTTTGCTAAGAACTCTTCGAACCACGATGCTCTCTTTGAGGCTGAGAAAAATGGTCAAGCAGAAGTGGAGAATTGGTTCTTGCTGAAGTTTGCAATCGAGAATGACGTGCGCGTGGAAGAAGATGGAGAAAACACGAAAATCACCTTCACGCCGGGAACAGAGTCGAAGGAACTTGATCGTGAAGCAGCTGAGGCAGAAAAGCTGCGGGCAGATAGTGTGGCTGCCGTGGCTGACTCCACTGCCTCACTTTCCTTGTAGAATATTGGTGAATGGACAATTAGATAATGGACGATCGGCTCTTTCACTTTAGAGTTTGATCAAAGTATTAGCCATCGTTTAAAAATAAACTATAACTATGTCATTGGCCTAGATGCTTCCCCAGGCAATGAGAACACGTAGATTTAACAATCATAGAAAGCGAGGAGGAAACTTCATC
Source organism: Clavispora lusitaniae (assembly GCF_014636115.1). Classification (NCBI taxonomy): domain Eukaryota; kingdom Fungi; phylum Ascomycota; class Pichiomycetes; order Serinales; family Metschnikowiaceae; genus Clavispora; species Clavispora lusitaniae. The sequence continues at coordinate 2,025,133 of NW_027093975.1, read as the reverse complement.
AGCTTCACATTTGCTTGTCAATGATTTCCACAAAACCCAAAACATATGGGGGGAAAAAGCGAACCAAATGCTTCTCTAACTTCTCAGCAATAAGGGTCGTTAGGGAAGGAGAAAGTTGCGGTAGATGGGTGTATGTGATGTGCAATCTCTTGAGTATCTTCGTAACCGTTTTAAATAACGTCCTAATTCTTCTGAAATGAAAGAAAAAATATAACATTGCACATTATTACTTGTAGAAAATTTATTAAGGCGGTTTCTGTTGAATTGGAAAGGAACACTGTAGTGTGCTCTACATCACTGAACAACGTAGTTGCTACTCATTTACAAAAAAGGAGTTTCATTATTTTTATATGGTTAATTCAGCTACATTTTTCAGAAAGGCCATTCTTGAAGGTGTCTACAAATTTCCAATAGCATAAGCATGTTTATCTACTTCTGATTATTGCATGTCGCATATAAATTGGAAAATCTACGATGTCCCAAAAATTCACTGGCAATTTCGTTTAAGTTGCTATGGATCATCATAGAAATATGAAGATATCATCTGGACCAGTCGAGACGAATACACTTTACGATATGTGGTGAAGATAACATACAGACAGCAACGGCCCCAGCTCTCACATAGCAAGAGGGTACAAGAGGAGAAAATGATCAAAACGTGAAAGAACTTATATACAACTCAAATTCAACGCTTTTTTCGAAAAAGATACAGCTTCAAAATAAACACAGCCCTATATTTACACTTCTTTTTCGATAAGAAATCAAGCTCAAGTCACCTAGCAGCCTAAAAGTCGTGCGCGCGCGGCACCCATGAAAAAAAAACGAGAGAAAATTTCAACTGTCTAGTGCCTACTACAATAACCATGAGTGATTTGGGCTTCGATCCTAGTTTGAAAAAGAAAAAGAAGTCAAAGAAGGCCGACGATGCTTCGGCCGCTTCGCCTGCGTCGCCCACACCAGATATGGATGACATGTTCGCAGGTTTAAAGAAGAAGAAAAAGTCCAAGAAGAGCGAAGGCGAAAACTCTGCAGCAGACTCGACCTCCGTGGACGACTTGGCCAGCTCACTTGATGACTTGGGCTTGAAAAAGAAGAAAAAGAAGTCCGTCAAGGCCGCAGGCGTATCGGAATTCGAGCAGCAGTTGGAAAAAGCTGGTCTTGATGATGTGGCTCCTTCTGCGCAAACTGAAGAAAAGGAACAATCAATACAAGCTTCCCTTGGCTTGCCATACGAGTTCCTCTTGTCTCGGTTTTTCACTATTTTGAAAAAGAACAACCCTGAGTTGGCTGGTGACAGAAGCGGCCCCAAGTTCAAGATTCCTCCACCAGTGTGTCAGAGAGAAGGTTCGAAGAAGACGTTGTTTGCCAACGTCCAGGACATTGCTTCTGTTTTGCAAAGAAACCCAGAGCACTTGATTCAGTTCTTGTTTGCTGAGTTGGGTACCTCTGGTTCCATTGACGGTGAAAAGAGATTGGTGTTGAAGGGTAAGTTCCAGCCTAAGCAGATGGAGTCTGTGTTGAGAAGATACATTATTGAATACGTCACATGCAAAACATGCAAATCTATGAACACCGAATTGAAGAGAGAATCCGCCAACAGATTGCATTTCCTTAGCTGTAAAGCGTGTGGCTCCACAAGATCGGTTTCGAGCATCAAAACGGGTTTCCAGGCCCAAATTGGAAGAAGAAAGAGAGTTTAGACGTTTTATTCGACTGGCACTCGCGGCGCTGGCGGTTCCTACGTGCATTTACTGTTGTGTCACCTAGTATAGTGTCGATCTGTATATTAATCATGAAACATAAAACTACATCCACAGCTGCTCATGCGCAGCTCTCCACCAACTTCTTGAGCGGTACGCACCAAGTGCTGACTCCGTTGTGCACCATCATGTACTTCAAAATCTCACCCTTTATCTTGGCGATTTCTTCTTTGGCCAAGATTGACTGGGCAACTTCGCTTATAAACTCCTTGTGCGGTTGCTCCAACTGGTCATACGGCTCAATAACGCGCTTGAGGAAAAACTCCTGTTGCTTTTGGTCCATGTTGCTCTGTTCTACGGCCTGCCGAAGTTTGTCGGGCGTCGCTTCAATGTCCACTTCTTTGGATTCCCATGTTTCTGGCCGTACCGATTCAGAGCTTGGTGCTGGTGATACCAGTGTCGGAGGTCCTGATACTGGAGGGGCCGACAACCCACCTCGAGCCACAGGAGCTCTGGGTGTCGTTGACTCACCGGAAATTACCGGTAGTCGTTGTGTTCTTCTTTTCGAGCGCGCAGAAGTAACGCTGGTAGAGCTGGATTCACGCGAGCTTAATGGCGGTGGAGGGCAGTCATTCCAACCCTCCATCAATTCACCACGTTGATATTTGGTCATGGTTCTGGGCGAGAATGATAAATATCGCAAGGTGTGAAATGAAGTGCACCGTAGTAGGAGTGTGCAGTATCACCGAAGAAAATTATCTCCACCTTTAATTAGGGGTGAAAGTATAAAAATAATGCGGGAACAAAGCAAGATGGAAACCATACAAGAAACATTAGACTCCTTATGGGCGGCAACAGATAAATATGTTGTAATCCAGAATTCAGGATAAACTGGATGTGGCTAATATGATGTGCCGCATTGGGACATTTCGCAGATTGGATTTCGGTTCGCCTAATATTTTCCGATCACATCTATTTGTTCTTTACTTTTTTTTTTTTTTGAGCAGCAAGAAGAGTGTTTGATAGAAACAGGTAAATACGATAAGTCTCTTGCAAATAGCACGAGTAAGTTATCGTACGGCAATCATAGAATACGCACTAATTCACCGATGCTAATCCAACTCAGTCTCCGAAACCTCGTAGACGTTGTTTTGGAATCATTGTAGCTCGTCTCAGAAGTTAATTTCAAAGCGTCCGAAGTCTCTTTATTATCTCTCCCTTATCAGCTAACAAAGCGAATTCTCTTCACATACCCTGGAGTGCCAAACACTTCTCTAAGAGTTCGTCCACAGTGGGTCTTTTCGTTGGGTCCAATTGTAAACACAGTCGAATAATATCCATAATTTCAGGTGAGTAACCCTTGATATCTTGTGGGATGTTGTACTTTGCTTGAGCAATGGCCACACTTAGATTGGCACCTTGCTCCATCTCCAATTTTTCAAAAGGCGAAAAGCCGAAGCAGCAGCAGTACAAGAGACACCCAAGGGACCAGATATCTGTTGCCTCTGTGATCTCCGCGTTTGTAGCCACATCTAATAGCTCTGGGGCCCGATACGGAAGAGTGCAGTGCTCCAGAGCGAAATCGGTTAAAGCCAAAGCCTGTTGCCTCGACTTTACAGAGACTCGTGCCTTCATACATGATCCCAAGTCCACGAGCACTGGAAGTCCTTCAGCAGAGAGCATCACATTGGCAGGTTTGATATCTCTGTGGGCGTATGGGCAAAGCTCCAGCATCTCTGTGCTCTCCATAGCACCAGTATCGTCATCAAGTCCCATGGGGAGCATTGCATCCTGTTCATTCTGGCTGTCCTCTTCTCCAGGATCCAGTCCCGTTTTCTTGTATTTGTGCATGGTCTGGATTCCGCTTAATACGCCAATAAATATTTTGAGCACTTCTTCCTCATCCATCGTGACCCCATTGAGCACATTGTAATTGATAATGTCTTGCAACGAGTGCTTGAAATAAGGTAAAAGCACATAAAAGGTCCTAGACCCATCTGGCTCGCTCACTATGGCCTCATCTATAGTGTGTACTATGTACGGCGATTTTGCGGGAGCAAACCGATGATAGCTTTTGATCTCACGCATGGCATTGCGGAAAGTGGCATCACTACTGCCATAGGGGCAGCGGATTTTCTTCATGGCATAAAGAATGCTGGCGTTGTTCTTTTGCGACACAAGATACACATACGAGAACCCACCCTCGCCAAGAAGGCGTATTATTTTATATTTTGTGCCATTTACAGAGATTTGTGGGCTCAGAATGTCTGGACAGCACGGGAAACACTTGGATATCGAGTTGAGAATAAGATCCATGACGTTGGGTGTTTTCATCGGGTGATAATGGGGCATAAAGCCCAGTCTAGCCTGCAGGAAATCAGTTAACTAGAGTCATCATCCTGTTGCCCTCAGGTGTATTCTATAATGTTACAAACTACATTGAAGCTATAATTGTATACCTGGTACGATACAGACTAAATCAGCGAAGGTCAACTGCTCTTTAATACGTATTTCGATAGGATGCCCAAAGGACACCTGTCCTGGTGTACGGGTTCATCGTCTCCTCTAGGCTCGCATCAACATTTCAAGTATCTTCATACGAATCTTCCTACTGCAGACGGGGTCATGGCTTCCAATGGTAGTTCCAAGAGTCCCCTAATAGAAGATACATCTATGGAGCCGTATACGGACCCATTACAGAAACTTGCCGACATTGAGCTTTTGCCCGACTTATTCGCATTAATGCAAAGTTTAGAGAACGGAGAGATTCAGGCCAAGGACTTTGACAATAACGCGGGTGCCATAAGATTGAAGGTCAGCAACATTTGGCTGTATTTGCATGAAGTGGATGGAATCTGCGAAACGGTGGAAGAACGGGAAAAAAAGATTGCGTCTATACGGCATTGCAATAGTGAAAAAATAGCCTTCTTGAAGCTGTTTCAGGAGCAGGTTGTCAAGCGCTTGAGCAAGGAGGATACGGCCTGAAGTAGATCATTACAGATTCCGGTTATGATCTGGACTTTGATTCGCGCCTTTGGCTCTCTTTCACTACATCTGTTGTGAAGATTTGTAAATAGGAATAGGGTAGGAGATATTACACATTTTTAGGGAATTTGTCGACACGGTAGGCCAAACACAAGCATTTATCTTCCAATGGTCCAAGAACAATGCACAATTGGCAAGATTTTGAAGGGTGGGAATTTTCGGTTTGGGCCACAGTAGATTTTCAATGCCCGCGATTCAAATCAACAAGTTCATCACATTCACCTTCTTGCGGAAATGAGCACATTAACCTGGGAGTCCACCATACAAAGATTGAAGAATACTCCTGCTCTTTCTGTTGGAATTATTATTTTTTCTTTCTTATTCTATGTCCTCTACCCAACGGATTCGAAATCGCTTTTGTTACTCCCAAGCTCGCCGTTAGATTTGAACTTGAATGCGATTTCCTTTTATATTTTCCCTCATGTCAACATTTTCCACTGGCTCATCAATATCGTCACGTTGTTTCCTTTGCTTTCTCGCTATGAACGGTTCCATGGCACGGTCTACACTGGAGTCACTTTGAATCTTTTGGCTGTTGTTACAGCATTGCAATATTGTGTGGTTGGTTTGTTTTTGTACCCATCGGATGCTGTGGCAGGGCTTTCCGGAATTTGCTTCTCGTTTTTAACTTACTTCTGTTACAAGGAACACGAGATGAAACCGGTCATCATGTCTTTGAATTTTGCTGGCCATGAACTTCAGGTGCCAACTATTTACTTCCCATTCTTCAATTTGTTCTTGATCGCGTTAATCATACCGTCCACTTCCTTCTTTGGCCACTTGGCTGGTATTGGTGCTGGCTATTTGTTGGCAATGGGCAAATTGAGCGTCTTGTATCCTCCAGCGAAAATCATATTGGCCATTGAGAAATTTTTGGCTCCAGGCATAGCAAAGTTACAAAATATTGTGCTCTATATCAGAGAGGAAGACGCTGCCAGCGAACGTTCTGTTACATACCGCCCTGTACTTTCTGGTGATTTGGAACTGAACCATTCGACATCTGAAACTCCAATTGAAGGATTTGAAAGAAGATTGGGCACTTAGCCCTTCGAAAAACAAAAATGAAAAAAATTACCAGGAAATTTTAGCTAAGATTAAATTATTTTTCTTCTCGATTGTCGAAATAAAACTACATTAGAAACTCTAGTTTATTCACTGGCTTATAGAGTAGACCAGGCTAGACCCGTGCCTCTCTTGTGTTTGTTTCTCTCCGCATTTTCTCGCGAACTTACTTCATCAGTAGAAGTTACGATAGCTAATTATTAATTCTTATCGGCGCGATCGGCACTATGGCTTCAGATCCTTTTCCAGATGAGCCAGTCGCCTCACATGAAAAGGCTCCTGAGAAGAAAAAGAAGCGGCGGCCGCGGAAAAAGAAAAACGCAGTGACAAAAGACGTGCAATCGAAATCAGCAGATATAGCGTTGGATCCACCTCCTTTGCCTGAACAAAGTGTTCCCATGAGTCCAAGGAAACAAACTCTCCTACGTCATCAGAAGAGCAATCTCTCCGAAGACGAGCCTCTTTTCCTCAGTGAAGTGAAAGAGCTCAAAAAGAATCGTAGGCCTTTGACGCAAAATCATATGCCTCGGTCAGAAAACGAAAAGTTCAATGTCTTATTAGCAAGCTACCCCATGGATGATCGAACAACTATTTTCCGCGCACCTTTTGCCCGAATAGTTGTGTATCATGAGCAAGTCCCGGACTCGGGCATAAACGCTTCTTCGGGTACACTCTTGGGCCACGGCGAGTTCACGATCTTCCAATTACATAATGGCGATATCACGTACTTGGCGTGTGGACCATCTTTTGTATATCCTCTTCTTCGCAAGCTCAAGATCCTCCGGGTGAGTCGATCTCACTTCATACTTCCTTTGGTCAATCCTCAGCGATATTGGAAAATGGAGGTTGTTTCACAAGAGGATGCGGTATTGGAGGAACTCGAAAAAGTGTTTCAAAAGTTCGTCAACTATACAAGTCTATTTTTGGTCTCTTCTCCGGTTGATGATGGTGAAAAATACGAAAAAGAAAAAGAAAGTGCCGATTCACATGCTGGACATGTACAACTTTCAATGCCTAACATGTTTCCTCTTAGAGGTTCAAACGAACAAACAGAATATCCCATATCACCACATGCATCCTCACCAAACTTCCAAGCAAAAGGAAATCAATTCACTCCCTTTTTCAATAACATTCCCGAATCGCCGCCCTCAGTGCCGGTTTCTCCGAACCAGTTTCATCTCTACGATTCTAAGGTGCCCATTCTGCCCTCAAGGTCACCAAATCTAGAACATGATCACTTTGGATTACTCTCGCATCCCAATGCGTACATGCCTATTCAAACAAAACTTACAAAACCTTTAGTGAAAAAAGCTAATAATGCTCAGACCGCAAATCCTTATCACCATACCAGCCAACAATCTGATTCATCGTCAATGGATTCTTTACTTGATGAGTACGAAGAAAATGTATCCATGACAAGGTCTATCAACTATAATGGTTCTCGTATGCCTTCACGAACGGCTTCTTTCGTTTCAATTTCTCACCATCCATTAAATAATTACGCCCGGGGCAATGTTCTAATTTTACCTGAAAGAAGTGTTGCTGGATCGATTATCGGTGACAAGAACAAACATGAGGATGATGGCGTTTTTCCTACAACGTCTCTTTCCCAGTACAATAGAAATCGGCGAAACAGCCAGAATGGTTTGTCGCGCAGGTCTTCTGTTAGTGAACTCTATACTTCCGTTTCCAATTGGATGGATCCCAGTACGAATGGCCCAAAATTATCACACTCCCGTTCCAACTATACTTTGGCTTCTCGTCAAAGCAATCGCCCAATAAATGTAAAGGATACTTATCAGGACATTTATCGTTCCATTACGCTGCATAATGTTGCTGCTTTGGCCGGTCGAGAAAAGAATTCAGAAACTCTCCCGGAACCCAAATATCCATCGGGGGATCTGTACTATTCTAAATTGCTTGTAACGGACCAGTTCAGCAGAAAACCTGTGAGTACCAAAACACAGGCAAATACTAAATCAACCAGTGAAAGGCTCAATAGGAGATCTAGTCGGATAAGCTCTTCGGATGTTTACAATCTCATAAGCCGGAAAGAAGAGAAGATTGAGGCTAGCTCCGGTATTGGCAGGTTTTTCGGTTGGTAACTCTACTTCCATTTACATATTTTTTTAATGAAACAACGATAGGTATCTTTATGTCATATTTCAGAAGCAGTAAACATTTACTCATTCATATTTGGGCGTTTTTACTCCTCCAAGTGCTACTTTATCATGACAACATGAATCTTGTAATGTCCCATTTTGGACTTTTGCGATTTTCCATGAACTATTGATAGGCAGAACTAATTTAGCCTAGTCTGAACATAAATGGAGCTTACGGACGTCGATTCTCGTTAGGTTCTTCTTCTTGATCGAAGTAAATCAAAGAGCTAAAAAAGACAACAAAATGAGACGTTATAAATCAACTACCACGGGAATCATGGAAGTACCAATTTTGTGTACAATGAGTTGCTAGTACCATTTTCAACACGGCTGCGTGAAATATAGGCGTCTCTCGTAGGTGGTTCATCAGTATGTTTTTTTACGAATTGCTCTATTGCAATTGTTGGAACTGAGTGTACAGCGATGTGCAGTGTATTTTGCAGTATATACAGAAGTCATGAGTCGTGAGCATTACAACTGGGGAGCGCCAGGAACAGGGTTACCGTTGGCATCAACCAAGCCCTGCTGCATCAACATCAATTGCTCACTACCAGCCGACTCGAATTGCAAACCAACACCCAACTTCGAAGCGTTCTTGACATGGTCGATTTCACCAGAGAACAAAATGGACACGGTTGGCAAGACTCTCTTTTCCATAAACACTCCAACCTTACCGGTGGAGTCGATTTGGCCTCTAAAGACAGATTGACGGTATTCGTACTTGGCACCAAGAGTGGTCTGGCCCTCCACGACAGGCTCGTAGCCAATAGGAGTGCCCATCAAGGAGTCGACAATTGGCTTAGCAGAGGCAACCAATTGGGTCTCCAAACCGGCTTCAACTTTGTCGGTAACCTTTCTCCAGAAAGTACCGACCAAAGCACCTTGAGCTTGCAAAGAGGCAGTGGCAATCCAGTTTCCGGCATTGTAACGGGCAAAGTAGTTGACAGCGCTGTCTGGAGGAAGAGAAACGGCTTGTCTAGAGTACATAGCTTCCAAACCCACAGCAAGCTTTGGAGACAAAGATTGCAACAAAGAAGCGACAGCAACACCGGTGAAAGCACCATTGAGGTAAGATGGATTCAAAGACTTGACGTTCACGGAGAAGTCATTGGCCTGGTAGTCCTGTTCCAACTGGCACATGACTGGTTGACCGTGAGCAATTTGCAAAGTCAACTTAGAGATGTTGTGCTGGTCCCAGCCGTAGTTAACCTTACCGCTGAAAGACATGTCGTTGTCAACATTACCTTGAACGAAAAAGTCTTCCTTAGCATACAAGGCACTGAAGGCATAAGGAGGCAAAGCATTAGAGCCCATGGACAAGGTGTGGGAGGTTTGGAATGCGGGATTCAATGAGAACGCCTTGTTTAAGTCGGCACGCAAGCCAGTGAAAAAGTACTGGTTCAAAAACACATCACGGTTGACCTCCTTCGAGATGTTTTCAATGGTACCGGGGTTGGTCAAGCCCAAGGACTTTCTGTGCTCGGAAATGTTGATGTAGGCGTCGTTCAAGTAGGAGAAGACTGGGTTGGACGACCACAAGCCGTTTGGCTTAGGCACCTCTGGAGCCAAGTTAGGAAGGGTAGGAATGGTCATCTTGGAGAGATCGGCCACAGGCACTTGTTCCGACATGATGAAGATTGAGGAGGAACTGAGCAATTGGTGAGAAAATGTATTTGTCGAGGTGAGAAAAATTTGACCCGGGACGGCAATTACGCGCGCAGTCCATTCTGCGCCAAAGTCAAGGCGTAGTTAGATCTTATGTTGAATGAAAAGAAATGATATACTGGCTACTTGCAGGGCACAAGAGTTGATGGTCGGTGGAGAGGAATATAGGAAATGTATATGGGGCCACTTTGTTTAGTAGGCGCTATGCTGTCAGACAGTGTAGTGTTCGTTGTGAGCGAAAAAACAGGAACGGTCGATCAAGTACTGGCATGGACAACGAGAACAGTTCATAGAATTTTTAAAGACCATGTTAATGATGTACTGCTAGATCGGTGTGTATGTCTAATGCACTTGAGCGTAAAACATGACAGCAAGAACAAGGAAGCAGAGACAAAAATGGTCGACGTATGCTAGATCTGGCAATAGAGCAAAAAAAGTGCCACAATGATAATATGCTTATCAAAAGGAAAGAATAGAAGTAGTAAAGGGTGATCTACAGATGCGAAGAATGGACGGGAAATTAGTGATTATTCAAGTAAGATGACGGAATAACTGGGTGTAATGCATCCGAAGATCATCCGCACTTCATCTGTACCTGAATGATATCAGCAGATACTACACCATTTGATCAATCCAATGAACGAAAGGTGGAATGTCTTGAAGTAAGTATGGATAATTCTCGCTGTTTTGTGTCAGCTGAAACCACATGTGGATGTTGTTCCGATATCTGTCAGTTGCACAATTTTAGCCTTGGAATGAACTGCCAGTCGCACACATGGGCTTTATTGTAGAGGAAGCGGTAATCAGAAGCAACTAAATTTTGACCTTCTCTTGATGTGCTCTTTCTTTCTTGTGTCTTCATCAATTCCACATATGGCCCTACCAAAATTCCTCTTATTATATTTGTACATTCGATCTCTGTATTTCTTCCTTGCCCGACTTGCATCTATGTATCTTACATGCATCTTGGCAATTACCCAATTGACTATGTCTCTCTCGGATATTGACCACAAAAACATTTCCACCGGTAATTGCCAACCTGTCAACTTATTGCAACGTCTACAGATGTTCCCTAACAGAAGGATTTATCCATGGGATGATTCCATTACTCTCGTCACCAGATTGTTCCTGTGTAGCGGCCTCCCGGCCCCCGCTGTCAGGTGATGTATCGGACTTTTATAAGGCTCCGCGCATTTCTAGGGCGGCCTGATCAAGCTCTCTTTTCTCACATCACACTTAATTATGGCTATCCCTTTAGTTAGCGGCCCTTCCGGCGCCATTTTGCTTGCACCGGAAAAGCCGTTGATGGCTCAGACCATCAGCTTCTACTCGCAATTGACGGGTTTTTCCGTCGTTGCCCAAACCGACTCGAGCGCAACTTTGGCTGGGAAAGACGGCGCCAGCCTTAGAATCGAACTCGGTGATACCAAACTGGCAGACCAAATTGCAGAATCGATTTCCCGTTGGTCTACCGAGCTTCAGACCCGCGATTGGCGTTCCGTGGCACCCCACTTAACCTTATGCGTTTCTGAGTTCCTGGAATTAGTCTCCCGTTTGCAAAGCTTCAAGTACCCGGTACAGCTCTACCCAAACGACTTGTATCCAACTGAAGCATACACCGTCGACCCCTTGGGCCACGTGGTTGGCTTCACCACCGCTAAGAACCCAATGTCCATTAATCCTCCGGTTGAGAAATTCACTCACGGCCATGAAATTGCCCCTCTGATGTCCACTACTGTACTGGAGAAAAGGGCCACTGCTCCAGGCGCGACCCAGCGCCGTAATATCGCTGTCATGACCTCTGGCGGAGATGCTCCGGGAATGAACGCATGTGTCCGTGCTGTTGTCCGGGCCGCTATCTTCCGTGGCTGCAGAGCGTTCGCCGTGATGGAAGGTTACGAAGGGTTGGTGCGTGGTGGCCCCGAGAACATTCGTGAAATGAGCTGGCAGGATGTGCGTGGCTTCTTGTCCGAAGGTGGTACAAACATTGGTACTGCGCGGTGCATGGCATTCAAAGAGCGGGCGGGTCGTTTGGCCGGATGTAAACACATGGTCGAAGCCGGAATCGACGCTCTTATTGTCTGTGGTGGTGACGGTTCTTTGACCGGTGCCGATTTGTTCCGTTCTGAGTGGCCCTCTCTCATCGAGGAGTTGAGGGAGAAGAAGGAGATTACTGCGGAGCAATACGAAAAACACAAGCACTTGAACATTTGCGGTACTGTGGGATCGATCGACAATGATATGGCCACCACTGATGCAACCATTGGTGCATACTCATCGTTGGACCGTATCTGTAAAGCCGTGGACTATATTGATGCCACCGCAAACTCTCACTCCCGTGCTTTTGTCATTGAGGTTATGGGCCGTCATTGCGGTTGGTTGGCATTGATGGCTGGTATTGCCTGCAGCGCTGATTACATTTTGATTCCAGAGAAACCCCTGTCTTCTAAAGACTGGCAAGATCAAATGTGCGACATTGTGTCAAAGCACCGTGCTAAGGGAAAGCGGAAGACCATTGTCATTGTGGCTGAAGGTGCCATCACAAACGACTTGGCCCCAATTAGTGCGAAAGAAGTGAAGGATGTCTTGGTGGACCGTTTGCACTTGGATACACGTGTCACTACTTTGGGCCATGTGCAACGTGGTGGTACTGCTGTGGCTTACGACAGAGTCTTGGCCACATTGCAAGGTGTTGAAGCCGTGAAGGCTGTCTTGGAGTCAACTCCAGAAACGCCGTCGCCTTTGATTGGTATCACTGAAAACAAGATTGTCCGCTTGTCGTTAGTGGATGCTGTCCGTATCACCAAGTCTGTGGCTCTGGCTATCGAGTCCAAGGACTTTGCTAAGGCCATGTCTATGCGTGACTCGGAATTTGTTGAGCATTTGCACAATTTCATGGCAATTAACTCCGCCAACCATGAAGAGCCAACGCTCCCACAAGAAAAGCGCAAGCGCATTGCCATCATCAATGTCGGTGCTCCAGCGGGTGGTATGAATAGTGCTGTGTATGCCATGGCCACCTACTGCATGTCGCGTGGACACACGCCGTACGCTATTCACAACGGTTTCTCCGGTTTGGCCCGTCATGAATCTGTGCGTTCAATTGATTGGTTGACCATTGAAGGCTGGACCTCTGTTGGTGGTTCCGAAATTGGTACCAACAGAGCTACCCCTCAGGATACTGATATAGGCATGATCGCTTACTACTTTGAGAAATACCAGTTCGATGGTTTGATTCTTGTTGGTGGTTTTGAGGCGTTTGCATCCTTGGACCAGTTGGAGAAAGCGCGTTCAATGTATCCAAGCTTCCGTATTCCAATGGTCTTGATCCCGGCGACTATCTCCAACAATGTTCCAGGTACTGAGTACTCGTTGGGCTCCGACACGTGTTTGAACTCCTTGATGGAGTACTGTGATGTTGTCAAGCAGTCTGCATCTGCCACCAGAGACCGTGCATTCGTGATTGAAGTCCAGGGTGGTAACTCGGGCTACATTGCTACATATGCCTCTTTGGCATGTGGTGCCCAGGCGTCCTATGTTCCTGAAGAGGGCATTGATTTGGCCCAACTTGAGCTCGATGTCAGACATTTGAAAGAAGCGTTTGCTACGGAGAAAGGAATGTCTAAGAGCGGTAAGTTGATTTTGAAAAGTACCAATGCCTCTAAAGTGTTGACAGCCGAGGTTTTGGCCAACATCATGAAGCTGGAGGCCAATGGTGAGTTCGATGCCAAGACTGCCATTCCAGGCCACGTGCAACAAGGTGGCTTGCCTTCGCCTATAGACAGAACTAGAGGTACTAGATTTGCTGTCAAGGCAGTCCAATTCATTGAAAATGTGTACGATGACATTGCTCCATACCATGATGCGCTTGATTTCCCAATTGATGACAAGAAGGTCATAAATACTGCCGCTGTCTTGGGAATCAAATCGTCTCACTTGACCTTTTCCTCCATTAGACAGTTATACGACTTTGAGACTGAGACCGAAAGCAGAATGCCAAAGAAAATTTCGTGGTCTACTGTGAGAGATATTTGTGACCAGTTGGTGGGCAGAACTAAGCTTGCCGCAAAGTAACTGCATTTCGTTATGTTAGAATAGATACGACCCTCCCCAACTGTAATACCGGCTGATCTCGCAGGAATATCGAAATTCTTGCGACGTTTTATAGATAATCAACTGCATCTTAGAAGCGCTGATGTAAGAGAATCTTTTGTATACTTTCTCGAATGAACAATTGTGTGATAAAAAGTAAGTAAGCGTTGATACATTGGAAAAACAAGAATGGAACTAGATCGCCCCATTGTCTTACATAGTCGTAGCTCAAACGAATCTACTACCATATACAAATGGGCAATTAATGTGTTTAGTATCGGACTCGAATGTCTGCAGGTCATATTTACCTAATGACTACTCCAGCAGAAAGTACGTTAAACACGCCAACCTCTTCGTTCTCGTTACTGACCATAAGGTCTTATATCTAAGCTTACACAATGTACAGCAGAAGACTTGAATTCGCTAAAAGCTGAAGCAGCTGAGGTTGATAGCGCCATAAAAGGCTCAATAGAACCAAACACATCTTCGTTCGAAAAGAAGAAAAAGACAGAGCTTCTTCGACGCCTTTGGACGGCAGTAAATGATGCTGACAATCGAATCGGACTGCGTCGGTTCCTGTTTCAGGGAGCACCTATTCCTCCTTCGGAATCAATCATCAGCCAAAATGCTTCAGTAGTAGAATGCAAGTCTGACGAAATCAGCGAAATTCACAACACGGAATTGTCTATCTCTTCGACTTCCCACTTGTCACTTTGCAATATACTGGGCAGCATTGTTGTTTCTGCTCACACACTCTCGGCTGTCAGTGTAAAAGATGCGTCAGACTCGATTGTGGTTCTCCTGTGCCAAGGCCCTGTTGTGGTCACGAACGCATCAAACTGCCACTTCATACTTCTTGGTCATCAGATACGGCTCCACGAACTTGTTAACTGTACCGTTTGGGGTAAAGTGGCAAGCAAGCGAGTGGTGATAGAAAAATGCCATAATGTGCAATTTGGAGGCTTCAACGAAGAAACTCGGACACTACAGACTCTGGATTTCGACGTCGACGACTTCGACTGGCCCACGAAGAAAATAACAAGTCCAAACTACACGCATCTTGAAGCCAATTGCCCCGCTATGGGAAAGGCTCTTCCGTCTTTTGGGGAAGACACACTCAAAGAGTTTTGGGGGATATTTGGAGGAGAAAAAGGCCCAGCAAAATACGGAGCCACTCCTGCAAAGTGATCCGGAAAGGGGTATTTGTTTCCAGGCCCAATGTATCGGTACCGGGTATGGAATTCGGGTGACGAGGGTTAATGCGCGAGAGTGTGCCGCGCGTTACCGTGGTTTACCGCTCTTATCCTCTGATAGCCGCGCATACCCGCAGTCGCATGGCGTTCCACACAAGGCACCAATTTTGTCTGCTCTAAACATAAAAGGGCAATACCGTCCCTCTGGCGAAAAATCCGTTTTTGTAGTACTAACTTGTTCACTTCTAATGGCACCTGTGGAAACAAACCATTCTTCTGAAGGAGTTGTGCCTCGCGCATACTCCTCCACCATTCCTCTTGGAGAGTATCTTTTTTTGCGTATTGCACAGGCAAATCCCCAGTTGAAGTCTATCTTTGGAATTCCTGGAGATTTCAATTTACGTCTTTTGGAGCATTTGTACGCCCCTTCTGTTGCAGACGAAAAGAATATCGAGTTTATTGGAATTTGTAATGAGCTCAATGCCGCATATGCTGCTGATGGTTATGCTAAGGCCATTAAAGGCTTGAGTGTCTTAATTACTACTTATGGTGTTGGTGAGCTTTCTGCGCTCAATGGCATTGCTGGTGCATTTGCAGAGTTTGCTCCTGTTTTGCACATCGTTGGAACAACATCCACTAAACAATCTGCCCAGGCTAAATCTGCCCAACCTAAAGATGTCAGAAATATTCATCATTTAGTCCAAAGCAAAAACGCCTTGGCTGCTCCAAATCACGATGTCTACAAAAGAGCTGCTGAAGACTTTTCGGTAGTTCAAGAAACTTTGGGCGTGGACGCCGATGAAAACGTCAAAAAAATTGACAGAGTCATCACAACTATCTTGAAGGAGAACAGACCCGGTTATTTATTCATCTCGAGTGACCTTCCAGACACTCCTGTCCCCAGACAGGCTTTGGAAGCTCCAATAAGTCTTAATGAGATGAAGAACAGCGAACTTTTGGAGGATATCGCCGCCACCATCTTGAATAAGTTGTACTGTTCGGAAAGACCTTCTATTCTTGGAAGTCCTTTGGTTTCCCGGTTTAGAGCTCAAGACAACTTTACTAAGTTTGTGGAGTCCATGCCAACGAACTTTGTCAAGTTATTCTCTTCTGCGATGGCCAGAAACGTAAATGAGTCTTTGCCAAACTATGTTGGCATGTACCAGGGTTACTTGACCGTCGATAAAAACATTATTAGGAGTTTGGAGGAAAAGACAGACTTTTTGTTAAACCTCGGTCACTTGAACAATGAAATTAACTCCGGAGGGTACTCCCAGAAGTTTGACAAAATCGAAGACTATGTCGAGGTTCATCCAGATTACATATACATGGATGGAACTTACACGCATATAAAGAACATGGAAACTGGTGAAAGAGCTTTCTCGCTTGATGATTTGATGGCCAAGCTTGCTGCGGACTTTGACAAAAAGAAGCTCGTTAATAACGACGGAAAAGTCAACAACATTGACTACAAATATGAGCCACCAAAGTTTGCATTGAATGACACAGTGGATGAGAGAGTTATCACCCAGAACAAGTTGACAGATTATTTCAACAACTACATGCAACCAGATGACATTTTGATTGCTGAAACATGTAGTTTCCTTTTCGCAATTGGTGACTTATTGTTTCCTAAGGGGGTTGAGTTTTATTCGCAATATTTTTACGGGTCAATTGGTTATGCTTTGCCAGCTACTTTGGGTGTCTCTCGCGCTGTGAAAGATTTGGGTAGCAAGAGAAGAATCATTTTAATTCAAGGAGATGGCTCAGCGCAAATGACGATCCAAGAGTTGTCGTCATTTTTGAGATATGACATTGAAGCACCAAAGATTTTCCTTTTGAACAACGAAGGTTACACGGTAGAGAGAATCATTTTGGGTCCTACTAGATCCTACAATGACATTCAAGACACATGGAGATGGACGAACTTTTTCAAAATCTTTGGCGATGCGAAGGAAGAAAAGCACACGAGTAAATTAGTACAAACTGCCCCGGAATTGAAAGCAATCAACAGAGAGAAATCCGACAAGATCGAATTGTACGAACTTTGCTTGCCCAAGTTGGATGTTCCAGAAAGATTTAAGAAGATGTTTCACTAGTTTATCGGAGTTTTATTAATACAGGTTTTAAAATGAATGGGGCCCTGTACATTCGGCCTAACGTGCGAAGCTTTCTTGTAATACCTGCACGAACTTGCACCTTGAGGGGTACCTGGATCTGACCCGACGGATAAAAAAAAGGCGTTAAAAAGAACAATAGCATTTTTGAGAGGCTTATGAATTGTAATAGAGGTGCGCAAAGTGATACCGTTATATCACATTAAGAGCTAGCTTAGGCAGATCCTTGTCAGCGTAACTGACAATATTTCTACAGAAGCCGAGCGGGTCTTTTTTTTCTCCACTGCGGGCCGATTGTGCAAGTACCCCTCCGCGAAGTGTAGTATATTTCCCTTGTTCCCCACATTTCGCAAGCTGGCGATGCCGAGGACAAAACAATATACATGTATATAAATATCCGAGTGCCCCAATCACAGTTTGGATGGTTAGGAGAAGTTGCGTATTGCTAAAGTTTTTTTCACTCTCTTCTTTTCTGTTCTTTACAACGCAACTGTCTATTGACCATGACACAACCATTGATTGCACTGGCCGATGTAGACTATGTCTTCAATAGTCCGGAACAATGTGGTGTCTCCTTCTCGGATATGATTGAAAAGCATCTCCCCTTGGAAAACTTTGCTAATGCTCGGGCGCTTTCTGGTCTGGCGGAGCCTGGCTACTCGTCCGTTTACCGGAGCAAGGCCATCAAAAACCTCAAGAAAATGATTGCACCAGGACTCGACACATACTACGCTATATGGAAGAATGCTGTGAAGAACTTTGGTGACCGCCCAGCTTTGGCCTCCCGCCCATACAACTACAAAACTGGCGTCTCGGAACCAAGGTACACCTCCATTACTTTCAAAGAGGCGGATCGCAAAGTCCAGGACTTTGGTGCTGGTTTGTTCCACGTTCTTCAACATTCGCCATTCAAGATCCCCGGATGCGAGCCCCATGAGAAAATCGAAAATCACTTGAGAGACTACAGGTCGTACACTCCAGAAAACCACTCTTTTATTGTGACATTGTACCTGGGGAATCGTGAAGAGTGGGTGATTGCAGATTTGGCATGCTCGACGTATGCCATTTCAAATACTGTATTGTATGACACTTTGGGTGCAAATACCTCAGAGTACATTTTACTGACCACACAATCACCGGTGGTTATTACGTCGTATCAGCATGTTGAGCAGGTTATTTCGTTAAAGGAAAATTCTCCAGAGTTGGCTGCTATAATCACAATCATTTCCATGGACCCCTTGGACTGTGAATCGCCGGAGGCAGGGCAGAGTTTAGTCGAAATGGCTCGTGCAGCCAACATTGAACTTTTTGGAATGGATCAGGTTATTGGAATCGGCAAATTATTCCCAATGGCCCCTTTACCTCCAACACCAGAATCTCTCTACACCATCTCCTTTACCTCAGGTACGACTGGTGCTTCGCCTAAAGGTGTGATCATGACGCATTTGAATGCAGCGCTGGGAATCTGCTTCGTGTTGTGTAATGCGCCATCCTTGCCATTTGATGTGGAGATTGTGTTTTTGCCTCTCGCCCATATTTATGAAAGACAGGGTTTAGCTCACAATTTGCTGAAGGGTGGTATGTGTGGTTTCCCGCAGTTGAATGGCACTCCTTTAACTTTAGTTGAAGATTTGAAATTATTGAAGCCGAAGCACATGTCTAATGTTCCTCGTGTTTTCACAAAGTTGGAAGCAGCTCTCAAAAATGCAACTCTCAAGCTGGACCTGGCAGTCAAACGGGCACTTTTCGCCAAAGTTTTTGATACAAAAATGAAATTGCAATCTGTTGCTGACGGAGCTAAGGGTGAACATTGGCTTTATGATCACACAATTGTGCCAAAGTTGAGAAAGCTGTTGGGATTCGACGAAATGCTTTTCTGTACCACCGGGCTGGCCCCAATTTCTCCTGAGACAGTCAGGTTCATGAAAGCTGCACTCAATATTGGCTTTTCCCAGGGCTATGGTTTGACAGAGACGTATGCTGGTTTCTGTTTTAGCCAACCGTTCGAAAAAGAACCTGGCTCATGTGGTGCTCCTGGTGTCTGTTGTGACATCAGAGTTCGGGAGTTGCCCGAGTTAAACTACCATATTGATGATCCTAGAGGCCCAAGTGGAGAGTTATTGATCCGTGGTCACCAAGTTTTCCCTGGCTACTACAAAAACAAGGAGGAAACAGACAAGTGCCTCAAGGATGGCTGGTTTGCCACTGGTGACGTTGCACGTATTGACCCGGCGAATGGACGACTCTTTATTATCGATAGAGTTAAGAACTTCTTTAAGTTGGCCCAGGGCGAATATGTGACACCTGAAAAGGTTGAAAACGTGTATTTGTCTAGCAACCCACTTTTAACCCAATGTTTTGTTCATGGTGACTCCTTACGCCATCATTTGGTTGCCGTCGTTGGTGTGGATCCTGCTGGTATTACTAACTTCTTGGTACATGAATGTAATGTGTCCAAGGCCGAACTTCACCTGGAAGAAGCCATCTTGCAAACGGTCAATAAGACAGAGAATAGAATTAAGCTTCTCAAGGCTCTCAACTCGAGAGTGAGAGGCTTAACTGGATTCGAGCTTATTCACAACTTGTACGTTGAATTTGAACCGTTGCGGATAGAACGTGATGTCATTACCCCTACGGTCAAGATTAGAAGACCAATAGCGGCCAAGTTTTTCGCTGAACAAATCAAGAGTATGTATGAAGAGCCATCCTTGGTTTCCAAGACGAAAATGTGAAAGGGCCTCTTAGAATATTTATGCTGTCCCATCGAATATCATTCCATGACTTGATTGTAGACGTACTTTGAATCATGGACATGCCAATCGTGGTACTATGTTGAAACAATACACGGATTTTGACTTTACCTTAGACTGTAAATGAGGAACGGTTTGTGTCTACAGTAAATACCAATCGCTGCAAGTTGAGACCATCTCTCCCACGATGATAACTTGAGTATTGATCGTGCCCTTCAATCCTGAAAAACTGGACATAATATCTATGTGGTGGATCAAGAAGAAAATAGTTATTATGGTTCATTGATTCTACGAAAAAATTGTATTTGCCTAAATGTAATAAAGGGATGAGTTGGAAAGAACATTTGTGTCGCTTAGCCAGAAAAAAATGTCGCGCGACATTGTTGTTACTCAAAGGCTCGAAGACCCAGGAACATTTCGATTAATCGGTATTTTCTCGAATATGGTATGTACGGAATTTTGATTTGAAGTCCTAGAATCAACTAACAGTCATAGACTTCTACTATAGCTACGTCATCTACTCAGACTAGAGACTTGAACGGTCTTTCTTTGATTGCTTCTCATTCTCATATCTCAGGCTTAGGATTAGATGATAACTTGGTGCCTAAGGAATCTGCGCAAGGTATGGTGGGCCAACTCAAGGCTCGTAAAGCAGCGGGCCTCATCTTGAAGTTGGTCCAAGCTGGTCAGATCGCCGGAAGAGCAGTTTTGATTGCAGGACCTCCTTCGACAGGAAAAACTGCCATTGCAATGGGTTTGTCCCAAAGCTTGGGTAAAGATGTGCCTTTCACGGCGATTGCTGGATCTGAAATCTTTTCTTTGGACTTGTCCAAGACGGAATCATTGACACAAGCTTTCAGAAAGTCTATTGGAATCAAGATTAAAGAGGAGACGGAGATCATTGAGGGTGAAGTTGTTGAGATCCAGATTGACCGCTCCATTACCGGCGGCCATAAGCAAGGTAAGCTTACAATCAAAACTACTGATATGGAAACAATCTACGAGTTGGGAAACAAGATGATTGAAGGATTGACCAAAGAAAAAGTTTTGGCTGGTGATGTTATTTCCATCGACAAGGCTTCCGGTAAGATTACCAAGTTGGGAAAATCATTCACCAGAGCCAGAGACTACGATGCAATGGGACCAGAAACCAAGTTTGTCCAATGCCCAGAGGGCGAGTTGCAGAAAAGAAAAGAGGTTGTTCACACAGTGTCATTGCACGAGATAGATGTGATAAATTCGAGACAACAGGGCTTTTTGGCTTTGTTTTCTGGTGACACTGGCGAAATCAGATCTGAGGTTCGTGACCAAATCAACACTAAAGTTGCGGAATGGAAAGAAGAGGGTAAGGCGGAAATTGTTCCTGGTGTTTTATTCATAGATGAGGTTCACATGTTGGATATCGAATGTTTCTCTTTCATAAATCGTGCTTTAGAAGACGATTTTGCTCCAATTGTGGTGATGGCTACAAACCGTGGAGTGTCGCAGACTAGAGGCACAAGCTACAAATCGCCACACGGAGTGCCTATGGATTTGTTGGATAGAAGTATCATCATCCACACTTCCAACTACTCTGCCGATGAGGTTAGAACCATCTTGTCTATCAGAGCCAATGAAGAGGAAGTGGAATTGACTGCGGATGCTTTAGCCTTGTTGACTAAGATTGGTCAGGAAACCAGCTTGAGATATGCATCCAATTTGATTTCTGTTTCTCAGCAAATTGCTTCCAAGAGAAGAAGCGCCAATGTTGAATTGGTTGATGTGAAGAGAGCTTATACATTGTTCTTGGATGCTGACCGCTCGGTGCAGTTTGTTACGGAATACTCCAACAAGTTTATTGATGACAATGGGAATGTCATGTTGGGCTCCAACGGCAAGGCTGAAGATGACAAGATGCAAACAGACTAGATTGTACTTTTATATAGTAAAAAAAATACTTGAGTGGTATGTTGAAGACGCTACATGTAAATTCTAAGAATGTGCATTTCGAAAAGCTATGCAGAAAGAAGTATCCACGAGGATAGCCGGCAAGAGAAAACTATGCGCCCTTGGTGTTCAAGATCAAGGCAATAATCAACCCATATAAGCCCAACACTTCAGCGAAAATCAAAATCAAGACGATTCCCACAAACAATCTTGGCTGATGCATGAATTGTCTCACACCTTCATCACCCACGATACCAATGGCATAACCAGAAGCCATGCAAGCAAAACCAACTGATAACCCGCATGCCAAGTGCATGATGCCCTTGAATAAAGTGTACTCTTCAGTTGGATTCAAGCCACCAGCGATCAACACAGACACAACCAAACCATAAACAGAAAGAATACCCGACAAAACGACAGGAATTAAGGACTTCATGATAAGTTCAGGCTTGAAAGTACCAATACCCGAAATACCAATGCCAGACTTGGCAGACCCAATAGCTGCGCCCACACAAGAAAGAATCATCGATGCAGAACATCCCGCAAAGCCCAAGAATGGAGCGAAAAATGGCGCAAGCTCAGTGCTGGTAGTAGCCATTATGTAGTAGACTCGTAATCCTCACGCTCATTATCAAGTGGGATTATTGAAGCTTGGACATAAATCGGTAGTGCGCGCACCAGAAACATGGGAGATAAGCCTAGGGCAGTACTTCTTTCGCTATGTTCTGTAGTTACATAATTTTAGTTTTGCTGTGTCCATGTCAGTATTGCTTCCCATTCTTTTAAATCAGTCTTCCTGAGATTTACCGATGCATTCAAAATTCCGTGCTCTCTATGCGCAATAATGTATTCACCACACATCATTTAGTACCTTCGGTCAACTAAGAAAAGAAACAAGAGAGGCCAGAAGAATTTTCTTTATTCAAGACACGCAATTTAATTCATTTTCTTCGTCTTCGCTCCAGGCTATTTCAATCAGTTCCTGGCAGGAAACCTTTTGGTGTACGGGTGTACTACCTCAATAAAGTCTGGCATCTGTCTAAACCAAAACACCACTATGAGTGCTAGTCAACATTACGAAAAAATATCGCTCTCAAAGCAGGATTTGTCCCATGTATACAAGCAATTTATTCTTTCTACACAGAGGAAAATACGACATTATCTTCCCGTATCCGACAACCATGATCCGCTCCTGATTGAAGTTGAAAATATAGTTATTGAGCACTTGGCACAAGTGTTTGAGATGGCAAAATCCGCCTTAATTGTTGATGGCCACGATCTTGGCGAAGAAAATATAATGATCAAAGACCTTCTATCACTTCAGCCGACAGAAGAAGTTGTCCCTTTCGATGCTGAACTAAATCAGAAACTAAGGTCTGTCATCCAGCAGGTGGAAAAGAAAACAACAGAAGTAACCAGGTTCCGAAGAGAGCTTCCTCAGAGAGCCAAAGACGCCTATGAATCAATAGTCACAAATACAGATTACGAAGTGACTGCACTAATCAAAGAGCTCACGCCAGAAGACGATGAGTTACAGGAACTACCGAGCGACCAAGAGATCATCCCCAATTCCGAAGAAATCACCAATGAGTTGCTGGAAAGCGTGAAAAACCTCTACTCCTTGAAGACAGGACTATCAAAGCAGAAAGCACAGTTGGACTCACTAAACCACACTATACAGTTCTTGGAGGAAAGCTACGCAAAGCAAGAACGCGAAAAAAAATTGTATCAGTGAGACTACCAATGGTTTTCACTACAGGCGGGACTAAGGCAATATTTCAATAACAGCAATTTGGTAGCATAATTTATATAGTATGAATCAGCAATTCTAATTCTGGGTCTTTTACTGGCCATTGTCTTTGCTCGAAACACAGCATTCTCCATCGTAGTGTTTGTTGACATTTATTCCCGATACAGTAATATCATTAAATACATAACCGTATTACAGATTTCTCCGTTCCCGATACAAGTCTTCGCTCTAAACGGTCACCTTTCTTCCCCAGAGTGATTCCAATGGCAACACGAAACGTCGCCTCGAAATATCTCCAGGCGTTGGAAGATACCTCACCAACCAGATCACCTTTGAAGCAAAGTCTGAAATTCAACACAAACACTCCGCTGAAAAACACTAAACATGACTCTCCAGACTTGGATGATTTGGCCAGACAGATGAACATTGAAGTGTCAAACTCAAACTTGTCCATGCTAAGGACCCGCTTTGATTCTCCATCTGCAACTGTGTCTTCTTTCAAGATCTCGCCTAGGAAAGCAGATAATTACAACACTAGCCCTTCAAAATTAAGACCTCAGGAATCGATAAAGAAGGTTGCCCATTCAACAGTGACTACTGCGCCTCGCCAAAATCAGTCGTCTTCACTGGTATCTGGTGGCCCTGGATATGAATACTTGTGCCGCATTCAAGCAATTAAAGAATGGTTACAGATTGTTCTTGATGAAAAAATTCTGCAGTCGCCAGTGGAACTCATTTCTTACATCAGAAATGGTATTTATTTGGCCAAGCTAGCTAATGTCATTTTGCCCAAGAAACGACCCGTTTACACTAACGATACGAAACTAGAGTTCAGACACACGGAAAATATCAACCGCTTCTTCCATTTACTAGACTACTTAGATGTTCCTGATTTGTTTCGGTTTGAGCTCACAGATCTTTATGATGCAAAGGATGTGCCCAAAGTGTGGTACTGTTTACATGCCATGAGTCATAAAATCAACCAGTTCAACCCTTCCTACCCTGCAATGGAAAATTTAGTGGGGCAACTTGATTTCAGTGAATCTGATATCAAGACAGCCACAAAATCTTTGGTTAATGGGCATTTACCTAACTTCTCGAGTGCGGATTCTGGTCAACCGGGATCTCCTCTGAGAAATACATACATGGCTAAAACCATGACATTAAGTCCTGAGAAGGTGGTACACAAAGAAGATTCGAGCCGAGATGACAAAGCAAAACCAAACGAAAATCCATTCACAGATGATAAGTCCCCAGAGTATACAGCTTCCAACTATCGGTTGAACAGTGTGAAGAAGCCTGATCTCTTTCCCTCGAATACCCAAGAGCTTCAGTCTCCTCTTAAGTATCGTTCTGAAACTTCCCTGCCTATTTTTGATTCTTTTAGCAACGCTCTGGTCCGTTCTGACACCTCCGAGGCCATTGACCGCAATAGCAAATACTACACTCCTGAATTGAACGAGCATATTTCTAATGTTATTATGCTCCAAGCCCTCTCCAAAGGCTCCTTATTCCGCTACAATATGTTTGTGGATAAAATCATGTTGAAATCATACGATAGTGAATTGACACAACTCTATGCGATTATTCGAGCAAACTTGACAAGGAAAAGAACCGTACATCGCCATAGGGATGAATTACTTTGCTATTCAGACAATGTAAGAAATTTGCAGGCTTTGGCAAGAGGTAAGATCATCAGAAAGTTCCTTAATTATGAGTTTGATGAGTCAGCTACGGCTTCAATCAGCAAGCTTCAATCACTTATACGTGCAACTAAAATAAGGGAGTCTTACTACCTTAAAAAGCTGGCATTGAGCCGATATAAAGCTCAGATTTCTGCATTCCAAAGTCGCATACGGGCAAAGGATACTTACTTTAGAGCCTCTACACTTGCTACAAACAGAGATCGTATTGAAGACAGTATCGTGGTTATTCAGTCCAACATTCGCAGGTTTCTCTATCAGAAACACACAAACAAAACAATCGTCTCGAAATTGCTGGGTAGTGAAGGAATAACTCAATTGCAATCCATTATAAGAGGAGGGAAGGTCAGAAATGAAGTGCGTTACTATCTTAGAAACATTAGCAAACTACGCTATGAAATACGAGAGATTCAGAGCATAGCTAGAGGAGGAATATTGCGGACTCGTCTTTGCAATAATGTATTGATCACATTGATGGGAGAAGACATTAAAATGAATGAGCTATTTGCCAAGGTCAGAGGAAACAATGTTAGAAGGGTCATGAACTATAAGAAATCCGTGTTGGAATGTGTATCGAAGTCTGAAATTATCCCTATTCAGTCTATGTTCAGGGGCATTCTTTTCCGTTTCTATAGAGATGAGGATTTGGAATGTATTTATGAACAGATTGATAGCATAACCACTTTGCAATCTAAGATCAGAGCCAACTTTGTTACCTCCGAATTGAAATCCATGATGGATTACTACAATCGCAATGTTAATTTGGTCATTAAAGCTCAATCTTACCTCAAGAGTAAATATACTCAGAATGCCTACAAGTCATTAATCAACATGAAGAGCCCACCTCTCAGTGTTGTGAGAAAATTTGCCCATCTTCTTTCTGATAGTGGCCTGGATTTTCAAGAAGAAATGGAGTTGGCAAACCTCAAAGATAAAATTTTTGAGAAATCAAAGAACAATGAAGAGTTGGAACTGCAAATTGAAAATTTGGATATCAAATTGAGCTTATTGGACAAAAACAAAATCACAATTGAAGAGTTCATGAAACACAATCATAAATTTAAGACTTACAAACCCATTATGTCGAAGAACGTTGGCACAAATGGTTTAGATAAGCTTAGCTCCTCTGCGAAAAAGAGAATAGAGCTCTATCTGTCTATGTTGTATTTTTTGCAGACCAAGGCATCCTACTGGATACGTCTTTATGAAGAGCATCCATCCAGAAACAAGGATAAATTTACTACCAAATTGCAAGACAATATTCTTCTGGTTTTCCCTCTCGCGCAAGGTACAATCAACTCGCATTCAAGAGTCGAATATTTCTTTTTGAAGTTTGTCAGTTCATTGATGGAGTTAGATATCAAATACTGCCAAAATGTTGCTGATATCACAAAAATGAAAAACGCCTTCTGGATTGATTTTCTTGTTGACTTTCATAGTCATTCTTACCAAAGAATGCATTTGAAGTCATTGATAGGCAAGGTTGTAGAAGCCATTATTGATGATGATGAATTATCTTTTGAGTCAGATCCAGCCAAAATCTATAGCCAATTGAGGGAGCAAGATATTCGAGCATATGGTTCCTCTGTCATGGATGAAGGCGTCACTGCTCAAGAAGCAATAAAGGACCCCAGAGTCTCAAGTGCCTTTGTTAGTAACTTGATGGCTTTGAGAGATGCTACAACGGACACTGTTGAAATGTTACGTTTAACAATAGACAAACTTCCGGTGCATATACGGTTCTTGGCCAAAAAAGCATACATGGTTTCTCAGCTTCATTTTCCTGATCAGAGCGATAAGCATCACTTGGCAGTTGCGGGCGCAGTGTTCATAAAACACTACATTGGATCTATCTTCCATTTACCGGAAAATTATGGCTTCTCCACAAAACGTGCGTTTGGCTCACGCCCAGAATACATGGCGGTCAATAATTTGAGGTACTTAAACAGGGTTTTGTTGCAAGTCTTCTCGATGAAGCCTTTTAGCGACAACTTCATGAAACCCCTCAATGACTATGTCACCTCATGCACAGAAAACACAAGGTCTCTTATTCGTGAAATAATCAATGTCAAAGATTTGGAAGCAGAATATGAGATGAATGAGTACGATGACATAGTTGCTCACGAAAGACCTCAATTGACCATGAGAGTTGCCGATATGATTTCCATTGAAAAATTGGTTCGTCCTAACATTGACATTATGGCACCAAGTGCTGATGATCAACTTCGTTCTGTTGCTGAAAAGTTGCGGGAGTTGAATGATGCAGCAGATGATTATGTCAGCTTAACAGAGATGGGAAGCTATACCTTAACTTTGAGTCCTGTTACCAAGGAAGATTCAGTGGCAGACTCTAAAGCTAAAACTTTGTTTACACAAGCAAAAAGATGCTTACTATACATGATACGAGTTGAAGAAGGTGATGACTTGTTAGAGTTATTTATTCATGGTATAAAACCAGTTCACGAAGTTACATTTAAAGAAATTATAGCTTCGGAAGCTGACCTGAGTAAGCCTTCGGAGGCAAATCCGTACAGGGCATCATACTTGGGGGATATGCCCAACATGACCTATGTTGAACTCAAGAAATTGGCACTAAAGGTCATTCTTCAGTTGGAGAGAATGGGACAGGTTTCTAGAAAGGATTCGTTTCAAGAGCTTTTGAACCAAATCGTGGTAGATATCAAAACGAAAGACAAGCAGAGGATAAATAGGAAGGAGCAAATGGAAATTGCAAGACAGACTGTTCGCAAGTTGGAGGAAAAGGAACGGTTCTTGAAGAGACAGTTGGGAGATTATAATACGCATATTGATGAAGTGCTTGACCAATTGCAACTCAGGCCAAAGGAAAAGAAAATCTTCAACATCATTCCTGTTTTCAGCAAACAATACTTTTACCATCGCCAATTGAAAAAGAACAACAGACTTCCTAAATTTGGCTCATACAGATACTCAGCAAAGAAACTTCTTGAGCAAAATGTGATTCGAGACCTTGGAGGGGCACTTCAGGAAAGGTTTGCCGCTTCTTCTAAGCTCCATTTCATGTTCAGTTGCCATAAACTGGGTGCATTCGTTATTGAGGCTGCAGATGGCCTTGCAACTATACCAGGAGCATGTACTACGATTACATTGGATCAGTTGTTGGATCATCAATATGAAAAGAAAAAGTACTGGGAAATGTTCAATGGAATGGCCGCGTTTGAAACCGAAAACCTCGCATCCTTGATCTTCAGAAAGTTTTATGATATCAAGAAAGATTAACTTATGAGTTTCGCGTTGAAGTAAAAATATAAGTGTATCTAAAGTCATTGTATCTATTTCTTGAGAAGCTGTTCGACCTTACGCTCCAACAGCTCAATTTTTTCATTCTTCTCGATGTTGGCTTCGACTAATGTAGCGATGTGACTTTCTAAGCTCTCAACAAGCTTCGCAAGCTTGTCAACCGTAGCTCTCAAAGTAGGTTGTCCAGCGCTTGCTGAGGCCTTGGCTTCAATCTTCGCTTCAAGTTTAGGTTCAGTCTTACTTTCCACCTTAAGCCCAACTTTGGGTTCTTCCCCTGATGAGTCCTTTAGTTCTTCTTTAGGAGCCTCCTTTTTAGGAGCTTCCTCCTTAGGAACCTCCTCTTTATGAGCTTCCTTAGATTCAGAATCCTTCGTAGCTTCATGAACTTCATCTTTAGGTTCCTCCTTGGTTTCCTCCTTAGGCTCTTCCTTGGGTTTTTCTTTTGGCTCTTCCTTCGACTCTGCTTCAGCTTCAGCCGAGGATGCCGTGGTTTTAGGAATCTCTACTTCCTCCCAACCATCATCCTTGCTCTCTTGAATTCTTTGAGCATCTTCATCCTCGGATTCGTCTACAACCTTATTAAGAAGATCGTCGACCTTTTGAGAACCCTTCAAAACTTCATCGACTTCATTTTTGGAGGAAGAGTTGGAAGAGTCAAATTTCTGCGAGTCGAACTTGGAGGTAGACTGAGAAGGAGAGTCCACCACAGGAGAGTCTTTTGCTGCTTCAGGTGCAACTGAGCTTGCTTTTTTCTTTTCAGAAACGCTAACTGCTGGTGCAGAGTCTCTGACTTCTGGAGTTGTACCTTCGAAGACAGACTCCATGTTCACTAACAAAGGTCCATTTACTTCTTTTCCTTCAAACCATTCAGAAGCAGAAAGTGCGGGCTTATCGGATGGAGCATCTGGGTAAATATCCTCTTGGAACAATTCGGACTTTCTTGGCACAATGAAGGATATTGGCTCAATAGAGTGATCGTTGACGGTCTTGAAAGATCTCAAGATTTCGTTCTCATGAACATTGACTTTAATCTTCGGAGTGCATGCAAATCCTCTTTGTGGATCTGTGGAAGTGTATTGGGACAATTCATACAACTCATCGTTGTCATACTCGTAGTAACGAATGTTACCATCACCCTTGCCAGCCACGTACAATATAGAATTTGATTCATCAAAGATAGGGATCAAAACACCCGACGATGAATCAATGACAATGAAGCCATTGATTGGCCCTTTTCCGATGTCATTGGAATCCCAGATACCAATTTGTCTATCAGACAATCTGGAAAAGCCAGTAGTGCAAATACGGTCCGAGTTACCTAACCAAACTACTCTCGAAGGTTTTGCACCATTGTGGCCTGGACCTTCAGATATAACTTTTCCACTCCGAATGTCCCAGATTCTCAATTTCTTATCTCTCGACGTGGTGGCCAAGAGGCTACCATTGTAATTGAAAGAAAAGGAAGTAACCAAATCGGAGTGAGGTAAAGTGATCACAGCCTCTCCTGTCTCAAGGTTCCAAATCTTGACAGAATAATCCAACGAGCAGGAAGCCAACACGTTCTCAGCACATGGGTGGAACTCAACGTGGCCTACTTTCTTGGTGTGGCCAGCGAGGACTTTAGTTGGCTCTAAAATGTCCTTTGCATTTCCATCGTCGTCAACATAATTGTGGAACGAGTAATCCTCTGGAACATCCCAGAGCAAGATTTTTCCATCTTCGGAGCAACTGACAACCTGGTTCTCGTTGAAAGGGTTGAAAGCAGTGTCCAACACTGCGGCCTTATGGCCCCGGAACAAAGGGACGGTGTCCGGAGCTTTCCCAACCTCAGAAAGGGGAATAACAGCGAAAGCGCCACCTCCGGAAGCCTGCCAATTTACAGAAAGATACTTACCGTTGGTGTTGATAATGTTGGAGTCCCAAGCATTCTTGGTGATCTTCAAGTTTTCGTAGCACAATTCTTTTTTGGCTGGCTGGCCAAATACGTGTCTGTACTTGGACGCCCTTACAAACTTCCCACTATATCCGTGTTAGTACAGGTATATGCACAATGTGCTACTAGAACTCTGCATACCTCATGGCCAATGTATGATGTAAAGTTTGGTAATCGCAAATGCCAGATTGTTGATACTTCGCGGAAGGAGTGCAGCTAAAGTAACGACACGTCCCTTTCGGCATCCACTGCGGCCACTGTAAATGGAGGCGCATACATACCCGGCGTGCGCTAACTACTTTCTGTCGCCATTACTTGTCTCTAATTCATGTTTCCTCGTTATGTATGTCTCACTGGTCCTCTTCACTGACCATCCAATCTAATACTTCCCCCTGTGTGTAATTTTCGTAAAGCTCGGCTTGTTTGCGGAGAAGAACTTCTGAGGCATGCGAGAGTTCCCAAATACTGAATTGGCCCATGTAGTTTCTTAGCGCTTGATCCACATCCTTCTGCCAGAGTTCGTGCTTGCACTTTTCCTCCATCTTTTTCCATTCTCCGTACTTGAGGAAGAGCCTCTCTTGAAGCGGGCGCTCTGCCAGCGACAACATGGCCAATAGTTTCTTGAATTCAGTCTCTCCTGGAACCGTACCAAACACGGGCCATGAGCGTGGGGAAAGTAAAATGGCTACAGCAGTGCTGAAAGAGGAGAACTTTGGTTGCGTGGAGAACTTCGGCTGCGTGGCAAAGTCTGATTGCGTATTGGTGCTCCCCTCTATGGCACTAAGTAACCAGTCGGTAGCGTTTAGTCTGGCCTTGATACGCATATCTCTTTCCTTCCGCCGAAGCTTGTTTTTCTCTCGTATCGCTTCTTTGCTGTTGTATGCTCTGGCCAGAACGCTCTTGCTCTTTTTGGCCTTTTCTACTCTCTCCTTCAGCCTATTGGGACCGCGTCGTACGACGTTGGCTCGTATCTGATCGATCTGGACTTGAGGGTGCTTCGAGTCGCCCCTTTTCGAGTCCAAGTGTCGTCCATACGTCCCCTTAGATGCAAAAGTGGCGCCACAGAACCCGCATGTGGTTGCACAGTCGCCTTCTTTCGCATCGGCAGACAAAGAACCCATTTGCGGAGTCTCACTTTCGCACTGTATCATGAATTCATAGACGA
This sequence comes from Clavispora lusitaniae, assembly GCF_014636115.1. Taxonomy (NCBI): domain Eukaryota; kingdom Fungi; phylum Ascomycota; class Pichiomycetes; order Serinales; family Metschnikowiaceae; genus Clavispora; species Clavispora lusitaniae. The sequence goes on along the minus strand of NW_027093975.1, from coordinate 1,993,591 downwards.
TATACAATGTATACAAAACATGGCTAAATTTCAAGACGTTTGGCGATATCGGCCAATTCAGAAACGTAGGAGTTGTTGATAGAGTCTCCGTGGCCAGAAACAACTTTAAGCACCAATTCATTCAACTCTGCAGATCCAAGAATATCAACGTGCTCTGCTGTTTTTGCACCACCACGAATATCAAATCTGTCTGGCTCATGTTTAATCTCCACAACCTTTACGTCAATACCAGCAGGATTGAATCTAGATCCTTCCTTTTGCCACTCATGGCAGATAGTGTGTGTCATTAAAGACAAAGTGCCATCTCCATCACCAAAGTACACAGGGTTCTTACTTTCTGTATCAATGACAAGAGGGAGCCCAGAAGTGAGGTCTTCTTTATAAGTGTATGCTCTCTCTGTGGGGTTACCCACTCCGTAAAAGCAGAAAATCTTCATGTCTGGAGCTTTGGGAAGAGTCACTTCTAAAGGATTGGACCATTTCAGGTGCTTGTGATTATTCTCCTCAAGCTCCTCTTTTGTCTGTGCTATACCAAAGGAGTATTGTTCCTTGACCCTGTCTCTAAACCATTTGGGTGACGTATCGAGAAGCAAGTCGATACTGTCCATCATGGAAAAGTCCTTTTCATCCTCTTCAATTCCTGTGATTGACGCTGATTCGTTGGACTTGGCTTTGTATCTAATAAAAGTACCAAAAGTGTCAGATTTTGTCCCACTGATTTCAACGTCACTTGTATTGGTGATGAGATGGTTAGTTGGGTCATCCGGTGCTGCTGTAATGTTACCCCAGATCACGTCGCCACCTTTAGGTAACATTGAAGGAACGCCTCCGAATGTACGAAGCATCTCCACTCTTTCCTTTTTGGAGAAAAACTTGTCCAATCCATAAACAGCTAATTGATTCAATTGTACAGTGTCCTTCATTTCACCGGAAATCAAGGCAGATATAGCTTTAGGAGCTCCCAAGAGCGATCCACTGATATTGATGAACCCAGCTAAATATTCATTACACCAGTTAGGACCTCCATTACCGTAAAACTCACCTTCGGCCTCTACCCATTTCAAGAAGTAAAGAACAATTTGGGACCCCATGGAGTGGCCCACGAGATATGTCTTTTCTCCGCTCAACTTCTTCGACATTTCGATTGAAAGTTTCATTTTGGTGAAGAAGCCATCTCTTTTCTCCAAATCAAGGTATGCTAGTCTCCAGTCGTAAGCGGCACTAGTCATGGTGTTGGGCCCATACCCAATGACAGCCAAATTCTGTAAAACTTTATTCCAAATCCAGTAACCAGCCACAAAAAAATCTGCTGCATCGAAGCCCAGCGATGCTCTCAACTTAATGTTTGGTGGATCTAATCCAGTGACAGGATCAAGCTTAATGTGCTTGAGCCAGCATGCTTTGTCTAATACCATCGTCTTTAACATGTAGTAAGATCCCCATAATCTCTTTCTGAAATGAGGTGTAGAAGGACAGTCTCCTTCATCGTTAATAGACCATGACTCTATACCAGTGGAAATAACACCAGGGACTAAAACAACATTGTATTTTTCGGTGAGGTTATGCACTTTCTTCATTCTCTTTCCTACGGAAAAAGATTCAGCTGAGCCATGCAATTCTGTGCCTTTTTTGGATTCATCAAATTCAAGCATCAGCTGAATACCTTGAGGAAACGAACCTTTCAAATCTTCAAACAAATCGCTCACAGAATCGAACGATACTAGCTTATCCAATTCAGACTTGATGTCATCGGACGAAGCTGCAGTGATCACAATGGTTATCAATAAACCAATCACAGCACCAAGAACAAAGGTGGCTCTTCTTGTCTGGTACAACTTTTTCTTGATCTCGCTTTTGTCTTTTGCCTGCTTGTGACGGGAGTGTCGTGAATGAGATCTGGAAACTGGTGCATTTTCAGTAGTTGGCGTGTTAGAATCGTCAACTTCATCTGCATCAAACTCTTCTATCGCATTTTCATCCTCTACCACTTTTTTTTTCCGATTGTGAAGTTTTTCGGACATGGTTAAGTTGACAGATGGGCCCGTGTTATCAACTGATAAAAGGTCGTATTGCGCGCACCTATTCGCACCATTAGTGGATTTCGAACTACTAGACCAATACCCCTCCCGCCGACACGCTATCCTGTGAAATAATCGGATAATTCCTATTTCCTTGCAATCTAACTGGAATGGGTCAAGGTATCACATACGAAGTTATTTCAGGATAGGATTAATGTGTACTCATTCCAGGCTTCTCTACATCTCTCTTTACTATGGGGTGAATGTCCCATTATAAATTATGTTCAGAGGGCATCAGTAGTGAAGTCGTACTCGATCCCTGGCGTGACACTAGCAATAAATTTTAGAAAGATTACAAGATATTGGTCCACGCGAATACCCTCATCAATGTCTTCACTGGAGTTGTCCCGCAACTCTAAAGACCCTAATTGCGAAGACAAATCCGCCTGCGTCTTGTGTGCTTTGGCTTTAGCATGCTTCATAAATACCTTCATCACAGAAGAGTGTTTGCAAGGATGGATCGACACCGAGGTCGTGTTGTAGGACATCGGTAAATTCTCAATTGTGGCAGTCTTGTCCTTGTAGTCTCCTGCGATATCTTCGTACATTTGTTGAGGCAAGAGCGGTATCCCGTTTGCATTGAACCCAACTAGGTACATCTTCGGTACTCTGTAAGAGGTCGAATATGCAATGTAAAGATCATATTTCCGAAGCGTCAGTTCGTCCAGCTCAATGTGGGTGAATTCATCAAGGTCGTCTTCAGCCAATTCGTCCTCAGCAGCATCGTCCATTAGGTCATCCAAATCCTGCTGGCACAGCAGCTGTTGTTGCTGCTGCTTCAAGGCGTTAATTCCACCTGTATTCATTCTCGGAATCCATTCGCTATCGCTATCATGTTCAAATTCCTCGTCTGTGTTCTCGAATGAGTCTGGAATTGCAGTGGCAACTCGCTGGTATGAAGGCACATGTCGAGTGACCAAGAACTGTTTCTCTGGCGGTAAAAACTTTTTCTGAAGCTGTGGCGGGCACGTTCCCCATGACCAGGTTGGGAACTTATACACCAAATAATCACCAGCCTTCACGAATTCCTCAGGCGAAATTTCCCCCGTTTTTCGAAAATTTGATTCATTGTTTATAGGGGTCAAATATTCTCTCAAGGAAGAGAGTTTGCTTCTCAAGCTCATGGCCTATGTAAAATGGAAGTGGCGATAAGGTTCTTTGTGTTATCAGGAGTTTCGTGTATACAATATGCTGGTCGTGTGAACCTCGGGGCAATGACCAAAGTCCTTTATAAAGGCTGGCCCCATAATTTTACCATGAACTCTAAAGAACTTATTTTTTGATTCTATAGGCACAATTATCACTTCAATCGGTCTTATTCACTGATTGAAGAGTCCTTAGGAAATTACTCGAGTGGGCAAAACGCTTTTCAGTAGTTGAGGTACACCATGTCATACATCTGAAACGAATCTATCAGTGACGCGACATTTTAGTGTCAAATTGAGTCCTTTATGAGTAACTTTTGGTGTTATCAAGTATTAGTTTGAGTATCAAACTTCGACAACTAAGGCGCTTGCGGGTTTACAGAAAGTCCCAGTAATTAATCTTACCTCTATTATTGGTTCAGCGTTTAACCATAGATAAGTTAAAAATAATGAAAAAAGAAACTTTGAAAGTAACCAAAGGAAGCGAGGCTCGCTTATTCACATCAGATTTTTGAGTATCCGACAGGTTGAGATACCTCAACAAATTTCAAACTGATCACTTACTCATTAGAACAAACATCCACGAACAAATAAATTGATAAATGGAATTTAGGTTGAAAAGACATTGACGACTGAAGTGACGAACGGTGTGTTTATTCTGGAGAAGCTCTGTTCGGATGAGTTTCCCTTGGTACGGAGGACAGGCATTTTAACGAAGATAGAATAGTTTCTACATAGATGAAAGGCTTCCTCTTCTAACGTGAAATAATGTCGATTGTTGATTAGCCTATGTATTCTTTACATCAACCGAGCTAGCTGAACCGCTTGTTTAAAATATCTGCTTAGCCATGGCACCCACTTCTCATTTTGGAAAAATACTTAAAAATAGCCAAATCATCAGAAAAACGCGAATAGAAACACACACTATAAAATCAGAAAAGCCATATATTGACTCCAAAAGCACATTCTTCTACATAGCTACGCCACCAAGTCATCCTGAAGCATTATTACCAGCCACTGCTTTACATTTCTGTTAACAAAGAGCATTATATGATTCTAAGTAACGGTTGTCCTTAGCGAACGCGACGCACTATTGTTCCATACTGCACATGCTAACTTAACTCGTCATCTCCAGTTACACATTTACACGATTACAGAGACCCCACCTAACGAGACTACGCGTAAAAATAAGTAGCCCCAGATAAAAACTACAGAAGTGGAACCCAATTGCGAATCTATTTTCAATGAGGCAAAGCTAGGCTCGTAAACAGCAGAAGACCTCATAACTAAAACGGAAAGAACAAAATAGAGTAACGCCCCAATGCAGAGAAAAGCTCGGGATTTTCCATGCTCACTTGTAATTGGCGTTCCTAGATCTTGCAAAAAGCTCTTTGTTTGTGTCGCGGATCGATTAGGCTGACTTAAGTCGTGGCCATGCATCAATACGAGCCAAGGTGCATGCGCGCCAAAAACCGAAAAACCCAACAGCGACGAGAATCACAAATGGTGAGGCAAAATACCCAGAATTGTAACTGAAAACTACAGTAGAAACTCAGAATTGGGCCAAGCAAACGTGATTCTGCCCATATACTATGACCCAGTTCCAAGTAGTGCTCAATGTGGTTTATCTGTGCACTGCCTTACTATATGTGGCCTTGTGTAAACAACACACACATGTGCACTCCCCAAACAAACAGACACGCTTCAAACACCAGTTCTTGTGCACGCATGAAAGTTGGTCACACTGCTTGTATAAACGACAGCGCTGTTTTGATTTGGCATTAATCGGTCTTGTTTATAGTACACAAGACGCGACCTTCTTTTCTTAAAACCACACGCCATCCACGCCTCGTCTCCAAACACACCTCTTTCCATTAGCAACACCAAACACCAGGGCCAAGCACTTGCCGCTGGCCACCTCAAAAAAAAAAAAAAAACTCAACCCAAAATCAACACTAATTGAAAAACTGCAAAAGGTTACAAAAGCCTCTGCTATCGCATTCATCATCAGCATCCATGGCTACGTCTTCCACACCTTCCAAAAGGGTGGCCTTGGCCCCCGTCAACATCAACATTAGCTCTCCTTTACACAGAGGGAAATCTAGCTCTGGCTTAAGTGGATTACCGCCAAACTTTGCCTCCAGAAATGGATTGTCCAAATCGGCAAGCATGATTCTTCCTTCTCGGACCAGGCTTGCTCCGGCGCGTAAACTCGAGAGCTTTTCCGAGTACAAAATTTCCAACAACAAAAATGTCAAGGCAGACTTAGCCGCCACCAAATTGAAACTTAGGTTACAGTTGGCTTTCTACAAGCTCAAGCTGAAAAAGGACGCGCTGATGGCTGCTTCGCCTACGATCCGCGTTTGCAAGTCCAAGGCACCTGCCCCAAGAACTTTCCACACGTCGGCAAACAGAAACTTGAAGAAAGTGGAACCAGCTACCAGGCTTCCGCTGTTGAATACCATAGCATCGCGCAAACCCTCTGGCAGCTTGCGCTTGTTCCACATCAAGCCTCTGTCGTCTTTCCACAACGCGTATCCTCAGCTGCTCCCACTATCCACACAGAGACTCCCATCAGTGCATAAGATCTTGAAAACGCCAATGAAAGCCACGTCGAGGATGGTTCTCCAAAACAACGCCAACTCCAATAGCGACGAAACCATTGACGAAACAGTGGACGAGGTATCTACAGACTTGCGCAAAGGCAAGGAAGACATCTTGGGTTCATCTCCTCTCAGACACAGCAGCTTTGGAACACCGAGCAGCTTTTCTGTGGCAAAGTCTTTATTACAGCTTGGCCTGGGATACTACTGACGCGCTTTACGTTCCTTCATTGCATACTTGACGTTGTTCAATTCCCTCGCTTGATTCTGTTTTATTCCCTAATTCTTTCTGGCCGCGACGTCCAATGTTGTATCATTATATAGACAGAACAAGTTCTAATGCATATTTACTGGTAGAACAGATGTCCCTAGGCGTGATTCAAAACATGTGTACTATGCACTACATTCCCTACAGTGCAGCCACTCGCGTGGCTGGACATGCTTAATCCTGTGATATCATGAATTTTGCAAATTCATTGCACTTATAGACGATCCTCAACCGACGGTAGGTGTTCACAACGTGCTGGCTTAACATGCGTTATTATGTCAAAAGGTGACGTGCAAAAGTGACAGGAAGAATTTCATTCCTGCATAATGTCCCGATCTTCCCCTCTTGCCTCCCTCATTACAAAGGAGAATAATCGCCATAAGTTCTATTGAATTCGATCTCGCAGAACTAGTAGCTACGACACGTTTAACTTTTCCCTCTTTTGAAATTGTATTGATATGCAAGACTTCGATCAGAAAGAAGTTACTCTGGACCAGAAATGTGCATATACGCCTCGAACAGAAGCCCACCCAAAAGTTGCAGTAGGAGAGATAAGCGTGATTTCTATAAACGGGGTCGATAACCGATCGTAGGCACTATGAACAGTCTTTACAAACGAAGCAAATCTGATATCTGAGGCTTGAATGTGGCGTAAGTTCCACAATTTTCTCCTCGTAAATGTGGCATATAAGTACTGTGAAGTCCCCACCCCATTTGCTTATTAATTGCTATCTTTCGCATCACTTCACACCAGTCTTAACAATGTCCCTCTCCAATAACAAGTTCCAATTGTCTAACGGAAACTCAATTCCTGCCGTTGCCTATGGCGTAGGTACCAAATGGTTTAAGTTCGGTCGTAATGAACTCGATGCCAATGTGGTCAATGCTATCAAGTCTGCTTTGGCCAAAGGCTTTGTGCACATCGACGGTGCTGAAATCTACAACACCAATGGTGAAATCGGAGAGGCAATTGCTGGATTGGACCGCAAGAATGTCTTTTTGACCGATAAGTACTTCTCTGGTGACCTGTCACATACAAGGATTTCTCCACATGGCAAGCCTTATGATTCTTTAAAGCATTCGTTGCAAAATGAATTGAAGGTGGACTATGTCGATCTCTACTTGCTTCATGCCCCTTTCATTTCCAAGGAATCACATGGGTTCGATTTGGCCGAGGCTTGGAAATCCATGGAACAAGCTCAGAAAGAAGGATTGACTAAGAATATCGGTGTTTCCAACTTTGCCGTGAAAGATTTGGAGGAAATTCTCCTGGTAGCTGAAATCAAACCCGTTGTCAACCAAATCGAATTCAATGCTTACTTGCAAAACCAAACTCCAGGAATCGTGGAATTTAGTCAGAAAAACGGAATTTTGGTCGAGGCTTACAGTCCCTTGGCCCCCCTTGTGAAGGGTGAGAAAGGCGAGCTCACTGACTACTTGGATACCTTGGCTTCGAAGTACAACAAACTCCCTAGCCAAATCTTGTTGAGATGGGTCCTTGAAAGAGGAGTTTTACCAGTTACAACTTCGGGCAATGAAGAGAGACAGTCTCAACTTGTAAACATCTTTGACTTCAGCTTGACTCCAGAGGAAGTGGAGAAGATCAACACTCTTGGTGAGAAGCATCCCACCTTGAGACAATACTGGACCAAAGAATACTCAAAATACGATTAGTAGAATAGGCTTCTTTGTTACTTATCTCAATGTATAGCTAATGAATCAACCATCTCGCAAACTCTCTTCATTCGTGTGTTCATGGAATCGTACTTTTCAACTTTGGGACCGAAAAAAACCATCTCCTGTAGCTGATCAATTCTTGTACCTTCTGGAAGCTGTTTACCCACAATCATGCGGAACACCAAGTCTTCAATATCTACCTCCTCCTGCTTATAGCATAGTAGCATTGGAATCTTTACCAATCTGATAGACTTAAAATACCGAGGAAGACGCTGAATATTATTCTCAAGATAGTATTCAAGAAGCTGGACATGGTGTCTTTCAAGTAAGTGCTTGAAGAATGGAAAATGAGCCAGCAAATGTTCAGTAAGAATATTGAAAGCAGAGATGGACATGAGCCTGTTTCCTGTAGAAAGCAAAACATATTCTCTGATTGGGACTGGATACCCTCGACTAAAAACTCCTTCTTCCTTCAAATACTGATAGATGTTTCTTTTCCGTAAGTCAGCCTCACTGAGAATGTAAAGTAGAAGAATTTTAAGCTGAATGTCGTGAACCAAAGGCTCATTCCCACATATTGACTTCAAGAAATTGAGCTTTTTGTTAATTAAGTCGACTAATCGAAGTCGTTTTGTTGAATCTGTGAAGCAAAATTGGTAATCCGTCAACAAGTCATGATACTTGACTTTGAATAATGCATTTGAATTGTCATCTACCTCAGGTTCGCTAAGAAGAGACTCCAAGCACTTTAGGCTCAGCTGTATTGAGCTATGATCAACAGGGCCAATGGAATAGAAGAGAAGGAGCTCCACTCTCAATAAGTTATCGGCAACTTTCTTCGCAAGAGAAGAATCGTTCAGAGGCAATTGCGCTATAAGCGAATCGAGATTGTGGCTTCCTTGAGTAACACCAAATATTATCTTCTGATTTTCCTCCAAGAGATCAGCCGCATCCTTCCCCTCGATATTCTGTCTGGCCAGTTCATCAAACATTTAGACTAAAGGAGGAATATAGAGGAAGAGTGTAGATAGAGATCGCGTTCTATCTGTACAGAAGAGGTGATAGAGACAAGTGATAAGGCTAATGTGGAGAAACCATCTTTGCTTCCCGCGTCTTGCTTATCCTTGAAGTACCAAAGTTCATTTTGGATACCAGGCGAGTAGAAATACAAATTCCGTCTAGTATATGGTTATGATGTTTTCTACATGTCAAATGGAAGACGAAGCTAAAGAATAGGAAAAGAAAAGTTAAGGAATAGGAAAAGAAAAGTTGAGGAAAAGGGATAACGAGAACAAAAAGCAGAGGCTTAGCACTGAGGTCAAGACTTTCTTGTACTTCGTTATTCCGTTGTATATCGAAAACCGGTTCTGGTCAACTTTTCGACTTGTCGTATATGAACCGAAATTCCGTTCGCATCGTATACTCGTAACGGAAAAAATACAAGTAGTCTGCAACCAACTTTCACTTCAAGTATCAACAGACAAAAGATGTGGGTCAAATTTCTCTCTATCGCTGTTGCATTTTTTGCTGTTCTCGAAGCAAGTTTCCAGACATGGCTTCCTTCCCGATTCGTGTTCGACCCTAAGCTTTTGCAATCTTTGGCTCAAGAGACTTTGGCAGACCACCCAGATGGAAATGCCACAGCCATTATGATTGACTTAACTCCTAAGCTTCAAGCAGCCTACCCAGGCCTCATCAACGATCTCAATTGGGATGACTGGATGTTCAACAATGCTGGAGGAGCCATGGGAACGATGTTCATTTTGCACGCTTCGATTTCCGAGTACTTGATCTTTTTCGGAACTGCAGTGGGAACCGAGGGCCACACCGGAGTCCACTATGCTGATGATTACTTCACCATTTTGACCGGAATGCAAAGTGCCTCTTTACCAAACGCTGTTCTTCCAGAAGAATACCGTCCTGGCGACCAACATCATTTGCAAAGAGGCTATGTTAAGCAGTACTCTTTCGACCGTGGTGGATTTGCACTTGAGTTGGCTCAAGGCTGGATTCCCGTTATGTTGCCATTCGGATTCGTGCTGTTTGCGTCGCTGACTTTGGACTACTATTCTTTCGCCAGAACTACCTACTTCACAGCAAAAGATATGATCATCAACTTGTTGAGAGGAAAGTTTTGAGCAGACTGATGGGTTGTATATAGAGCGTTTAGAAAGCTAATAAATTCAATCGTATCTGATGGTGTGCAAGATCGAGATGGAAATCGGAGACTAAACAAGTATAGTATGCTTCAAGTTGAGGAAAGAGAAGACATTCTTCCCTGCTCAATTTATGGTTTAAAAGATTTTAGAACCATTGTAATAACACTAGCCCTAAGCTCGATATGTACCTCGATGCACAATAATTCCGACATGCACAATAATTTCACCGTACGGTTCAAAGTACATAATCGATAGCGCAAAACCAATAGCGCGCTATTTTGAGAGATGAAACTTTAGGAGCTCGAAAGCACAGAGCTTCAGACTAGACAAGAGAAGGAGCACCAGAAACCACCCACAAACTCAATCTCTGTCCAAAGCACCATTAGTCAATCGCGGTTCAAGAACTAAGTAAACCAGTGCCATGTGTCAAATAGTGGTTTGTAAGGCGCGCTCTTTTAGTGGCCGCCCACTTTCCTAGACAGGTCATTGAACGCGCATCCTCGATAATAAAGAGATAAGGTACCAGTAGATAAGGCGCACCTCTTTAATCGCCGCTGAGCAGCGATCTTTTTTCAATTACCATGCCCGATACAAGTGAGACCACAGGGCTCTTGTCAGTTACCCTGGCACGATCGAATGAAGTGAGTGAAGAGGAATTCATCAACTATGTCCAACAGAGAAGAGCATCCATCGCGTCTGTGGGCACAGACCACATTCCGCCTCACTTTGCTTTGTCGGCGAAGCGGTCGAGAAACTCCGTCGACGATACACTTTCTGCAGCCAGATCGAACATTTCGGTGGCCAATTCCAGCATCAATGCGATTTTATCCCACAACTCAGAAGTGCTCTTAGGAGAACCAAAGACCAGCCTCTACACAGAAACAAAAGTGTTGTTGGAGTATTCTGTGCCATTGGTAATCACTTTCTTATTGCAGTACTCTCTTACTGTGGCCTCCGTCTTTTCCGTTGGGCGCTTGGGCTCCAAGGAGCTTGGTGCCGTCTCCTTGTCCTCCATGACAGCCAATATCAGCGGATATGCCATTGTGCAAGGTGTTTCCACCTGCTTGGACACTTTATGTGCCCAGGCATTTGGCCGTAAGGATTACACAACCGTGGGCTTGTATTTTGTCCGTTGTACGTACTTGCTTGCACTCTTGTACATTCCAATTTTCATCTTGTGGGTCTTCTGTTCCAAGTCAATCCTCGTCTTCTTGGTTGGCGAGTCGCAAAAGGAATTAGCTGAGTTGGCGGCAACATATTTGCAGATCTTGGCTCTTGGCTTGCCAGGATTCATCTTGTTCGAAAACTTGAAGCACTTCTTACAAGCTCAAGGCATCTTTCATGCTTCAACATACGTTTTGCTTGTCTGTGCACCATTGAACGCTTTATTAAATTACCTCTTAGTTTGGAATAAGCACATTGGTCTTGGTTTTATCGGGGCTCCTTTGTCTGTGGTCATTTCGGACTGGTTAATGTGCTTTTTCCTCCTTTGGTACACGTTGTATGTGGATGGATATCGGTGCTTGCCTCGCTTGCTGTTGTTCGACAGACGCTACTTTCAGAACTGGAGAAAAATGACAGACTTGTCTGTTCCAGGGGTTTTGATGGTGGAAGCAGAGTGGCTAGCATTTGAAATCATTACTTTTACTGCATCCACTTTTGGAACGGACGTTTTGGCAGCACAATCCATCGTTTCTACAACGTGTGTTTTACTTTACCAGGTATCATTTGCCATCTCGATTGCTGCCTCAACAAGGATTGCGTGGTATGTTGGCGCTGCTTCAAAAAAGGCATTGTTGATCGCCACGAAAGCTTCCATATACACAGCAGCTGTCTTTGGATGCCTCAACGCAATCATTCTTTTCTCATTGAGAGATTTCTTTGCTTCATTGTACACCAATGACCCCAATGTATTGCACATTGCATCGCAGGTGTTGATTGTTGGTGCCCTTTACCAAATTAATGATTTTTTGGCTTGCACCACAGGAGGAATTTTGCGGGGCCAAGGTAGACAAAAAATCGGTGGCTACCTTAACTTGATATCATACTACCTTATTGCCCTCCCGTGTGCATTTGTTTTTGCCTTTTACTTTGACTTAAAGTTGGTAGGTTTGTGGATGGGCATGGTGATTGCGCTCCTCTTTATCTCTGTGGCTCAGGTATATTTTGTTATTTTTTCTGACTGGGACAAAATCATACGCCTGTGCATCAATGAGGGCGTTCTTGAGGAGGGAAACGTGCACATTGATGCACACTCTGTCCTCCCAGCGATGCTGTCAAGCAACATTGTTTAGAGGCAATAATAGAACACAATACATGAAGCGCCAAAAAAAAGGGGGAAAAAGATAAGATGCCTGTAAAGTCCAACAAAGAATTATGTTCCCCGATTAGGCTTATCCACTTGTAAACACACATGGTGATGCAGGGGAAAGAGAACAAAGCAAAGGAAGCTTCGGTCCACCGTACAATGCAGGGGTTGGGGGAGGAGAAAGAAATCAATCTCTCGTCAAGCGTGGAAATAATGCCCTGCTAAGTTCTTCCTGCAAACACGGCCTATTTGTGCATGTGTTTCTCTGCCATGTGCGCCGCCGCCTCGCATCTACGTGGAGGCGGCCTATGTGCTTCCATGGTTATCGCCTGTGCGCACTGGGGCTATCTGCATCTTGACTTTGCGGTTTCGGTTTCGGTGCTTGTATCCACTCGCGTGAACACAGCCCAATTCGTGGGGAACAATCAGCCCCTATATTTTCTACTTCAACTGAGGAGGGCCTGACGACGGTGTTGAAGCGCGAGTTTGGTGGAGCGCGGTTCTCGCTCGCTTAAGTGTGTAAGCTCGTACTTGCATGAAGCGGGCGCGGGTTAGTGTAGCGCGAGCAGAATCAGCCGTGTCACCGCGAGAAGGTGGCATTTTGCGAGCTTCCCAAATAGTTCCCCCCACGCACGAACCTCCGCTGTGTGAGGGGTAAAAACAGAGAAGAACACTGTTTAGAGAAGTTTCTCGACATTTCGGGCACATAAAATCAGAAGTGTGTCAGCAAATGCGCTCCAGATGCGGTGGTGCGATTTGTCTCGGTCGAGGACGCCCAAGCGTGAGTAGGACGGGTAAATTTTATGCAGAGAATGGAGAAACGTACGAGGGAGGGCCAACAGGCCCAGATACGAGGGCCGAAGAACCCCCAAAGTACAGAAGGACAAAAACGAAGCGTAGACAGAAATTCCCACATATAGTCTTGAGCAGTCGGGTAAATTGTGGTGCGAGAAAATGCGGCCGCGATGGATGTCACACTTACCCTAAGCTAAGAAAACAAGCCCGCGTCTGCATGAGCAGAGATCCCTTAAGTGCGAAAGAAAATGATTGCAGCACGGGCTAAATGCAGCATTTACCATGGGATGCTTTTCATAGAGCAGGGTGAAAATAGTACCATGCCTCGGGCCCAATTCGGAAGGATTATGCGCACGCCCGAGAAACTTCCGACGTGGTGATGAAGCAGTAGAAAAAGTGCCCAATGCGAACTCGAAGACTGCACTAGCCACAGTGGGTGTCAATGTGTCCCGAAGGGGCAAGAGAAACATCAACAAAACACTACCCAGACAAAATTCGCCAATTACACAGAACATTATGATTAAAATTTAGACAAAATAGACAAGTTAGACTAAATAGTAAAGTTAGTCAAAATAGCCAAACTACACAAACTAGCCATGGCATAGTTTTCCACTTATTGTTTGTATTTTTTTTTTTTTTTTTTATTTTTTTCTCTTTTCGCCTTGTTTTGCTTTTTCCGCAGCCACGCACCAGCCTGATGCGTTGATCGTTGTCAACACCAATCTCGGGCTCATTCTCCTCGGTTAAAAATTGACTATTGTCTGGACTGTGTGGTTGTCCTACCGAACGCGTATTTTTTGTGCTTCTCCAAATACTTGTCGCGCTTCGAGCTTGTTCATGCGCATTCAGAACTAGCGCAGACGGCCGTTTCGAGTAAAAGACGAGATGGCCACCCAAACGCAAGAGTAGGGGCCCCAGCGAAAACAGCGTTAGGTTCCAGACACCTTCTCCAGATGCCGCGCCTGTTTCCTCCTCGTGCCTGCCCCACAATTTTTCCCCTAAATCACAGGCAGGCTATTTTTCAAGTGGGAATTAGTGGAATTGGACGCGCTGTACGATAATGGTATTGCGCAGGATTATTTGTTGTTGATGCAGGGCTAGCCTCGGCTATGGGCGGATTTAAACCCCGCCGCAGCAGTATACGCAGGTACTGAAATTTTGCAATTGTATTATGCTATTCCGCCAATGCCCTTGGCTGCTGGCAAAAACCGCTAATTGTTACGAATCGCCAATTTTAGCCCTTTGTGGCCTGTAGGCTTATGCACGTTCGCAGGAACTGTGCGCCCATTGGCGTCATATGGCCCATCTGCGGGTGCTAATGTACTGCAAGACTGCGAAACGCATTATCTGTGGACATTTTTTTCTATTATATACCCACTTCGGTGTTCAGTTGTTTTGCTTGTCCCGTCTGGTACCCGACCTTTATATATCTCTGCTGGCCACTGCCCACACGCTTCCTTCTGATACAAAATTTGTGACGGCTTATTTTTTTCTTTTCAGTCTAGTCCCCAACCTTTTGACAACTTGTTCTGCATCACCTTCGCTTACCCATTCCTTCCTCATACCTTGCCCACATATACCATCTCCACATAATTGATCATTCTTGATGTATGACAGAGTCCACGGCACTTTCAGTAATAGCTCCGTTACCATTCACCAATACCGATACCCGTACGAGTCCTATAAGGCCGAGGTGAGGTGCCATGAAAAATCGATCCATGAATACTCGGCAGAAATCATGAAAACCATGAAGGCTGCCTTGGAGGAGGCAAGACCCAACGTCAAGCTTTACGGCAATCAGCCGTACATCAACTCTACTGTTCGCTCTAAGTTGGTTGACTATCTCTTGAAGATGCTGGTGCGGTTGAAAATCTTGCCCTTTGTTTTCTACAAAGCTGTGCGCTACTTTGATCGCTACTGTCTGAAACGTATCGTGTTGTTAGACCAGGTCCAGCTCATCATCACCACCTGCTTGTGGATTGCCGCAAAGGTGACTGGAGGAAATAATCACTTTATTAACTTAAGCTCTGACAGAAGAAGCGAAGAAGTACACACGATTCTGGATTTGGGCTACGGAGGAGGCGCTCGCTTCCGTGGTCCAACTGAGCGTTACCGCATGCCTAAACTTAGCGAATTGATCAAATTGTGCGGTTCTCGGTGCAATTATGATGCAGAAATGTTCAAGCAAATGGAAATACACATCATGAACGCCTTGGAATGGAAGTTGAATGACCCTTCTGTTGACGAGTATATGGTGTATTCACAGGAGCTCAAAATCACCAAAGATGAGGATGTGGAATCTAAACTTGGTGAATATTTTAAAATCAAGCAGTTTGCTGCTTACGCGGCATGTTATCTGTATGATTTGGTTGGATACAACCTGTTGGAATTGTCCAAGGTGATTGTGGACTTGGTGAACGACACATTTTCTTTGAACGAGGCAGATTTCAACTACCAAACATTAAACCATTCTATTATTGTTGACGAGTCAGTGGTGGATGCCAAACATTATCGTGAAATCCACAAACATTTGGTCCGTAGCATTGTAAAGGCGCCATCGTACCTTTTACAATGCTTTGAATCCCGCGGTCCACAACTGTTCTATTCTCTCATCACTACCAGCTTTAGACAAGCTGCTACTTTAGCACTCGAAGTTCCCCTCTCTAATGTTTCCATTTCCCTGACTTTGTCGCCTTCATCAGTATTTTCTGACGCAGCCACAAGCTACACTTACGCATCCCCAACCTCTTCAGTCAACAGTGGTGGCGACTATAATTACAAAGCAGCTTCAGAGATACGTTTCGGAGATGGATATTCTATTATTAGCCGCAAACCAGGAGTCAGCGGTAGATCTCCCGTGATAGATCCTGCTCACTCCAACAGTCATCAATACCCTTCATTGTGTCCTCCGGGCCCATACTCTCGCTCCAACGGGAGCCAGGTTAGCATTCGCTCCTCTGCATCCTCAAAAGAACATGACATTTTTGACTACGACCCTTCTAGATGCAATTCGACTCCAATGAGCGGACACGAAGAGGTCAAGTCCATATGCGACCCAAAACTAAAACGCCACGCCGTCTAGCCGCGGAGACACTTTCACCCGTCAAAAAGGGTTACCATTTTAATTCATCTTAGTACCCGCTGCCGCCATGCATAACTATTATATTTTTTTTTTATTTCATTTCGCCTCTATTGACGAATCTTATTCAAACAACGATCTTATCGAATCCTAATACATGGTCTCAATGTCAATAAGCGAATATACCATATACTTCTTGTAAAGAGTATTCCTCGATTATTTAGGAGCATGTCCATTGTATCTAATTGAATGTAAAGTGCCCATTTAATTTAATTTAATTTAATTTAATTTAATTCAACAATGCTGGTTGTGTTCTGAAGCAGCCCATCGAGAAGTATTCATAAGAAAGGAAGCCGTCCATTGGCATGCAGATATGCAACAATATACGATGAGCTATGAGACCTGCACCCGTCCCGTAAAGATTTTAGTAGTAAATGCCTGCCTTTCATGTGGTACGAGGAGCACGTCTACCCGTATTTTTCGCATGATGAGCCCATACCCCGTATTTTCCGTGGGATGAGGCCATAACCGTAATTGTCTCGTTTATGCGACGATGAAGTCGAAGCAAAGTTTGGCGAATTGAGGGCTTTTTTTGTTTCCGACATGCAGCAATTGGCAATGGTCCAAGCACCGGGGAAACTTTCCTCAACCCGTTGTTGCGTATGCAATGAGTACGCGACTCCGATCTGATATCTGCCAACCTGGAATTTTTCAAGAATGTTGAAGGAACGCACGCGCATGCATGCTTCACGATGCATGCATGCGTCGCTATGTCCCTATGCATGCGCATGCTAACGGCCCAATTAGCGCGCAGTCATACTATATCTGGTTGTTTATTTTTCTCCATACTTGAGAAGATTTCGCGGAGAAAATCTATCGATGGGCTCGGCCCCACGAATGCGAAAATAGATCGCCAGAGATAAGAGCCGATGTCTCCAGCCAGACACTTGGATCTAGTGAAACACGGGTACCGCACAATCGCAATTTCTTTAGAGAATGAGAAGTCATACTTAGCAAAAAAACAGTACCGCTCGCGCCAATGTGATTGAGAATGCTACAAGGCGAGACCGTCGAGGTGCAGAATACAGAAGCAAAAGGAAAAGGCAAGTGAAAAGTTGGAGGCAAAACAACATTCTTGAAAAGGAAGAAAAGCCGATAAAAACCGTTTAATCCTCGTTCCGACCACTTTCGTTCCCCCAGCCGATATTGGTAAATGTAGTATATGCACTACATATATTACTTAAAAAGAGCAGGTGGTGCCGTGAGAGAAAAAAAAAAAAGGGGGGGGGGGGGGGAGCAAAGAAATGGAATTGAAATCAACAAAGTCCTGCTGATGATTGTGTATGAACAACTTGTCCTACATTAGAGCAGCGATGGCAACCCATACCTAGTCTCCTGGCAGGAGTATAAGCCACCCACAAAGAGGTACGGGTGTTCCTGTTTATGGATCCATCCCTGTACCTGCCGTGTTTCTATTCTTTCTTCGCGAGCTTTGCACTGCCTTGGCGCGAATATTGACTTTTTGTTAGGCGGTTTTCTTTTCCTGAGCACATCGACAGATCTTCCCAGCTCCGTTTACGCTTCTATTCTTCCACAGTGGCACTGGATCTATCAGATATCTTCAGCTAGCGCCATAAACTTTAACCAACAACATTTTACCTTCTTGGTGTGAATAGTTGCTTCTCCCTTATTTCTTCCCTCGTTCTTTTGTTCAGCGTCGTCCAAGAAGATACATAAAACCGTGATATCATGCTTGCATACTTCATTTCGCTCTTGTTGCTACTGTGTGCCTTTGCAGCTCCTAACATGGAGGAGTTGGAGGGCACATGGACATCGAAATCCAATACTGTTTTCACCGGTCCTGGCTTGTATGATCCAGTTGATGAACTTTTGATCGAGCCTGCGTTACCTGGAATCTCGTACTCCTTCACGAAAGACGGTCACTATGAGGAGGCGTTGTACAGAATCAAATCCAACCCACAAAACCACTCTTGCCCCATCGCCAGTCTCACATTCCAACACGGGACATACGAGATCTTGAGCAACGGCAGTGTTGTGCTTACTCCTATTGCTGTGGATGGCAGACAGTTGTTGAGTGACCCATGCGGTTACAGTGCAGAAAAGGCCAAGTACGTCAGATATGTCCAGCCAACGTGGTTTGAGAAGTACCAGGTGTCTATCAACTCCTACCACGGCAGATACATGTTGCAAATCTACCAGTTTGATGGATCTCCTATGCAGCCTTTGTATTTGGCATACAAGCCTCCTATGATGTTGCCTACTACTGCTTTGAACCCTACCGACAAGGCCTCGGAAACGTCTTCTTCCTTATCGCGGAAAGTTAAGCGGTCTTTGGAGAATCAGTACAGAACGAACGCGGTCAAGAAGTTTTCAAGCGAAAAGTTTGACAAGTTTTGGTGGATGTCTGTGGGTGTTTTGGGTGTTGGTTCTGCTGCATGGTTTCTCCGCTAGACTGGGTAGGCCATTACTCTCCAATTTTCGAGAGTGACAACTGCTTCAAGAATAACTTTCGAACATTTGCATAAGCTATTCGGGAGTTTTGCTGAATCCAACATCGGCAGAAAATCTACGTAAGTAGAGATATCCTCTCGTCTATCGTCTTCCTGTGCCAACTCAAAGGATTGACTTGCCGACTAAAGTACAATTGCTCTACGCAACACCTCAGAATAACTGTGTAATACATTTTTTGTTTTCGAATTTTTTTATCCTGTAGTCTTGCACGCATGTAGCACTCTTGACAATTCTATAGCTTGGGGGCTTATTCTATCCTCGCCACATTCATGACGCCTGCATACACGCGATTGTCACTTATCAGAGAATAATAGCCTACTTACGTTACATCCATTCAACTTTTGTTCCAACGTCGCAAGTATCGTAACTAAAAATGTCGTGGTTTAGAGCTACTGATCCAGTTCAGGAGTTGGATACAAAAATCGAACAGGCCACATCGGAATCTATTCCCAATGGGGAGCTAGATATAGCTGTGGGGCTTGAGATCACCGATATAATCCGAAGCAAAAAAGTTCCTGCCAAGCAGGCTATGCGCTGCTTGAAGAAGCGAGTGACAAAAGTGTATTTGAATCCCAATTTGTTGACCTCCACTTTGAAGCTCGTGGACTTGTGTGTTAAAAATGGCGGCAACCATTTTCTTGCTGAGTTCAATACGAAGGAGTTTATTGACTACTTGGTGGACTATATTTTCAAAGTGCATTATGATACAAAATCATACAAGGTCTACTCTTCCGAAGCGAAGTATGGTGTGAGCACGCTTCTCTTGAAGTTTCTCAAGGAGTGGTCTCTCTATTTCAAGGGCCGTTTCGAGCCCAATTACGTCGAAAGCCACTACAAGACCTTGGTGAACCAGGGCTACGACTTTCCGGAAGTAGATGTGGCTGCTGTAGATGCTGGAGCAAATTTTATCGAAACTACAGCTCCGCTAGATTGGTTGGACGGGAAAGAGTGCATGATCTGTTACACGCCATTTTCAGTCATGAACAGAAAGCATCATTGTCGTGCCTGTGGTGGGGTGTTCTGCCAGACACACTCGAGCAAAAATATCCCATTGTTTTCGCTTGGAATACATCAACCAGTGAGAGTCTGTGATGATTGCTACGAGATCCACAAGGGAAAGAACGACAAGGAGAGAAATCGAAGAAACAACGGTGCGTCAGGAGCAGAGAGTGTTCCTGTGGCTGATTCTGAGGAAGATCAGATTAGAAAAGCAATCGAATTGAGCTTGCAAGAAACTTCCATTCTGGCAGCTCCTGCTTCAACGCAGCCGCCACCCCCTCCTCGTAATCCTCCTACTCAAGAAGCAGAAGAGGATATGGACCCTGATCTTAAGGCTGCCATTGAAGCAAGTTTGAAGGAAGCTGAAGCAAGCAAACAGCCAAGGCAGTACGTGGAGGAAAGACAGGAACAACCTCCCGCGGCCGCACCAGAGGTGGATTTCTATCTGAACATCATGCCATTTGACACGAACACCTATGCGGCTCCCGCACCAGCACAGTACAATGAGACAGGAATGGAAGCACCAGTATACAATGCACCAAACTACCCGCCAAACGTTCAGGCAGCATACACCGGCGTGAATGAATTATCAAACGTTCAAGGTCCCCCACCGTACGGTACTAGTGGAAGTGTCTTTGATGCTACAAATCCATGGAGCCAACACCAAAAACAGCAGCAGCAGCAGCAGCAGCAGCAGCAGCAGCAGCAGCAGCAGCAGCAGCAGCAGCAGCAGCAGCAACAACAACAACAACAACAACAACACCCAAGAGGCGGTTCTCAACCAACAGGAAACCCTGTGCGGATGGAGCCAAACAAGACGAGCGAAAACTTGACACCAGAGGAGGAGGATGCAATTAATCTCTACATTCGCTTGATGAATGGGATCAAGAACGACCGTGTAAAACAGGCTAACATTATCTACGACAAAGACTTAAGTGAGTTGAACGCTAAAGTGGTAAAGCTAAAGCCAAAATTGAACAAGTCTCTTCGCTCGGCCATTGAATCATATGGTTTTTTCTTGCAAATGAGCAATAAGATCAGCACCATCACTCGTCTTTACGACCTGTTTTTGGAGACGAAACTTAACATGGCTTACAACATGCACAACATCTCTTCTTCGGCCGCTGAATACACGGGTGCTAGCTTACCCAATGTCTACAATGAGAGTGCTCATAGATATTCTTCAGATACTTTGGGCCACAACAATGGTGCTCAAAAACCTGTGAGACCAACGATTGATACCCAGTCTGTGAGACCCAGAGGTTCTCGAGTAGCATCATTTACTGGGTCGCAGGTTTCTGAGGTAGAAAAGCGAAAACAGGGACCTTTTGTTGACTCACCTTACTCACATCCAGAACAGAGTCGCTATGATAACCAATCGCAAAAGTATGGTCTCACCAATAGATCCAGGGGAAATCTGCAAACAACCCCGTACCCTGTTGACGATGGATCACAGTATCCAGGTTATCGTAAGGTGTATCCAGAACCAAACGAGAGACGGAGGAGTCAACTGAGCTACGGAGGGAACATGTCGAATCATGGGTCTTCTCATTTCATGCCAAGCCCATCTACGTTCCTCCCAGGCGATGCAAACACAAGAAACAAACCATCGGATGGGCCTGATATCGAGAATGGAAGTTCGACTCCGAATGAATCAAGTTTCGAGCCTAGCGCACCTAACTTTGAGCCTAGCGCACCTAACTTTGAGCCTAGCGCACCAAGCTTTGAGCCTAGTGCACCTAACTTTGAGCCTAGTGCACCTAACTTTGAGCCTAGTGCACCTAACTTTGAGCCTAATGCACCTAACTTTGAATCCAACGCACCAAACTATGAGCAGACTGAGGAAACCTTTGTACCCGAAGATAAAGGGGAACTTGAATACGGACCAGAAGCGAACTTGCCCAGCACTTACAACCTGAAGACATACCGCGAGAGCTCAAGCCCTACTGTGAGCAAAAATGAATCCAAGCGTCGCTCCGTGTACCCGTCTGAACCCTCATATCTCCCTGAGGATAATAGCGACTCAGAGAGTGTTGCAAGCATGTATCCCCCAGTTCCCGGCTTTTCTGAAGAAGAGGATAAGACACCTGAGCCACACAAGGAGCATGCGTCCACTCGGTTTCCTTCTCTCAGTGATTTGAAGGATTTGAATTCGTCTGGCACCAGTCTTCCTGACGTGAGAAAGACTCTGTCGCGCGAGTCTAAACGGTATAAGTCAGAGCCCGAACCGCTCATTGAATTGTGATCACTTATCTACTACTATGTGGCATACACTAAGTTATTGGTGTTATGAGTGAATGCAGGTTAGTCCCGTCTGTTCGTACGTAATACAGAATGCATATTGAAATGAGAGTAATTACTCAGGAGTAAATTGAGTCATTTTGTTGTGTCGACAATATGCCTCAATAGTGAATAAGTTGAGGCTTTTTTAGTGGAGTATATTATGCCTTGTGCGAAATAGCAATGAGAGTAGGACAGCCACTGCACAGATAAGATGAGTCAAAATACATGTGAGAAAGCGCCCGCGACGACAAAAAGAACAGACAATATCCTCGCCTAGCACTTAAACGAGATAGAAACAACTGCTGAGGGAAACAAAAAGATCCCTTCTTTTTTCATTTCAAAGAGCCCTTGCAATCAATTTTGTGCATAGCCCAAAATCCCGCGCCCCAGTTTTCCAGTGTTGCGCAGAAAAATGAATCGGAACTTTCTGCAGGACGCCTCTGTGGGTAGAAAAATTTCCCGCAACCTTAGAGCATCGTCTTTCTCTTCAGATATCTAGCCCCTAGAACGTCCCCATTTCGTACGAGAGCTGCCGCTTGAAGTCCCAGATATATATAACTCACGATTCCAGTGAGTTTTGAACCGACAAAAAGTGTACCAGTTGCTGCAGTTGCGCTCCCCACCGCCGTCTATCGATCTGTGAAACCCCCACGATATCGATAGCTCAAGTGAAGAAAGAAAAATTACATTTGGCTGACGAGAGAAAGACGCATTCCATCGGTATGCACCCTTCTGTTGATGTTATTAGTGAGGATGGCTATGTCTTGACTCCTCAAAAACATTCTTTTGAAGCCTCAGGCTCTGTAACTTCCGGACACAAAAGGAGCAGCTTGGCTTCTTCAGATTTGGTCCGCTCCGCGCTCGTTGATCAGGTCAATCAGATTGATCATGATGTTTGTGCTGCGGGTGACGAAGATTCGTTTTTTGTTGCCGATTTGGGCCAGGTTTTCCGCTCATTCCAGTTGTGGAAGGAAACGTTGCCTCGCGTCCAGCCTTTTTACGCCGTCAAGTGCAACACTGACCCCCACGTGGTGCTGTTACTTGGCCGCATGGGCGCCAACTTTGACTGTGCTTCGAAGACGGAAATCGATACTGTGTTGGGTCTTGGTTTCACTCCAGACCGCATTATTTATGCGAATCCTTGTAAAACCAACTCGTTCATTCGTCACGCTTGCGAGAAGAATGTCAACCTCACCACAGTTGACAATGCGAACGAGCTTTACAAGTTGAAGCGGTTCCATCCTCGTACTCGTATTTTGATTCGTATCGTCACCGACGATGAATCTGCTCAGTGCCGTTTGTCCACCAAGTTCGGATGCACCGTGGAAGTGGCTGTGAACCAGTTGTTGCCATTGTGTCGCGAATTGGACCTTGACGTTGCTGGAGTGGCATTCCACGTTGGTTCTGGTGCCACTTGCTTCGACTCCTACTTTCATGCCATCAAAGATGCACGGCGGATCTTTGATGCGGGTGAACAGTTAGGGTTGCGCTTAACAATTTTGGATATTGGTGGTGGATTTGAGCCTTGCAGCTTTGATGCTGCAACACAAGTGGTGAACAGAGCTTTGGATACGTTCTTCCCCACCACTTATGCCCAACAACATGGCATGCAATTCATTGCTGAGCCTGGCCGGTTCATGGTGGCAAACGCGTTTACGTTGGCCACACACATTATTGCTCGCCGTGACTTGGACTCGAACTCGGGCATGGAAGCCATGCTCTACATCAATGATGGAGTCTATGGAAACTTGAACTGTGTTCTCTTTGACCACCAACACCCGGAGGCTAAAGTGTTGAAACACGCTGGGAAGATGTTTCCAGGCGAGAAGGACGGAGACACCCAGTCTCAGCACTACAACTTCTCCATCTGGGGTCCCACATGTGACGGATTGGACTGTGTATCATCCAAAACGGCATTGTCTGCCAATGTGGGTGTTGGCGACTGGTTGTACTTTCCTGAGTTGGGCGCCTACACTTCTGCGGCTACAACGTCCTTCAATGGCTTCAGCGGCTGTGCAAAGGTCAACTACGTGTGCTCTGTAGACCTTGGTGAGTACGGTTATTAAGTAAGTTAATGAATACACCAAGTAAAGGGATCGTAGGAGAAAGGGAGGACGAATAGACATAAGAAAATGGGATAGAAGAAAGGGGAAAAGGTATAATAAAAGGCACTGTACGATAGATGTGGTACTGGTTGCCTGTCACTCGTGTTGCCAGTTCAATATCCTAAGACTTCTTAATCTCTTTCGTATACATTTTGGATTCTGACTTTCAAATAAACTATGGATTTCAAGAAGTATTTGTGAAGCCTTTTTTCCCCTTCAATGCTAGCTTGAATTACATGCATTTATCCAAGTGAGCTCTGCGTCGAAGTGGAGTTTACTACTCTTAAATCCGAAGCGTACTTTCCACCGACCGAACAAAAATTGATACAGCCAAAACGGAAGCGGATTACACTGTGGATCATATCATTTGGATGAGAATGTATCAATTGAAATTGGTAGGGTAGAATTGAGCATAGACTTTCTTCATAATAATTGGAGAAGAGATACTTAGTCACTGAAGGAACCTCCACTTACTGAAAAGACAGAACACGAAGAGACCCGAGGCCAAGTTCTGTCATTATGTTAATATTAGAAACCATATGTAGATTTATTCATCCGTATTATAGTCTTCTCCTGATGTTATAGTATTGAATGGAGCATTTACCGCTAGTTCCACAACCATTGGGAACAGAACAAAAATGAAAGCATCAATTAGAGGCTAAGATAATAATACCTTGCTCATGATAATTTCAGTAAAAGAGCACTATTAGCAGCAAAAGAGTTTTAAAAGACTTGAATAAACAATATAAATTAATGATACATATTTAATGTCCGGTCGTAACCATGCCACGAAAATCTGATAAACACAATTGATACCATGCTTGAGTATATCTCAGACAAAGCTAAGAATGTTTGGGTAACCTAAGTTTTCCACCTTTGGCTGTGTGATATATTACTTGTGTCATTACGTTTTATCTTTACGACGCTATAGCGCCACCTCACGGCTTTTTCATCCATAATCCATCTACTTCTCGGCAAATCATATAATATCTTCGGTCTTGATTGCCGACTAAGTCCGCTCTGTATTGACTTGCTGTTCATCCATGGCATTGTTTAACTTTGCTCATGCTGTCTTCTCGCCCCCCCACGATCGACATGCGGCATGCACGGCTAACATTCCATTTGCTTCTTTTTAATTTCATCCTTCTCTTCTCAAATATTCGTAATCAAAAACACCGCATGCCTCACTTCTATAATATGTCTACACATCTTTCTTTATGTATCAGGGCATTAGAGGCACAGTCGAGAACGCCGTACGAGGCACAGCAAAAGTGCGCGGTCAAGGACAAGATACACCAGCCACTGCGGATTTCGCACAGCACTATCTGAAGTACTAAAGTTATCTGGGCTTTTTTCCACGTCTCCACTGACTCGACACCCGGCATTCCATATTTGCTTCTTATTCCACCGTTTCATTTTCTTCACTTTAGTCTGGACACTAATTCGTTATAATGTCTAACAAAGCGGTTGCCAATCGCAACCAGATGAAGAATGCCTTGCAGGTGATCACCAACAAAAACTCAAGCGAAAAGCCACCTAGGGATTTGTCCGTCTACATCACGGAAGAAGGGGAAAAGCTCTCCACTACTGAAAGAGTAGTTCCTTCCGTGTCTCCGCCGGCGTCTTTCTCCCCACCAGACAGCGATGTTTTCTTGCCGAACGGGTTGCCCAACTGTGCATTTCTCAAAGACCATTTCTTCAACGAGGGACGTTTACAACACCACCAAGCGATTCATATTCTCCAAGAAGCCACACGCGCTTTGCTGATGGAACCAACCCTTTTAACTGTCCCTGCGCCCGTGACCGTCTGTGGTGATGTTCATGGCCAATACTATGATTTGATGAAATTGTTCGAGGTAGGCGGTGACCCAGCTACTACTCAGTATTTGTTTTTGGGAGACTACGTGGACCGCGGACTGTTTTCAATTGAATGTTTGCTTTACTTGTACTCGTTGAAGCTCAATTATCCCAAGACGTTTTGGATGTTGCGTGGAAACCATGAGTGTAAGCATTTGACTGACTACTTCACGTTTAAGTCCGAATGTTTACATAAGTACTCGAAGGAGGTGTACGAGAATTCCCTTGAATCCTTCAATGCATTGCCATTGGCTGCGATCATGAACAAGCAGTTCTTCTGTGTGCACGGCGGAATCTCACCCGAATTAAAATCTTTGGATGATTTGGCCACGTTCGATCGTTTCCGCGAGCCGCCAACAAAAGGCTTGATGTGTGACTTGCTCTGGGCAGACCCAATCGAAGACTACGATGAAGATAACATGGACCAGACATTTGTGCGTAATACTGTTCGTGGCTGTTCTTATGCCTTTACTTACAAAGCATCCTGCCAGTTTTTGGAGCGTACGGGCCTCTTGTCCATTATTAGGGCACACGAGGCACAAGATGCGGGATATCGTATGTACAAGCGAACAAAAACCATGGGTTTCCCTTCGTTGTTGACCATGTTTAGCGCACCCAACTACTTGGACACGTACAACAACAAGGCAGCAGTGCTCAAATATGAGAACAACGTCATGAATATTCGCCAGTTCAATTCTTCGCCGCATCCATATTGGTTACCTCATTTCATGGATGTCTTTACTTGGTCTTTACCCTTTGTGGGCGAAAAGGTTACTGACATGTTGGTGTCCATCTTGAATATCTGCACCGAAGAGGAGCTTGAAGAGGAAACACCTATTGCGCATGGCTCAGCGCAGCCTCTGCCCATACTACCCACATCGCCTTCTTTGCCCGATTCTGCTAGTGATTCTGAAGAGCTAACTATTGACGAAAAGAAGGCTGCGTTGCGTAGGAAGGTTATGGCCATTGGCCGTGTGGCACGTATGTATCAAGTTTTGAGAGAGGAATCTGAGAATGTGGCACACTTGAAGAGTTTGAACTCTGGCACTTTGCCCCGGGGCTCATTATCCCACGGCAGAGAAGGATTCCAGAACACACTCATGACGTTTGAAAGCGCCCGGGCAGCAGACTTGGAAAATGAGGCCATGCCGCCTATGCCCGAAGAGCTCAAAAAGCGTGAGGCTGAGCGCCAAGCTAAGATCCGTCGCGAGCTTCTGGCGAGCCCAAGCCCTAGTTTCCTGCGCCTCATGCGGCGTCTTTCCGGCTGAGATGTTGGAGGAAGCGAAGGTCTCGAGGCTTGGCTGAAGTGAATCTAGTATAGTTAAGAATACCAACGTTCTTGTGAACAAGACGAGTTTTATGATACAGTTGTAAGTTGTCTACTAGAAAGCAAGTGGCACACTGAGATGAAATAAAGTCATGAAGGAGCAATTGCATAACGTTAATAAATTTGGGCTCGACTTCGTATGAATAATACAAGGCTACATGGCCCCCACAACACGCATGACATTTTGAACATCTGAAGCCCTGTTGGGCTAAGCGACTCTTGATGCATTCTCCGCACTAATACAACTTCCACAAGAGAATGCTATAATGAAACACGTGTACCGCACTTACTGATCAAGTAAATGATAACGAGAAAACCAAGGGAACGAGTAAGATAGCGTAGTACATTAGAGTTGTGCTGTAGCAAAATTGACTGGCCTAATAATGTGAATTCTTAACCATCTTCGTTTGGCCCAGCCGAGTCATCGCTGCGCGCACTTAATAATAGACCACAGAACAGACTTTACTACATATCCCCCACTACACTGTGTGGCTTCCTTTCCATGGCTCGATCCCCCCACATTATTCACGAATGTCCCTCAGTGGAGAACACGCTTTCTGTGGCGGCATACCAGGCCCAGTACCCTGCGTGGTACTCGCTGGATAACGATAAGTTCGTTTACCACGCGGGCGGCCCAAACTACACGTTGGCGCTAGCCCATGGCCAAAACGTGGTGCTTGACCCGACTGTGGCGCTGATGGTAGGCCCAGTGGCGCTTTTCGTGCTCGATACAAGCCTTGTTCTTTGGCTGGACCGTTGTTCGTCAGGTTTGGACATTCCATACACTCTGATATCGCTTCACGCACTTCAAGACACCGCTCACGGTGCTGTATTGTACCTACAATTACTCACATGTGACCTCTGGCACTTTTCAGCGCCAGACGGCCGTGTTCAGACGGTGGAAATCACGCTTTCCGAGCACAGTCCCCAGGAACCTATGTTCGGCGCAACTCACACCATTCTTGAAGTCTACGACGCATTAGGAGCGTGTTCGGCCCTTCACTACGATACAGATTCGGCTTCTGAGGATGAGTCCGCCTTCGGTGCCGCCATCCCCATGCAATGGCTCGATTCGACAGACTGCGCTATGGACCACGCCGCCGATACTGAAACCCCCAGTGAACATACGCATATGTCCAATGGTCTTACTTCTGTCGAGTGGGTTAACGATGGCGTGGCTGACGACTTGGATCCAGGCCGTGCAGATACAGATATAGAAGCGGGTATGAATGTGGCCATGCACACCACCCAGATTGCAGGTACAGTACGCCGTCGTCGGTCATCCGGCTCCGTGAATAAGACACGGAAAATCGGCTGAAAAGCATGGAAAAGAGTAGGCAAGAACGTAACACCGTTTTCTGTCTAAGTGTCTTCTCTGGGGTGATTTAAGGTGACATGTCCGGCACACAGAATGAAGATGCGATATATCGACCCAGGGATTCATCTTGACACAAGGCCAATGAAAACAGCCGAGGAAAAAATTGCCTTCAAGAACAGCTTTTTCAAGTTGGGCCAGGGAAGGCTTATGGACCACGGCGACGTTGCATTCTGGTCCATTTTCTGGAACACCCCGCAGTCTGCTTCAGACATTTATGATTTGCTTACGCCGTTCGATCTTCAGACCGTGAGGGACCAGAACCTTCCCAACTTTCTTTTATTGGTGCACATTGTAGCATGCCGTGTGGTTGAACTTGCCCGCGATCTTTCGCCGACCCAGCACATGCCGCTTCTCAACTGCCTACGGCTCCTAGCCAAAGTGCTTCCGTACTTGTTTGAACTTCCGGACTATGCCGAAACGATCGAAAACCCTCTTTTCTGGGAACGAAACTTTAACCCTCGTGATTTCTTCAACCAACCAGCGGCGCCTGCGCTTGTTTTGCCTAGAAACAGTTCTTTCGCAGACGTTTCTGAAAATGTGCTTGGTGCAGATTTGGTTTTGGCCTTGGTGCGGCTATTGGTAGCGCAAGGCTTCACAGTTGCTGAGCCATATCCTGAACTGCCTCCAGACATGTGTTTATGGGAGCCTGGAATTTGTGTTCCAGGTAAGTATCATCTGCCCAACCCAATTCACGACAGCAACAGAACGGAGGTTTTGCGAGTTTTGCTCGTCCTTGCATCAACAACCTTTTACGAGAAAGTCCTGGACACTGTTCGGACGGGCCTGAGATTTCTCACATTCTTGGTTGCTGGCCTTGCCTCGCTGGAAATCAATACCTTGACTGCAAATTTGACTAACATCTTGTGTCGCTCCGCCCGAACAGGTCTAGATGACTCGGGACTAAAATATGACAACTCCTCCTTAGTCGAGGGACGCCACTTATGTGTTTCATATAGTGCAGAGCTACTTGCATGCATGGTTGTTTGTCCTATGCCATCTTCTGCACATACAGCATTTATGACAAACTTGGGCTTGTGCTCTCATAAACCATACAACATGGTTCGCTTCTATCTAGGAAGTCAAAAAAACAATGATTTAGTGTTTCTTGTTTCGCATCTACTAAGCATTTTGAAACACCCCTTTTCTGTCAATCGTTTAGAAAATAGGGGAAAATTCACCAAACCGCATCCTTCCCCCTGGGCGATCGAAGCCATAATGATTCTTTGGGAACTTTTGCAGTGTAATCAGTATTTAAGACTGTTCGTTGCAGAAAGACTCGTGGTGAAACTCGTCCCCTATATCGCCTATCATATTTTTGCATTCTGCGACGTGCCACATTACAAAGTTCTTGTGAAGTTATGCGCATATTTCTTGCTCTATATATCTTCTCAAGAAACTTGGGTTCAAGCGTTGGTGCTACCCATGAGTGAAAATATGAATGAAGTTTTACCGTCAGAATTTCGTTTGACTGGAGGGCCACACTCTACAAGGGATTTCCTAATTGTACAGTTATGCCTGATCTTGTCATATGTCTTTTCTGGATTCGGATCAAACCCAAAGTCCGACACTGCAAACGAAATGAAACGCTTTTTGGTCCCGACATTTCTGGAAGTGCTTTACAATATAGTACCCGTTGTAAACGACTCTATCGTCGGCACTGATGATACTTCGAAGCGCATGAACAATGTCAATTCCAAAGGTGGTTTATCGTATCAAGCGTGTTCTGCTCTCTTGCAACTCATGTCTACACTTTCATCTAAACAGGCTTTAGCCGAGAGTTACAGAAATGCCGAATTCCTTGCATTGATTCTCAGAGCATTGTGCTCTGCGGCAACTAAGAACCCTGTACCTTCAAGAATGTTGCTATTCTCCTTTGTCAAGAACGAAAAAATTTATGATTCGATATGGACGTCAATTTACAGTCTTGAGTCAGAAAATATCAATGGCGAGCCCTTACGTTTGATGAACGTCCAGGAAGACGATGAAGAGAACGAAGATTCACCGGTAAATTTTCAGGAGAGAGGAAATGACTCGCTCCAAATGAATATGCATGCTCAACGAGAATTACCAAAATCTTTGCTAAAATCCCCCGATGAATATTCTATCAGCTCGTTCACGAGCACTGAAGAAATTGCTTCTCCATTGTACCAGTCTTTCAACAGTTCTACCGCCAGTATTGGTCCTGAAGAACGAGACGAAAGTTTCACGGAAGAAAAGGAATTGGAGAACGCTTTAAGACCAAAACCACCAGCTGGTATGTCGCAAAAAGCAAAAGAGAAATTACCGCAAGATACGCCATTATCAAAAGCATGGGGTGGCAAAAATGCATTGAGTGTTATCATTACCGTTTTGATCCCCGAGATTAAAGCCAAATTGAAGGACTTATGGATCAAGAGGGATGAATGCAATTACGACAACTACTTCATTGTTCAACAAATTGAACATGCTGATGTGGACAAAACCATCATGGAGAACAAGAAAGAACTCATTTACGATCTTATGCCTGATACTCCCGTCGATCGGCTTGTTTTCTCCTGGAATTATTTGTCTCTAGGGTGGTACATTTCCGTTTTGTACTGGGACATTTACAATACTCAAGAAAACATTAAAGCACATGTTGGTAGTAACACCAGCCTCATGAATAGTATATCATCATCAATCGCTGTTTTCAGCAAGTTTGCATCTTCTTGGTCCGGGCTTGGATCAAGACACCTGGACAATACAAGTGAACTCGGCTTTATTACCGACCACGTTGACCGAGCATTGACCACGCATAATGTGTGGAGCCACACAAATGTGAGGCTCTTTAAAATCAATTTGAACGATGGCGACAAATTCTTCAACGCGTTGGGCTTGAAGTTTGGACAGTCAGCCCTGAGCAATAATAACGTTAACGATATTACTCACTCTCTTGCTCGGAGATTCAGTGACTTCAGGATGAATAGCCGGTCCAGTGTGATTTCTCAAAGCTCATTTCATCTGGCGCTTGATGAACTGCAAGAGAGGCCCCGACTTTCCAACAGAAATTCTGTGAGTTCGCTTCATTCGCTCAATACTCTCAATAGGTCTCGTTCAAACACTCCTCGAAACTCAGTGAGTTTTTCATAAAAAAATTATTACCATCTTTTTTCTTATTACCTAAATTTTATTCTTCCTTCTTAATCTATAAATACACTTACCTTCTACGCCCTTTTCTTTGGACGAGTTCAAAGCCATCATCATCGATAACTGGCCCATTATCAACATCCATAGAATCTTCTTCTACTAGTTGTGGGGCGCTTTCTTCTTCTTCCTCGTCATCATCATCGGAGACATCGGGGTTATTTGGGTCAGCGCTGATTTCGACCTTCTGAGCACGGGCACGCAGAGCTTGTTTTTGCTGGTAGTTCGCGTACAACTCATCCACTCTGGCATAGTTTTTAAGAGCGCAATCTCTGTAAAGTTTCAAGATCAAGTCACCAATGATAAGAGCAGAATCGTTATCAATTTCGGTGTCAAATTCATCCACCATAGCGTACAACAATGTTTCTTCAATTAACATGATATCCACAGCCTTCTCATCGAACAAGTCAATAATAACCCCTGAAAGCCAGTCTCTTTTGTCAGCTGAAGTTGGTCCTCCCCACGAATTCTCAACTGCTGTGGTCAATTCTTCCCATTTATAAATGGCCATGCATACACCTAGCTCAAACTTGGCTTGTTGCTTTGGGTCTTCAAACTTCAAAGAAGTGCTATCATCTTCCACCTGAACGAAATCTGTAGGATCGATAGAAGCCATTTCTAAGCTATGTGGTTATCTTTCGATGATCATCGAGGCAAGAAAAAAAGATACGAAGATCTGTTGGCACACCCGTGCACCACATCATAACATAGCTGCTACTTCTGCATTTCTTTTGAGAATTGATTCAACTTCTTCACCAGACACGTTTAGATGAATTAGTCTGTATCTCTCGCTTCTAATGTTCTGTTGGACTAGAATCCCCTGTTCCACCAATTCATTGATAATTTCTGCCATCTTAAACACGCGAATGTTTAACGACTGGGGACTATCATGCAACACGCCATGGCTGTAGAGTAAATCAATGTAAGAAGCAGAGGACGAAATCTCGTTCAAAGCTGAGGAACTTTCCTTTGCTGTGAGCAAACGGAGAGTATTTCTCATCTCGTCGCATATATCACCAAATGTGTTTTCCGCCAAGCCTGTGCGCCTTGTTCTTAAAAGAACACTAACCAACGCAAGCTTTGACGCAAAAGATAGAGAGTTGACCAAATTAGCCAATGGTGTATTTGTAGTTTCGTTGATGGCTTTTGAGATATGGCTGATTTGGATGGAATATTCTTGATCACTTTCAGGAAGTTTTTCAGTGTCTTTAGCAGTAGCCAAGTACTCCGATTCCGCAATTTCGACAGCTCGGCGACAAATTGTCAATGCTCTTCTTGCATCTCCGCTGACACTAGCAACTTTTCTCGAGGCAAATCCCACTGCATCTGGGCTTACTGTCACTCTTCTTTTATTCTTCTCGGCAAGCATTTCCAATCTCTGTTTGATTATCTGCCCTAGTTGTTCGTAAGTATAACCAACAAACTGGATTCGCCGAAGACCTAACCGCGATGATATTTTGTTGGAGAGCAAACGCTCGGGTAAATCCATCGTATTTGCAACAGCAATAATGATAAGTTTTGCATTGGCATATGTGGGCCAATTGAAAAAGTTGTACATGACATTCTGATTCTTCGTTACAATCTGGTCAAGTTCATCCATCAATACAATCAATGGTTTCCTGTCTGGATCAGGAACATCTCTGCTGAAGTATTCTTCTAAAAGTAGGGCTGCATTGGAGGGTGTTACTTTTATACCACTTAAATACTCCCAAAACTTCTCATATGCGGAATTCGGGGTAAGAAGCTTGAGACAGTTAATTTCCAAGAAGTCGAACTCGCGTAGCCCATCATAAGATACTATCTCCTTCAAGCTCGCAATAACCTCTTTGATTGTAGCAGTTTTTCCTGTTCCGGGTGTTCCACTAACGTATACACTGCATCCAGTTTCTTCTCTGACTGCTGTCTCCAAAGTTAAAAGTAAAGAAGTAAATTCATCTTCTCGGCATGGCAAAGAATCAATTCGGGTGGAAGTGTGTAATTTTTCTTTCAACTGCTTAAACGCTTCAGAAGATGTATCTATCATCAGGTGCTTGCTTGCATCGGATTTGTCAACTGCACGGGACAAAGATGGCAAGCTCGAGATGGTGGAGCCGGATTTCACTTTAAATCCCTTCTTAAGAGGCGAAAGTACAGATTGTAAACGCTTTACTGCTTCATTGTCTCTTTTTGATCTTTTGCGAGGGGAGGGCGTAGTAGTCGCTGATTTTGAGGATCTTTTTCTAGGTGTTTTTTGCTTCACTGCTTCTTCCGGCTCCTCTATTTCGTCGTCCATTTCATTTTCTTCTTCGTTGAGTTTCTCCTCAGTCTCAGTCTCAGTTTCCAGAACTTCACTTTCTGATGTGTCGCTGTCAAACATTTTACTGTATCTCCCTCTCAGTGGGGACAGAACTTGTTCTAACTGCAGTTTTAAAGATCGAGTCTTGCGGTTCGCTTTTGTAGGGGAAACAATCACCAGAGTCATCTCTGCTATATAGTTAAGTGCATGGTTAAAGTTCTTCTTTACCAAAGCTTGCCAGTCTTTAAAATCAAATTCACTGCTGAATTTTTCCTTGAATCGATCGCATCCACGTCGACAGAGGAAAATGGTGGATGTTGATGTATCATCTGTAGCTATCTCAGAGTAATCTGACTTGTTCAACACCTGAATCTTCTCAACGAAATCTTTCAACTGAACAAACTCGAGTTCTGATGTGACAAAGACCTCGTTTGCAGGCTCCGCATTGCTATACTCTGGTGGAAGATCATCAGATCTAACATTTTTGATATGAACAAGTGGTACCACTTGTAAGTCGAGGAAATTCTTAACACCAATCTGGATATCCATGATTACAGCATAAAAAGAGTTGCCGCTTCTTTGCGTTCGAGAATGTCCGTTTATCAATACACAATTGCCAACTTCAAGATGCGTATCATCTGTTTCTCTATGTAATTTGACACTTGTGGATGCACCTCTAACGGCATTTCTGCGGCTTCTTCTGGATGGAGTTGATGGGTCACTTGGCTCATCATCATCTAAAACGATTTTCCAATCTTCGAGATCCTTTTGTCTTTTGGCCATCGAAGGTTATTGGTAGGAAAAGATATCAAGCGCGACTACGCGCTGATACCAACTTGAAAGTTAGGTCTTAGGTTAAGATACTTTAGCGGTACAAAAGCATCGACGAAATTTATACTAGCACATATGGGAGAGGAATAAGTTAGGCCAATGATATATGACTATAGATTCTTTATTTTGTTAAAAAAAAAAAAGGTGCTACACAAATATGATGTTAGTCTCTTGTAAAGATTATGACACATGCTATATATTGGTAAATGCAGATCGATAGATAGAGGTTACAAAACTTCAGTTATGAATTTGCAAGAGCTCCGTCCTGCTATCATTTATAGTTGCTTAGTGGGATCTTTGTAAATTAGTATGGGCTCGCCCACGTTAACAATTTCCTCGATGTTTAACTTCAAGTCGAACGCCTTAGATAAGATGATCTTAAAGATCTTCTGCACATTGATGGAGTGGCTTGTAGAGCAGAAAATCACAGGCGCTCGCATTGCCCTCCCAAACCGTTTGGCTTGCTGGGTAATTTCAAGTTGGTCTTGTGGTTGTAGATCGATAAACTCATCATACTTTGTGCCGACTAAAAAGGGAATGGCGGTTTTATTGAAACCCCGGACCTGCCTGTACCATTCCTTTATCGAGTTAAGGGTCGATTTTCGAGTAAGATCAAACATAAATAAGATGGCAACCGCGTCATTAGAAACCAAGGGAAGCATGTTGATAAACTCTTTCTGGCCACCCAAATCCCATATCAGGAAAGTTATATTTGTGCTTCGAATCTGGATTTTCTTGTCCATGAAATTGACGCCTAAGGTTTGGATATAGTCCTCGTCAAAGGACCCTTCCACATATTTAACCATCAACGATGTTTTCCCAATCTGGGAATCACCTATGAGCCCAATTTTGAGCGCAACTCTTTATGTTGTTAGTAAGCAGTCCTAAACAAGCATTGTTCGCTATAATTATACATACTGGTTGTTCTGTTGGTCTTGGTCCATATCTTCGTTCGTGTGTTTCATATTCCGTTTATGTTCTATAACACGCGGCTCGATCTAGTCATGTGACCACCTATCACATACCACGCTGAATCCACTTGGCCACAATAGATCAATGTTGTCCGACTCCACATAATACATGGAACGGATATCTATTTCTAGATCTAAGGAGATGATTACGTCGGTGATATCATGCGAGCTCTCCGTCTGCGACCGTTCTTTTGTATCGTTTTGACCAATTAAGTTCTGAGGACGGAAAATAGACTCAAGAAATCACAATTTTAGTTTTACTAGTAGCAAGGTTTAACGTGATATTCAAACCATCCCGGTACATAAAGTCAGTATGATGTTCATATCAGGGTGGATCTGAGAAGGTATAAAATGGTACTGCACATCTCCTTATTAGCCAATAATCTCCATAGAGACAATAAGAGGCACCAGATGGACTACTCGAAACAGCGACCACTTCACGTATGGCACAAGCCATGTATGTGGTATGTAAATTACCACAACAAATAGGTACTTTGTTCATCTTTAGTTTTATTAAGCGTTTGTGATGTGTGGGACGAGAGCCAGCATGTGTTTAGGGCTCGTGCCCTGGTCGCGTGATGTCGCATGTCGTGCGAACAACCGCCCTTATCTACAGGAGCAGGTCTTCCAATGGTCGCACCCGCGCTAGGAAAAAAATGAAAAAAAAGTTCAAAAAAATCTTCCATAGTAACTCTTCCTAGTACAGAACATCATGGCAGTTGGTAAGAACAAGAGATTGTCCAAGGGTAAGAAAGGTTTGAAGAAGAAGGCCGTCGACCCATTCGCCAGAAAGGAATGGTTTGACATCAAGGCTCCTTCTACCTTTGAGAACAGAAACGTCGGTAAGACCTTGATCAACAAGTCTACCGGTTTGAAGAACGCTGCTGATGGTTTGAAGGGCCGTGTCTTCGAAGTTTGCTTGGCTGACTTGCAAGGTTCTGAGGACCACTCTTACAGAAAGGTCAAGTTGAGAGTTGACGAAGTTCAAGGTAAGAACTTGTTGACCAACTTCCACGGTTTGGACTTCACTTCTGACAAGTTGAGATCTTTGGTCAGAAAGTGGCAATCTTTGGTTGAAGCCAACGTTACCGTCAAGACTGCTGACGACTACGTTTTGAGAGTCTTCGCCATTGCTTTCACCAAGAGACAAGCCAACCAGGTCAAGAAGACCACTTACGCTCAATCTTCCAAGTTGAGAGAAGTGAGAAAGAAGATGATTGAGATCATGCAAAGAGAAGTTTCTAACGTCACTTTGGCTCAGTTGACCTCCAAGTTGATTCCAGAGGTTATTGGCCGTGAAATCGAAAAGTCCACCCAATCCATCTTGCCATTGCAAAACATCCACATCAGAAAGGTTAAGTTGTTGAAGCAACCAAAGTTCGACTTGGGTTCTTTGTTGGCCTTGCACGGTGAGGGTTCTACCGAAGAAAAGGGTAAGAAGGTCTCTTCTGGTTTCAAGGACGTTGTCTTGGAAACTGTCTAAGCTCTCCATCCCATCTGAGCGAAAGCTCGTCTTTTGTTAAATATTAATAAGACACATACATCGATAGGTTATTTGTAAGCTGTCCGTTAGTCTTTTGGTGTCGTGCGTTGCGTTGCCTACTTTTCATTCGATGTTAGTAAAGAGGGAGCCTTGACATTTGAAGGTGGGAAACGTTGACTCGCCAATAAGTACAAATATTTAGAGGTAAACGATTCCAACTTTCTGTTCAACATTTCGTTTCCCCTTGCTTTTGGACTCTTGAATTATTAAAGTACGCATATATCAAGCCACTGTTCATAATCTGAGGAAGGAAATATGGTTTCCCAATGATACATAAATACCGCGATACGTCAAATACGCCCTTTCGCAGGTGAAGCTTGTCTCAAAGTGATGAGTATATTCGCAACTGAGAGATAGATTTTTTTTTTTGCTTTTTCAACAGACAACGAGTTTTCCAATAATGTATATGGTACAATATGTGTGATAAATAGTCAAAGTTAAAGGACAAACTGCACTATCTGCATCTTTTTGATAGGACTTGGTCAACGTGTTAGTAATTGGTGAGCGAATGAACCCTCTTGAAGATTCAAAGGGGGATCTTTTACGGTTTGAGGGGGTTACCAGGCAGAGGAGAAAGGTTTTTCTTTTTCTGTGTTATGACAGTCCCCGTTGGTACTTTTCGTTTCTTGCGTTGAAAGACAAGCTCTGACTCTTCCTATCTGGCCTGCAGAATGCTACAAGAAAAAATAAAATAATGTTCCGAAATTCTCTCCGATCCTCCTGGAGGAAATGAACATTTCAAAAGATAGGCCAGAGATTGCTGGTGCAAAATCTCTTGCCCTGATTTGAAGCGATGTGCAGATCTTCTATGAATATGCTAATGTGGGGATAGAGGCAAGGCTAGCATACGTAGTATTATGAGCCTTGGCGAGGTGCGAGCTTTCACATCATTAGCATGCGAAAATGCAAGCATATGCCAGCACCTAAGTTTCGCTCCAGCATTGTTCTTGGCTCGCTGTTACGAAACTTTATTACTTCTTTTCTTGTATCTATTGCTTCAGCGCCTTTGACTTGCTTCTCTCCGAACTGTCTGTAAGCACGGAAGCAAGCACGGCCTGCAGGTGAGCGTTCGCAATTGTTTCCTTCGGCAGTCAAGATTGTCGCTGGGAAAGACGTGCAGTTAAGAATGTTGATTGCTTGTGTAGATTGCTACGCCATCTGAAGATATTTCGTTGGTTTTTTGACGAGATATTGAGTCATGTTCTATGGAGAAGGCCATGACATTGTAGTTTCTACATGCTGAGAATGGCGACGTTGTTTTGTATATCGCAAACCTGCCGCATGATTAGGCGCAGAAGGTTCTCACCGAAGAAATTGCGCCCTCTCCCCCCGAAAAATGGCGTAAAACCGGCGCGCTTCTATACAGATCTTGAGCGACGCTCGTTTTATTCCACCCACTTCACTGTATACATTATACACCACGCTGCCCCTTTCTCGACTGTATTTTTTTTCCCTTCCCCCTTTGTATCGTTACCAATCAGCCCAATTTGGTGATGTCAGGTGTATGTATCTTTCCTTTCAAGATCTTCAAGGCCCATATGCGTGACCTTCTCTCCCCAGGTTGATTTCCAGCTTTCTTCCACCGTACTAACGATTTGCAGGCAGATTCAAAGAAAACAAAGGAGAATGGTTCCATGAGCAAGGAAGAGGTGGAGAAGCAGACGAAGAAGAAAACTGCTACTCAAGCTGCCGTCAAGAACCCTGCTGATGGTTCCAATAAACAATCCAGACACAAGGTCCCCGAAGAGAAAATGAAGTCTGAGCCATATACCAAGCCTGGCTTCAATTGGCGTCAAATTGGCCTGTGGGATAACATCAATAAAGATGATGCTCATAAAGTGTTGAAAGCATCCAAGAACATTGAGGAGTATGTCATGGATCACTTCTATGGTGATTGGTACCACAACTCTGTGATTCCCATTGGAGTGTGTTTCTTTTCTTGGGCTTTTGCCAGAATCGGTTTTAGCTTTTTGTGGTTATTTGTGGTTCTTTTGGGTGCAAGCTCTGTCTATTATGCAGAGTTTAGAAGATTCAATAGAGATGTACGTGACGATATGAGAAGAGCTAAAGCAGCTAGACGTTTGGAGGAAGAATCTGAAACTATGGAATGGCTCAATTCGTTCTTGGCTAAGTTCTGGGTCATTTATATGCCCAACTTATCGGAAATGGTCATGTACCAGGCCAATCAGGTCTTGAATGATGCTGCTCCTGGTTATGGTATTGACAATTTGTCGTTGGACGAGTTCACTTTGGGTACTAAAGCCCCTCGAGTGGATTCCATCAAGTCGTATACGCAGAAGGGTAAGGACCACATTGAAATGGACTGGGCCTTTTCTTTCACCCCCAATGACACTGACGATATGACCAAGAATGAGATTAAGAAGAAGGTTAATCCTAAGGTGGCCTTGGGTGTCACAGTGGGAAAGGCTTTCATCCTGAAGACTTTGCCAATCTTAGTTGAGGACATGTCTTTCACTGGTAAAATGAATATTAAATTGAAGTTGAACGATAACTTTCCCCACGTCAAAACAGTTTCTATCCAGTTCCTCGAACCTCCAGTCATCGATTACGCTTTAAAACCTGTCGGTGGTGATACATTTGGTATTGATATCATGTCGTTCATTCCTGGCTTATCCACGTTTGTCAACACTCTTATCCATGCCACTTTGCGGCCTATGATGTATGCTCCAAACTCTCTTGATATTGATGTCGAGGAGATTATGGCCCAACAATCCAACGATTCTATTGGGCTTTTGAGTGTACACATCAAGAGAATCATCGACTTGAAGAGTACTACCGACATCAAGGACAATGTGTTTCACCCATATGTGCAATTGGGCCTCAGTAACAATCCTAAGGTTATTGAAAAGACCAAGGTCAAGAAAGATACGACTCAACCAGTATATTTGGAGACCAAGAACTTATTGGTGAGTGCATTGGATGGAAACCATTTACTTCTTAATGTCTTTCACATGGTTCCCGACCAGAAGGACGATATCAACCTTGGGCTTTTGGAAGTACCTTTAGCTGATTTGTTACAGACTGAAGTCCAGACAGGTATGGTTAAGAATATTCTCGAGTCAGGCAAAGTTGTGGGTAAAATTGAGTACGACCTCAAGTGGTCACCTGCTTTGAAACCTGTGACTTTGGAAGATGGAACAAGAGAAGAGTACAGTGATGTGCAGACTGGTATTATGAAGCTTTTGGTTTCTGGTGCTACTAACTTGGATATCTCCCACTCGGTCACTGGTGTTTTGAACCCTTATGCCGAAATTTATATCAACAACAAGTTTGTAAAGAGATCAAGAAATTTGAGAGAGACCAATGAACCAGACTTTGGTGTTTCTTTTGAGTCGTTCATCACTCAGCAATCTGAAACTCAAATTCAGGTTTTGGTTAAAGATGCTGCCGAAGACCTCGTTGTGGGGAAGTTGGACACCAACTTACAAGATTTGATCTTCGAGACTTCGCGGGGACAACAATGGTTGTCTGCGCCTTCTGTTGCTGAAGGCGGTGAGCCTGCCAAATTTAAGATTGGTGCTAAATGGAAGGCTATTAATGTGGACGATGAAGAGGTGGAGATTCAAAAGAATGCGTCTATTGGTGGTTTGAGATTGCATTTATTGCGTGCTTCAGGATTGAAGAATCTCGAAGCCGTAGGAGATGTGGACCCATACGTCAAGGTTATTCAAGACGGCAAATTGAAGGGCAAAACACCTACAATTGCCAACACCTCGGACCCTGTGTTCAACAATGTCTTTTACGTTCCTGTGGCTAACGAGCACCAACACATTTTGATGGACATTTTTGATGCCGAACCAGAAGGAAAGGACAGACCGTTGGGCTCTTGTGCTGTGGCTGTAAAGGACTTCTTGAAGAAGAACTCTAAAGGTTATTACCTTGGTTATGATGGCAGCAAAGAAATTGTGGAACAACCGGTTTTGTATAATGGAGGAAACTGTGGTACTTTCTACTTTAGTGTCTCCTTTATTCCTACGATTCCTGTTTACACACATTTGCAATTGAGCAATTATGACCAGTACTTGGAACTCAAAAAGAAGAAGGAAGAAGAAGAGAAGAAGCAGGCAGAAGAGGAAGAGAAGTTGATGAAGGAGAACCCAACGCAATACGAGTGGATTGAGTTGGCTGAGGACAATATTGGAGATGCGCCTAAGGTTAAAATGACAGCAGAAGAAAGCGTCAAGTACAGATCTGGTAATGTTGTTGTACACCTCCTCAGTGGTTCTTTCAACAAGCCAGATGTGTATGTCCATGTTTTGTTTGATGACCAGGCATATCCATCGGTTGTGACTCCAAAATGTAGCAATAGATCATTGACTGCTCCTAATGTTGGTGAAGGTTTTGTGAGAGACTTGCCGAACTCGAAGGTAGTGTTCAGACTTTCGAAAAAAGCTGAAGTGATGGAGGAGAAGGAAGTTCTCGTTGAAAAGATCTTCAATACAATGGATCTTTTGAAGAGAGCCTACCAGAAACCCATAACCGTCCATGTTGATCAACGTAATACGTTGAGGGTTCAGATGGAGTTTGTTCCCTTCGCGAGCAACTTGGACCCATTGGACACGGTGTTGGATGTCGGTCACATTCGCTTGGACTTGTTGAATGGTGAAAAATTGAAATCTGTCGATTCTAATGGCAAGTCGGACCCATTGTGTGCGGTAAAATTAAACGGTATTGAGATTTACCGTACTGACAAGAAAAGAAAGACTTTGGATCCCCTTTGGAACGAGTCCGTGGAGTTCCCTATGTTGTCTCGTTCTAGAGACACTCTTATGTTAGAGGTTTACGATTGGGACTTGACCCATGATGATGAGTTGTTAGGACGTGTTGTTCTTGATCTTTCTCAGATTCCTCCAAACGAAACTACTAGTTTCCGTGCTGAGTTAGACACCCTGGGCTTTGTGAATCTCCGCGCTACGTATAGACCAGAGTTTATCAGACCAAAGTTGAACAAGAAGGGTGGCTTGCAAGTTGACCTTAACGGTGTTGCAGGTGTTCCTATGAAACTCGTTGGTGGTGCTGTCGGAGGT
Source organism: Clavispora lusitaniae (assembly GCF_014636115.1). NCBI lineage: Eukaryota > Fungi > Ascomycota > Pichiomycetes > Serinales > Metschnikowiaceae > Clavispora > Clavispora lusitaniae. The sequence continues at coordinate 1,951,168 of NW_027093975.1, read as the reverse complement.
GCAACAGATTTGGCCAGTACTGCTGTCAGCTCCGGTGTGGGAGCAGTGGCGGACGGTTTCACCAAGGGAGGTTCTTTCCTCAAGAAGGGCCTTGGCAGAAAAAAGAGATCTGGAGAGAAGGATTCGGAAGCTGACAACAGTGTTATGTCGGACCAAGTATCCGAAACTTCGCATCAAACAGGCCAAACGAATAATACTTCCAAGAGAAGCAATGGCAAGTCGAAGAGCGACAAGTACGAGGAACCACCACCAATGGAGCCTTCAAACGACAATGATGATTCTATCGAAGCGCTTCCAAACATTGTACCTGAGTTGCTTCCTCCACCTCAGAAACCCACTGCTCAGCGTCACATGAGAAATGCTAGTGGCACCAGTGACTTGAGTTCTTTGAGCCTGGGCACAGGAGGGGCAGATGCTATACCAGGCAGGGTCAATATTGTCTCTGCTGAAGGTTTCAAAAGTTCTGCGTTGGAGGTGAAAGTCTCGCTCTCAACGCAACCTAAGGCTAAAGGCATCTACAAGACTAGAACTGCCAAGGCACAAGGAGGAAAGTTCGAGTGGAACGAGTCTCGTGTCTTCAAGGCATCGCCAGATTCCTCTTTAGTGGTCTTTGTTAGAGAACACCACGCTTTTGGAAGAAACGTTGTGGTGGGTACTGCTCAAATCCCGTTGCAAGACTACGTCGACAAGGATGAAATAATTACAGTTCCTGTTGAGGAGGGTCAAGTCACCATACACTTGAGGTATATGTCTGTTTTATGAGACTAAAAAATAATCCTTAGATAGTGATTGAACAATTTTGTATCTCTCTTGTAGACCGGATTGTGGGGTGTCCAACATTTCTGTAGCGCCATGAAATTAGGAATTCACTTGGATAATGATCAACCAAAGAACCGTGCTGAATACGCCTTCGCTCCAGCAAATTAGCCAACAAATCTAACACTAAGTATATAGATTTAACTAAAGTATCAAATTGCTAAAGTATAATGTATCGCCTACTGTTTACTCGATATCATAACTCCAGTATGAGTCTATAAAGTGAGCTCTTTGTCCAATTTGCAGTGCTAAGAAGGGTCAAAATTAGTTAATTAGAAGATACCTACAATGAGAGGATAGAGTAAGTAGCTAGCTAGAAATCCTCAGAAATGGAGATGAAAACTACATTCAATGGAACTTTAGGAATCTGACCACTATTCCAGCTACTCAAGCTATCAAGGTGGCACCAGTCTATAAGGTGATCGATTAGCAGGTTACGGACTGCATCTTGCACAGAGTCACAAACGCTAGTCTTACAGACCATAGAGCCAACACACGGTCCAGTATGTAATGTTGACCTGAACAATGCTTCTGCAAGCCTACTTCATCTTATGGTATCCTCATAACGTCACGACGGTGTTGGTGGGAGGCGTTTTGAAATCGAATATATATGATCACGTGCTTGTGGTGACTGCTTTTCCTTTGAAGCAGCGGTAACCCTACGCACACCCGCACCTCTCTTTCACGGTTGCATGCACTCCGTCCTGAAGAAAAAATTTTGAGAAATTTTGCGCATACACCCAGTGAAAAAATTCATAGACTCTTGTTTTACTTCTATCACCAAGAACAGATAAAATGAGCCCAACTGTATGTTGAACATGCCTACGAATCTCCGACGACTCGGGTCACGCTACCCCACTATGTGCTGCCATCAAGCTTCTTTTACCTTCACGGCGTTGCCTTTTGTGCCTTTTCCTATTCATGGTCCATAATGATACTTGCAAGACCCAGAAGCGTCGTACGAGTTTTCTTTTAATAATATCCTCGATACTAACATTATAGCAACCAAAGTGGTACCCAAGCGAAGACTCCTTCGTCGCCAAGAAGAGCAGAAAGACCAATCGCCCACACAAGTTGCGTGCCTCCATTGTTCCAGGTACCGTCTTGATCTTGTTGGCTGGTAGATTCAGAGGTAAGAGAGTTGTCTACTTGAAGCACTTGGAAGACAACACCTTGTTGGTCACCGGTCCATTCAAGGTTAACGGTGTTCCATTGAGAAGAGTGAACGCTCGTTACGTCATTGCCACCTCCACCAAGGTCGCTGTCGACTCTGTTGACGTTTCCAAGTACAACGTTGCTTACTTTGCCAGAGAGAAGACTCCAAAGTCCAAGAAGTCCGAGGAGGACTTCTTCAACGAAGAACAGCCAAAGAAGGAAATCAAGGCCGAGAGAGTCGCTGACCAAAAGACTGTCGACGCTGCTTTGTTGGCTGAAATCAAGAAGACCCCATTGTTGAAGCAATACTTGGCCTCCTCTTTCTCCTTGAAGAGCGGTGACAAGCCACACTTGTTGAAGTTCTAAGTGGCAAAAATCGGAAAATAATTCTGTCTGGTTTTGTCGTTTGGATCTTTTTAGTGTAATTCTCTTTATGTATATTTAATACACTCACGAAAACAATTGAATGTAAATCAAAAGCTCGTGCTTGTGTTTCTGCCCGACTATGGCTATTCCCACTTTTTCCATATTGCTTCTACACGTTTTGGTGTGCACAAAATTTTCTGCTCATCTCTCCTGCCTAGATAGCCATATATTTCTCTAGTATTTTTTCCCCTCTCCACTTCTTTTAACAACATGTCTTCTTTGCTTCCAATTAGCACATACAACTTGGCTCTTGAGCCTTTCAACCCTACTCCAGCTTTGGACGATGAGTTCCCTGTCACCGTCAGATTGACCATGGCAGCTGTGGACCCAGAAGCTGTCGATGACAAGGAAGAACCTTCCGTTATCAGAATCTTGAAGAGATCGAGAGCTTTCATTGATGACGATGAAGACGACTTGGAGGCGGAAGAGGCCGATGAGTTGGACTCCGACGAAGAAGAGGAAGAGGAGGAGGAAGAGGAAAAGCCAGCCAAGTCCAAGAAGTCTTCTAAGGCTAAGAAGGACGAAGATGACGAAGAAGATGATGAAGAAGAGGATGATGAGGAGGACAGCGACATTGAAGATGATGAGGAAATTGAGGAGTTCATCCTTTGTACTCTTTCCCCTAAAGTCCAGTTCCAACAGACTCTCGACTTCACCATTTCCCCATATGAAGAGGTGCACTTTGTTGTCACTGGATCTTACCCAGTGCACTTGAGTGGTAACTTTGTCGAACACCCAGGTGACGACGAAGATGACTACGACTCGGATGAGCTTGATGACGAGTACTATGAAGATGACGAAGACGAGTACAACTTGACTCCAGATGAAGATGAGCTCATGGACATTGAGGACTTGGAGGACGCCTCTGATGTCGAGGGTAAGATCACCGAGTTGGTTGAAGCCGACGAGGAGAAGTCGAAGAAGAGAGCTGCTGAGGAGGAAAACTCTCCTAAGGCCAAGAAAGCCAAGGAAGACAAGAAGAAAGTCCAATTCTCCAAAGAATTAGAACAAGGTCCTACACCTTCCAAGAAGGAAAAGAAGGACAAGAAGGAAAAGAAGGAGAAGAAGGAGAAGAAGGAGAAGAAGGAAGAAAAGGTTGAAGAGAAGAAGGAGGACAAGAAGGAGGAAAAGGCTGACAAGGCCAAGAAGTTCCCTACTAAGACTTTGTTGGGCGGTGTCATCACCGAAGACAGAAAAATTGGAAGCGGCCAGGGCGCAAAATCTGGTAACAAGGTTGGTATCAGATACATTGGTAAGTTGAAGAACGGAAAGGTATTCGACAAGAACACCTCCGGCAAGCCATTTGTCTTCAACTTGGGTAAGGGTGAATGTATCAAGGGTTTCGACTTGGGTGTTGCTGGTATGGCTGTTGGAGGCGAGAGAAGAGTCATCATTCCACCTAAGATGGGTTACGGCTCTCAAGCTTTGCCTGGCATTCCAGCCAACTCCGAATTGACTTTCGACATTAAGTTGGTTTCCCTCAAATAAGTAAGAAGCTACGGCTGTAGCAATAAATGACGTTTGCAATGACGCATGAGCGATAATCGTCTATTGTGTAATCTATTTGTAGGAGAGAAATGCATATGACAAGGCGGAGCCAAGCGTACAGCCGACAGCTACAAATACAGCAGTGAATGTCCAAAACTCAGTTTTGTCCATCATATACGTCCCCACCTGCGGATTTTGTAAAGCACTCGCCGTAGCACGAAACCAACGTTTTGCATCCAGCCATGTCCGGATACTTGAGAAATTTAACTGGAAGAAATCGGCTTTTTCGAGCAATGGAGGTGTTTCTACCGATGTTCTTTCATCCTTTGCTTCTGTGGCCGCAGCGATTTGTCCAGAAAGATTTTTAATATCTTCCGAAAAAGCATCTACCTTAACTTGCATCTCTTTTTGGAAAGCATCCACCAAGCGCCGCCTTTTCCAGGGTTCTACGAAAAAGGCGGCTACTATGAAAAGAAGCACGTTGACTCCGGTAAGTAGCCAAGTGCCCCAGGTCAGAACCTGTCTTATTTTGTCACTCCACATCTGCTCTTCGTGGTATCGAGTCAAGATCAGCTGTGTAAGGAGGTTTTGCACGGTGTCCACGTTCTGCTCGGCAGCCTCAAGCTTCCTTTCAGCTTGCTCTTCTTGTTGCTGATTGATATGATCGTTCTTGTACAACTCTGTAAACCGCTCCACGTCTCCAGAACTCCAATTGTGTTTGCGAGTCAACAACTCATTGATCTCTTTTTGCATATCTGACCGGTTCTGGATTGCTTCTGTATACTCTAATTTTGCCGCCTTGAGGTTCTTTTTCGCCTGGCGTAATTCCTCTTCAAAATCAATCACTAGGGTTTTGAGTTTTTCAATCGCTGAGTAGCCTGTTAAGTCGTTTAGTGCTTTCGAAACTACTGATAGCGTCCCGCGTAATTCTCCAAGACGTGCTTGCAATGCTTGGGCCATTGCGTTCACTTGTTTCTTTCCCTCGTTAGCATCATTGGTCGAAATACTGTTCGAGGAAAGGTTGCTCTCAAGCTTATCGGTGGAAGGAGGCATCTTGTAGGTGCTTTTCTTTGACTCCTCAATAGGAGCAGGCGTGTGCCCCGTCTTTGTTTTATTCTCTTGTTCTCGCCTCGCTATCCCAACTTTGGACGTCTCTATAATCTGCCGTAGCTTTTCATCGCTGAAGTTTGTTGTCGACGAATGTCTCACTGCGAATATACTTTGATGCGGTTTAGGAAGTGGTATACATTTTGCAGTGGCCCAGAATCGGCCATACATGAACATACTTGACGTAGCCTAAAACAACAAAGGTTGGTGATGATGGAATCGGGCCGAGTCGCACTAATCTGGGGAAGTCTGCAGTGCGAGAAATGAAAAGGGCATTGGAGGTCCAATAGACCGGCGTCCAAATTGTAAAAGTGGTTATCGAGATACTAATAACTTGATCGATCTGCTGGACGAAATTGTGTTTGACATTTTCGCAGTCTAGCAACATTCCAGTATTTAGTTTGGCACTAATCGAATCAATTGAGTCTACTATATCGTCTAAACTAATTGACTTCAAAAGTTCTTGTCCACCAACTCACGAGTAAGCTTCCAGTCGTCAGCCTCCACATAGTCCAAGACAATAATTCCACTTCCTTTGTGGAAGCTGTCTTGCAAATTATGCTCGGCCATCGCTTTAGCCACTTGTTGGGGCCAGCACTTGTGGTCGAAAAAGTTGGATCCCGAGGTGAAGTTCACAAACAACTTGTTATCGTTGTTTGTGGAATTGTGCTGGGATGCCTTTTCAGACAATTTCTTAACGTAATCCACCTTTTTGGGAATGTCCTCTTCTGTCTGGATCTCGCAAAAGTCTTGAACGCAGAAAGTGCCTCTATCGTCTTCAATGGTGTTATATTTCCATGAAGCAGCGTCAAAGCCAAACTCGTTCCTTCTGTCGTCATTACGCACTCCAAATCTTCTAAACAAGATAATCTTGCCTCTGGCGTCACCCAAACGAGGCAAAGATGTGCCCAAATACCACTTGTCCTTCTTTGGGTTGACGTACTTGTCCCAAATGACATTGGCAAACTCATCTGCGTCGTTATTCCACTCGCCTGTGCCCTCCTGTTTTATCGACACAATTACAGTCTCAGAAGGGTTAGCGTCAAGAAAATCATAAACCTCGTCCAAAGCGCTCGACAACTTCTTGGGGAAGGGAATCTTCACAGGAAACTTCCCATGCACCACAGTCAAGTCGTTGGCTTCATCACCAGACTTCAATGGGAATTTTCCGGCTCTGATGTCCAAGAAGCGAACGCCATGTTCCAATTGGTCAGTCACGCTTTCACCCTGGCATTGCACAGAGGGCAAAGCAGTATGGCACGCAAATGCATTATGTGTGCCAGGAATTGAAAGAGACGCGATCAGGGTGTTGTCGTCGAGTTCTTTGAGCCACGTTTTGTAGTCAACCATTGTATATTTTGGGGGAAGTGATTTACGGAGGAAATGCCCAAATATATATTCTCCGCGTTCACTACATGATGCAGGGGACGCATCTATATGTACTACTGCCGTAACGTGCGTACGGTTGCCTATTCTCCCTCAACAGTACTTCCATACAAATACCGGAAGTTTTATGTACATGAGGGTCCAAAAAAGTCTCACCATTCATCTCTTGTCATGTATTTGACGTTGTCTTATTTTCCTTTTCCACTGTTGTGGACGATATGCGGTTGGTGTTGTGCACAAAGAATTATTGTGGTGACGCGCGATTCGTTCCATCAACACAGGGAATCTGCACAGAATCACGGAAGTTCATCTTTGTTCCAAATGTCGGCATAATTGAGTTTGCCCTTTGTTTCTGGCACCCACCATACAATGGCGAACAAGTAAAAGATTCCAATAACAGTAAACAAAAGAAACGTGTATCCTCCCAAATACGACCGTAATAATGGGAACATGCATGCAATGGCAATATTGGCCAACCAATTGAGCATGGTGCCAAAAGACTGTGACTTACTTATAGTCTCGTGGTTGCAGAACTCCGAGACCATCAAGAATGGAATTTGGCACAAACCAATGGAAAAGCCTATAATGAATCCAAAACAGGCCACTGCAGCCAAGATATCAAGTCCATTCACAATACCTCCAGCAATGAGAACAGAGCAGAATGCCATGGTCGAAACAGACAAGAGAAGCAAACTTTTTCGGTTCCACCTATCAATAAATGGAGAGATTGCCAACGCCAGTACCACATTGCACAAGGCCAAAGAACAAGTAAGAAGAAGTACATTAGTTCCATTTGGCACAATGTTGGAAAGAACAGACACGCCATAGAACGTAATGGCGTTCATGCCGCATAGCTGCTGTGCTGTCATGATTATCGCTGTAGCAATAATTTCTCTTCTATAGCGGCGAGACGTGAAATACTCTTGGAGTGACAAAGTACTTGGGTCTATTGAGCCTCTCCGTGACATTGCAGTACTCAAAGGGTAAAAGCCATCTTCTGGCTGGCTATCCTCATCTCCCACATTTGTTTGTGTTTCCTGATTGACTGGATCTTCCAACAATGACAGTGTTTCCTGTGCTTTTCCCGTTTGTGTAGTTGATAACCGACGCCAGTGGTGAATCTCATATTTAGTGGCACGTACGTTGGAGCGCAAAGATTGTAGAATGTCAGATGCCCTGGAAATCTCCCCTCGGTGCATAATGAGCCACTTGGGCGACTCGACAGTTGAAAATAAAAATACAAACTGAAAAAGTGCCATCAAAGTGCCAAAAACAAAAAGCATACGCCATTGTTGATCATTTCCCCATAATAAAGCAATGAGCTGGGCAAGTAATATACCAATAGCCACTCCAAATTGAAGTAATGAACCCATGAGGCCGCGGTGATTGAAAGGGCTGATCTCGCTTATGAAAACCGGCGAAACCACCATCGAGGCCCCAGCACCTAATCCGGATAGGAAACGACCAGCGTTCAAAGTTCCAAAGGAATTGGACAAGGCAAAGATGACTGACCCTCCAGCGTAAAGGCCCGCACACAAGATTTGCATATTTCTTCTCCCACATATGGACGCTACCGTATGCGATCCGGCTATTGTAGATGATAGGAGGCCACCCACAGTAAACATGGTGTTCATCCAAGCAATATCTTGCGAGTCTAACGAGATGCATTGGTCGAAGCCATGGCGGCCCCAAAAAGTATCCAGATAGGACGGGAACGGTCCAGGGATATGCATTTGGCATGAAAGGATTTGTTGCGGAGCATTGAGAACTGCAAGATGGTAGCCGAATTGCAAAGTCCCAAGACAACTGAGGGCAGTTGTCCACGCGAGATGTGGAGTGATTCGGTGGCTGGTATAGAGAGACTCGTGCATAGAAATCAAGCTGTCAAATATAGAATATTGTAGGATAGAACACACCAAGACTGATCTATAGTTTGTGTAGATGGGTCTATATATATGGTAGCCTGACCTTTGCTAAATAGCTTCTTCTCTAATAGGCAGTGGAAATGCGACCAAGAATCAGAGTTAAACCACTGGATATTTGGCTCTTATCGTGCTATATAAGGCACACTCGGCCATCTCCGAGACCAAACCGGCCAACCGGCCTGCCGGTAGCAAGGAAAACCAATCTCGAGAAGGAGAGGAAAAAATAGACGAGCAGCCATATACATGGTTAGCAGGTGATATTCAGCTAGCGAGTACAAAGAATTGAGAAACTGCAATGTCTCAAAGACAGAGAAGCTTCCATGGAGAAGGCTGAAAGTAGGCGATAAGATAAGGTCAAGGGCCCGCAGCAACAACATGGAGGAAAGGAAGCATGCGTGCACACAGAAACATGACGCAATCGAGCAACGCATTAGATGCGCAGGAAGAATATCCGTAGACAGGGGCAAGAGAAGCACAAGTAGCAAGAAATGAGCAACCGCCAGTAGACAGAGCAATGTGCAATAGAAAATACAAACGAGGGCAAGAAAACCCAAGCAATCGATGATCCAGAAGGACTTTGCGCAACAATACTCTTAGTTGAGGCACTAGTGAGCAAGATTCGTGCCCAATTGATCGTTCTTCTCATCTCTTTGGTGCAGAACCCGTACGCCATATGATGTAAAAGCCGGCACACGCACATTCCTTGGTTTGTCGAGCCATGTGGCTGTGGAAGAGCAAAAGCGTACAACAGGTTGTACGAAAGCTTACGTGTAGGTAACCATGCGTCGAGAGAGAAGTGTGCCAGTTTAGGCTTGTGCCCAAAACCAAGGGCAGCGAGTCTTTGTTTGCTGTGCAGGGTTGCTCGCTGTCCGAAACGGTTTCCGGCCCGTTTGCTCGGCACGCACAGAAAGGAGCAGAGCGCGCCCTGGCGGCCAGCAGGGTGCTTTGCCAAGATTAAAAATAAAGAAAAAACGGACCGCGCGGGATGACGGAAAAACCTCTCGACCTTATAGGGCTATCGTGAGGTGGAGGCATGGCCGCGGAACAGTAGGAAAACGTAGGTCTGGAATGGAGGCTATGACAGCTTTGGGCACACAACGGAAGGAACGGTCTGTGGCTCGATACGACGCACCTGCATCTTCATAATCTACGGCCGCAGGCGAAAATCTCTGACGTCGCTCCAACATCTTAAACGGCAGACTCCTTTCTTGGCGCCACTCTTCTTTAGCTCGTCCAATTCGCATTGCCGCCTTCTTCTTGTTGCGCAATCTTCCCCAGACTCGCCCTTCCCCCAACCACAAACAAACACCAGCCACTAGTGTTCGCCCAAGAGCACAAGAAGCAAGCAGCGAATAAACTCTCCCGGAACCTGAGCACTCTGGGCAACTAAAGAGCGCCTCCCGACCAAAACAGGCCTTAAAGCACACCTGAGCATCATATTCACAACGCTAAACACCACTGCAAACCACAGCTAGCACAACGAAGCTATCGCCCAATAGCCACAACCACTAGCCACATACGCTAACCGCCAGACAGTGTACCCCCATATCTTCAGTCAGTCACAAATGGTTTCGTTTCCTTTCAAGAAAAAGCGCACCCCTGGCGCAGCAGAGGCTGCCAATCCGCCCAGTTCCGGCCTCCGCGGCGCCGACGCATCCACTGCCGGCAACGTGGTGATTCCGCGCATCAATACGCTGATGACAGAGTCAACGTCTGGCTCAACCTCGGCCCCTGTGTCGCCCGTGAGTAAGCGCCTGGCGCTGGACTTGCCGCGCCCGCCGCCCAACTCTGCTGTCCGCCACTCGCGTGTCTTATCGCTGGCGCTGGTGGGTGCTGGCCTCGACGCCATTTTCTCCCCACTGCAGTCTTTGCGCCAACGCCAGCGCGACATCATCCACGACTTATCTCCCGAGTTGGTGCCTGTGGTCAATTTGATCACCGCCCAGCGCCTCCGTGAATACATGGCAGGTCCCGTCACTGTCGTTGTGCCGGGCTCTGCCCAAGGCATCCGTGCAGATGCTCTGCTTGTGGGCACCGAGCTTCTGCTTACGCCGCCCGGCGGGCGCCCGCGCTACCTAAACGTGCAGGACTGCCTGATTATCCCCACTACGGCTCGCCAGGGCCAATGCGACTTGGTAATCTTGCAAGACTTTGAGAGCAAGCAGGCGACGCTTCGGTGCGATGACGATGCAGATGCCTTCATGTGGCTTGCGGCGTTACACTTGGCCAAGTATGAAACATCCGCTCTCAACGAAGCATTTACAGGCGTCATGTTGTCGCTCAAAGGTCCAGACTTGTCTGACGTTGACACGCTCTTGTCGCCTCGCAAGCGTTTCCCTCGCTTCGAGTGGTGCAACATGCGTTTGCCGCAGGTATCTTCTAAGTGGGTCAAGGTATACGTCGCTGTGACGCCTGGTGACTCGAAGAAAAAGGGCCGTGTCGAGGTCTACACTTCAGACAAGATGACCAAGCGCCTGTTGGTATTGTATGTTAATGATGCCGATGCACTTTACAACGTGTACCCAGAGGACTACAAAATGATTGACTTCAACCTGATCATGAAACTTGAAGGCGAGGTTTTTGTCAGTAAGCTGCATGAGCACTTGTTTCATCACCACGACTCTGGCCCAGACCTGCCCAAATCTTCCAAGGTCCGCACGCGGGTTGGTCTGCTGTCTTCACTCGCATCAATGACCCACAACCCTCCTCCGCCCTTGAGCACTCTTCCAAACAGGTCGCGAAGCAGTTCTGTTAACTCCACGTCCAGTTTCTTTGTGAATGCTCCATCGCCAGATCCAGAGGCATCTCCTTCGCTCACACCTCGCTCACCTCCATCTTCTGCCCATTTTTTCAAAAAGCAAACTGCCAATAACTTTGTCACTACCAACTACTTATATTTGATGCCTCTTCCGCATCCAGGTGTGAGTGCTATTGAAATCATGATCCGCAATTTTATCCATTGGGTGGACACATTTAAGCTCTACGGCCGGCCCGAACACCTCAGCAGTGACAAGACAGACCCAGAATCCATGCTTTTTGGCTTGCCACGCTTGCCCTGCTACGGTTACTTGTCAATGGATGATGCCTACAACGTTGTGGAAGCCAACTTCGATAGCGCGCGTTACAACTCGTGGGGGCTGCGTGAGTGGAAAAAATGCTTCAAAGATCTTATTCGTTGTAAGCAGATGGACTCGGAGTACCAAGGCGTGGGCCGCATTGGTGATCTCTTCAACTCTGTTGATGGGGACAGTACTGAAGAAAACAGCTTTGCTGAAGAGTATCCATCGCCTCGCATCACTCTCCCAAAGATGGCACCGCGTGTCGCTAGCCCCATTTCTCTGAAGCTTCGGTTCAGTAGCACACGCGACGACACCTTTGATACATTGGGTGCGTTATCTTTCAGCGACCCGGAGATTGGGCTTAACGACGGCCAGTACTTAGGTAAGCCACTCGACGATAAGAATAGCACCCTGCGTCCGCGCCTGATGGAATTGCCCCCACCACTGCAGATGGTCCGTGATGACACCATCCACTCGCTTGAACCCATTCCGGATATGCCTACTCCATTGGATGATCCCGCCGGCGTCAACTACTTTGGCTTTGTGGACGAGAAATTACGAGCAACGCCTGTGGACTCGTTCAGTGTGGGCTGATGACGATGCGCATACGAATGTGTCTGATATGGATGCTGGTCCTGGCCCCACGCATCACTCATGGATTATGTATCAGCATATTGTCGAAACATGCGCACATGCGCCATGCCGGCTCTTCAATGGCGCACCAAATAAGGTGCTGATAAATTTATATAGTCTGTTTTCTCAGATGTACAACTGATTTGATATGTTGTAGTGTTTGCTAGAGGCTTGGCCACTGGGTCTGCAAATTTGTTCTCCTATGTACGTCAGCGCTGTTCATTTGTAAGCGCATAGCCTGTCTCATGTCGCGCCCCAATGTCGTTCGCATAGATGAAGCAAGGGGATTAAGCCGCTCATATCGCCGACCAATGTCGCACGTTTCCCATGTCGCAGCTTCCCAATGGGGGAATCTCGTCTCATGAGCAACGTCTCCCGTTTCTCATGCCCACCTGCGCCCGAACAACGGACTTGGCGAGATCTCCTAAACGATCTGCTTTCCTGAACAGGCCCAAAGATAAATACTGCGAAGCGCGTCTGCCATACTCGTCCCAATTACGCGTTCTCGTTGGTTCGTGGTCATAAGACGCGCCGCGCGTGCTGCACCACGACGCGCTCGTTGTCCCATGGTAAAACGGACTGCAGGTAGTCCAATGAGCCAGCCATCGACGTTTTAGGGGCACCGTTTGATCTCGGTTCTATAGGTAATTTTTGGGGCCGGAAAAGAGATTAATGGGCTCCTGCCTACACTTGGTGGTGGTGGGCTGAAAATTGGAACTTGAACAGGCCAATTGGTCGAGTTTCAGCGGCCCAGTACACAGATCAAGGCACGTGATGTTGCCCTCGGAGAAGTAAGTTGCTTCATCATTTCTGCACTACTCCTTTGTACACCACAGAAAAAAAAAAAAACACATCTATACACATCTCTACGCCGTAACTCGGATTCCGACGCGTATCCTATATAAACTACTCTCATCTGCCCCGCTGCTCATCTTTTTTTTCTTCCTTCATCATTTGCATTTGTGAATAATCCATCCTTTCTCATCTTACCTAATGTCCATCGAACAAACCCCAACCAAAGGCTTGACCGGCAAAATCTCCAACTTAGAAATGTCTAAGGGATCATCATTGACCGACAAATTGGCCGCTGCCGCCGCTTCTAAAGATGAAAGCGCAGCCCTCGACTCCTTGGTGGGTAAAGGCTCTGTTCCCATGACCAAAGTGGAATCGGAAAAACTTGACAGCGAACTTGCTGCTGCTGTGGAAGAACACAAGCAGTTCTTGGCAAACCACAAGGTTCACCGCCACAAATTAAAGGCCCAGGAGAAGGATGAGCCTTTGTTGGTGGAGAACAAGCGCCGTTTTGTGTTGTTCCCAATCAAGTACAACGAGATTTGGCAAATGTACAAAAAAGCTGAAGCATCTTTCTGGACTGCGGAAGAAATTGACTTGTCGAAAGACATCAACGACTGGAAGAACAGAATGACTGACAATGAGAGATTCTTCATCTCCAGAGTGTTGGCTTTCTTTGCTGCTTCGGACGGAATTGTCAATGAGAACTTGGTGGAGAACTTTTCTGCTGAGGTCCAGATCCCAGAGGCCAAATGCTTCTACGGATTCCAGATCATGATGGAAAACATCCACTCGGAAACTTACTCTTTGTTGATCGACTCCTACATCAAAGACCCTAAAGAGGCTGACTTTTTGTTCAACGCTATCGAAAACATCCCTTGCATTAAGAAGAAGGCCGAGTGGGCCTTGAGATGGATCGCAGACGACGAGGCCTTGTTTGCCGAAAGATTGGTGGCTTTTGCTGCTGTCGAAGGTATTTTCTTCTCTGGCTCGTTTGCCTCTATCTTCTGGTTGAAGAAGAGGGGTTTGATGCCTGGTCTTACGTTCTCCAACGAATTGATTTGCAGAGACGAAGGTTTGCACACTGACTTTGCCTGCTTGTTGTTCTCTCACTTGAACAACAGACCAAACCCAGCTATCGTGGAGAAGATTATTACTGAGGCCGTCACTATTGAAAAAGAATACTTTACCGATGCCTTGCCAGCAAGCTTGTTGGGAATGAACTGTGACTTGATGTGCCAATACGTCGAGTTCGTTGCCGACAGATTGCTTGTGGCCTTGGGTAACAAGAAGGTTTACAATGTCACCAACCCATTCGACTTTATGGAGAACATTTCCTTGGCAGGAAAGACCAACTTTTTCGAGAAGAGAGTTTCGGACTACCAGAAGGCTGGTGTCATGGCACAGACCAACGATGCCAGCGCCTCCAAGAACGCCTTCTCCTTCGACGAAGACTTTTAGGTCTCGTGTCACGCTTGGTTACAAAACGCATTACGTTGTACGGTTATTTGGTTGCTTTTTTTTTATCCTTTTTTAATCATGTTTTTATAGGTATCCTGCTGGGTCCCTGCGCATCTGGTATGGGCTCTGGCCATTCATTTCTAATTTGTCTAATACAAAAGTCTCAAAAAACAGTTAGTAGGATATTATGGTGCAAGAGTTCCGTACATCCGGTTACTTCATCGCTCTTCACTTGCAGTACTGATGAGCCGCTTATAATCTTGCACCAAATGGGGAAAGGAAAAAATAAGCCTACGGAGGAAAGAGCCTCTAAATCTAGAACATCCAATGGACACAAATCCAAGCAGCACCATATTCGCCGCGGGAGACAAGAAGCGGGGTCTCAGACCAAACATGCCAGTGCAGATTTTCCGGTCAAGCTAGCCATGTGGGACTTCGACCACTGTGATCCGAAAAGGTGCTCAGGCAAAAAGCTAGAACGTCTTGGATACATCAAGAACTTGAGGGTGGGCCAAAAGTTCCAGGGTATTGTCGTGTCGCCCAATGGAACTGGGGTGGTTTGTCCTAACGACCGGGAAATTGTAGAGACTATGGGAGCTGCTGTGGTAGAGTGCTCGTGGGCCCGTCTCGACGAGATTCCGTTCAACAAAATCGGCGGCAAAAATGAAAGGTTGTTACCGTACTTAGTTGCAGCAAACACAGTCAATTATGGCCGGCCATGGAAGCTTAACTGTGTGGAAGCCCTTGCGGCATGTTTTGCAATTGTGGGACATTGGGAATGGGCCGAAACTCTTCTTGAGAACTTTTCGTGGGGCTTGACGTTCTTGGAAATCAACAAGGAACTTATAGAGGTGTACCAGCAGTGCACAGATTCAGAGTCTGTTACGGCAGCACAAGACGAGTGGATGGCCAAGTTGGAGGCCGAGGTTCAAGAGCGCAAGAAGCAAAGTGCAGCTGGCGATGTGTGGATGATGGGAAATGTTAACAGAAAGGGCGACTCGGCTGACGAGGACGATTCTGAAACCGAGAGTCTGGATGAAGAGAGCGAAGAAGTGGAGTACGACAATTTGGGAAATATCGTGAGAAGGGGCCCTGCCGATTTGGCAGAAAGCGAGGATGAATCTGACAGTGAAGAAGAACCTGAAAGCGAAGAGTACGAGTATGACAAGTTGGGCAATATCATTTCCAAATCCACGGGGCTCGAACAGGACATGAAGACCGTGCAACTTTGACAATATTTCTAATGTGACGGATGATCCTACTTACGAATCATCTGTCAAAGCACCTCATAATTATGGTACCGTTAGTCGGCGAATATGCTTGCTTCGGAAGGTTTTCTATAGAATTGGACTATTCTGGGAGCCAGAACATTAAGGATTTATTGATCGTGCTTTGTATGTGAAGCTTAGGAGCGCGCTCAAATGTTTCTGTTCATAGTGCTTTACCGATGAAAGCTTGATACTCAAAGTTGCAATCATACGAATACCACTTACATATACATCTACTAAGTATTATTTTTAATATATTTTTCGTTATTATTTTCATCTCCTTCGGTTTTGGGGTTCGGTGTCTCACACATTATAGATGCGCATGCTAGATACTGTATGTCTTCCGACACTTCAATACTCTAACTTGGCGTTCATCTGTGCAAATGGCCAGCGATAAACCAAAGCATCTTCCTTTGGTCTACAACCCGCTTCTCAATTGCATATTCAACAATCCACATCATCTGAAGTCGGCCCTCAAAGCCACAATCCGGGAACTTTGCCGTCTGCACAATGACTATGCCATTCTTGTTCCTCCAGCATACATACTCCAAGAGTGCTACGACCACCTGTCACAGAAACTAAGCGAAATATGCTTCACGTCTGAGGACTTTGTGAAGTCCCACATCATCAAGACTAGTGCGCCTTTATCTACGTCGTCTGCTCCAGTGACCAAAGTCCAGCTGGTTTTGTACAGCACCATGAACGGTAAGCAGGTTCTTATCAAAAACGGCATGGTCTTCACGGGCCGTGGTTCCAAGCGCAGCATGAAGCTTAGGATCCTTAATGTCAACTACTTTATTTCTTTCTGCGATTACTTCCCGAAGAGCAGTAAGTTCTTATTGATATACATTGAGGACCTGCTTTTTGGCCACAAGCTGATGGTTGAGGGGCCACCCGCAACTCCGGTTGATGAGCCGAAGATACTTCCTTTGAAGAAGGAATCGGCAATAACTTTTGAAGAGCTTTTGCGTAACTTCCCTGTCCTCTCTCGAGCAATGTCTGATAAGTTCTACATTCTTTTCCATCACAATAACCGCCGGTTCCAGCGTCTTCGAACAAGACAGCGGATGTCGCTTCATGAGATCAGAAATGAGTTCACAGCTTTAGTTGACGAAGCATTCTCCATTATCCAAAACTGCGTCAATGCAGAGACTGTTGATGGAGAAAGAACGTACAATCTACTCAATTCCATTGTCACGCAACACAAGAACGTGGATCTCAACAGTCTAGTCCACGAGTATGTGGAGCTAAATATATATAACAAGGTTTGGCTGCAGCTCCTTTTCCAGTATCAAAACTATGAAGTGGATGACGGACTTTATGAAGATGATAAACCGGAGCTTATATTGACCCCAAATTTGTACAGAGATTTATCTTGCTTATCCCTCAACCACTTGGACATTCCAGTCGATGAACCTTGGAATTTGAACATTCTATATAGAAGGGTCTCGGATGCAATTGAACAGTTTTCTCAATTGGCGAACTCCACAGTTGCTAACCAGAAACAAAAAGTCTTGCTTATCAAAAATGCGGTGAACATTTTAACCACTGGCTCTCCTGCTGGTGGAAACTCTTCCCCTGATCTTGTGGTTGATGCAGATACGCTCATTGGATTACTCATCATGGTTGTTGTGCATTCTAAAGTTCCAAATTTAGAAGCTCACCTATACTATATCAGACATTTTGGTGCCTCCAGTACATGCAAAAGTGACAACACGGCTAGTGCTGAAATTGAATCTGGCTATCTCAATTACATCTTGAGCAACATCGATGCCGTGATATATCATCTTTCAAGCTCAAACAAATTAGAATCCGGTAGTCATTTGAAGGAAATGATTTCATTCTCTGCTCAAAACTACGAACTTTGGTACTCCATCAGTATGCAGAAGATGGACACATTGCAAAGGGTCCTCGACCATACAGAAGACAATTACGGAAATACTGATCTCCCAACTAATCATTGCATAAGAAGCAAAAACATCCACGGTGAAAGCTTCTTTGTCTTTGCTATAAAAGCGAAAAGTCCTGGCATTTTTAGAATGTTACTAACACGAACAGCAGCGTGGATTCTGTTGGAAGATATTCTCTTCGATGTTAACACATCTACAGGTCAAAACTTACTCATGTTAGCTTTGCAAGAAGAAGTGCCTGAGATTGTAGAAGACATTTTAGATGTTCTCTTCGCAAACACTTCGAAGCGTGAATTGGAACTTTATTTGAACCTGAGAGACAATAATGGAAGAACTGTGGGGCATTATCTCTCGCATGACTTAAACGCTATGGATAGGGTGGGCCACCTCATCGACTGGGAATCTAAGGATGTAAGTGGTGTCACTCCATTGTTCAGTTTCTGTCGCTGTTATGATCATTCGCAGTATGAATTGCTCATCAAAAAGGCGTTCGAGTGTGTCTATAATCAGTCTTCTGGACCCTTCACTTTTGAAAATCATATTGACAAAAATGGGAACACTTTGCTCCATGTTCTTTCCAAAGGTATTCCTGAATCCCAATTACTTTCAAGAGCTTTGATTGACATCAATCAGGTGAACTATAAGCTCTTTTTCCCCACTGCAATTTACGTTAGGTTCAGCCGACTCGATAACTTGATTTGCTTACTCAAAGACAGTAGATTGTTTTTCGACTGGGAAGATTCGAAGAATTTTTACAATATTTTGGACTACTGCAGTTTCTCTGCTAGCAAAGCTGCAAATGAAACAAATCAAGCATTCAAAAGCATTCAAAAGGTCGTTGTTGAGGAATACTTCAAACACAACTTCCCTCTTCGTAACAACATAGACCTAGGTGTGCTAAACTGCCGGTATGACAAAAGCAACGACGACTGGATCGTTAATGTTGCACTTCATACAAAAAAAAAATCTGATCTGGGAAAACTGCATTACTCTACAAAATATGTCACGATGGATTGCTTAAGACAGTTTGTACAGATTCAAAAGTTTTCGAATCCTTTGGGATTTGATATTAGTCCCGACGAGTTTTGGGTCAATTTTCCACCCGGGAAACAGGTGATACCATTTTGCTCCAAGTTTAGAGCGAATCGAGTATTGGAACATCTAAGCACTTACTTTCTGAGTATGAACTTTGTTTCAGATGCTTCGAAAACCACATTCTTGCGCAATTTCTCGCGGTGTTGCCAGAGCGATTCCACTCTGGTTTTAGATTTGATGAAGGAAGTTTCGCTGAGACAGGAGGCCGAAAGGCTCGCATTAGGAAAAGTACAACTTTCCGTGCAAAACATACAGGAGATTGAGTACTTTGTGGCGTTTTCTCGGGAAGATCTAGTCAAGTTTCAAAAGAGTATAGCAAAACTTAACAAGCTTGTGAGTATTGGTGGAGTGAAACAGGGTGATGTTCGTTTTGTGATAGACCGTTTCCTCCAGTCTCTTTTCTTTGTTCAGCAGAGGCAGTTGCAGGCTGAAACGGAAGGAAGGCGACTTGATTCAACGTACTATGCCTTCCAATCGTACATTCAGAGATTAGAGAGTGGAGTACGCGAACTCCTTGCTAGCTGTG
The DNA here is from genome assembly GCF_014636115.1 of Clavispora lusitaniae. Classification (NCBI taxonomy): domain Eukaryota; kingdom Fungi; phylum Ascomycota; class Pichiomycetes; order Serinales; family Metschnikowiaceae; genus Clavispora; species Clavispora lusitaniae. The sequence continues at coordinate 1,932,121 of NW_027093975.1, read as the reverse complement.
ACAAGGTGAGTCAAAAACTCGACCAATGGAAGCAAATGTATCACAAAATTGTGGATATCAATATCGAATTAAGGCGGTTTGAAGACCAGATCGTGGCCCACTCTCTGGGGGACGGTGATGTTGACGAACATCAAACCATTAGCAGAAGGAACACCTTGTCCGTGGAAGACCTCCCACTGCAAGTGGAGGAAACATCATCGCCTTTTTTCAACTTTGGTTTCATCGAAACTAAAAACTCCCGCTACAAGAAATTGCTCTACTCAAAGTCACAAAGTGTCCAAGAATTGATGGACCTCAATGTGAGGATCAAGCTAGATCACGAGGCGATAGCTGCAGCGATTTCGCAGTTTCTCACCTTCAGGTCTGGTTTAATGACTTTTGCCATCAAACAGTTTACAAGAACAAACTTGAGAGTCTTGCGCCACCGCCACTACGAATTGAGCAAAACTCTTGCTGACCTCCACAGTAAGAAAGCTTCGCCCTGGAATTTCATACAATCGTAAAGGTTGAGCTCCAGGGAAGCTTCTCGAACATCCGTGCCTCCCAAATCTACGCCCGCCTGTGCCTCTCCCAATATTGATTTCATTAGAATTCGGGATTTGCCCTGCAAGTTTTCATTTTCCACCTTTCAATGTCAATCACCAACCAGGACTTGGCTTTAGCCATCATCAAGTTTTTGGAAACAAGCGTTTCCGACAAAACTGTCAACGAAGAATTTGCCGAATCTATTGACGTGGCCATTGACTGCATTGCCGATGCTTTCGAAGTGAACAAGGCAAATGCCAGCACTATTTCTGCTAAGTTTGGTGGCAAATCCTTGCTTGACGCTGTAAATGGCTCAGGTGTTTCGGCTACGGCACCCAAAGCTGCTGAGGTTGATGCAGAGACGAAGGCAAAGGCTGATGCTTTGAAGGCCGAAGGTAACAAGGCCATGGCTGCCAGAGACTTCTCTACTGCTATCTCCAAGTACACAGAGGCCATTTCTTTGGATTCTACTAATGCAGTGTATTTGTCTAACAGAGCTGCTGCTTACTCTTCTGCCTCGGAGCATGAAAAAGCAGTAACTGATGCCAAAGCTGCTCTTGAATTGGACCCAAAGTTTGCCAAGGCTTACTCGAGATTGGGCTTGGCCCAGTATGCTTTGGGCAATGCGAAGGAATCCATGGAGGCCTACAAGAAGGGCTTGGATGTCGAAGGCTCGTCTCCTTCAGATGCTATGAAGAGAGGTTATGAAACGGCGAAGAAGAGAGTTGAAGAAGAGTTGGAAAGCTCGATTTCTACCCAGGACTCAGAGAAGGCACGTTCTGCCGACGCAGGCTCTGGGGTTGGTGCTGGTGCTGGCGCCGGAGGTCTTCCTGATTTCTCGTCCATGTTTGGCGGTGGCGGAATGCCAAACTTCGCTGAGATGATGAACAACCCACAATTAATGGAGGCTGCTCAGAACTTGATGAGTAACCCATCTGCTTTACAGGGTTTGATGAACAACCCTGCTGTGCGCCAAATGGCCGAAAGTATGGGTGGCCAAGGTGGACTTGACAACTTGATGAACAACCCTATGCTTCAAAACATGGCGAAACAGTTTATGGGTGGCGACGCAAAAAAGGATTCTAGCGAGTAGATGCGTGTATAGCTGATATAGTGAGTTTGTGTCTATCTAATTTTAATAAGTTTGACGAACACATTTCCAGCAAGTGTAATGAAAGCTTTGCAGTTACACCTAGAGAGTAGTGGTACTGGTTGCCATTAGTTCACAATTTCAAAAACATAAGTTCCATGCCCGTTAATATCTGTCTCGACTGATCTATCTGAATGGACTTTGCCAAAACGCACAATTAATGGGCCAGATTGTATTTTTCGTGAAGTCTTTCAATAGTTACATATGGCCAAACATATTAAGAGCCCTATGATCTTTTCACATCTTACGTGCTTTTTTAAATGGTGTCCTTGTACTCATTTGGATTAGTGGGTACGTATTTTTGCTTTTGTGAGGCTTTTTCGTTGTGCTCAGACTCTGTTAAACTCTACTTAAATTGCAAATGACATAGGTGCGAACTTTGCGCAGACAAAAGATGTCTGCAAAAATCAGAAACATATACCTAAAAGCCCAAACGTAAGCCAAAAGGAATAATAATCTTTCTCTTCACGCTCATATCAAGCACACCCGAATTTCTTCTCACAGCAAAGTCATCCATCGCAAATCACATAGTGCAAACGTAGATCCGCGTCTTTGCTTGTACACACGCTCGATGTTTATGTCTATACGTATCATACTTCATACATACTATACCTTTTCAAGATTCGTCGTTGGCTCCTAGATGATACCAGTATCTTCCAGGCAGTCTTCTATCAGTGTTGCAGTCCGTGTTCGCCCTTTTACTCCTGCAGAAGAAGATAAACTAGTACGAGAGAGCCACGTACCTTTATTCGTTGGCGATGGTCTGCTTCAAGGCACAGCTACCGACGAGCAAAAGGCGTCGCAGGGTCCCAAAGGGCTCAGAAAGATCGTGAAAGTTGTGGATGACAAAATGCTCATTTTTGATCCTCCAGATACGAATCCTCTCAGCAAGATGCAGAAGAATGCTTTTCCCAATGGGAAGGGCCGAATAAAAGATTACAGATTCGTGTTTGACCGCTTGTTTGATGAGCATGCTACACAGAATGAAGTGTACGAGAGCACCACAAAACCCCTACTTGATAGCATTTTGGATGGCTTCAATGCAACTGTCTTTGCATATGGCGCTACAGGATGTGGAAAGACACACACGATTCTGGGTACGCCGGAAAACCCTGGAGTAATTTTTTTGACCATGAAAGAATTATATGAAAGGCTACATACTCTCAGTGATACAAAAATTGTGGATGTCTCCATACTGTTCTTAGAGATATACAACGAGACCATACGAGATCTTTTGAACCCAGAAACATCGCATAAAAAACTTGTGCTTCGGGAGGATTCCAGCAAGAGAATTGTTGTTTCCAATTTGCTGTCGCGGCTGCCTAGCTCTGTGGAAGAAGTAATGGAAATCATTATGCTTGGCAATCTGAACCGAACATGCTCTCCAACAGAGGCCAATGCTGCATCATCTCGATCTCACGCTGTTCTCCAGATTAATGTTGTGCTGCGTGATAGAACTGCGAGTCTAAGCGAAGAACACACATTTGCTACATTGTCTATCATTGATCTCGCTGGCAGCGAGCGGGCAGCTGCCACTAAGAACCGTGGAGCAACTTTGAACGAAGGTGCTAACATAAACAAGTCCTTGTTGGCCCTTGGAAACTGCATTAATGCATTATGCGATCCTCGGCGGAAGAACCATGTCCCTTACCGCAATCTGAAATTGACTCGTCTTTTGAAGTTTTCCCTAGGTGGAAACTGCAAAACCGTTATGATTGTCTGCATCTCTCCCCTGTCCCAACATTATGATGAAACATTAAACACGTTGAAATACGCAGACAGAGCTAAAGATATCAAGACAAAGCTCGTTCGAAATCGCCAAAACTTGGACAGGCATGTCGGCTCTTACCTAAAAATGATAACGGAACAGAAACAGGAAATCGAGGAACTTAGACAACGAGAAGCCACTGTTGTTCAAAATGCAATCAAGCAGCACGATTCTTCGTTGAAAAAATGTATGACTGCCATTACCAAGAATATTCAGTCTCTCAAATCGAATTTGGATAAACAAGTGCACGAGAAATGGCGAAAATATTTCCAGTTGGCGAAAAGGAAATTGCTTCTATTGCAGAGTAACGACCTCAGCATCATGATTGATCATCTTCGTGAGATTACTAATAACAAAAACATCTATGAGGAGTTTCACGAACTAATACCCACTATAAAACGAATCTTGGTCCAAAGCGAGCAGCTCAACAACAAATGCAGTGAGCAGATCATCAACCTTGAACGGCAATACGACACTCCTTCCGAAATAGATGAGATCCTTAAAAGTTCCACTCAGCACACACTTGAAAGATTGAAAGAAATGGATGGATGGTCTGACGAATTTACAGACATATTCCACCAATTAATCGAGGCGCTTAAAGATCGACTCCAGAAGGACTTTTTGGTCAACTCATCAATCCTCTTTGACTATTTAATTGGAGCCACTAACGATTACAATTACATACCGAGGGGCCTTTCACGACTAGTCCAGTCCCTTATTGCCAAAAAGGAAGACGAAGAAACCACGGGAGCAGCAGCGATATTACACGACATTCGTAATATACTCGAGCGAATGAATGACACAGATTACGATGCTGCAGTAGAAGAAGCCACTACCCATTTTATGCATGTCAAGGCCGAATTAGAGGAACAGAGGTCACGAGTAGACATGGCTGCGGGGTTTTCTGAGCTGACCCCTCAACTCCTGAACAGACAAAGAGATAAACGTTTCTCCACGTCTCCTTTGCGATCTTCAAGAGCAATCAAGAAGTTGTCTAAATTCCCATCAGGCTGGAATGCTGGGTCTAATGCTGAAAGTGACATAAGCATGGATGATTCCACCATTGGCCGCAGTGATCTTGACGAAGACTCGCCCATGAGTAATCGCATAATAGAAAAGTCCTTGCTCGACACATTGGACTTGAATCACAATGTACAATCACCTCCTTCAAAGGCAATTACTAAAGCCGATAGGAAGCTGCGCATGCCGGCCCTCACAGAAACGAAACTATCGACGCATGGTCTGCATGATATGCTTGCGAAACTTCCACTCCTTAATAAACAGGCCAGTACGAAGATCGTGCACAATGAAATAATAAACACGAGGGACACGTTTAATTTCCCAGCGAAAGCAGTCGACACCCCTATTTCGCCTACAATTGCCCATCACTTGCCTCGCCACGAATTCAACAATAACGAATAAAGCTACACAATGCATCATCATCCATTTTTTTCATGTCATAGTCATTGAACCTATAGAGCTAATAATCGTTGTCACGTCTGTTACTCGACCCGTAGGAGTCACCGCCAGATCTGTAGCTGTCCGTGTTAGACGAGCCGTACGCGTCACCGTCTCTACCAGAAGAGCCGTAGGAGTCACCACCTCTGCCAGAGGAGCCGTACGCATCACCGCCTCTGCCAGAAGAGCCGAATTCGTCTCTACCAGAGGAACCATATGAATCACCTTTGTTCGATGATCCGTAGGAGTCGCCACCTCTTCCAGAAGAACCGTAGCTGTCAGTGTTGGAAGATCCATAAGAATCACCGCCTCTTCCAGAAGAGCCGTATGTATCAGTGTTGGAAGATCCGTATCTGTCACTGGTAGAAGACCCGTAGTTGTCCAGGTTCGACGATCCGTACGAGTCACCTTTGTTGGAAGATCCGTACAAGTCACCTTTGTTGGAAGATCCATACGAGTCATCTTTGTTGGAAGATCCATACGAGTCGCCTCTGTTGGAAGATCCATACGAGTCGCCTCTGTTGGAAGATCCGTAACTGTCCAGAGTAGATGAACCGTACGAGTCCTTCTTCGAGGAATTGTAGTCGTCATCGTCGTTCTTGCCGAATGCACCCTTGATCTTGTCCCCAACCTTACCTAAGGTCGAACGGTGTTCGTTCTCGTTTCCGTAGGATCTGTCGTTTCCGTAAGAGGTGTCGTTGTCGTTGTATGAGTCGTTGTAAGACATTGTGGCTGTTGATTTGTCTACAATGCTGGGGAATGTTCTTCTACTTATAGGAGAATATAAAATTAGCAATAGACACCTGCTGTGGCTGTGGAGGCGAGAAGCGTGTGCCTACTTCCACGTGCATAATCTCCCACGCATGTGTCACGCACCCAAGAAAGCAATGCAGCACTGTGGAATGTATAATTCTGCTGTTTTCATCACTATAGCAATGGCACTAGATGTAGTATGGCGGGGGAAGTCCCTGCAGGAGATACCCTGCATGAATTCGTGGACTAGATTCTTTCAATGGAAGCAGCTTTCCATGCAGTCGAAGGTTACGATGGCGCATGAAGGGTCTGTCGTACATGGGATGTCATTGTACGTATCAATAGAGCGCATGAATGTTAGAAGCAAAACATACTGCTTAGATCTAATTATAACAGAATTGCAAGTCACAATAGCAAACACTGACCAGCAAAAACAAACGTAATCAATGTTGGCCAGTTTTCGCAGTCGAATGCTTCACTCCTAGCGATTATCACGAAAGCGCATTGGCAAATACTCTCGCTACAGCATTCAGAAAATCATAATTTCCCCTTTGCAACTGAATACGGTGCCGCAACTGCCACAATCTATTGTTACAAAAGCGTCCTCTTCTAATATCTTGGTAACAACTTCAAGAGTGTCTGCTTCGAGCACTATTAATTACTCAAAGTAACACTCAAAGTAACGGACCTTCTTAGCCTTTCAGGTAGCTAAGAGTGCCAGGCCAGCTGATAAAGCTACAAAAGTACTAACTACCAATTGTATTCAGAACCTAACACAAATATGGTGGTGAATCTATCTATTGAATATACACAGCTCATGTGGTCCTGGCTCGAGCAGAGTCCTGGGAGTACACGCACAGGAAAAATCGTTGCACTGCATTACAGTCTCCTTCTAAAATTTACTACATAATCACACATTCCTTTTCCTGTGCAGCTGACAGAGTTGTGCGGCCCTTTTTTCTTTTGACGTTCTTAGAGAGTTGGGCAGCGAGTTCCTTATTCGTGATACGAGAAAGGGCTTTCTCATCGCCGTTTTCTGCTGCCTTTTTGTACCACAGCTGGGCTTCCGCTGAATTGCGGATGCAACCAATGCCTTTGTCATAAAAGTTGCCCAAAGCAAACTGGGCTTTTGGCAATTCGCACAAGGCCGCACGCTTAGCCCACTCAAAAGCTTCCAGTTCATCTTTCGGAAGATGTGGCTCTGCTCCCACCAAGTACCACGCGCACATAGCAAGCATAGACTCTGGATGGCCCCCCAAAGCGGCTTGCGTGTAGTAATGAATAGACAAGTTTGCGTCTTGGGGAACAACTTCGCCAATCTCGTAACATTTGCCCAATATGGCGGACAGTTGAACGTGACCAAGAGCGGCGGCCTGGGCATAGAGTTCCAATGCATACTTTTCATCTTTCAACAAGATATCCATGAAGCCGTTCTGATAGAGCTTCCCCAATTCGTATGGGGCGGCTGCAGTCAATTCAGTTGCAACATTCAGCGCACGCTCCAACCACTTAATTCCAGCCTTTTTCGTGTTCACAGTGTCTGGCAACCCCATCCGGGCGTAGAACGAGTACATACCGAGCTTGTACATGGCGGCTGGATGGTTCTTCGACGCAGCCATACGCAAAAAGTCCACAGTTTTACGCGAGTCACGACCAGTTCCTAAACCTTCTTCGTAACAATGGGCTGTGCGAAAAGCGCTCTCAGTGTGACCGTGCTTGGCGGCAGAAAGGAAAAGATTAAACGCTTCTTTGTTTTCCACTCGGCCAAACGCACCCAGACTGTAGGCATCGCCAAGAAGATATTGGGCCTCGACATAGCCCTTGTCTGCAAGTTTTTTCAAGTAATGATGAGCTTCTTTGAGAAGTGAAAGCTTCAACTTTGGGTCTGTCAGCTCGATGTCGTCAAAGCTGAACGAATGCGAGCGAGTACGCTTGTGCCCATCGACACTGAGAGACAGCGAAGAGGCAAGCCTGGCATGCGTTTTCGGAGTTGCTGGGGTGGATGCCTCTGGGCTTGTGTTTTCCAACATCAACGCTGTCTGCAACATATGCTGGGCGTACTGAAATAAGACGGCAGGATCAGTAGATCTTTTGGCATTCTTGCGGTACAATTCAAGCGTCTTGAGCCGAGGCACTAAATGCGACAGGTTTGAGCCCAAGTGCTGCTGGAGCACACTCTGGCTGAAATCCACAAGAGAAGAATTGTCAGGCCTGTCATAGAAAAAAGACAGCGTCGACGACACAGAGCGGCTATGGGTATGAGGCAAATTGCTCTCTGACTGCGAATAAAGCGCAGGCTGCAGCAACAGCGGGAGATTCAAATTAGTAAGCGAAGATGTGGCCGACAACATCTGTGGTGAAGGCAGCTGTTCTTTAGTCATGAACTGTGGGCTCATAGGCAAGGCAGCATGATCTCTAGACATGTGGGAATTTTGCGAGATGTGGGAGTTTTGCGAGCTTGGCATATTCTGTGGGCTTGGCAAGTTTTGCGAGTTTGGCAAGCTCAGCGAACTCGACAAAGCTTGAACGGTAAGATCATCGACAGGGTATGGCGGCGAAGGTGCAGCCTTCTGACGATATGGATGTGCTGACATGATGTCGAGCACGGTTGTATTGGGACGGTGTACTCGGAATTGGCCGGCTGGGGAGGATAACGCAACTGATATGCTTCAAAGTTGCGGATTTGGGTCTGTTCGGATAACGGTTCTTTGTTTCCTTTATTGGCTGCCGCTTCAAGACCCGCTGGGTGGCTAACGTAGTTTCGAAGAAAAGTCGTCTGGCAACGACGGCGACTGTGTAGAATTAGTAGGCACGCGAGGCGCGTAGAAAATTTAGAAGAACCCTTTGCGGAGAGGGAGATGGAGCACGCCAGTGATGTGAATACACTAGGATCGGTCTAGGCGAAGCGAAAGAAAAACAAAACAAAGGAAAAAGCTTATTGGTGTGGAGTTAGATTCGCGATATTTTCTGGGCGGGCAATTTATGCGATCTGCGTCTGGGTGCGCCTTCGAAGGATTCAAATGGGTGGTTTCGATCTGCAAATTGCTTGCACTAAAACGCTTGGGTCCGAATTCTTGTCTCGGGCAATTGACGGATAATTGGACACGACACGACACGAAGAAACAGCCAGTCTTAATTGCAGCTACTCCTGTTCAGCCTGGCTTTTCGGTTCGAGTTTGTACTCTTTTTTTTTTTCGTTCTTGCATCGGTCAGTCACATCGCATACCGAAATGCCAGAACGCCAGTGTAATGCGCCTCGCCTACACCGGAATAACTGTGTGAGAAGTTCCCGAGATTTGCTGCTTACACAAACAAACCACGCCATCCTCTCGATGGATGCTTATATATTTGTACAATTTTATCTCCAGAATTCTTGAGCATAAGCTTGCCCTCCGTCCGAAGCTATAAATAGACACACGTTGGCTAGCCAGGTGTTCGAGCGCGGGGTCTGAAATTCCTGCAATGATGTTTGGGCCTACAATGCGCCTGTATTGACACATAGATAGTCTATTCAAAGGTACAGAGTCTAATACCCATCGATCGCGTCGCAGACTCAGGTACTCTCCAAGGATTTAAGGGACGCCCAGCACGACGCGACGTGCGGAAAAGGGCCACTAAAATTGAGATCCGAGTCGAGCTCTTACTAACCTACTAGAGCTCTTACTAACCTACTCGAGTAATGTAGTCTCAGTGACCTCTCAGAAGTCTCGAAGGAACTCGCATGTGAAGTCTCGTATGGACTCTCACGGTAGTCTCTCATAGTGATGGCCCAACAAGATCCTCATTGGAGTAATTCAATATAGTCTCATGCAATCTACCGAGCGAATAATCAATGCTATTAATGTATATTCAAACAGTGCTGTAACGTTGTTATGGAACCACAACCTTGGGACCACCACCAATACGGTCAACGCCCTCTAACATGACATAAACGGCCAGTACAACCACCGCTCGTGCTACAGACACCAGCCAACAACCCAAACCAGTCCTTCCCCATATGGGTAGTTTCGTTAAAACGTAAGGTACATCGCCACGACTGCCGCAAGGAAGATCCCGGCAGCCGCAAGCAGTCTGCCGATCGGCGCATGTTCCTGCTGCACCAAAAGGCGAGCTCGGTCTTCTGGATCCAACTGATCCATCTGAAGGGGCAGCGGCAGTGGCTGTTGCGCGTTTCTCGCAAGCATTTCTTGCTCTAGCCGTTCTTGCGCAGCCAAGTCCTGGGCGTTGTGCTGGGCAAGCTCCGGGAAAACCAGGCCGAAACGGCTGTTCTGCGATGTGTTCCAGCGTTTGCTCTCTGCAGCCAACTTCTGCTTGACTCCGTCTGTAGTTGATATCAGACCGGTCGTTTGTTCGGTGCCGGTCATAAAACTCAAGAGCCCTGTAAGAATCGTCAGCACACTCCAAGCAGGATTCCATGTGTCCGGATGGTAATCACTCATGCTGAGACAGAGGCGCGTGTTGCAAGCGAAGCGGCCATTAGGAGTGATGATACTGATGGAAGGAGGCTTGAACGGATAGTCAGCAGGAAACCGAAGAACGCCGTGATATTGGCCACCTTCATACGGCGTTTTCGGCGGACCGGTGATGACATAGTGCCACTCCAAAATATTGTCTTCGTTGGGCTTGGCCGTGATGAACGGCGGCGGGTTGGCCGCAATGCTTTTGTATTCTTTTGTGAGCCGTTTTTGTGCTTGTCTGGAAACCATGAAGCAGGAGTATAGGGGAAGAAATTGGGAGGAACAGACCAGATATGGTTGATGCGGCGGTCACGTGAAACTGGCCAACAAGGGAACGACGCTGATTTAGTCACAACGATGCCCGTGTAAAGACCAGCGACTCGGAATTCGATTTCCAAGCAGTGCAAAGGCGAAGAAAATCAGAAAATAGGACACTGGTTCAAGGCAAAGCCTTGGGTGACTCTTATCGCCCGGCCATGAAAGTGTGCGCACACCCTATTCTTGATCCCGCAGCCGCACCTATAGTAATGCTAGACAATACCCTTCTACAAACGCGGATACTAGAATTTACTGACTTACTTTATATTTTGAACCGTAATTGTTGCGGCTTAAGCTGGCCAATTGCTTTGTCAATTGTTTGACCTTTGTTTCCTGTTTCCAGTTTCTGGTCACCCATTCTGTAGAATGAGTATCAAGCTATCAGGTCCTTTCTATAGAGCCGTGGGATCCTCATGCCTCCTGATGCCTTTCCTTACAATCCCCTAATCACATCATACTTGGACCACAGCCAAAATCACGCTCGCCTCCACATAGTAGAGATTATCCTTCTTGGGCACATTCGGCAAGTTGTCAATCACCGCTTGCCGACAATGCGATAAGATAAACTGTTCCTCTTGCCAGAGTTGTATTTTAACTTCACGTGCTGTCGAAACATTACGACAGTCACCAAAACATCGACTCATTTCGTCAATACTAAGCCCATGGCGACTCACGCCCCGCTTAGCCAATTCTGGTGAAACTGGCCGATCGCTGTCTTCGTTGTAAAAGTCGTACACTAAGATGTGCCCACCTGGCCGTACGAATGTCTTGAGAATGTGTGCCACTTTTTCATACGAGTGAATATGGTGGAAGGCCAAAGTACAGATCACCACATCAGCATACTTTTCAAGTGCAGTAGTGTCAAAGCTCGGGTCGAGCACATCACCACAAATGGAGCGGATTTTCAAAGCTGGGAACTCTTGTTTTATTTGTTCTGCCTTTGCATCAAAGCCAGAAAGCATAGTCTCGCTGATATCTATACCTACTATTTCGCCTTGAGGCATGAAGGGAGCCAACTTCTTAGCAAGGAGACCAGTTCCGCAGGCAAAGTCGATGACCTTAGAGTTGGGCCAGATCAAGTGGCGCTCGAAGTCTGGCGGAATACTTGTTAAAAGACCAGATGCTTCCTGCGCGGAGAGCGGTTTCTCTGTTTCGTCAAAAGTTTTCCTTTCGGCAGAGACATCCAAGCGAAGGATTGACGCAGCAAAGTAGTCTGTAAGTGTTTGAATCGATGGCTTAGCGTCATACTCCTGCCCTGTTGAGGCAAAAGACTTCTTGTTGGCATTGATTGAAGCTAGGTGAGACATGGCTACTAGTTACTAGTTGGTGTCTTTTCCGCGCGCGGAATAACTGGCTACATCCTTGAAAGCAAAAAACAAAAAAAAAACAAAACATAGAGCATACCTACAATGTTGACATCCCAACAATACAAGAACACTGCTCTGGAAAAAAAAAACTTTACAAAGTACTATGAAAGGGGGTACACTTCAGACGATGAAGAGAAAGACACATGCAACCACATGATGTTACATTGGAGTTGCATGAAATAGGATTTCCTCATCCTTTTTGGAAAGATATGGTGTCCAAAGAAAGAAAGTGCTGGATGCAATGTCGAGTCTAGGTCGAAAAATCAAAGTCCGTGATATGTTTCCCTTTTTGTAATGACATGGGCGCAACCATATTAGGCAACCATGACAGATAACACGCGGTTTTTGTAACCCGAAAAGGAGCCCAAGACAGGTGCAGGAGACAATTGGAATTTGCACCCATTCTGAGAAGGCCTTATCTATGCGAAAAAAAACAAAGCCCATAGATAATGCAACATGCCCCTTGACAGCGATATAAATACGCCCTTTCATCTACGCATTTTTCTCTTCATTTTTTTTTGAATCTGCTATTCATATTCATTCTTAATTTTCAATCACTATGTCTGCTGCTTTGATCGCCGATGTGGAGGCTGGTAACCTCCGCAAGAGAATTTCCGAACAACAGTACAAGGATACCTTAGAGCAAACTTACGAAGAACTTAAAGCCAAGTATGGAGACATCAGCACCATTAAGTTTGAGCCCGAAAAACACTTGAAGTACTACTCTAGCGATGAACTTGACCAACACAAGTATCACAGCACCCGCAGATTGACCATGGAGGAGTTGGGCCTCACACACAAGACTCAAATCTCTCCCATTGGTGTTTCAGACCCTTTCCCATTGTTCACAGAAGAGGCCACCGACATCATGAAGATGGAGTGTTTGCAAAAGGAGGTTTTCTTGAAGTACGCCAGAACTTCCTTCAACTCCACCAGTGGCATGGATTGCATTATCAGACACTACGCCAAAGTCCGCGACGAGGTTGTGACCCCATTTATTTACCAGGCCTGGACTCACCCAAAAACAATCGAGTTGATTTCCACCATGGCTGGCGTGGAATTGGAAATTGTGATGGAATGCGAAATTGCTCATGTGAACATCGGTGTCACATCTGAAGAAGTTGCTGAACAACAGAGAAAGGTACGCGCTAGGGAGCAGGCTCTCAGCGGCAAAAGTTCCGGTGAAGACATTCCTGCCATTGTTGGCTGGCATTACGACTCTCCGCCATTTGTGTGTGTCCTTATGTTGTCTGACACCACCAACATGATCGGGGGAGAGACCTATCTTCGCATGGGAGACCAGAAGATTGCTAAGGTGCCGGGCCCTCAAAAGGGTTCTGCAGCCGTCTTGCAGGGACGCTTGATTCAACACTTGGCCCCCAAGCCTCTCGGTACTTCGGAGAGAATCACTATGGTTACTAGTTTCAGAGCTAAAGACCCAAACGTGTACGAAGGCTCTGTATTGAGTACCGTGAAGCCAGAGGTTAACTATGGAAGCCGTTACCACGACTTCTATCCTGAATGGGTGGACTACCGTGCCCGTTTGTTGAGTGAACGTCTTCAAAACTTGGCTAGTACAGTAAAGGCTGCAGACAAGTTTGATAAGAAGGCCACCATCGAGTCTTTGAAATCTATTGAAGCATACTTGCGTACAACGTACACTGAGATGGAAGTTAGTCCCGAAGAGTGGGCAACCATCATGGCCAAAGAAAAGGACATTACTGTGGCCGCATAATAAAGTATGTGACCGAAAACAATGCTTTATCATGCTAGTCATGACGGTTCATGCCTCTGGAGTGCAGAGCACAGGTCCAGTAGGTAATATAAATTTGTTAATATGTCTTTCTAATGTAAAGTCTGCTTTATTTGCGCTTTGTCGCAGTAGTTTGACTAGGAGAAACCAAGTGGGAACAGCATGGCAAAAAAATCATTCCAAGCGTTTTACCAGACAAAGTACTTGTTATGAATTTTCGTATTTTTCCGAATATATTGAACCATAACACGGGCAACAGACTTTTGGTTGTCATTCAGAATAAAATAAAATATGAAACCGAAACCTACCACGCAACTTCGGTGCGAGAGAGCAATAAAAATCTTGTATTAGAAGAAATAAAGGAACAAGTAAACGCTAGAAGCGTCATCTAATGGTTTTTTTTTTATTTTATTTTTTTCACTTTGTGTTTGGACCTAGCATCTCTACTGACAGCAGAACTTGGACCAGAAACCCTTCTTCTCTTCTTCCACATGCTGCTGCTGCTCGTACTGGTTGACGCGCTGGCCATTGTTCGTTTGCGAATTTCTCATCATCGCCTGGTTGCCGGACATGTCATTGTTCATGTTTCCGCCCATGCTTGAGTTAGGTTGGAGCTCCTGCTTGATTGGAGGCAATGGTCTGTTTATCAAGTGTTGCAACTTCTGCTGGTGGGATTGCGTGGCCGACAACTGTTGCTGTTGTTGTGCGGATTGACTCATGTTGTTCAAGTTGCTATTACCTGCCGAGTTGGGAATATTTCCGCCCGGCTGTGCCGAGTGGTGTGGCCTGTTTCTGCGTTGTTCACGATGACGACGCTCTCTCTCGTTGGGCGGGTTAGGATGTCCATAGCCATGTAAGTTAGGCTTCTTGTTGATCGAGGAGTCCCAGCCTTTGCCTCCATTAAGATGCATCCAGTCGTAGTCCCCATCAGCATGCAATCCCAAATCGTCCAAGGCAGACAACAACAACATGCGGTACTCCTCATAAGCTGGCTCAGCTTCGAAAGGCAACAGACGCACAGACTCCAAATATTCAGCAAACTGCTTGGGTAAGCCTTCGCACAAGACTGAGGCAGACGTAGTTCTTTTCTTGTCGCCAATCTTCTCGTACTTTTGCTTGTTGGTGGGTGCTTTCAATCCTTGCCAAGGCAACTGGCCACGCAAGAAGTAGAAAAACACATGGCCAAGCGCCTCCAAGTCGTCTCTTCTCAGCTGCTCGCGGCCCAAGTGTGTGTTGATCGACATGTACCGGGCCGTGCCGCTCAACGATTTCTTTTCACGGTAAGGAATGTGTTGCTTGGTACGTGGGTCCCGGTATTGCTTGGCCATACCAAAGTCAATTAAGTGCACCTTGTTTTCATCAGGAAAGCCCTGGCGGCCAATTAAAAAGTTGTCGGGTTTGATATCACGATAAATCAAGTCGTGGCGGTGCACTTCTTCAATCAAAGACAACATCTGGATAGCAACTTGCACTACGGTTTTCACCGAAAAGCGCCGGCCACACCAGTCAAACAAATCCTCCAAAGAGGGGCCCAACAAGTCAATCACCAAGATCAGATGCAAACCTTCTTGACCAAAATAGTAGGCATTAGGAATGCCATCACAGCCTTGCAAATGTTTGTACGTTCTGTACTCGTCGCGCAACTGAGGTGCTTCAGTTTTTCTCGGCTCAAACTTGATGGCTACAGCAACGCCATTAATGATGTTGCTTCCTTCGAAAAGGACACCAAAGGAACCTTCTCCGATTTTCTTGCCAATCTTGTAGTGTAAGCCAACAACAGAATTGTTGTTAGCGGATGAGGAAGAGCTGTTAGGAGCGCTCATTTTCTGGTTATTAGATGAAGCAGCAGCGGCAGCAATGGCGGCGGCACTGGACATGGGTTTTCAAAAGCAAGCGATTGGAAAAAGAAAACAATCGCGGATAGCCCTGATTACGCTCGAAAGCTCAAAGGTCAACAGGGAAGGGTCTCGGATCAACGAAAAATGAAGACTCCAGCAGTCGAAGATGGCCCGCAAAGATTATATGGATGGGTGCGTTTCTGCCGACAGGAATCTGGAAACGGTAAAGTTGTTTCGGCAACGGAAAAGAGCAAAAAACAAGCGAAAATCGAGAGGAAAAAGCACCGGAAAAGAGTGGTATCAATGGAAGCTCTCCTTGGAGTGTTTCAGGTCGCTGCTAGACTGCCACGGGTCAAAACCAACCAAAAGTGGTGGAGACGCCAAAAAATGCAGAAAAAAAGATAAGATGTCGACCAGACGGAAAATCTGGCTCACAAGCGGCACAGGTTCGGGATAGAAGACGGACCAAGAAGGAGCAAAATATGCGGAACAAGAGACAGCCTCTCTTATGTGAAACTAGGCCAAAAGGTGGGTGCTATTATGCTTTCTGCTTTGTCCACAAGAAAGATTGTTTCGCTGTTGAGGTGAAGCGAGGGAGGTACGGGTGTGGATCCGGGCCCAACGCCGTAAGTGGTACAGCGGGGTGCCAAGGACGGATGGGGTAAAAAAAAGAAACTAAATTTTCAACGATGTGAAAAAGAAAGCAACGAGAGATGATGTATGGGCAAAGGGAGACGAATTTACGGCGGTGACGAATGTACTTTTATGGCTCTAGACATGCGACATATGACGGAATTACAAACGACGACAGGTGAGGCGGCGCGCGTTGTCCATTTGGCGACTGAAGAGGAAACCTGTCTGCCGATGAACAGAAATATGAACATGGGAATGGAAATAGCCGGCAAGTTCCGGCAAGCATCTTAGACAGGCAAGAAGTTCACCATACTTAACCGGTAAAAACTCAATGAGTGAGCAAGCGACCGATGCGATTTGTAGCACAAGAACACTGTCCGTGACGATCTGAATAGCAAATGGAAAAATCTGCAAACGAATTCTCACTGACCGAAATAGGTCTGCACGCTGCTATCAGCAATCACGTAATTTCGAAGAGCAAAACCAGACATCACAGGCAATTGATGGATGCTTTTGATATGCATTCGCCAGGCGAGTTCTTCAAACTCCATACATGTTCTAAAAGGGTAACGCATCCTTTATCAGCGAGACTGCCAAATAGAGACTGAAGGATGGCAGGATGGAGACGAGTACCAAACCGAGACGGCTGAAATGCGAGATTCTCGAGACGAGTTAGGCGTAAATGGCACCTTGCTCGGTTGCACTAACAGCTAACAGATATGAGCAACATTCGAGAGACCGCATCAAGAAACTGGGCCTCGAACCAAGTACACAGTTGATCCTTGCGGCAAGTTTAGCTTGGCAGCCGGTTTGAGAAGCTCCGGCGTGCCGTCCCGCACAATGAACAAGCTCAACCTGTCATCTGGCTGCTGCGTCGCATTGTTGCGGTTAGCAACGCCGAGAAGATCTGCCAAAGTGTCCAAGCATCGGCCCGCAGACCAGTTTTTCAGCACCCACACACCACGACGCATAGCTGCGCTATCCACTTCAGCGAGATCCTCACCACTAACGTAAAGGGCCCACAAATGCACACGGTCGGACTGGGCCACGGTCTGCGGCCCTCGGGCAACTTTTTTAAGCTGAACAAGCTCCAGCGCTGCACTGGGTTTGCGCAGTTTCCGGCGCATGCGTTCAGCGTGCAAAAAGCGAGTCAATTTGTTGAACGGATTCGATGATACCAGAGCAGAAATCGATACAGGTTTAGCCGGGCGGAGCAGCAGGTCTAGCTGTGCACGACGGACGTCTTTGTCTGGGAAAAGAGCCGCTACAGGAGTTGTGTCGTCGCTGGAAGTTGGCGAAGTTTGACGTTGGCGCTGGGGCCGGCCCACACAATTGTGCACGTCAATGTTGCGGTGGCGCGAGCAGAAAACATGGTTGCAAAACTCGCAGGAGAAGGGGAGAAAGTCAAGTTGGCTGCAAAGATAGCAGTTGGTGCCGAGGTTCAAGATGCCCTGGTTATCGTGTCGGGTTTGCGTCATGAAGAGGTTATGTGTAGACATGGTGCGACTTGGGCGAAAAAGCGGGGAGCGTTGCAAATGAGACAGAGAAGTGTTCGGCAAGCAGCAAAAAAATAAACAAGCTAAAAAAAAAGCTAGAAGAAAAGAGGAAGCTAGGAATCAAGAAATAGTTGAAAGTACGCCATTTTTTGGTGGCGGTGGCCAACCTCCAGAAGCTTCTCTCATGTATAGAACAATGTACGCGATGTGTACATGGGTGCAGGACATAACTGTGGCTGGGAAAGCTGACTAAGAAACCAGAAGTGTGTCTCAAAATCGAAAACAACGATAAGCATTGGTCAATAGTAGACAGAAACCAACGAGAAACAAAAACAAATGACCGAGGTCTAAGGGAATAAAGGAGAACAGTAAAAAGAAAGAAAACACACGAAACGGAACACCAATGCCCATGAGTAATCTTCTCTTCAGTGAACCACACATAGTATTCAAATTGTTGCTCTGAAGATCAAGGTTAAAGCTATAACACATACAACTTTGGTGATTTATCTGCTGATAAGGCATGAACGTAAATAATTCTTTTCTCTCTTAACCACCAAACAAGGAAAAGCAGCACGAGTTACAAAACAAAGTGGTGACTTGAAACTTCGCGTGTCTTTTCTAGTTTGATTAAACCACTTTCTTCTTTTACTTCATCGAAATGCTCTTCATATTTCAAATCAGATTATCAGGATAGACAACCAGGATAGACAACAAAGTGAAGTATATTAAAATGAGTAACACAGATCTTCGTGGCTACAACACGAACACCAAAATCTTCTATACTTTTGCTCAGGTAAAAAGAGTTGGCATCAAAATGACAGGCCCAGGGCCAACTCTTCACCTTTGCAGAGCAGAAATTTTTTAGGACAATACCAGAAAGACACGATTTTCTAGGTACGGGAAATCACCACACCTCTACTCCAAAACACAATATACGCCAGGTGCTTGAGATTGATTTTTGCAACCATATTCTTATTGTCAACTTTTGTTCGCGCTTCCTACTACTTTGCCCTGTGCACACTACATCTCATCTCCAATGTTCGACCTCAACGTGCCGTGGCCCGTGCAGCAATATGCACCTGCGTCAGACGCCCAAATCGCCACTGTGCGCAACACCATCGCCATGCTCTATACTCTTGGCTACCGGTACATAGCGCTCAACTTCATTGCTGCGGAGAGTGTCAAGCTTCCACTCACCAGCGCCCGCGAACTCAACCCGATTCCCATCGACGAGCTTCGGCGGCAGCTTGCCCTGTTCGAAGGTCTCCGCTTGTTCTCTAGAATCACGCTTGTGGTGCTGGACCCGGCTAAAACGCAAAGTCTTCTGAAGCTCAGTGCAGCCGCGTGTTTCGACCTCATAGCGGTGCAGCCCACGACAGAAAAGGCGCTTCAAGTGGCTGCTGCAAATCTTGATGTCGACCTCATCAGCTTGCCTATGGCCACACGGTTGCCGTTTTTTTTGAAACATAAGTGTGTTGGGCTGGCGTTGCTGCGGGGCGTCAAGTTCGAGGTGTGCTACTCAGGCTTGGTCGCTGGCCCTGCGGGGTGCGAGTCGCTGCTGGCTTTGGGCACCACAGCCCACCTCAGCCGGCGCACTTTCTTTGGCAACTGTATCCAGCTAGTGCGGGCATCACGCGGCCGCGGGCTTGTCTTTCTGAGCGGAGCCACCGAGCCTCTTCATGGGCGCAACTACGTAGACATTTTGGGCGTGATGCGCGAGCTTGGCTTGAAGAACTCCAACAGCAAGGATGGTTTCTTTGCTAATGCAGAGGCAGCTTTGGTCAGTGGCCGCTTGCGTAATCGCTCTCATAAGCAAACAGTGGCAGTGGGATCGGGCGGTAAAACAGCCACTGAAATGCTCATCGGCGAACCGGCGAAGAGGAGTGCTGACAGTGAGGGTGATTCTAAGAAAAAACGACCAAAGCCAGAGACACAGACGAAAAGGGCCGAAGTCGCAAGTTAAACAAATAGGCTCTAAGCTTCTTTTCGCCAAGATAAAGCGAGCGATGGAGTCCGCCGACGCTCAGGCCTTACCTCAGAAGAGCTGATAAATAATAGACCATTATAGCGACATACGGAGAGTGTCGAAGAACATAATAGATTACAGACATTGACAACGCATAGGACAGGGTTTCACACATGGAACAAGTATTCACTATTTAAATTCTGCGTCAAGCTATAAAAGACGTCCATCTAGAGCTCATTTTGTGCCCGCCAGCAGGACATATACACCACATAATTATAAACTTGATTTTCTCTGAAGGAGTACACCAGCTCAACACGTAGATCCAGTAAAATTTGCCCGCGCATCTATTACCATCCAATGAAAATTCAATGGAAGATCGAGGATCGAAGTGCCCGTTTTACAGGCACATCTTCGTTGCTTTGAGAATCTTTGGTTTCTCTTGCTTGTGGTTCCCTTGTTTTAGTCTCCTTCTCTCCTTTGGGCACAGAAATGCGTGGCGCCCGTGGCATTTTGCGCTTCGGCAAAAAAATTGAAGGTGGCCTCCGTTTATAGGATTCAGGAGCTTCACGCCTCACTTGTTCAGTTGAGGAAGGGAGATTCAGCAGAGACGAGGGTGAAGCAGGCTTAGGACTTGGTGAGAGAGATGCAGCCGGAGGAGTAGAATTAGATTTTCGAACAGATTGAATACTGGAAGTTGTGGGCGTTTCAGTAAGGCTTGGAGCAGCTTCTGAGATTGTAGAGGACAGTGTACGTTCAGATTCAGCACTTGCCGTTCCCGAATCGGTTATATGTTGCCCAGCATTGCGAGATGCATCTTCAAATGAAGTTGTTTCAGGTCCAGCTAGAAACCTGCCATTATCAGAAGATCGGGTCCTCAGACTGACAGCGAAATATAGAAACGGAGCAGAACTGGGCACCTGGTTGTCCACTTTTCTCTTTTTTCTAGACATGTTTCCCGTAGAATTGGGGTTTTCTTTTCTTCCCCTAGCTTCGTTTTCCTCGGTTTTGCCAACCATAGTCCTTTCTGCTCTCCGATCCCTATACTGGCCATTGTCTGTTTGCTGATCTCGCTGCTTGAAAGCCCGGTAAGGATCATACTTGCGAGCACCTTGGAATATCAACAGGCGATGTTGCATGTCCCGCATGGCCTTGCCCAAAATAGACTTTGGTCTCGCATTAGTACTGAAGGGAGTAAAAGTCAGTGGCACTTTCCTGCGCACAGGTTCGTGTAGTATTCCTTTCAATGGCACGATTTGGTTTCGGCTCTTCTCCCGTTGGATGCGTTCGGTGAATTTTCTAAGTCTTTGGGCGCTCGAGGCTCGTAGTTCGTCTCTTTCTGCAACGTACTGGAAATAAGTCGCTTTAGTGGGCATGTCACCTCCAGAAACATATTGGCGCCGCGGAAGTGGGCGGTCAGGAAAGTCTTTCTCAATGAGCACCCTCCATAGCTCATCAGACTCGGGTGTGACCGAGGGAGAATTCTCCTCGAGTTGAGCTAGTTGTTTAGCTGAAAGTCTTTTGAGAATGGGCCGAACAAGATGATATGGCGTAGTTCCAACATTGTCTATAAGCAGAGCATTCTGGACACAGGCGGCAAGTGCTGTATCAAAGAGAGAACGTACCATCGTAGACAGCCAATGAAGATAACACAATCAGCTCGGAATCAATGACAGGTAAACAATAACAGAAAATCAACTGATAGGTTATCGAAGATAATCAGGCGATGGGGCAGTTCTTAATGACAGTCAGTCGCTGCGTTCAATTGGCAGTATTTGATCAATAACGGCAGCCAGCAGTGATAGAATAAAATGGGGGAACAAGCCAATGAAACGTATCAGAGCGTTGAAAACAACAAACAATCGTTGAACTAACGTGGACGAAAAAAGATGTCCTTCTGAAGTCTGCTTATAAAAAGATGAAATATGCTGAATTTTCTAAATTCACCGCAGAAAATCGGCAACTTGGTTCGATCAGATTATGGGTATGGCAATCTGACTGACTTTCAATAGGTCCGGTGAGTGTCGAATCTATTACCACGATTCACAAACCAGCTAGAAATCGAACAACGAAGTTGAAAATAGAAAATCAAGATTCTTAGTTGTTGGAGGCAGCTAATATTCTTAATTATTATCAAGAAGATTGCAAAATGATAACCGCTATCTTAAAGTAGCGAAGAGCAAATGGTTGTTCATCACGTGACCAAACATTAGTCTATGCTATACTCTCGAGAGAAAGAAGCCACCCTTGAACCCTTTAGAAGTTCATTTAGAATAGTAACTTAAAAGGAATTTATGTATGGAGAGCCATCAGATGGAATAGTAGTATGATTATGCGAACCTATACTACCTAAAACTTTACGAATATAACAAGTCCGATATAGTGTAATGGCTATCACGGTTCGCTCTCACCGAGCAGATCGGGGTTCGATTCCCCGTATCGGAGCTTTCTTTTTTTCTTTGCCGTTCCTTCTGCTTAAGGGTCCTAACCCCTTCATTTAGTGCTCCAATGAATTTCGAGCATACTAGTCTCTTTGCTGGAAGGTGTTTTCTCTTCTGCACTAGCCACTGCACGTATTTTTCCGTTGCTTCTGCGTCGGCATAAAGCTTCCATAGTTAGCCGCGCGCAGAGTTGCGCCGAAACGGCAATCGGTATATAAGGAGCCGAGAAACTTCCGATCCCTAACGCCGCATGGCTCATGGGATGAGGAGAAGGCGAACCAAAACGAGAAACAGCTCCGGATCAAGATCCGCCAAGTTGGACACTAGCCAAAAAGTGAAGTATCTTGATTCCATGAAGAACTGAATCGAAAAGCCGAGTGGCGCATAATATTCCGTCGCAGGGCGCGGAGTTAATTTGCGGTGTGTTAATGTAGTATATCTTAAGTAGATTACCTGAATAGAAATAGAACAGGACAAAAAAAAAAAAAAAAAGGCTCCAGGAAAATAAAACCACACACGACGTACCTTTCGACCGTTTGTCTATTCTTTCTTTCTGCCCATTATGTTTAGATCAAAGAAAGCAGACCCAAAGCCTGCTGCTCCCGTTAATGAGGAAATTACCTATATTCCTTTTGAGTCACCAGCACCAGAGTGCATAATCCCACCGGAAGACGAACTAGACCCTCTGCAGAAGGAAAAGTACGCGTTGGTTTTTGCCCATTTTGCAAATGAAGACTTCAAAGCTGCCAGCAGCGAACACGAAGCAAAGTCCAAAGACAAGTCCAACTATAAACCTTTGACTCCAAGCGAGAAGGCGTGGTTGACACGCGAGTGCTTTTTGCGTTACTTGAGAGCGACAAAATGGGAAACCAAGGACGCCATTGCACGAATTGAGTTGACTTTGGCATGGCGCAGAGAGTTCGGCATCAACGGCTTCTTGGACGAGGACAATACGGTCAACGGCCAGTTGTGCAGTGAGGAGAACGAAACAGGCAAAGAGGTGATACTTGGCTTTGACAACCACTCGCGGCCGTGTCTTTATTTGAAGCCCGGAAGACAGAATACGAAAACAAGCCAGAGACAGGTGCAACATTTGGTGTACATGCTTGAACGCGTCATTGACTTTTGCCCAAGCGGCCAAGACTCGCTTGCATTGCTCATTGACTTTAAAAGTTCGCCTGTCGGAATAAAGTCCAACAAGATCCCACCCATAGGCATTGGCAAACAGGTGTTGCATATTTTGCAAACACATTATCCCGAGAGACTTGGAAAGGCTCTTTTAACAAACATTCCGTTGATAGCGTGGACATTTTTGAAGATGATTCATCCGTTCATCGACCCGCTCACACGGGAGAAGTTAGTTTTCGACCAACCTTTCCCCGACTTTGTTCCTGCTCTGCAACTAGACAAGGATTTCGGGGGTTCGGTCAACTTTGAGTACGACCACTCCAAGTATTGGAACGAGATGATTCGCATCAGCGAAGAGAAGAAGAGAAAGTACATCAAGCGCTTTGAGACCTTTGGGAGCAAGATCGGGTTGTCGGAAGTGGATTTGCGTGGTGACCACGAGGAATTGGTACATCCCTTATGATTGTTGGAACATCAGTCCAGGTAGAGGCTAATTATAATACGACATGAATGCTAGAACAATCACAGGTGTGAATGTAAGATAACCAATAACCAGAATGGGTGTGGTCGAAAGATCTCCTTGTAATCAGCACGCTTTTAATACATACAGCGATACATTTTTTGGTATAAGTCACCACGAATTAAGTAGATTCTAATTGATAATGATTGACTACGAGAAACATTTTACTTGAAAGAAAAGTTTTATACATGCAACTATATTCCCCGTTTGCTCATCGAATCGTAGTTTTATAGTACACTAGAGAGAGAGGTCATGAATAGAGAATTATTATCGTTTTCTTTGAACCAATGACTAATAGGTCAGTTGTCTTGTAACCAAGCAACATGGATTAGAACATCTTGGCACACTTTCTCTTTTCCGCCACTCCACCTCCTACCATGGTTTCCCAATCAATAGCGGCCATGCGTTCACCTGCTCCACCTTCACTTTTGGCAAAAACGACACCCAAGTCATTTCGAGCCGTGGTCAAGTAGTAGTTACTACCATCTCCAAGCGACAAGACCTCTGCTCTGACTATATCCCCAGGACGGAAGCAGTCGGCTATGCGGACCTTGTCACGGTCTGTTTGCCGCACATCTTGGCTCCGAATGACTCCCCGGAACGCCTCGCCAACATCATATGGCTGAGCTCCAATCATAGTGCCTTGGGCAGATGCAACCGCAGCGTAAGACAGCAAAATCTGGGCACCGCCGCCCATAGGAACAGAAAAGTGCGCTGTAGCACCTGTTGCTCCAATTCCACCATCGGAAGAGACATTCCCACGTCCACAAACGGACAAAATTTCACAATTGGCTTGTTTCGGGTTGAGTCGCGTGATACGCACTAGCACGACGTCTCCTTCCCTCGGAAGGCTCGAGGCTGCTCCTTCAGCAGCAGCTGCTGCTTGAGGCTCGATTTCAGCCGCATAGCGGCCATAAGTGTTTGTGTTTGTCACCACCGAAACAAGAAACGTGCGCTGAAGCGTATCGGGCGCAGCAGCTGGGTTTTCAGCAGCGTTTTCCGCTGGTGTTTCGTCGCCAACAACTTCTTGCATGAGTGGGTATCCAAGCACCGTTGCTGAGATCACAGGCACCGTTTGTGAGCCCTTGGTGATATTTGAAAGTGTGGTTCCTTTTCCTGGGATGAAGCGGTGGATTTCGGGGCCGGCTGCTCCTTGGTGTGGCTTGAATGTAGAAACAATGTACTGCCCGGGCACAACTGGCGTACTTTCGTCCATTTTATGTGAGATGGGGGTATGAAATGTGTGGAATAGCCGATGCAAAATGCCTATGAGAAAATATGGATAGTGGGCGGGCGATGTTAGTGCAGGGATTCAAAAAAGAGCTGCAGTTATATGAAGAAACGTCTGTTTTAAAGAGTTTTCTGCTTTGTAAACAATCAAACTCTATGACTTGTCTGAAGTTTGATAATGTAGTGCTTTTTTTGGGCCATCTCCACTATGGGCTGTCTGCAGGTCAAAAAGGCAGGTCTACTTTATGGCGAAATATAGTACTTCCAGAGCACAAGGAAGATTTGATAGAGTCGTCTAGGTAGAAATTAGAGACAAAGAGAAATTTTTGGCTTTTTGAACGTATTTTGAGTGTTCACGTATCGTCGCACAATCTTTCAGACTACAATCGCCAGTGCATTTTGGTAGAGACTGTACTATTTAGAGCTGACATAATGGTGAAGGCACTAGTATGGCTTTAGCTGTTACAGATATACGTGATACACAAGTTTCCATAGACTCCAAGGTCTGTGAATAATTCTCACATGTATGTCACCATCGAGTTTTCTGCTAATGATCATAGGAAGGTTTTTGCTTTCACTGTCCCGTCTTTCTCCTATAATGTTTACTCACATGAATAACAATGCTTGTGTAGAGTCTTAAAGTGATAGGAACCCATGGGCACAGATTCTATTGGCTTCTCACCTCCACTAGCAGGATAGATCCTATTAAAAGAGGTGTCAACCTCATCAGCTACTCAATACTGTTCTGCAGGACTTATAGAACTCAAGTATGTCTTATCCATCTTACGTTAACGGAAACCCTCCTGTGGTGACATTGAAAGAATATGACACTGCATCGTGGGCATCTACTACTTGTGTTGACCGCAGAGACGGAAAGTTTGTCATAGTGGTGATGGAAAATCCTCTGCAAGTTGTTGCTACGGTGGACGAAAAGGACAACGGAGTTCTCGACTCCATTTTCAAAAGCGCCCACAAGGACTTTTCTGACCAGCTCGTGGAGAAGAAGGGAGATGTTCCACGGAAAGAGTAAGTGGATAAACAGAGTATAGGGAATCGCCCGGAGGAAGTACATAATGTGTATACGTATATTATCTGCAATGTGTTTTCGAGTACATGTACTCTTTGTAGCATATGATGGGTGTCGTCAGCATGAGGCCAGCCTCGGAACATTCAGAAAAAGTGCGTGTTGCACTGACTGTCTTTGTGAATGACCATGGCGCTCTTGAATTCATTCAACTCGTCTTTGATTTGTTGCGCCAACATCGGCGTTAACTGATTACAAGTTGCAACATCTGGGTGCCGATCGTACTCTTCTCCGTCGAACGTATCGTAGAGAATAATCCTAGACGAAAATCTCACACCCTTTTTACCGAAAGTTGGCCGCGGCAGTGCCATTGGAGACTTGCGGATGCGCGAGATGAATGACGAAAACAGCCGTGGGCTAGATGTGGTGCTGTGGTCCGACACTGACGGAATGCGGTCATGATGAAATGGCATTGCCTGTGGTGGTTGAAGGTCACCGTACTTTGACGAAGTTTGCGCTGCACGGTTGGCTGATGATCCAGATGAACCGAGTCCCTGTTTAGAATCACGAGACGGAGGTCTAACACCGTACGCGTTTTCATCATCGTATTCGTCATCATCCTCGTCGTCCGAAGAGCCGAAACCTTCTCCCACTGCAAGTGAATCGCTCAGACGGCTGTCAGCCAAATGGAACAGTTGATGGGAGCCCGATTGATGCAACTGCTGATTCTTCAATGCCAGCCCGCTGAAGCCACGGAACGACATTGAGATGGGTCGAGCGGCAGTGCTTGGACTTTCTCGTGCCACGGCTTCGTTGACAGCCATACGGTATGCCGTGTCAAGAATAGGTGACTTAATTATTGAATTAGGTGTGTTTGCATCGTCCACAGGCTGGGGTGGTGGCGTCTGTGGTTCCAGCCCGGACGCAGAGTCAACAACTATAATTGTAGGTTCTTCCTGCCGCATAGAGGCTCTATTCGCTTCGTTGGTTTCATTTGGCGGGGGTACTTGGATAGATTGGACGTCTTTACCGTTTTCGACTCCATTTTCATCCGAAGCAAATTCTAGGTTTTCAACTGTATCAATTACTTGAGCAGATTGCGCAGCATGGGCCTGGTCTAACATATGTGCGTGAACTGCGTCTCGTTCTTGATCATCTCCGCTTTCATCAATCGCACTGCTCTGGAGAGGAGAAGACGAGAAATCAAGATTATCAATATCAATAAAATCAGTAAACTCAATCAAATCCTCATAATTCTCAAAAAAGTCATCTGAGGCTGGCGCGGCAGGAAGTTGTGGAGGTGCCAATGTATGTGCCTCTTCTGTTGCTTCTGTTGCTTCAGCATTTTGTGCTTCAGACAAGACGGCTGCTGCTTCTAAAGAAGCATCGATCAGTGGAGACATTACGCTAGAAGTAGAATGTGACTTTTTCAAGATGGACCCTGATCTTTTCATACCCGAAACGTTCTGCGAAGAAGAATCGGCAAAAATGATGTTTTCATCCGAGCCATCATAATTCATGAACGAGCTTCTCTTGCCTGACCGTACAGATTTCATTGACCGGGAACGCTCAAGCGAAACAATACTTTCAACCTCATGGGGCAGAAGAGACTTGGGAAACAAAGCTTCTCCAACAAGCAGCTCGCTGACATTCATTTGTGCTTTGGATTCTTTGAGCGAATTCTTTGAATGATCGAAAACAGGCATCACGGATATTTTTGGTGTTTCATGAGGACTGCTGGCTTGAGAGTGGTACGATAATGCAAATGGCGACCCGAATATATTATTGTTTTGTTTGGGGTC
Organism: Clavispora lusitaniae; assembly: GCF_014636115.1. Classification (NCBI taxonomy): domain Eukaryota; kingdom Fungi; phylum Ascomycota; class Pichiomycetes; order Serinales; family Metschnikowiaceae; genus Clavispora; species Clavispora lusitaniae. Next base: position 1,904,497 of record NW_027093975.1, on the reverse strand, counting down.
CAATGGCGCCTGTATCTTTGGCGAATATGAATCGAAAGGTTCAAGTGAAACCTCTTCACCGTACTTCCTATTCTCGAGTCTCTTTGGAGGGTCTAAATCAAGGTTTTCCTCGTCAATTGTCATCTCAGAAACATCTGGAAATCCTCTTGGATAATAGTCCGAATCATCTACCTCGCGAATAGTATTTTCTCCATTCAATGCAATTGTGGCTGGTGTGCCACCAGACTCCATTGTAGCCGAAGACTCGAAAGTTTGTGGAGTACGAGGAACCGGTGTTTGAGGGGCTTCTTTCGGTTTTCCTAAGGCTGGAGGCACTGCTGCTTTAGGTTTCACTGCTTTAGGAACCTGTTTCTCTTCTTGTTGTACTGAAGCCGGTGCAGCTTCAAGTTTAGTCGCCAGGAATGCTGGCGTTGATTTTTTCTTCATTCCGAAAAAGCTTTTTCTTGCATCCTTAGATTTTGGGGCTTCCTCAACCAATTGACTGAAGTTGGGCGTGGAATATGATTTTGCCGTGATTTTTACTGGCTTGCTTGGCTCTTCCTCTACACCTCTTAATTTGTCAAGTGAGTGATTTTTCGACTTGATCTTGAACAATCCCCTAAAGCTGAACCGCTTCAGAGATTTCAGCGAACCATTTGCAAGTGCAGATATATCACTGACAGTATTACTTCTCCGGTGTGTCGCGGAAGCAGGGCTTTCATGAAACTCACTTAGCGATTTTTGATGAGGCGAGCGGCTCATTTGCGAACGTGGTGTCATCTGAGACTTTGAGCTAAGAGGCGTGGTGGATGTAGCCTTAGAACTCTTGATTGGTTTCTCGGACATGCTGTTCTTGGTCGTAGCTTTTTTCAAGCTTTCAGTCAGAGCATTCTTTGCCAGCGGCCTAGGGCCCGACATATCTGAAGATACCTTTGCCTGAGGTTGAAATGGTTCCTCGAGCTGAGGAACATCAAGCATTGATTTATACTGGGTATGAGCAACTTGAGTTGGTTTCAGCAAAGCAGAACCAGTTTCAGAAGCCTTATCAAGCGTCATGGGAACGTCCGAGTGCGCTTCGGTCAACGTGTCATCGGCCTTATCGTCTGAGACTGTACTTCCACGTTCCGAAGCATCCTCTCCTGTGCTGACTTTGGTTTCGCCGCTCTCTACCTCCTTTTCCGGAAACGAGGAAGAAACGGTTTTCAAGTGCGGCGAGAAGTCCTTGGACAAGCATTTGATTGTCTGAAAAGTTGCAGGCTGGTCCAATTTTGGCGTCACATCGGTAAGGGAGTAGCCAGACTCGCCCATAGTGCTCAAAGACAGAGATGGATAGTGCCCCTTTTTATCGGGCAGAGTTGTTGAGCGGACAGCGTCGTGCTCGAGATTTTTATGGTTATCCGAGCCGGGTGAGTTGTCACTAATTTCCTCTTCTTCGATAATGGGCGGGGCTGCGACGCTCGTGGGCCGATCGTTCAAAGCAGACTCCAATGCTTTCATTGAAGGCGAAACTTTCATCAACAGGGTGCGGCTAATGGCAGACGCCGAACTTTCGACATTAGAAGCTTCGCCAGCGCCCATGAGGCCTGCGCTGATCAGTGCCGACAGCATGGAATTGGGAATATTGACGGTCTTCTTCAAGTTGAAAATGTGGTTCAGGGAAGACAGCTGGGAGATTCCAGCTGCGGAAGAATAAAAGTCGTTGTTCCAAAGAGCATCCTCGTACTCATCATGGTTGGCAAGCGACATTGCTGCGGGGCTTTTTGGGTTCGAACGGACTCTTGGCGGTTAGAACAAAAATGTATAGTGGGTGCTTTTGCGCCACAAACACAAGGGCTCCGAGAATTTATCTAGACGAAATAGTTGGTGTCAGACACGGGAAGCGGGAATATCAAGGGGAGATGGTCGAAAGCTGGGAACGAAAAAAAAAAAAAAAAAGATGTGCCGGTGGACTCAACCCAATTGGGCAAATGAAGAGAAAAAATAGGAAGGCTGGATGTGATGCAGGCAGAGACGAGTCGAGAACTTGGCGAACTTGCGGCTCAATGAGAATCACCGAAAGGGATATAGCAGGAACTAGACCAGAAGAAACTTGGTCCGCGTGGAAATGACACTGTGATGATAAAGGGCCAGAAATCGGTGTATGGGGTTTTTAGGCGTGCCTGTCTTGCTTTAGAGGATGCGTGAAATATTCCCAAAGCAGAAACGCGTCACGTAGGTCAACGTGCGTCAGGAACGGAGTACACACCTTAGGGAGGTACGGGTGTTTCTCCCCGCAGGCACCGGGTCAATTGATGCGGAAGGCCTGATATGGCTAAATTATGTGGGAGGCGGATGCACAACTTGGGGAGGTTGCAGACGGACGATGTCAAAAAAGCTGCAATGGGAAGACACGATATGCGAATGAATGAGTGCAAAAGAAGAAAAAATAAAAAGATGTACATCGAAGAAAATGATGTACATCGAAGAATATGATGTACAAGAAAGTGATGTACATAGAAATGCAATGTCAGAACTCGGGCTTAGCATGCCATCATTTTGTCTCGATACATTGTTATCTGGGCGTCCTATACTGACTGCACTTAAAACCCCAGTTTGGCTTTCCGAAACGTTGGGGAGGTAAAAACTGCACAATTATGGGGCGGCTTGGCGTGTACTTCGAGGGAAACTAATTTCTCGTATTTGCTAGCGAATCCCTGAGACACTAAGCGCTTAAAAGATACGAACACTACATTGCATCACAATCGTAGCAGCTGCTTCATGTTCACATGCAGACGACCCTTACTGTGCAGCTTCATTTGCAGTCGGATGTAATTCCTTGCATGTTCATAAACACTAGATGTAGAATTGTCCTAGGCTAAGATCTTCTATGACAAAGAGCGGAGTTTTTCATACACAACATTTTCCATGCTGAATCAAATAGGACATCTGAAACAGGAGGGATCAGTATAATTGCGATGTTCACTAACAGCCCCCGTTTACTGTCGTTGGGGCCCAAAGACTATATGAAGATTCTTTTACAATTGAAAGATTCAAAAAAGGGCATGAATAGCAAAGCCAAGTGCGTATGTATCGTCCATTAGTGTATAGCAAGATAGATCATGAATCCGCAGGCAAAACGTTTCTCGACATTTTTTTTTCTTGCGCCTCAAAGAATTCATCTTTCTAGAGCTCTATTAGTGAAGACGGTTCAAATATAAATACAGAGCATACTTTCATGTGCATCCATGAATTCGCGGGCGCGCCAGGCAGCCTAAACGATGACACAGTCGCTCTTTTTCTTCAAACGGAGGCGCCGTTTCTGCGCGGGCGGCGCGCGTACCTTGGGCGCCGCACTTTTTTCGAGCACCGACAGCACCTCGGTAAGGCCAGTGCTCTGCGAAACACGCCGCGCCAGGTTAAGAAGCGACAAAGTGTCGCCCGAAAAAACACTTTCGGGACGCAGTTGGCGCGGGAAAACTTGCGGCGCGCCTGGCTCTAACCGAAGAACCGGGTCCAAACCAAATTGAAGAAGCGTATTGGCCAAGTACATGTAGAATTTGATCCATAACACTTCAAGCTGCTGAGTAAACTTGGAACCAAAGCGTTGCACAAAAGTTTGCACCAACGCTTCTCCCATCATCTCGAACTGGAAAGGTTCGATGCCCAAAATGCGCAGGTGTCTTTTGCCCAATTGCTCCAAATAGGCATCTAAGCTGGACAAGTTGTCAAGAGAATTGACTGCAAGAGACATTACTCCAGCCATAGACACAGCCTGGTGCCGGAGCGAAGGAAATGCCTGCTCCAACTCTGGGTCCATAGACAAGAGATTCAGATAGAGCTGCGTACAAAAGGTCGACAGAGCATGCAAGGACAGTTGGGCCATCTTCTTGGGGCGTGCAAACGCACCAGGGAGGGAAATCTTCGGCTCGGCATCGTCAACCAACATGCGGTTCCACGTGTATCTCACCAAAGCGATTTCTTTAGGAGAAAAGTCAAGCGAAACACGATAAACAGATTGATTAGAATACGCAGAGTTACACGAGTCTCGAGTACCAACTCGAGTTACTTTGTAATTTTCGTGCGTGTAGTCCGAGTAGCTGGGAGCGAAGTACATATCCAGGTTTTCGCTTTGAGTATCGGGGATGGAAGCGTCCTCACGAGCATTAGCCAAAGATTGTGTTGAGTAAGACTTTGGAATATCACGTCCCAATTGAGTTGGTCTACGCATCAGAGTAGAACCAGAAAGCATCTTCGTTGTGTAGACGGTAAAAAGATTTGGGGACAAAAAAAGTTTGCAAAATGGCCAGATCAAACGATAATAACGCAGCGCGGGCTAAGAATAGGCGGGTGCACAGTCGCGAGATCTCGCACTAGTTAAGAGCTAATCTCTAATTTTGCTTCAGGGTGGATGATATCAGCATAGATACAGAGGGTTGGGTGAAGTCTGACTCCGCATTTGACTTCTTTGGTAACCAGGGGTTTGCCCAATCGGCAGCATGCACAAACCTTACCAAGGTACATGACCAAACGTGCAGGTTTGAAGCATGAGGTAGAGCAAATGCGTATTCCTGCACATCCACGATCAATGTGATGGGTTATATACAAGCTCACGATACTCCATTCTTGCCTCTAACGTTCAGCCAGGTCATGTGCTTTTGCGATTATCCGACTAACGAAAGAGAAGCTTATGTTTCAATATATGTCGCTACATGACGCATAAAGCATTTAAGATGGGGGGAAAAAGTACATATCATGTTTACAACCCTACACAGAACGTTATGGTAGTGGCTTTTTTCTCATGAATCTCACACATATGCTGGAGAACAATGCAAGGAAACAAGGGGATAATGGTGTATTGGTGCGACGTCCAATGTATCTCGGAATTTGCGCCTTCACAAATACTCTCGATGCGCTCTGCGGTTATACCGCAGGCGTTTGCTTAATGTATGCACGGCAGCGAATCTGCCTATCTTGCAGTTACCCACCTCTTTTGTTTATGTGCTTGATCTCAACCTTTGTCCTCATAATAATAACTAAACGTTCAATAATATAAACTAGCTGATCAGGAGCCATAGTCGTTCTTTTCTGCTCTAGGTCTCTGACTCATATTCTCACATCCTTTGTGAACACAATATGTTTTTGTAGTACTTGTTACTAATCAGTATGCCCATCGTATAACAGGCGCAATGCAACATCGGCCCACAACCAATACTTACAAGTAGGTAGTGTATCGGAAGATTCATCCCCTCCTGTGCGACTCTACTCAAGCTGCTTCTCAACGTGCGCTGCACGTACAATTATTTGCGTTTTGGCATTTAAAAGTGGGAATGCTGCAGATAACATGCGTACTCGCATTAGTCGATTCATAAAAACATGACGCGCATGATATGATGCAGCCGCTGCGCGTCCACTTGCTCTTTCGGCATCTGTGACCTTTGTCAGCCTTTCTTAACAAACGTAAAAATTGGTAGGTAGCCTACGGAAGGACATATTGCTGCCCAAGAGGGATGTCTCTTCATTTGTATTGGTCTCCCGAAAAGGGTAGGTACTAAACAGACCTCACATTCTGGCTTGAGATGACCCCTATAGTCCGTTCTCGCGCATGAACAGAACTCGGAAATCATTTGCAAATACCGAGTGAGGATATCTGCGATAAGATGTACACCAGCCATACATGAGCCATACATGAGCCGTACATCAGCCATACATCAGCCTCCTTTCAACGTCTTCGTGATGATCGGATGCTAATGTTACATCTACAGTCTGTAGCAATATTAAGTAAGTCTTTCAAGTCATTATTCAATAGTCTTGTCTAACGGAACCTCAACGTAATAGCACTGGAGAGCCCTCTCTAAGGCCTGTCCAAGATGGTCCCAATGCAAAACCCGTACGTTCTTGTCGAACCCACGAGGCTTGCGAATACTATAGGCCATGATACGTCTAGCAAAAGCATTATCAGCGTCTGCGAAGTCTTCACCCGAGGATTTTGCCAGCAACGGCCGTTTTTGCCAAAAGGGCATCAAATTAGAGCGGATCCGGCCGCGCTCGCGCCGCCGTTGCGCTGGGTCCATACAGCTTGCGTTGATTAGCGTTTCCACAATGCCAATCACCTCGACAGAAGTAATGTAGTAACCGGCGGGTATCCCGCAGTCGGATGTATCCTTCTGCAAGCACGAGACCTCAATTACAGATACGCCTGCAGGCGCAGGCTCTGGCGCTGGGTGTTTCGTAGCCAGTCCCACAATGCGAAACCCTGCGCCGAGAGCCGCACAATCCTGCGTGCATTCCACACGCACTATTCGCCGCTTATCCTCCAATTCGGCGTCACTCCAGTGCGAGCTGCATGCATAGCTGAGCAGCTCCTTCTGCACCGCTAGTTTGACGGGCGCATAATAATGCCCATGTCTTGGTGGGCTTGCGGGAGGCTTTGACATGGCAGAAGCGGACGATGATCCCCGTACAATGCGGCACAAATCGACCGTACATACGCTGACAGGCGTAGGAGGCGTGCGCCACATGCTTGACGAATGCGACTGGGCGCCAACAGGCATGCTGCTGTGGTATGCCAGTTGCGCGCACTCTTGCGCATTGCAAGGTAATACTTGCGCTATTGCCGCAGCTCTCGCATCGTCTAGCGGCAGCTGCTCTTCAACATGGGCTGGAATAGGTTGCCCTTCGCTCGGGTCTGGCGAAATGCAAGGCGCCTTGCGATGTAGAGGCGGCGCAAACGCCTGTGGTACAGCCTGGTGTTGCGCTTCTATAAGAAGATATTGTGTGTCTGGAGGCATATACTGCGTGACACCACTCATGCCCGTTTCTATAGGGTCAAAATGGGCTTTCCGTGGGGCAGACAGCATTGCCACTGCATCGTGGTCTACACTTGTAAATGCCACTAATGCTGCAAGCGAGTTTGGCGCCAGCGCCATCGAATCGTTTTGGAGCATAGATGCCATGTCAAGTCGTGTTTGTGTCGAAGAAGGTGTGGCCATAGTGTTGGCGGAGTTGACGGAGTTGACGGAGTTAGCAGAGTTGGTGGAACGAACAGAATTGGTGGAGGTGGAACTTGCGTAGGGCACAGCATCACTAAAAGTCCCTTCCGTGGCACTGGTTAGAGTGTTATCCCAAGGAGGAAAGAACACTGAGTCGACGGGATGTTGCACGACGAACTCTTGTTGTGGTTGTGGCTCCGTATAAAGCGGCTCTTGGGACATGAAGTACAAGTCCGCAAGCGACGCATGGGCGTTGAATATGTCACCCATGGCGAAAACAAAACAGTATCCACAAGCAGAATAAAACTGGGAATAGGTGTTCGAAATCGCTGGGAATCCCCACAGATATAAACAGAACAAAAAAAAGACCCCATAGGCAAATCTGCTTATCACTGCTTTGGGCTAATATGGCGCATGGTTCTCTGTGCGTCCGGTGGAGGTTTTTTAACACATGGTGCATGAGCCGGGCCGAATCCCGCATTCTGCACAGGTCGTGACCTTGCATCGACTCAGATCCAACTCGCATGTATTCAGTCTGTACCTCCACTCCCAAAGATTTGGGAAACAATGGAGTGCTCAGACTCATCCTCCATCATGGCTTTACGGATAATGCGGATCTGTTTATGTCCTACAGTATCGCAGCATGACCATCAAACCAAACGCTGGATACGAGAAAAATCTTTCAAGTGTTAACAGCGGTGAGGCTAGCAACACTCATAACCTACCGTTATATCTCGGCAAGTCGATAACTAAGCAAGAGGCGGTTTTCTTTGTGCATCCATCTACCACATCAGAGGTCAACAACGAAGGAAGAACGTTCTTACTGTCGAAAGGCTGGAAGTTCTAGGCGTTCTACCTACATATGTCATGAAAGATTCGCAAAACCCTGTCGAGGAACAATCACAAGCATTTACTAGAACTGCATCGTAAAAGAGAAAAGTGCAATACACACCTTCGATCCTTGTCATCAACTTCGTCATGCTGTTCTGAATCTATTTCTCGTTCTCATTTCGGTCTCATTAATTATCAAACCTTTGGACTAGCTGCTTTTCATCTGATTGAATGAACGTAATACCTTTGTCAGCAAGGGACAGCTACAAGAGCGGGGCGACAATACAGATGCATGTATATGGAGGATCTTCTCTTGTTGTAGCAAGAACAATCGGCGCGCATCAGGAAGTTCAGCCACTGCGTCCGCGTCCGGCATCCTGGACGTACTATGCACGTTTCTGCAAAAGATCTATGCATCAGACGCCTTTCTTTGCCTCAGAGAAGCAAAGCGTATTTCTCTTTTGAGGGCGGGAACTCTTTTAACCTTTAATTGTACATGCGATCCCTCTATTTTTGGGAGGTCACTTCTTCTATGGAAAATCTTCGATCAAGATGATTCGACAGGGCAAACTTTAATTTTCAAGGTGTTTAAAACATTTGGCCACACGCGCCCTCATTTGTTCTTCATGTATGATTCGGGCGACGTCCACACCACTTTCATAACAATTTCTTCATCAGCTTTGTGCTTCATTTTTTCTTGCAAGCACTCCACTATTAGGAGTTTGATACTGATGGCCACCTCGACCTCTGAATAGCTCAAAGTCTAGCCATTCTAGAAATAAACTCTGGATGAAAGTATTGTGAACAAAATTTGCCGCATGTGCATTCATTCTAAGAAAACGATTACTCTTGGAGCAGAACCATTTGCCTAGCAGAGGTTATGAAAGAGAACATATGCATATAAAAGAACACGCTTCATGCTTGACTAAACTTTCTTGAGCCTGTAAAAATAGATACAGAGAAAACGATCTTGTGCATCAAATTGTTTTTCCTGCCGTAAGATTCGTTATGGGCCTGTTCGATCAGCAACTTCTCTCTTCAGTGACCAACTGAATCTTTCGTACCTTCATTAAAACCTATTCGGGAGAAAGACCCGCCAAATTCGCTGAAAGGTCAATATTGAAAACACCATCAAGACCTGCTTTTCAATGTATCTGAGAAATTTATCGGAAAGATGCATAAGCGGCTACCATGACATTGGAGGGATTCCGAATTCGTAGGTTTCGAAACTATGACAGTTTAATAGCGGGGACCCCATATTGTAAAAATCCGAGTGTGAGTCGGACTGTCATTCTAAGAAGAAGGTATGGTTTCAAGTGTGTGTTCAGTTTATCCTCTCATTGAAATCTCTTTGATTACAAATCGTATCTGCACCAATCACACGCAGCTGAGTTATGATATTTGTTTCTTGATATTTTCTGTTACTCGCGTGGCTAGCTTGAGTTCTTCAAGCCCATCAAGCTATCTGCATCGTTGAAGTTGACTGAGTCAAGCCAAAAAGATCCGATGGACTTTTAACACGAAGTAAGGAGACAGTGACGAAACAACCTTTTCGGAGCTCCAAGAAGGGTCTATTCTGTACAAGAAATTGTGAGCTTATTTTTTTTTATGTACAAGAACGGTAAGTTATTTTTCATGTACAAGAAGCAGAATCTCGTCATTTTTTATGTACGGGAAGCAGTGTTACGGCCAGGATTGAAAGGCTAATTTCATACACAAACGGAACAAAAACATCCTTCTGTGAGGCGTATCAGCCGCACAAGACCCGTTTGGCACTTTACAGAAGACTTGACTTCAAAGGTTAGGATATCAAAATGCAAATAGGGAGGTGCATGCAATGCGAATAATCATACGAAGGCTTCCGACATGGTAGATATTCTGACCGAGACTTGGAAACCTCTCAACTTGGAAACCTCTCAACTTGGAATTCTCTCAGCTCGAAAACCATCTCAACTTGTCACCAAGATTCTGTGTCGTGACGATTTGTCTGGCGGAGCTCAAATTTAGTGTAGTATTTGTAGAAGATATTACAGGCAAGCGCATTGCTAAAGCACGAATGGCGCAGTGGCATTTTCCATCGTCTCCAAAAGTGTCTGTTCACTGCACTAGCATAACTTTGCTAGCATGGTAAGACATCGCTACATTGTGTCAAATCAACGTATATTGCGCTCCAGAGGCGCCAGCTCCATATCTAAGCACGCTTCGATCTCGCGTACAACCGGCGGAACACATACACATCGCCCAACACCAACGCCGTGATCAAGCCGGCATGGATAGCAACCACATACCCGTTGTCGCTTCTAATGCGAGCACGCTCCGAGTACACGTACGAACCGGCAGTGGCAGCACCGGCAATAAGCGCCAACTGGCCCACAACCGCAGGGTTTTGCAACTCGCGGCCAGCAGCAGCCACCGTGTCCGAGTTGACGTTGCGGCGCACGTACAGCGAAACGGCGTCGTACTTTTCGCTGGCGTAGGCCACCGCCTGGCTCCAAAGCGACTTTCCTTCCTCCTTGAGGCGTTTGGCATCCTCCCGGGACACCTCAGCAACGTCTCCAAGAGTCTTCTTGCCCTTGGCGACAGCATCACGTGCCCGTTCTTTGGCATCCTTCTTGATTTCTTCCAACTCCTCCTTGTCCACTAGTTCCACGCCGCCGTGGGGCTCGGTGGTATGCTGCACTTTGGCAGGCTCGGGAAGTTTCTGGGCTCCTGTAGGGCCCGAGGATGCAGCGGCTTCGGCGTAGGTCGACATTTTTGACGGAATATTCTCACAAAGGTTTTTCTTCTTTTGGATGAAGTAGCTCCAACACGGGGACGGGCGCTTTTTAAAGCAATGGTGCCACCCCCGGATTGTTTGCTGTCCTGCAGAGTGCCTGGGGACCCCCAGCTTATCTATGTTCGGTACTGCAGATTGTACAGGTAGCGTGACGGTTGCGGTCTAGTTAAGACTGTTTTGGAACCCTCAGGCTGGCGTGTTTCAGAAAAGAAAAAGCGGTACGGGTCTTCTGTACCTCTTTGTGCCCTCAGCCACCCACTTTCTGTCTGGCGTTGCTTGTTTGTTCCAATGGGCCATCGCCAACTAAGTATGTCGGGTGTACGGAGGTGAACATCAAGCCTGCGAGGTTGCTCATGGGCGGGGGGAGCGGAAAAAGGGCAAAGAACAAAGTGTGTCGGGTGCACGGGTGTTTTGTTTTGTTTCGTCATTCTATAAATTTGTCCGGTCAGTGTCTCTTTCCTGTGAGATGTACGGGTGTTTGGCTACAGCACATTTGTGAGGGAGGTACCGGCCTGTCACTCATCGTGGGCCTTAGGGCTCGCGCCCTCGCGCATCCTCTACCACCCGCGCAGAAAAAAATTTCGCCAAATTTTCACTCTTTTTCTCTTCAGATTTATCGATCGAAAACCACCACCCCGGCTTTCCACGTAACATTCCGATAATCATGTCTGCTGCTGCCCCAGAAGCCCCAAAGAGAGCCTTCGGTAAGAGAAGAGGAGGTCCAAGAAGAGGAGGAAGAAGAGATGAGGAGAAGGGCTGGACTCCAGTCACCAAGCTCGGTAGATTGGTCCAAGCCGGTAAGATCACCACCATTGAGGAGATCTACTTGCACTCTTTGCCAGTCAAGGAATACCAAATCATTGACCAATTGCTCCCAGAGTTGAAGGACGAGGTTATGAAGATCAGATCTGTCCAAAAGCAAACCAGAGCTGGTCAAAGAACCAGAATGAAGGCTGTTGTCATCATTGGTGACTCCAACGGTCACGTTGGTTTGGGTATCAAGACCGCCAAGGAAGTTGCTTCCGCTATCAAGGCTGCCATCATCATCGCCAAGTTGTCTATCATCCCAATCAGAAGAGGTTACTGGGGTTCCAACTTGGGTGCTCCTCACTCTTTGCCATGTAAGGTCACTGGTAAGTGTGGTTCCGTTGCCGTCAGATTGATCCCAGCCCCAAGAGGTAAGGGTATTGTCGCTTCTCCAGTTGTCAAGAAGTTGATGCAATTGGCTGGTGTTGAGGATGTTTACACTTCTTCTTCCGGTTCTACCAGAACTACCGAGAACACCTTGAAGGCTGCCTTCATTGCCATCGGTAACACCTACGGTTTCTTGACCCCTAACTTGTGGGCCGTTCAACCTTTGGTTGCTTCTCCATTGGACACCTTCGCTGAAGAGGCCCAAGGTGGAAAGAGAAGATACTAAGCACTTTGTACTAATGTAATCTACCTTTTCTTTCGTGTAAGCATTATGGTCTCATGTTTTTCTTTTAGCACATGTAATTTTGCTGGTCAATGTATCAACTTTGCAAATGGTGGCCAGTGAGATAGATACCCAGAACTCAACCACTCTGTTCTTAAAGCTCGCTGTGGAGGCAATTTTACTAACTAGTTCCCTTTTTTCTGAAACCAATCGATTATATATGTGGAGATGCGTCCCATCAACGTAAAAATAGAGAAAGAGATTATCTTCCCCAGACCAAGTCAGACTATTGATGTAGACAGAATAATGTGAACGTATTGTACATGGCTCAGATGATCTTATGAAATTTCTTCTTCTTTGGATATGTGCCTCAACTCTTATATCCTGAAAACACATGCAGATATTCGATTCTGTATTCGTATCTTTGTCAGAGTATACTTTAAGTTTTACTCATCGTGAAATGATTCTCCATATCCTAGAAAGGAAAATCTTGGAAATCTGCACAACTGTAGTTGAGAAACTCTTTAAATCGCTTTTAGTCCGCTGAAGTACGCTTTTCATGATGAGTAAGACTCTTTGAAGTCACTCAATCCTACTAAAAATGTTGCATTTTTTTTTTTTTATTCATTTTACACTTGGTGGTAGATATACACGGTTTCAATATATAATTTGCTCTAGATACCTCAGATTTATCATGTAGGTATTCATACTCACAGTTCACCATGAAACAAATCACCATGCGTAGATATCAAGTAAATGAATGTTGCAGGTATTCAACGAAGAGCATAAGAAGATCCTGTCACGGAGATGCCAGAGGCCACCAACTGACAATATTATAAGTGGAGAGAAACAGGGTGGTCCGTTATCGAACTTTATCGTAACATGGGTCCTATACTGGCCTACTATGTTGATCCCAAGTTGCCTGTACGGCGAGTATCCATTGAAACCATTATACAAATCCTTTTTCCATCCTTACCCAAGTCGTTACTTATTCGTACGGTTCTTTCCCGTGTGCTTTTTCTTTTTTTTTTTTTTTTTTCTTTACACATTAAACAATATAATACATTACTGTTGGACTGCTTGCTCCATCACCTGGTCTTCTGGCACAGCAAAAGAGCGGTTGCTTGTGGAATCGCTGCTGTTTTCAAAAAGCGCTCTTTCACGTCCGTCAGGGTGTCTGAAGTAACAGTACTTGTTTTTGCACTCGTTGCCAAAGCGACAATCTTCTTCAATAGGATGATTGAAAGTGCAGTCCAAACGAGTGCAGTTGTAGCCTCCGCGACAAGCAACACTCGAAGTTGAGTGTCTTTTGGGGCACAGCTGATTCGTGCAGTTCATTCCGAACTTGCACTGTTCTAAAGTAGTAGGCGTCCGCTTGTTGAAATTCGAAAATTTCGGCCCAGTCTTATTCATGAATTTAGGCCCGCTACCTCCAGGGATCTTAATATATTGTGCTGCAGGCGCCGGAGCTTGAACTGGCGCTTGGTAATTTGGAGACGAGTGTGCGTACTCACAATTCTCGTTCTGACAATTCTTGTTCTCTCTGCACCACTTAGGAATAATCACCTTAGCGTCTTTATTGGCAGGTGTTGGGTGGCCAAATGGACATAATTCTTTGGAACACAAAATTCCGTATTTGCACAAGGTTACCTGTGGCACCATCATACGTTCCTTTTTGCGGTCCATGAATTGGCGCTTAGTCTTTTCCAACTCTTGCATCAACTCACCGTCCTCAGAAGGATGCAAGTAATCGCAAGTTCCAGGAGGATTTGGGCAGTTTGGATACGCAAAACACTTTTTCGTGGGATGAGAAAACTGACATTCTCTATTCTTGCAGTATGGGAAGTCTTTGCACCGACCCTTTGGAGCCCTTGGAACAAATGGAGCCATGTTCACTGTTTGTGCGTTCGAGCTCAAAGCCAATGCCTTTTCAAGGTTGGCAGCATTCTTCATACCAAAACTTTTCTTCTGGTTGCGTGAGTTGCTTTGAAAGTCTTTGCTGATACCACTCTTTCCTCCACGAGCGCCTTTAGGACCTTGTGGAGCAGCTCTGCGGAGCTCGTTGCCCAATTTTTGGAAGTCCACATGCATCAGCTTATCTTCTGAGTCAGCTGGGACATCTTGATTCCCTGAATACGATGGAAAAGCAGACTGGGGAAAAGCGTTCTCATTTGTAAAGTTCTGGCCATTTTGGAAGTTCTGGCCGCTTGCAAAATTTTGTTCAGTTGGAAAGCTCTGCCCGTTTTGCGTATTCTGTGTTGCGTTGCTGAATACGCTGTTGTTATTTTGAAAGTTTTGTGGTTGGTTGAAGACACTTTCAGGTTGGAAAGTTTGTGGTTGTTCATTAGGGAAGCTTTGTGGTTGGCTTTCTGGTTGCGGTTGCTCGCTTTGAAAGTTTGGCTGCTGAAACTGGCTAGTGTCTTGCGTTTGCGCCTGCGGTTGTGTTTGTGTTTGGGCCTGTTCTTGACGCGATTGCTCCAACTTGGCAATCTCCGCAAAAACACGACCAATAAACGGTTCATCAATGGGAATGTTGACCACTTCCTTGACTTCGGAACAAATGTCAGCCGCAGTCCTGTTGTTTCCAATCAAAACATTAATGTATTCCGCCACATCTTGGGCATCATCGGGAATTCCATATGTGCTGGTGAGCTCGTTGACCAAAAGCGGTAAAAGTTGCTTGGCAGTGGGACCTTCAGGATCGTACAGCATGGTATTTGAAATGAGAATGTAACGGTGAGGTAGAAAAAAAGTAGTGGCGTAGTAGTTTTTTTTTTTGCCGTAAGAAGCCCATGGGCGTTTTCTGGTGTTCTGGTGCGCGCACGTAAATCACCGCTAGGCAAAAAAATTGCCCAGCGACATTACCATATCTAAGAACACTAACTTCATAAAGCATGTCGGTTCAGATTTTTGGCGAACAGGCCAGCGAAGAAAGAGCGGAAAATGCTCGTATGTCTGCGTTTGTCGGAGCCATTGCCGTGGGTGACTTGGTGAAAACCACCTTGGGCCCAAAAGGAATGGACAAGTTGTTGCAGTCAGCTTCGGATCCCGAAAGATCCATGGTTACCAATGATGGTGCTACGATTTTGAAGTCGATTCCATTGGACAACCCCGCAGCCAAGGTGTTGGTAAACATTGCTAAAGTGCAAGATGATGAAGTGGGCGATGGAACTACTTCGGTGACAGTTCTTGGCGCCGAACTTTTGCGAGAGGCAGAGAAGTTAGTGGAAAAGAAAATACATCCACAGACAATCATTGAAGGCTTTAGAATTGCTAGGAACACGGCCATTGCTGCGTTAGAAAACGTGGCTGTCAACAATGCCGAAGACACCCAAAAGTTCAGAGCAGACTTGATCAATATTGCCAAAACCACACTCTCTTCAAAGATCTTGTCGCAGGATAAGGACCACTTTGCAGAGTTGGCAGTGAGCGCCATTTTGCGGTTAAAAGGCTCGACCAACTTGAACCACATTCAAATTATCAAGAAGGCTGGTGGCAAGTTGGCCGACTCGTACTTGGATGAAGGTTTTATTTTGGAAAAGAAGTTTGGTATCAACCAACCAAAGAAGATCACTGACGCAAAGATTTTGGTGGCTAACACATCGTTGGATACCGACAAGGTGAAGATTTTCGGTGCCAAATTCAAAGTGGACCTGACGTCTAAGTTGGCAGAATTGGAAAAGGCCGAGAAGTTGAAGATGAAGAGCAAGGTGGAGAAGATCAAAAAGTTTGGCATCAATGTTTTCATCAACAGACAGTTGATCTATGACTACCCGGAGCAGTTGTTCACTGATGCCAAAATCAACTCGATTGAACATGCCGATTTCGATGGTGTTGAAAGATTGGCTCTTGTCACAGGCGCAGAGGTTGCATCCACTTTTGACAACCCGGACAAGGTCAGATTGGGTCACTGTGATTCGATCGAGGAGATTCTTATTGGAGAAGACACATTCCTTAAATTCTCAGGCGTTGCCGCAGGAGAAGCGTGTACTGTGGTCTTGAGAGGCGCAACCGAACAAGGTTTGGACGAAGCAGAAAGATCTTTGCATGATGCGCTTTCGGTTTTGTCGCAGACCACAAGAGAGACCAGAACAGTATTGGGTGGTGGATGTTCAGAAATGATCATGTCGAAGGCAGTGGACCAGGCAGCAGCCAACGAAACAGGCAAGAAATCGCTTGCTGTAGAAGCGTTTGCGCGTGCTTTGCGTGCTTTGCCTACTATCTTGGCCGACAATGCAGGTTTCGACTCAAGTGACTTGGTGACAAAGTTGCGTTCTGCTGTGTACAACGGTATCACTACTTCTGGCTTGGACTTGAACTCAGGAAAGGTTGCAGACATGCGAGACATGGGCATAGTGGAATCTTTCAAGTCGAAAAGAGCAGTGGTTTCTTCTGCTGCTGAAGCGGCTGAAGTATTGTTAAGAGTGGACAATATTCTCCGGGCAAAGCCAAGAACTGCGGACAGAAACCACTAATGCTGAGCTAAGATTTATGCTTCATTGACTTGGCGGGCTGTTCTTATGAGAAATCGGTCCACCTAGTTTACTGGATTACTTAATAGGGTTCACATGACATGCCTATCGGACAAGGTGTCAAGTTACATTCTGCCTAAAACAGCTATCATATCATCACGACGCTTTCGTCACAAATACTGGCCATTGGTACCTTCATATTAATATCATTGAGAAAAGAGTTTTTTTGTAGCTTCTGTATAAAGTTTGACAATTGACACATGTATTATCTATCTTTTGAATTCGGAGTTCTGTTATTTCCATGCGGTCACAATCTAACAAACATCTACCAAAATGCAATAAAGCCGTTGTACAATAAGATGGCAGGTACCCAAGTCTTATTCTCTCGTCTTTTCTTAGAAGGCTCACAAACGAGCCGATTCTTCGCCTCATGTCAACAGGTGATTAGTATCGCCCACTCTACAGATATCTTACAGGCTTGCTACCGTACGATTTATATTAGTAGATACGAAGTTCTCTCATGGTCTCAATCTCTTAGGGTCTCTAGGGAAGAGAGAGGCACGACGGATATTCTTCAAATCCAAGAAGAACATCAACACTCTTTCCAATCCGATACCTCCACCAGCGTGAGGAGCACAGCCGTAGGTGAAAGCATCCACGTAGTCACTGACACCGTCCATAGTGTAGTCCACTTCGTGGGCCTTCATTCTTTCCTTCAACAACTCTGGGTCGTGGATACGTTGGGCACCAGACAAGATTTCCTCACCTCTCATGAAGAAATCGTAAGAGTTGGAGTATCTAGGGTCTTCTGGACAAGGCATGGTGTAGAAAGGTCTCACGGCCAATGGGAACTTGTCCAAGATGTAAAAGTCAGTGTCATACTTGTCTCTGACCAATTTGCCTAGAAGCTTTTCGTTTTCAGTAGACAAGTCTTCAAAGTCGTCCACTTCCTTACCTGCAGCTCTCAACATGGCAATACCTTCCTTGAAGTGCAATCTGACCATCTTTCCGTCAGCAGGCAACTTGAACTCCTCAACTGGGTACTGCTTTCTCACAGTGGCGATCTCCTTTGCGTATCTGTTCTTCAACTCAGTGAAAATGAAGATGAACAAGTTCTCCAACACTTCCATCACCTCGTCATAATGCTCTTCGAAAGCCATTTCCAAGTCCAAACCGACAAACTCAGTCATGTGACGGTGGGTGTTGGAGTTTTCGGCTCTGAAAACAGGAGCCACCTCGAAAACCTTTTCGAAATCGGCAGCAATCAATTGTTGCTTGTAAAATTGAGGAGATTGCGCCAAGTAAGCGGATCTCTTGAAGTAAGAAACTTCGAACACGTTGGAGCCACCTTCTGAAGCAGAGCCAAGAATCTTAGGGGTGTGAATTTCAGTAAAGCCCTTGCTTGACAAAAACTCTCTGAACAATGCACAAATACCGTGTTGAATCTTGAAAATGGCCTGGTTGGTTGGGGTTCTCAAGTCAATGACACGAGCATCCAATCTGGTGTCCAAGTTGACGACAGGCAATCCGGCAGCTTCAGCATCAGCGTCAGATCTGATGGCATCCTCAATCAACATTGGCAATTGCTCTGGGGTTTCTTGGATGGTGTAAATCTTGGAGATCATAATCTCAGCGTCTTGAATGGTAGCAGACTTGATAGGCTCTTCAACCTTCTTGACAACACCAGTGACCACAACAATCGACTCCAAGTTGATGGCACCTGCCCATTTAACCATTTGCTTCGACACAGTAGATCCATTGGCTTTGATGAGACCTTGGATCAAGCTGTCTTGTTGTCTGAAAGTCAAAAACGCCATGGTAGCACCTTGCTGTCTGGAGTTGTGTGCTCTTGCTCTGAAAACAACCTCTTCTCCGTCATTGGCGGCCGACAAGTCCTTGATTTGGATTCTCTTGATTCCGGTTTTGGAGTCGGACACAATCAAAGGCAACTTACCGTAGTTTTCCTTGGCTGGGTCATTTGCAGCTTGGGCTTCCTTCTCAGCCTTTTCCTTGGCCAACTGGGCTTCTCTTTCAGCCTTTTTGCGAGCCTTTTCCTTTTCCTTTTCCAACTTCTTCAATGCCTTCTTAGACAATGGCTGGCCATCTTCACCCAAAATGACTTCTCCTTCTGGGGCAGCGGGCTTGTTGATAGAGAGATCCTCCAATTTCTTGGTTTCTTCTGCTGACATTGTGTTAGTGGGTATGCTAAGAACTTGAGGTAGATCCTGGAAAAATTTAGTGGGTGCTTTTTTCGCTTGACTTTGTGCCGGATGTCAAGTCACCAGTTCCTTATTGTCACAGCATTTATAGTAGAGTGACTATGAGTCATCGAATACATTTGTTTCAGTAAAGATGTAGCAAGACGGGCTCCTTATGATTTATACGAGTCTTTTAATTCTCTTCGTGATAGCCTTTCGCATAACGAGTTCCCATCATGCTTCATTTAGTGCACTGTCACCGTTTGACAACGGTAGACAAAAGAATTTACTGATGTCAGCTCCTTCTAGGTTCTTCAAAAGGAGCCGTTTTCCTTTTATACGCCAAGATCAGTTCGTTTGTTTTAGTGTGCATCATCGTTCGAGCTTCGGCGAAATAATCGCATTTTGTACATTTCATAAGATATTGGCAGTACAGTGCAAACTACAAACTTGTAAAAAAAAAAAAATCCCGTAGTTCATGATCTTCACCTTTCGGTGTAACAAATGCAAAAAGAGTGATGTCGGATTTAGGATTAGGGATATCGTCGAATATATGAAACCAAGTGCTTGATGAAGCAAGATTTAGAAATACTTCCTGAATGATGCGCACGTAATTCGGGCTCACATAGCTCTGAATTCCAAGTTAAGGAAAAGAAGAAATCCGGAAGAGATCATACACTGTCCTGGTACTACCTGTGACACGACCATTAATGAAAATGAATATATTATACGGGCAACAAAAACAGACAGAAATTTCCGATATAGTGTAATGGCTATCACGGTTCGCTCTCACCGAGCAGATCGGGGTTCGATTCCCCGTATCGGAGTTTCCCACTATTTCCGATATAGTGTAATGGCTATCACGGTTCGCTCTCACCGAGCAGATCGGGGTTCGATTCCCCGTATCGGAGCTACTTTTTTGCCCAACAATCAATGATTATCAAGAATGTGCCAGAAGGTTTGCATTACATCAACTGATTGGGAAGCGAACTTGAATAACTTGAATAGCGCAATAACTAGACGTAACAAACCACCATCTCCTTTTTTAACCGATGGGAACCAAGGCTGTGAATATTTTCTCCTTTGGGCTTTCTCCGCATTTCTTCTTTCACACCCAATTTATCGACCAAATGGACCAAGCTACATGCAAGAGCTGCACATATGCGAGTTCTAACTTCAAACATTAGAACTCACTAGAACGATATACTTTCAGAAGCAGGTGAATAAGAAGAACAACTAGAAACAACTAAAAACTAGAAGCTTCTTCTTTACGTGGCCTTGCTCCCCATCTTGACTAGCAGTAGAAAATATAGTAATAGTAGCTTCATAGCATTGTTAGGTAGGAAGTCACGGTCACGTGCAAGGCGATAAGTAGCGAGAGCTACGAGGCTAGGATCTAGAAGATCCAGAACCCATAAACGAGAGTCTAGACATTTGACATGAGAATGTCACGAGGCTGAGATATATATAAATACTCAGGGGTAACCCTGGGGGGAAATCTAAGTAAGAACAACTACTCCTTAGTTAGTTATAAGTTACGAAGCAACTTTATTGAATCCGTAATATCTTAATCCCCTCCATATCATATTTTGTGTTAACAGGAACATTCCTGAGATACCCTAACAATTGGTAGGGCCGCAAGAAAGGTTCTTTCGGACGTACAGCAAATACTACTGCTACTATGGCTCCAAGAAACAATTCCAACAGCGCGAGTACCTCACAGGCTGCTATTGGCGATTCCAAGAAAATTGAGGGTAAGCGTCTCTTCTACTTAACCTATGGAACCGGTATAAGAGAGAGGGCCCGAGAATGGATTCAAGTGATCCAGGAAACCGCTAAACGAAGAGAATTGAACAATGAGGAGATCATAGAACTCACCAATAACAATAGCGATGAAACCTTTCGGCGAATGTTCCGAAAATATCGAAACGAAACGACATTTGACCTTGGCGATTTCGTACAATGGTTCAAAAGAATGAATAATGTCGAGGAAAGAAGTATTTCTCCGTACTCCCGCTTCATGAAAATGCTACAGGAAGTACCTGAAGGAACATGGGAATCAACGTGCGATGAATGGTTAAAGAAGGACGCCGAAAACTATGGGAAGAGTGAAGTTTTGTCTTTGACACGCTTGTACCAACGAGTGTTCATAGACAGTATCAAGAATCTTCAACTCAGAGCGGCTCTTCATGCATTACCACCACCACGATCTGTTAACGAATTGGTCGGCGAGGCAAGAGCTTTTGTTAAACAAAATAGGATTCCCATGGCGGAATTAGACAGAGATGCAAAGAAGGCTTGGCCCAAATTACCTCCACCTCCTGAAGAACAGCCTGCGCCAACGGAAGACCGAGGACGTAAAAGAAATCGGGAAAAACGTCTCTTTCCTAATAAGAAAAGAGGTTTTGAAAGGAAACAAGAAAACAAGTCGCTGTATAACCAGAAAGCTAGTAATCGGAACACCTATTATCAAAAGAACGGACCTCCAGAAAAAAGAATAAAGCTGGAAGGATATCACTGAACGATCGTTCCGGCGAAGACTTACAAGTTCAACAAATCTTAGTAGAGCAAGCAGACCCGACGAGACAGCCTAGCGAAACTCCAAATTTAAAACTAAGAATATGTGGACCGGAAGAATACACCACCACAATTACTTTAAATGGTCGGAAATTCACTGATGTAATGCTTGATACCGGTGCAACTACTGACCTAGTTAGCCCAACCGTCGTTCTTGAATCGAACGCTAAATTACAACCGGTTGAGAAACCTCTAGCGTTAGGGCATTGCCAAGAAGGTGAAACGACTCCGAAAACTCATAAAGTTACATTAATGCTGGTATGGAATGGTCGCGAGGCGTACAGATCGTTTGCCGTCTGTCCAAAACTTCGTGATAAAGTCTTGTTAGGACGTGTATTCATTGAAGACTATCGCCAACAGCTTGGATCAAAGATTTCACAAGTTAGTCAAGAAGTACCACTTGCAGCATCAAGTGCAAAGTACGAGACTATAAGCGTTCAAGCTATAGAGCGTGAATGCAAGAAGAAAAACAACGACGTATTTACTTTGTGCAAAGGATTAAGTACGACGAGGATGTACATCCAGGAGTTGCACCTGTTGATATTGATATTGACCTCTCTCGTTATGAAAAAGTAGTAACGGACGCGTTACCAGCTGGTCTACCTCCCGAAAGGCAGGTACTAATGTGCATCGAATCTTACTCGTCGAAAGATCAACTCCGCCTCATAGGTCTCCGTACAGATTGTCTCATAATCACAAACAGGAACTTACGAAACAAATTGAAGCTCTCTTGAAGGGTGGAAAAGTGATTCCCTTTGGTTCGCCATACGGATCACCAGTGATATTCGTGCTCAAAAAAGACGGTAGCAAACGGTTATGCATCGACTATCATGCCTTGAATTGAATCACTGTCGAAAAAAAGATTTCCACTCCCCTCCATATCATATTTTGTATTGACAGGAGCATAAGTGAGATACCCTAACAAGCATTGTTAGGAGAGAGAATCAGGTCACGTGCAAGACATTGAATGGATCATATGACGTGCGGTCAGGAGACGCGCGCGATCACGAGATATAAAACTCGGGGTTATACCCTGGGGGGAAGTCCAAGTAAGATTAACATAAGTTAGGATAGTTAACAAGTTACGAAGTATCTTTATTGAATCCGTAATTCTTACTCCCCTCAGTATCTTATATTTTATTATTAAGATCATACCAAAACTGTCCTTACAATTGGTAGCGCCGCAACAACGATTCTAGAGGAATCCATCATCAGTCAATCATGTCATCCACTACGGTCACCCCCGACATTCAACAACCTGTTACCACTGGAAACAGAAAGATCCCTGAGAAGAGGATCCCCATGTTGACCTACAACACTCCAGAGGTAGCGAAGTTGTTTCAAACTTGGATCGACATCATCAAAGAGATTTCAACAACAAAGAAGTTGACTAATGAAGAAATTATCGAATTGGTAGATAACCATTGCGAAGAAGAACTTCAAGAAGCATTTCGGACGTACCGAAACCTGAACACGTTTGAGTTAGGGTCTTTCGCCGAATGGCTCCTTAAAAGCAATGGAATAGAGAAACGTTCGCGTTCTCCATTCTCAATTATGAATGACACGCTTCAGGATATTCCTGCAGGTACGTGGCAACACTATTGTGACCAATGGAGAAGAAGAAGGAACCAACTCTACGGAAAGGATCAGACTTTGACAATCGACGATTTGTACCAGTATGCTTTCATTGAAGCAATCAGAGATACTCAGCTCCAAGGCCTTTTGAGGAACCTTGACCCTCGACCAGCGACGGTCAGCGAGTTGGTCGCTCAAGCTGAAATCTTAGCGAAGCGGTACAAGATCCCTATCGAAAGGTTAAACCGCTCTGTGGTCAAACCACACCAGTTGTTCCAAATCAAAGAAGGAAACAAGGATGCGTCAACCGCGGATAGAGGACGTAAGAGATTCAGGGAGAAACGTTACCCGACGAACAAGGAAAGTAACACCACCCAATCAAAACCTTTTAAAAGAAAGCAAGGTTACCGCTTCTCTCACTACAAAAGAAGTTCCAATAAGGATTATCTGAACCAAGATGCTGACAAAGAACAGCCAAAAAAAGACCAAAGCTGGAAGGAAGCTATGTGAACGATCGTTTCAGCGACAACTTAAGAGTTCAACGAATAGCGGTTGAGCAACAAGAACGAAAGAAGAACAAAACAATAGACCTTTCGCAGGCTCCCGATTTGCCCATAAAATATGGCACATTAGATGATTTCATGATCCCTGTAACCGTGAATGATAAATCATTTCCCGGAGTTCTCGTCGATTCAGGCTCACCCCTTGATTTCATCGACCTCGACACGGCGATCGAACTAAAGGCAGAATTACAAGCACTTGCTAAGCCTAGCACACTTACCTTCGCTAAGAAAGGCGAAGTCGACCTGGTAACACACAAGGTTACCCTTAAACTAGAAATGAATGGTTACATTGAGTACAGACCCTTCGTGGTTTATCCAAACCTTCATGATAAGATCCTATTAGGACGCCCGTTCATCATCGACCATCACCGGCGACTCGGACTTATACATCCGCTGATGCAACTCCGGCCAAATCAAACCGTGATCGAGAACGACACGAAGTACGAAGACATTAGTCTCGCAGAACTCGAAAGAGAATGTAAAAAACATAATAATGTTATACTGACTCTCCTTGTGCAAAGGATTGAGTACGACGAGGATGCACATCCAGGCATAGTCCCTGTTGATTTCGACCTAAAACGTTTTGATGACGTTGTAACGGACGCGTTACCCGCAGGTCTACCTCCTGATAGGAAGGTAAAGCATCGAATTACTCTCGTCCAAGGTTCTACCCCGCCGCACCGACCTCCGTACAGATTGTCACACAAAGACAAACAGGAACTATCTACGCAGATTGAGACTCTATTGAAAGATGGACGAGTAATCCCGTATGGTTCCCCTTATGGAGCACCCGTGATCTTCGTGCACAAGAAAGATGGTACCAAACGCTTGTGCGTGGACTATCGTGCATTGAACTTGATCACCATTAAAGAACGATTTCCGCTACCCTTAATTGATGATATCTTTGATACCATTCAAGGTGCGAAAGTCTTCAGCTCCCTTGATCTTCACTCTGGGTACCACCAAGTGGCAATCGCGGAAGAGGATTACGACAAAACTGCGTTCGTAACGCCTTACGGTCAGTACGCGTGGAGAGTAATGCCTTTCGGTCTAACGAATGCTCCGGCTACGTTCCAAAGACTTATGAATGAAATATTTCACAAGATTCTCAACAAGACCGTGGTTGTCTATCTAGACGACATCCTCGTTTTCTCGAAAACGCAGAAGGATCACAAGCGCGATTTAGAAGAGGTATTTAAAATCCTCCGAGCAAACAATCTCATCGCTAAAAGAAGGAAGTGTTACTTCTTCCAAACAAGGTTGAATTTCCTTGGACATGTGATCAGTTCGGAAGGAATTTCCCCGAACGAAGACAAGATAAAAGCCATAAGAACTTGGCCAATCCCGAAATCAAAAAAGGAGGCATTAAGCTTCTTGGGATTGACGACATATTATCGTCGTTTCATTGAGAAATACGCTCATATCGCAGCTAGTCTATACGACTACACCGCTGAAAAAACTAAATGGACTGAAGAACAGACAAGACTGTTTAACGAGCTCAAGGACAGATTAGTTTCTGCTCCTATATTAATATTACCAGATCCAAAGCAGAAGTATGTCGTTTACACTGATGCAAGTGATCGCTGCATCGGTGCCGTCCTACAACAAACGGATAAACATCACAAACTTCTTGGAGTCGTTGCATACGAGTCAAAGAAACTCAGTGGAGCGCAATTAAATTACCCGGTACGCGAAAAGGAATGCTTAGCAATTCACTACGCCCTTAAGAAATGGCAACACTACTTAAGTGGGACAAACTTCATCGTATACTCTGACCACCAGTCCTTGAATTATATTCGCACGACACCCCATCAGAATCCACGTATTTTACGTTGGTTAGAATTCTTCGCACGGTTCGACTTTGAAATCAAATACATTCCAGGACCCAAAAATGTGGTCGCTGACGCTCTTAGTCGCCAACCTCAAACCATTCATACGGTAAATCGAATCGGCTTACTAGAAGAACCTGACGTGTTGAATTTGGAGGTCATGAAGGAAGAATACATCAACGATCACCAGTTCGTCGATGTCTACAAAATCTTAATCGAAAAGCAACCTATTGACCCACAATTAAAAATACAAAACAAACTTCGCAAGTACACCGCATGCGATGGCCTTTTACGCTACGCCATCTCCACGCACGACAATCCACGACTATGCGTTCCGATCGGGGTTGTGCGTCGCCTCCTATTACGACAAGCACACGACGCGGATTTGAACAATCACCCCGGGGCATTAAAGATGTGTGAGACCTTGAGCAGACAATATTACTGGGCCAACATGCTCAAAGACTGTAAAGCTTACGCGAGAACATGCGAAGTCTGTCAACTAACGAAAACTGCCACACAATCTCCATACGGCTTAATCATGCCAATGCCCGTCCCGCAACAGCGATGGACAGAAATATCAATGGACTATATCACAGGTATGGAAAAGTTAAAGAACGGAAATGAAAAGGTCTTAGTGGTCGTCGACCGCCTTACCAAAATGGTACACCTTATTCCGACCCCGTTAGAACTCAATACTAAAGCACTTTTCAATATATTTATGAAAGAGGTTGTCCGATTACACGGAATACCAGAAGCAATAACATCTGATCGAGATCCGACCTTTACCAGTCACATGTGGAGTGTCTTCTCACACTTCCTAGGGATCGACAGACGAATGTCTACTGTCAACCACCCACAAACGGATGGACAGACGGAAAGAATGAACCGAGTGGTAGAACAACAAATTCGCGCCCTACGACTCACGCACAGTGACCTCAACTGGGAAGAACTATTACCTATTGCCGAGTTCGCAATCAATGGGTCATATCAAACAACCATTGGTACTACACCTTTTTTCGCTAACTACGGATTTCACCCTCGTGTTCACTTCAAACTTCCGTCTGATGACGACGTTTCGCTCGACGAAACCATAACCTTAAATGCTAAAGACGTTCTACGATCACATACCACTGTACTTTACCAAATTCGAGAGAATATGGCACAGGCCCAAGACAGCATGGAAAGACATGAAAATCGCCACCGACGTGAATTGATCTTACACCCTGGTGAGCTAGTGGCTATCAAACGCAAACATCTATTTCGTCTGGACTCTCAAACCAAATGGTTACACCCTTACGTTGGACCGTTTACGGTGGAACGACGTATCAACGACAACGCGTACGAAATCAGGCTCCCACCTGATATGCCAACGCACCCAGTCATTAACGTCGAAAATCTTAAACCATTCCTCGAACGAGACCACGATGTTTTGCACATACCGCCATACTCACCACTTGATTTAGATCAACGAATCAACGACATCACTGAAATTACTAAAGTCGACGATTTGGGAATCTTCATACACGTACGCTGGAAACACTGTGATCCTGTCTTGACCACCAAAGTTCATATTGCTGCCTATCGAAAGATAGCCCGTGAGAAACGCTGTCAACTCGAACAAGCGTACAATCACATGAAAGAACTAGACAAACAGTTTCATTCTGAACTCAGTTGGGATACACCTCCGGACAGAGGCCCAACACCTCCGCCAACAACAATGCCTACGCGCAGGCTTCCATCAATCCATGAACCTGCTATCGATCGAGGACGACCGAGATCTAGGAGGGGGAGAATGTTAGGAGAGAGAATCAGGTCACGTGCAAGACATTGAATGGATCATATGACGTGCGGTCAGGAGACGCGCGCGATCACGAGATATAAAACTCGGGGTTATACCCTGGGGGGAAGTCCAAGTAAGATTAACATAAGTTAGGATAGTTAACAAGTTACGAAGTATCTTTATTGAATCCGTAATTCTTACTCCCCTCAGTATCTTATATTTTATTATTAAGATCATACCAAAACTGTCCTTACAAGCATTCAGAATTAGGTCCCTTGGCCCAGTTGGTTAAGGCGTGGTGCTAATAACGCCAAGATCAGCAGTTCGATCCTGCTAGGGACCACATCTACACTGGGCGTGTGGCGCAGTTGGTAGCGCGTTCGCTTCGCATGCGAAAGGTCTCTGGTTCGATTCCTGACTCGTCCATTTGTTTTTCATTTTGACAATTTCACTTTTTGTCCTGGTGACTAACGTATTTCTTTATTTTAATTTTTTTTTTTTTGGCCTCCCTTTCTTATATCGTTTGTAATGTTATATGCGCTTTCATATGCCCTTGTCACATTTTCGCACCTCTTATTTGTGTGCATGGGTGCAAAATCGAAAGTACTATTATAACCAAATGAATAAGCTTGATGGTTTCTGGGACTCTTTTCTCTTTCCTTGCTTCAAAATTCCCATGAGGATTGTCGCACATTGTTGCAATCCTATTGACGCCATCAGTAGCAAAACCTACGTTTACCCGGGACTCGTACGTATGAAGTATGCTTTCACTTTGCAGCGTTCAAACGACTAAGATCTAGGGCGTTCAGTATTTCGTAAAACATCCACAATTATGGCCAGTATATTGTACTGCTCTTTTTCCCCTAGTGGTCATCCTGGTTACTAATACCCTACTTGCTTTTCTTTTTTTGTATCCACTTGCTTCAGCAATAGCGATTATCCTTATCGGTCCAATGGGTCTTATATCTGCCATATTTTCAGTTTTGCAAGTTTCACGTACAATGACGGCACTTGTTGCAATGATAACATACTTACCATATGTTCAGGGCGCTGTTTTCGATGCGGTTATTAGCAAAGAGAGCAAGGATGATATTGTTCTTCATTGGAAGCTTCATCGAAGAAGGGAAGAGAGAACACAACCAATTTTGAGAAGCAAAATAATAGCGGTGGCGAATTTTATTCGTTTTCGGGGCGTGCCTTTTGTGTTTAGGGAAATTGCATACTGTCTTTTAGGACTTATTCCTTTCGCCGGTTTCCCTTTAGTACTATACTTCAAGGCATCCAGAAAGGGCAATCGGACTCACAGAAGATACTACGAGCTCATGGAGTGGGATAGGCTTCAGGTTGCAAAATTCTACAAACTTCACAAAGGCGACTACACAATGTTTGGGGTTGTTGCGTTGACGCTCGAAATGATCCCAGGATTCAATGTATTTTTTATGTTCACAAGCAATATTGGCTTGGCCTTGTGGACAGTAAAGATGCACTCGAGTTTCAGTAGTGAGATGGAATGACCCTGTTATTCTCAAACGAATTCTGCAAGCCCAATGTCGATTCCGCTTAGTATAAATAGACATTGTCGACACAGCCAAATCCTGCAGCAACACCACCTTCATCACTTGAACTGAACTTCGATCTCAACAAGTGACCGGCATTTTCATTGGCCAAAATTTCGCCTGTCTCCTCGTTGAAAACCACAGTTCCAAAAATACCCAATTCGGAAATGATTTCCTCGTGATAAACATCGCTGTTGCGGATAATTTTATTCTTGTGTGTTGGAGGATGGATGAGTTCCATCAACACATATGCTTCCCATTCTTTTTCAGGTAAGCTCTTCAAATACTTGGGAATGTTCTCTTTGTAAACATTGTTACCCCCTCCTTCTCTCTGAGGCTTCAAAACAAAGTTTTCTGGATGCTCTGCAACAAGCTTCTTTGCCAACTGACCTTCCTCAGAGTTGTCCAAGGGATATATTTTAACGAAAGTAGCAAGAAGCTCATTGACCTCTTCCTCGGATGCGTCTGGTAAGAAGTTTTCCACAGTAGTTCTACTAGTTAAGACCTGCTGTACCTTTTTGGCTCCGGAAAGCTGGGTCAAAACCGAAGGGCATTTGATTGCTGCCGAGTTCTCAAGAAATAAACGAGCTGCCCATGTTGACTCAGGATCAGATTCGTAATCGGCTGGCGAATATCCTGATCTAAAGTAAACCACAGAAACTTCATCCATGGTCTTTTTGACATAAAGCTTTCCCGAGTTCACTGTCAAGTGCGATTCTACTTGCTCCAAAGAGAAGCGGTAGGACTTGATGTTGAAGTTGTTCAACAAAGCATATTCTATATGCCGCTGATCAAAGCAATTTCTTTCGCCATTTTGCACGATAAAGACAACTACCGTGGCTGTGTTTTGCTTTTCGCCGTTGTAAAAGTAATTACCTTGCGCCAACCCGTTGGCGATTTGGTCGATAGAGTCTGATATGGGAAGATCATGCTCTGAGTAGTACTTGTTAGAATAGCTTTCATCATAAGCCCCACTATTGTTCAAGTAATTGTGTAATTGACCAACTTTAGACGACAATCCGCCAAACGAAACACTGACAGTGTTGAACTCAATCTGCTTTATCGAATGATCTGCTTGGTTGTACATATAGTCTGACCTGAAGATACCCAATGACAATGGCTGCACAACTTTGCCCTTGCCAAATTCTACCGCCTTGATGTATGTTTCATACAACTTCCCCGTGAAGTCCTTGTCGTAATCTGAGAGGCCCTCAATCAAGTCAATGAGCCATTTTTTTTGGTTCGCAACCACACTCACATACAACTTGTTGAATCCCTGCTGCACATTCACTGCCCGTTCGAACATATCTTTAGGGAACGGCGTTGGATAAAGGGTAACTGGTGCATTATTGGTAGAATGGGCCTCATAGTTTGGTGGATACATAACCAAGCCATTGGCCAATGCCCATTGAAGAAGTTTCTCGACAAGTTCAGCCTGGCTTGTTTCGCTGAGCTCGGGGAAGTCCTTGAAGGTCATTATAGTGTTGAACGAAGGATGATCAGCTGTGGAGTTATCTATTGATCGCTATCATACTGCACGCAGCACCGGCTTAATAAGCAATTGGTGCAGATCTATATACGAAAGGTGAGACATACAAATCTGCAAACATCCGAACGAATTTTTGTGATGCAAGAGCCAGCGAGAATAAAGGGGACTTTTCGATAACTACGTGATCGAATTTGGCGACTGGATCACCGTCGCCTGAGATTTGTCTTGAAAGGTATATCCTGCACAAAGCATATGAATGGCACATCGAATACCCGAAGAGATGACAGACACAGGAGACTTAATATGGATTCATCCAGCCGAATGGTTTTGCTATTATGTACTTGACGGAAAGTAATCACAAGGAGGGTGAAAAAGCTTGGGCAAACGACTATGGGACTCAGTCACGTGATAACAGTGACTGCTTTGCCGGCAGCCTGTGCACATCAAACGTGACACAAAAGCGCATCCTGCGAAAAAGTGTTGAAAATTCACCTTGGAACAAATCTCTACTAGTAACTACACACAAATAGTATGTTGAGCCCCAGCCACGTTACTTGCTGAACCAGAGTGAAAAATATGCCAAATCTAGCTGCAATATCCCATTTCCATTTCCCTTTCTGTAAATCGGGAACCTGAGCAACTTTTGAACATAGCTATTCCGAAAGATAATCTGGAGTCCCCAGCAGCTTCATGTGGCATTTTGCTTATCCCAGTGTCCTTTACTAACAAATTCTAGTGAAATACTTAGCTGCTTACTTATTGTTGGTCAACGCTGGTAACACCGCCCCATCTGCTGCTGACGTCAAGAAGGTCTTGGAATCCGTCTCTATTGAGGTTGAGGACGACAAGGTTGAGAAGTTGTTGGCTGAAGTTGAAGGCAAGAACGTCGAAGAGTTGATTGCCGAGGGTAACGAGAAGTTGTCTTCTGTTCCATCTGGTGCTCCAGCTGCTGCTGGTGCCGCTGCTGCTTCTGGTTCTACTGAGGCTGCTGCTGAAGAGCCACAAGAAGAAGAGAAGGAGGAGTCTGACGACGACATGGGTTTCGGTTTGTTCGACTAAGCATCTTAACTAGAACTCTGTATCATACTAATGAACCCCGCTAGGTGGAAACTGTAGTTATGCTTTGGCTCGGTCCAAGGCCGTTTTACGTGAACGTAATGAATTCTTTCAGGCTTTTTCACAGAAACAACTAGAGAAGCTACACAAGAGGATGTTTCTCGGAACAACTCAAAGTCAGAATGAATCAAGGTCCGTATATGTGTATGTAATGTGTACGAATGTGCACAGTCCAGACCAAGAAGTGATGTTAGTGCAGTTAAACTACCACTGTAATTGTATTTGATCATATCCCTTCTCTTGCAACTGAGCTAGCAAACTCACATTATCCCCAATTATTTATATCACTCAAGCCCACGCATGCACATGCAGCTTAAACGCACTGTCTTCTTATCGTGTTATATGATAACTAAAATTCGTCAGCCTTCCGCAAGGCATTGGGATTTCCGAAAACAAGATGACGGGCCTCTAACATAAAGGTGTCAAAATCTGCATCGGTTTTGTCCCGAACGTTTTTTGTATTCTTACGCATCTCCGCTTCTTTGCTCAACCACTGCAAGAACTGCTTTGATGGCCTTAAATCGTGGTTTCTGTGTAATTCCACCAAAGACTTGAACATGTTCTGTAGTTGCTCCTCCGATTGTGAAGCTGGCACCAAAGTCTGGAGCATTTCTGATACACGCTCTTGTGGTTTGGGGCTGTCTTCATCTCTCTTGTCAGGCAGGGATGGCAAGAGTTTCAAGTCCTCAAAAAGCAACACAATACGCTCTTGCGTTTCATGATCTGCTTTTGGAAAAATACGCAAAAGCCTCAGAAAACCAAGTGATTTGGAGGCGTCTTCGACATTGAAAAACTGATAGGCGAAAGCCATATGCGAGGCAAGCGCATGTATCACCCCTGCAATCCGTTTCCGCACCACGTCCAGCGTTTCTGGGCTCTCTAATGTTGCAAAAAGAGTCACCATAAAGTTGTCATCCTGCTTTTCGAAAACATTTGTGACTGCAGCAGGATTATTTCTCAAAGACGAACCCATGATCCGGAATGACTTTTCTGGGATCTGAGACTCCGAAGAAGTAAGCTGTGCAGCGTCCAATAATGAAGAAAAGACCTTAGGATCCCTCGTCAAACGTTCTCCAAAGTCAATGTCATGACTCAAGTCTATCAAAGTGTCCAAGGCCTTTTCCAAGCGCGAGACATCTGCGTTCTTGCCGAAATGCAATAGTTCTTCCACCGAGGAAGCATAGTCGGAGAGTTCTGATTCGCTCACCTTGGATTTTCGAAAGTTCATTTGCTCTTGCTTATACTTTTTGATTTTTTCTTGAATCTTCTGTTCGATAGGTACTTCCAGCTCAACTTGGGCACTTTCCACCAAAACGGGAACCTGCGCATCTGAATCCTCCTCCAGAATGAGCTTTGCTTCTCGTTCTCCTGTTTCCATATTCAAACGAACATGTAACCCCGGTGGTATGTCCTGCCCTTCTCGAACTGTTTGCCACTCATCAGTAGGCTTGAATACCTTTGGGTAACAATGTGCCACGTTAGAGTCTGGACAAACAACCTCTAACGTTGGGTCTATGAGTCCTGCTGCTGCAAGGGAAACAAAGATCGATATTATAAGCGCTGAGTACTTCATGATGATAAAGAAGACTGAAGTAATGGATGAAAAGTACAGGTGGCTCTCTTGTGTGCACGAATCTGGGGGAGATGTATGAGCATATAGTGGGGAGATTAAGAAACAAGTGGAAAGCGAAGCAAAGTTAAATAAAAATAGAAAAGAAGGCAAAGTGGGATCCTGTGAAAATGTAAGTAAGCAGAGAGGAAGAAATCGCCATTTGACGAAGAACTGTTTGCTTATTCAAAATATGTCAATCACCTCTCTTCGCATTAGACCAGCTAGGATGGCCCTTCTATTATTTGAGCAACAGGGCAAGGTATAAACGCAACATGAAAGGGACTAAAAGTAGCAAGGGCCAAAGAGAAGAAGTGAAATCTCTACAGTCGTGAAAACATATGCTACTTATTAATATGATTACTATACCGCACTGGCATCACCACTTCTCTTCTGGGTTTGCCTTGAAGTCCTCGTAGGCCTTGTAATTGAATACACTAAGCTCGGTCTCATTCTCCACACCCAATTCCCACAAGCTTTGCTCCTTTGAAACGCTGTGCTCTTCGTCTTTGCATACCAAAATGTCTCTTTCATCATGGTCGAAATTGATCACTAAATTCATGGACTTGGTGCCATGTGCATGCGTGTAGACTTTCACAGTGTCATAGTCCACGTTTCTGTAGGGTCTTAGAGCGCCAGTGGTGTTGATGATAGTATGCACTTGCTCAAGAAGCTGAGATGGTGTTGTTTCCTTCAAGTTGATGGAGTGAATGATGTGATTTTTGACATTCCGGTAAGGGAAAGATTTGACAATCCGAATGGTGATGAGTGCATCAGTGGGTGGTCGCACGTTAGACGTCAAGGGCTCCTCAAGATCAAATTCAGACATGGAGTTACAATTTTTTTAACTGCGAGAGTGCGGACTGATCGGCTTGTACAGAAGTAGGAAATACTGATATCAGACCATACATCTACACCGGAAAACGAATCGGCAAGAAACCAGTATAGCGTTCGATAGTTTAGTTTTGCATCTACAATCCGATTTGAAACCCTCGAGTACCTTGAAAACTGGTTTGTTGCGTAAACTACTGACTGTACATCATTACTACGAGCCGTTGCAATGTACTTTGGCAGTCTTTACAGCTCTTGTACACGCAACCAACTTCACCTTCATCTTGCAATTGTTATTGATTTACTCTAATCGTAAAACTAACCTATAGTTTGCTTTTTTTCCTATAGTTTGCCTTTCACTCCACAAGGGCTTCGGACAATATTAAGTGAAGCAATTCCCTTTAAGCAGATTTAACTAGCCCACCAAAGACAATGCTAAAGCTTGAACCCGTTTTCCATCCGAGTCACAAATGCATCCAAGTCATAGAGTATGTTGTAGTTACCCAAGAGCTTGTGTTCTAGTTGTCTTTGTGCTTCTTCAAATACAGATCCCAGATCCTCACTATCATCAGACGCATAAGACATGAGATTATCGCTTTCGCTGCGCACTAAGAGCCTTCTCGTTGGAATGGCTTGAAGTAGGCTGGACACATCGAGACTGGAAAACTTTCCTACTGGTACGATTCGCTTGAGAAAATCACGAATATCAGAACCACTTAAATTCCGCTGGTTCTGTTCCGCCGCAACCAAAGCTTTAAACATCTCAAAGGCAGATTGTTCGGGGGTCACAGGAGTGTCAGGTACATCTAAATTTTCAGCTGACCCAATAATAGCACGTAATTCTGCAGTGGTGTGTTTTTGTCGAATCCTTTCGCCAAACACATCTAGTTCACATTTGAAAGACGATAACATATCTATGCTATCCACAAATGCTTTAAGAGGCTCAGATATGCTCTTTTGCTGATGTAGAGTGGAATGAAGCATACTCACTAAAGACCCAAGCTTTTGCAACTTCGTCCAGCGAAGTTCCTCGACATAGGCTTGTAGCTTTTCGCCCACTTGGCGATCCAACTGGTCTAAAAGAGCAAGTCGGTCGCATATAGAAAAGAGTGAGAGCTGCTTGTTCGGAAGATATCCAGAGGAAATGCCACACTTTTTTAGCTCCGCTTGCACCGACTTGAAAAGCGCTTTCAATTCGGGTAAATCCTGATGGAACAAAACAGGCTTCACTTGAAGTCGAAAATGCTCATATTGAGACATGATGTTTCTTATCAGAGAAATGGCATTCATTATGTGGACCAGATTGCCTCTCCCTGCAAGCTCATTCTCCCAGTCCAGGGTAGATAGTTCAGCACAGTATTGGTTCAACTCGCACAGCATATTATACAGAGCGATACACCGTTCTAGACTTGCTTCTGTCCGGGAAAGAGAAGACCTTGCGTTGTTGATGTGGTTGACTAGGCGCAAAGACATGGTCTCATACCTGTTTCTCAACTTCACTGCAGAGATTAGCAGACTCAAAAAAGAAAGGATAGAATCCTTTGGCGATGCTGGGACAGCATCGTTGTCCAGATCCTGAACAACGGTAGCATCATCAGCAGATTCAAAGAAAAGATACCACTGAAGCACGTAGAAAATGATGCATTTTTCATCGGGCACTAGCATATTGAAATCTTCGGGTACAGCTAACGGAGCGATTCCCAATTTCGTTTCTGCAACATTGCACAATAGCTCCATGTTGGCTAGCATTTTTCCATTAGGGAAGTCATTGTAGGTCACAAGCCCCGGAAGAAACGTGTCCAAGATGCATGCAAAGACAAGGTCAGGTCTGCGCATTCGCTGAAAAGACCAGTCTGAATTGAAATTGGACAAAACTGGCAAGGCCCGCCTGCGACACACATTGTTAAGCCACTTGAGAAGAATTGCCTTGATTTCAGCCACAGAAGAGGTTTCGTTCTTCATCAGCATCAGTTGCGATGTGGCAAAGACGAAAAGCGTCCATATCATGCCCAAAATCAACTTGACATCTCCATC
Source organism: Clavispora lusitaniae (assembly GCF_014636115.1). Classification (NCBI taxonomy): domain Eukaryota; kingdom Fungi; phylum Ascomycota; class Pichiomycetes; order Serinales; family Metschnikowiaceae; genus Clavispora; species Clavispora lusitaniae. The sequence continues at coordinate 1,868,897 of NW_027093975.1, read as the reverse complement.
GACGATGTTTTCGGCGCTAATATTGCAGGTGTTAATTTTCAATTCGAGCCGGCAGAACTGTAATACATCGGCAACATTTTCAAGCTTGTGGATCCGGAAGGTGGGACGCGGATGCACCGGAGATAGAATATATGAAGAAGCACCAGTTTCGGCGCTAATGCAGTTAATAAGTTGCACAAGAACAAGCCCGTCTCCCACGGCAGAGACAAGGTCGACAATAGGAGTATTTATCTTTGAGCTGAGCCATCGGGCCATAGTTCTTTCCTGAGCAGAGGCCCACAGAGACATTGGAAATTGGAGCGGGTAGAGGATGCACTGTAATGAGAGGATATAAAAGAATGGATAAGGGAAAGAACGAAAGTAAGGACTGAAGACAAACCCGGATTATCAAAGGAGAGACGATTCTTCAAAGAAGAGCAGGTTTTTTTTTGGTTGGAGAAAGTATCGGGCAGAGTAGCAGGGTTATTCTATTTTCCGAAACGAGACGCCGCGCAGCAGGCTTTCTGCATGCGCTATAAAAATAGCGCGTCTCTCCAGGATCTGGAGTAGGACACAGGAATAGACAATGGGACCACATGAGAAGAGAGCGAAAACACGCGAAAACCCACACAATGGGCAAAAAACACAATAGGAAAAACGCCCCACGATTAGCGCAACAATGGACTGTGTTTTTGTTCTTTTATTTTTTTTGACGGCAATCTCGAATAACCGTTTCCAACCCAAAAGAAGTTGGGCCCACATGTAGACAGCTACTGACGCATGCGCGCGTTTAACTCGCAGTGACATTTATTATGCACGCTAAAACGAAACCAACACCAGACACCGTAGCAAGAGTGGTACATCCATAGATAGATTACGCAGTCTCACTGGCGGAACAGATCAGATCACACCAGATCACACCATTCGTAGGCAACCGAAATGGTGCTAATAGACGGCACCACAGAAACAAACGCGGAAAGTGCAGTAAGATTAAAAACAGTTGGGAGCACAAACCGCCCTTTTAGACCAGGCACTAGCAGCATTATCAGACCAATCCAAACACATCCCATCTTTGTGCAAACCTCGAAAACTCTTCCATCCACAGGATTCCATCCCCCGTCCTCCATCCTATTGTCTACAAGGAAAAGAACGGATGCTCACGTGTTTCGTTGGCCGTAGGCCGCAATTGGTGGTCGTAGGTCAAAAGTTTGTCTATCAAGTCCACAACCTCGGGCAGAACCAAATGCTGGTTGTCTTTGTTGACGAATGCTGACCACGGCTTGCGTGGGTAGTTGCCCAAAATGGAGTTGTACTCGTCGCTCAATTTGATCCGGTACTTGTTCACATATGCCATCAAGTCTTTTGTGCCCAACACCTTGGCGATCTGTACAAGCTGATCATTGTTGGAGTCGCCGCGGAAAAACGGTTCCTTCTTGAAGATGATTGCCGCCAACATGCACCCAACAGACCATAAGTCAAGCGAGTAGTCATACTGTTGCAAGTTGATCAAAAGCTCGGGGCCCTTGTGGTACCGCGACGCCACACGCACGTTGTAGTCCATTCCAGCATGGTAAAACTCGGCCAAGCCCCAGTCAATTAAGCGCAACTTCTTGGCCTTTGGGTCGATCATAATGTTCTGCGGCTTGACATCCCGATGGATAATGCCCATCGAATGCGAGTAGTCCAACGCAATAAGAAGCTGTGTGAAGTAGTACTGGATGTCTGGGATGGTGAACTTACCGTACAAAATACGGAAATCCACATTATCAACCTGCTCAAACACTAAAGCTGGGATCTTGGACTGTTGATCGCGCACAATGTCCAAAAGACCCACAATGTTGGGCCCGCCCGTGAGATTCTTAAGAATCTTCACCTCACGGTAGATTTTCTTCATCTTCACCGGCTTAAGCACTTTGATTACACACGGCTGGTCATTAAGCACATTGACACCTTCAAACACCTCTGAGTACTTGCCGCGGCCAATTTTGCTAACGATTTCGTAATTGCGAATATCGCCCCACTCGATCACATGTGCCTCATAGTCCCAGTATTCTTGTGGCTTTTGTTTGTTAACGTCGGCGTAAACTCGTGCCACGGAATACACTTTCGAAGACATGGTTGGGTTTCCTGGTTTTGGTGGCAGAATTTTTGTGTGCATCGCAGTTTATGAAGGCCGCGCACGAAAAGCGGATCGAGCAGGAATGATAAGGGAGGGAAATCAACGGCTCCCAACTGCTCATACAATGGCAAATGTATGGACACCTGTAGTATTAGGATACTGGTTAGGACTCTTTATTTTCTTGATTCGCTTTAATTTTGCTATTTTCTTTTGTCTCTGATATTCTTAGTCCTTCCTTCTATCTGTCATGACCTTTGAACCACAACCACTGGCCTCAGTCTGACCAGTTGCAATCCTGTCCCTAGCCTACTTCTAATCTAGAACAAGTATCACGTCTTCCCCTGCTTGGGCAGAAATCCTCTCTCAACTATGAAGAGGAAATGTGATACCTGAATGACTCTTACGTATACATGGGACATGAGTAACCACTAGGAGATTGGAACATCTACGAAAGGAGCGATCTTAGAAAGTCTGCAAATTTATCCAATTATTGCTCTTTGATTTTAGGAGACAACCTTCCCGGTGTAGAAAATCAATAATAGTAGTAGCTCCGACAATTTAGGACACGCCGCAATTTTCTGGCATAGTTATGCTCCAATCATGTACTTCTACCTAAGGATCCACACCGCTTGTAGACCCAGATCCAGTATGAACAAGTGTAGTAAACTGAAGCATAATATAGGGATCGAATCGTCTTAAAAGTTTTCACAGTTATGGCACATAAACTTCCCAAAAGCCACACAAAGGTGACCTTAGTAGAAGTTATCTGGATAAAGACATATAATGTGTGGCATGTAAACGCTAACGCAAGGCAAAGTGCTACATTATTCTATCAAGCTTATATGCCTTGTACCGACTACGTAAACATACGAAAGTCACAATAGGACGGATTATTTTTGGTCGGGTTATATCCCCAGCGGAATAGCGATGTGCAATCCTGCACTACAGCAAGATATACAGACTCCAGACTTCTAACAGTAATAAAGTGCCCCGTTGAAAGAACGCTCTGGGCGATTTTTTGAATATAGAAATCCGAAAAGAACCAAATTTCAGGCTAAGATAACGTTAGGCCATGCTATGATTTCCTCTAGCGTTCTCTCTGTTGGAGAAACCTCATACCAGCTAGAAATATGGGGAGATTTGAAGCACAAACTTTCCCAGCTAGAGTATGTGGCGTCCGTACGTGTTCGAAGAATACCCCTCTTCCTTGTTTCCATAGGGCCGTTTGATGTCTACTCAGAGCATGCTGAGACGGAAGGCTACTTTCAAGAAAACTTGACCACTAGGACAGGAGTGATGGCTCGTTCAGATGCAGAAGTATACGTGGTTTTCTATCTAGCCGGCTCAGGAGTCAAGTGTTTCTGCATTGATTTTGGCATTATAAGAGAGGCTCAGAATTTGGGCCGGAATCAACATTCCAACATCTACTTTTCAGAAAACCCTCGGCATGCCGCCCGCTCGGACACTGCTGTCTTTGATCGTGTGCTTGAAGGCAGATTATCAGAAAAGCCCACGAGAACAGCACCACTTCCGCCGCCACTGCTGATTCTTTCTTCAGAGCCTCAAATTTCAGAAACGATAAACAAAACCATTCTTTCAGGTCTCCGGCTTCGCGGGCTTTCGAGAAGCTCAGCACAAAGCGCAAAACAGCGGGTTATCATCGGAGAAATCTACCAAATGACGAAGAAGGCGTCTCACTTTGCCCTACGAAAGTACAACTATGACTTTAACGATGCAAACACCAAGATCAAAACAAGCGATATTCAGGACGTTGTGGAACGGCTATTGGAGGTATTTGTTGACATAGAACCAGCAGAAAATTTCACCTGAAGCAAATGCTTCTAAGGGTGGATTAAAAGGCTGTATAGTCGGTAATTGCTGTGAGGCATATCTTGATTTTGTCTAAGTACCTGTCCACTACGACATCATTCATTCAGTTGCCTCACTAGCAGTGATTTCCTAACGGCCACATACAATAATTTTAATTTCAGCAAGTTTTACTTTTTGAACCATACTCCATAGATTAATGAGATACACGAGTAAATTCATTCTGTAGTTCTCGATCTGAAATCATTAATTTTTTGTTCTTTTATTAAGGAACCTCTTCTAGGCTTACCAAAACAGCACCAATTTGATATCACATACTAAAACTTCTGCTAAACTACAGTCAATTGTCGTAATCTACATCAAATAATCGAGCCATTTATCCAGCTATTTCAGTATATACAAGGGCCTAAAGACTGGCCAAATCCACCACTTTGTTTTCCGCAAAATCTCCATGTCTGCGGTCCGAAGCATTCTCCAACAGACGCTTCAACTCGCTCTTTCTCTCCTTCTTTTTCTGCATGTTACTGCCTCCAACATGGTCCAATAACAACGAGCGGTCCTTTAACAAGTAGCCGCCATGGGCAGGGTCAGAGTAATATGCAATGTCTCTCTTGTGCGTTGGACGCGCTTGCAAAGGGACATATCCCTTCTTCAAAAGGAAACGGTCTGGATCAACGTGAGCCTGTAAGCCCAACTTGGTGTGATACACACTGGTGTATGTGTAGCCCAACTTGGAAATGGCGTTAATGACACTGGAAGTGGCTCTTGAAGCCTCCACATTCAAAGGAACGTTATAAGTCTCGCTACCGTTACCCAACAACTTCACACCGTCTTTTAAAGTTCCTGTGAGCAAGCCACAGTCACGCATGGCTTTGATGGTCAAGGTTTCACCCGCATTCAATGGAATTCTACCGTGGTCCCAGAAATCCTGGATTCTGTCCAAGTTGACATCATGAAAGATTTTTCTGTGGGGTCTTTTGAATCCGATAATGGGGAAACGCTTGTAGTATGGTGTCTGACCACCTTCAAGCCAGTGGGGGACTTTTCCACGGGCTTTTTGACCCTTTTGGCCTCGGCCAGAAGTCTTACCCTTTCCGGAAGCTGGACCTCTACCAAGCCTCTTGTAGCCCTTGACTGCACCATCAAAAGCAGCCAAGTTTCCCAAATAGGAAACATTTCTGACGCAGCTAAGGAAGGGCTGGACAGGCGTCGCCACCCACGACTTTGCCACGTTGAATAATCCCAACATGCTTTACTGAAGTAAAAAGTGTTGGCTCTGAAAATTTGGCCGAGAAGTCGCGCGCGCACCAAGGTGCAGTTTTGGTCTGGAGCAGAGGAATAAATGGATCTAATTAAGAGGAGAAAAAGACATACATCCAGCGAAGAATACTATTCTTTTTTTTTTTTTTTCTTTTTGAAAATATCTCTCCAGCTGATCAAAAAGAAAATATTTTTGGTTGTTCTCTTATGTAGTGCTCCTGGTTCGCTACCTAAACTTAGTAGAGGAATGTTAGCGCAATTGAGATCCTTTGAAGCAAGGATGAATCCTCAAAGATGCTCTTTTGGAAGCTAGGTCTATTCACAATTGTGGAATCGCGTCGTGACCGTATCTTTTAGCATAAAGTCCGAGCGCTTTGATAGGAAACAAAAACTTATATGTTGGATATTCGATGGCACAACTGTGATTGAAGACACCTTCAACGTCCTCATACTTCCATTCTCCCGTTGCACCTTGTCTACTCATAAGAAGTCGGACAGCACGGTCGATAGGTGCACGATCAGGGTAATTACCCAACAACAACGCAATGGCCGCCCAAGATGTTTGAACAACTAGAGATTTCCCAGTAGGAACATACGTGTGAGTTTCACAAGCCTTCATAGATTCAGACCAGCCACCGTCGTCTTCCTGCTTGCTAACGAGGAAATGAAGTCCTCTACGAACAGTTTCGGAAGTTTCATATGTCTTTCCCACACTTTCCAACGCTTCGATAGCAAACATCGAAGCATACGTATAGCAGACTCCCCATGAACCATACCACAGACCGTCGTGCGGATCTTGAACCCTTTCAATATATTCAATGGCGTTATCGATAGCACTGGATATAGTTTCAGGTTTGTAATCTGGATAGTACTTGGAGAAGTAAATCAAACCCAAGACCGACGAATCTGTGCACTCAACATAAGGGTATTCGACCATGATATTGTTGAAAACTTCAGCAGGACTCAAGTTTTCCAAAAGCGGGTTGGCTCTGATCTTCTCATACGAAGAGAAGGAACCAAACTCAAATGAGTCTGTGTTTTGAATGAAGAGGATACGGTCCACAGCATCATGCAAGTCTTGCTCAGCAATTCTATCTTGAACAAAATGGCCCAAGTACTCGTCATTTTCGACCATGATGATTGCTTTCATAGCTTCGGCAGAGCAATCACAGACTGTGTAGCCTTGGGTTTTCGTACTGAAGGGCCATGCGCCTTTACGTTTATCTCTGAAAGAGCCATCAACACATTCCTCAGTGAACTGGGAGCGGCGTAAAAAATGATATCCTTTAAGAATTAAGTCTCGGAATTTCGGATCGCTAGACATTCCCGCAACAATGAGATATTGGCACATGAAAGAAACATCCCAGACTTGAACACCATTGGTTCCCATGACGGTCATTCCAAGAGAAGAATGGAAAACAACTTCATCCTTTCGCTCCAAAAACCGCTGAAAAGCATAAGAGTCACGGCCCTCCTCGATATAAGTAATGATCATGTTGAAGGCAAAACTCACAGGTGCAATACACAAGTAGTCTGTATTTTTGCATTCTTTAACAATGAGCTCGTAAACTCTTTTGGAACTGCGCCGGAGCAACCATTGTGGACGCACGTATTTTTCGTATTTCGTGATGAAAAAATTTAAGGTGTCCAACACTCTTGTATGTGGGTAATAGAGATCGACACCACAAACAGTATTCCTGTGCTTACTGAAATCAATCTGTTCATATGGCAACTGTTTAGGCAAGTAGATTTCTTCACGAATCTCCTTCAAAATCGGGGTGAGCTCACACGTATTACGGTTGGCCGTCAAATATGCCAATGGCAAGTAAATGGCTCTCGTATGGACCCACCATTTCGCAGGATGGATCGGTGTCCAGTAAGGAAGCATCCATAATTCTGGAGGAGCCGGATTCACGCCTTCCCATTCATAAAGGTTCAAGACAGACAACCATGCTTTCCCCCAATGAGGATTGCCGAGGGCCCCGCCTAATTTGTGTAGGGTTCTACGAGCTTTGACGCAAACAGGATGGTCGCTGGACAAGCCCAAAAGACGCAAACACACATAGTTGATAGTGGTACCAAAACAAGTTGATTTGTCATTTTCGTATAAGCCCCATCCACCGTCAACAGGATGGGACGTATTCACAAGATAGCGAATCATTTCCTGAGCATACGGTTCCGGGATTTCAGTTTTGGTGAAGTAGCTGGCAGCAACATAACCAATGGTCATGAACATAGGTCCTTTGTATTGGCAGGGGAAACATCCGCTATCGCTCTGGATGGCTGCGAGAAACTCTGAACCCTTTTCAGCGGCGGCAAGTGGTGTTTTAATATCAGGCTCTGGCTTTGGAGCCTCGAAATCCTGCGCCCCAATGAGGTAGCGCGTAGTGTTAGTTTGAGGAACACTGGAGGATTCTTGCTCATCCAAGTACCGCCATTTCGTAGCTCCCAATTCACTGCACTCAAGTCTCCAACGGGAAGGATCTGTACGAGGGAGCCCGAGTTTTTCTGAATAGTATTCCCGAGACATGGGAAGACAATGGTGTTTTGTGGAGAAGTAGTAAGTCTGGCGATAATGGGGTATGCAGGTTACATCACGACACGAAGAGGTTAGGAGAAAGGAGAATACACTTGGTAAGAGTACCGAGAAGTACAAAAAAATCGAATAGGAGTTGAAGACGTGTCAAAGGAAATGCAAGGAGACAATTACTCGGAGGGTTTCTCGTGAATGTAAAGACAGAAATATCCCTAGTGTAGAATGTTAGTCACTCGACTACTATGCGGGAGAAAGTCGCAGGTACTAATAGGCGACAAAAATCGGTGAATCACCGCAGAAAGAAAAATCCCCGGTGCTAGAAGCAAAAAAACTCTCCTGATGTTCATACAACAAAAGCCTTGAGCCCAAAACACTATATTCCACAGTACAAACTATAGCTTCATAGGGCATCTGGTCACATGACCACACCGCTTGTATCTGGCGCACGACCTCTCATCGTGGAAAAAAAGCCATTTCCGTACTAAGCTATCCCACAAACGCCATGGCTAAAAGAAAATTGGACGAGGTCCAGGCCAGCGCAGTTCCTAACGATGATGCTGGTATTGATGCCGTTCCAGAATCCATAAACGGAAACAACTCAAATGCCGGTTCCGATTCTGATGTTGAAGAAGAAGAGGAAGAAGATGAAGCCAAGACTGAAGAAGAAACCATTCGGCAACAGGGTCGTCCCACAAAGAAGCAAAGAAAGCAACTTTCTGCGCAAGAGATTCAGGTGGCCAGAGAAACAGCAGAGCTTTTCAAGTCGAATATCTTCAAAATGCAAATCGATGAGCTTGTGAGCGAAGTCAAGATTAAAGAGTCTAACGTATCTCGAATTGAAAAAGTGTTACATCGCCTTCATGGGTGTATTCTGCAGATCCCTGCGAGCGAAAGCTTAACGCTTGAAGAGGCTGAAAATCTTATCAATCCGAAAAAAGTTGTTATTCCTTTCCCAGACCCTAAGCCCACGAAGACAAATTACAAATTTGGTTATTTGCCTCCAGAGGACGTTTCCTTGGTCGGATCTTTTGGATTAAAAACTGGCATAGCTCAAAGAGAAGGGATGTCTATTGATATTTCGTTGACGATGCCCAAATCTTTGTTCCTGCCCAAAGATTATCTCAACTACCGTGCATTGTACAAGAGAGCCTTCTATCTTGCGTACATGGCAGAACACCTTATCCACTTGACCAAGAAAAACAATTTGCCAGTGAAAATCTCATATTGCTATTTGAACGACGATGTTCTCTGTCCCATGCTCAAACTTGAGAGTATCAAGACAGATAACAAGGACGACTTATGTTTCCATAAGACCAAGTTCTCCATTAATTTGATCGCTGCGTTTCCATTTGGTGTCTTCGAGCCAAAGAAGCTTTTGCCCGACCGCAATTGCATTAGGGTCCAGAGCGATTCAGAAGAACTCCCGCCTACACCATACTACAACTCGTCTATTCTTTCCCTGTCCACATATGATTACTACTTAAAGTTTTTGTACGCAAGCAAGAAGTCAGCAGATGCGTTCAAAGATGCTTGCACTTTGGGAAGATTGTGGTTGCAACAGAGGGGAATGGGCTCCTCTATTAATAAAGGTGGATTTGGCCACTTTGAATTTGCCATAACGATGGCTGCACTTTTAAACGGAGGTGGAGCCAATGGTAACAAGATTCTCTTGCACGGTTTCTCTTCATACCAACTTTTCAAAGGTACGATCAAGTATTTGGCCACTATGGACTTGACCTCAGGTTATCTCTCGTTTTCAGGTGAAATTGGCGATTCAATCAGCTGCAAGTACAATGCTGATGCCGGTTTCAACACGCCTACAATTTTCGACAAGAATGTCAAGTTGAACATTTTGTGGAAGATGTCCAACTCATCCTACCAAGCTTTGCGACTACAGGCAATTAGTACCTATTCTTTGCTTAATGATGTTGTTTACGATAGATTTGATCCAATCTTATTACGCAAAACTGGTCTTAACTGCATGAAGTACGATTTGGTGTATAATGTTGAGCTTCCTGAGGACCTCTACGAATCCTTTGGCGCCTTAGAGAAGATATCATTCATCACCTTTGACAACTACGTCAAACACAAATTGTACGTGATCTTGAAAACAGCATTGGGTGAACGAGTAACGAGCTTAGAAATCTTGAATGAGAAAGTTTCTAATGCTTTTCCTCTCACAAGGAGAAAGCCTGCCCAACCACATTGCACAAAATACACTATTGGTCTTGAGTTAAATGCAGATGAGTGCGATAAATTAGTTAGTAAGGGCCCTAATGATATAGATGAAGAGCAAGCGGCCAAATTTCGTGCTTTTTGGGGCTCCAAGTCTTCTTTGAGAAGATTCAAAGACGGAACAATCCAACACTGTGTTGTTTGGACAGTGGAAAAAAATGAACCGCTAGTTTTCCAAATCATGAACTACGCCCTCAATACCCATGTTCACCCCCTTATTTCTCAGCATGCAAGCTCAAATGCTTCCAAATTTAATGCAAGGTTACCAACACCGCTGAATGCTCTTGCTTCCAACCTGGGTGTAACATCCACTGCGAACTTCACTCTTTTAAAATCATCATTTGAAGATCTTTGCAAAATCATGTACAATTTGGAAATGCCTTTGGGAATTAAGTCGATTTTACCCGCTTCTCCTGCTTTGCGCAACACTTCCATCTTGCAACCTGTTCCATTCGCAGTTTCTGATCCTAATTTCTGGAATGAAGTTGTTTTGCAGTTTGAAACGTCTTCGAGATGGCCCGATGAGATTAAGGCTTTGGAAAAAACGAAGGCTGCGTTCTTATTGAAAATGAGTGATACTTTGAACAAAGAGACGACATACAAGACATTCCTTTCTCGTGACCATTCGATTCCATTCAATGAAGATGTTACCATCCTTAATGTGATGGCCCCATCTGGATTCGGTTTTAAAATCAGAGTTCTCACAGAAAGAGACGAAATCCTTTACTTGAGAGCAGTCGAAAATGCCGGTACGCAAAAAGCGATCGTTCAGAACATTTACTTGAAGTTCAACCAGAGATACATCGGATCCATCAAACACACCAGAACCATTAACATTCTCAACAGCAGTTTTCCATACTATTCGCCAACTGTCAGATTATTGAAACAATGGTTGGATGCCCATGTTCTTTTAGGACATTTTACAGATGAACTCGTGGAACTTATTGCTTTAAAACCATTTGTGGACCCTGCTCCATACACAGTGCCGAACTCTGTTGAGAAAGGTTTTCTTCAAGTTTTAGACTTCCTTGCTTCGTGGAACTGGAAAGACGATGCATTAATCTTGGACCTCGTGAAGCGCAGCGACGCTGTTGTGACTGACTTGGATAACAAGCTATCTGACAAATTATCAGTTCAAGCATACCAGTTAATACAGTCTAACTTCGAGAAAATCAGGAAGAGCGATCCTTCAGCTATGAAGACGCAATTCTTTGTTGGTTCCAAAGACGATGCATCAGGAATATTGTGGTCCGATGAAGTGACTCTTCCAATCGCAAGTAGATTGACTGCTTTGGCTCGTGCAGCCATTCTGTTAGTGAAAGACACGGCATTTGACCAAGCAACAATGGACTTATTCTTCACCCCAGCTTTGAACGATTTTGATTTCTTTATGAAGGTGAAAGGAAGCAACCTCAACAAACTGAGTGGTATCAAAAGAGAAGGCGAGTTCAAGAATTTGAACACCAATCTCACTTCTTATCCGACTGATATTACTTCTAGATACGACTTGAGCAGCGTTCTCGTTGATGAGCTCAAGAAAAAATTCGGAAATATAATCATTTTCTCATCCAGAAAATGCCCTGTTCTTTTTGGTGAAGGTGATAATGTGGTGTGTGGTGTTTTCGTTCCGACAGCAATGTCCAAAAAGAAATTCAGAGTTAGTTTGGGGATGGATGTGAAACCCACTGGTGATGGCGATGAGGTTGTGATCAACAAGCAGGAGATTTTTGACCAGATCAGCCTTTTGGGAGGTGATCTCATCAAAAGCATAAAATTTCGCAAATAGGTTAATGTATATAATGTACCATAATGAGCAATTGCACTCTCGCACATTAAATCCGTATAGTATCTTCGCGGTGATGATACTTGCCTACACATACGCAACGCTAAAAACCAGAGTATCATATTCCACCTGCTTGTTCGTGTTTCGAAAAACATACTGCGATAACACCGTATCCTCTCATTTTTCCGATGCTGGATCCGAGTAATTTCGAGACTCAGAGACATCCAACAGTGGAGGAAACTATAGTTAATAACGTTTCCACACTATATCGGCGCAAAAAGCATTTTTTGGGTGATTTACGCCGCCTCATGGGGACATTGGGATACGTTTTCATAGCCATGGCGTATCTACGAGATTTTTCTTTGGTCCTCTTCATTCTCAGGTGCACACTCCAATTCTTGCTCTCAGAGCCGTTTCCAAATGTTGGGCCAGAATTTGGGTCCACCTTCAACATCAAAGAAGGACAGGCGAGGTTCTTGATGCGCTCAGTTCTCATTTTCAACGGTATTTGTTTGTTCGTGCACCTTATTTTCCCGCTTCCTGTGAGCCCGCTTCCTTCCGGCCATTACTACTATGGATCTTCAAGTATGCAATTTATTGGGGAAAGCGCACCATGTACTTCTTGGGGAATACTTGCATATGATGTGGCTACCTTTTTCTTACAACTAGTTTACCATGCACTTATGTGCGGGACAGATGATCTGGAGGTTTTGTCGGTTTCCATCCCAGAGAATTCCTCAGATGAATTTGGCTCCGTCAGTCTGGAAGCGGTGTCTGATGGCTACAATGGGAATGTGACAGTAATCACCATTGACGTGTTGGCTAATGTAAAAAGCTGCTTCAAAGCCCCAACGCTTCCCGAAATAGCTGAGCCAGTGGCTTTACGTCTTGGAAACAGAGACACACTACCTCTGTTGTTAGTGTAATGCAACTGCATTGCTTGCTGTTCGAGATTTCCAATCTACGCTTAAATGCAAAGATCGTCGTTCGTGCAATTCTCCTTTTTTTTGTTTTTCAATCTTCATCTGCAGTGAAGTTGTTTCTGACGGCAGGACCTTCAGAAGACTTCGAGACGAATAGAGGTGAAAAGATGAGGAATTGAGGAGGACGAAAAAGAAGAGGAGTAAATGTACGAACAGGCAAGGAAAAGTAAGAGATAAAAGTATGAAGAGACGAGGGAAGAACGTATAAAAGTGATAACTTTCAATCACTGTGGTACTTCGCTGGATTGGTCATGTGCCTCGCCGCCAGAGTCTATGTTTATATCAGAATGGCTACTTCATTGAACAATTGCAGTACTTTCAGGTCAATATTTACTAAAATACCTGGAGAAATCCAAGTGTTACCGGAATCATGTATAGATCATTTTCTGAGCATATTCTCATATTCTCATCTTCTCGACTGGGTGCGAAAGTTGAAATTAATAGGACATAGTGAAGGAGAGCCCAGGTACATCACAATATATTCAGTTCTTAAGGGAAGAAGTGGATCTATATGAGTTCAGTTGGCAATTAAAAGTATACCTAAAAAAAAAAAGAAAAAAAAATAGAATAAAGTGTAGAGAATCTGAAATAGGAACATCAAATGTTCAAGTCTGAGGCCACACACCCGTGCACCATCCGATGAGGCTTACAAAAGCTAAAAAAAAAAAATTACTTTCTTCCCCAGTATGTCGAACATAGTTGGAATCGAGTACAATCGGGTCACAAATACGTCTCTGACGGATTTCCCTGGCCATTCTGCCGAAGACCATGCATGGGACATTGAGAAGTTCAAGCGGACCTTCGATATTGACATCAAGTACATTGCTGGAAGAAATGCAAACTTTGACTTGCGCCATATTGACACCTCGATCGCCAATGCATTTCGTCGTATTATGATTGCAGAGGTGCCTTCTGTTGCTGCAGAGACCGTTTATGTTTTCAACAACACTTCTGTCATTCAGGATGAGGTGTTGGCACACCGTATTGGACTTATTCCTTTGAATGTGGACCCCGATGCGTTGGTGTGGATTGATCCTGCTGCAGACGAGGCCGAGCGCTTCAATGACACAAACACCATAGTCATGTCGCTTGACGTCTCTTGTACCAGAAACCCTCATGCTCCAGCAGGTACCACAGACCCTAAGTTGCTTTACCGTAACTCCAGTGTCTATGCGAGAGACTTGAAGTTCGAGCCCCAGGGCCGCCAGGCCGAGCTTTTCAAGGACTCCCCAGTGGTTCCTTGTGACCCTGATATCTTGTTGGCCAAGTTGCGTCCGGGACAAGAGATCTCGTTGCGTGTGCACTGTGTTTTGGGAGTAGGTAGTGACCACGCCAAATTTTCCCCAGTTGCCACTGCGTCGTACCGTTTGATGCCTGTTATTGACATTTTGGAGCCCATCTCAGGCGAACAGGCGGTAAGATTCCAGAAGTGCTTCCCTTCGGGCGTGATTGGCATTGATGAAAAAGGAGAGGCATATGTGGCTGATGCCAGAAAAGACACCGTTTCGAGAGAAGTTTTGCGCCACGAAGAGTTTTCGGGCAAAGTCAAGTTGGGACGTGACAGAGAGCACTTTATCTTCAATGTGGAGTCGACTGGAGCGATGTCGCCTGCAGAGATTTTTCTCAAGTCCGTTCGTGTCTTGAAGAACAAGGTGGACTACTTACGTAACTGTCCTGTAGGACAGTAGAGAGAGGGACCAATAGAGGAGAAAGGAAGGAGAGAAAAGAAGGCCCTGCGCTGTACATTAGAAATTGCATACATGTCATAAGTTACTCTGTCTGTATTTTACACAAGCTGTTTCCGAGAGCCCTTGAAGAAAAATTGCACGATGGTGATCTGCAAAAATGCCATTCCGACCATCAACAAAACCTCCAAGATGGAAAAGTAGTAGATGCGCGATTCCGTCGATTGCACTGTGGCCTGGTTACGGTTGTTTCTCGTCTTGTAGTATTGCAAAGCGCGTTTGAGTTCGTCCAACTGGCCGTCGATGGTTTCGACTGTACGCTTCATGTTCTCAACGTGTGCAATCGGCTTTTGGTTGGGCTGCTCAGGCATGGATGCACGGAATGCTTTAGAGGCGTCGCCGTCGTACTTGATCTCGAAATCAATAACCTTCTCGGCAAAAGTCGACATTTCGTTGGAAAAGCAAAACTCGTACTCGCCAACACTGCGGGCCGTGAAAACCAAGTCACCTTGTCTTTGTTTGGTTTCGGAGGCGATGATGTTGCCCAGTGGGTTTTTGATGGTGTAATCCACGTCAAAAGAGCCACCTTGTTGCACAGCAAAGTAGTAGCTCACTTGGGTGTCTGGCTTTTCGGTGAAAATGTAAAAGCAAGCAGCCTCTTTGGCAGGCAAGTTGAAAGTCAACGCCGACGCAGCAATGAGCTGGAAAAGGGCAAAAAGCGCAATACTCCGGGCCAACATAAGTGAAGTAGAATATGTCTTTTTAGCTTCTGGACGTGTCCGAAAAAAAACACCAGAGGTGTGGGTCGTGCGTGGGCCAGTGTGATAGGCCGGAAAGATACTGGGGAAAAGTCTATGAACGTGACTTTGGTGTTGAATCTTTTCCTTTCTCGTATATTGCTTACTTAGTGTTTGACGGCTTTTTCAAACGGCTCGATGTTCCTTCTCGTTTGGATCGTGTAACGATGTGATTTAATGTCTGTTGTTCTAATTAGCCAGATCTTGGGCGCGCCTAAAGAAGAAGCGCGCAGCGAACAATAGAAGCAGCAGATGCGTCATGATCATATTGATCAGCATTGCGTATCGTCATATGTTCAGAAGATTTTTAGCAGTCTTTGAATTTCTTTACAGACGCTCCTAGTAGAGCAAAACTTTCGTCTAAGGCCATTGAAGCTTCCTCACTAGAAAAAGACGCGAACTATTTTTCCTCTGAGACTACCTAAATGGAGAGACTACGACGCATCTTACCAACTGGACTAGAAAGTCAAATTTTGCAAAGTATTTTCTAAATTTCGTGTATTTAATTCAAAGTTTATCATCATTGTGGTTCCCATAGTGTCGTCCAGCGACTTTATATTTATGGCAGGTTTAAAGATTCTCACACCAAGTTTAGCACTAAACCACACAACTACCGACATCCTGTTAAAATATCCATTGTTCTATGTACATGCGATTAGACAGTGTAAACCATACGACCAAGCTTGTCAAAACCGACTGCTCTGTCCTTCTTTCTGTCTCTCCTAGAAGCACCATAACGGTACCCCACCTTTCCAGAAGTGGCGTTAGTGAATCTAAATTGAACCTTATCCCCATCCTTCTGCGTTCCAACGGTAACCTTATTCAATTGGACGCGGTGGTTACTTTCTTCCTTGAACTCCGACAAGTTGTCCAAAGTCTGCTGAGCAGGCTCTAGACCGAAGATCTTTGCTGCATCAACCGGACCGAAAGGCTCTGACTCAGAAATGGTCAAAAACCGTTGGTTCAACGTCTTGTGTGGTGTAGGAATCTCGGTCAAATTGTCTGCCTCACGTGGAGGATCGTACAAAGGAAACATCTTCTTCATAATGGAGGAAAAACGCACAATTTCCTTATTCATAGTGCCCTGAATGTTAGTATAAAGTTTCAAAAATACTTTGGTGGCAGTGGAATCTTTCAGTAACAAGTGGTCTAACCATGTAGTTGTCTTAAAGACTAATCGAATTTTTTTGTAATCTCATCATTTCCACTGCACAAATTCAAAAATTTACATACCTCTTCTCTCCAGCTCTTCTCAATTTGCTGTAACTTGACAATGGCTTCCACACGAGCAATCTTGATACCATACTTGTGAGCGATTTCTTGTGTCAACGCTCCATCCTCAACCACTTCGCTGTAGATTTGCTGCTTCAAGTCATCTGAAATGATCGAAGCGGTTCTGCAGTGAAGATTCTGTGGGAAAGGATGTAACGCAGGGTTTCTTTTTGAGTCCATGCCGCTACGAGAAAAACTCTCTTTACCCGGAAGAACTAAAGTATCACCATTAGGAACGATGTAGTTGGGTGTGTTGTTTTGAGGCGGGTAGTAGTATTTGTTTCTGTAGTACTCGCCTCTGATGTTTTTGGGTCCCAACCATGCCTTCAAGTGTCTTTGGAAAAAACCAGCGTGGTCCTTTTTGGGATGGGACAAAGGAGCCAATTCGGCACGGTATCGAGGATAAGCCGGCTTCCTCTTTGCGCCTCGAACAATCTGAAGGGGCACAAACAGCTTGTTGCCGCTTGTGAACGCTTGTTTGCAAAACATGGCGCAAATGTGAAAAGTATTTAGACTAACGGTGAAGAAATTTTCTGTCCAAGGCCGGATGTCGCACGACTCGCTCAATGTCGCACTTCCCTCAGGGCTAGAGGGCCGGCCCACCTTAAATATAAATACATGTATGCTCCATCAAAAAGGCTTCAAGTAGCAATGGTGACGAACCACGTAAATGTACACTTGTTTGCACAAGCAGCGAGAAAGACAAATTGGTTATTCAGATCATTTGAAGCTGAGTTCGCAGCAAAACCGCATCAAATTCACCAGTCAGACTCGTCGTATCAGTCCCATCACCCATACTGTCCCGCTAACAGGGTCAGATCAATCTGAGAATGCCCGTAGTGTCTCATTGAACCAAGAAATCCGTCTACATGGTAAAAAATAGATCTTGGGTGAGACATTCTGCAATCACACCCGTACCCCTACGGCACGCGCTAAGCGTGTTGTTTAGCCTCTGCTAGCGTTTGCCTGTGTTAGAGAAAAAAGCCCAGAATCTCCTAATGGACGGCTTTGTCACGTCTTTTAAAAAGTTGCGGGAGCGGGTTTCACCGGCAAAATCAACCGACCCGGCCACACTGTACTCGGTTGCCGACGAAAAAGTGGTTTTGCGGGACGAAGACTTTTGTCGCAAACGCCCTAGCTCCACCGATGATCCCTTTACAGACAAGAGCCTGAAAGTATCGAAAACAAGCAAGGAAGACTCTTCTGCGTTTGTTTCAACCCTCAACCGAACAGAGTCGACTGGCGATTTTATCAAAGATCTGAACTTGCGGTCCGCCATTTTGAAGGAGAAACTGCCCGTTTCAGAACCTACTGACCAAGCGCTTGCGAGCGGTAAAGCAGAGTCAAAAGACGTGGTAGAGGCAGATCCTGAGGAGGACGAAGTTACACTAGAAGTCCTTGAAGAAATGCACAAACTTGAACTGTGCTTTCCTATATTAGCAGAAAGATATCGCCTATTAGATAAAATAGGCGAGGGAACCTTTTCCACCGTCTATAAAGCTGAAGCCATAAATGGAGCTGTGATGTTGGGCTCCCAAGTGTGGAAATCGCCCCCTTTGCAAAAAAGTGTTGCCAAAAAACAGAGGAAAACAAAGAAGAATCCCCTTGTGGCGTTGAAGCAGATCTACGTGACATCTTCACCCAATAGAATATACAATGAGCTAAATCTCCTCTACATGCTTAGTGGCAACTCTCATGTGGCACCTTTGCTTGACATTTTGAGGTATAATGATCAGGTACTTGCCATTTTACCTTACTACCAGCATGCGGATTTCCGTGACTTCTATCGTGATCTCCCCATTAAGGGAATGAAAAAATACTTATGGGAGCTCTTTCATGGTCTCGAATTCGTGCATAGTAAAGGTATCATTCACCGCGATTTGAAACCCACTAACTTCTTATACGACCCTTTTAAGGGGAAAGGTGTTTTGGTTGATTTTGGATTGGCAGAGAAGATGCCTCTGATGGTCTCCTATAGCAACAAGTCATCCAATGCTTGCCCTTGTTTATCAAAGGAAAAAAATACGGCCAACCGAGTACACTCTAAGCGCCTCAACATCAAAGCAGCATATCCCAAAGTAGACCAGAGGCCACCAAGACGTGCAAACAGAGCTGGTACGCGAGGATTCAGAGCACCCGAAGTATTATTCAAATGCACAAATCAATCAACTAAGATTGATATATGGTCGGCTGGTGTGATTGCATTATCACTCTTATCGCGGAAATTTCCATTGTTCAATTCACCCGATGATATCGATGCATTGATCGAGATTATTTTGATTTTCGGGGTAGAAAAGCTTCAGAAATGCGCAGAGTTACATGGGTGTGGGCTTGAGGTAACCATTCCGGCTGTTCAGGCGTCCAATTATAATGGGAATCTAATCAAGTTCATTACGGTGCTTTTGAGTTATGAGGAGGAGAATGAGTGCTTGCCACCAGATAGCGTTATTCATGATACCCTAAAATACCTCGACAAGAATAATTATTCTCTTTTGAAGCCAACATTCAACAGCAGTGAAGAAATGACAACAGCAGATTATAACAAGTTCAAGGAAGATTTGGAAGGGTACAACGACCTTAAGCATTTACTTCAACTCTTGTACGGGTGCTTTAGTATGGATCCATCCAAGCGACTTTCAGCGTCGCTGCTTTTAAAGTCTCCGTTTTTCAGCGAATTGGACACACACAAGGATGACGAAATATTACTATAGGGAAGCAGGTTACAAAAATCGGATATAGGTTACTGGTGCCGTGTTTTACACGCGGCGTGTGTGTCGAATTATAGTACAAATGCATAATGTTAGTTAATCGGTGCTTGATGTCAGCGCTGATCTGGATCTTTTTCGGGTCGAACCTGCTCCCAGTACGAGCGGATTCCGCCGTTCTGGCGAGCACGAATCAAAAACTGCTTTGTTCCACTTTCTGTTCAACTCATAAATAAGTTTATTCTGACTCCTGACCGAATGGTCGGAGACTGCGACGTGCGGAGGAGAAGAAACCAACTCTGGAGTTTCTTCAACGTTTGGAGAAGTAGACATAGATGCAACAGTAGACGAGGTTGTAGTATTACCATGAGCAGGATTGTGTAAATGAGCATTGGAGCCAGATCCTGTGGGGAAGCGAGTATCCGAATTTAAAGATGTTGGAGAGACCATTGGTGAGCCGTGATTTGCAATGAGCTCAAGTTGAATATCTTTCGAGAGTAAAAGCCGGCGTTTCAAGAAAATGGACTGGGAAATGGAAGATGTACGCACCTTCTTCCCTTGGGTGAGGGGAGGAATATCAGCCTCAATTTCTGTCAGAAGAGAGTGCGAGGCAGTCAAGGGAGATGATGAGGGCTGAGGGAAAGCAGTAGACGGAATATTCGGCGCTGACAGAGACACATGAAGAGTATGAGGTGATGAAGAAGAATTATGAATGTTTGTCGAAGGTAGATGCATTGAAAGTTGAGGCAGCGGGAGGTCTGAATTTAGTGATAACGGAGATGGAGCTGGGTCGTCCAAGAGCTTTGGAGAAGGTTTTGGGGGTTCTGATACTCTATCGTACTTGAACTTGAAGTCACGTTTGAGGTTGGAAAGGAAATTCGGAGGGTTCTTTTCGCTCGAGCGGCGGCGCCATCGAAAGCGGGAGATGAAGATTTCTGACTCCGAATCCTCATCAGAAAGTACAGCGCTGGAAGTTTTCGCCCGCGACTTGCCTACTCTGGTGGGAAGAGTGAAGTTATCCTTCACAGGGTCATTAGGCGATGTCACAGGGGCTAGTGAAGAAAGACTGGCTGTGCTATTGTTTCGCGTGGGCCGAAGCAGGCTATCATCGACAGATATGATGGAATTTCGTCTCAGCTCCAAGCTGATGATGGACATGCTTCGCTGGTTGGAAGAAAAATTGGACCCTACCGAGTTCATCGATGACGAACGTTGTCTGCGAGCAGCAAGCGCTTGCTTAGGGAGACACGGGCTTGTTGAGCCGCTTAAAACGTCGGAAGGGCTTGCTGGGTTGTTTCTGTTGGAAGATGCGCTCATGGCTCCAAAGAACGAGACACAGTCGAAACAAAACCTGGGGAGCACAAGAATACGCGGCACTGTGGTTGTCTGGATGATCAAAAGACAGGGATAAATTGGCGCAAGCTGGAGACGGAAAGGATATGTCCAAGGTAGTTGGCAGATGGGCAAAAACGATTGCGGAAAGTGAGACAACTAACAAAAAGGGAAACTACAGAGGACAAAAGAAGGCTTTTTCACGCGAGATAACTACGCAATCACCTGCATACGCCATGATGAGATGGGGAGGATGCAGAAGTTAGAGTTTGGACCCACTTGGCATTCAGCACACCTGGACAAATGAAAAAGGCCAAAAAGTGGAAGGCATATGTATGGGATAATGGGCTAGGATATCGGAGGGACAATGTTTTGGGGTGACCTCCAGAAACTGCCATACTGACAGCTTGTTCTAGATATGAGCATGTCCTGCAGGACTGACATTTTAAGATCGTATGTCCGATATTTGGTCCTGCGCTTAGTTCTCGACTAGAGATGCAGCGGGGCAAAAATTTGGGGCTAAAGTTGCATACTGAAGCCAATGATTATTCATACAGAGAATCTCAAGAGTCCCTCACATAACATGTCCAATAAGATTCTTGCAAACTTGGCCACCGTTCGAGGTGTTTGGCATGGCAAATTTACCTTTATCATCGGCTAAACAAGCGCGCCCATTTAGCCTCTCCTCTGGAGATGCAGTCTTGACAGGAAAGCTCAACGAGCGTTTATTATATAATAGTACAGGATTAGCCAAACCCGCGAGAGGTGGAACGCCGCGGGTTTTCGCCAGGTATCTAAAGTGGTCTAAAAGTCTAAATGAAGAAAAGAGCGGCAAGAGCTCCGGTAACCATGGACAAGGCACCTCTTCTCAAGGCACTGGCACCGGAGTCAATAGGAGAAATTGTAGAAGGAACGGCGCTTCCGGAGGAAGTGGAGGAAGAAACAAATCCCGACACTGGGATGGAGCTGGAAGGAGCGGGGGCGCTGGAAACAGCAGGGCCGACTGGAACGCCAGAAGAAACAACGTCAACCGGAACAGATGGAGTGCCGTACACCGAGGAAACGGTAGTGTAAGTGGAGATGTACTCAGAAACTTCGCTTGACGAGGCTCCGGAAGTGACACTGCCAGACTCGGTGGAGCATGGGACAGTCACCACAACCTCGGTGATCTCAGTAGTGGTGTACGTGCTTTCAGAACCTATGTCGGTGCAAGAAGTGGTGATGACAATCTCGGTGGTGTAGGTGGTGTAGCTAATAGATGGAGACTCCGAGGTGGTGGACTCTTCCTCACAAGAGCAGGTGGCGTAGTACGAAACCAAAGAGTCAGTCACAGTAATAACGTTACCAGATGCGTCAGTGGTAACAACAGCACTAGCAGAGGCACCAACAGCAGAAGAAGCACCAGAAGAAACACCTGCGGCAGAAGAAGCACCAGAAGAAACAGATGATGAAGAAGCAGACGATGCATAGCCAGAAGCAGAAGCACCAGATGGCTCTGCAGTCACAGTGGCAGCAACAGAGCCAGAAGATGGAGAAGCGGAAATGGCATCAGAAGGTCCATACGACAGAGGCTCAGCTGTGCCACTGACATCAACAGGTCCAGTAAGTGTGGCGTAAGCAGTGCCGCCCAAGTTAATCGATGGGCGAGGACCGGTGTTGAAAGAGAAGGTAGGTTCAGCAACATGACGAGTGGTGAGAGTGGCGTTTCCGTCAACACGAGTGTAGACAATTTCCAACGAGGTGTAGTCGTAGAATGGAGCTTTCACGGCCAGGGGAATAGCAGTGACAATGTCCTCGATGGTTTCAGCTCTAGGCTCCACTGCGGCCTGCGCAAGAGCGATTTCCAAGTTGTCAAAGTCGTAGACAACGTAAGCACTCTTCAAGAAAGTGTCACCCAAGATGGTGGTTCCATCGCCAGAGTCAATCATTCCCAAGTAACATTGGTCGTATTGGTAGAGCAAGTCTCTGATAGGAACGACAATCTCAACTCCGCTGAAGTAGTACGAGATCGAGTCTGTCAGTTGCAAGAGCAGACATGGAACCACGTACATACCTTGGTCATCATCAAAAGTGGTGGCTTCGAGATAGGATGCAACCGCATCAACGTACTTGCCAGGCAAGTACTGCAAACTGGTACCGGAATCAAGCAAAGCTGGAGTTTGTTGGACGGCTTCGAAACCGTAACCAGAAATTCCGTCCAAAATCACATTGGAGTAGATGGGACCATCGCCAAGAAGGGCAAATTCATTGGCAATGTGCATTCTGTAAAGTTTTCCGTCGTACTTACCGTGGTCAACACCACCGAAAAGGATCAGACCTTCAGAAACGTTGTTTGTTCCCAAGTATAACGAGTAAGAGTTACTCTTGATGAGACCCTCATCTTTCAAAGCCGCAGGGAAGTTCTTGTACTCAAACGAGTCGGCAAGAGAGCTGTTCGACGACTCAAGATCCATCATTCCGATACCCAAGACACCAATGTCAGAGGTTACATTGTCAGCCACACCGAAGGTCAAGCTCAGGAGAGCCAGGGGACCGAAAGACACCAGGTCTTGGGCCCAGTAGCCCAAAGCATAAGACTCATCAGCATACTGAATGCTGAAAGGCACATCATCGTACACACGCTTGAACGTGCTCAGAGAGGATGGACTGTAGGAGCCGTAACCTTCGCATTGTTGGGAGTTAGCTGCAGCCTCTGCTGGACTTGCATTCTGAACCCACTCAACACTTTCTCCGTAAACACATCCTGTTTGAGGAACCCACAAATCCGAAGAGCCTGTGTCCAAGAGAACGCCAACCTTCTGGTTGTCAGAACCCATTTCAATGTTGGCCAAGTAGAACAAAGCTTCGTTCTCAATAATGCTGTTAGTCAGCGCTCTCTTTTGGAAGTGTTTGAACTCATGGCCCTTCATGACCTTGAAGTCCAATTGCATGTAAGCAGATGCAGCAGCAACGAGAAAGAGAATTCCCGCACGCATGGTTTTTAGTCTTGATTAGCAGTAAACTGGGCTGAACATGCCCTTTTATGTGGTGTCTAATGTAAAGAGATTGGTCTATTGGGGCCGTATCAATTATGTGCGGCGGCTAAACACCACAGCTGTTGACGTGCTTCGTAAAAAAATGCATCGGCGCATATACACAATACCATTGTTCTCCCCGATAACGTAACACGCCGGATCATTGTGATTATGGAGGCGTTTATCTCGGCTCCATGTTACTGTAATTTCTTTCGCCTACCTCATGTTCACGTTTTCTTTTCTAAATCTTTGGTCCACAAGAAATGTCAAATGCGCGCAGACGCCAAAATGCGTCGTCGAAAAATTGACACTACGATAATGCGTATAAAAGGTACACAACAACACAAAAGTCCGCACACAGGTGCGGCTCCAATGCTTCAAACTTTACGTTTCCCGACATTATTATTCACTTGTCAATCACGTGGTGTTGAGTCACCGTGAATAAGTGTTTGGTTTTTTTTTATATCCCGTTTTGTTCTGTGTTCATCATCTATCTTCTTACAGATTCTTGAAAATCAATTGCATGCCATTGTGTAGCTAGCTATGTTGGACCCATTGTGGCGGCCCCAGTGTAATCGTTTTAATGTTTTGATTTTCCATGTGCACGCGACCATACATGTTGGTGCAGAATCCGTGTATCTCGATATGCGCTCGTCGCCAGATAAGGCAGTTCTCAGTGCCGTGCGCCTATCGGAATGTTTTTCTTTGGTCATAAACCTCCACTTTTCGGGATATAGGGGCCGTGCCGATTAGGCATCTGAGAGCCACTCCATAATGTCATCAATCTACAATCCACAGTTCTTGCATATGTCAAGTCCGATATCTAACTCACATAACCGTGGAAATGAAAAGCCGATGGCCAATAGATGACTGTATTATAATCAAAACGGAGAAGTAACGGTATGTTTAAATTCAACTACGCCATAATAGAAAAATTAGAATCCAAGGTTAGTTTTCAACTTACCAATTTCATTTTTCTATCCGTCACAACTTAGAGAATTATGGCCATATGAAAAGAGACTGAGAGCCATAAAAAGCAGTACCTCCACATCTGTTCCTCTCGTCATATTTACTCAGAAAATATAACGTTCGAAGATGGTTGTATAGTGTAGTGGTTATCACTTTCGGTTTTGATCCGAACAACCCCGGTTCGAATCCGGGTACGACCTCTTTTTTTCGTCTTTTTTTTTTGTTCGCGCACCAATCTCTTTTGCACACAGGCCGATGAGCATCTACTAAATCCTTCTTCAATCACTTTCTTCGCCATGATCAGAACAATGTATGTACTAGTTGTTTCATTTTTTAACATCAAAGTTTTAATGTACTAACTTTTGCTCAGCAAGCCAAAGAATGCCCGCTCCAAAAGAGCCTTGGCTAAAAAAGAGGCCAAGTTGGTTGAAAATACAAAGACTGCCTTATTCGTCCCAGGTGCGACAGGAAACAAGTTTTTGCATGATGCTATGGTCGACTTGATGGCTTTGAAAAAGCCAGACGCAAAAAAGTTTTCGAAAAAGAACGCTATCAGACCATTCGAAGATGCCAGCGGGTTGGAGTTCTTTTCTGAGAAAAACGATACATCGCTTATGGTGTTCTCGTCTCACAACAAGAAAAGACCTAATACCTTGACTTTTGCTCGTTTCTTCAACCACAAAGTTTACGACATGATCGAGTTGACCATCCAAGAGAACCCTAAGTTGTTTAGTGATTTTAAGAAGTTGACCTTTCCTGTGGGCTTGAAGCCTATGTTCACATTCAACGGCCCAGCGTTCGACAGTCATCCTGTTTTCCAGCAAATCAAGTCTTTATTCATGGATTTCTACCGTGGAGACGAGACAGACTTGCAAGATGTTGCAGGTTTGCAATACATCATTTCCTTATCTGTGGGCGAAATTGAGGACCCTAACTCCTCGGTATTGCCTCTTTTGCATTTTAGAGTGTACAAGTTAAAATCGTACAAGAGTGGCCAAAAGATCCCTAGAGTCGAAGTGGACGAGATCGGTCCACGTTTTGACTTCAAGATTGGCAGAAGAGTGACTCCTGCTCCAGAAGTGGAGAAGGATGCATTGTCTAAACCTAAGCAATTACAAGCTAAGGTCAAGAAGAATGTCACTACTGATTTCATGGGTGACAAGGTTGCTAAGATTCATATGGGCACCCAAGACTTGAGTAAGATGCAAACGAGGAAGATGAAGGGTTTGAAAGCAAAGTATGACCAAGTTGACGACGCAGAGTTTGATGAAGAAGACTATGTTGCTGATGATGAGCCAGCAGCCAAGAAGCAAAAAGTTTAGCACGAGACTACCCCTCTACATTAATGAACATATTGACTGATTTACGTAGGGACGTCATACGGTTGGCGTTACTTCACGTACTATCTCCAACTGGCCGTGAGGTGATTAAAGTTTTGATAGTGGTATCGTTCGGACACTGTTTTTTCAGGCTCCCAACTCACGTCTGGTCTTCGTAATATAGCGTAACTGTCAGTACATACATATTTTCGTCTTACCACTTGGAACTCTGTACACCTCAATCTCGTAGTTTGTTTTTCTTAATACTTTCTCTAATTTATTGTATTGTTTGCTCTTCTATTCAAGTGTATCGGAATTCTTCAAAGTTGTGTGGGATGTGCGCACGACTTTCGATATTGTCTTTTTCGTACCAGACAAAACATTAGACATCATCGCCATGTCGGATCAAAAGATGCTCTTCAAACCCCGCAAGTTCGGCAATGCCGACTCGGCGGTTTTTACTAGAAAATCTTTCTTGGCCGACTCGACCACTGAAGCTCCATCCTTTTCTGGTCTCACAAACATTGGTGTTTATTCTGGAGTTGAACTAACAAAGAATGACAAGTATTGTGTCTCTAAACTTCCCGCATGCCCCCCAATATTGAGCAGCAACAACATGGATGAGTCCAACGAGCTCTTGAATGGCTACGCGGATAATACCTCCAAGTGTGCTTTGGTTATTGGCGATAGAGCCATCAATGTTTGGCCCTACAAATCCACAGATAATGTTCCCCTTACCTTTGAATTCCCGTTGCAGGACGAAAACCAGGGCTTACAGTTGGCGATTTTGACTCTGCCGACACCTGGATCTACCATAGACCCAGGTTTAGTTATTATCAATTCCATCTCAGGTTATGTTCGTTTTTACGAAAGTCTTCAACATGCACCAGCTTTGGGACTCATAAACAGCAAGCTAATAGAGACGACAGTACCTATTCTGCTGGCTCAAGGTGAATGTATCACTGTGGCTGAAAATGTCGAACCTGCTGGAGTGGTGGTTGCTACATCTTGGAAACGGGTGGTTCTCATTTTGTTGCGGGACTTCAAAGGCGCTCCAAAGTTGTCTTTGGTGGAACTCTCGGCGCCATCAAAGTCATTCAGGTTACTTTCTGGCTGGTTCAAACGTGGTGATGGCGACCACCTTTCAGACGAGATCGTGTCAATCAAAACAGGAAGAATCACAGGCAATGGACTGGCTCAGGAGATTATCATCCAAGATGCTGCAGGTGCCTTCAAAAAGGTTTTCTTCCAATTCTCAGCTACTGGCTCTCCTCACATTAACCATAGAAGAACCTTGAACTTTAACTTACCTTCATACTTGGAGAATAACATCGATGGTTTCATTCCCGGTGCAGTTATCGATGTGAAATATCTTGACCTATGGCCGTTGCGCCCACAAGTCGATCTGGATTCGGACTCACAGCTCTTTGATGACTTGTATACTGCATTGATTTGCGTACAGAGCTCCATACATGGTACAGACGAAAAACGGCTTTTGTTGGTCACCATGAAAATTAATGATAGTGGCGTTTTAGTGTATGGCTCTCACCAACTTCCTCAAGTCGACACAAGCTTGTCAGATTCTCTGGTTGTTAAACCACGTCTTTTCATTCCAAGCCCCGGTGCGACTGCTTTTGTTGTCGTTGGGAATTCCATTATCTTGACCGACATGAACACCAAGTTCTTGACTAAAGCATCCACTGCTACATTCCTGTACTTCAAACCAAAATGGGAAGACACAGTTAATCTTAAATCTTCGGTCGAAGTCATTGGGTTAGGTTACGAGGATAAAGCAACAGAGTCCAATCCGTCCTTAGTTTTAATTACTCGAGATTATGGTGTTTTGCGGGTTGAGCGCTTTACTGATAGTACTGATGATGTCAAAGAGAACATTGAAGATACATCTATTGATCCAACAGATCCTGTCTACTTACTCAAATCTCGCATACAACAAGCTATTTACTATCATGACTCTTCTGTCGTTGACTTCAATGTTTCTGAAGGTTACGCAGATGAAGTTATCAGCACTGCAACCAAGTTCGTTATCTCTGAGATTCTAGACAGTTCTTCGCCTTATCTTCCATCTATATTCGCAAGCACAAGAGAATCTTTCATTGTGCGCATTAATCTCATGCATCAGCTCATTGCATTTGCTCAGGAGAATTTTGACAATGCATGGTTTATTGTACCAGAGATTGTCTACGCGTTGGAAAAATTGGCAGTTTCTGAAGGTCTTTGGAATTTGGTGGATGTGGAAACCCCTGAAGCATCGCTTTTAAAAGAGAAATTAGTTTATTTCATGCAAAGCAAGAGCTTTGTTAACACATCAAATAATCAAGACACTCTCAGAACATTTTTCGCGAAAAATGTCGATAACATTCTTGACGTTTTGACTGGTTTCATTGAGTTTTTGCATCAGAATGACTTTTCAACAGCAGCGATACTCAAGATCTTGGAGACAACTTTATATGAAGCTGTTTTTGTTAACGAGGAACGGTATGTTTCTCAAACTACACAAAAAACGGCCGTCAAGAACTGGATTTTTGATTCCAAGTTGTTAATTGTTGCCGAAGATATCTACAGCATTGCTTATTGCTCCTCAAATAAGGAGTTTGAGTATCTTTCTTCGACACCAAGCCGTATGCAATTAGTACACCTAACTGAAGCTTTATACTATTTGGTCAATTCTGCGGTGAAATACATGAAAGAATCAAACGATGATCAACTTACTGAATACCAAAAATGGTATACAAACAGGAAAAGCCAGTGGGTGAATGCAATGCTCAAACATGGATTGGTTAATGATGCTTTGCGTATCACTGAAAAATACCACGATTTTTTGTCGGTTGCTGCAGTTTTAGAAAAAGAAAGAGACCAAACATCTCCAGAGTATATTGAGGAACACATTCGTCACTTCATGGAAAAATATGGATACGAATTTGCAGCAGAGTTATTTTCCTACTATTTGGAAGCTGATAAGATTCACCGTTTAATCCTCGACTGTGGTTCATTTCAAGAATATCTTGAAATGTTCTTCAA
Source organism: Clavispora lusitaniae (assembly GCF_014636115.1). Lineage (NCBI taxonomy): Eukaryota > Fungi > Ascomycota > Pichiomycetes > Serinales > Metschnikowiaceae > Clavispora > Clavispora lusitaniae. The sequence continues at coordinate 1,840,043 of NW_027093975.1, read as the reverse complement.
GAAAAACCACACCAAATCTGCGAAAGTTGCATGGATCCATTACTTATTGGTGAGTAAGTTTGAGGAGGCAGCTAAGGGGTTGATGACTCTCTCCAACAGCAAAGAGATGGATAACCAAGAAAACAGAGAGCTTAATCTTTCGTTGGCTAAGTTGACGGCCATTGCTGCTAAATTCAAGGATCCCGTCTCTCCAAATATCATGGCTCTCGAAGAGATTGCAATCGAATCGGAAAACAATCTTGTTGTAACCAGAATCCAAAACAATCTTTTCCACCTGGTTTCCCTGTTTCTTCAAGGACAAAAATCTCTCATTACTTTAGATTGGTTTATGAAAAATTTCGTGAATCCTGCCATCCCACTGGACGCTGTTAAGCAAGAAATACTGAGCTATTTCGAAAGATTTGTTAACGAGCATCCTTTGGAAAAAGAACAATTAGTTACCCTCCTAACAATTATCAAGCCCGTGAATCAATTCAAGCAAGTATTTGCAGATGCTTTGATGGTTGCCGCTCTGATTGGGAACGACTCAACATTTCAGCAACAAGCCAGCGAAGTGTGGCTCAAACTATTGACCACCACGGATGACTGGAAGTCTATTTGTGTTACAAGTGAGACAACAGACATGGTTAACAAGACTAGAATCCGGGACACTACGTTGTTTCACACAATCAGTCTTGTTTCGTTCAACAAAGATATCATGCAAATGTTGGACAGAGTCCTCCAATCTGTTGAAGAAGGCAATGATATTGAACGCTCGCCTTTACTACAAACACTCTACGATTTGGTCCACAACAACAATCTTGCATCCTGGGTGGATAGTATCAAAGCTGAAGTTCGCCAAAACTAGCCTATAACATCTATGATTCCCAATATTAATAACCACTTAATATACACTATAGTACAAATATGGAGCCTTATGATTCGAGCCAAGTAATTGTAGCGCTTGACTTTGTTCGTATCGATTCACCATCATCACTTATCACCTTGGGGGGACTTCGCAACTCCCAGTTCCTCTTTATCACCTTCAATATCAGGCTCGTCGTCTTTGTCAAGCTTTATCCGCACTAGACACTCTGGAAGCGGAACATTCTCTTTGAAGTCTTTTGAAGAATACTTTAGAAGCCCGAGGGACGCCAAAGATACGGAATTCATGACATTCTTCCAGTTGGAAAGAACAAGAGACACGCTTTCGGCGCCGTCTGCCATCGTAGCGAACTTCTCTTCTATTTGCTCGAGTTGTTTCACTAGTATCTCTGTAAATTTCTTCAACTCCTGGAGATTTTCAAGCTCTTCCCTTTTCTGCTCTATTTTGCTCTGTAGCGAACTCATTGAAGATAAACGTGGAGTTGTACAACGCGATTGTTGATGCAGTTTGATCATATGCTGTATGTAGGTCATATGTTTCGTGGACCCTTGATTGAAGTCAAAGATATCACTTATCTAGTGAGTTGAATATAAAATAGAATTATTGATATACCTGTGTTTTTTTGTTTATATTTTTTTTTTAGCTCTTGTATGTTGTCTGCAAAAATGAAATGCACCTGAATCAGTGTATTCGCACTGTGTATCTTTTGTTTACTAAAGATAAATTTTGATCCTTCTTTATTCAGTAATGGCTCGTCTCTCCATTGGGTCACAATATTTCCAGGCGAAAGAGCGCCGGGAAAGCATGGTATACGGACAAAATGCTTCTAAACCAGAGACTGATAAAGGAGATCCCGACTTTCCAAATCCTAGTTCCAACACCAATTCTGGTGATTTACCTTCTACTGTTGATAATTACATTGCACAAAACAAACTGCTTGCAATGAAAAATTCAGAGATGGCCCTGCGGATGTCAGAAATGGAAGCTAAGATGAACGAATTAATAAGACAAAATGCCTTACTCAAAAATGGGGCAAACGGACACAGAAACTCGGAAAAATTGGAACAGAGACTTCGCCAGATTGAAACAAGCATTTTAGAAAGACTAGGGCATGTTTTGGCAACGTTGCTGGAAATCCGTGCTGAGGAAAGCTTGCCGGAAAATCCCATGGTTTCTGTGGTCGAGGCGGCTTTGCCTGGGAGAAGTAAGCCAGTGACATCAACGCCCACCACCGACAATCTAGCGTCTTTTCTTGGTGAAAAGGCGGAGTACTGGGGCGACAATGAAGGCGAAACTACTGAGAGATCCAGAGCAAATTCTGTCCTGCCAGATGTAGATATGGCGATGATCGAGGGCCAAAGCAGAGAAGAAGCAACTGAATTGCAAAACGAAAGAAACATCTTGCCTGAGTCGTCCCAAGGATTTTCAGTTCACATGGACACTCTGGAGCACAATAACCTCCCAAATGTGGAAGAGCTTGTGCTGAGTCCGGAAAAAGGCCAGACTAAGAGGATCAAGTTGCAGCCCGAAACTGAGAAACAACTGCTAGATCGCTCCAGTCGCCGAAAACCTGTAAACTACAGGTTTTCTCAAACCAAAAATGACGATTTCAAGGACGACACTGAATCTGAGAATAATAAGACCTCAAGACACACTATAAACAAATCCAAGGCAACAAGAAAACCTTTATCCAACGTTACGAATAGGCGGCGAGCAGCGCTTCGGAGAAAAGCGAAAGATATTGTAACGAGGGAGGAAGAGGTGCCAGATAAGGAGATTTTCGAGTTTGTTGAACCCGAAGAGTTGGAAACTCAGACAAGACTGGCCTTACTGAGAACAAAACACCGGGGAGTAATTTAAAAACAAGAGGAATAAGAAAGATACTGAATTCAAATAGGCGAATGATGCTTATTTGGTTCTTTTTTTTTTTTTTTTTACGTGGCAACAGGGAATTATATTGGCAGTGAATAAACGGTACTCAAACGCTCATGTTCATTTTGATAGCTGGGAGAGGTTCGTAACCAACAATCTCAAAATCATCAAACGTAAAATCGTCTATAGAGCGTATCTCATCTTTTCTGGACTCTTTGATGAACAATTTAGGAAACTGTTTAGGGGTGCGCTCCAATTGAGTCTTTAAGGCATCAATGTGATCTAGGTAAACATGGGCATCGCCCAATGTGTGGATGAATTCGCCACAGTCCATATCAACAACATGAGCAATCATTTTGGTCAATAATGCATAAGACGCAATGTTAAAGGGAACTCCGAGGCCCATGTCGCAAGATCTCTGATATAAGAGACATGATAACTTAGGTCTCGCCTGGGACTTGGTCAGTTTGGGAGCATAAGGTTCGGGAGAAGATGGTTGAGGGAAACTCACATAGAACTGACAAAAGACATGGCATGGAGGTAAAGCCATTTTGGGGAAGTCTGGGGGATTCCAAGCAGACATAATAATTCTTCTATCGTATGGATTAGTCTTGAGTTTTTTAATCACGTCCTGGAGCTGGTCGAAGCCCTGACCAGAGTAGTCATCGTCACAAGTCTTGTATTCAGCACCAAAGTGACGCCATTGGAAGCCGTAAACAGGACCCAAGTCGCCTTCTCTGCGATCGGTTAAACCCATTTTATCCAAATATTCTCTCGAACCATTTCCCTCCCAAATCCGAACGCCTTTTGCAGACAACTTTTTAGCATCAGTACAACCTTCCACAAACCAGAGAAGCTCGTGGATTATGCCCTTTGAAAACACTCTCTTTGTGGTTAAGAGAGGAAAAGTGTCATTTGAGAGATCGAACCTTAGTTGAGGAGGAGCAAAGAGAGATCTTGTGCCTGTGCCAGTTCTATCCGGTCTGAACTCTCCTTCTTCTATAATCTTTTGGCATAAATCAAGGTATGCTTGTTCTGCTGGATTCGTGCTAGCAGTCATAGTGATTGATAACCTGAAATGATTACGCGTCGCGTTACTTATAGTGAAGACAAAGTACAGGACAAGAGGCTAATGGGCAAAGTCAAGGTTTCTTTTTGGAATTCACTAGTGAAATTGATAGTAATTCATAGGGAAAAGGTTTCAAGTTTTGTTGTTGGAGAATGGAAAGAGATTCTTAAAAATCAATTGTCTATCTGATTAATAATTTCCGGTGACGTTTCGCGTTACTGTGGAATGTGTCGCATTCACAAAAAAATACAGAAATGCATGCTCCAAGAGAAAAGACACTACTACGTAAAAGGTAAAAGTTATTGTTTGTTTGAATGTTACCTATAGTCATAAAACTTTAGGAATGCAGCGGTTCCAACATACATCTTTGTTCACGGTGCCTTCTTAACGCACCTATTTAACCGAATCTACAATGCGAGTATGAATAGTAAGAATAATATATTTTAGCTATAAACTGACATCAATTCAGCGGCTAACTTACTTCTTTTCACCAAAGACAGCGTCAGAAGCTTGTTGGAGGAAAGACTTGTCACCAGATCTGGTGTTGTCGCCAACAGCATTGTCAACAGTGTCAGTCACCTTGTCCTTGACAAGCTCTGGGGTAGTTTTTTGGCTGTCTGGCTTGACAGAGGAGGAGATTTTGTCAGAAATGTCTTTGCGGCCGAGATCACTCATTGTTAATTGTAGTCTTGTTGATTAGAATGAGAAATTAAATTGTAGACGCCATCCGAGCCTCTATTTATACTTGTTCTTGCCAGCAATTAAGCAACCCCATATTCAAGCAGAGTGATGCTAACTTGCCCCATGCAGGCCCATGATGATTGCTGTGGCGAGTAGCAATATTCTTTTTTAGGCAAAAAGCATACGCGACCAGTTGCTTGCAGGACAAGGCGCTGCTAAGCGAGCGTAAAAGAAGCACCTAACGGAATTCCAATGCTTCTTCACATGCATTTCGGAATGTCTATACCACCATAACCATTACTAGACCGGGCCATATCAAAGTAGTCATTGCACATCTCTTGCCACCACAGTTGGAAAGCAGCCATTGCAGCAACCAGCCTGGTGGCGCATTGTCATTTCAACCTATTCTGCATTCTCGCGATTTTCACATCCAGAACCATACAAGCGCCATCATTGGCATTCACGCTTTGCGTTGTGTATGGGCGCTAATTGCGTCAGACTAAGATTGTGGTAAGTTTACCCCCACCCACAGTAATGGGCGCCACCTCGTCATTACATCATTCTAGATGGCATTTTCACATCGAAAGTCACAATTAGAACCGCTATAATCCAATTTGAAACCACCGGAAGTACTTGAACCATTTCGGTTCCACCAAAACGCACCGAGCCGAAGCAATTTCAAATGGCGTACTTCCGTCAAGTGGGAACGTCGATAGAGTTCCTTCGATCACGACTTTGCGACCCTTGGCTTCGACAACATGCGCCTTTAGCACTACAGTGGAATTTGGCGGGGCTTGGTTTTTGAAATCAATGCTGAGGTTCGCAGTCACACCTTTCTTCGAAGGGAGCTTGGCGAACCCGCAGGTGCACAACCCTTCGTCCAAAATAGTGGCCGAAACACCATTGTGGATCTGTCCATCTTGGCTGATCAACCTTCCACCCAAATGATAGAAGGCGGTTAGTTCACCTTTTCCTTGGTTAAGGAACAAGACTGGGTCCACCTCAAACAAGTCGGGGCCAAACAAAAGTCCCGACCCCACATGGTTTTTACGGTGCTGTGAAGGGAACGCTTCGCTTGAGTAGTACTTTTCAATGTCGGGATCGTTGTTTAATTGCTTGAATAACTCTTTCTTCTCTAATTCATGCATTACATCCGTGTTGAAGTGGGTCAACTTTTCGGGCGCCCAGCGTCCTCTTCGCCAATCAGCAGGAAACAAAGCGAAACCCAATCCAAAGGCCAAGATTGGCGAAGTGACTCTGGTGAAGGTTCTTAGAATAGACATGATAGGTTATTGGGGCATTGAAATGCTTAAGGACTTCCGCACTCTTGTAAAACGGTGCACGTGACTTCAGTTCCGAGGTCACTTGAAATCAAGCTGAAGACAAACTCTGCAATCTATTTCATCAAGGATTTGGCTTAGACCACCCTCACCAACATAGTCACCTCTTGTAAGAACAGTCTCTCTAGTTTTTGTTCCTTTGCTTGAAAATTTTATTCATCTGATATTGATCTTCGCTAACTAGATGGACAAACTAGCAAAAGTAATGAGGAACAAAAACAGAAAGGCATCCCTTTCTCTAGCCACTATATATTTTAAACAACAATCTCTTCATTAACTTGATAGACTTTTACACAGCATCTTAAGTCACCTTCAGATCAACTGTGACGAAGTATGCAGTACAACATCGTTAGCATTTGTAGGAACATAGGTTGAGAAGCTGGCTTCTTGTGGACATAGAAAGCGGCCGAGCTAATTGGCCAAACATTACGCTTGCTATATTTTGCAGCGTTTGAAGATCATACACATACCATAAGAACAAAGATTTTCGCCCAAGATTTCCCTTAATTTGTCATCTTCGCAATGTCCTTACGGAAAGACTTCTCCTCTCTCCGGAAGCAGCGATATAGTGGGACCCTGCCCAGAAACCTGTTGATTGGGCCCGTGCATAAGATTGTCATACCTACAGACGATGTAAACGCTGGGGCGCTTTATGTCATGAACCCTTCTAATCCGTCAGAGATGGTGCGGTCTCAGGATGTTAGAACATGCTTTTTCCTTCCCATAGCCATTCTAGATAGCGGGCTAGGCGAAGTTTCGAAAATATCCTTGGGTGTTTCCAAAGTCGACTACAACCTCAACCTCATCGAGGCCTCGACTGAGGGGAAAATTCGTCTACGAGTCTCTACTACTGAAGAATACATCTATTTTGTCAAGGGGAAAGCATTCTTAGACAAGATGGCCATTCCTAAAGATGCGATTCGAAAAATTGCATGCAACGAAGACTGCCTGAAGCTTTTGATCGTGCTTGAAAAACGATTCGGGTTTTTCTTTGTGGAATTCACCAAGCCTTATGCGAAATTCATTGAGTTTTTGGCTTCATGGCTCGATAATAAGCTTAAAGTTCTTCCAGAAGAAGACGTAATGAGCCTTCATGATTTGTGCATCAAGCGACGCCAAGATCTTCAGAAGGATCCACAACTATATGAGGTTGTAACAAGTGACCCTACTAGCGAAAACCTTAAGGACGATTCAGACAATATCCTCCGAAACGGGCTACCAACAGAGCTAAGTGACCCTAATATTGCTACGCAGAAGGTCTATATGGGACGAAAGACGAGGGCAGTGACAAAATTGCTCCAAGAGGACCCCGAGATGCTGTTTCAAGCAGATAATACTGGTGAATTCGATGAAGATGACAATCTGGCAGACGAGGATGAGCCAGTAATTCAAGAAACTCCAGCCCCTTTTGACCCCCCGTTAAAGCATACATTGACCAATGGCAAAAAATTTATAGTTGCATTTAATGACTTCAAAACGTTATATAATAACGATTGGATCAATGACACACTCATCGATTTCTTTATTGCATATGAGATCGACAAAGCGGTTAATGAGTTCAAACTGGTTGATGAATCTAATGTCTATGCATTCAATTCCTTTTTCTTCACCAAACTAATGTCGAAAGCGGAAGACCAAGAGGTACCTGACTATTACGAGAACATAAAAAGATGGCTCAGTAAGGTTGATCTTATGAGCTATGAAGCGATAATCATGCCTATTAACGAGCATTTGCATTGGTATTGTTGTATCATAAAAAATCTACCGAAGTTACTACGTTATGCAAAACGGGCACAGAAACGGAAAGCAAGAGGCTTGGAAAATGAGAAGGACTCACCTCATAACCTGGAAATTGTGGCAGAAATATTTGTGTTTGATTCTTTGCGCCAAACTCACCCGAATATTGTCTCACCCTTGAAGACGCTAATTGCTGAGTATTGCAGGGATAAACACGGTGTGGAGATTGATACTGACTCCATTCGCATGGTTACTGCGAGAGTGCCAAGACAGAGGAATTTCAATGACTGTGGTATTCATGTGATCTATAATGTCAGGAAGTGGTTGAGGGAACCATCTGTATGTGAAAGGATGTGGAAGAAGTTTGCAAAGAACCAGAAGAACTACTTCAGTGGATCGGAGAGGAGTGGATTACGCAAGACATTCATTGATATACTTCTTGATCTCCACCTGAAACAACCATCTCTGAGTGAAGATGCTTCTGCCGCTCTGCCAGATGAACACGAATCGGACGATGAAATTGAATTGATATCGTATCATTCATCGAAACCGGAAGAAGCACCACCTAAAGATGCCAATGAAACCATATCTCAGGAGGCAGAAAGTAACGACAAACCCCAAGACTCTTCTACCCCAAATGGAGCTAATAAAGAAACCTTAATGAGGAAGTCAAGTTCCGAACAACTTGGCATAGAGTCGTCGGCGAAGAAAAAAGTTAAATGTATAGAGGCGGTGGAGAAATCACCAGTGGCTAACACCATTCGAACTTTAGATCCTCGAGTGGTTGGTACTGAGATTCCACAAACTGATTCGTTCGAAAGTAATGAAGGTGGAATAGTTTATCAAATTGAACATCCTCAAATCCGCAGGCTTTGCATGAAAATGCGTCTCAAGCCACACACAATCAAGTTTCTCAATGAGTTCTTTGAAGATCATTCTAAAGCATACAACGAGGACAAGCAGAAGACTATACTGGAATTTGTTTCCAACTATAATTACTTCAATCCCCAAATTGAAGTAAAACAATGCGAGCTTCTTATTAAGAGATTCAAAGAGACACTACAAGGGCCAATGGCACCTGTTGATGAACCATTTGTCATTGAAGAAGTAGAAGAGAGTGGCGAAGAGCTCAATCGGAGCGTGAGTGATCTTAGAATCTCCAGTGATGAACCGAAGCGGCGGAAAGGAAACACAGAGAGAAGTACTCCAGAAGCCACCAAGAGGTTTATGCGAGAAACTGATGTCAAACAATGCTCCCCACGTTTGAAAGAAAGAAGTCCCAAAACTGATGCTAGCCCAAGTTTGTCTGATACAGCGGTTGATATTTTGGAAGACGAAGTACAAATCGTGCTGGAGAAAGCATATACTTCTCCAGGAAGACAAATGCGGCTGCGTCTTTCTCGGAGGCCCAAAAATTTAATTCAACTGAATTTGGAAAAACTACAGGGCAAACTGCAAACATTTATGAGCATCAAAGGGACAGCTAGTCCACCCAGGACGAAAAACACAGTTGTGACTGTCCCGGATGATGAAAGCCTACACGATAAAGATGGGAATGGGAGAACAAATTCAACAAGGGACAAGGTCAATACGCGGTCCGAATTGCTAGGGCCGAAAAGGAGACGGGTTCAGTCATCAAACGAGCCTTTGTAAGGTTTTCTGAACGACGTTTTCGCACTTACCATGGAAAGATCCATAATAGGCCGTTGATGAGCCCCTACTGCATCTAGTACTAGACTATGTGGATGATACAAATAGACCACTTTCTCAGGCGTAACATCACTGTAATCCGTGCCGTTTCAGCGTCATTTCTTCTCTTCATTCCAAATCTCACTTGAATGACAGAAAACCCAACCACCCCAATGGAATTGGGCTCTCCTGGCGTCGACAGTGTCACGCCTCTGCCCATTTCTCCCAATTCTGACAAAGCTCCGCTCGCTCCGCCAAACGTTCCGCCTAAACTCCCTCCGAGAAGTAACCTGGCCAGTACAAAAGACAGCGGAGATTCGGTAGGGAAAAAGCTAGCATTGAGGCAAAATGAACTTTATGCTTGGAATAGCATGAACATGCACGCGGATATACTAGCCAACACGCCGATCCAGTTGAAGGAGCGTATTGAAAAACTCAGCTCTTCCGAAGAGTTTTGGGCCCGGCTACTCGAAAACTATGGTCCCCAGTACATCACAGATAAAATTGTGGAAGAAATCGAACAAGCGGTCATCTCCGGCGTCCCATCCGAAGTGAGACCCCTTCTTTATCTCAAGATCATGCAAATAAGAGCTCATATGGACTCCACCATGTACAATGGAATATTCAAGAAGGCAAAATTGGCACAATGGGAAACGACTCAACCAGACACGGAAGCATATTCAGAGGGATTGAAAGAGATCATGCAAGTCTTCCAATACTGTATTCTGGAAATTGCAGTTCCGAATACACCAGACAGCAGCCACAGAGCATTAAAAATAGTGGAACGCGTGGCACACTTTTTGGTGGAGCTTCCGGAATTGAGCAATCCTGAAGTTTTGGCAATTCTTTTCAAGGTAGATGCATTATTCAACAATTTATCAAAGGAAGAGTTTTGCTACAAAGCGAGCCGCTCGCTTGAAGACAATACACCAAAGACCTTTCTTCACATAGTCAAGCAAGGAATTGACTTGTCGAGTTTGTTTAGAAATTTTCTTCTCAGTGTTATTGGACCAGACATGGATGAAGACTTCTCGATTCGTGTCTTGGACTTTGTTGTCTTCGAGGGCTTTGACTTTTTACACCGCATCCTAACGGCAGTATTTGAACAAAAAGAGAAGCAAATTTTGGACCTCAATGGAAATGAGCTATACAGCTATATCTATTCCAATGAGTTTTTAAGCGACTTGCACTTAGCTACATTGGAAGCAGCACTCAAGATTGCACCATCTTTTGTCAAATACGAGAACGAGTACCATTTGATGAGTGTCAATGCAATCAGCGGTAATGACTCTGAACTCACTAATTTGAAGGAGACAAATGAGGATTTACTGCTTCACTTAAAGGACTTGAAACTGAAGACAGAGTCTTTGAGCAAGACCGAGGCGGAAATCGTTACACAATTGACAGAGTACACAGAAAAGCTAAAAGAAGCCCAAGAAGAAAAGGAACGTCTAAGCAAGGAGGAAGAGGAATTGCGTGCCAAATATGCTCAACTCACAATGAATGAAAACTTGACGAACCTAGTCAATGCCAACAAAGATATTTCCAACGAGAATGCTGAGTTGGAGGCGCAAATTGCTGAGCTAGAGAAGCAAATCGCTACAAAAAGTGCAAAATTGAAAAAGGTGCAAAAATGATGAGTCAAACGAGACAAGGTCTGACGGTTGGAACCGTTGTTCATATGCAGGCACACATCACCTGATTTTCCTCGCTGGGGAATCCAATTATCTACTTACTTTCTTGTATAGTCATCCTTGAAAGGTATAATAAACGAAGAGAAGAAGAATTGAAAATGCTGGAACAGAAATCTGTGGGCGTTGTCGGAGCAGGTTTGGTTGGTAGTCTTGCCGCTTTAGCCTTCTCCTCCAAGGGTTACAACGTTACCCTCTTCGAGTTGAGGCCAGATCCACGAAGCGATTCTGAGAGTAGAAAAAGTTTGAGGTCAATCAATCTTGCTGTGAGCGACCGTGGTATTAGGGCCATGAAGTATGTGGACGAAGAAATGACCAGCCGTGTATTGGAGCATGTAATTCCTATGAAGGGCCGCATGATTCACGATGCAACTGGAACCAAACAAGAATCTCAAATTTATGGGCTTTTTGGAGAGAGTATCAACTCGATCGACCGACAGTTTTTGAATGTGTGCTTATTGAACGAAATTGATGCCGCAAAGGTGCAAACAAAATTTGGCCATAAATTAGTTGGCCTCGGAAGCGTTAACGAGCAGCAATCCTACTTAGAGTTTCAAACAAAAGACCTGAATATAGAGAGATTTGAATTTGATTTCATTGTTGGGGCAGATGGTGCACATTCACAGTTTCGGTATCAATTGCAGAAGACCATGAGAATGGATTTCTCTCAAAAGTACATTGACATGCAATACATGGAACTCAGCATTCCTCCTGTGAAAGGAAAGGACCCAAAAAGTGAAGAGAGATTTGCAATTGACCCTAACCACCTTCACATTTGGCCGAGAAAAGATTACATGTTGATTGCTTTGGCCAATGGAGACGGGTCTTTTACATCGACGTTTTTCAGTCCTTGGGGCATGATTGAGTCTTTTTCAAACGATACGGAGTACCTCGAGTTTTTCAAAACAAGCTTCCCTGACGCTTACAAGCTTATTGGTGAAGAAGGATTGCGCACAGCTTTTAACAGTAAAGTTCGTGGATCATTGATGCAAGTGGAGATGAGTCCATACACAAATCCAAGCCATAATGCTATTGTTATTGGAGATGCAGCGCATTCGATGGTTCCGTTCTACGGACAAGGCATGAACTGCGGTTTTGAGGATGTTCATGTGTTGATGAAGCTAATTGACAAGAATAACGGTGATGCAAAACTGGCATTTGCAGAGTACACTGGTGCTAGAAGGAAGGACATTCAGACCATTTGCAAGCTTGCAATGGACAACTACTATGAAATGTCGACCAAAGTTATTGACCCATTTTTCTTGTTCAGAAAGAAGGTTGACTACTTCTTGGGAAAGTACGCCAACGGTGTCCTTTTCCCGTGGATTCCAATGTACACCATGATCTCATTCCGTGGAGATATAAGCTACTCTAAGGCTGTGGAAATCGAAAAGAGACAGAGGCGGGTACTCAGATGCATCGAGTATGTGACAGTAGGGTCCATTGCGGCCATTGGGATTGCTAAGGTGGCTCAGTACTGGGACAGGTTCCGCCGTTAGAAACGCCAGGTAATCGCAGAGAATACCTAATGAATAAAAGTGACAAATAAAGCGCGCCAGTAGAGTTCTCCCAAAGAAAGAGAAGATGTGTGGGAGGGCAGTATTCAAACTCGAAGAAAGTTGAGAAGAAAAGAGAATGCTAGAGAATACCATATTTCATTCGTTTTATGTGTCAGAAAAAAATATCAACAGAATGCACCTTGGTATCTATTCATGTTGTGGTGACTATTTGTCTGTGCCCCAGATTTCGCTACTCCAGAGTGCACGACCCAAAAAATGAAAAAAAACTGCGAGGCGAATCGGATATATTACCACCTTCTCATCCAATAACTTGTACATAGTCGCCACCTAATATGTTGCGCCAGTCTGTTTTGAGGCAGATTAGCTATGCCTCGGGAGCCAGATCTTTGTCTGTGTCGGCCCGCTATAGCAACAAAGCCAAGTCGCCCTTGGAGGTTTTTTTCCAAACCTTCAAAGAAGAAGTCAAGAAATCCAACGAGCTCAAAGACAACATTAAGGCTTTGCAGGATGAGACGGGAAGAGTGGCCGAAAGTGAGGCTTTTAAGAAGGCGAAGGAGGCGTATGACAGAGCCCAAAAGGGAAGCTCGGCTGCCGGCAAAATGGCCAAGAAAACCGCTGAAGCCGTTGGTGATGTAGCACAGAAAGCGTGGGAGTCTCCGGTCGGAAAAGGTGTGAGATATACTGTGAAGACCAGTGCCGAGGCTGCCGATAAGGCTTTTGAGCCTGTCAGAAAAACCCAGGTGTACAAGGATGTGAGTAACGTTATTGATGATGGCTCATCCACAGCATACGGAGGGTTTTTGACCAAGGAACAACGAGAAGCCTTGAGAAAGAAGGAGCTAGAGGAAAGATTAAAGAGCGGGAAAGTTTGGAAACCGGTGAAGGAGAATGAAGAAGCAGGGGGCGCTTTGATAGCCACTGACATCAAACCAACAGGACCTACGATGGGCGAGAAATGGGAACAATTCAAGCTTCGGTCACCTATTGGTCGTGGTATAGTCTTATTGAAGGAGAAATGGGACGAGTCAGAAAACGGCTTAATCTCGCTCGTGAGAACCATTGTCGAAAAAGTGACTGGTTTCTTCTCCGAGACAGAACAAGCCAAGGTGATCAAGCAATTCAAACTCATGGACCCAACTTTCCGTGTTACTGACTTCACCAGAACTTTGACCAACTACATAGTTCCAGAGTTGTTGGATGCTTACATCAAAAACGACGAAGCGGTATTGAAGCAATGGCTCAGTGAAGCTCCTTTCAATGTTTGGCAAGCTAACAACAAACAGTTTGTTCAACAAGGTTTGTTTTCTGACTCAAAGATATTGGATATCAGAGGGGTTGATATTGTCACTTGCAAGAGCTTGCAACCCAATGACGTTCCTGTCATCGTTGTTAGTTGCCGTGCTCAAGAAATCCATTTGTTCAGAAAGGCAAAGACCGGAGAGATTGCTGCTGGTACAGAAGACCACATCCAAATGAGTACATATGCTATGGTCTTCACCCGTATCCCAGAAGAGATGGGCAACGACGTTACTGAGGGCTGGAAAGTCATTGAATTTGCCCGTGGAGGCTCGAGACCTTTCCACTAATTTCTGTCACATATGATGCATGTCTATAAGTAAATAGTTGACTGGACATAGAAGTCGGGACTATATGTACACTAGGTACTATGCTTGTTGTAACTTCCGTTTATCGTAGATTTTGTGTGGATGTGTATTACTCAAAGATTGGTTGAGGTTATTTAAAGATGCGAAGGTAATAATAAATAACCTCACACGACAAAAGCAGAGGAGAACATGTGGTAAATAAAAGATGGTCACAAAAACATGTTCATAAACATTAGGCTAAACTATTTGCCTTTTTAGGCTTCGATCGGTGTAGAAGTATTCGATTGTATACTTACCAAATGGATCTCAAGACACCTGTGCACCATCTCAGACACGGTGTTTCGAAAAAAAAAAATACCAAATCAACCTGTTATCAGCTACTGGCCTCTGCGAAAATGTCCGACGGGTTTGCTACAAAGGAAGAGGTTGACAAAATTTTTGCCAAGTTAAGACAAAATCCAGCTAACCAAGTTTGTTTTGACTGTTCGAACAAGAATCCAACCTGGACGTCGATTCCGTTTGGAATTTTGCTTTGTTTAGAATGTTCTGCAGTGCATCGTAACTTGGGTGTCCACATTTCCTTTGTCAAGTCGCTGAACTTAGACCAATGGCAGCGTATCCAGTTGAGACATTTCAAGTTTGGCGGCAACCAGGTGGCCAAGGATTTCTTTGCTAAGAACGGCGGCTCCCAGTACATAAATGGGAAAAGTGATCCAACCACCAAATACACTAGTCCTGTGGCAAAGAAGTACAAGGAGAAATTGAAGAAGACAGCGCAGCAGGATGCATTGAAACATCCCGATATCGTGACCTTAGATGATAGCCTGGACTCGTTGCTGTTGGTTGATGGATCTTCGAACAGCGCGTCTACAGATGATTTTTTCTCCAACTGGACAAAGCCAATAGCGTCTAGTCCATCTCCTTTAGGATCCAGATCGGGCACTCCTACTCCCGCCGAGGAAATCATTCCCAAGCGGTCTGCCGCTCCGCGGATTTCGACTGCTAGAAGCAGTACGAAAAACAATACCACTACTGCCAAAAAATCCATCTTGTCGGGCAAAGGTGGTGGACCAAAGACAGCACGTGCTAGAAAAATCAAGAAGGAGGAGGAAGATATTGATTTTGACGAGATTGAGAGAAAAGCTAAACTAGAGGCGGAGGAAGCAAAGAAATTGGGTTACAATCCTGCAACCGAAGTTACTCCTGCAGTGCCCGTGGTAGCTAAGAAGAACAACAGCTTGTCTTTGGGATCGTCATCTGCTTCGAAGGAAGAAAGTGCGCCTGTGGCCACTCCAATCCAAGAAACTACAGTGCAAATCCAAAAATTGGGATTCGGCATGACCCAGGGTGCCAATGTCACTACGAATGAAAACACCAAAAAATACAAGGAAGTCAAGTACACTGGAGAAGTTGCCAACAAGTTTGGTGTGCAGAAAGGTATTTCTTCCGATGAGTATTTTGGACGTGGACCACGTTTTGATGAATCAGCAAAAGCGGAGGCTCGTCAAAAACTCAAAGAATTCAACGGTGCCCAAGCCATTTCATCAAGCTCTTACTTTGGTGAAGATGAACAGGCTCAGATGGCTGGACCTGCGAGAGGACAACAGGGTCTTGGATTGGGAAACTTGGAATCTGCCGCCAAGGACTTTGCCTCTAGATTTTCAGGAAACGCCAACCAGGATTTAGACGTTTTAAAGGATGCGTTGGAAGACGGAGCCAACAAGCTTGGAGGCTTTTTGCGTGACTTTTTGCGCTAACATATAATTACAACATTGGAAAGCATGTCGGAGTAATAACGTCTGGTGTATGTGTTGTAGACGCGAGCATGAGTGTACAAGGGAATTACGAGTTGTGTACAATAAATCAGGTTGATACGAAAGCTGGTAATTCAAATTGGGGGTACTCTCTAATCATGACCCGAAAGTTCAAAGATGGAAGCAATTAACTCTTCTCATAGACTATCCAAAGGTCTAGGCCCACCACTCACTTGTAATGCCCTAGTAGAACCTCGTATAATGTTTTATGGATTACTCAATCAGGTGCTCGTCCATACTAATACCTTTTATCTACTACTCAATGTCTGCGGAGATTACGTAAGGTCAAGAAAAAAATCAATCATTTTCGTAATGCTGGTAAATACCATCCATACAGTCACATCATTCGATTGCATACCAGCAGAACATATGGAGAGCAAGCTTGACACTTGCGCATTTCTGGGCCACTGCGCAAAGACGCGCAGAACATTTTCACCAATGTCACGATACAACAAAACACACTCGAACCATGATTAGGCTTGGCACATTTTCCCCACCACCATAGTGCAGTTGTCTAACAAACGGAGCAAGACCAAGTAATGTCATGCCTGCACCGGTAACCGGTTCTCTACAGATCGGATTTAGACTTGACTACTTGACGGAAGGTGTGTTTCCTGTTTGGGCCCGCACAAATTTTCTTGGGGCCAATGCACCCCGCCATGGTGCCTTTTCCATTAAGCGTGTGTTATATGCCTATGAAGGCAAAAAACCCGCGCCGCCTGCTTAGATTGCTGCCCCATCTTGACACACCACTTTGACAGAGCGGAAACTCGGTGACACAGGAAACCGAAGCGATGATTTTTCGATTGCTGGAGGCGAGCGCTCGCTTCAGGCAAGAATGCACTGGTTAAATCCGGTGGACGAATGATAATCCGTAAAAAGAAAGCATGACATGACACACGGAACGATGACCAAAAAAGCCGTAGATACCAAAGGGCACGTATGCAGGACACGGTGGCTGATTGCAAGGCCACTAAAACTTGACTCTGCACCCTGAAAGAAACCTCAAACGGAAACATTGCTGTTTCGCGGCGAACCTGACGTGATGCCACCACCAGATTAAAATTCGCCAAAAGAAGACTCGGAATCGATAGCTTGGTTACTCCTTTCCCCTATACCAGTGACAGGGTTTACCGTACCTTTTTTTTTCGTTCTTCACCTTCCTATCTAGGTGGCTGGCCCTGGGGTATGCCGGTATGAATTTCGGGAGAATTCCTACCTTTTCCCCGGGTTTGTCTCAATACTCCACATCCCGCATTTCGCGCATGCAGGACGCGCATGTCTGGTTTGTAATTCTGTCCCCAAACACAATGTCCCAGTTCCGAGATCTGGGGTTACCGCCAGTCACCGAACCATTCCCACCCAGAACATTTCGGGACTTTTTTTAGTTCTGCCAAACGGGGAACCAGACGCTAGGCTGCGTGGCTCCTTCATCCTTCTTCTCATGACATCACTAGTCACCTCCACATCCTGCAGACAAGCCTCATGCACACCGTCTCTGCCGCACTTGGGTGCAAATATTAGGAAAGATAAATATAAATACCTCCCACTTCCTGCCTTGAGCGCTGTTTTTTCTCTTCTTTTTTTCTCATTCTCTATCTCAACAGATTCGCAATGTCTGAAAAGAATTTGACCGAGTCTCTTCACCCTACAGACTCCTCTTCTGGGGGGTCGGTCAAGAAAGATTACCACGACGATCCTTTGGTGTTGGCCCAAACTGAACGTGAAGGTGAGCGGGGAAACATCTTGTCCCAATACTCCGAGAAACAAACCATGCAAATGGGAAGGAACTATGCCCTCAAGCATGGCTTGGATGCTGATCTTTTCGGCAAAGCTGCCGCTTTGGCTAGAGCTCCTCTTGACTTCAACTCAATGCAGTTTTTGTCAGAGGAGGACAAGATTTCTCTCAACACAGAGTTGACAAAAAAGTGGCACATTCCTAAGAAGTTGGTGGCTGTCATTGCTTTGGGTTCGATGGCCGCTGCCGTGCAAGGCATGGACGAGTCAGTTGTCAACGGTGCTACTTTGTTTTATCCAAAAGTGATGGGTGTTACAACTATGAAGAACTCCGATTTGATTGAAGGTTTGATCAATGGAGCTCCGTACCTATGTGCATCCATTTTTTGCTGGACGTCAGATTTTTGGAACAGAAAGATGGGACGTAAATGGACAATTTTCTGGACTTGTTTAATCTCCGCAGTCACTTGCATCTGGCAAGGTCTTGTGAATTTAAAATGGTACCACTTATTCCTTTCTCGTTTCTTTTTGGGTGTTGGTGTCGGTGTGAAATCTGCCACTGTCCCCGCATACGCTGCCGAAACCACTCCTGCTACAATTAGAGGTTCATTGGTCATGCTTTGGCAATTTTTTACTGCTGTTGGCATCATGTTTGGTTATGTGTCCTCGTTGGCATTTTACTATGTTGGTGACCATGGAATTTCTGGGGGTTTGAACTGGAGATTGATGTTGGGATCTGCTTGTATTCCAGCAATTATTGTCTTGTTTCAAATTCCTTTTGTCCCCGAGTCCCCTCGTTGGCTCATGGGTAAAAACAGACATGGCGATGCGTTTGAGTCTCTTTGCCAGTTGAGACATACCAGGTTGCAAGCAGCTCGTGATTGCTTCTATCAATTTGTTTTGTTGAATGAAGAAGGCAGTTACGAAGGTATTCCTTACTACAAGAGACTTTATGAGATGTTCACCATTAGAAGAAACAGAAATGGTGCTCTTGGTGCTTGGGTGGTCATGTTTATGCAACAATTTTGTGGCATCAATGTTATCGCATACTACTCATCTTCCATCTTTGTGGAATCCAATCTTTCAGAGATCAAGGCCATGTTGGCGTCTTGGGGTTTTGGTATGATCAACTTCTTGTTTGCAATTCCCGCCTTCTACACCATCGATACATTTGGTCGTCGTAAGTTATTGTTGACCACTTTCCCATTGATGGCTATATTTTTGCTTTTGGCCGGTTTTGGTTTCTGGATTCCAAAGCATAAGCGTGATGGTAGATTAGCCTGTATCACCACAGGTATCTATTTGTTTTCTGCTGTTTATTCTTCAGGTGAAGGTCCTGTTCCCTTCACATACTCCGCTGAAGCCTTCCCCTTGTACATTAGAGACATCGGTATGGGATTTGCCACAGCAACATGTTGGTTTTTCAACTTTATTTTGGCCTTTACATGGCCACGTCTTAAGAACACTTTCAAGCCTCAAGGTGCTTTTGGATGGTATGCTGCCTGGAATATTGTTGGATTTTTCCTTGTGTTGTGGTTCTTGCCTGAGACTAAGGGTTTAACTTTAGAAGAGTTGGATGAGGTGTTTGGCGTGTCGCTTAGAAAGCACGCGCTGTACAGAACTAAGGAATTAGTTCTTAACTTCCGCAAGTATGTTATGAGACAAAAGGTTGAGCCTTTGCCTCCCTTGTACGTGCATCAAAGATTGGCTGTCACCAACCCAGACTGGAACGAAAAGACAGAGGTGGTGCACGAAGAGGAGATTTAATTCTGCTACGACTATTGTATAATGTAATTAATGACTGAGATATTCAAATACTTGTAAAGAAAAGAATAGGTATTTTTAGCCACATATGCACTTGTTTTGGGAGTTGTCACATTGTTCAGTTGTACATTGTTTGCAGTTCGGGGTTCAACTTGAACTGTTCATGCTCTCGCGTTTTTTCTCACTTTGCGCCGTCGGTAATTTCCGATAACAGTCTTATCGCGAATCTGTTGAGTTATCTCCAACTGTTATTCTGACATGTCCCTCAACAAAAAATACCTTTACTATCTCTCTGAGTATCCGCTTCTTACTAAATCAGCTACTGCTGGAACATTTGCTGCTCTCAACGAAATTTTAGCTAGCGTTATTGCCAGAGACTTTCGAAAAACCACTATACAAATATGTGGGGAAAAACGGGAAGTTCGCCATGTTTTGAGTCCCAAAATCTTGCTGATGGTGGTTTACGGTTCTATGATCGCCACGCCAATCTCACATCAACTTTATAAGATACTCAACCGTGTCTTTAGAGGTAAATTGTCCGCTCCAATGAAGGTCTTACAAGTTTTAGCTTCTCTTTGCACGATTTCACCCATTTTGTCTGCTGCATACGTTTCATGGCTATCTTTGATCAATGGATACCGGCCGGAGTCGAGAAACTTGCGTCAAGAGTTGCTTCGTATGGCTCATGTGGTTCGGTCAGGCCTTAAGAAAGGTTTCTGGGCCATTTACAAGTCTTCTGCACAAACATCAGTGGTGGCGATTACAGTTGCACAAAACTTTCTTCCGCCAACTCTTTGGGTCTCTTTCTTTACGTTGGTGTACTTTGTGGTGGGCACCGTGCAAAATACTCGATTCAAATTGAAGCAGAGAGAACAAGAACAGTCGCAAAAGAAGGACTAGATTTTCAAAATGGATAGAAAATATTACTCTCCACCATCAATACTATTGAAATACAGCAAAAATGTAACGCTTTGGTGCGGAAGACCTTAGCACCCTTCAAAATAATTACTCCAAACTTCATTTCCATAAACCCCACGCCCGTTTACCGTGGCCTGCATACACACATACCCCATTTCCAGACTAATGCAACAAAGTTAACATATCAGTTATTAGGTATAGCCGACTGTTCGATAAAGCCCCTCAAACGTTCGGGTCGCTGCATCCGAGATTCTGTGTGCTAAAACCGATTCTCTGATAGGCTTAGTAATAAGCAAGGCCGTGTGGAGAGCCCTGCACAATGCTTACTGTGGGGAGCAAGGAAAATACACCAACCATCTTTTCTTCCCATGTTTCAAATCGCCAACGTTTCGAAAAAGACTTTACTTTCTAATTCAGCATTCGCAGCCCGCAGAATGCTCACTGCCCAAGCTGTTGTTTTCACTGAACACGGTGAACCTAAAGATGTTTTGTCTACTCAAACCTATACCATTGACGAAAACAACCTAGCTGCCACGGAAGTTGTTGTACGGACATTGGGTGCTCCGGTAAACCCTTCGGATATTAATCAGATCCAAGGTGTCTATCCCAGCCAGCCCGAAAAGACCACTGCGCTCGGAACCTCAGCCCCGCTGGCTGTGGCGGGTAATGAAGGCTTGTTTGAAGTTCTCCATGTTGGAAAGGACGTCACTGGGTTTGCTCCAGGTGATTGGGCCGTGCCTACGAGCGTAAACATGGGCACATGGCGCACCCATGCGTTATGGGACCAGGAACAAATCATGAAGGTGCCAAATCCAACGCAGTCGCAGGAGCGGGGTAAGACTCCGCTTACGATTGCCCAAGGAGCAACACTCTCGGTGAATCCGCTCACTGCGTACTTGATGCTAACAAACTATGTCAAGTTGCGCCCAGGAAAGGATTGGTTTATTCAAAATGGAGGCAATTCTGCAGTGGGAAAATTCGCTTCGCAGATGGCCAAGCTTTTGGGTTTCAACTCGCTCTCTGTGATTCGTGACCGGCCAAATTTGGAAGAAGTTGCAACAGAGCTTCGTGAGAAGTATGGTGCAACTAAGGTGATCACCGAGGAGCAGAACAGTCTGAGGGAGTTTTCTGCCGAAGTCAAGCTGTGGTTGAAAGAGACAGGTGGCGAAATCAGGCTTGCCATGAACTGTGTGGGAGGAAAATCTTCCACTGCTGTGGCACGCAAGTTGTCACCCAATGGTATCATGTTGACCTATGGTGGAATGTCGTACCAACCAGTGATTTTACCCACCTCGCTTCACATTTTCAAAAACATCACTAGTGCGGGATTCTGGGTCACCCAGTTGTTGAAGGGCAACCCCGAGTTAAAGCGCGACACCATGGACCGTGTGATTGCATGGTATGAGGCGGGCGAGCTTGTTGATTCTCCTTCCATTGAGAAAAAGTATGAAGGTGATTTGGCAGAGACTTTCAAACGTGCTGTGGCAGACAGCAAGGATGGAAAGCAGATTGTAACGTTCTAACTGCATTAAATACTCAGCAATAGTTGCTGGGACAAAAAGGTGAATATTGAAGCTGAATACATTTGATAAAGTACTACGCATTGTATTAGTTGACATTAAAACGTGTTGAACCGGAGAGTTGTAGGAGAGGGTGTCTTGGAAAAGTCAAGGAGTGATTAAAGGGCAAGGATGAGAGCAAAATAATGGGGCTTCTAGCCCAAGATTTATCCTCTGCAATAAAAGGCACATTTTACAATAATAACGCATAATTATACAAAATGGAAATTGATATTATGAGCAAACCGTCGATAATACCTAAAAATCTTTTGAAAAAGAGACCATCAATCAAGGAAGTATTCAAGACAGAAAAAGAAACGGAAGCGTCAGAAAGAAGCCCTGGCACTGAGTCAACATTCGTCGATATCTCTTGTGTGCATATAGACGTGCGGAACTTCTCTTATCTATCTACAAGGTTATTGGACAGAATCAAGAACAAAATGAAAATGCCAAAGGAGAAGGAGCCGCAAAGCATCCAAAACGGAAGGAGACGACTAGGGCAGTGGCCTAGACTAACAGGGCTCCTCTAGAAAATAAAAACACCACTCGTCTGCAGGGGCCGAAACAGGCCGGAGAATTCCGCGCACCGGCGATCGCCGTCTTAATTCTGGCACATCTGCACACCCAATCAATAAACGGGCCGGTGTGCTATTCTTGGGAAAATCAAGTAAGTGAAACTTAGTGTCTCCACATTTCTCCGCGTTATTTCCTGTTTATTTGCGTGTTTGTGTGTGTTTCGTTTCAGATCGCTTAGCATAGTTTCTTATCTCAGTTCCAGATAAGACTAATTATTCGTTGATACGAATCTCCGTTGCATATCCTAAACAGCTCGTTCAAGCTCGGGTACGCTCCCATACATTGGAAGTATTGACCAAGTTAGAGTCAGGAAACTCGCCAAATTACTTATCGGCCTATCACCAGCCTTAAGGTTGCACTATCTCCAAATCCAGGTCTAAGCCACTGTTGGCTTAAAGAACACGAGGACTTGCTTCTGATCCAAGCCCACAGATCCAAAGAATCTACTGCACAAATTCAACCGATTGGCACATTCGTCATGACCAATAGCATTCCTGTTGACGGTAGCGTAATGGACGGAAGCGTTTCGATCGACGGGCAGCTTTCGCCCTATTCGCACCACGGCGTGCACTGCGCGCTCGCCCTGTCGCACGTTCTTCTCGGCGGGCGGTTGCGCGCGGCGACCATCATTTTCTCGCCCGTGTCTGGGTCCATTCTCCACGTGGCCCCAGGCATTCTTCTGCACGCGGACGAAGTTATCGCGCGGTTTGACGTGGGCGAGCTCCGTGACGTGTCGCCCAAAGTCATCATGCCCGGTTTGGTCGACGCACACGTACATTTGAATGAGCCTGGCCGCACCGAATGGGAAGGTTTTGCCTCGGGCACACAAGCCGCTGCCGCGGGCGGAGTCACTACAGTGGTGGACATGCCGTTGAACGCAGTGCCGCCCACCACCACCGCCGCGCACTTTGCCCAAAAAATCGCCGCCGCGCGCGACCAAACTTGGGTTGACGTTGCCTTCTGGGGCGGCTTGGTGCCAGACAATTTGGACGACTTGCTCCCTTTGATCCGCATGGGCGTTCGTGGGTTTAAAGGATTTTTGATTGATAGCGGTGTTGACGAGTTCCCCGCCATTACTCCCCGGTACATCGAACAGGCTATGCGTGTGGTGGAAGGCGAGCGTACGGTTTTGATGTTCCATGCGGAGATGCAGCCCCATAACCGAGTGCCAGTCTACGTGGAGCAAAGTGCGGGCGCGCCCCGTTTGGTGCGCGCTGCGTTTGAGGTGGGCGAAGACGATGATGAAACGCCCGACATCAGCGACCATGAAAGCCACGACGCCTACGTTAATGGCCACGAGAGCAATGGCGTTCTTGGCAAAGAGCTTTCGAAAGCAAACGTGGCGAATGGGGCCGACGACGTGGAAAGTCTTGAACGCACAAAATCGTCAGAGTCGCTTGACGCTTTAGACCTAGGCATGTCTGCGTCCTTCATTTCGCGCGCACCGGCGCCCGTGGTGGAGCTTCTTGATTCGCACCGCGCGCCCAGCTCGGATCATGCGCTCTGCCGCTTGCCCCATAACCACGCGGGCCTGATCCAGCCACAGGATCTTTCCCATGAACAAGCTCTTGCGTTGGCCAAGTCGCCATATCTTCAGGCGTCGGAGCCCCAGTTTGGTCGGCTTGCGCGCTTGGCCAACCCAAACCACGACCAGCTTGCGCGTAACCAGTTGACACTGCCGCTCGCGAAGCCGCTCGACTTTGACTCGCACAAACTTCTTGAAAACGCAACCGACCCATTGCTGTTGGCCCGTGCCGACGACCATACTTTGGACTCCGTCGATGCCACTTTGTACGCGTCGTTTCTTGCCTCCAGACCCGACAGCTTTGAAACCACAGCCATTGCCGAAATCATCTCTTGCCTGATGCAGAATCCGCGTGTGCCGCTCCATATTGTCCACTTGGCCACCCATGAGGCGGTGCCATTAGTGCGCGCGGCCCAAGCTCGAGGCTTGCCTGTTTCTGCGGAAACTTGCTTCCATTATCTTTCGCTCTCGGCGGAGAAAATATCAAACTGCTCGACACACTTCAAATGCTGTCCGCCCATCCGCACAGATGCCAACCGCAGACTTTTGTGGCGGGCATTGCGTAACGGCGTTATTTCCACTGTGGTTTCGGACCATTCACCTTGCACGCCGGACTTGAAGGGCTTGGACAAGGGCGACTTTTTCTCCGCGTGGGGCGGCATTGCATCGGTGGGCTTTGGCTTACCCATCTTGCATACTGAAGGCCAGAAAATGGATCCGCCTGTTACCGTGGCCGAAATCAGCGAATGGTGCCTGTGGAACACCGCCAAACAAGTGGGTTTGTCTCACCGCAAGGGGAAAATCGCCGTGGGATACGACGCCGATTTATGTGTATTTGACCCAGAAGCAGAGTACGAAGTGAGTAATGCGGAAACTTTCTTCAAGAACAAATTAACCGCCTACGATGGAATGCGTTTGCGCGGGCGCGTGACGGAAACTTGGGTTCGCGGCCGCACTGTTTTCACTTTGAAGGCGGGGCATTCGCGCCAGGCCTTGGGCCGGTTGATCTTGGAGCCCCGCACAACATGAGTCCGCGGGAAAGGAAGATGAAGCATCTGAAGGTAAAAAGAAAACACGAAACGGTGGCAGTATAATAAGTAAGCAAAGGAATGAATGAATAGAGAGAACAGCTAAGGGTGAGAAAAGAAACAATGAACGTGAAAAGTACGGAAAACGTAAGAATAATCATCACGACTCGTTCTACTGTATATCTTCACATTACTCCACTTCCAAACTTTAGTTATCGTTGGTCTGGATGATACATTGAAACAGGCCGTGATATCCATTGTCACGATATATTGACATAGGTCCTATTTATTCGCTTTTGTAAATCCCAGACACTCTGCCTTTCCACAATCGTTAAAGCGCACAGACATATCATCACCTGCACACCACTTTCTTCATGGCTCTTGAAGACGAACTCAAAGAGTTACTGGACTTATTCGACGAAAAAGACAGCCAGATCGCCGAAAAACGGCGTGATGTGCTTCGAACAGCCAGAGAAAATGACATCTCTTCTTTCCCTTCCGACATGTCTGTTCTTTCAGCCTTTGATGACGTTTTGCTGTGCTTCGCTTTGGGCGGTCAGGTTCGGAACTATTACAGGTACGGAACATATACGACGTGTCAGGAGCAACGAGAGAAGTTATGGTTTGCCATGTGGCACGGATCTGTCTCAGAAAAAGAAATGGACGTCGACCGGGTGGCCCAAGATCCTCGCGAGTTAGAAAGAAGAAAGAAAGTGCAAGAGTTTTACAAGCAAAAGCTCTTGGAAAAGAAGCTGCATGGAAGCTCCGAGGACATTTGGGATGAGCGTTCGACTCTTCTTAATAGACCCTTCAAGGAATGATGCAATGATGGAGTTTCTTCGTCGCATGTTCATTTGTATATATTGGTTTGATGCTACTGCGAAATATAAGGTTAGAGAAGAGGTAATGAAGAATGAAGAGAGGATACAGTTATTATAATAATGTACTAGTTGTCTTTACCACTTTACGTCAACGAGTGCACAGACAGGTAAAGAATCGGATATCTAACGAAGTACACTAACAATACTTTAAAGTATATCAAGTCTGATGCTGATTCGAGTGGTATACCACACATTAAGCTCAGCAGCAGTACTTATGTATCAGTGGTTTCTATACAGAGGAATATGATTAAACATCAGAAACCCCATTCATCCAACCTGGAAATACTGATTGAAGTTGAATAAAACCCTAGATTTGAAGATATTTTGAGGGTTTGGAGCACTGGCTAAGCATGAACTTAGTCTATGGTTTAGAGACAACTGGGTTCTCGTCTTGTAATCATGGTAGTAAAACGGTGTGTTGAGAGGAATTGAATGCAACTCATCCGTTACCATACATGTTCAAGGCATTACTTACTGTTAATACCGACACACCTCAGCGGATAGTACAATGATTGACTTCTATGTTAGTAGTTCTAATCAATTCAAATACTAGTCAGATGGAGGCCCTTGACTTGAAACATCTCGTGGGTCCCAAAATTCTGTTGTCTTTTAGGCGGAAGAAACAAGTGAACTGACCCTAGTAGTCGAAGGGGTAACCAAATCGAACAGCAGTCATACTAATGAGGAGGAATGCGTCTTTTCACCTCCTTACACGAGAGCCGCGAGGCATACGTCTTAATTCTTTCTGATTGTGAATAGCTAATTGTACATAGGACAGCTCACATAACAACGCAACCTTTCTTTTCAGGCTCATTGTCGTTGGCACCCTTGGGTCTCGCATTAAGGGCACAACGTGCGGCTTCGGAAAAGGCCTCGTTGACACCACGGTTCTTTTTCGCCGAACACTCAAGATAGCGCAAGGCACCGACCTTTTTCGCAACAGCCAAACCCTCGTCATATGAAATCAAGCGCTTCTGCTGTGCGTAGGGGCCGGAATTTTGCGAATAAGGATTAAACAGCTCATCCTCACGGACTTGCGCCTCTTCTTCCTGGTTTCTCAAGTCGCACTTCAAAGCAACCAAAACGAGCTTGACACCTTCACAGTGATCGGCAATCTCGCCCACCCACTTCAGTTGCACATTCTCCAACGAGTCTGGCGAGTCGATGGAAAAACACAACATGATACAGTGGGTATCGGAGTACGACAAGGCCCGCAAACGATCAAACTCCTCCTGGCCCGCGGTATCCCACAAGGACAATTGCACAGACTGGCCGTCGATGAAAATGTCATGCACGTAGTTTTCAAACACCGTAGGCTCGTACACTTGTGGGAAATACCCGCGCGTGAACACATTAAGTAGCGACGTCTTACCGCATGCGCCATCGCCAAGAATGACAATCTTTCGCTGTACTGAAGGTTAGTTGGAAGAGCTAAGGGAAACAAAAAGAGCTAGAATGCTTTCCAGTACATACTGCTTTTGGTGCTGCTACCACAAAGAGGCATGATAGAGTGTGAGCGCTAATGTTAGGTGTTGATTATGCATGTTTCTCGAGCGGAATGCGCAGGTCGTGCGGCACGCACTTTGGTGGTGGATCGGGCCATATATTCTGGGAAAAAAAATGAAATGTAGAGAAGAAAGAAAGCTCAAATGTACTGAAATAGAGAGCGGATAAGGTATCTTCGTGCTGTCTACCATTCATATTTCTCTGCCGATGCTTTGCGTCGTCTTTAGACTGTTTCCGAGCGCCATCTTTCCATATGCCTCGTCTACTGGTGACGCCATCGAAAGTAGCAAAGGGAACCTATGCCCAGTTTCCCTCTTCCATAAGGACAGAACAAGTCGACGTTTCTCGCCGAATTGGTCCTGTCAGTTGACACATGGTGGTTTCTGTTATCGGTGTTCGCGCACGTGATCGCATGCAGCGATGGCTAGTGGAAAAAAAAGCTCATCACATCTAACATCAAAAACCGCATAGGCACAAAACACCCCGGACTCTCGAAAGCCGTACTTTTTTTTTTTTTCTCTTCCCACAATGTCCGGCCCCTTAATCTGCGCCCGATATGATCCGTCGTACACCTACATGGCGTCAGTGATCCAGGCGCTAGACCAGCACCAAATACGAGTGGAGTCGCTTGTTCTTTCCCAGGACCTGCTAAGCACCCTGCTAACTTTGAACAAAGGCGCCAAGTTGTCAACTTTGGAATGGATTTCCTCCGACCGCATTGCATTGTGCCAAACTAACGGCACTGTTCTCATCTACTCCCCATCTTCCAACAGCATAGAAGGTGAGCTTGAAAGTCCGACTTCTGTGGCCATCTCCGACTTCCATTTTTCTCCAGTGACCCACACAGCATGGGTCTCTGACATCAGCGGAACAGTGTTCGAGTGGGACCTTCAAGACTTCAAGCTTTTGCAGAAATTTGCCCTCAGCGACATGCTTGACACTACAGAGAAGATTTCCAAACTCTCTTCCACCAGCTACGACGATGAGGCTCATTTGCTTATCGGAACACACAACGTTTACTTGGTGGATATCTTTGCTAAGAAGATCGTTAAGACCTTTCCCGCTCATGTGCAGCCCGTCACTGCTCTCATGCCTGTCCCGGGTAATTCAGATTTGTTCATCACTGCTGCAGAGGAAGACCGGTTTGCCAACATTTATTCCATTGCTAAGGGATCGACAAAAGCAGTCTTAGCAGCACAATCCCCAATCCAACAGGTGGCTGTCGGTGTGCATGAAAATGATTCTATTGTGGCAGTCATCGTAGAGGACAGAAGTCTTGAGATCTTCAAAGACCCATTCTGCTTTGAGGCCTCCCCTCAAGAAACATCCAGAAAGAAAAGAAAACAGCTTGCCTCCATGGTACAGTCCAAACACAGCGACGCCAGTCTCAAATTTGCTAGACCCGAAGATGAAGTGAGAGGACCTGATGATGAAAACTTGCCCTTGTCGGCTGTTGCTGCTACAGACAGTGTGTTGCATGTTTCGTGGTTGGAGAACGCCTCCATCTCGCGCTTTGATACTTTGCCTTGGCTCACGGCCTCTGGGGAGTTTGCATTCTCTGGTTCTAAGACTATTCGTAGAAGCAAGCAACAAATTAAGCAACCCAGCAGAACCGAAAAAGGACATGATTCTGCTGCTGGAAGACACTACAGTGAGACACATACAGTGATTACTGAAGGTACTGCTTTTCAAAATGATTTGGAAACCGGCGATGACGACGAAGAAGAAGAGTCATTAGCAGACAGGTTGAACAAGTTGAATGGTGGAAACAGCACAAAAGAGGAGGTTGGGAAGAAGAGGCTCAACAGACACACGTCAGGTACATTGACGGTTGTCCTTTCGCAGGCATTGAGAAACAATGACCACTCATTATTAGAAACTGTCTTGTGTAACAGAGACCCCAGCGTGATTCAAAAGACAATCAATAGACTTGATTCTTCCTTGGCCATTATCCTTTTGGACCGTTTGGCCGAGCGTCTTACCCGTCAGCAGCTGAGATTCGAGCAGTTGAATTTCTGGCTCAAATGGATCATCATTATTCACGGTGGAGTGTTGTCTTCGATGCCAAATATGAGCAACAAATTGGCCAGCTTGCATGCTATCTTAACCAAGAAAGCGCAGCAATTACCTCGTTTGTTGGAGTTGCAAGGCAGACTCAACATGATGCAACAGCAAAACCACTTGAGGAAAGAAATTTTGGACGGCTCTGTCGTACAAGATGACTACGACGATGCTGATACTGATGTGGAGTACGTGGAAGAAGTGGATGATGCCATTGAAGCTGGCTTGATAGATAGTGACGAAGACCTTGATATGGAAGCCGCAGACGATTACGACGAGATGATGGACGAAGAAGACGAAGGAGAAGAAGTGGCAGAAGGAGACTTGGCTGAAGATGAAGACGGATTGAGTGATGTGGAAACTGCGGTGGAAAAGAATGACGTCTTCGAAGAGTAATCATGTATAGTAATAGACCGCCATGCGGAGAATACACACAGATGCATTGGTCTTACCGTGTGACATTATGTAGATTCTGTTTCCCTTCTATGCCGTTAGTGGACAGACACTTTTGCATTAATTACTTTAAATTGAGTCCAGTTCTGTGGGTGTATTCTATGAGATATGAAACATGAGATGTCGAAAACTTTGCACAAAGATGCAAAACCGGAAGTTGAAATATTTCAGTTCCATACTTCCTATATAAGCTTGTCTTCACAGTCTGTGTAAGCCGTCTCAAAGATATACGGCTACATGTCTAGAAAAGATAGAGAGATGCGACTTCTGTTGAGAAGAAGCTACAGTGATGTATATCCACACGATTTATATTTCACGTTCCTCTAACTTTCTAGCATGTCTCTAATATCAGGTTTCCGAAGATGGGTTTCGAAAGGTGCCGTATGAACGGCACTTGGTTATCACCAACGATGAAGTGAGCACGTCTCTGCTATCGTAGAAGGTGCCACGTCGATGCCATGGCAATGCCATGACCATGTCTTTTATTGACTTTCAGTAATCGCTGTACGCTCATCTTAGACAAAGGCTACTTCACTCAAGTATATAAAATCACAACTTTTCTCTTTTGGGATGGTTTCTTCTCTAAGGATCGTCCCATGCGTACAGATCAATCCTAACTAATCATTATTGATTAAGATGCCCAACCCAACTGTCCTCACTGATGATATTCACTCAAGCTGATCCTTAAGTGACTCACTGAATTGGTTATCGCTCTACAAACAAGAATCCGGGTGTGTGCATAAGGCTGACACCATTGCACACTGTATTTCACAACTTCTCAAACCCAGACCGCGAGTCAAAACAGCGAATAATGGCTCACTCCAATTGGCGATCTGTATACTTCATCACTTGGGGGTTGCGGATTCTCCTCGCTATTGGAGGGTCATATATCCACCCAGATGAACATTTCCAATCTTTCGAAGTCTTGCTGTCAAGATTCTTTGGATTTTCCACCAACATTCCATGGGAGTTTTCCAGCGTCAATCCCGCCAGAAGTTACGTTCCATTGCTTGTTACATACTACCCAGTGTTGAAAGTTGCTGAGCTCTTTCAACTTCTGCCTATCCAGTCGTATTTCATTGCTCGTCTTGCGCTTATGGTGCTATCTTGGATAGTTATAGACTTGTGTCTCTACAAGATGCTTCCGACCAAGCAAGAGCGTATCAAGGCCATTTATTTTACGCTGACATCATACATAACACATGTCTACCAAAGCCATACATTCTCCAACTCCATTGAAACGATCTTGGTTGTATTATGTGTTTATATGATCAACGAGTTGCGCTTTCTTTTGAGTACACCAAGTGAAAAAGTCCGCAACACGGAGATCGCCACACTTGGCCTTGCCATCGGTGCTTGTGCTAGCTTTGGTATTTTTAACAGAGTGACATTTCCTGCCTTTCTTGCCTTGCCGTTTTTCATTTACGCTAAATGCGCTTTGACTTGGATATGGCTACCCGTTCTTACGTTACTTTCCTTTGTGTTTACAAGTTGTGTCTGTGTTGTGGTGGATACTCTTATTTACAAACGTATCTCACTTCTGATCTTGGCACAGAATCCTTTCAACTGGTCGCAATATGTATTGACACCGTTAAACAATCTAGTGTATAACTCGAATTACGCTAATCTTTCACAGCATGGAATTCACCCATACTACGCCCACATACTCATTAATCTTCCTCAGATCATGGGTCCAGGTTTATTGTTCTTGTTTTGGAGATTTAAAAACAGATACTATCAAACAACCCCTTTTCTCAGTGCCGTTGGCGCTCTAATTGTGCTCTCTTTTGTTCCTCACCAAGAGTTACGGTTTTTGATTCCTGTGGTACCTCTACTCTGTTGCTGTTTCGATTTAACAGTGTTCCTGGAAACACCGGGGTCGACTCCGGTACCCGTCACTCTAATCATGAACTCGTGGCTTGTCTTCAATCTAGTTCTTTCCCTTTTAATGGGCATATATCATCAGGGCGGTGTTGTACCAGCGTTGTCTTACTTTCAAGAGAGATTTTATGCCAAAAATGAAACAGGAGTCACCCAAATATGGTGGCGGACTTACTCTCCTCCAACCTGGTTGCTTGGCGACATGTCCAATTCAACACAATACCTTGATCTAGCAAATGCGTTTTCACCAGGAAGTAAACCAAATACGGTGATAGATGCTATGGGAGCGGAATACGAAAAAGTTCAATCAGCACTTGATTTTGCCAAAAGCGTAAATCCACAGCAAAGGATATTCTTGGTCACACCAGTTGCTTCCTACAAGCAATTTTTCAATGCTTCTCTCTTCAATGAGACATGGACATACCCTGCACATTTGGATTTAGACCACCTCGACTTTTCCAAAGCGCAAAGCTTACAACTTGGTTTGGGGATTTACGAGCTTCTTTAATAATTATGTTACATATGTGCGCTTACTTGTAGAAGTCAAATTTGTCATGCTCGGTGCCCGTCTTAACCTGAGCCGCATAAGCCTCTTCCAAGTCGCTTTGCAAAATCATGTATCTGTTCTTTCTAACAGCACGCAAGCCAGCTTCTTGCATAATGGCAGCGATCACCGCACCAGACAATGGATCGTTTCTAACGATCAACGAGTCCAAATCCACTTCAGGTGCCAAAGCCATTTTTGACGCGACGGTGGAGAAGATCAACCGTCTCTCTCTTCTGTCTTTCAACGAGGGGAACTCTATCTTTCTGTCCAATCTTCCTGGTCTCAACAACGCTGGGTCTAATGTGTCAGCTCTGTTGGTAGCCATGATCACCTTCACATTGGAAGTCTGGTCAAAACCATCCATTTGGTTCAACAATTCCAATAAAATTCTCTGCACCTCACGATCAGCACCAGTCTGCGCGTCAAATCTCTTTGTGGCAATGGCATCAACTTCGTCAATGAAGATGATGGCAGGCGAGTTTTCACGTGCTAATCTGAAGACATCTCTTACCATTCTTGGTCCTTCACCCAAGTATTTCTGCACAAACTCCGATCCATTGATACGAATAAATGCCGCAGTAGTAGAGTTGGCTACAGCTTTGACCAACATCGTCTTACCTGTACCTGGAGGACCGTAGAGCAACACTCCACGAGGTGGGTCGATACCAATCTGGGAGTACAAATCGCCTTGAGTTAAGGGCAATTCAACAGCCTCGCGAATCTCTTGTTTCTGAACATCTAAGCCACCGACATCCGCATATGTCACGTCGGGTTTTTGATTGTCGCCCACAATGGAGATCGACGAGTCTGCTTCTGGAGGCAAAATGTCTACCAAAGCGTTGGAGTGGCGATGCAAAGCGACAGATGAAGAAGGCTTCAACAATTCTCTGTCTAATGTAGATAATATTCTCACGACATAGTTGGACCCTGTAGTACTGGACACAATTCCCGTATTCTCGTCGATGGGTTCCAAAAACTGGCCGATCACCAAAGGAACGGATCTAATTCTCTTCACTTCTTCTTGTGCACGAACCAACTCTCTTTTCAAGTGGCGCTGTTCATCCTTGATATAGTCTTCTTGCAACAACAACAAGTCCAATTCCTTCTCCAATTTTTTCAACTTGACATACACATCTTGCTGTTCCTCTTGGTGGGGCGCATTCCACTCTTTTGATTTGGGAAGCGCCAAAGCGGGCACCACGGGCATTTGAATTCCAAGCTCTTCCATGTTTACGTTCTGTTCTGTGAAAGTTAGAGGTGGAAAAAAATGAAAGCGCTGGTTGGAGAAGTATAATAGTAAGCTGAATGGAGTCTCGCATAAGGTGGAGTTTCGTGGCGAGCTCTTGTGCACCACACGACCCGCCACTAACTAAGCAATGGAGGAAGCAATTGGAAGCATTCGGTACAGCAAAACCAAAAGCACTTTTAACGGTTGCTTTTGAAAGCTTCTCCAAATTGATCTATAATGTCTGGAGCTAAGTTTGGAGCCGTTTTATTTTACCGTGCTTCTCTATCATGTTAACATTCGTAGTTTCGGTGTTGTGAGCGTACCCCACGGCACCGCCTATGGCCATGCTCTTATTTTGTTTAGGTATGATTCGTAGACGAAATGAAAGTGTTTCAACTTCTCTACTGACCACCTGGTTTTTTTAACGCAGCAGCTAAGTTCGAAAAGAGAGGTGCTAGAAGCTCAAAGGCTACTTTCGCCAATCATTTATTATCAAATAACTTGATGATATACTTACAAGTAACCGGATCACGTACGCTAAATAAGTGTCTCTATGTATTTATTATCTCTTCTGTGTCATTTGTTTTGTTAGTGTGAAAGATATGCCGATTGATCCGTTCTCTTTATGACTCGCGCTTCTCTAATATGGATGTACTGTCAATACTACCATACTATAAGCACTTCTGCCACCATATCCCTTCAGAACCACAATGTTTCGGTTTTTGACTACTGCCCTACTAAATGTCATCCACAAACTAGACACTTATATTCTCATTGTGGCCATTGCATATATTATTGTGTTATTCAGTCTAAATTGCATTCCGCATGTCAGAGTCAAGTACATCGGATGGTTTAGTTTGAACAAGGTCACACTAGAATATCGGAATAGCAAAGTCGTCATTGGCAACTTTCGTGTGCGTCTAAACTTCCTTTTACCGTCATCAGACTCTTCTCGGATCATCAATGTCTATTTATCCGACGTATCAATAATACAGAGCGAGTCTCCACAAGACAAGCAACAATCCAATCGTTGCACAATTCTGCAACAGCAGCTCATTGTCGATATTCCATCATGGATATATACTCTTCTAATACGGGATCGCTGGCTTAAAGAGTTTGCAGTGCACGTTGGAAACTTATCAATTAGCCACTTTGCTATGGGCGGCCTTAGCGTACAATTGTCGTACACAAGGCTTGAATCTTTAAGATCGTTGTCTTTTGGAACTCACGGCATATCACTTACAGTTTTGGACGGCTTTATCCACGATAATCTGCGGCGTTCCACCATGGACAAAACTAGAGTGGTTCGTAATCTCGAAGTGGAGCTTCTGTCTGAGATATACTTTACCTGTCCCTTACCAAAAGAGAAATCCCGGATTCGGGGAACTGTTAACAATGTCGGACTAAAGTTTATCGTTGCCGATGTTCATATCCCAGACTCACTAGATTTGTCGCAGTTGCAGAAGTCGAAGCAACCGAATCCAAAAGAGCCATCCCCTCTGAATCTTCCAGATACAGCAACTCTACTCGCTCTTTTCAACTTGATTTCCTTTGTACAAATCAAAGTAGAAGAGAGCGTTGTATCCTATAATGACTTGCGGGTAGAGTCATCCAGTTACAGTTTCAATTACACAAAAGACTACTCTTATAAGAAGCAACTTATTTCAAAAATTTCCTTTTATGTTACTGCTGGCCAGTTTTTCCATTTGGATCTGAAGTGTATGGAAATCCCTTCCCTCACATACCTATTTGAAGCCAACATATCAGATTTTCAAAGCGCAATATTGGCGAATATTTCAACTGATCATTGTGTTGATATTTCCTCTAACTTGACTTTGGCAAACCCTAACATAAGCATCTTCTTTGACCAGTTAGGTTTTCTCTTGAACACGCAACATAATACCAAGAGGAATAAACAACCCATTGATTGGAAGAATAATAAATTTTTTGCTCTTCTGAAAAAGATCAGAAATATTTCCACTAAGGTTCTAATTATGGACACAAAAATGACGCTCCACATGCCACAGAACAATCTGATAAAGTTCCATAGAGAGTCACTGAAAAATATTGTTTCCAATGGGGAAATGCTGTCTTTGGCATTTAAATCGTCAAGCAAAAACTTGGGAAGACTTATTGAGCGCAAGTGTTTTGGATATGCAAGTCCCTTGACACTTAAGGGATACATGCGTATGAAAAACCTACGCCTAGAAGTGGAAAAAAATGAACTTTTGGTATCCAACCTAAACTCCTTAATAGGTTATTGCGTGGACAATAATAGCGTTTCATTGAAATTCGTGTCAAAGCATGTGCGTTTGAAATCTGTCAACACCATGATTTTCCATGTGGTGAGATTAATTCGCGAGACTAGAAGATCCCAAATGAATGCTGCCTGTGCAGATATTGCAAAAGTTCCACAAGATGACTCTAGTACCACCAACTCTTCTGACAGCAATGGTATTATCACTTCCATGGACATTTTCGAAGTGCTACCTTCGGTAATTCGTTCTGTGAGATTTGAATCTAAGAGAATCACTACTACGATCATCTGTAATGATTCATTACCATCGCACATACTCAAAACGGATGAAGGTGAAATGGTGGACCTCTCTTCATTCAAAAGAGGTATATCATTCACAGTTAACGATGTGTCATTAACGTATAAAAAATCAGAACTAACTTTCAAGGTAACTATCCGTCATATTCAAGTTAATACTCTCAGTGAGTATATGAATGAATATGTGGATGAGGTTGACGATGTTTCAAGGTTTGACGTGGGAGAGATTGACTTCGAGGACGTATCCAGTTTGAACACAACCCTGTCACATATACTGGACCAAGGCGACAACAACGAGATTAAGAAAGTGAAACGAGTTTTGTTCATCAATGATATCGTTATTGAAAATCCTGCGAATATTAGTGATAGAATCCTTATTTCTATTCCAGAAGTTGATGGCAAAATCGATGTATTTTTGATTTGGTGTGTGATGTATGCACATACGTTAGTCGAAATGATTGCACCAAAGGTGAGCAAAACTTATTCCGTCGAAGAAGAAAGCCAGGTGAAGAAGAAAAATAAGAGACTCAATCTCAGCATTAATATCGATTCACTCGCTTTAACTGTGAAAGTGCCAAACAATGTGGATCTAATGTTCGAGTGTGATCAATTACAACTAAGAATCATTGGTTCAGAACATCGAGTTCAGGTAGACTTCTTGCGTCTTTATGTCGTACATCCAGCTACCAAGTTATGGACAAGACTCGTTTCTATCACAGACTTACTCATAAACTTGAACAATTTGTCTAAAACTAACATCAACTTGGTTTCAAAGACTGTCCGTTTCAATATCCCTTTCCAATTTTTGGTATACACAGTCATTGACAACATTGTTACGTTTTTCAAAACAATCAGGCAACTTAAGTATAATTTCAAGAATCTTTCGCAAGGAATCTATGACTACCAGCGGATTATGCCTGAGGGCAAACCAGCATTCAATGTTCCAAGAATCAGTTGGAAGTCGTCGATTGTGGGTCTTACGTTGGAAAACGATGCATTTGAAGCTGAGCTTGCTTTGATTTTCGAGCTCGCCAGCTACGAGCAAGTCGACAGGCTTCGTAAATTGGCACTTTTTGAGCAAAAAGTAAAAGACATCAAGTCCAAGGTTGATACTTCAGTTTTAGAGGAGCATGTTCCATCTCTGCGGTTTCTATCGAAACACAGCCGAAAGCAGGACAGCTCATCAAGGTTTACAATTTCAGAAATTGGACCCGCGATTGGGGAATCTTTCAAATCACAATTTTCGAATATGCACTCAAGGCATTCTGAAGACCAATCATTGGCAGGTTCAAAGGCTGGTGACGTTAAATCTAAAAGCTTCTTCAAAAAATCACACAGAAAGAACAACGGATCTGTTGAGAAAGAAACATATCAAACAGAGATATCAACTCAAAATGAAGAAGTTTACACAGAGGAATGTGCAGCTGAAATAATCAACAGAGCGAAAGAGGCTTTAGATAAAGATTTCGGAACTTCATGGATCCAGAAGTTCAGGAAATTCAAGGAAACCCGATACGCAAATATCCGTGACATATCAAGGAGCATTTGGGATGAAGACGAAGTGAACCCAATTATGAAAAGCAAGTTCCTGATTCAGAACTTTGCTCCCGGTACACCTCAATTTACGGGATTGTTCAAAGATTTCGATCTTGCAGTTGAAACAGCGAAGATTAATGATATTGACGAATTTTTGAGGCTTCACGGTAAAGGACAACCTAAGCTTGAGTACTCCATCTTAATCCCATTATTCTTCCGACTTAGAAGTTCGTCTGTCAGTCTCCGCGTTCGTGACTATGCGCTTCCCGCCCTTTCATTTCCTTCGAATAGCGGTGGGAGAGCACCTATAATGGATTTTCTGGGGAATTTGGTGATTAATGAGAAACTTGTTTTTCGGAAGGAAGAAATGAGACACATATTTGTACCGTTTTCTCCAGCTATCACAAAAGAGGAATCAACAGATAATTTCTATTCCGTTCACATTCCTAGAACGTTGACTCCAGTCAAATTCATGCTCGATCTTCAATGCAATATAAATACCGATCGCGCTTGCATTATCAGTTGGAGTAAATCGTATCAGGCTGCAATGCTGAGTGTGATGCAAGCATTTGATAATTTTACCAAACCGCCAATAGACGACAGCCCTCTTGGTTGGTGGGACAAATTCGGTCTTTTGATTCACGGAAAAATCAAATTTAATATTGAAAACGAATTGTGTCTTCACATCAAGAGCTCTATATCTCCATACGAACTAGTGGGAGAGAACTCTGGTTTCGTCTTTTGTTGGAAAAATGGTGTTCTGTTAAGGATCAACGAAACCAATAACCCAGCAGAACTCATTCTTCTTGACAGTCATGATTTTATTCTTGGCATACCAAATTATTCAACTGCTGAGAGTCGTACATGGAGTTTATTCTATAACGACACCCATGACTATGTTCACGAGAGCGAATACGAAAGTAAGAAATTTCAAAAGAGAGTATTGAAGTTTTCGTCAGATGAAAAAGTCTTGTGGACACTTGGCTTTGCTTTTGAACGAAATTGTGATAAGAATGCAACCGAGCTAAGCAGCAACCAAGAAAGAACAAGCAAATTCAAGCCACACTACGATGTTGTTGTTACGAATCCAATTTTTGACTGGCATCCCGATTCCTATGAGGAGTATCGGTCAGATTATTTGCATATGGCAATATCAGTCTGCTCTAAATCTTCAAAAGGCAACTGTTCCAATTCTGCTTATCTAACCCCTCGGTCAATCAAGTATTTTACAACCTGGTGGAATACACTTACAAACACTATTTCCTTGCCAATTAGGGAAGGAAAGTTATTCTCCTCAAAAAAGATTCCAAAATCGCTGGTGAAAATGAGTCCACACTTATTCACTTTCAAATATCAGTTAGAGATAGAACCCCTTACTATTTCCAATCTCCATCTTTCCTTTGATGTACAGAATCGAAATTACAATGTGATATTCACGGGCTTGAAAGGTAAAGTTGCACGCTGTGTTATTGATCTCCACCAACGAAAAGAAGTTGTTCGATATGTCAACGACAAACTCGGCATCGATAAAATGGTTCGCAAATTGAAACTTAATTTAGGAGAAATTGACATAACAGATGCAGATATTAGACTCTTCTATGCAAAGTTTAGTGATACGTCCTTGAGGGGAGAGCTCATGTCCTATTATACTGGTGATTCGCTGACGCCAATTGATATAGGATCATTCCAAGCAAATAGGGAGAGCCTGCAAAGCAAATATGGCACATCTGACTGGAAAAAGAATATGTCCATCAAGGAAGAAGACTTCCCGTGGTTAGATTTGGAGGACTTTATTGAACTTGAAGAAAAGGAAATGCTCTCTGCGGATCCCGCTATATCAGTCCATCCTTTCTTCTTCACTCCTCGATTTACTTATTTCAGGGAGTTCACGTTGGAGAGTTCCGAAAGCAAGTTTCCTTTTGGTGCAGAAAAATCCCACCGTTGTCTTATAGGGGCACAAACACCTGATCAGGTGCAAGCAATGATTCTCAAACGACGTGTGGATGAGATAAAGCAAGAGTTAGAAGACACTCATGATGTTTTACTGAAACTCGATAAAGATGATTCTACTAGCAAACAAGACTATGATCGTCTCAATCATCAAATTGATCGAGCAAAAAGAGCTATCAGTCATGTTACCACCATTTACGAAGATGTTGCTTCTACTCCGAGCTCATCTCATAATAGCCGGCCAGCAAGTTTGGCACCTAATGCAGAGGTACTTTCAAAAGTCCCAAGCTCAAATATGTTGAAGAAAATCGCCACAAGTTCGGATTCAAGTATCATTGGCGTTAATGAAAATGGAAGCTTTTTGACTAAAATGGACTCTAGGGCATTTTCCGCGTATTCAAATTACAAATCCATGGAACAAGCAAGAGAAGTTATGACTTCTAATGCGTCTGCTAGCAGTTACCATAATCGGTTTTTGATTCATAACTTGCAATTGGTTTGGAATAATAAAGTCAGAAATTTATTCATGGAATATTTGTTGGTTGTGAACGATGAAAAAACTCAGGCATTCGCTATGAGTAAGAAGGCTGTTGATCTTGTTGACGGTATTTTAAAGAAGTATAAAGAGTCGGACAAAGGTAAGGGAGATGAGAGCTCTACAACTGAATCAAGCCAGGATTATGACTCGAATGAGGACATTATTAATTGTTTTGAGGAGTACTTGACGCACAATGACAGCGATGATCGGGAAATCGAGAACAAATATCTCATCAAATTCATTCGACCTCAAGCTCAATTCATTAGTGAGCTTGATACAAACTTATGTGTTCTCCAAACCTCCCAAGATGTTGAATTGCGTATCATATGCGTCAATGTTGCTGGAACTAATAACATCATCAGTGAGAATCAAAGCCTTGTGTCTTTGATTGCAACACGTTATGGTGTTTTCCTTAAGGACTCTTTTGCGTTCGCTTTTGAGCGCAAAAATTTCACTGACATGTCTTTAAATCCATATGGAAACTATGTTAACCGTCAAACCTGGCCACCCTGGGTAAACTGTGAAGAATGTGACGAAGTTTTGAACTATGAAGAAGATCTCGTATTAGAAAGGACTACTATGGCCTTCACATTTGAGAAGCCAAATATGTTGTCAGTGGATGCAACTCCACTGTCTAAGGCCAATGAGATCAAAGTGCATTTGGGAAAAGTTGTTTTCAATGCAACGTCTTCTCAATATTCGGCGATGTATTTTGTGGTAACTGATCTCCTCATGCATTCTAACTCGGGAAGAGATCAGCTTCACCGCCGTTTAAAACAAATTATGACTTTATCTGATGAATCTGATTTCCAAGGAATATCGGAGAAAGTGAAGCAACTTCAGCAAAACATCAGAGTGTGTCGTTTTATTTTGCTTAAAATGGATGAACGAACTGTACTATTGAGCAAAAAAGAACAAAGAGAGAAAAGTGTTGTGGAAATGGAAATGGAAAGGATGAAGCTTGAACTTGGTGTTATAGTTGAGATGTCTCAGCTAGTAGGAGATAACAATGCGTGGAAAAAAGATCTAGCTATGAATTGGAAAGTGGACGCCGATCAAGTTATCTGGCATATTCTTGATGATAACAGAGAGCCTCTTGTTGACTTTGCATTGGCTGCTTCGCAATTTTCACGCGTGGATAAATTTGATGGTTCCAATTCCAATTTATTGGAAATATCAATGATTCAAGGTTTCAACTTGCAACCGAAAGCGGTATACCCCGAGCTTTTCCGACCATACTTGGAAGTTGCCGAAACCAATGCAGATGAGAATGTTAGTCATGCCACACCTATTGTACAGATGTCGTGGGAGATGTTGAATCCCGTTGGTGGAATAAAAGTGATGAAGAATGCAGAGCTCAAGATCCAACCAGTGCACATTCAGGTTGATCATGATACTGCGAACAAGATATTTAACTACATGTTTCCTAAGGAAGATGAACTGAGCAAAGAAAGCTCTTCACTGCTGGCAGAGGAGGAGCTCGACGACTCATCCAGTGCCACTTCTAATACCTCCCCAGAGAGCTCTAACCCTTTCAGAAAACTCATGGCGAAGAAAAGATCTCCTAGTATCAATTCTAGCCATTCCAATCAAAGTTCGAGACACGCACATTCAGCGAAGAGCGAAGATTTCAGTGTCGAGAGTCTGTCAGTGGTCTCATCTTCGGACGGGACTTCAGTGAGCGAACGGTTGACACCTAAACTTAAAAGAAAGTCTGCCAGAAAAGCTCAAAAGGAGTTTGTGGATGATGTCAGTCTCATTATGAACCGGTCATCGAAGTATATTGTCATCGAGGAGCTTAAGGTACACAAGGTTAGAATGTGCATCAGTTTCAAAGCACCCAAGCATTTGAATATCATTGATGTGCATAACCTTCAGGTTTTAATTCCCACCATTCACTATCAAAATAAGACTTGGTCGGGCCATGAATTAGCGATGCACCTCAAGAAAGATGTCATTCGTATCGTGTTAAACCACGCTGGTAAAATTATTGGAAACAAATTTAAACATCGTCATCGGAAGAAGACTGGACAACCACTAAAACAAATCTCGGACTATTCTCAGTACATGACGTTAGAACAGTTACAAGAAGAAGGCAGACCTCGAAATGGCTTACAAAAA
The DNA here is from genome assembly GCF_014636115.1 of Clavispora lusitaniae. Classification (NCBI taxonomy): domain Eukaryota; kingdom Fungi; phylum Ascomycota; class Pichiomycetes; order Serinales; family Metschnikowiaceae; genus Clavispora; species Clavispora lusitaniae. The sequence goes on along the minus strand of NW_027093975.1, from coordinate 1,797,798 downwards.
TTGAAGAGAAATGCCCTGATTGCTACTGAAGATTCACGAAAATCTGCTTCTCATCCAACGAGACTCAGTCCTATGCAAAGAAATGTTGCAAGGCACCCCGTTGACCACGTCAATATGAATAATTATCTAGACCTGGTTTCAGATGGTGAGCTGATTTCTCAACCGGATCAGTCTACGAAAGAATCGCCATAAATTTGCCAATCAATATTTCATCCCAACCCAACTGTACAATATGTACAATAGTAGCTCTATGTATGGCCCTGACATGATAATTCAGAAAACGCGCGACTTCTCTATATCCTCTTAAGTCCACCATGAGCGGAACTGGATGACTTTACACCACTCAAAATAGTCGAATTGAAACAATTACGATAAAAAGGAGTTCAGGAATACGTCGGCTCAACCGACTCTCTCTATTTTTTGTCTGTAAGCCATTGCAAATCTTTGTTTCCCCACGTTTTAAATATAGACCCGTGCCTCCACAGCTCCAATACCCGGTCAATCCTGTTCTAATCACGCTAACACTGGTAGCCACAATTGCATAAATTGAAGATGGCTTTCTTTGACAATCTCAAAGAGAAGGCCGTTTCTACGTTTAACCAGGTCCTTGACCGTAAATCTGACCTGGGTCTCACCAAAGACCAGCTTTTTTGTCGGGAATTCAATCTCCCAGAAGGAGAAAGAGTATTGTCTGAGCTGGCTGTGGAAGTGAGCTATCGACCCGAAGCGACGAAAGAAGTTTATAAGAATGGCAATTATCCACAAGGAAAACTATATCTAACTCCACATTTTTTGGTTTTCAGGGACGTTTTTGACCGTCGGAACTGTTCTTTTACGTTACATTTGTCTACAATCAAAAAAGTTGAGCGGCTCCCTACAAGCTCCTATGGATTTGCTTTAGCATTATCTACACATTCACGGATCTATATAAAGCTCTACTTGGTGGGCCTCCGGTCTGACTCAGAGAGGTTTTCGTCTCAACTCAAAACAGCCTTGAGAAACAACTTGCCTAATGTAAAGCAGTTGCACCCATTTATTCAAACGTGTTACTCGGAGTACTTATTGGCGAAAAACAAGGTCTCCACAGAAAAGGTTGAATCGATCCCGCCTGGAGGGTTGGGCATTATTTTCAAGTTCCCAGGTAATGCCAAGGAATCACGCGATAGGTCCAAAATGAAGTTGTGGTTTGACTTGTTCAGGGCTGATGGAAGAAACCTTTCCTTGATCAAAACCCCAATGTTCTATAAGCTTGTTCGCGTTGGATTGCCAAACAGACTTAGGGGAGAAATCTGGGAGTTATGTTGTGGTTCCATGTTTTTAAGACTTGATCACCAAAATGAATATTTGAAGCTAATTGAAGATAATAAAGACAAGAATTCTGTGGCTATCGAAGAAATATCCAAGGACTTGAACAGATCATTACCCGAGTATGCAGCATATCAAGATTCAGAGGGCATTGAACGTTTACGCCGCGTTCTTACTGCGTACTCTTGGAAAAACCCCGACATTGGTTACTGTCAGGCAATGAACATTGTTGTGGCAGCCTTACTTATATACATGTCTGAAGAGCAGGCCTTTTGGTGCTTAAATGTTCTTTGTGATCGCGTCGTACCAGGATATTACTCAAAGACAATGTATGGCACCCTACTCGACCAACGAGTATTCGAATCTTTGGTTGCAGACACCATGCCTATGCTATGGTCACATATTAATAAGCACGACATTCAACTCTCGGTCATTTCCTTGCCTTGGTTCTTGTCGTTGTATTTGACCTCCATGCCATTGGTGTTTGCTTTCAGAATACTTGATGTTTTTTTCTTGCAGGGCCCGAAAACGTTATTTCAAGTGGCTTTGGCAATATTGAAATTGAATGGAGAGGAATTGCTTCAGGCCGAGGACGATGGCACTTTTATTTCCATCTTAAAAGATTATTTCCACACTTTGGATCAATCCGCTCACCCTACAGCTGGAAATGCAAAATATGCTCTGGTGACAAAGTTTCAAGAATTGTTGGTAACAGCTTTCAAAGAATTTTCGGTTATCAACGATGAGACTATTGAGAAGCATCGAGCAAAGCATAGAGATTCCATTTTCCAGAACATCACCACCTTCGTCAAGAGAACGGAATTGCGTAACTTACCCAAGACTGCAAACTTAACACCTGACGATTTATCTTTGATCTATGACCGATTCTACACTATTGTTCAATCTACCATAACTGTAGGATCAGGCTCTAGTATGATGGATTATGAGGCTTTTCAAATCTTTATGGGACAAATTTGTGATTGGGTTGAGCCCGAAGCTGTTGACGAATATGCAGAGAAACAAGACAAATTCTTAAAACGATTGTTCAACAAATGGGATATCGATCACCAAAATGAACTCTCGTTGGCGAATTTAGTTTCTGGATTGGATTCCCTAATGGAAACAGATTTGCTTTCTTCAATTTCTAACTTTTTTGCCCTTTACAGCAAAAATGACGCTGTGGATCGCGAAGGTATATTGACAATTTCTGAAGATTTGCTTCACATTACAACCCCATGGAAAGAAGGGCTCCTTTTAGACTCTCTTACTGAAATTGCTATCGAAAATGCCATTGCTGATGAAATCTACAAACAGCAACAAGAACAACACTCTGCAGAGAAGGGAAATATTGCAATTCCATCCAGTATCGATATAGACAAGAAGAAAATCGAGAATATGCAACTTGAAAGATATTTGTCAGCAGCAAGCACATTCATTCAACGTGCATTTGAATATGCTGTACCTGTGGAGGATAAACCTCTAATTGAAGAGTTAGCTGTCGACAATTCTATTTCTCATAATGCAGCATTGAATCCAAACACACCTGTCACCCTTAACCTTCCCACCTTCCGGATGGTTGTACTTGCCGATGAGACATATGAGTTATTCTTCAGTACTACTTTGCGGCAATCAATCCATATCGACAAGCCATTGGACTCCAAAGTGGCAACAATGCGCAATTTGAGAGATATGTTTGATGGGCTTCTAGCAGATGGAAGAGAAGTTGCGAAAAAGGTTCGCCGTCGTATGGATTCTGCTGCCCATTCACAAAGTGATAACTCTTCAGAAAAATCATCAAAGACTCATAAAACTCTGGAAGATGATGAGGACGGAGATGATGATTTTGGAATCACCGAAATTGACGATAATGATAAGGATCTTTTGCTTGGTGCCGAGGCACAGGTTTATACCGACCCAGTGCACAAGACTCCAGCAGACAGGAGACAAATTGAAAATTTCCACAAAGCTGAACAACAAGCATCTGGCAATGAGGCTCATTCTCACCATAAGAACCTCATTGAGTTTGAAACTTAATTAATTGTCTACTCAGTAACAGTGTTTAACTATTCTAGGCACGAAACTTTTATTGAACAGTTCTAAAATATCAAAGAAAAAAAATAAATCATTAAGAGTATTAGAAAATGTCGGCATGTAAAATGTACGTAAAGATGAAGAACGAAATATGGCAGGTTAAATCTTGTCTTCATTTAGTTTCTGCCGAAAAGCTTCTTCAAGAAACGTTTCTTTTTGTGTTTTCCTTCTTTAGGTGCTTCATTCTCGTTTTTCCGAAGCGAAGTTACGGGTGCTTGTGCCAAATCATTTGAAGATCCTTGTCCACTCACATTACTGTGTTTTGTTAGATCGTCAGCTGAATCACTAAAGCGAGACAAGAAACCCTCTCCACCCTTGAAATGAGAGAGACCAGCATCCTCATCATCGGAGTCAGCTAAACGAGATTTGAAGCGCGATCCGCCATTGCTTTCTTGAGCTGTCGACGAGTTTCCAGCGAACAGTTGCTCATAAGATGGTCTTGCCGAAGGACTAGAATACGCTGGTGCCCTAAGTGTAGTCCTGTGCTGAATATGAGACACGGGCCTTGCAGCTTCTGGTTTCGCTTGTTGATCAGCATTCTTGGAGAATGATGATTTCCTTTGAACAGGCTGGAAAACCGATCTTGGTCGACTGTTGGCCTTGGCATAGAGATCGGCTGCCTTCAATTTGGAAGGTGACTGGTAATTTGGTTGTAATGCGGGATGCGGCGCAATTGGTTGTGGTTGCGTCTTGAAACTTCTTGCACTCATTCCACCGTTGCTTGCTGCAAGTGTACGTGGTTGATGGAAGTCTGCTTGTGATGCAGGTCTTAAGGAGCGGCCCGCCATGCCACCTGACATAGCACCACTTGGTTGCTTCCGTAATGTCTGAGAGACTCTTTTTTGCACGGTGTTAGGTGATCTTGGAGGATTAACATGATGTTCTGGTGGGAGGTCACTGGCGTCACCAAGTTGAGAGTTGGATAACTTTGAGTTTAACCTTGTATTTTCTGCCGTTGTCAAGGAGAGATATGCTTGATGTGCTGGACTTTCGTTTTCACTCTTAGGGGATTTCGAATATGTCGCTTTTGGTTGTTTCATCGCAGATTTAATGGGCTTGCTCCGTGATTCATTACTTGTGATGGATTGGAGAGAACTGGCAACATTTGGTGGGGAATGTGAAGTTAAATTCAAGTCAGTATAGCCCTCTTCAATAATTTCTGGAACTGGATCGAAAGTAGGAGATATGGCAGGAACATCATCTGTTACTGGGTCAAAAACAGGTCTAAGATGGTGCGCGAGATTGGGGGAATCAGTGTCTTCAACTTCCTCGATGCCAAACTCATCCTCGCCACCCGCTTTATTGTTCAGTTTCAGTACCTTTTCCAAAACTTTATCCAAATCACTAGCTTCAGATAGGGATGAGGTAGCTGCAATTTCAGTATTTGAAGCATCAAGTGAATACAAGCTGGAATGGCCGTCTTGATGGTCATCACTAGGTTTCAATGTATCCCCCTCATTCTTCTTTACTTCAAGCTCATCGACAATGATAGGCAATGGTTTTATAGGTACGTCCTCTTCTTCTTCCTCTTCTTCTTCTTCTTCGTCTTCCCCTTCAAGTTTCTGAACATTATTCTCTTCATGCAGAATCTTCTTCATGTCATTGTCGTTGTGTTGAACCTCTATACTTTTTGCATTATTCTCGACTGCATTGTGCTCCACTGTGATGTCTGATCTTTTCTCCCGGGATTCAGGAATGTCGGTTGCAAGTTTTGGAATTGGGTGCTCCTTAGGAATTTGTTCCGCAACTGGGGACATGCTGCGTGACACAGCCTCTTCTTCCTCCTCCTCGAGTTTCTTCAACTCCTGCATTTTCTTTTCATTCTCTAGTCTCAATTGTTTCAAGCGCTCATACTCAAGGCGTTTGCGCTCCAATTCCTCAGCCAATCGTTTTTCACTTTCAATCAGTTTCTGAAGCTGGTCCATCTCATGTTGCCTCTCTGTTGCTGAGTCAATGGCTCCTTCACGGGTTTCTTCGGCCACTTTCTCTTCGATTTTAGGAGGGGAAACTAATGAAGATAATCTTGATCCTGTCGAGCGAGTCACTTTATGTGTGGGCTGACGCGAAGTGGAGTTGATGGATGCTGAACGCGGGGTCTTCTGCATCAGAGGCGAGCGCTTGATAGACATTCCTGATCTCATTGAATTTGAGCGAGCAATCTCCTGCTGCATTGAAGATTCAGGCACCTCCACAACCTTGATTCCGTTGGGAGTCGGAATATATTTTTTGACCATTTTGACAGGAGGCTTTTCGGCAGGTCTATGCTTGAGTTTCACGTCCTCCATCTTGGCTCGGTTAGAGTAGTGGACGTCTGCTTCTTTGCCCATTTCCTCTAACAACGAGTCGTTGAAACTATCATCAACACTGTACACTAAACGCTTGCCTGTAGAGCCAGTGGACAGCATACTTGTATTGCGCTTCGAGGCATTGGAGCCAGCCCTGGAAGTTCTCGTGACCGGTGGCCGGAATCCACCATCTTGTACCGAAGGACTTCTTTTCAAAAGACTGCCAGCAGAGCGAGTGGTGTGGGCCTGGTTCTTAAGCGACAGGGTCCGGGACTTACCGTATTTTGCCGGCTGGGTTTCTCTCAAATTCTCGCCAATGGATAATGCTGCTGCCATAGCATTTGTGTTCGGCTGCTGGACGGCATTGTTTGCCTGACCCACGCCGGTGTAGGCAGTTGAATTTCGGGTTTTTCTTCTGAACATTGACTAGGCCAACTGCAAAAATATCCTTTGCGTAACAGGGAAGAGAAGCGAAGAGAAATCGGTTGGGTTTTTCAGGCAGGCCGAAAGGTCAAAGCAATAGTGTTGTTCTCCCGTTGGTTATCGCAATACGCGCGATCGTACCGAATTCGGCACAACACGACTTTTGGAAGGGGCTTAGGCGAAACGGGAGGAGCTGGGCCAGATAAAGTTTGAGGGAAGGAATTGTTGCTCGCGATTCAAGCGGTGAACCGATTATATTCTCCCAAGCATTTGCAAATATTAGGCTTGGGAAGTGTCTCGTGGCTAGGCATGACGGTCCTGATGCAGGACAATCATCTGTCTTTTGGCAAGCGCAGTTTCTGGAAGCAAGAGATGCAGAATCTTTTTTCTGCTCCACATGAATAGATACGAAAGGTGGGACTAGTATTACGATGGTTCAAGCTACAAACCGTAATGAATTTATTGTTTTTGTGCTTCATTGTCATGGAAATATGCTAAATTGCGTTGGTGTTTTCCGTTTGTGAATGTGAAATATTCTGAATTCCATGTATGTGAGGCATGCAATAGTACATGAGAAGAAATTGGTTGTGCCTACTATACACGTCTATTGTTCATTGAAGCCCTAGACATTCGAACATCCAACTTTTCTGCAAAAATGTTCTGATGTACGTAGTTGATTGGCGGCCTAACTGTTTAGGAAAATAAAATTAGAAAGCTGAAAAAAATCACAGATTCTCTATGTTATTTATGCTGTACACGATTTAATGGGGAAAAATACCTTCAAGTGTTGACTACCATTTTGTTGGGCAATGTTTCCCTCCTTTGAGTGTTTCAACATTGTCTGGATCATAAAGTGACGCTTTGACCTTAATCCTACGTGCCTACGTAATCCACAACATTCCACGTTCGATTGAGATCGTGTGGAGACTGATGTGATAAAGTGGTTTAGTTGGTCTTTCGGAGGTCTTGAGGTGACAGTGACATACCATACGTTTCAGTACGTATTCCCTAGCTAATATCAGTGTAGAATAACTGTGAAAAAAAAATTGTTGATGGGATCCGCCCATACCATTATTAGTACATGGAGAAACAGCCGCAGACATAAACCAGAAACAGAGTGTTGCAGGAAAATCCAAGGACAATTGCGTTTAAGATTCACGACACGATAAACCATTGCAGCCAATCTAGATTATCCTCGTATCGCTCCCGAATGTGTTATTCACTAAAATGTTCCACAGCCTGTTCATATATTCAACGGCTTGAAGATAAATCCACAACCCCGACGAAAAATTGACCTGCTTTTTCTTATTTATTGCATTGAATTCCTCCACCTATTGTACCAGCCTATGTCTTAATAATCGGGCACAGTAGGCGCAGGACCGTATTTTTATATATTACCGTATCGACCTATGGAAACCGGCCCCCAAGGTCATACGCAATCCCTGGTCATACGCAATCCCTGACCTTAAGTTGTAGTAAACCCACGTCCGTATACTGGTTTTCTTCCGAGCCCTACCATCTGTGCTAGCCACGTGCCGCATGTTTGTCCATTGGCCACTATAGCCCTCATAACAGGGCCAAGACACAACAAAAAGCCGCTCCAAAGAAAACCTTGGAGGAGAGGTAAAATGATTTGGTCCTTAATCACGGCATATGCAACAACACTGGGCGTTATTGGAGCAAGTGGGGCGACTGGAGCCTGAAGAGTGTTTCCCTCGACATTCAAATCTTCGGCACTTTCATCTACTCCCATTAACTTGAGTTCTTTTTCCGAAAGCGTATGGTTGATGCCAGCCTTCTTGTTAGCGTATGTCTGAAGCGACCTGAAAAAGGATTGCTCAAAGCGTAAATCCGGAATCGGATATACGGTAGTTTTTGCAATGTTTGCCGTCATGATGGTGAAGAACGATATTCGCGCTACTTTTACAAGCAGTAGTAGTTACCCTTAATGTGACTGTTGGTGCGACATGAATCGTTATACTCATATATATGTTTCAGAATACTTATAGATCTGTAAAACTTATGCCATAGACGGTTTCAGTCATTTTCATTTCTAGTGGTTACCTCCCAATGTCTTTGTTGGTTATATTTGGCACGTGACCATTACACCATTTTTCAGGGCATGGATTGATGAAGCTTCCAACTGTAAACAATCTCTTTACATCAAGGTAATTAGTGTAATAAGACTGAAGAGAACAATTGAGTCACTGAAATAAAACAGGAAACGCTGGTCCAGCTACACGTTCTTCTTCAGTCGTAGGCCACATCCGTGCCTCCTGCCCAGTCTCGAAAAAACATCAACCATCAAAACCAACTCCACTCTATAACCATGGAAGTTGACAGCGCGGAATCTGGCCCTCGTGTGACCATCAGACAGACGGAACGAGACCATGTGGACTTCATTTTGCGTGGCGTGGATCTTTCTGTGGCAAACTCATTGCGGAGAACCATGCTTTCGGAAGTTCCAACATTGGCGATAGATTTGGTTGAAATCGACGTCAATACGTCGGTGTTGGCAGATGAGTTGCTTTCACACCGTTTGGGTTTGATACCTCTCAATAGTGAAGGCATAGAAAACTTGTCATACTCGAGGGATTGCACGTGTGATCAGTACTGTCCCAACTGTTCTGTGAAGTTAGAGTTGACAGCCAAGTGTGACTCTGACAGCACCATGAACGTGTATTCGCTGGACTTGGCCAAGTTCCATAATGGTTCCAAGTTGGGAGACCCGGTGATCCGTGATCCAGCCCACAGGGGACCTTTGATTTGCAAATTGCGAAAACACCAAGAGCTTCGTCTCACATGTATCGCCAAGAAGGGTATAGCCAAGGAACACGCCAAATGGTCGCCATGTGCGGCGATCGGATTCGAGTACGATCCTTGGAACAAGTTGAAACACACGGACTTCTGGTATGAAGACGACGCTGAGGCTGAATGGCCTAAGTCGGCGAACTGCGAATGGGAAGAAGCTCCAGACCCAGAAGCTCCATTTGACTACAATGCAAAGCCTGCAAACCTTTATGTGGATGTCGAAACGGTGGGTAGTTTGGCTCCTAACGAAGTTGTTGTGCGTGGAATCGAAACCTTGCAATTGAAACTTGCCGGTATTGCTGTCGAGTTGAACAAAGACACAGTTGAAGCAAACGATGCCGCTACAGGTGGATTCACCACCTATGGCCGTTCACCAGGTGGTAACAATTCGCCGGATAACGGATACTCATATGGTGAAGGTTTTGGCAGTTCGGCGTGGTGAGTGTAATATAGAAAATAATGAAGACATGTAAAACTGTTGCGATGAATGTGTGTATTCTCTCTTGGTAGAATATGGTGCTGCAAGACTTTGTAAATTGTCGTGAATGGTTTACTAGAATGGATACTTCATCTTGTGGCAGGAGAAATGCAACTCTGTGTAGTGACTACAAGGACTGAATCTTGAATAGGTTTGATTTAGTATCAGTTACAGTGTGCTCTTTTAATCGTTACTCTTGCGTTGTATTCTAGGGCCAGACCTTTCGAAATTTGATTAGTAACTTGAATCAAAATGAAATTTCCAAGCTCCACGGAACTTTGAATATTTATTGAGAGATACATTCTTCTGAGCTCATATGATTATTAATCGTCATGTAGTTTCGGCGTATACTTGCATCGAATAGTACTCACTATACGACTCTATTCTATTCAAAGCATGTGCCCCTACTCTATTCTATCATTCTCGTAGCTTTGATCAATTTTTCTGACATTATGCTTTTCAACATATTTCTCTTAAGCGTTGGAACGAATATCTTATGCTCTGTTGTATCGCACCACATCTTCAAACCGTACTAACGACCCGCCAAAAATATCCAACGCACTTCCATAAGTCAAATCGACTTTTCCTCCGCTTAAACGAGATACGAGGTCCAAATCGGTGATCAGCCGAGCACCACCAGCATAAACAATGCGCCCCTCGAATCGTGGGGGACACCACTCGCCTAACTTCGTCACTAATTCTTCATCCACACCGTTGCAAAGACCTTCCACATCGGCTGCATGAACCAAGAATTCGGCACAGTATTCTGCCGCCCGAGCCAAAAATTCTGCGCTGAGTTCGCTATCGGTAAGAGTTTGCCATTTGTTGATAGCCACTACCCACTTCGACTCTGAAACTTTCCGGCAGCTCAAGTCTACCACCAACCTGTCACGGCCCACCAAAGTTGAAAGGCTTTCAAGCTTGGCCCAGTCAAAGACCGTACGTCCGTCATCTTGTGAAAATAGCCAGCTGGTTACAATGACGTGCGAAGCTTTATGTTGCTCCAACCATTGCAATGCATTGCTATCGTTGATGCCACCGCCAACTTGGAGATGTCCGGGCCATGTAATACATGCTAGTCTAGCGGCTTCATCATTCGCTGGGTTACTTCCAAGCTTGATCACATGGCAGCCTTCGACTGAATTCTGTTTGTAGAGGTCAGCATAATACGAAGCTGGCTTCGTCGAAACAAAATTCTCTTTGGTATCTTTCAGGGCCTGCGTATCATCCTGAGTAAGCGTGCCACCGACGATTTGCTTGACTTGGCCTGCGTGGATATCGATGCAGCCTCTGAATCTAGTCATGGGGAAGAGTGTATATGACTCAGATAGGCTTTAACATACTTGATAAGGTGGTGCAGGCACAACTATGAGGCCAATGTAGATTTCTCTTCAAGTAACATCTTGAACATAGAGAAGTCCTGTCCCAGATATGTTCTTTTCTCATGAAATGAATGGACCTGCATTCTTTTTATGGTTATGCTAGATGTAGTGCTACAGTACGTGAGGTAAAATGTTTTAATAACTGTAGTGCAATGTTTGGAATGAAGTAGGCAATGTTATCGAACATATTGACTCTGAACATGTTCCTGGCCTTTTGCTTTTTTTTTTTTTTTATTGGTCTTGAACCCTATAAGATGTCACTGTTCTCTTCGGGAAAATACTCCACATCGAAACTGAATATCGCATCGCGAAAATTTCACGGTCTGCCTCTCTTCACCATGGCTGACGATGACTACCTAAAAGCAATGGAAATCCAGAGACGAAACTTTGAGGCACAGTTTGGCAGCCTTGAGTCAATGGGATTTGAAGACAAATCTGCGCCAAAAAGCTCTGAGTCTGAAGAAAGTGAAGATGAGACGCAATTCCATGGATTCGATGGAGAATCAGAAAGCGATCTCAGTGTTAGCGAAAATGAAAGGGACAGTGACAGTGAGAGTGAAATCAGCAGTGAAGAAAGTGAACATGAAGTCAAGGTGGTCAAACTTACTCAAGAGAACTCAACGCCTGTGCTTTCTAATAAAAGAGACAAGAAGGTGGCCCGTTCTGGAAGAGCACCTACGCTTTTAGAAATGGAAGAAAAGGAAAGAAAGCTCCTGAAACTCACCAAGAAGCAACAGGCTAAAGCTGCCAAGGAAGATGAGGAGAACTTGGAAAACGACTTGAAATTACAAAGGCTCTTGAGCGAATCGCACATTTTGGCCAATAGCTTGGAGTATTCTGGAGCAGATTTAACTATGCAAACACTAGATTATGATGCACCCATTGGCAATGCCAGACGGCGTATCCTTGATCAGCGGATCCGTGAAGTATCTTCTACTAATGCCACGGCTCGTAAAAAGTTGGAGAAGATGCCTATGAACATGAGGAAGACTTTGATTAAGAATAGAGAACAACAAGTGGCCAAGTACGAAAAGGAAGCTCGTGAGGCAGGAATCATCCTTTCAAAAGTGAAAAAGGGCGAGTTGAGAAACATTGATATAGGCAAAGGTGTGACTCCAGTTACGGACCGTTTAGGTGTGGGTAAGGGACATAAGAGCAGAATTAGAGACCGTGGACTTAAGATTCACTCTGTGGGAAAATCCACCAGAAATGGATTGCGTATTTCACAGCAGGAAATCGACAAGGTCAACAACCAGGGAAAGAAAAGACGGAGAAAATGAGCATAGGAGCATAGGATGTATGTATAATAATGTATAGTAACTGAACAAAGATTCCGAAGAGCATGTAAAGGCAGCTACATAAAGCTAAAAGAAGAGAGAATTAGCCACAAGTATTGAATATTTACATTGTTCTCGTCAAGTCTAGAAGTGTTACTTTTTTTTTGTGTGGGTATTTTTTTGCGGAGGTGCAAATCAATGTTATGTTTACTCGCGCAACATAAACAGAGCCAACACCCTTTTTCATCATGACGTCGGTCCTACCCAAAAAAAGATCTGGCGACCAGAAAAAAAGAAAGTCCAGTGCTGTTCTTCATGACCTCTCAAACAAAGGTCGGGTGATCTCAGGAAGATCTGTCTCGAATACGAAGAGAAAACCATCTGGAACGAGACATGTTAGTAGAGGAGATATGTTTGTTGGAAGAGACGAAGAAGATGCCAACTCTTCCTTTGCCGACGATGCCATCCACTTTCACGAGAATCGATCCACCATTATGTCCAATTTTGAGGAATGGATCAAGCTTTCTACAGATAACAAGATCACAACCAAAAACTCCTGGCAGTTTGCGTTGATTGACTACTTCCATGACATGAATGTCATCAAAGACGGTGATAACATCAACTTTCAGCGTGCTTCTGCCACACTTGATGGCTGTGTAAAGATCTATCTGAGCAGAGTGGAGTCTGCGGCTTCCGAGACTGGCAAATTATTGAGTGGTTTAGCAACAAAAAAAGGCCAGATCGAACTTGAGGATGCACAAGAGGAAGGTGAAGAAGATGGAGAAGCCGAAGACTCCGCCAATTCGAAGAAAGAAAGACGGGTTAATCGCATAGTGGAATCCACTTTGGTGAGCTTTGACGCCTTGAAGATCAAGAAGCTAGATCAAGAATTGGCAATCGATCCACTTTTCAAAAAAGCTTTGGCCGATTTCGATGAGGGAGGTGCAAAAAGCTTACTTTTGAATACATTAAACATTGACAGTTCTGGAAGAGTTGTATTTGATGCGACAACAAACTCGATGAATCCAGACGAAGAAAGTGAATCGGAATCAAAGCAAGACGATATGGATGTGGATAAGAAAAGTATAGATTTTCTGAAGTTAAGAAACATGTTCGTATCGTCTGGTCCAGAACTCGAAACTCTCTCCATTTGTCCCTCCATTCTGGAATTAAAGCTTGCATTAAGCGATGTCAATAAGGCAAAAACGGTACTTGGTGATGTGAATGATCGATTAAATGCAGACGAAGAAGAGGAACGAAATTTAGCCGACAGTGTTCCGCCTGAAGAAAATCTTCCGGACTACGACTATGATATGGATTTTGAAGCGCAGGACGAAAAGAGAGAAGATGTGAATCTAGATAATATTGAGAACGAAATCCAAAAAGCACAAGATGTGTTGAAATCCTACGATGATACTCAATTTGATGAAGGAGTTACGACAGCTACGGTAATGGATCAAGATCTAATGGCATACTTCGACGAGAAGATGAGAACTAATTGGAGAGGACCAGAACATTGGAAAGTCACAACTCTTAAACAAAGTAAAAACCTTGATGGTCTAAGTAAGAAAGGACAAACTCCTCAACCCGAAACTGCTCCTAAGAGAATCAGGAAGGAGGATATCACCATCAATTTTTTCGAAGAAGAGGAGGAGGATTTCCTTGAAAATATATTTCAAAAGCACAAGAATCCGTTTCAAATCTCCAAGAGGCCTGAAGAATGCAAAATAGATGACTTTCATGTACTTCCAGATGATATCCAATTCAATTCGCAAAGATTGGTCAATTTGTTTCTCAAGCCGAAAAAATCGATCGTGACGTTTTCCAAACGTTCAAAGAACCACTCAAATGAGTCTAATTTGAACGATAAAGCATACACCGACGAGAACTATTTTGCAGGGAAGTATCTAGAACAGGAGAAGGCGTTGGAAGAGGAAGCCAGACAAGAAAAACTTGCCGCATCGTTCCTTCAAGCGGAAATGGAAGATTATGACAACGATAATTTCGGTGGCATCGACTTTAATGATGTTTTGGGTGGAGAAGATGGAACGGTTGGAGGAGAGGAAGAGACGAAAAATGATAACGGCAGTCAATTTGTTACTGGGGGTAGGAAAGCGCGTCCCGAGTATGTTAATTTTTCCAAAGTGGCCAAGAGAGTGGACGTCAAACTTCTCAAGGATAATCTATGGAAGTCCATTAAAAAGGAGGAGAACGAGAAGGAGAAAAGTGTCAGTCCTGAAGAACAACTGGAAGAGGATCGAAAGAAAACGTTTACAGAGGTCGTTGAGACTATCAGCGAGATGTACCGTCCTGAAGAGAAGAAGGACCTTTCGACCAGTTTCTGTTTTATATGTCTCTTGCATTTGGCGAATGAGCATGGGCTCTCTATTGCGGCAACAGATGCCCACGATGATCTCTTGATCAAGGGATTCTAGTTTCAGGTACGTATAGATTTCGGGTTGTATAGTTATGAACATAAGGTTTACTTGATTAAAGGTACGTTTTGCACTACTTATGGTCAGAATAGAATTCCATCTTCCCTACAGATCCAAAGCGTCCAAGAGAATATCTTTCGTAATTTTCAATCTAGACGCATAATTGTGCTCAATATTATGGCACATGTAAGTGAGCAAATAAAGTATCTACAAACGACAGTAGGCTGAGATAATTATCGGCCCCCAGTGCCTGAAATGCTTTCGTTTTCGTCGATAAGATTTTCAGAGCTCAACTTCAATATGCACCGCTTCTTCCCGAGATGTCGTATCTCGGCTTGTCAAGCTTCATGATATATTCTTGTATGCCCATACAAGGCAAGGTACTCGCTAGCATGATCGCACCTGGGCCGCGCACGACCTTCTACACACTTCGCACCTGTTCCATCTACGCCTCCGCTTTCTGAACTACTTTCTCGGCAAATGCAAAGTTTGACCAGAATCATACCCCGGGCGCCAGCGCGGATCCTCCGGCCGACATACATACGGCCCTTGGCTTTGGGCGTGTCCGCATGGCATGTGCGCCGAACCACGTATAGGAACATGTCCAGTTCTACCATGTCGATGCTTTCGGCGCTGGAACAGGCGGCCAACTCGGACATTTCCAACGCTGAAGTGCAGGCGGAGTTTTACAAGCGGCTACTTGCCACCAACTACCCTCAGATCGTCGTGCAGCGCTTTGAAACCCCCGGTATCGCCTCCAATCCGGAGTGTGCGCAACTCTACATTGAGGCGTTGAACAAGGTGGGCAAAAGGGCCAAGGCAGAGCAAGTGACGCGTGATTTGGCTGCTGGCACTAACGCTGCTGTGGCAGGAAACGCAGGTCACTCGCCATTTTCCTACGGCATGGGCTCGAGAACTGAACCTGTCCACGTGATTGTGTCCGAGTCCGGACTCACTATATTGTCAAAGTGGCTCAAATGGTTGATCCCAGTGGCGCTTCTCACATATGGAGCATCGAACGCCTTCAACTACTTGGTCGAAAACGGCACCATCTTCCGCAACTCGGAAGTTGTCGACAAGTCTGTCGATGTTTCCCAATCCACAGTACGGTTCAAAGATGTCTGCGGCTGTGATGAGGCTAGAGCAGAGTTGGAGGAGATTGTTGACTTCTTGAAGGATCCTTCCAAGTTCACCGGTTTGGGTGGAAAGTTGCCCAAAGGTGTATTGTTAACCGGTCCTCCAGGTACAGGTAAGACGTTATTGGCACGTGCGACAGCAGGAGAGGCCGGTGTTCCCTTCTTCTTCATGTCTGGTTCGGAATTTGACGAGCTTTATGTTGGTGTGGGTGCCAAGCGTATCCGTGAGTTATTCGGCCAGGCGCGTGAAAAGGCGCCAGCCATCATTTTCATCGATGAGTTGGATGCCATTGGAGGAAAGCGTAACCCAAAGGACCAGGCATATGCTAAGCAAACTTTGAATCAATTGTTGGTTGAGTTGGACGGTTTTTCGCAGACTGAAGGTATAATCATCATTGGAGCAACCAACTTTCCAGAATCCTTGGATAAGGCCTTGACCAGACCTGGCCGTTTCGACAAGGAAGTCATTGTAGAGTTGCCTGATGTTAGAGGTCGTGTTGATATTTTGAAGCATCACATGCAAAACGTCGAAACTGCCGAAAATGTCGATCCTACCATTATTGCAAGAGGAACACCAGGATTATCTGGTGCAGAGTTGATGAATTTGGTGAATCAAGCCGCCGTGCATGCATCTCAGCTTTCAGCACCTGCCGTTGATATGAGTCACTTTGAATGGGCCAAGGACAAGATTTTGATGGGCGCCGCAAAGAAGAAGATGGTGATTACAGAAGAGGCAAGAAAAAACACAGCTTATCATGAGGCTGGACATGCCATCATGGCTATGTACTCTCCAGCTGCAACCCCCTTATATAAGGCCACGATCTTGCCTAGAGGAAGGGCATTGGGTGTAACATTCCAGTTACCTGAAATGGACAAGGTCGATATGACCAAGAAAGAATGCTTCTCGCGCCTTGACGTTTGTATGGGCGGTAAAGTAGCTGAGGAGATGATCCATGGCCCAGAAAATGTCACCAGTGGATGTTCCTCTGACTTGGCGAATGCTACAGGCATGGCACGGGCCATGGTGGCATCCTATGGTATGAGTGATGTTATTGGGCCTGTGAGAATGAGCGATGACTGGGAATCGTGGTCTCCTAAAATCAGAGATTTGGCTGATAACGAGGTGCGGAGCTTCTTGGTGGAATCCGAATCCAGAACACGCAAAATGCTCGCTGCAAAGAAAACAGAGTTGAAAAGACTCGCCGAAGGCTTATTGGAATACGAAACTTTGACGAAAGAGGAGATGGAGAAAATCGTCAAGGGAGAACCAATCAACAAACCAAAGACCATCAGCAACACCGTCATTAAGTCTTCTGGGAGTGGCCGATTAGAGGTTATAAATGAACCTACTCAGCCTGTGCCTCTTGCCGAAGCATGAAAAAAAGTTTCTATGTAAATACCCATGGTCATGTTTTTGTGCCAATATATCATGTAATTGTTCTACTTGTAGTGGATTTCCAGCATTTGGCTGATGATCCTAGTTTACATTGTATGTCAAACCTATTGTACATTACGTCTTAGTATATACTCTGGCCTTAGCGTTGCTGGCCATTCAGGAAAAAGTTCGCCAATTGGGCACTCAAGTTGCCATTTTGACCTCCATAGTTTGGAGGGAAGTTCGGAAGTGAATTGTTTTGTGGCATTTGTCCTGGGTATCCTTGTGGTGGAGGAGCATTGTTGTTATTGTTATTATTACTGTTGTTGAACAAACCACTTAATGGATTGGCAGCACCTTGGCCATAAGCTAAGAAATCTTGCTGTCCACTAGCCATGGTGGCCTTGACAAACTGTTCATCTGGCTCTCCTGGTCTGTTTGACTTTGGTCCATTTCTGGCTGAGTTGGTTGGCATCTTCTTAGACATTGCCTTTGACGAAATACCGGTTCCAATTTCGATATCGGGCTCGTCAATAACTAATCCACTTTGTAATGGTTGTCCTCCAGTACCACCCCATTGTGCCTGGACGACCCATGCTCTGTCGGCATCAGTCAAACGTTGTATAGGAACAATGGAAACACCGTGTTGGTAGTTGCAACAGTCTCTTGGGCCAAAACCGACACCCCATCTCGTTCTCAATGGCAAAGCACCATCTTTGTTGAATGACTGGATAACTTGTTCGGCTTCCTTTCTCGAGTAAACTTTAACGAAAGCGTGTTTCCTTTCACTATTCAAAATAACTGATTGCACTTCTGCGTAAGGTCTTAAGTGAGATGCAAGTTGCTTTTCATCCATGCCGCGTGGAACACCACCGATAAACAATGTTCTTGACATGACTTTGAAAGAGCCTTGAGGCAATGTGCTATCGAAACCAACATTACGAGGACGGAAATGAGGTGCCCCAGGGACATTCATTTCACCCTCGCTAGCGTTATATCCTTGAGACAATGACTTTTTCTCTTCGTGAGGCGAACCATAATTGTCATGGCCTCTGCCATGGCGACCTGAAGGAGATCTAGAGCGGTTTCTTCTAGAGTAACCACCAACATCATCACGACCTCTTCTGTCGTTAAAGTTGCCTGGGCCGTTATTGTATCCACCACGTTGTGGATGCATACCCTGCATACCTTGCATACCTGGCATGCCTGGCATACCTTGCATTCCTTGCATTCCTTGCATTCCTTGCATACCTGGCATACCTTGCATTCCTTGCATACCTTGCATTTGATGCATTTGTGGGATTTGAGGCATACCTTGAGGCATACCCTGTGGCATACCTTGAGACATACCCTGTGGCATTCCCTGTGGCATACCTTGTGGCATACCTTGTGGCATTTGAGGCATTTGAGGCATGTTAGGCGCAGGCGGACCATTTTGACCATTGTTTCCCTGCATTTGCTGCAACATGTTGAAAATATACTCTTTATTTGGTTGATTCTGTTGAGGTTGTGTTTGCAGTGTAGGAGGGGAAGGCAGCGCTACAGCAGAACCGGACGAACCACCCGCTAATACTGATAACTGTGACAAAATATTCGTCGCATTGTTTGCTGCAGCATCTTTCTGGGGAGCAGGAGATGCAGCCGCTGGTGGAGTAGGGGTATCATTGGACTTTGCCAAAGAAGCAAGAGCCAGAAGAATACTTCCTGAATCCGAGGTTGGCTTTGGAGCATCAGCCCCAGAAGATACAGAAGCAGATACGAGATCTGCCTTTTTTCCTGGCGGAGTTCCAGGAGGAGTAGTTGAGCGAAAGTGTTTATCTCTAATTTTCTTTATCGTTTCAGGGCTGAAGGTCTGGGCACGCTCCCAGATATCCACCAACTTCCCGATTTTTATGTTAGTTGATGGGATAATCAGCAATTCCATGGCGTCGTCAATAAGAGATTCAACTAACTCGCTGATCTTAAAAACGCCTGCCGCAAAAGTTCCCTCGGGAGCTTGTGCGTTGATGACTTCGTTTCTCTTTTTTGCCTCATCCATGTAAACCCTGACGATGGAGTCAACAACATACAAAGCTCCCAACTTGTGCGACGAGGGAGTAGCTTTACAGCTTGCGTATAATGCGGGGACGATTTTAGACTCTTCAGATACGTTTTTAACCGCGATGTCGGTCAATTTCTTGATACGAGTACCTGACACGCCTGGGGCCTTTAGAGTCAGCAACTCTTTCAAAATCGATTCAAATTCACCCACAGCTGACATGTTTCACAAAAGCAACAAAAACAATAAATTACTGCAAATTTCTTAAGGCACCACCACTACGCTGAGACCTTGGAACTTTTTCACCACAGAGGAAGAATCGTAATTCGATTTGCCAATTACAATACGTTACTAATACAACCTATCAATACGAAGATTTCAAGGTCGAGCCACTAAATTGGACAGATATTTGTGTTTTTCTTCGGGAAGGGGACGGAAGGAGGGAAGTGGTACCGAACAAAAAATCAAGCGAGGGCGGCGAAGGTCACTATATATATTCATCTGGTTAAGGCACGACCCAAATGCTTAGTCCAGGTTTTGTATGCACCCCGTTCTCCATGAGGATAGGAATGTGATACGAAAGAGAAGAGGGGAGAAACGTATCCCTTCAACATGACATGTTTTGTTCTTCATGAGCCTGGATTTTACGGTTCTAGTTTTCGAGGTGGTAGTGAGTCTATATCATCTAGATATACAAGTATATTGATATGTTTTGCGGTAAACCTAGCTTTCAATGTTCACTATTTGCGTTTTGTGGGTCTATATTCGAGAAACCCAAATTCAAAGCGAATTAAATACTTCCAGTAAATGGGATCCACACTGTCTAGCTTTGTTTAGGTTGATCTAGGTCTGACGTTTACGCCCAACTCTGGATGCAGCGGGCTCACGTTTACGCGCGCGCACCAAAGTGAAAATTTCTATTCAGGTAATCTTTCGTTGTGTACCAACATCGTTCAGCCATACATATGATCGGTAGAGCCTTCTCGCGGAGCTATTCCGCTTCAACTGCTCCAGCAATCCGTTCGACGCTTTTGTTGCTGAGAACACCAGTGATTACGGCTGATTTGCCCGAGTTCCAAAAGCAATACTATCGTTACCAAAATGAGTTGTGGAAACGTTTGATGTGGACATTTCCCAAGTGGTTCTACTACAGGGAAGGTACTTTGTCGGAGCAGAAGTTCCGTGAGTTGAACAAGAACCCTGTTTATAACAACCCAAACCTCGAGTTTGTGGGTGGAAGACCCGAACTCAGACAGCAAAGAGACAGAAGATTCAAGCAGGAACTTTCATTGCCCAAAACCTATCAGGAGAACGCCAAGGAAGAGGAGGACACTCAATCTGAGAGCTTGGCGAGAAAAATCGTCCCCAACTCTAGAATCACAAAAGCAGACGAAGCCAAAGACTTGACCAGCTTAGAGAGAGCATTGAGTAGAACCTTGTACTTAGTTGTCAGCCAAGACAAGGGAAAGTCTTGGAAGCTTCCATCTTTTCCAAATAATGGGTCTGCTCTACATACGACTGCCGAGGAAGGCTTGTACTCTATTGGTGGCGATCGACTCAACTACTTCAATGTTTCCAGAAAGCCATGCCATGTTCACAATGGCGCCGAAGGTAAAGAGTTTTTTATTAAGCTGCACATTTTATCTGGCCAATTTTCTGGCCAGCAACCGGACTTGAAGTTCTTGTGGTTGACCAAGGAAGAAGTGGGCGAGTACTTGGACAAAGAGTATTTTGCTGAGATTTCTCATTTGATGAGCGAAGTGTAGTCAGCATCTTGTAAATAGCAATGCACCATCATTTTGTATAATCCCTTTGTATTTACATTTTACATCGAGAAGTGAGTATTAAAACATCTTTTACACGTTCTACTTTTTATCTTCTCAAAAAATATTATTTAAGGTATCTGCAATACTGGTCGATTCTGACGTAGTAGTAAGCTCAAAATAGCATATTCTTTGTTTTTTTTTTATCTTGGGTAACTTAGGGAGGTACATCGAGTCTTAGCACACAATATTTGGTCTACCTTCTTTGGCAAGCAAGTAATGTGAAGACCTTTTCTTTGTAAAATTGAAAACTAGAAGTCATCATTGAATAGCAAGTGCAACACCAGAGACTTCGCATATGGACACTAAGCATAAACTCGTTTGTTCCCCATCTGACTTCAATTCCACTTCAAGAACTGTTTCCAATCTTTTCACGGCACCTTTTGGGTAATAACGATATTCGAATATTAAGCATGAATAGCACATCTTACTTAGTACTAAATAGTTTTCGAATTAACCGAATTTAACTTTTTTTAAGTACATGTTACATATCCTTCTTTCCCCGCAAAACTTGCTCTGCGGTCCAAACCGAGCGGTCCAAAGCGGCACCGACAGTGAGAACACCAGCAATAGAGCTGACCACACCCAAAATAAATCCAGACCACGTCTTTGCGTATTCCTCTCTGCTGATGATTTTCATTGGCGAGATATCAAAGTGGAAAAACGCACCAGGCACTCCACCTTGTGCATGCATGGTATTCTGGTGGTCGTCATCACGTCCGCCCACAATTGGTCTGTCATGTGTGATGACAGAAAACTGATTGGTGTCTACAGCCTCTTTTTTGCCGTCCAAAAACTCGAAACGGGTAGACACAACCGACAAATAGTACAGAGCCACATGGTTCTTTTTCTTCAAGTCAAAATGGAAACCGTCAAGTGGGTGGATCGATGGCTCCTGGCTATCGTCAGTGGAGGCCAAGCGGCGGGATGCAGATGGGTCCTCTCCAAACGAAAAGTGGTTGATCTTGTGGTCGATGGAAAACTTGTTGGAGTACTTAGTCCACAACGACAAGTCGTGCAGGTGGCGCCCATTCCGGGACAATGGCACACCCGGTGCAAAATGCAAGTTGCCCGAAATGCGGTTAATTTTTGCAGAGCCCTTGATGCGGCAGCCCTCGTTGTTGTTGATACGAGACACCATTTTTTCCACATAACCTTCACGCTCGCACTGCTCGATGTTGGATCCGTCGAAAAAGCCCCATTCTTGCACAGCGTAAGCCATGCGAACAGCCTCGCATGTGTTGCAACAGCGTTTGTTATCGGTCTGGTCTACGGCACCGTAGCATGGGCCACATGGGACACCTCTGCTGATTTCGTCCTCGGTTAAGGGCCCACATACATCTTCAAACTTCTTGGCACCGGAAAGAAGCGGCAAATCGTCGCTAATCTCTTCACCCAGCGGAAGCACACGGAACATCTCAAAGCCCGATTCCACAATGTCCAAGTGCAAGTCTCCAGTCATGTCCAAAATGTCCAAGGACATGACACCGCACGGGACATCGGGGAAAGTGATGTCTAGGTTGATGTCGAGCTGGCGGTTCACGTCGCGATTGACCACCAACTCGGGTCGAACAACCACCAGCATGTAGTCGGAATACTCATTGCGAATCAAAAAGAGCACAATTAGCACGCACACCAAGGTGATGACTCCACCAGACGCGGTTTTCACGCGCGCGTCTTCAACAGTTTTCGCAAAGGCGTCGAGCGAAAGCAATCTCGGCCGGGAAGACATGGCTGTGAATGTGGTGTATTGCGAAAATGTCAGTGGAAAACGGTCGCTTGAAAATGCACTCGTGGCACTAGCGCGGCGCGGCTCTGATCGAAACACCCGTGCCTCCGAGACCCACCAAACCCGGGAATGAAGGCCATTTTTGCTGCTCTTGGGTCCAATCTGTGGTTCCAATGTGTGGTTAAGGTTGGTGTAAAAGCGTTGTTTTTATTGCTGGGTGTCAAACCTCGGTACTGGTGCCTGCTGGATTGTATGTTAGACAGGCCATGGTGGCTTTCGCACCTCATGCACTTTCTCACTCGGCTACTCAATAGAGTAATTAGGACAGGTGCTTAAACTTTAATAGCATCGATGCATACTGATGCGTATTCTGGAGTCCCTTAGAGCAAGTCACCTGTTGTTCCGGCGAGAGAAACAGTCCAAAATCTTGTTGTTTATCTGTAATTCATAGTCTACATTGTCAATTACGAGCGTGAAAGCATTGTGCTGAATCTTCAATTACAGAAAATCCATTGGCTTCTCTCAAATTGGGGAAGCTGAGATTCAATTGCTTCTGATGTTTGATCGTACTTCTTTTTTCTTTGGCAGGGGTTACATTTTTTCACTCTCCACAATATAGACCTGCGAAATAATTCGCAGTTTCATACAAACCGTGCACAAGATGACAAAAGTCGAAAATATATAACAGACAACCACAAAATGACGATGTATTTCGTTTCCCCTTCTTCTTAATACCTCTGAAAGCAGACCATATTTCATCTTCACCCTCTACTAACAGAGGAACAAAGTAACAATAACTGCATACAGCCGCTACTTTTATGCCGTGCGTGTTCAGCTTCATCACACTTGCATGTCTGCTTTCTTTTCCAATCTCCGCCTATTCCCTGCTAGGGATCTTGGAAGCAATGGCAAACCCACTCAAAGTGAAATTGTACATGTTTCAATCAATGCAACGGGCTCGCGTGTCATAAACACCCGCACAGATCGTTCGATTCGAATCTGGCGGTCTACTGTATCATTGACAGACCCCATTGTCATTGAAAACCCCCACAGAGGACCCGTCACGTGTATCTCATGGAACCCTGCTACTGAAACGTCTTTTGCAAGCGTTGGCGGCGATGGAGCCGTCAAACTATGGAAAGGTCTGGGCCATCTTGAACGTGAGATCAAATTGGGAAAAACTGCCGCTCATTTAGTGGCGTACGCTCCAGATGGTGATGTGATGGCAGTAGTGGCCGATGGCAGCATTTCCATCTACAACGTCGCCAAAGGTTACACGAAAATAGCACACGACAGCCGCCCTAGCAAAATCAACGCGCTTCAATGGACAAATAAAGGCCACAACGTTTTCGCCACGGGCCATGACGACGGATCCATATGTTTTTGGCGCCTTGACCTGATGGCCATTGAGCTTTTATATACGCTTCAGGGCCACCATTCGCCTGTCACGTGTATGTGCCTTGATCCTAGAGGGAGATATCTAGCTTGCGGCCTGAGGGAGGGAATTGTCTCATTATGGAACACTACAGACTTTACAAACCTCGGTGTTCTTTCTGCAGTAGACCGAGCTATCAGCAGCCTTTCTGCCAGCCGAGACGGGGCGTATTTGGCTGTGGGTTACAGCGAAGGGGCCGATGTAAAAATTTATGAGTACGATACACTCACAGAAGTTCACAATGCACCAAAAAGTCAGGCAGGGAAAATTGGTGGACAGGCAGCGTGGTTTCCAAATCGGACAGCGTTGATCATTGTGGTCGATAAAGGACAAGTGATGCTGCTCGCTAAAAAAGAGGTGAGCTAGAGATTGATGGGAGAGGAATGACTAGGAGTCGAAACATGATTATTTGTAAGGTGAGAACTATTGTTGTACTTTCAAGGATTTACGTTGGTCTTACATACCTTCTCTCATGCTTGGAACCAGTATATATGGCCAACCCTTCCCTTTGAGCCATTGTTGTTCCATGGACTAGATCCCTTTCATCCGCAGAGGGGAATGCAAAAAGATGCGAGAAAATAGAAGGTTCGCCATGATCGTGGCCGCATTGCACATCGAACTATTTATGGAAGGAAGCACCCAATATGGTTTCCTGATACGGAGAAAGTACGTACAGCGGCAACAGCACCATGTGCCTTTTTATAGAGCCGAGGCGACTGGGCTAGACGCAGTGTCACCATTCGTTACTCCACCATTGAAAGAGGTGGAATTATGTATCACGACTGTTCATCTACAATGATTAAAAATAAGTATACTAGATATTATCTACAAAGAAACGTTGAAGCTGATGGTGGCACCAGATTCTGACTACAACTGCTTACAATCACAACTTCCCTACTTATTTTCTGCTTGTAACAATTGGTGACCTAGCATTGGGTTAAATGCGGTCACGTGCCCCTATTCCTCGGGCGGTCCACTAGTATGTTTATATATTGACATCAAACGGTATTCACGCGGTTTCAGAGCCACAGATTGGGCAGCAAAGAATGGGACGAAATTGAAAAACCAGAGGAATATTAAACTAACCGCCGTTTGAAAGCTGCAAAGATGCAGTTTGCTAGCATCTCAAATTCTTCTAGAACAGCATGTACATTGTATACTCAAACCGGCCAGGCTGGGGCAGGCGAGCGTTTATTTTATTTCTTTTTTAATCTTTCCGCGCTTTGCACTTCCATACATTATTATTTCCATTTGCAAATGCGCCCTTCACATCTTTTCGCACGCCGTACTAAACGTCAAGGCTTGTATTTTTTTGGAGTGCCTTTTTTCTTACCACTTTTTACTCCCCGCTACAGATCCCCGGTTTTTCCCATCTCCTTTCACTAGCGTCTCCATTAGTCTCATTGCCAGATAATCGCCGTCTTTTTTTTTTGTCCCCACTTTTTCTCAGTACAGAGAAATCGAGAAAAAAAAAAGATAAAATAAAAAACAACACCACTATCTATCCCGCCACGGCCCACCATGGAAGGCAATCACCAATTCCGCTCTTTTTCGGCAGCGTCTTCAGTCTCGTTGAATTCCTCGTCGAACAATGTTAGCAGAGTTCCCCTGGGCCCGCTCCTACAGCCAAATCTGTTTATGAATAAAGTTTCCTCTGTTCAAGACCACATGTTCTACCAATGCTCGACTTTATTGAACAGACTCAAGAAAATCAAAGACATTGAACCGTTCATGGCCAGCGCATACTCAGCGGCAGAAAAATGCGCCGAGCAACAGGCATTAGCGTTCTCTCAAAGCTTACAGAACCAAGAGTCTTCCGCAGGCTTTCGGGCTTCGGTTGGTTCTGGCGGATTTTCCATCTACCTGGATAACTCTGGAACTTCACAATCGAATGCCAATCCTTCACTGATCAATAGCATTTTTACATTTACTGCAGGGGTACTTCCTGCCAATCTTAACGTGGACCCAGCCACACAACTCTGGAAACTATTCCAACAAGGAGCACCGCTTTGTTTGGTTTTCAACAGCATTAGACCTGAACATGCCATTCCCATTTCTTCTTCCACGGAAGACTTGCGCATGTGTAAAAAGGCTGTTTACGATTTTCTAATCGCAGTCAAAACGCATTTGAACTTCGACGACGACTTCATGTTCACCATATCCAATGTGTTCTCAGATAATACGCATGACTTGCTAAAAATAGTCAAAGTTGTGGAACGTTTACTAGACATGGACGATAGTAAAAGTGATTTAACTGTCGAGAATCTCGCTTCAGACATTGCCGAGGTTAAGATTACAGACGAAAGATCTAAAGTGTTCCGCGAGTTACTTCAGACTGAACGCAAGTATATTCTGGACCTCGAGCTACTAATGAGATATCGTAATGAGTTGCAAAATGCTGAGGCGCTTTCCAGCGAACAATTGCATGTCCTATTCCCGAATCTCAACGACATTGTTGATTTCCACAGAAGGCTTTTATGCGGCCTCGAATGTAACATAAACATTGAGCCGAAGTACCAACGTATTGGTTCCATATTCATACATGCTTCCAACGGCCCCTTTAAGGCATATGAACCTTGGACGATAGGTCAAGTGGCAGCTATCGAACTCATTAACAGAGAAGCTCCGAATTTGAAAAGATCATCTTCCTTACTAGATCCTGGATTCGAATTGCAATCCTACATCATCAAACCTATTCAACGGTTATGTAAATACCCGCTTTTGTTGAAAGAACTCATCAAAGCATACGCTGACTCAACGGACAGCCCGTGCTATAATGAATTGATTATGGCAAATTCTGCTATGAAAGAAGTGGCCAATCAAGTCAATGAAGCGCAAAGAAGGGCCGAAAATGTTGGCTACCTTCAGAACCTTGTGGATAGGGTCAAAAATTGGAGAGGTTTCAACTTGCGGGAACAGGGAGAACTCTTATACCATAGTGTCGTGTCTGTCAAGGATGGCGACGGCGAGAAGGAATACGTGGCATACTTATTCGACAAGATCATTTTCTTTTTTGTTGAAGCTAATGTATCCGACCCTAAGCACAAGGAGAAGAAAAAGCGTGATATACTATCATCGAGAAAGAAAGCTGGCAGTTTATCAGGCTCATCAGCCAATCTCCTCGAGTCGTTGAATAATGCCAAGGAAAAAAGCATACTCGAACTAAAAGGCAGGGTGTATATCTCAGAGATTTACAATATTTCATCAGCAAACGCTAATGGCCACACATTAATCATCTCATGGTCAGGGAAAAAGGAGAGCGGGTCTTTCACATTACGATTTAAGAGCGAAGAAGCAAGAAACCAATGGGAAACATGTTTACGTCATTTGAAGACTCATGAAATGAATAATCAAATCCGCCGTCGGCTTAGAGATTCACATGGCTCATGGAGTACCTACGATTCCTATGATGTGACAGCTCCATATTCCAGTACTTCACCAGTATCTCATTCAATCCAGGAGTCGACAGTATCCCAACCAATTGCAGAGTCTCCAAACCACCGATCTCCTTCGTATCAGAGACATAATTCTTCGTCGTCAAATTTTAGCATGATGAAAATGAGCCGCAATAAAAATGAGAACACGTCGCGCATTTCGAGCTCGTCTATTACTATGACTACTAACAACTCTGACACATCTACTTCGTCAGTGTCGCTGCTTAGTAGTATCAAGATCAAGCTCATCTACAATGTCATTGAACTTAGCGAACCCATTTATGTCTCGTCCAGTGTCCTGTTTCCCGAGCTCAAACTCAAGATTCTGTCGTTCATAGCCTCGAGCGGAGAGGTACACGATGACATTGTGATTAACAAATTCAAGTACAAAGACGAGGACGGAGACTTTGTGATGATGGCTTCTTCGGACGACTGGCTGTTGGCCGTGGATATGGTGGATGAACTCGCCACTCTGGAAGATACTGGACGACTTTTGACCATTTGGGTTTCTTAGAAACCCGCGGCTATATAACGCACCTGAAAAAAAAAAAAAAAAAAGAAACATGATAAGGATCCAACGGAACAACGTAAACACAATTAGTTGTGCTCAAGTAACTACATAGCTCTAAAAGCAACCAGAGTATCAAGACCCCAAGCCTTACTATGATCTTGACAACACCATAACGGTTCTTTTTGTGTATCTCCCAGTAACCACCTGTTTAAAATATTATTTTTTCCCCTTGTATTGTTCATGCTCTGTTGCCTCGGTTACAAGGTACTCTTCCATACTGCACAATGGGGTATTAACTTTTTGGAGTGTTCACAATGGCCGCCTTCTAAGAGGCCAGGATTGTCTTTTGACATTAGTAAAAAAGTAGTAAAATGGAGCTGACGTGCGTGCTTGCTTTGTTCTGCTGGATGTGTTTGGAGAACAAAGACGCAAGTTTCCGGGTAGATTACCCCTACACGACAGAAACAGGTACAGTAAAGAGAAAAAACCAATCAAGAAGAAAAAAAATAAAAAAAAAAACCTGAGAGTTAATAAAAAAAAAAAAAGATCAGGCAACGAGCTAATTTGCTCTTATATTGCGGAGGGACATTACTAAAGAGCACATGTACGTGGTTAATCAAACGTCAGTGGCAGTGTTGAATACGGGAGGTACGGGTGCACACATGTCCCACCTGGCTAAGCAGATGCAAAAAGTGTTGCACGATTCGACAAGAAGTCTTGCGATTCAATCATGGAAGAAACGTCGCTGATGAGTTTCCGTGTATGAGATTGCCAGAGACGGTTGGCACGGCGACAACAAAGGAAAAACAATAGGAAAGTAGGTAGCCCAGAGTCGTTCCTGCAGGAACAAGGTTTGTTAGTGTATGTCTAGATCGCTTCGGAAAAGACCTTTGACGTTTCGTGGAGGCACGTCTTAGTAAGCTTGCCTGCACACAAGTGCCGTATGTCTGACGCTTCGCAGCAAATGCACGGTTTTTTTCCCACTATCGCAGAGTGCAGTTGTTTCTCCACTAAAGGTGCGGCTTAGCCATGCGCGGCTTATCTCCATGGCTTCATGATTGAGCTCCGGACCTGTATTTTTGCGAGGCGCAGACTGCCAGAGTCACTGATTTGCAATCTCTTGCTTCTCTGGTTGGGAGCCAGCGAAGCATCTGAAGCACATACATCACATGAATGGACGGTTAGAGGCGCCCGCGATTGTCATTGTTTGCCCATTCCAGAGATGTATGCAGCGCCCAAAATGCTCTTGGTGATGCTTGCACGTTGCCAACCTGGACAGACAAGAAGACACCCGTGTTTGTCGGCCAACCCTGAATCCAGCATCAACGTACGTCATGCTGGAAGGAAAGTGTACACGAATACGGAGTGCGGTGTAGGACATATGCGGGTTATGCATACATCATTTCTCAAGGACTCCACACTGCGAGTCTCTGGCGATGGAAAAGACAAATTCACCATTCAAACATAGGTTGGGCCGAACGGTTCTTTGCACCAAATGTGGATCAGCGATGGCTCTATAATGCTTAGATAATTGCACCAATGCAGGATACCTATTGTTTGGGCATTTCTCTGTTGCCCTGGATGAAAGAGATTCACCTCGTTTCTGCAGGTACCTGACTACAAGGCGGAATTAAACACCCAGATGAGTGTGGGCTATAAATACAGAGGTCCCAGCCCATGTTCTGTACGTCTCGTGTAATTGCTGCTTCAACACTGAGATAACTCCAGACCATGAGGAACTTTATCTGGCTTTTCCTCATCCAGCTAGCTATGGCTGGCAACATCATCATCTATGACAAAGAGTACGTCTTCCGCTCTTGCAACTCCGTGATTTGGTACCAAGGCTCCTTCTGTATGCCAAGAAACTTGTCTGAAGAATCGTACGAACCTCTCGAGTCGTATGAATGTTACTGCAGCAACAAGAACGGGTTGGCTACCCTCATGGGCTGCCTTGCAGTCGAAGGCCAGAACAACGACGCCATGTACAAGAAAGTGGTGAAGGAGTGTGCCAAGTACGGGGCTCAGGTATCCACTTCCGATCTTTCTGCGGCATATCAGACGTACCTCAAAGATGCAAAGGACGTTTATGGCAATAAGAGTTACGACATGAGCAAACCCGTGGACTACCCCATCAAGCTTCTGGACAAGCAGAGTGTGATTATTTCTCGTGATACCTACCATGTTTTCTTCCGCAACTTCAACTACTCCTTGTCTTATGGCGGTATCTGTCTTGCTTACTGGGCCTTGATGGTTGTCGGTGCGTTTGTGTGCAACTGGGTAGTGTATCTCTTCCCTAATCTGCGTTTGTTCCTCAACGGTCCTATCAGCAGAACATACCGCAGATATGTGGAATATCCAGCTTTGCTTGGAAAGAAGAGAAATGTGCCACAGAGATTTTTGTACTTTTTCGAGTTTTTGATCCCCACTAGAGCGGAGTCTCTTATTGTTTTTGGATTCTTTGCCGTGTGCGTTATTCTTTGTGCTGTGAATATCGACTTTGTCGAAGGCCAACAGCTCTACCCGGGCAAACAGGCTTTCATCACCAGAATGATTGTCGACAGAACAGGAATCATGTGCTCTATGCTCACCCCATTGTTCTTTTTGTTTGCTGGCCGCAACAACATTTTGCAATGGATTACTGGCTGGAAGTATTCCACCATGATTATCTACCACAGATGGATTGCCAGAATTGCCGTGACAATGGCATTTATCCACTCGGTTGGATTTACTTGGATCTATTCCAAGGAGAAGTACTACACCACTGCCATGAAGGAGGCTTGGTTGAGATGGGGTGTCGTCGCTACTACATGTGGTGGTCTTATTTGTTTCCAAGGCCTTCTCTTTTTCAGAAGAAGATTCTATGAAACTTTCTTGGTGTTGCACATTTTGTTGGCTGTCTTCTGGGTCGTGGGCATGTGGCACCACTTGAAGGCCAAGGACTACCAACAATTGGTTTACCCAGCCATTGCTGTATGGGGCCTTGACCGTGTTCTTAGAGTTTTGAGATTGTTTTGGTTCGGCATGCCCGTTGCCCAAGTGACATGGCTTCTAGATGACACTTTGAAAGTGGAAGTGCCCAAGCCCAAATCATGGCCATCTGTTCCCGGCGGACATGCCTGGCTTCATTTTGGATATGGCATGTACATTTTCCAAAGCCACCCATTCACATTCATTGACTCGCCTACCAAGGAAAACACCATTGTGTTCTTCTGTAAAGTAAAAGGCGGAATCACCAAAACCCTTGTGAAGGCTTTGCACGAAAAGCCAGGAAAAACCATGCCAATCAGAGTGACTGTGGATGGTCCATACGGAGAAACTAGTCCTGTGAAGCACCATTCGAGTATTGTGTACGTTGCAGGTGGAAGTGGTGTTTCGGGTGTGTATTCTGAGGCTATGGCGATGTCCAGAAAGCTTTCCACCACATCCAAGAGAGTCAGATTGGTGTGGATCTTGAGAGATTTCGTTTCCGTGGCTGGATTCACGGACGAGATCAAGGCTACAAGAAATTCCGGTTTGCTTACATCTGTCTACATTACACAACCGGAAGCTACCGTGGCAGCTAAGGCATTCCTCGAAAGAAATAACCTGAGCAGTCTGGACGAGAAGACTCGCATCGAAGAAAAGGTTCGCTTGGATGAGAAATACGGTCCCGGTTTTGCCCAAGAAGAAAAGCAAGGAATGTCCCAAGGTAGTGACAATTCGAGACAAGATGCCTTTGGCTTGGCTGGTTTGGAGTACGAGTTCCCAGATATCGATTTCCATGTCGGCCGGCCGGACTTGAATGCGCTTATCGCTCGCGAAACTGAACAAGCACCTGCCTCTATTGCATTTATTGGATGTGGTCATCCTATCTTGATTGACGATCTCCGGTACTCCATTATCGAGTACATGGACAAGACGGACAAGAGAATAGATTTCTACGAGCAGTTGCAAGTGTGGGCTTAGTTTGATTTTATTGTTGAAATTGGTGCACTCGAGATATACATGGTTAAACTGACCATTCTGCTATTTATTTTTGCTGGAAATCAAAGACAATATACAAGTGCCCGTGATTATTTCTAACCGTGAGCAATGTAGCACGTTGTGCATTAGCGATGCATAGCGCTACTATGACGCCTACCCTGTATGCAATGTTAAAAGACTAACAATGTTTTAGACTTCATTCTGTAATCACACGCAAATAGTGTAGATAGAATTGATAATTCTTTTTTTGTATTTGAGCTCAAACGCAGTCTTCCAACTAGGTGGTTGACAGGTATTGATGAGTTTTTTTGAATCGATGCGATAGGGTGCGGAAATGTAACATTCACCAGTCTCATACACTTGTTTCGACAGACTATGAGACCGTCAGCCTTCGCATGCGAGAGAAGTTATATCTTAGTTTAATTACATGAATTAAAAGTTTCTGCGCATTCATCCGTTGGCTTTAAGCGCCGTGTATTAGGCGGAATGTTAAACGGAACAACATGCGGTCTTAGAAAAAAATTGTACGGGCGAGAAGAAGCTTCTTGCAATCATTTTAGAGAGAATGTTTTGTTGTTGCAGGCTAGTCGAGAGGCCATTTTCTTATGGGTAGTATGTTTCTAAAAACTCCGCACATATTCTCCTCATTCTTTTAGGACTCAATGGTGTCTGAAGGACCGAAGGAGTCGCCGATATTGCTTACTGTAGAATGTGCTCCACGAGAATCGTTACTTTTAGACTAGCAGGCCTTGACTAACGTCTTTCGAGTTATTTGTTGAGAGTAATTCCTAGCACCCGATGGTATTTCAATCAATAAAAAAGTGGCTGGAAATAGATAAAACAATGATGTTCAAAGCTTATTGAGAGAAGGAATTTCACACTGGCTTATATCTGTAGATAAATGCAATCAGAATTTAGAAACTTTTTAATTCGTTTGAAGTAGTAGTGGCCTAGTAGCATCTCACATCACATGACCCAGATCACATGCCGTGACTCATTAGTACTACTAGGTGTAATCATCGCGCGTCTGATTCGTCTGTGCGTCTCACTTGGAGTATTGATTGAAATCATCTTTCATTTTCGTTTCGTTCCTGTCAGATTTCTTTCTCTCATTTGAGCTAGGTCCAGAAATGATTCGGCACACTTCGAGGTCTTTTCGCCTTCCCGGTTTACGCCGGGCATGGTCCGGTCGCAACCTTTGGCCCAACCATCTGGCAACATCTTCTACAAGATCAGCGGCACGAGTTGCCTATAGAAACTTTTCGGTAGCTCTGCGGCAGCATATGAGACCGACACCTTCTTTCCGCAAAGAAATTCCTTTCTCACAGCTTCTGGAGGAAGACCGCTCGCTTTTGACGGAAGAGAGAGCAGCAGATAATGTGGATGTCTGTATCATTGGAGGAGGCCCTGCGGGATTAGCCACAGCAATCAAGTTGAAGCAATTGGACAATGAGGAAGGCAACGGTGATTTGCGGGTTGTGGTGTTGGAAAAAGCACCAGACTTTGGATCGCATATTGTCAGTGGAGCTGTTCTTGAGCCGCGGGCATTGAAAGAGCTTTTTCCCGACTCTGAGTTTTTGAACGAAGATGGATCGGGAATTCCTCTTCCGCCAGACTTGGTCACTCTTGTCGAACATGATGACATGAAGTATTTGACCAGTGAGTATGCATTTTCTTTGCCAGAACCTCCGCAAATGAAGAACCACGGAAAAAATTATATTGCGTCTCTCAGCTCGGTGGTACAGTACTTGGCCGAACAAGCGACAGACTTGGGTGTTGAAACATACCCTGGTGTTTCTGTCAGCGAACTTGTGTACGGAGCTAACGGTGCTGTGAAAGGCGTGGCTACTAGAGACGTTGGAATCGGGAAAAATGGAGCTCCCAAATCTTCTTTTGAAAGGGGAATGGAGTTCCATGCGAGAATCACAGTTTTGGCAGAAGGATGCCATGGCTCGCTCACCAAGAGTGCTGTTGCCAAGTTCGATTTGCGCCAATCCTCTGATCCGCAGACGTACGGACTTGGAATCAAAGAAGTATGGCGTGTTCGTGACGAAAATTTCGAGCGTGGCTTTGTAGGCCACACCATGGGATATCCATTGTCTGCTGGCGTGTATGGCGGAGGATTCCAGTATCATTTTGGGGACGGCTTGGTTGCTGTGGGCTTGGTGGTTGGTTTGGACTACGCTAATCCATACATTTCTCCCTACCAGGAATTCCAGAAAATGAAAACACATCCATACTACTCGAATGTTTTGGAAGGTGGAGAATGCGTTTCATATGCCGCTCGTGCACTTAACGAGGGCGGGTATCAATCAATTCCTAAACTTCATTTCCCAGGCGGGCTTCTTGTCGGTTGCTCTGCTGGTTTTATGAATGTGCCAAAAATTAAGGGTACGCATACGGCCATGAAGTCTGGTATTGTCGCAGCTGAGTCTATTTTTGATGCTATCAAGGAGTTGGATGCCGTGGACGAAGAAACTGATATGGAGGAGAATGTTTTCGACTTGGCGCAGTATGAAGAAGCATTCAAGCAATCTTGGGCATACGAAGAGCTTTACGAAGTCAGAAACGTCCGTCCCGCCTTTAATTTGGCTGGTGGTCCGTTGGGATTTTTGACTGGTCTTGCACACTCTGGATTGACTACTATGATTACTCGTGGTTCCGAACCATGGACATTGTCTCATTCGCACGGTGATGCTGAAGCGACCAGAAATGCCAAAGACTTTTCCCCAATCGAGTACCCTAAGCCAGACGGAAAGCTTACATTCGATATTTTGACTTCGGTTTCTCGTACCGGAACGTACCATCAAGACGATGAGCCATGTCACTTGCGTATTCCAAACCAGGACCATAGAAAACATGCCGAACTTTCATGGCCACGCTATAAAGGAATTGAACAGAGATTCTGTCCTGCTGGAGTGTACGAATACGTGGAAGACGAGAATGAGCCTTTGGGAGTGAAGTTCAACATTAACAGCCAAAACTGCATTCACTGTAAGACTTGTGATATTAAGGTCCCTGACCAAGACATTAATTGGACTGTACCCGAGGGAGGCGATGGGCCAAAATACTACATGACATAGATCGAAGAAAAAATGGAAAGAAATGCATGAGCACACCATGAAAAATCGTGTGGAGAAACTATATTACCGCCTATTCCACAAACTCTTCTCCTATAATGGAGAATGATACTTAATGAAACTCCTGTTTTGAACCGGGGCAAAAACTTGAGCAATCACTAATAGATCCATGTATAATTGATAGATAATTTGACCAGGTACGACATGGCGATACTATTGGATGTAAAGGAAAGAACGGAAAAGACTATAGTACAACGAATTTGAGCTGTAGCCCATCTTAGAAGTAGAATGTCATACGGAACCTATAAGTACGAGATGGAATAGCGTACACATATAATACACAACGATACACATGGTTGAAAAATATTGTCAAATATGACACAATGGAAAATAGGGTGGGAGCACTCTCTAGTAATTATCGTCAGAGGTTTTAGCGTATATTTTTTTATTTTTCGTAACTGATGCTGGATGCACCTCATCAAAAACGGCCATATTAGACCAAGCGTAGATTAATTTTCACGAACGTCATTTGTTTCGTTTCTCAGCTGAACCACTTGTCCAAATCAGACAACGTAAGGTCCTCTGGAGCACTTATCTCCTGGGTCAAAAAGCCCGAGCGCACGACATGCGCCCAGTTGCGTTTCGACTTTGGTGAATTGTTAGAAGAAGATTTCGCCGAACTCATGTCTGAAGACGAAGTTTCAGAAATGGCCTTGAGCGCAGCCGCGTGCAACGCAGCAGCGGCAGCAGCAGCATTCGGGCTGTGAGAACAAGGAGTCTTGGGCGCTCTAGGGGCCGCCGCAGCAGCAGTAAGAACTTTGCTCTTTTTTGTCATGGATAAATACGACATGGACTTGGACCTCTTTCCGTTCTTCTTGAATGTTTCAATGCTGAAATCGGCAGAGTCGTCATCTGTGTCGTTGAAAACGTCTAGGTCCTCAAATTCGTAGTCCAAATCGTTGAGCTTCTTCTGTTCTGTGATGGGAGTTGGTGTAGCAGATACCTTTGGTGCTGGCGAAGCCACATCATCAGTCTCTTTTCCAGAAGCAGAAGAGTGCTCAGGCATGTTAGCAGCGACAGGGGCAGACGCATAGGGGACAAACAAGTTGGCAAGATCAGACGATTCCAGGAACGCAGGCCTGTTGGGACCAAAATCATACATAGTCAGTCTTCTTTGCTTGAGTATAGCAGATTGCTTGGCCGCCTCGAAGGAGTCTGTGGAAAAGTTTGAGCTCAGACCGTTGACAAACTTTTGGTTTCCCTGGCTCTGCTTCTGGTACTCCATGACGTTTTTCACGTGGACATGGAAGTCCTTCGTTAAAAGACCACGGTACACATAAACCATTCTTTTGGGCGAGGCATCGGCCCATTCTCTCGACAAGGCGTACTTCAAATTGGAGTCACCTTTTTCAACACGTTTCACGTAGGCATTCAATTTTGCACTAACCAAGTTTGAAGTCTTGCTCGATAACTGTGCCATTTCTGGATGTCTCTCAACAAGAATATCACAGATTTGCTTAACGGTCATTCCGGCGCCTTCTGGGTCTTTTTCGTACAAGATGAGGAAAATAGCAAAGAGCACGTCGTCTTCCAACGACGCATCACCTTCCTGATCAGGTTTAGGTTTTTCTCCAGTGACAGGAATTGTAGTGGAAATTCCGGTAGCAATTGGTACACGAGCAGACACCTTTGGTTTTTTGCCCAAAGTGGTGCCATTCAAGCTTGCCTTAGGGTAGAAACTACCCAAAGACGAGGAAGCACCAACAGGTGGAGTGGAATCTCTTGAGCTTATCGAAGAGGTAGATTTCTTAGCCGAACTAGTGCCTGTATGCATCAAAGAATCAGGCGAAATGCTTCTCAGCGTCGGCGACAACTCCGCTGGGCTAACGCTCTTGTCGGTTGTAAATGAGGTGATATCAATCTCGGAAAGATTTCCCTTTAAATCGGAGATGGTCGACTTCATCTTGGTGTCGGGGCTCTTAGCAAGGCCCGAGACGTTGTAAGCTGGAGCAGCTTGAGCTGAAGTAACTGGGAGCCCGAGAGGTCTTCTATCTGCCATAGCCATTTTGAATATTATTGGATTGTCAGACACGCGCAAATGTGTTCATAAAACGAGGTACTATGGATTTGCTAATCGACGATGGGATAAAGGGAGGGCAAAACTGAACAGCGATAGTGAAATGCTATTCAGACTTTAGTGTGTGAGGTTAAACAAGATTGTAGTAATGCACTGATTGCGATTCCTCAGCTAACTTAATAACTAAGGCTCGAGAATTAAAGGATACGACACAGACAGTCAAAAAAAGTACCTAGAATGATTAATATTTTGAACATCGTCACCCGCAGATCGACCGATCTCGAGCTCCACTCAAGATGGATTTCCCCTTTCATTGTCAATCTGATAGTGCGACATGGAGTAGCACCAGATCAGTTTTCCACAAACAAAAAAAAAAAAAAGAAGAGGAAATTGTAACAAATGAAAGGAATAGAAATGCCGTTGTCAGATCAAAAAGTAAAGTAACACATACTCGATAGGTCCTGATGTCTGGAGATTTGGGATTGAAGACAGGGGAAAACACCAGCCAGAAATCCGGAGGCAGGTCTAAGCAAGCCGCAAAAAAAAAAAAGTACAAAAAGTTGAGCAGCCTCGAGAAACGAATCAGGAGGAGTTGGAAAGACAGACCAGAAGCTCAAAGTTTAGTAAGCGGTAAATGTAGGCTTATCTGGAGATGTGTTATTATGGATCTATCTTTTTTTCATTTGTACTTCATGCAAGGAAAAAGTAACTTCGCACTACACCTGCACACAGCATTATGATAGCAGAGATAGCAAAAATGAGGGCTTCTCCCCCAATTTAGTTTCGTTGTTTGCATCAAAATCATCACTGGATTTCAGACGGAGTTTTACATTTTTTCTATTTCTTTTTTCTATCACTACTATGCTTGATTTGTTTAATCTTTTCACACATGTGACTGTATTCGCATTGCCTTGCTTTTTGCTCTCTCAATTCCGCTTCAAAATGCCTAATTCAAAACGTGCCCTCCACAATTAATAACGCACGGCACTTTGGGGATCAAAATAAATAATTGCACGTGACTCCAATTCCAGCTGCATATCTTTTGTTATCTGCAGTGTGTTTGAGCAAAATGATTACCCAAAGTGTGATCACTTTTCACGTGACCTCAAGTGACTTAAAATTTATCAAAGAGCTGCAGTCCTTAGGGCGCGAGCCCTCGAATCTGCAAACGGCTGTCGAGCATGCAGAAGCATCAGCGCATATGCGCGATCATGCACCTGCGTACGAGCTGCATAGGTGCATCCACATTATTGGTTACTAGCCCACGATTAATGCGATATACGTTGGTGGCCCTATCCTCGTGATATTACTAAGATTACGATGCAAAACTTATGCATTGTGGCATTTTCACGTCCCAGCATGTGCTTCGTGGATTATGCCGCAAATCTATACGTTAGCTGTAGACTAAGTCATTTAGTCCTTACATACTCAATGGATGCTAGTGTCTTGGAGTAATCGTGCTTCCAATAATCGTCTTTGTACGGTTTAGAATCTTTCGGGCCATTGGGCGGCATGAACCACCAATTCATAGCAATATGTGCCGGCAGGTCCTCATTAGCAAAACTGGTGACTTCATGGAACCACCCGCATGGCAAATATAGCATTTCACCGGGCTCAAGCCACACTTGCGTCTTCTTAAGATTCAAGAAACCGGGATAATGTTCATTGGCGAACCTGGTAAGGCTCTCAACCTCTGCATCATCCGTCAATTCGTCTAAATGCGCTAGAACAGGTGGTACCGAAGAGAAACTAGGAGGATCCAAGCTATCATCAATTTCTCCCGCGTATTCCTCTTCATTTTCAATTATATCCTCAAGTTCTTGTTGGCTATAAGTGGAGAAATCCTCGTTTTCCAAAAGCCACGCAGCATGTTCAGCTACCAAGGCACCATCGTCCCGCATCTTCCTCCAAAGTCTGGCATTTTTGTTGACCTTGTAATCAATGAGACCATTGGCGTAGACTTTGTCAATGTCGCCGACAGTAAAAATGTCCAACGCATCTTTGGGAGAGTAAAGTGTAAATCTTTTGCGTCCTTCCAC
Source organism: Clavispora lusitaniae (assembly GCF_014636115.1). Lineage (NCBI taxonomy): Eukaryota > Fungi > Ascomycota > Pichiomycetes > Serinales > Metschnikowiaceae > Clavispora > Clavispora lusitaniae. The sequence continues at coordinate 1,758,671 of NW_027093975.1, read as the reverse complement.
AAGAACATACAAATTATCTGCATGGTCATGATGGAGCCCTGAAGAGTTTCCGTTAGGCACCCATTTTCCCAACGATTCTTTCGTAGGGTGAAGAAGGTCTGGTTTAGGGGACGATTGCAGCGACAGACCCATCCAGAGATTTATTTGCTGTGGGATCAATGTATCAAAAGGTTTGGGCGTGATGGGGAACAGGGTGTCGTTACAGAGCTCAGTTAAAGGGGGTTGGAAAAGCGAAAGAACTCTTTCCTCTGCCTCTTCACTAGTTAATTTGAGCTTTTCGTCGACATAGTCTTCACTGTCTACATCGTCGAAATCATCGTGAAGATCATTGACGTCAAATGAAGCAAGCGACGAGGTATCGGAGAAGTTGGCAAAGTCGATCTGGCCGTTGCCACCATCATGCTCGCCCTCAGTACTTTCTTCGTGTTCGCTTCCTTCGGCTTCTGAGTCTTTGGCTACCTCGGCTTCGTTCTCTTTATCTTCCGTCTCATTTGTCTCTTGTAACTCTTCTGTATCCAGAGTATCCAGCGCATCCACAACATCATGTTCAGCATATTGCGTCGTTAGGTAGTACGAATCGTCGCCTTTACGGAACTTCTCTACAACTTCGGCAAAAGACATGAGTTCACGAGATTTTCCCAGGCCGAACCCAAAGCCGACTTTCCGCTCCACCTGGAGCTTCTTCTCTTCAGGATACGCTAAGCGGTCCACTATATTGTCCAAGCAGAACCTGTTGAGATCAATCGGAAGGTTGGTTTCCCCAATTAGTTTCACTGGAGTTCTCGTTTCAATGTAGCGCTCGTAAAAGTGATCGAGTGTTTCGATTGCATCGATTTCCCAGTTTTGCCCAACCTCAGTTCCAGCATACTGGTTCAGTGGTGTTCTTGTTGATTTCACCTTTCGGGCCAGTGGAGACGCAGCTCGCTTCATTTTCCAGTTTGGTATATCGTGGAAGAGGGTCCAGCATTATGTCACCAGAAAGATAATGTCGTACAGTACTTGGCGCCAGTCTGCAGTACGCACACAAACCCACTGGCATCCACCTCGCGTCTATAGAAGAGAGGTGCATAAGGACTACCCCATTTCGGACAACAGCTTACGAATGGAATTTCGAAGAGGCAGCACGAAGAGCAAAGTGAAGCCCCCCGTCTTGCTTCTATTTCCGTGTATTCTATTTGTGTTTATGTATGCGGAGTTTATGCCCACGCCAAAGGATTGCTTTTCTCCAAGAATATATCCACGACGTTGGGGCGTTGGATGCACTATTTTCTGGGCGATACTAGTGCGAAGCGTCAAATGCCGAGGTACTGCCATCCCTAGATAAGCCGCGATTCACTTCGCCAACCCACCAGTTAGGACCAGGACTTGACCCCGCACCTTAATATTTTCCCCAATATTTTCTCGTTTCACATCGCGTGAAAGACTCGTGTAAGTGATACGAACTTAATTTCAAAGGACGCGCCAGCACTGGGGTTAGCACGTCTTGAGTGTGACTGCATAACGCATGACAGGTAAAATCCAGAATGGGGTTGTTTATGCTCCTCACTAAGTAATAGGGGAGAAACGTTTGCTGGTGGAAAACGCGCAAATACGCTATCAGATCGTGGGACGGTATCGCAAGCGCATCAGGTGCATGAGGCGCATTGTAAGCATGTAGCGCGGCCTAAATGCAGCGCCCAAGCAGATTGACGTCTGCAGAGGGGCACCACGGGATGAAAGTCGCAATTTCCGTCTCGTTGGTGCGTCTACACTATCGTACCACTAGCGATTGATATGGTTATTTTGAGAATCTATGAAAGTGATTGGTTGGGGACTGCCGTCCATGTAAGCATGTGGGTGCAGCTCACGCAACTCGAAGACGCGCGCTTCCGTAGCTAGAGCAAAAACACGGACCGGTCGCTGGTGCTCTTTGATCTTTTGATCGCTGGAGGTGCAACGGCTTCAAAGCTTCTTTTCGTGCCGGGAATATCGTTCTCCAGGTCTGCGGGCAGGGGAAGAGGCCGTCCGTTAAAAGATCCGTATCCCCTGTAGCCTATAGCCGGCAGACACATTGGCCGAGACTTTTCGAAATGGTCTAACTCCGAGTTCTTAGGGCTGATGCTCAGCAGGATCGGCGTGGCTGGATAGAATTTGGGAGTGGTGACGCCGCTTCCTAACCTGGGAGTTTTCATTTGGTGCTCGCCAGAGTACGATCTGTTGGAGGCCGGTCTTGAAGCAACGGGCGTAACACAAGACGACAAAGGCGCAGACCCTGTTTGAGAAAAGACAGAGTTCTCTGCCAAGTGCGTCAAGGTAAACGAAACCAATAACTTCATGTGGCTGAGGAAGCGCAGATCCTCGTTGAAGTACTTGGTCTTAAGCGAGGGTGGAGGGCACTTCAACACTTTGATAAGCAAACCAAAGGCCTGGCAGAAATCCTGAACCAGCACAACCGAAACCATGGTCGAGATGTACACATGGTCGAGGAAATCCTTCACCACGAAATTCTCGCCAACATTGAGGATCAAGCACGACATCAAAACACTTAACAATGCAATCTTTGGAGTAGTGTAGTTGAAGTAGATGTTGGGGTAAAACTGAATCAACTCACAGATGTAAATAGCCACGATCTTGACGTCATTGCACACCTTATGTGGGTTTTTAGATCCTGCTAAAAACGGGGACGAGGCCAAGGTGTGGATGTAGACGTCGATAAATGCATCAAAAGTAGGGGCGTCCACGAGCCATTTCAAAGACTTTAGAACATGGTTTTCCATTTCCAAGAACAACTTCTTATCATAGCAATTGCAACAGTAACGGCACAAATCATTCAAAGTTGGCACCCGGAACTTGGAATCCAAATTCTTGCAAGCAATCCAGAGTGCAGTGAGCCCTAAAAGTTGGTAGTGCTGTTTCTTGACAATGCGGACCGAGCAGTACCGGTCAATAAGATTCACGGCCAAAGGGAAAGTGGCTTTGGAAGCATTCAATTTGTTGATCACATCCATCAAGAAGTCAAGCAACAATGGTCTCATGCGCAAGTTGATTTCCGGCTGCTGTTGTATCAACTGGAGATTGGGTCTGGTGCTGGTGTCCAACTCCAATAAATGCTGGTAGATGTCCAATTTGTACTCGTCAACCTGTTTCTTGTGAGCATTGTATTCTGCTAATTGGACCTTGATGTTGGAAGCTTTCAAAGCGGCTTGAGAAACACGAACATTATGGAAAATACCTGGGGAAGTGCTCATGCTGTGTCTGTTACTGGAATGTGAATATATTGAAGAAAAGACTTTCAAAGATTCTGTTTAGTCATGAACGTCCAGCAATTGTGAATGAAGATGAAAATGGGTGAAGAGACGGGGTCTCAAAGTTGGTGTGATGCAATTGAAGGTGAACCGTTGTAGTTAGGTTAACCAAGAATGTTGGTGGAAAATGCACGAAAGAATGTGAAAGCACAAATGTTCAATTGTTGAAAATGTAATGAAAGACTCACTAGACTGGAACGATGAAGTGGGAACGTGAGGTCAAAGGATAAAATGAAGGATGAAAATGCCAATGAAGGATGTAAATGGAATAATTTGTGATAATGTCTCTCCTGAAGGCTTAGCGTGAGATACTTCAGCAAAGAACCTAACCTATAGTAGCGTAGTTTCAAGAAGAGATGGATATATAAAAAAAAAAGATGATGACTTTTCAAACCGTGGAAGAAAGAAAAGAAAAAAAAAAAAGTGGCTTTGGAATATCAAAAACGCATGGGCCAACACAGTGCATATATAAATTTGCAGTTCACCACCGAGAGTACTTAACCCAATCTGCAGAGGGAGGTGGTCGTTATGCATCTAACCCTCTGCATGAAAAAATGTGCGCACGCTGCAGGAAATGAAGGTGTGTGTCCGCCAATTGATCTGACGCACCTCCGGATAGGTTCACCCTCGGAATTCCCCTAAGATGGAGAGACATATTTCAGGTTAGTGCCACTGCACCCTCCGGAACTGGCAGGTCAGTAACACCATCCCTTCAACGCACCATACAGTTCTTTGTATAGGCTTCAAACCAGCAGCTATCCATAAGGATTGACCAGTTCTTTAGACCCATCCTGGCCCAAGCTGAGAACAGCAGGTATCATACTACAATCCAAGGATCTCCGCATACATGTTTACAAAGAAGGTGCCTCAACGGGTTGAAGAAAAAAAGAAAGCATCAAATGTCGCCTATGCGCTAAGGAGTGTCGTGCTCAATGAGGTTCGTCTCGATGAACATGAGCTGCAGCAACTGATTGAATGTCGCATCACCTCGGGTATATGGACTGCAGATAGCAGACTGCACCAATGTCCAGTGAGTGGGGACAGGACCACGGCTATAATTTCATTCGGCGGAACATCTACTGTGGAAAGCATCCACATAAGCAAAACAACATGAAACGATGACATATGCCAAATGGCATCTACCGGAGATTACGTTCCTCTGATTATTGCTTTCACGTATTTCCAGTATTTCATTATCGGCCACGGGGTGGAATTGTGGAAACGGCATCCAAGAGATTTGGCCGAAAACGGTATGCTAATTGTTGGACGCGAAGCCGCTTTCAAAGTACATGGCGACATTGAAGTTTCTGGACTGTGTGCAGGTGCCGAAACCAGCAACAACCACTGAGAAAAATACTTCGTTGCAATACAAGACGGAAGTACAAGGCCTCGTACACGTGGAAAAAAAGAAATTCATCGTCCGTCAATAACTTACCAATCTTACCAATCACTCAGTATCGCTCTTAACCCGCCTGACACATACGCTCTTCACACTTATGGACGAACTAATAGCCCGCCACAAAAAAGAACAGCGAGACTTGGTGGCCACCATCACGTCGCTTAAAAAACAAGCAAGCAAGAAAACTCGAAAGGCAGTGAACTCAAAATGTACGGCTATGCAAGAGGACCTCGATGCACGGCAGCGCAAAGAGATTCGAGAATTGAATGGCGAAGCACATGAAGCGGAGGAGAACACGGAGATAACTCCGGAACAGCTTCTAGCCACATTGAGTGTTGAGGACCAGATTCCCGCTTCAGCTACAGACAACGGTGCAACTAGCGAACAGACGAGTGCACCTCCGGCCAAAAAAAGAAACCGGGCAAAAGAGAAATTGGCAAAAAGACAGGCGCAGATAGACGCCATTAAGGCAGAAGCCCGCGAAGAAGCAGCCAATCTGGTGGATTACAGAGCGATAGAACAAGAGCTGATGACTAAGCTTTTGGATTCCCAAGGTTTGACGTTGCATGAGATCAAACCCGACGGCCATTGTCTTTTCCTGTCGATCCAAGACCAGCTTAGATTACGCAGAAATCTCGAACTTCTGGTGCTGGAACTACGTAAAGCTGCTGCCGATTATATTCGGGCGCATTCCGACGACTTTGTGCCCTATTTATTTGATGAGGCAACGATGCAGTTGCGCGATGTCAACAGTTACACTGAGGAATTGGAGAACACTGCGATGTGGGGTTCTGACATGGAGCTCTTGGCGTTCTCGAAGGTTTATGATTGCCCCATCAAGGTTTTCATGGCGGGAAATGCTCCAATAGTATTCAACGAGGAGGGCACAGGCGAAACGCTATATGTCGCTTACTTCAAGCACTCCTACGGTCTAGGCGAACATTATAATTCCTGTCGATGAGTCATAACTAAACTTCGTGAGATAAAGTGTGTGGCCAGATGTTTCCTCAAATACTCAGTTGCATCGTATTTCTGCATAAGCGACATTTCGATTGCCTCTGCTATGCATAACAGTATTGCATATAGTGTCTTTTTTCCGTCACTTCCATCCGTACCTGCGTGGAATCCGGCAATGGAAATCCATGAACGTCGGAATGTACATACGAAAAACTAATTATAAGATCCTAAAAAATGCCCATCCTCTACGCCAGCTATCCCCTGTAAACATTCCAGCCATTTCTTGAAGTAACTTCGAAGCCGGTTTGAAGTTGTTTGTTACGCTGAAATTGTCTACTTGGGTTGTTGAACAATATAGAGTTATTTTCTGGCGGACAATAGAAATGTTGACTGCTCGTGATATTCTGCTTCATCCAGTAGTGGAAGATTTCTTCCGAACGCGATGGCCGGTGCACAGAAAACATCCATGACTTTAGTAATATTTTCGGGATGTACCCGAGAATCTTAAACTTGAAATGAGCAGGGGTGGGGACATACGGACGTGTGCATACAGATGAGAAATTGATTATTAGTGGTGGAGACTGAAAAAAATTTCTCGCCGTAAGCGTAATTGGTAGAGACAGTATGCTAGCCGAATTACCCAATGAGGCTTAATTGGCCGACCTAGTCTTGTCTGCAGTCCAACTCGGGATTCTTACTGGGCGATCTGGATTCAATAGCAGTGATTCACGATTATTTTTCAAGATCCTCGATTGTCACCCCCGTCTAAATTTCTTCTATGTATTTCTGTTTTCGTAAACAATGGAATTGAGGGCTCAAGGCGCCTGAGCCATGCAGGCGTAGCAACTTCTGCGATGTCGGCTTTTTTATCATGTCGCAAAATGTGGGCCGAAAACACCGACGCCCTCATACCAAGAAATAGATGAATTCAAGTTGTGAATACCCGTTATTAATGCATGTTTATTGTAGCAATGGTAGATGATCGCCGAGATAACAAGATATATCCGCTATCTTCTCTTCAGTCTGGAAACCATCGGGTAAATGAAACAGCGACAATAGCCTGCGTAGGACGAAAGTAGCAAATTCGGTCTGAAAAAAAAAAAATTAAGCGCCATCCTAGGTGGGTGTCGCTGCGCATCCATTTTGGACGAGGTAATCCGAGCCCCTAACTATGGTGCGCGACATTTTTGTTGCTGAGTAGTATAACGCATCCAGATCTATGTGCATGTGCATAACTTGGCCAACGCCTTACAAGAGGAAAGTCACACTCGAGTGTGGAAAAAGAAGGCACGGCGCTAACGGAATTCCAAGCGAAAACCACCCCCCACACCAAAATCTGGCCCTCGCTCGAATCAACGTGAGGCGTGGTGACAAATATGTGGTGTATCTATAGTTAGTAGGAGCATGCAGGTGTCAGGCATTGCAGGAGATCCTGGAGCCGTGACCGGAAATGGCTGGGTTACGATGGGAAACTACAGGAAAGCATGGCGACAAGACTCATGTGACCTCTTTCTGCGTGGGTGCAATCAGCTGGGTAAAACAGATGTCGTCTAAAAAAATTCCCACATCCTGTGTAATGCAGGAGTAGGTGGATCGGAGAGAAGGTAACTTTTGTGTTTCATTGTTGTCTAAGTTCGCTATGATCTCGCCAGCTTTAGAGTATGCTGAACTCCGCAGGAGCTATAAGTTTCGGGAACCGAAGGCTAAAGTCGGACGAGTTTGTGAAAATAATTGGGAGACATTTCGGCGCCATAAGTAGCAGCAGGCGCCTTCCGTCGGTGGGCAACCGATAAGGCTTGGACATTTCGAGGAGGGTGCGCCAAGCCTTGTGCGTTCCGAGGGTATACCGGTGAAAGAAAAATGCGACATTTCTTGCCCCCGGTATGTTAGGGGTAACTCGGCCGGTTTTTTTTTTTTTTTTTTTTTTTTTTTTTCGTTGTCTTTGCGACTTTCTGGTCACGTGCCTTCCCTGCAAGCAATATATCGAGACTGGCCAACGGCTACAGATTCCTTTGTGTCAATATGCAAACCTGTCACTGCCTATTTAAGCATTCTACCTTCAATGGCCCTGTGCGCATGCTCAATCCAGCTCCGGTCATTTAAATTCGCTGGACATGAATTCATGGCATGTTTCTTCTAGCAGTCACGCTTACGAACTAAAATTCTCTTCTTTCGGCGCTTTGTCTTTACAGCAGTGCGTCTTCTATTGTTTTTGAATTTCACCTGTGTTCTTGCAAGTTCATCTACTTACAAAGATGTGAATTTCAGCTGCTCTCAATTGCCTTCATACGTGTTATGCAACAACACGCCATCGTATACGGTATGATTGTGTAGAGTACGCTGGTGCAGTTTATCATTATGGAGTTGGTAATCTCCCGCACCCAAATTCACCGGGAGGAAACAGCACTGTGAACGGAGTCCCGTGAACATTATCGCCCGCAACTCTTGTAGTGTTGATTCAACGAAGCCCTCGCGGAATCCAGGGCTCGTATTATTACTACAAATCGCACAGCCGTGGGAACAAAGAAGAATTAGCATATGTATTGTTTGAAGCGGCGCCTCACCCATTGCTTATTTGCCATAAGCACCATTCTGCCTACTCCGGAGCCTCTTTTGACCTCTTCTTACATCGTCTCGACTTTGTTCTTCAAACTGCACTAGGTTGCAAGATTGTATGGCTTGCCTCTACCGAAGCCTGAGATGCGCAACTTGGTCAAACAATGCAAGTCACTTTGCACCCCGGGCATTCTTTTGCCCTGATGCTTGTAACTAGAATGGCTTTTCTACATCCAAAGGGTTTCTCGCCTGACCTTTTGGCACGCTCTTAGGACCGTTTTACACATTGTGCGTACCCGAATGCGAACATATCCTGTCCTTGCAGTGAAGATGCAACCAACAAAGACATTCAGTAACAGCTTCCATTGTTTCAGGTGCATGACTCCTTTCGGCAAAAGTCTCAGATCTAGCTGAATCCATTCTGACCGGAAGTCGACAAGGGCTATTCCGGAAATAGCACAGTAGTTTAAGTGTTCCATTTTGGAACAACAGGGTGCATGGAATCTTCCAGCCGACGGTTTTGGTCTACATGAAGAACTTTTTGTTGCATTTATTTTTTGCATCTGCAACATCTTTTTTAGATGCACTTTTGATAATGTTCTGGTGCATCATGAATTTCATTTTGCTTTCTCAATCCGTCATGTTCTCTTTCGGTTTGTTGGCGGTCTTCGAAAAAGTATTCCTTTCTACAATAATCATAACGTCTCCACTGCGGGCCAAGTCCAACTCCATGTAGCAGTTCTTCTCCATCACTAGAGGGTGAATTTCAGTATGAAATCTGACGTTTAAACATACCTTAGTTTGTCGGCTGTTCAGTTTAAACAGGTGAATTATTGCGAAGGCTGGCTATTTTTTTTTTTTTTTTTTTTTCTCACGTACCTTCTTGTAGACCCTTTCTTGAAACATTTTACCAAAGTAACTTCTGATTGTTTTGAGATGGATTGTTCTCTTAAATCAGTACAGTATACCAGCATCTACAGTATGCTGAAAAACATGAAAAATTACAAAGATGGTGCAATCTCTCAATTGGAACCGCATAAATTAAACTTCTGGCAAGATTTCTAAACCATTTTTGCACTTTTCCTTCTCAATCTGGCTAGAATTTTTTCCAATTTGGCTCGTCTCATGCGTCTCCACGTTTCGGTTCGGCCGTACGTGACTATAAAAGCCTACTCTCCTTAAATTTGCGCTTTTGTGATTTTGCGCTTTGTAGCACTTATCTCCATAAACACAACTTTCGTTCTTCTATTCCAGAATAACGCCATTTTACTCCCATGTACAAGAAACAATCGTTTCAGTCCCCACCGGATTGGTGAATAACTGAAATTTCGGTTCTACGGACGTTTTTCAACGAAGGCCATTTCATGCACCAATGGATTGAGATTCACCTCTCTGTTGTCAATACAGAACATTCAATTTTTTCCACGTTTGAAGCATCAGAGAAAGTATCAGTATCTCTCCTTCGGGAGTCTGGCTTTCCTTCCAAGTGCTGAATTCTTCTCGAGTGCCATCCCCACCCAAATATCTTCTCTCTTCCTTTCGATTTGGTGGAGCTATCGAGCCACGAGACAAGAACTTAAAGGATAACTGGGTACTCAAATAGAGGATATATCATCTTCTTAGAAACAGTTGCACTCCAGAAGGTCCGATCTTTCTTATGTTTAGTAGTGTCTCTAGATCAAAGTGAACTTTCAGGTAGTACATAGCTGGATGGCTCTACTCCAATGTGAGAGTACTGCTACTGCAATCCCTTCCAATCACTGCCCGAATTCGCTAAGTTTTCTTTTTTTTTTTTTTTTTTCTCTTTATTTTCTCTTTATATGCTACTCTCATACCGCTCGACTTCAATTGTCAATCATATGAATTCTTCAGACGAATGAAAACAAATTCATAGAGAAAACCTATGTTTTTCTTACGGATTAGAATCTGTATTTTTCTGATTTCGGAAAGGACGGTCATTGAAGATCTAACCTCTCACCTCAACAGTACAACACCACAATTTCTTTCAGAGTTTGCCTAAAAAAAAATCTGAGTTCAAAAACGTTCCTAATTCCCTTTAATAAGTTCTTTTAATCGTATACTAGCCTGTTTGGGTTGAACAACGAATTAGACCCTTCACTGGATTTAATGGCCAAAAATAATTAGCAGACTGTATCATAGCTTATCAATGCGCATTCGGTGTATGGGTGTCATAACTCATCAGGAGAAAAAAAAGGATCTACAAACTACTTTCTTAAAATATGGGTTGGTTTTGGGCCGATTCACCACGTCGCAATATCTCACAAGGACTGGCTCCTGCCGTTTGTCCTGTTAACCATGCTGCCTTACCAGCTCTGGCTTGTCCCGTGAAACATTCTGGATCGGATGATGTGGAGGTGTTAAATCCTCTCAATAATATGCCCATGGCAATCTCGTCGGAAAGAGCACCGGGGCAAAGGGTTGTGTTGTCAACAGAAAGAACCATCTCTAGTATTCCCAGAGGCGAGTCCAATGACCAAGGTTTCTGGGAGTATCCGTCGCCCCAGCAAATGCTTAATGCGATGATGAGAAAGGGAAAGGGCCAAGGTATCGATGAAGAGGCGGTGGAGTCTATGGTGGATGTGCACAATTTTTTGAACGAAGGCGCTTGGCAGCAGATTTTGGAGTGGGAGAAAAAGTACACCGAAACCACAAGAGTAGAGCCCAGACTTGAGCGTTTTACTGGAAGACCTAACGATTTGTCTCCAAGAGCAAGAATGTTTCTTTACTTGGGCAAAGTCTTTCCCCAGACTTTTAATACCCAGCCTCCATTTGACCGTCACGACTGGACTGTTTTGAGATCTATGGGCAAAGATCAGGGCTGGGAAAAGGTGAGATATGTCATTGACTATTATAGTGCTCCAGATGATGAAGACACGGGAATGCCTGCTTTTATGTTGGACACCCGTCCAGCTTTGGACAATCCAAGAAATGCTTTGGACAGATTTGACCACTGGTTCACACCATTATGGAAGAAAGCAATGGGAGAAGGAGAGTATGGGCATTGAAGTTTCGACTATGAATCTGCAGTCCGAGGTTGAAAGTTCCACAGACACTTGGCTGAGCTTTTATTTATATCATTTAGTTGTACATAGAATTCCAGTATATATACATGGGTTAGTTTATTTACAAGTTGTTGTGTCTTTTGGAAATCTTTTCCTTCAATGCTGGCGACACGTTAAACTTGTGTCTCAACAGATGGATTCTGCGAGGCAACACGTTTCCCATATCCTGCAAGTCGGCCTTTGCAATCTCATCAAGAGTCCATTGGATTCTCTTTTCGTTTCCAGTTTTAACAAAATGATCGAGCATGTAGTAGTATGTGAAGTAGTTTGGCTTGACATTGAAAGGACGTTGTTGCAAGAGCTTTTCGTAGTACTCAAGTGCAATCTTCTCCTTTTTGGCCAACAATGCAGCAATCATCATGTTCCATGCTCTTGTGTCATTCTTCAAGTTTGTGATGTAAATGGCGAACAACTCTTCCGCATTGTGCAAAGATCCGAAATCCAACTCTGCCTTGATCATGGAGGTTAATAACCCGGTATTGTATTTGAATCTAGAGTTTTCTTTGCTGAAATAGTTGAACACAGACCGTGCTGCTTCCAAATTCACGCCATCTTTAGCCAAACCATCGACAATGGAAGTCACAGTGAATTGGTTTATTGGCATAGATGCATTGGACAATTCTTTCAACAAACCAGCGACATCAGGAACCTTTCCTTTGTTTCTGTACATTTTGAAATAGTAGTTAATGAATGTGGTTGTAGTACCCACATCTTCTTCAATGCCATTTTGTCTCATGTAATTGATGATACCTTCGACAGCTTCGTTGTTACCAACAGATACGTAGTGTGACAAGAATGCATTCATGACACCGGTAGAAGGCTGATAGGTGGGGTCTTCTTTGGCAAAGTCCTTCAACTTTTGTTCGGCCTTAGCCACATCCTTGTTCAACACCAAACCTACCAAAATGTTGTTTCTGGTCAAATGCACGATTGGAACAGACTCATATTGTTTCAAATACTTGTCTACCAAGTCAAATCTGCCCAAATTGGCAAAACATCCAACAACAATGGCCAAAGTTCTAGCATTCATAGCAATTCCTGACGCGATCATAGAATTGACAGTCGCTTCGATATTTTCCGTCATTTTCTTCTTCTCTGCTGCATCCATGCCATTAACATTGCTTGGGTGGCCCAACGCCTTCAAAACCAAGTCCCATGTGGCCACAGATGGTTTTGCAGAGGATTGCAAGAAACTTCTGAAAATGTCAATGACGTCTCCAAACAGATGTAACTCGATGTATGCGTTCATTATTCTGTTTAAGGTAGCTTCAGAAATTTGGATATCGTTAGCTACTGAGGACGTCTTCATCTGTTGGTATAAATTGTTCAACATGATAGGGTTGTTTTGTTGAATTGCTTGTTCGATTCTCCTTGTCACCAATGCACCATTAGGATCCATTGATTTTGTGTTGAGCTCGTTGATTTTGCGTTCAAAAGTGGACAAGTCCGACTTTAATGGCTCTTGCAATCCAAGGCGTTTGATGGTAGAAACAACATGGAATCTTTCTGGAACACGTGAGCTGTCTTGAATTTGCAAGATCTTCATGGCGTCCTTCACATTATATTCCACATTGGCATTCAAACAGTGCATAACATAAGCGAAAAATGCCAAATTCTTCAAGTCTCTGGAATCGAAGTTGCGTTCTTTGTAGACGAGATATGGTTGTTGGATCATATAATTCATGCGTCCAACGCCCACTTCCTTCGAATACTGCAAATATTGGAGCCAGATCTGCAAAACTTTGGAATAGCTTTCGTCACCGGCACTGTTTTTCAAAACATGCTCTACCGTTCTCATGAAATGGTAATTGTGGGCAAGACCTTGCTCCACCAACATGGTCAAAACATCCGAGACGGATCTTGATCCCAAATTGGCTCCATCTGCAGTAATCTTGTCGAACAAGGTAGCCGTTATGGGCTGGAACACCGAGTACAACAATTCCGATGGGAGTCTTTCCACTTCCTGAATCTCTCTCAAGTAGCTGATGCCTTCCTCCAAGATATCGATGGCTTCGGAAATCTCGCCCACGTTCGCAGAATCCACAGACGACTTCACCTGCGCAGAAATGTCTCTGAGTTTCCTGTTGGCAATATGTTTGCGTCCATTTTTCTTTTGGGTGTCGCTTCTCTTTCCGCTGTCATTCTCAGTTTTGTTGCTTCTGTTTCCAGTAACGTCAACACTGGCGTTTAATGAGGAAGATTCATCTTTGATCGCCGATGATTGTGACGAAACTTGGTTGAAACGAACACCAACGGCAGATATGGCAGGGCGGGACAACTGGACTGCAGCACGAGAAATACTTCTTCCGATGACTCTGGATTGGAGCATTTTGGTGGAAGAAGTAGTGAGTAAGTTGAAAGTCGGTTTTCGCACCAAAAATTTTCTCGCATAGTGCTAAAACCTGGAGATCGTTTTCCACAGAATAGGTACAAGGTGCTGAATAGAGAAGAAAACGGAGAGAAGAGATTCGGCAACATTTCAATGCACGAGAGATGGAGCCATCATTACAAGGATAGACGTATCAAAAAAGGAATAAGGTTCAACCATACCAGTCCTTACTTACTGGCACAACCTGAATCAAATTCAAGAAAGAAACAGAATCCTTGTAAAGAGTCTACTAAGTTCTACCAAGCGAATACGATACATATTTCCGTGATGATCCGCAGCTGTGGACGTGAAGAAGAAAATGGACGCTGTGATGTTAGTGACAGAACTTAAAAAGTTATTGTGTGCAATCAGATATCTAAGGTGAATTCTTATCATGAACAGTATATCAAATGAGCTGGGTTAATAGCAGTCCTAAAAGGACGAGTATCATCAGGTAGCACAAACAAAAGTCACATACTGTTTGAATGAAAGTACTAGTTGTTTTTTTTTTCTTCTCGTTTTTCGCGTACTCGATCTTATATAATGCGAAGGATGTCGTGCACATGCTCATCTGCTTAGGGCTAACATAGGGCTAATGACTTAAAATCAACTCTGGAGGAAAAACCAATCCCCTATACATTAGAAATTTTTAGGAATTTAGTCTTCAAATTGCGCTGGCTCTATGAAGGTAATTGGTGCTACTGGCTCGCTATACTGTTCCATCCACATAATTTTTCAAGTTGGTTTCGTGGTCTAGTTGGTTATGGCATCTGCTTAACACGCAGAACGTCCCCAGTTCGATCCTGGGCGAAATCAATTTTTTTCCTACATACACCTTCTTTTTTGCTTGTGACCTTGGGCCAAAGTTAAGCCTTCTAGGACAACTTGATGTTTCCATAGATGAACGATCCGTCAACAAAATACGCTAATGCCACTCAGGAACCGTTGACCTACTTCAATTACCACGAGTATCTCACAGACAAATACACCCCAGCACATAATCCCACAAAGACCAAACACAGACTAGATGATGCGAGCTCCATATCTTCCCACCAGTCCAAGCAGAAAGTTTCGCTTGTCATAAACCATTTCCCAAACCCTTACACTACCAAAGGCTCTGCGCTCTACCACACAACCCGAATTGTGCGGATCCCACGGATCTTCGATACGGTGGAACATCTGTACATGGTCCCCCAATTTTCTACGTGGGCGCCAGGCGCAGAGCCTGCGGCTATCCATTATGGGAAGGAGAACGGATTTGTGAGCTTGGCTTCGTATGATGGGACTGTTTTCGGCCCCACTTCCGTGACACCTCTTGTCCCTGGATATTTGAGTGCCAATGAGCTTCGAGAGATTGTCGACCGGCTCAATGAGCTTCTATTGCAAGCCATGAGCCCTAACAAAACCACTACATTCGAGAACATTGTGGAGTTTTTCACTGGCACGCTTTACTCGAGAATTTTTGCCGGAAAGGCTGGTGCTACGCATTTGAAAAAAGGCATTTCCCGCATGGAAGAATACGTGGAGCAGCTCAACAGAAACTTTCTTTCGAAAAGACATGAGCTTCTTCGTTTGATCTCGCCTGTCGAGAGCGCATTCCTTTCTTTGGACTTTCAGATTCCGAAACCACCCGCCACGACTGAATATGAAATTCACCAAGACGATACATCTCAAGAGGATCTGCCCAAAGTCTGAAAAGAAAGTGTGCAAGCGGAAACTCGATACGTTTTTGGTTCCTCTTAGGAAATGAATTGCCTGTCGTTACTGTCGGATAAACGTAATTGGCATTTCAACCATCATACTACTGCATGGGCATCATCGCACTCAAGTCTCATCTTCGCATGTTTAGGTATCTACCCCGAAGAATGAACGGAATTTTTGCGGTGGAAAAACCCAAAGGTGTGACCTCGTCAAAAGTGGTGCTTCAGCTCCAGTCGATTTTTGACACCTCAGATGTTTTTGCTCGCGATTTGGCTGAGTCAAAGCAGAAAGTCCACGAACAACTTACAAAGGGAACCAAATGGCTGGCTAGCAAAATCGCCAATCGTGTGAAGAAAACGAAAATCAAAGTGGGCCACGGCGGTACGCTCGATCCATTGGCATCTGGTGTTTTAATCATTGGCGTTGGCACAGGAACGAAAAAGTTAAGTTACTATTTGGGTGAATGCACAAAAACATACGAAACCCGGGCAGTCTTAGGCCAATCCACTACAACAGGCGATTCCGAGGGTGAGGTTTTAACCCGAACGGAGGTCGACCACGTCACATTGGATGACTTGAAAAAAGCTGCACGCAAGTTTGTTGGAAAGTCGAAGCAGACTCCCCCAATCTACTCCGCGCTCAAGGTCGATGGTAAACCGTTGTACGAGTATGCAAGAGAAGGAATACCCTTGCCGAAAGCAATCAAAGCTCGCGATGTTACTGTGGAACTGTTCACGGTCCACGATGATTTCGGGCCTCATCCAGACTTTGGTCCCATCAAGGTAGTTCCCGATGCTGAAGGCAACACTGTCGAAGCGATGTTGGCCAACAATCCGACACTCAATGACCACGAAATCTATTTCTCCGACGAGTTTATGGCCGACCCAAATGTTTCGGACGAAGAAAAGAACACCCATATTAAACCGAGATTAGTGGACCCTAACATACCACAACCGGACTCTTTACCTGTCTTCCATGCCACTGCCACCGTAGGGTCTGGAACTTATATTAGAAGCTTGATTAGCGATTTGGGTCGCGCTGTCGGCTCCTCTGCATTCATGGTGGAGTTGGTGAGACTGAAGCAATCAGATTGGGAGTTGGGCAAGAATGTATTCAAAGTAACAGACTTTACCGAGCGGGATCTGCGTATCTGGGGGCCTGTCTTGAAAAGAGTGCTTGATAATGGTCCAGAAATTTTGGTTGACGAAGAGTTTGAAAAGGTTTCTCAGACCTTGGGCCCTTTGTTGGCGGAAGAGAAAAAGCGAGCTGCGGAAGAACTTAAGCAAGAGAATCAGGATGGGAAGAAAGACGAAGCAGAAGTGAAGCATGGAAATGAAGAGGAAGAGAAAGAAAAGACAGAAGATAACGAGAAAGATGTCCAAGAAACAGCAGATTTGCAGGCTGAAAAAAGAAGAAAGATTGAAGTACTGGCAATGACAAACGAGCAGTAATTACCATTGCCCGTAGTATATAAACAAACTACACTTTAACAATGATAGATTTTTGTAGAATTTTTTGTTCCATAGGCGATGGTTGCCTGCATAAATTTCAACCACCGAAAGATTCCCCACATTTCACCAATGGTCTTCCTTCGCCGTTTCTCGACTTTTCGCCCTTTGGCAGCTAAATTCTTTGCTCGAACTACTGTATCTCCTGGTTTAAATGCCCAAGTTCTTGCGCCGGCCGACATGAAGCCCAAATCGGTGGTTTTCCTTTCCACTCCACAGAACATTCCGACCGTGATTGAAAACGCAATCAACTTTTACCAGATTGGCAATATGCAAGTACTTGTGGCTGGAGTGGATAGTGTTGTACCTAATGGAAACCGAAACGGGATATCCGAGCTTTGGCTTGACGACTATATTACTTTTGAAGACTCTGTACTTCTTCTGGCCAAAGATACAGTGAAAGCAAAGCAAAGCGATGGAATCAACGTAGTGGGAGCCAAGACCAATTGGAAGAATGTTGATGCTGCGCTTAAGCTTCAATTGGGTCTGAACTGTCTTGAGATGTCTTTGGCGAATACTATTTTTTCCACCAACCAGTTGGCCACGCTTTTCTACTTTCAACCACCTGCATTGCAGAAACAAACAGGCGATCCGAACATGGGTGAAGTCTTGTCTAACTTGACAGCGATTTTGCCCCCCTTGGAACCTTCTCTTGGGACTGCAGTTTCTCTGGACAGATGGACACCATTGACTGAGGGAGAAGAATTGGTGGTGACAAATTGCACAGGAAACTTGGTTCGGTCCATAAACAACGGGCCAGCTGCCAAAATTCTTGAAAACAACGCCAAGTTGATGGGCATCGCCAGCAAAGAGACAAAAGTGTATGTGAAAGTGTTCCGTGACAATGAGAGCAAGAAGTATGAGGTGATTGCAGGAGGTGGTGGATGGGGAGTCAAAGCTGATTTATTGGCCATCTCTCCAGAGGCGAAAATGCAAGTAGGCGACCGCTTGGAATTTTTCATGGTAACCCCAGAAGTGCGCTATGCGGACATGAGCAACACAGTGGTGTCAAACCAGTTTATGTTTGAGTCATTGCCTGAGATGTCTTCCTACGAGATGACTTTGGGCAGCCCACAGACAATCGAGCACCTTTTTGGATGCGGGTCGGAGTCCGGATTTGTCATGGATGGCGTCAATCACAAGAGTCCTGGAGAAGTAGTTCGCTTGGCCTATAAGGTGTGAAATGTATATAGTAGATGGCTTTGGAACCACTCGGTAGGGGTTACATAGAAAGGCCATCAGACAGAAAACACGAAAGTAGAGATTAAATGAGACTAGAAAAAAGGGTTTCCATCAGAAGACTGAAAAATCAAAAATTATATTAGTGTTTCTTTATTATTTTTTGAATAACGTTGTTTGCTAATGCGATAATTTGCCAACTGTAACATGCAACTACTTTCCTCGTTTATTGCACTCATAGATTGTCATTTCTGAAATTTATGCGATGACATAATTAACAAACCCCCGTGCTTTTGAGCCGTCTTGGTTTTTACAGTCTTTTCAATTCTCTAAGTGATTGTAGTTGTTTCTTCTGCTTATCTCTTGCTAGTTTGTATGCCCTTATCTGATTCCAGTCGCACACATTCTTACCTGTATAAGTCATTCTTCTTTATGGTTTCGTACATCAGAGGAGATCTCTTTTCCCACACTTCGTCACAGGCCGCTGTTTTGGCACATGCATGTAACCCCTTCGGTCTGTGGGGCGGAGGCATTGCTGCTGTATTCAAAAGAAAATTTCCGTCTGCTTACAAGTTATATGCGAATCATTGTAAGCAACAAGGTCCAAACTTGATGGGGACGTCACTTCTTCTCCCAACAGAACCAAATGATCCTGGAAATAACGGGAATCCGCCCGTGTACATTGCTTGTTTATTTACGAGCGACTTCAATTCCCCTCCTTCGGAGATTGTTGAAAATACTCGGAAAAGTATGCTTGAGCTTTCGCACCAACTTCTGCTGTTATCCAATGTGGAGAAAGACAGTGAAAAGAAAGTTGTTGTAAATATGCCCATGATCAACAGCGGGATATTTAACGTACCTTGGGAACAAACAGAGGCGGTTTTGGAAAAGTGCCCTGAACTACACATCAACGTTTATACAATCTAACAAAATGCCATTGAATGATCATCTAGCTATGTATTCCACACAAGCCCCTCTAATCGCTGGTCAAGCAGTCTGTACGAGCACAAACCCCCGTGGACCATAAACATACAAATTATGGATCCTAGACACTGGACACAATTTCGCTGGCGTTCTTCAAAACTTCCACCATCTTCAAACATTCCTTTCTCTTTTGCACGGTGAGCTCATTCTCCTTCACCAAGTCAGCCAAATCCTTTGAACTGTACAACTTCTCCAACAACTCTCTCTGGATCTCGTCCTTCGACCGAGTAATCAACTTCAACATGATCGCCTTTGGTACAATGTCGGCAACGGTTCTCTTGACAATATTATAGTACGACGAAATCAAAAGCTTAATAACCTCAGTCTCCATTTGTTCTCTCTCGGTCATGGTTCCGGTTGCTCTCAAGACTGGAGGAGGTGCCTCCATTTGCTGTAATCTCTTTTTGTTCTTGGATGAGAAGAAACCACCAAAGAAACCACTCGTTTCGTCCTTCGAAACTGGCAGCGGCGTCTGTGGTTGTTGAGAAGGTGGCAAAGGCTTGCCTGTTTTAGGGTCAACAGCAACTTGCGGTTTTGGATGGAATTTCTCCTCCACGATTGCCATGGCCTGAGAACCCTTTAATAAATCTGGGTGGGCTGTGTTAACATAGGTCTCCTCCGATCTAATGATGTCTGTAACGAACTTGTTTGTTGGTGAGAGCTCCTCACGCAAGAACTGGATGAAAGACTGCGATAAACGTTCTTTCAACGCTGGGTATCGAGAATATTGTGGGTGGCTGATGATTTGAGACAAGATTCTGGCCAACTCATCAAAAATCAAATTCACACACCGCAAGGATGGTTCTTCCAAACGACGAATCTGCTGTTTGACAAGAACTTCGAATGCTTGAGTGCCGACAAATAAAGAAGGTGCTGAGCCAGATGTGTTGTGCATGATGGTACGGATATCGGCATCTTTAATCTGGTCGAAAGGATCAATAGCATTGACACCATTCTTGAAGATTTCGTGGAAAACAAACGAAATACGGGCACCTCCACTCAATTCCTGAGAAGTCAATTCCTTGGCTTCACCATTCAAGATTTCGTTGTAGTCTTTGGAGAAGTTTGTAATCATGCTTAAAGCAATAGATGTAGGACTCTCTTCCAACTCAGGACCTAACATAGACAACTCCTGCTGGTATTTCTTCAATGAGTGCTCAATTCTCATCCGGATATCTGGCAACGTGCCCTTGATGTGGTGTAACAATATACTGTTGAGCTTCTTGGCCAAATATGGGGTTCCGCAATACTGGGACTTGGCTTTGTACGAAGGGTGGTTTTCAAAGAAAGCCGCTTCATCTTGCAAAGCCTGACGAATGGTTTTCTTGGACTCGATATCCTTTTGGCCTCTGTTGATCACCGGAATGTAGCCGAATCTCAACGGAATCACGCGACCTGCCAAAATATCCACAACATCAGTTCCTTCATCCATCAAATCAACCTTAGTCAAAACACCAATGGTTCTAGCACCTTCCGGGTCAACCTCGCGCGCCAACTTCAATCCATCAGAGTTGGCCAAATCGGTGTTGGAGGCATTCACAGACAAAATGATGGCGTTTGGTTTGGAAATGTACTTCATGAGCATATCACGGATCTGGCGCTCGATATCTTTTGGTTGGTCACCCACTGGCACTTTGGTCAAGCCTGGCAAATCCACCAAAGTCAATGTTAATACGTGAGGTGAGTAGATTCTCAAATTAATAGGAACGGAAGAAATACCCAAGTTTTTGCCCGTCTTTGCTTCCGTCTCACGCACGATTTCCTCACGGATCTCCTCGAAGTTGTAAAAGCGCTTGTTGGGCAAGTGCAAGAACTCACCCCATTCTTCCAAGTTGTTTTCGGAGGCTTCACCTTTGTCATTCACGGTATTAAGAAGATCCTTGTCCTGCTTGTTGATACCTGGTCTGCGGTTGATCAATTGCAAAACCAATGGTCTTCTTGTGACAATTCCCGTACCACGGGGCAAAAAGTCTCTTCCGACAATGTTCTCCAAAACAGAAGATTTCCCGCTGGATTGGGACCCCACCACGGTGATCTGAGGTAAGTCTACCGGAGAAGACGAGCCGCCGCCCAAAGGCGCCAAAGCGTCTTGCAATTTGTTGATTGTGGCAATCAAAGTCTCGTCCATTGCTGATAAAGGAGAATGAGGTTTGTGGTTGAGACGGAGATTTGGCCAAATATTTGCCCTTGGTCGTGCGAAGTCCGCGCGCGATAAGTGTTGGCGGTACAGGAACTAGATAGTAGGAAACGAGAAAAGGCCACAAGGATGGCAAAGGCTGGGGGAAAATACAATGTACGGAAAAAATTAGAGACATTGGCCAGGCGAAGAAGCGAAGAGAATGTGTATTGTTTATGGTAGGAGACTCCACTCTAGACTAAAGAAATATGTCAATGGACCTTGCGATGTGCATCTTCAAGCTAACGATTGTCTAAATATAGTTCCTGCGCCCATCAGTGACTATACAAAATGTTAGGGTGCAATACAAGGGTTATTTATTCTCTGCCCAACCTTGCCTGTAATTTACGAATCTGAACAATTCTGTATATTGAAAGTTTGACCAGAAGCTGCACTGGACAGAAAGATTGCAAGCCAAAGGCACAAGACGGCCCTAGTTCAAATACTAGTCTTGTATGAATGCTCATAAATCTTTAGTCATTCACCATTTGATTTGCCTAGTACACAGTCTGGCATCTTCGATGTTTGTACAAGTGGAAGGAGGTCCACTAACAGAGCACTATGATGTGTGTGAGAATATATTGAAATAGACGTGTGTCAGCTTGTGAATTTGCGCTCTTTCTCCATTGATTAATCTAAACCGACGCAAAGTGGAGAAAGCTGGAGCCAAAAAATGTCTTTCTGTAAATATGTTTCACAGAATTGAACCAGAAAGTTTATTAGTGGCTGTTCTGCAGTATCATTGTAAATCAGCTTCTTGTGTATGGCCATAGACTAATAGGAAAAATGGAAGTCGAAGTCTCCGTCGCCTGGATTCATCACTCAAGACAAAATTAGCGAGCTTAAGTATTCTCTGTCGGTCTCATGAGCAAACAAATCTTCAACTCGGTCATTGAACAATGATTCAAATGTTAAGATGCAAAGCGATCGATAAAGCTGTTGCTAGCGGTGTAGCTGAATCCAGCAAACATCTCATTGTGCATTGTTTGGCCCAGTCCCAAATCGTACTCGCTAATTTTCAGCGACGTGAACTCGGGGGAGAAATTTTCGGCTAACGCTGGATCTGAAATCACAGGCAAGATAGGAGGCAGAGCCAGCTGGTCCTCTATAGTTGCCCAATCGATTTTGCGAAAGAAACGATGGTTTTGAAACGTGGTCCATTTTTGATCAACGGCAAATCTCTTGGCTGGGTTTTTTTGCAAAAGCTTTCCCAACAAATCCTTAGCATCAAGTGAAAGGTAGAATGGAAGAGATGGCTTGGCCTTTATGATTTTGTCCAGGATGATCTGATGTGTTTTCCCAGTAAAAGGCGGTTTTCCTGTCATCATGTCATATATTACGCAACCCAACAGCCACCAGTCCACTGAATAGTCATAGGGCTCACCTTTTATGATTTCTGGTGCCATATACTCCGGTGTTCCTATGATGGAGCGGCATCCCAATGAATCTTCGTCTGGCTCTATTGCTTTGGAAAGCCCGAAGTCTGTTAGAACCAAATGTCCTCTTGTGTTGAGCAAGCAGTTCTCTGGCTTCAAGTCTCGATAAACGATACCGAGCAGATGCAAGTGTCTTATGCCTAATGCCATTTGAGCAGCGTAAAATGCTACGTGCTCTTCAATAAATACATTTCCCAAAGAGTTGTTAGTGGTAAGATGATGGAATAGCTCGCCTCCAGGAATATATTCTAGCAACAAGTAAAACCGGTCGTGGTCCTGCAAGGCGTAAAAAAGCTTGACAATGTTTGGATGGTGGGTAATCTGCGTTAAAATTTGTCTTTCTGCAATCGTTCTTTGAATGTGACTGAGGTGGGGTTTTTCTTCCGGCGATTTGCCGACCTTGTCTTCGAAAACTTCAATTTGTGGCTTTCGGATCTGCTTTTGGGCATAAAGTGTCCCATTCAATCGATCTCTAACCAAATGGACTTTTCCATAAGCACCTTGACCCAAAACTTTCAACGGCTCAAAATCTGCCAATGTCCTCCGGTGTGCGAAGGGCAGGGCTTCTTCCTCTGGAACTAGGTCTGAGGGGATTGCAATTCCCTGGGAGCTTGAAACTGAAGCATTTCTAACCGAAAGCCGTCGATAAACAGATGATTTTCTTCTGTTTCGGAACCCTGGAGAGGACCCTAACCTGTTTACATCGAGAGAATCGTTTGGTCTCGTCTGTTCAAGAGGGTCTTCTTCCACTATGACAGCAGCAGAGAAATCTGCTGAGAAGTGCTCTTCATCAAACGTGAAAAGAGGCATCAGTCACTAAGCGAGAGAGGCACCAGGCAGGACATGTGTTGATTAGATGAGATGCACGAGGAAAACGGTAACGGTTTGAAAAGTTCTTATTTCCGCTTGTAAGTATCTAAAAAAGCTGCAAAACATAACTCGTTGGATCTTTTTGTATGAAAGCTCCTATTTTCTTGAGATTGGGTTGTTCTTTAATGGTAGCTATTTGGCAAAATACTTGCAGGTGTCCAATAAATACGCGAAAACGCCGTAGAACATACAAATGCAACGACAAGAAAATTATTTACATCTCGTCTCTCTGCGTTAAAAGAAAGCATAGTTTCAAATCTATTGTGCGATATGACTATGAGTGTTTGAGTAATTTATGATATTCTCCACCCTCGCTTGCACATTTCTTTTTGACGTTTTCATACATGTCTCACTTTGCTGTGCGAGGTTGATTCTTGGCATAAAATATCGCTGAAATATCGCGCAGTAGTGTAGATTGAAAAAGGTCTTAGTCATTTTTTTTGCTTTGCGTCACATTTAAGTTACCCAGCAAGAGTGTTTTTTCTTTTGACACGGACATTATTCTCTTCAAACTTCTCACTTTCAACTTCTCTCAAGACTTGATTTCACTTTCATTTCTTGCAAAGAAGTTCAACACGATTTCCATAACGTCAGTGGTTTATGCCTAAGAAGCCTTCACGATCGAACTTTATCAACTCCAATAAAATCCTCGAACCTGGATAACAAAAGCCGTGAAGATTCCATCAACAGGTTAACCATACAATCTTTCTAATCCAGTTACACTTTCTTATCGTTTTGTCTTGCTGACATCATTTATCCGCACTTGCGCTTCACTATTGGTTGTCGACCCTCCCCCTTCCGCCTCTAGTGAAAGACTTCCAAAGGAATATTAATCCAAAGGAAAGAAAAAAACTCAAAAAAAAAAACCAACCCGTCGATCAGATCCCGATCTGTTCACCGCTCGTTGTATTTTTGAAACGTTTCTTGCTACTTCTCTCTTCGTTTCGAATATCTCCGAGTGTACCGTCACTTATCACACCCCAAGAGTAAGTTCCAATCCACCTATCCCAAAAGAAGAATATGGTAGCTCCTGCTTACATCGAAAACTCCTACGTTGATCATGCCTTGTCCGCAAATTTGGATTCCACTTTTGCGTTTGAAGGCCCTGAAAAATTGCTCGAAGTCTGGTTCTGGCCCTCTCCCAAAGATATTCCATCGTCTGTGACTTCCGAAGGTTTGAAAGCGATTCCCTTAGAGAAATGGGTTTCGATTTTGGATTTAGTCAACTGCAAGATTTTATCTATGAAGTCCACTCCTGCGGTTGATGCATACTTGTTGTCCGAACTGTCTCTCTTTGTGTTCCCACACAAGATGATTTTGAAAACTTGCGGTACAACCACAACTTTGGCAGCTTTAGACGAAATGTTTGACATTGCTAGGGAATATTGTACCGTGAACGGAATGCCCACCAAGATCGACTCGAAGCTGGTCGAGAAGGTGTTCTACTCCAGAAGATCGTTCATGTTCCCGGACAAGCAAAAGCATGTGCACAAAGACTGGAAAAGCGAGGTTGAATTGCTCAACAAGCACTTTGTCGCGGGTAAGCTGTATGTCGTGGGCGATTTCACTTCCGATGATCACTGGTACTTGTACACTGGTGGATCTGGCAGCGGAAGGTCCGCTTTTGGCACAAGCCGTGATCAAACATTTGAAATCTTGATGACTCGTTTGGATCCCAACAAGGCAGAAATGTTTTCCTTGGAGCGTGTTCCGGGACCAGAATCTGTGGTCGATGCAGACCATGATTTGGGCCACGAATTTGGCGAGACTATTATGCGTTCCACTGGCTTAAACAGCATCTTTGATGAGAAAAAGACCAATGTTGTACCTGTCGGACGGAGCATTATGCCTTCACCAGAATTGAGCGACAACATGGATTTAAGCGACGACGAGAATGAAGAAAAGCCGCCTTTAGAGTTTCTCCACGATGCTTTTGCCTTTTCGCCTTGCGGTTTCTCGTCCAACTCAGTCTCGTCCGATCAAGACGGCTACTACTATACGCTCCACATCACACCTGAATGTGGATGGTCGTACGCATCGTTCGAAACCAACTATCCATTTTCGTCGAAATCTAACGTTAGTGTCACTGATGTTTTGTTACGAGTCTTAGCCATTTTCTCTCCAGGGAGATTTTCCATGACTATGATCACCGACGTGTCTTCTCATGGTTTATCGCTGCTGGAAATCGCCAACCACGAAAGCTTGTTGGAGTTATCCAAGTGTGATGGCGCTTTAGCCAAGTTGGGCTACAAGAAGCACGAAAAAGTCATCTATGATTTGAAGGGCGAGCACAATTTGTTATACTTGAACTTCGAGAAGCAATGATGCTACTTTGATTTGTCTGATTTATGCTGCTGCATTATTCTTAAAGGAAGTTCTGGGGGATATCAGAACAGCTTGTAGACAAGCGTCCTTTGAAGGTGGTGAAGGACCTGTCTCGATGAAGCCGCTCTGATACATTACTCCTTTGGGTTCTTGTGGCAGTAGTGAATGCACGTCTCAAATATTCAATGTAGAGTCATTATTGACTGAATTAGTTTAGAAAACAAAATGGATGTAGAATATGCGATGATGGCTATGAAATTGATAACAACTACTCGAGACTATGATCTGACTGCATCAATCAAACGTACTGATATTTTGTTTGAGAACCATGAATAGAGATTGCCAACGAACCATCCACCAGACATCACCATTTATATCCGTGAGACTGACTTGAATACCATCATCGTGGGAACAGTTAACTGTTTGTGAGTTAAGATTAACATCGTCGAATGTAAATGAGTTTCGGCTGACTTAAGTGAAACATGCCAGTCAACTAAAACAGAACAGCTTTGGACATATAGTATATTTAGAAGATATACTACTCAGTTTCCAAGCAAGGTGATACAATTTTACTACATCCCCAACTGATATTACTTAAAGGTGCTGTGATGGACAAAGTGGACTACTTAGAATTCTTCTCGTTGACCACTTTCCAAGCTGACAATCTTTCCAAATAGCTACTAAAAAATATACGATAAGTTTCAATTAACAAGATAAATAATAAGGGAGTATATATATACAAGCTCAATCTTGCGCTTAGAACTTCTTACCGAAGAGGATGACCTGCAATTGGTCGTACATGGAGATGACACCAGCACCTGCAACACCTCTCAAGATGTTAGCACCGCAACCCTTGAACAAGGAAGCAACACCCTCAGCGGCGACAACCTTCTTGAAACAGTCGAAAGCACCGTTGTACTTGACGGCTTGACCAGAGGTCATCATCATTCTTCTTCTAACAGTGTCCAATGGGTAAGAGGCAGTAGAGGCACCAGTGGTGACAGTCCAACCCAACAAGAAAGCAGCCAAGAAAGAACCCTCCAATGGACCAACCAAAACGACTGGCTTCAAGGAGTCGTACAAACCGAAGTACAAACCTCTGTAGACAATGATACCAACAACAGATGGACCGAAACCTCTGTACAAACCGGCAATACCGTCAGTAGCCAAGGTCTTCTTGTAGACATCCAACAAACCGTTGAATTGTCTCTCACCTCCACCAACCTTGGTGGACTTAGCGTCGTTAGCCAATCTGGTTCTGGCGTAGTCCAAAGAGTAGACGAAAGCCAAAGAAGTGGCACCAGCCATACCACCGGAAGCCAAGTTACCGGCAAACCACTTAGCGTAGGATTCTTCCTTCTTGAAACCGAACATCTTCTTGAACTTGTCCTTGAAAGCAAAGTTCAAAGCTTGGGTTGGGAAGTATCTGATAACGTTAGCGGTGTTACCTCTCCAGAAGGAGCCAACACCTTCCTCAGCAGCGGTTCTCTTGAAACATTCAAGGATACCGTCGTACTTTCTGGCCAAACGACCTTGCTTGATCATTTCGTCTTGGTTTTGAATCAACAACTTGACTCTTTCGATTGGGGCAGCAGCGGTCTTAGAGACAGCAGCGGAAACACCACCCATCAAGAAGTCAACGAGAAAAGAGTTGTCAGCAGCCATTATGGATTGAATAGATTGTAGTGGAGAGGACTGAGAAACAAATCTGGAAAAAGAAAAAAAGGGAAAAGCACGAGCAAGGCCGGGATCGTTTCGTTTATATATTTTTTCGCGGGCGATGGAAAATTTTGTGCGCGCTGAAAATGTCGCAACCCGCAGCTGGCAACGCAAAAATGCCCCCTGCACGTGACACGGCAATTATCGGGGACCACCGCAACTTGTGATTGGTCTAGAGCCGTAATCTATGTGCCGGAGGACATAAATGCTCTTGCTCCATTTGCTCCGAATGGTCATCTAGAGTAGAAGTCAAGAGCCAATTGGTTAACATGATCTAGAAATTACGAGCTGTCACAGCTTCGGCACAAATGACTTCTACTTTTACCTCCGTATGTGGTTACAGAAAGTCTTTTTCTTTTGGCACTGATGCACGGGGAAAATAATGTCGCGGGGCGCTTGCGACATGCTCCGCGCCCATTGGTTTGCACAAGTTCGCAGACGTTGATTTGTTCGTTCCAATGTCTCTGCGAACAGACTTTCTTTTTTTTTCCCTCGTTTGTTATTGTTCCGCCGCGCCCCTGTTGCAGATGATTGGTCTTTTTCGAGACTTCTTAGTATCGCTCAGTTAAACATGAAACATATTCGGACAAGAAGAGAACGCTGTAGGCTCGAGTAAGGCGTTTCTACGACATTGGGCACATCGACTCGGCGTGTCGGCGTTTGAAGAATTCAAGTCCGGGAGGCCACCGCTACGACATTGCGAAACAAACACGACATTACACCCAAGCTATTCGCGCTCGTTCTCGGAAGGCCCATTGGCAAAGGATCCTGCGGCTAAAGAACCCCCACACATTCGTACTCGTACTGCAGACAAACCAAGTGGTCCTAAGCGCCGGGGAAAAAACGGGAAATAATGGGAAACCACAAGGAGAAAACCAGATTGCTGATCACCGGCAGATCATGGCAGAATCTTTGAGCGCCGGGCATAAATGGTCATGGAAACGTAAAGGGCAGGCGAGATTCTCCGCATGCCAAGACGCGCACTCTTAATTCCGAATGGTAAGTGCGACATTTATCCTAGGGCCGCGACATTGTGCCGTTGTACAAATTCTCATGAGGGAGTAGTAAAATTGGTTTGTAAAAGAGAAAATTTTTGTCTTGTGCTCCTTCAGTGACGTCGCTTGTCGTATCGCTCCTGTCCAAAGGCCTGTCAACACTAATCAGGAAATCTAAATCAGCTAAAAATCGTTCGAGTTTATCCGATACCCATACGACAGCCGTGGGCGTGATATACACATAGCGAATTTCGAAGTGCCACTTGAATTTGGATCCATCTTCATTGAGCAACGTCTTTAGCATTTTTCGTAAGAGACATTGACTAGGGAGAAGGAACCATTCGGCCCGAAAACTGGTATTGTTGTCTTTGAATACAAGAGAAAACATTGATGTGGTTGTACTTGGCTGTTTTTGCTCTTCTGGTTACTTAAGTGGATTCTTCATAGCGTGTGACTAACATTCGTTTCAGCTGTCTCACTTTTTCCTTCGGGGCTTCAACCATAGGACAATCTGATACGGATCCTAATCTATTGCATCCAGTCAGAATATAGATCAGTCTCGATCTTCATCTGAACATTCAAATCCACCGTGTCTGTTCCTTTCATATTTGTCTTATCACTGTTGATTACAAGGACCCTGACGCAAAGCGAACTTCTGTATCTATCCGTTTCTCTGAGCTTATTTTCCGATTGGGACAATTACCGATTTCTGGTCGTTGGCTTGGCTTAGGTCTTCTTGCCTTTTTGTCCACGTTTCCGTATTCCTTTTCCTCCCTGATAGTATCAAGATGAAAGTTTCGTTTTGGCGACCTCTGTTGTGCATCGTTTTCTTCTCCATTTGGGGTGTCTTGGCCCGTATGGGACTAGTCGCCCTTACAACATACTCAGGGGCATTTTTAGGCGGCGTAATCTGGGCCAACTGTGCTGCATGTTTTATTATGGGCCTAGCTGTCAAGACAAATGACATTTGGCGCAAGGTTTCGCCTACGCATGGTTCCAAAGGTGCAATTCCCATGTATGTGGGAGTGACTACAGGCTTTTGTGGCACATGTCTGTCGTTCTCCTCGTTTATTCTAGAGCTGTTTGAAAAGACCGCCAACATGTCTTCTGAACATTTCCATTACCCAAATCGGGCGTATGGTATCATGGAAGCTCTTGCAGTTCTCATAGCACACATGGCCATTTCTGCATCGTCGTATGTCGTGGGACAGCATGCTGGCTCATTAATTGACCGTATCGGTCTGTTTTCGCCGACGTTTTATCGACGAACAGAATACGCGATTCACATTGTTGGTTTAGCAATGTACGGCGGCGTTATAGCACTTCTTGCTACTGAAAAACATGGCGCTTGGCTTCCGTGGATGTTTTCGTGTCTTTTCACTCCTTGGGCTGCTCTAATTCGTTATGCAGCGGCGAAATTGCTCAATCCTCGTACTCCACGCTTTCCAATGGGGACTTTTGCCGTTAACGTCGGTGGAACCTTGCTACTTGCAGTGTTTACCATTTTGAGCCGTGGCCGCCGACGCCCTTTCTCCAATTCGCCCGTTATTCGTGGAAAAATGGGGTGCCATGTACTTTGGGGCTTGGATAATGGCTTTTGTGCTACTGTGACGACAATTCTGACTTTTGTTGCTGAACTCTATTCCCTCTCCCTAGGTTCAGCGTACTTGTATGGTCTCGTTTCCGTTGCACTTGGCTTTGTTATTGTGCTATTAATTGTGGGCTCGTACGATTGGGCTGTCGGCTTCACTGCTGCCGTATGCTAAACTTCGTCTCTACTCCCGATCTCCGTACTTTGCCCGAAACGTTTCTTCTACGAATTGAATTGAAGATTTGTTACCATATAGGATGCCGAATAATCATCACCTAGCCCAAATATTGCTGACGAACTCTGCTATTTGTTTACGGTTCTGGCCAGCTCTCTTCAGGAATGCATTCCCCATTGCTGTGATCCATATCATTCTTCGAGGCTTTTCATCACAGTTTTAATTCGACTTTCTCAAGCCAGTTCACGCTTGGATGTCTAAAGCCTATTTTCACTTCTTGTGCTCATATGCCTGTTGTGTGGCCCACCTAATATCATGTACTATTAAAAATTATTCTTGTTAAATGTACCTTTTCTTGATCTCAAGGTGCTTTGGTTACCAGTGAATCAAAGAGGACTGTGATAATCGCTGTGAACTCCATCGGCACTCGTAAAAACTCATCACAAGTGCAATTTACACTTTGAAAAATGATTTTTCTTCATTCCTAGGTTGCAAAATAAAACATTGAGTGAGATCAAGACAAGAGGGCTTACAACAGTCCTCGATAAGACAATGTACCGAGATGTTAATCTAGAATGACATTTTCTATACAATAAATTGTTATACCAAAGAAAGGTTCGGGTTATTGGAGATATTCTTTCTTAATGATTACTATGTATGTAGAGCTATTCACCAAACACGCATGACCATTCCTTTAGATGAGTGTCACATTCTTCCGGGATGCTTCATCTGCTCCTGTTCCTCTGATCAATAATCCACAATTCATAGACTCTTCCGGTCTGTTTGAGCTCTTTCGAGATATCAGATCTGCTTGGCCTTTTCCCTAGCCTCATCTACGGTCCGCCTCCATGTTGTGTATCACTATATACTGCTCTACCGGGAAATCTACTCCACCGCATACTTTTCTGTCCACTCCTTCGCGACCGCTATAGCTCGTGGCTCGTCCTGCTTCCACTCCTGTGCCACATCGTTTGCCAAGGGATCGTCTGGGTTTGGCGCTCCCAACAACGCCTGGATACTTAAAAGGATGGTCCGGATCTGCAACGCCGGCGACCAGTTGTCTTTCAACACGTCGAGGCAGATGCGGCCCAATTTGTCGATGTTGGGGTGGTAGATTTTCGTCAAGAAGCGAACCTTGGGCGCACACATGGGATAGTCG
Organism: Clavispora lusitaniae; assembly: GCF_014636115.1. Classification (NCBI taxonomy): domain Eukaryota; kingdom Fungi; phylum Ascomycota; class Pichiomycetes; order Serinales; family Metschnikowiaceae; genus Clavispora; species Clavispora lusitaniae. The sequence continues at coordinate 1,727,206 of NW_027093975.1, read as the reverse complement.
TCCGGCAAGTACAACTCCAACTTGAACTTCCCGTTGGCATACGGAGACGACGCCGGGCCGTCAATAGTCACCTCGAAATAGCGCAAGTTCTCTTCGGAAGGAACGGCAAGAATACCGGGCACCGGATCGGAAACCAAGCGCTCGGTCTCTTTGATGATTCGTTTGGGCAAAGCGGCCATGGTTAAAGAAGGGGAAAGGGTTTGGAACGGAGCGAGGGACTTTGTCAGAGAGACCATATGCAGGAACAGACATTTGGGTCCAGAGGTTTGGCGTCACTTTGGGTATGCTTTCTTTTGGGGAACATCAATATAGTAACAGCGTGATACCCAATCGGGAAGTTTGCTTCACTGACTTTGTTGGATCTAAAAGGCCTGCTATAGCTGGACCGGACAATGGGTTACCTGCACGTCATGAGAGATGTTACCGGATCAGGAAGTGCGCCACCTGACTTTGAAGGGAATTACATGTCTTGAAAAGGAAAAACACCGGATTAAAGACTCTGGTTCGGTTCTAGTGGAAATGCAGATTGTGAATTCAACGATAACATCGAGACAATTCTACATAGTGTAGTGTGAAAGAAACTGAAAGGCAATAGGATGTGATGATAATCATACATGTCAGAGGGAGAACCGCAACATGAAGCAGATAAGAAACCATAGACTTGGGTGCCAGTGACATGCTTCTTGACCCGAAAATAGTAGGCTGATTTCATGTGCCAAAAAACTTGCGATGGAATAACGCTTGAGTAAAAGATGGTAGGCTGAGCAAAAGTAGAACTAACCATATCGAAGGAAACATTGTTCAACGTAATGCAAAGAAAGCCGAGAGCAAAGCGAGGTCCCTACTTTTTCCTTTTTGAGCATGTCTCAGACCGTTGGTGGTATCTTTCCAAAGACGCACAGATCTTGGTCTTACCCGATTAGGAAATGATATCGAAAACTCGTTCATCATCGCCACTGCATTGACCAAGACCGTTGCCTTTCTGGGAGCACCGATTCTGACAATGCAAACTTCTAACCACGCTTGACTAAAACGGAAATTTGGACAAACAGGTAAACATGCGTTCAATTGTTTATATATAAGGAATCTCATGGTCTACTGCGACACTAGAAACTTTATCAGCAAAACACCGGCTTACTGTTCTGTGAATTCGGAATAGGTTTACGTAATCCTAAAGGCTCGAAATGGCATAATACTGGATTATATATTCACGGTCCTTTTCAAGATTCATTGGATGTTAGCGAATCACGCACACACACATTTTTGGTTGAGAAAATAGCCAGAAGAGATCCGCAGATAATTCGCTGAACACTTCTTTTTCAGTGCAGAACAACTTCTTTGAGTGCACTGCCTCTTTTTCGGTGATAAGCGTATGGCTGGTTTGGTGGTATTTTCCTAGTCTGGGAATTCTCGCGCTTCTGGCTTCGCGAAAAGAGGTGAAATCAAACCAAGAGACTTCCATCATACTCAGCCAATTTCACAGTTACAGCCTACATTGGTGACTATTGGAGCTATTATCTACATTATTCATCCTTGAACAACCATCATTTTCCCATTAGGTGCCGACTGCTAAAATGCCCCCACTCCCACCTTCTTCGCCCATCTCGCACAAAATTGTTGTTGGAACCATTGCAGTTTTTGCAGGGGTCTATGCATTCTGGCAAACGGGGAAGGATTTCCAGTTTATAAAGTTTGAGCCTCGGTCAGAGGAGGAGGTCGAAAGACGAAAGAAGGAAGGGCTTGGGCTCTCCATTAAACAACTTGAAACCAGAACGCTCGATTACACCCCGGAAGCAAAGGAGAGAATAAGAAGGGGCTTGGAGGAGCATGAAAAAGAGTTGGCAAAGAAAAGAGAGCAGGACAGCAAGTAGTAGGGCAAAGGAGAAGAGAAAGGAAGGACTGACCATGAGTAGACGAGAGGTGCCCACGAAAAAATAAGCTGGAATGATCATATGAAACAAGCCCAGAATGGTTGATTGAAACAGAGGCCCGAGTTGGACTTTCCAGCCGCTGGCGAGAGGGAAAAACCAGGACATCATCCAATGGGCGATAACCATTGGGAATCAGTCCGTCAATATTTGGCTGACTTCACCATACACGGAGACGATCTCAAAGCAACAAATAATGCTATCACAAAAGACAAGGCCAAAAAAAAGCCACGTTTATGACGCTCCAGAACGAAAATTACGCAAACTTGAGCTGACTCAGACGCAACCGAAAATTGTCGAGGCAAACAGCCAAGAAACTGCTTGCACACGGAACATTCCACTGAGGTTACTTTCTGACGCTGTTCCAGGATGCTACTTCCAGCCTATTCAACAATCCTGACCCCTGCAAGAAGGAGAAGATATTTTCGGCGGGGTCAAGCCACACTTGATCTTTAGTTGTCTTGTGAGTCCGAGGTCTAAGTGGCTTTTCCTTTGGAGCGAAGTGCGGAGAAATTGATGGCGGAGAGATTTTCCGCACCCATAACTGGACTAATGGCGGGCATAATGTTACGGATCGGGGCTCTTACCAGTTTCCTGTTTAGGCCACATTTATTACTTGCTCTAACATCGCCAACTCCTCCCCGGACGTTGCACGTTTGCATATGCAAATTTCGCTAATAGAATCCGCATTGTGCGTCATGACTGTTGGCCCGCATCAGGGTTCATGTGAGGGCCTTCCAGGCTACGTTGGATGGTACATTGAATGCGACAAGCCTTCCATGTCTTGGGGAATAAAATGACTTGAAACTTCGCTGGGGAACACAATGGGAGAGCCTGCAGCGGCATTAGTTTATCAAATCAATTTTTTTGCAAATCATTATTGAACAAACGTCTGCCGCCTTAACGAGCGTTGTCGGACCCCTCCTTTTGTTGAATACAGGAAATTGCTTAGTCGAGCTTCCATTTTTTAGCCATTCAGTCACTAGACGCACATTTCGTCAGTGTCGTGCTCGCACCACAGATTCTCCAGAAAGAGGGGTTTATGGATGCAGAAATGAACAATGGACTTATTGTTATCGCTAGTCATCAATCTGGGCCTTCGGGTTCGCAATTCCACAGTTCCCCACCTTTCTCGATAACTATCGTTCCATCGTTCAGTCGTTGGCTGTTGCGCCAATGAATGAAATCAAAAGGGCATTATTTTCTTCGCCAACGCGCCAAGCGATTCTAGAACGCCGCGTCAGACTGAAAGGCGCCCATGGTAACCGGAATGTACAATCACTGGCGTTGCGGATGCACTGTCTCGTAATTATGCGCCTCACTGAGGAGAAGTGACTAATTGGGTATGGGCATTAGCAAGGGCTTCTAACCCAGAACAATGGCTTCGACCTGCTCTTACCACGATAGGCATGCGAAGAAGTTGCAAATCATTTGCTATTGTCTTGTAGACACCCCTGAGGCATTGTTTTTTTGGTCACTCTTTTGGGAAGCTATGACAAGTTTGTTGGGTTTGTGCTACGCTTTTTCTCCAGCTCAATTTGATTTAGTTTTATTACACATCACGAAGCCTACGTTGCACGCGACCTTATTAAGGGCTCAACGGGTCCAAGGTAAGCCTCGGATATATTTTTTGCTTTTCTTTTTTGTAGTGCTCGATTAGTCAAAGCGGAGTCTTGCGCATTCCGATTATTGCAGATAACATTTCCTATTTGGGCAACTCTTCATGCACCTAATTTCTCCGCAAGTACGACTCAACCTAATTAGGGAATCTGCTCGAAGCGGCGGCTCATCACTTGCATGGATGAAATTTACGTCTCAGCACCTTCTCGTTGCTCCTAAAACCTCAATAATGTGTCTCGGAACAGATAATGCCGTGAAAACTGAACGAACCAGCTCCTGTGCCTAAAGCGCAAGTAGATTCTAGAGCTCCTTTTAGACACAAAAATCGCAGTGACAATAAAGTTCAAAATGGGCATTGTACTAACCTAGTGACGAAATCTGGGGTAAAAACGAAAATGTCCTAATCGGGAGAAATGGAATGCACAAACTGCACCCTTACTAGAATTCAGAAGGTAAAATTTCCACCCAGTGCGTTTCCGGTAGCTTCAATGCCATCTCCGTACCCCATCAGTCCTATAATTGCATTGGTTTGAAACTTTCAAGAGCAGCCCAGAGGAAAATAAAGACTGGTTCCCCTCATCCACGAGAAGCCTTATAAATATCCATACTCCCAACCTCGACTCTTGTCCAAACCTCATCAGAATCACATCGAAGAACCTTCACTTCTTACAATGACCACGCAGTATGTTACTACTTCAACACTATTCCCTAATCCCCAAAGATGGTTCTAACAAACAGAGTACAAGTTGCACCACCTGCAAATGGCAAAAAGTTATGGCGTGTCAAACGAACTCCATCTCTCGGCACATCGACTCTCACTAGTGATCTGTCTCTCGAATGCTGGAACAACTCTTTGCGAATTTCAGCTGCTGGTAGACAGTTGGCCAAGCGGCCACCTACGAAAAGACCAAAGTCTAAGGATGGAGTGCCCAAGAGTTTTGTGTTTGTCGACTTATCGCCCGTCCGTAGTTCGGATGACGACGAAACTTCACTGCCCAACACATCAAATACGTCACCTCTCACAGACTCGGGCTTGTTGTCTCCATTGTCCTTAGGGAACTTCTCCTTCGGAAGTATACTGGATGATGACATGTCTCAAACACAAAACACGGACTTCTACAATGATTCTTTCTTCCTTGCTGACGACACGAAAGTCCTCGGCTTAGGTTTCTTGAACATGGACTACAACTATTCTCAACCACAACCGATGGCTCCATATCCAGATATGTTGCAGTCTTTTGAAAGCGCTGACATAGCCACAAACGAAACCCAGAATAACAACATACATCAAATGGCATTTTCATACCCCGAGCAGGCCTCGGTCGTGCTGAATCAGCCATCTTCTGTTGGCCACAAAAGAGCAAAATCTGTTTCCACTTTTACCGGACGCAAAAACGGAGATGGATCAGTGTTCAGAAGTTACAAAGGCCCAAATGCAGTCAGAAAACACTCCAGAAGGAGCCAGAGATCTGTGCTGGAATCAAACATCGTCTTTAATGCTTCTTCTTTGCTAGACACTTCTTCGGCCCAAGTTTCGCCCGTGACCCCATCGGCAGACAAACTTTTACAAGACTTTATGCATCTCCCAGAGGAACAAAAGATGCTGGCATCGGACGGAGAGATTTTGAATCCGGAGGTTATGTCTTTTGGAGATAACGAATCCTTTTTGAATTCGCTTGATTTCGGGTTCTCTATGGGATCAGACTTCCTGAAAGAAAACCAAGGTTTCCTCTGTTTCCCAACTCTTTGACTTTTCCCATTTACATGATACCATTGCACTTCCAGTTAGACATTTCAATTATTTGCTTCATTTTTTTTTTTATTTTTTTGGCCCGACTCACTTATTTATGTTCGCAACTATATTCCTGCTTATTCGTGAATTAAGCTTGGAATGTGTCCACATTCCGGATCCATTTCAAGATGCATCTTTGCTTTTTGCACATTTTCGGTTCTTTATCCTTTCTTCGGACCCCAGATTTTCTTCAACAACCCATCTGTTTACAAGATATTCTATTTATTTTTCTCCTTAAATACCTTTTAACTACGAGTTCTCCAAACTTTACGTAAGGACGTATTAACGCATATGCGAGGCTTCAGATCTTGTATTGGAATCCCTTTTAAGTGCATGATTTTTCTCATTGGTAGCCTAGGATGCTATCATGTACAAATACGTGCTCTTACATGCGTATGTTGATGACCAGGGTTTCGAACCATGACTATACCTAATCCCCGCATGAAATACATGTCCCGGTAGCTCATGTTATCTCCTAGAGATAGATTTGTGATGACTCATAAACTAGGTAGAAAATATCAAAGCGCCGCCGAAATGGGAATTCATCGTGAAAGATCCGGGAAGGCCGGGAGTAAGCTGGGCCAACAATTTTCAGAAAAAATACGACTGCTTTGTCTCCCTCTGAAGAAACTATGGCTTCACACCCTATTTAAACAATTGTAGCTTAAATGTAGTTACAACAAAGGGAATAAATTGCGCTCTTACTCTTAAAAAGATACCAACATTAATTCAATTACTCTTTTTGTATGGAGAATACCATCACCGGACTATATTACAGAAAAGGGCGAAGACTGCGGTCCAGAAAACCCGCCTGGGAACACGCATATCATCAAGCATAAAAATAAGCGGAAAAGATGATCGACCAAAATAAAAAAAAATGAGAAATGGGCAACGTAGGGACACTCACATCAAAAAGGCCATGCGGATGCGAAGAATGTATGCGGATTGTATTTTCCGGAAATGTACAAGCCTGGCTGACGAAAGTCCCCCACACACACCAACTAATAAAGCCGCCCAAAGACAGGACGCAAAACAGTGAGCGAACAGACGGACACTAACATTATGGGCAAATTGGCCCGGCATAAAAACGAGAGTTGGACCGTTGCGCATGAAACGGAGAAAGAATAGAGATATGCGCCTTGGCCACGGAAGCAGTGGAAGACCATGCTGAGAAGGCTGCAATAGGCAGCGGGAGGGAGTAGATGCAGATTGCAGCCTTAACTAAATGTCGAGGGCGCAATGAAACAATGCGACAAGAGCGAAAGCTCCAAGCGTGCCTGCAGGTATAGAGCGTGGGTAGCACCGAATGATTGGGAAGATATGATTCAATTAAGAAGCACCAGAAGCGAGCCCAGCTGCCTTTCTCTGGAGGTGCTATCCGAGGTATCGCCGGCAGCTGCGTCAGTTGGCTCATCTGCGGGTTCATCTGCCGGTATATCTCCCGGTACATCTGCCGGTACATCTGCTGCCGGTTCATCTGCTGGTTCGGCCGCAGGTGCGTCTGCATGCGTTTCTGCATGTAGAACAGCAGCACCAGTTTTAGGCAGCGTAGTTTTAAGTAGCTCTGCTGTGGAGGTCAAAAGCCGCTCGAAGTACGCGCACTTTTCCGCCATCGCTGTGGAGTGCTGGCGCATCATGGCCATGCACTCGCCGTAAAAAGCCGCGTTCTGGTCCATCAATGCATGCAAGCTCGCAAGAAGAGGCGCCATGGCATCAGGCACGTCCATGTCGTCGCCCAGATCTGACGCATGTGGGCTCGGCGTATTGGGGGCGTCTTCTGCGTCCGGTTCCGCCTCAATCGGCAGGTCCGCAAAAGAATGCACAATGTCCGGGAGTGGACCCACGGTCTGGCCCGTTTTATATGCCTCAGACAAGTTGTACAACTCAAGCACAGCGCGCTCCAAGTCGGCAAGCAGACTTTGCAACAGCAAGTGGCGGAATACATCAAAGGGAGCGCGCGGCGGATCTGCAAGTTGTAGTGTTTGCGCTTTGCGCAATGCGGTGGCCATCTGCCGCTGAAGCGTCCGCACAGTGGGGACAGATATGGGCGTGGTGCCGCGACTGAGTTTGTACCGCTCAAACTTCTGCTGGATAAGATCCCACTTGCGCGATTGCGACAAGGTGCGGTCGCCCACATACTTGAAGGGCTTGATTTGTACAATGAGGTAGAGTATGAGTTTGACGTCGCTGTGTGAAAGACGCGATCGCTGCCGCGTGGCTAGCAGCATATTGGTGTTGTACGACATGCGGAGGCGTTATGGGAAGTGGGAAAAGGCTGCAATTGGGAAGTAGGGATAGTGAGAAACACCAGTCTTGGACGGACGGACACCCACAAGGTTTTACGTAGAGCCAAACACTTGACAAGAGGGTGAATGGCGCTTAGCGGGAAACACAACAACCAAACTCGGACACAGCGTAGATAGAACACACGGCACTTGTCAAAGCTGGCAACAGTATAGGACGTGGATGGAGGTTGGGAAGGCGACTAGATAGGATGAGGGCCGCCAACAAAGGAATGGGATGCTCAGATGAGAAAAGGAATATGTACTAAACGCCGGGACGAGGCGAAAATGCTGGTCGTGGGGATTAGGAAACCAGATGCAACAGAAGCGTATAGGCGGTGGTGCCGGAAGACGAAACGGAAAGAAACAGGAAAGCCGAAGTGAGTGGACGCGAGATGTGCGTGGTAGAAGCAAAAGTGTAGCCACACAGTTGCAATTGCCCGAGAACGAGAAAGTGGAGTAGTGAGAATACATATAGACACGAGGAAATCGCAAGACTCATGTCATGCCAAACATGTCATCATGTCGCCATGTCGCAGACTTTACAGCAAAAGTTTATTCGGGTTTCAGGACGTTTGGGCTGAGCATGAGTCCCGAGGATAGTAGGCAATGGTTTGAGGCCAACCATAGTGGTTAGCCGCGACTTTGGGTTACGGCTGGCCGTGAAGCAAATGTCACTGTCGGTAATTCCGAAAGGGAGGTTTTCGGCAACCACATGCATCTCTTGCACAATCTTATTAATAACTCAAGGCACAGCGGGCTAAGTTGCTAGTCGCACGTCAGAGGAATCCTCGCACATGCGCACGCGTGCAGCTAGCGTCAAGGAAATAAGGGAAAGTCATGGCGAGCTAGATAAAGCTGCAACAAAGTTTTCGCTCTTTCCAAGTGCAGAAAACTCGTGCCGGTTGGGCTTTCACAGCTTATGGCATTGATTCAGTACCTTCTGCAGCGCCACCCTAAAGTCTCATTCGTTGGGCAAATTGATTTTAATGCAACATCATGTAAGCCAATGTATATAGATGCAGTTCAACGTATGCGTCAGAAGTCATAACACAAGGGAATAATGCAGTGGGTCCCTGCAAGGTGTGCGTGTACGCCCATGTGTATACCCATTCGATGTATGTGCAGCACAAACTAAAGACTTGTCTGACAACGTTGTTTCGACCTCTGCAAGATAGGTGCCAGTTTACTCTATATACAGACACTAAAAATTCCAGTGGAACACAATCCATGCCTTACAATGTCGTCAATTACAAGGGTTCGAGAGCCCGACCATGATTGTTCTTTAGCCTTACCTTGCATGTGGATCAAAAATGACTGTACTTGCGTGTTGGGCCCTTCCTTTGCTAAAGACAACAAAGTTAGAAATAAAGGAAAACGCAAATGAAACAACAACCGGAGGTTGCGTACTTTTGGATTACAAAATATTTCTTTGCGCTCTGGAGATGAGATCTTGGCGTGGATTTAAACTCTGTATTGAAGCCTAAAACTCTGTCGTAAATACGTGAGGATGAACCAATTATAGAAACACTCGCTTGCGCTTGAATTCTAGGGCTCACGATCCAAATACAAAGGGTGCACATAAATAAAATCGTACATGGCACGTGAGACAAATACCTATTCATCCGCCTGGAAGAACTATTTTATACAAGAGAAAACTTTCAACTGCCGCACAAACGCAAATCCGACGAAATACTATCATTCTAGGGAAATGTGTCGAAAAACGCAAACAAACATGACGCCTACAACATCAGTAACACGTGAGACTGAACACGATAGGCAATTTTGTCGTCGCAGTAGTCAACACCAACATCAACAACCAATGTTCAAGCGCAAGGTACATGTTGTACCATTCGTAAATAGACTCGGCGACGTCTGTCATTACTTGCATTTTAGCAAGCATTAGACCAGTGAGCAACTTTTCGGATAAACCAGTGTCTTGCTGGAGCAGTACATACTCATGCACGAGGAAAGGCATTTTTAGACGGGAGGCGTACGCCGGAAGACTAATTGATGCAAGCATCTCACGCAGCTTTCGTATAAAATTGCCGCAGGAATTTAGGTAAATATGCGCAAAACTGTACCAGGCTGAGCGCAAAAAAACATGCACAGGATGCTTGAGAGGCCCTGCAGCTGGCATCACGACACCAGTTACAAGTTAAGCCCACTAGCAAAGGCGCTGGCAAACGCCTTGAGATCATCTTCAGCAATTTTTGGGTACGCTGATGGTTGCGATTTCTTTTCTTGTAGACGTGAAGCCGCATTGTTCGAAAGACTTGGCCATACCACATCGTCGTGTAGCGGCAGTTCCTGTGGTGCATCGTAATGGAATTCTGGGTCGTCTCCATCCACCACATGCGAAATCATCGACTGGGTGTCGAAGTCCGTGTTGCGAGGGCCGGAAATGAACAGTTTTTCCTGGTTGGACGTCTGACCCAAAGGCACAAGCGAGAGATTCAAATTGTCCAAGGGACCCTCTACAAGACATCCCCTCTCACGGTAGTGCACCAACAAACTGTTCCAGAGCTTGTTTTTACTCAAGGAACGGGGGTTTCCTAAAATAATCAAGCCGAACTTGGCACGAGTAAGCGCCACATTCAAACGGCGCAGGTCTTTCAAGAAACCGATATCTCTGTCTTCATTGGCACGGACACACAGCAAAATGATATAATCCTTCTCACGACCCTGAAATGCATCCACTGAAGACACTTCCACTTCAAGCTCGTTCAAAGCGCTCTTAGGAACAGTGCTGTTCAACTTCAAATACTGCCATATGTAGACACGCTGGCCCTCGTATGGAGTGATCACACCAATCTGATCGGGCAGAACACCGTCACGTACAAGCCGTGCAATAATCTTGTCGACATTCATTGCCTCCACACGGTTCAAGTACGAACTGCCGTTGGCACCAATCTCCTCTTTGCCGTAGTTGGCCCAGAACATCATGGGCCGGTCGGGAACAGGCCATGGGAAGTCTGCGCCCGGGCGTGTGCGGTCGTCGCTGGTTACGCCGTTTAAAAGCAGACCTTCGTAGAACATGTTGGACGCAAACTCGGAGAGTGCTGGGTGCATCCGGTATTGCACTTCGAGCCGTAAAGGAACGTGCCCCATGGACACAAGGCGCTCGAAAAGCGACCTGCGGAGTCCAGCGGCGCTTGCGGCGGGGTCCAAAACCACCGGGCCCAATTGCTGATGGTCGCCCACGAGCACAACCTGTTTGGCGCCGCGTGTGATGGGAATCAATGCTTCCGGTTCGGTGGCTTGGGTGCTTTCATCAACCAAGACAATAGGAAACTCATATTCCTCCAACCGGCGGTCATCCGCGCCCACGCAAGTAGTGCAAATCACATCGGCCGATGAAATGAGTTTCTGTTCTGCGGCACGCCAACTGCGGGCGATGCGAGCCTTTGCGCGCGCATCGAGCTCGCCTCCGCTCGCCTGTTTATCCACTAGTGTACGCACCCTGCGCGGAATCGCCGCGCGCACCTGTGTGTGGAGGGCGAGCGGCGTCGCCTCGGACTCGATGTCTTCGCGCGAGCGGGCTGCGAGACGCACCACCTTGAGGCCCGCGGCGCGAAGTTTGAGGGCCAAATGGTCGACCGCCACGTTCGATGGCGCACACACCAAAACCCGCAGGCGCCGAAGCCGCACGAGCTCGCGCACAATCGCCGCAGAAGTGACGGTCTTACCAGTTCCGGGCGGGCCTTGGATAAGCGTAAGCGGACTGGCAATCGCATGGGCCACTGCCGCGCGCTGGGACGCATTGAGGGCGCTGCACCGTTTGTTGTTTAGAGAATTCTCGCCGTCAAACTCCACCTCCACCACATCGTGGCCCAATATCTTATGGTAGACATACGCCGACACAGACTCGTTGGAGGTGGCAAAGCGGAAGAGCGCGTGCTGCATGCGCTGGTACGGCGTGCCCTTCCACACGATTTCCGCCAGAAACCCGGTGGTTGCCTGCGGAGGCACCACGCTTGGCTGCAACTCGACGGTGTAGATATCGGTGCGTGCGCCCGGAACCGCCACCAACACGCCCGCGCCGCTCCACTCGGCGGCGCCGAAATCGCGGTGGTGCAACACCACCTCGTCGCCCACCGCCACATGCAACTCGCTCGTCTCGTAGGTCGACACGATGAACAGCGCCGTGTGGCGCCCAGAGGCGACGGTGCCCCATGTGACCAGAAGATGGTCCAACACGCGCAGCTCCTTCATGAACTTGTCGCATGCCGCTTCCGCCTCCACAAGAGGCGCCCAAACGTGCTGGTACTCGAGCGCATCCGGGTACCGCAAAAGCGCCATGGCAAGGTCGCGCGCGCCGTCGGCGTCGGCGTCCACGTCGGCCAAAGTGGCGTCGCGCTTGACCCGCCACTGCGCCTCGAGGCGCGCCATCTGCGCCGGCTTGACGTCGCGCGCCGGCTCGCGCTGCGCGGCGACCCACGGCAAGAGCGCGCGCGCCTCCACGAGCGGCTGCCACTCGTTGGTGGCCCAGTTGATATCGCGCGCCTGGGCGCACGGCATGCGACACAAAAGCACAACCACCAGCTCCTGTTTAGCCGCCACAAACCCAAGCGCAAACACGTTGCGGCTGCCGCAGTTGTAGCATTCCAACGGGTCGCCGCCCAAGGCCAGCTGTTCGTGCAAAGAGATCTCGCTGTGTTTCAGGTGCACCAAGTGCGCCACGATATGAGAGCCGGCTTTCAGGCTCGAGCCGTTGCAGAACCAGCGCTGACACGTGCCGCACCGGGCAAGCGAAGCAGGGTCGCTGGTGCTGCAGTAGGAGCATGCTTCAGTAGGCTCGGCTTCGTGGTCGTGTTCGCCGTCTTTTTCGCTTTCGTTTTCGTTTCCATGTTGGTATGCGGTGAGGTGTTCGGTTTCGTCAGTAAGCGAGAGCGGTTGAGACGGCGCTCCGCCGTCTATTGGGACAGATGGATCCAATGCGGGCGTGCCAGCAGCGGCTCTCGTTTCATGCTCATCGCTGCTTGTTGTAGTGCTGCCCATGGTTGGAGCGGAAATCTGGTGAAAAGTAGAAAGTGTGCGCATGGGTGTGCGCATAGATGCGAAGACCAGTCACCGTGGAAAGACTTGATGTGAAGCCTTGAGAAATTGGACAAGGTTAGAAGGTATTTGAAAGTTGTCGAAAATGCCTTTTGGAGTTCCCAAAGCCTTCTGAGAGTATTCTGAAATTGTGAAATGCGAAGTTATCTAAGTTATTCTCAAAGTGCTCCGTATTCCATGAAGAGAAATGGATTCATCCAAAAGAAGACTAAACTAGTACGATTTTCAAGTCCAGCAGTTTCAGCTGTCGTTTGAAGCTGTGGTATCAAAGATGTAGAGGTCATTTTCGACAAGTGCCAGAAAACGCTAAATGATACGCAATCTACAGTATGATCTTTTTCATTTGATTTCCTGAGCTACTACACCATTGTACAGTTATCTTGATAGGTGGGACAGCCTTAGACTCATCCATTTCAGATGCTAATCAACAAGCTCACTGTGGATCAAGTGCCCGAAACACTGGTAGACGGCCGTACTATTTAAGATTATTGAAAGTGAGAAGTTCTGGAAGCTTCGCCGTCCTTGACCTGTTAGCAGGCATAGATATTCAAGAGAATTAATGGTATGAGTTCTTCAATTAGCTGTCTTTGCAATTTTGGAAAATATCATCCATACTTGGATAATAAATTTCCTTAGAAGTGACCAATTTAGTTCCTGGGTAATCAAAGTACGGAAGAGCCACGACGACGATCACTCGAAGTTACTTTTTCTCATCAATCATTCGAAGTTTTCGGAAAAATATTCCATAGACTTTGATGTGATCATCTTTCCCAAAAGATTTATTCTTCGACAGTTGGCAAGTAGTGACATTAAGACGTTCTGTTATCAACGCATCAGATCTACCTACATCGTACAATATACACAAAACAATGATACAAATACCATCAAGTCGAATAATTCGCTGATTCCGTAGTATAACATCATGTACTAGTTATAGTTTAGTAAGCCTTGTTATTTCACCATAGATATCATTTGTTGCTTTTCTGATCGTAATAGACAAATAAATCTCTGTCATAAATGGACGCCCAAAAGGATACTGCGACATAACGTCCCCGAAATCACAAATGACATTGCAGTATCTTATAATTTATAGTATTTCTAATGAAAAGTAATTGTAAGGGACTGACACTGTAACTTAAAACGTACTTATTTCAAACAAGGTGAACCCAAAAGCATTTTCTATGTGAACACTGGAACTTTATTCACATCATAGCTCACATGTGAATGAGCCAAATAATAGTAGCCAATTCTAATGTCATCGATAGAACCAGATAGGTTACGTACGCAGAGTGAAGCATTGAATCTCTGGTAACACCTCGAAATAGCGAGCCTTGATTTTGATTGAAAGATACACAAGCTGTTTATGGTCCGGAAACTAATTTACATGGTATGCTTTTTCGTCAAGCGAAAATTAGATGATCACTTCCGACCAATCTTGGATTGACCAAGACTTTAACCCATTATACCTTCTTAGCCACAAATGGAGCTAGAACTTAACTACATCTTGTTCGAGAACATTGGCACTAAAAAGGCACACGAAACTCATAACCGGACAATGGTCATGCACACTAGAGACAAAATAAGATTCCAGCTGCGCCTGCCCACAGAGCCACGGCTGGCGAGAAAAAAAGCCTGAAAGCTTTCTCTAGCCGAAGCTAATTTTACGATCTGTTTGTAGTTACCAAGCAACCGTGTCAAACAGAGAAGAGGAACAACTTAAAGACAAAAAAAATCTGCCAAAGCAGCAGAAGTGCCGATGGCAGAGGAACAAACCCGCCCTATGAGCGATTTACTCCTCCATCATACTGGTGACCTGTAATAATACGCTTGTCGAATACAATTACCATTGTGGTTCCTGGCAGATCTGGCGCACTTTTCGCATGGCGCCTGTACAATTGGCTGGGCGCCCGATACGGCGATTTGACTGATCCGCAAAAAATAATCTGCTATCCTGTCAAGGAGCATGGACCCTGGCAGCTGGAGTAACAGCCTGTAGCCGTTCTATGTTCGAGAAAGCCTTGGGCTGGTGTTTCCTGCGCGTGTCTTTCGAGCCGCACAGGCTGGCCGAATTGGAGCCGCTCGCCCAAAGTTTTTCGTCTCGCTTCCGCACGCGCCTCTTTTCGAGGCCCCACATTCTCACCTTCTTTTTTCCCGCCCAGCGCCTACGATCGCCTGCATCGGATCCTGCACCAGGCCCGTTGACGGGAATTGTCTTGATCAACAAAAACCTCCACCAAACAAACTTTACTCACACTCCAGCGACGTGTCTCTCACTGCCAAAGTCCAATCGTGCCCTCCAAATTGCCCCAACACCAACGCCACCTCAACCCATACCCTCCGATCGCTCATGAAATCGTCATTTCACAAAAGTCTACTAAGAGATAAAGCCACATTCCGGGGCCCTGGCATTAACGTGTCACGCGGCGGCGTTTCGTGGAGCCAGACTGGCAGCCTCATGATAACCGCCGAGGGTGCCATTATGGCCCAGGATAACGGCGGCCGTGTGTCTGTTTTGCTCGCGGACCTCCAGTCTTGTCTGGTCCAGATCTTCCCGTCTCTGTTGAGTACTGGGCGGCGCCGTTTCGGGAAAAAATCAGACGACCCGTCTTCGCAGGCCGAAGAACCACCGGTGGTGTTTGTGCGTTCCTACGACAATGTGCGGTTGTACTTGAAAATCGCCTCGAAATCCCACTTTGGTGCCATTTTGCTGGCGCTTTTTGCATGGCAGAACATGCGCCCGCTGGGTTTGGCCAAGAAATGGTTTGCGCTCAACAAGGCCGGTTCGGGCCCAGAAGACCCACACGAGTTGCTTGTGTGTCGTTTCAAGGTTTACGGCCCTCTTCCGGCCAAGTCGAAGTCCATCAAAGTTGTGCCTGGCCCGAAACCGCCACTTTTCCACGAATCAGCTACTGAAACTGGCGATCTGCTTCAGGTAAACTCACCTATTTCTCTGAATTTTGACCATGTGGCTAATGAAGGTTGGTTCTATACCATGGGTGTGCTTCGACTGAATGGAATGCTCAACTTTATCACCGAGCTAGACGGAACGCTCTTGTATCTGATTGACGTGAAAATGCTCTTGGGTTCGGAGATCCGAGAACTTCACCACTCTATTTGCGGAGCTCCCAACATCTTGTTTGTGGGACACATCCGTGAATTGCGCTGGAACAATGTGCTTAAATCTGTTTCTGCCCTTACACCCGAGTCTGTGAATATGCAACCTTTGCTTACACGAGAAGGACGCCCTGTGGCCAGCAACCTGCGTATATTTATAGAATTCCCATTGCACATCGACTTGGAGGATTGGTTTGTTGGTCTCAATTATTTCTGCAAACGAGAATACATTGGGAGTTTCACTGAAAAGTGTGCACATTTACCAGCGCCGGACGTTGATAACCTGATTGATCCAGATTCGACTATTGAACATAGCGGTATCTCAGACTCTACGAATTCTGAAAGTAACACAAGCATGTCACTAGAGCTGTTTCCACGTGAACATTTTCGAGTTTCAAAGAAGGTTGTCATCGACATTATTGAGGCCAAGTTTGATGAGCAGCAGCACGACAAGAACAACGTATATGCTGAGGTCGTTATGTGGAACTTTCCGTGGGCTCGAACCGCATGTGTTCCTTTCGGGCAGAATCCGTTCTGGAAAGAGGAGTTTGCCACAGACTTGCCTATTCTGACCCAGATGATCCACATTGTGATCAAGCGCAGCAGCTCAACTGTTCACTCTGCAAGTGACGCCATAGTGGGTACGGTGTATCTAACTCCGGATATCTTGACTCAGCAATTGGTTTCTGCTTCAACCATGACCATTGGTTCGGAACCAAATGGTATTTCCGTTGCAGGTCTGCTGTCAATTTCACGTACACTTGCGGCGTCGGCTTTGATACCACAAAGCAACATTGTTCGTTTGCCTATTTACGACTCTGTCAATGTACCTATTGGGAAATTGGTACTCACTGTGGATTTGAAAGAGTATCTTATTCTACCTCCAGCTGATTTCCGGCCCTTGGAGAGCATGTTGCTCAATTGTCCTATGAAGGATTTGATAAAGTTCTGCAATTCAACAGTCGTCACGTCGCAGTTTGAGAATGTCAGTTTCATTCTCTTGGATATTTTTCAAAGTCTAGGTATAGAAGACAGATGGTTCAAGACACTAATAGAGACAGAGTTAGTCGCTGTCAACAATGTCACACGGAAAAACTATACAAACAAGAATGGAACGACAACAACCTCAAACAACGTGTTCAACACTCTTTTCCGGGGTTCTTCTATTTTCACTAAATCCTTGGAGAAGTACATTTTGCGCATTGGCCAGGAATACCTAGAGAAAGTCTTTGGGAACTTTTTCGAAAAGGTTTCGACCGAGAAAAAGACTTGCGAGGTCGATCCTAGATATGTTAGATTGCAACTAAAAGCTAAATCGAAGTATGGTGAAAATGTGGATCTCACGGATAAGGCCGTTGAAGAGGATGTCGACAGTGAAGAGGACTATGACTCAGATACCGAAAGGGATCGTGAACAACTAGTGAAAGACACTATTGAAGAGAATTTTCAAAATTTGTATTCGTACACAGAGGAAATCTGGTCCAGAATATACTCTACGTCAAATGATTTACCAAAACAAATCAAGGTCCAATTGAAAAACTTCAGAACGAAGCTAGATTTGGCCTGTGATCCTGATGATAAAGAAACATCTTTGAACTGTTTGAGTGCATTCATATTTTTGAGGTTTTTTTGTCCTGCGATTCTCAATCCGAAGCTTTTTTATTTGACTAAGACTCATCAAACCGGTAACGCACAAAGGACATTGACTCTCATAGCAAAGATCTTATTGAACCTTGCAAACAGACAGGAGTTCAATACTCACAAAGAACCGCATCTTGTTCGTATGAACGAATTTTTGAAGGCACACGAACACGAAGTTTACGAATATTTTGATCGTATAACTGGAAGGAAGAACGACTTCAACGAAAAGGTATTGAATTTGAGCCATGAAATGAAAAGATTTGATTTGGGTCTCAGTAGTGACTCAAGCTCAAGTGAATTGCCTACCACACCCTATCTTATTGACAAATATTTGCGTCTTACAGAGTTTATCCATCTTTTGCAATTGAATGACACTCATAGTCGGTCGCAGTCGCAATCTTCGAAGTTTGGATCGTCTTCTGCCAGTATTAGCACCACGTTGAGCCCAGGCCACTCAAATGTGAACAGCCCTATCAGTGGTGCGGGACAACGAAAAACAATTTTACAAGATAGGGACGCAATTGTGGAAAATAAGTCGGATTTGAAAGTCAACGAAGAAGGCAGCATTTACCAGATTGGGTCACTTGAGTTTGAGAAGTCGGAATTTTTGGACTTGGTTGGCGATAACGAGACAGAAGGGTTCATCAAATCTCTTTGTCGTAGCAATGAAGATATCTTCTCGTTCATCACCTCCAACATCTCACTCCGGGACTTACAGAAGCAAAGCACTAACCTCGTCAACAAGATCAATGATTTGTCGTACCAGCTTCAGTTCCCAGAAGTATGTCGCAACTTACAAGGCTCGACAAAGATGTGGGAATTGTTTGTCGATGATATTATTGATAGAGCGTGCTTGGACAGTAATAAGAACTCCATTGTGTTTTATGAGCCGCATTTCCAAGATGCATTGCTTCCAGGTCAGAAACGCTTAACGGAGCATGCGCTATCATCTCTCAAGTTGAAGTTTCCATCGGGTTACAATGGAGACGACGCCATACTGGTGTCGGAAAGTGTTGGGTCCATGTCGACAATATTGAAAAGCGGAACAAAAAACCCGTTCAAAAGATGGCTCAAGAGAGACTAGGTATACATAAATATATACATATACTCATTTATACAATTGCCTATACGTTCTTGTGTATGTCTACCAGAAGACATATTCCAAAGACAGATGTCTTCCCGTGTAATTTATTAGACAGCAAGATAGTGACGACAGTGCGCGGCTTATGTAAGCAGGACACCATGATTCCGACTATGCCAGAGTAATGCAGGTGCGTCAGTGTCAAAATAAAAAAAGTGAAAGGAAAAAAAAAACCACCACAAGTTTCTCCTTCCAACTCGTGATCACTTTCATCATACCACCTTTTCTTTGGCTTCTATATATCACTAAGCTGTACAATGCCTACTGAAGCTGAAATTTTGGCGTCTTATCCGCAAATATCCGCCCCTACTACCCAAACGGGCTTCACCTCCAATTTAACCGAAGAGCAAAGGGCAATAATGCTCAAGTTGAGAGAACAATTGGTGGCCATGGGGTTCGAGTTCCGTTTGGACGATGCGTCGTTGCTCCGCTTCTTGAGAGCCAGAAAGTTCGACTTGGAGAAGGCGAAAACCATGTTTGTCGAATGTGAAAAGTGGAGAAAAGAGTTTGGCACAAACACCATTTTGGAGGACTTCCACTATACCGAGAAGCCTCTTGTGGCCAAGATGTACCCTCAATATTACCACGAGACAGACAAGGATGGTCGTCCTGTTTACTTTGAGGAGTTGGGTAAGGTTTACTTGCCAGACATGTTGAAGATCACCACGCAAGAGAGAATGTTGAAAAACCTTGTGTGGGAGTATGAGTCATTCACGCGCAACAGATTGCCTGCCTGCTCGAGAAAGCAGGGCCACTTGGTGGAAACTTCGTGTACGATCATGGACTTGAAAGGTATCTCCATCAGTGCTGCATACCAGGTGGTGGGATATGTGAGAGAGGCATCGAAGATCGGCCAGGACTACTATCCTGAGAGAATGGGTAAGTTCTACTGTATCAATGCGCCATTTGGATTCTCGACCGCATTCAAGTTGTTCAAGCCATTTTTAGACCCCGTCACTGTGTCCAAGATTTTCATTTTGGGCTCATCGTACAAGAAGGAGTTGCTTAAGCAGATTCCAGCTGAAAACTTGCCTGCCAAGTTTGGTGGTACCTCTAAGGTGACGGAAGAGGAATTGTACATGAACGACTATGGTCCATGGAGAGACCCAAAGTACATTGGACCTGAGGGTGAAGCACCACGTGCTATTTCGTAGCGTGTTTTGAACCAGATTAATTGATTGGTGTAAGTATGCGCGGAATAGATTGCTGTTACAAGACGTTAGAGCACACCACTTGTAGAACAGGTATAGAGCTAAGTAGCTACGTACGCTGAAGCTGAGACATTGCTTATAAAGAAAACTATAAACGCTGAAACTTGCAACGGAGCTTCCTCTAAGTGCCTCGTGATAATTTCCAGTCTTTTTTGAAGACTGTTTCATGTTAAACGGAAGTGTGGTCATCTGGAATGATGGAACACAAAGGCTACTTAAAGCCAGCTCCGCTAGTTCTTGATTTTAGGTTCATTGTCGCTTGTAGCTACACTCCACTCAACATCCCAAGAACTGACTGAATATGACAATAAACTTTACCCATCAGAACACAAACGTATGAGACTCGTATCTTCTTTATCGAGCTGTGGTGGTTACAGTCCTAATAAGCGCCTTTCATTGCAAGATGAAACCAGCTGAAGAGAAAAGAAAGGCAAAAGGTTGGCTAAAAAAAATAAAATAAAAAAAGAAGGAAAAAGCTGAAATCTATACATTCAAAAAAGGTGAATCTGAATTTCCTTGTAGCTCCGATTGTATGTGCGCGTGTTTTTCGAACGCGAGTTATACAAGATCACCAACGCGTCTACTCCATCACATATGGCCGAATCGTTTTCTTTTTCAGATTCGCTTCTTTTTGCTCCGACGCAGGAGCTGGGCCTTGAAGAGCCTTTGGTGTTTGCTGCCGACCAGGATCTACCGCATTCGCCCAGTCTGTCAGCAGCTTTGCCAGCCCAACTTTCACCTGAACCATCTGACCTTCTGTATCCACCCGAAGAGCTCTCAGGGAAGGAAAAGGAGGTCCGTCTTTTCAACGGAACATCCTTGCGGCTTAGACCAAGAAAAAAGAAAAATGTGGACATATCCTTCGACGAGTCCAGTTCCATTCTTGATATGGATACTCTATACGAACGTGTCCGCCAGAGAGAAGTTCTTCGACAAAGCCGAGAGGAGATTCGCCGGAGGACACAACCAAAGCCTTCAAAATCATCCCAAGCACCGCTACCCCAAGTATGGTCAGAAAAATATCGCCCAACGAAATACATGCAGCTCTGTTCTGCTGGTAATGAGAGACAATACCGTGCAATCATGCATTGGCTTCGAAAATGGGGACTGGTCGTTTTTGGTCATGCTCCCACGGATTTGGATGCTGTTGATCACCTATCGAGACCACTACGCAAAGTATTGTTGGTCCATGGACCGCTGGGAACAGGGAAAACAGCAGCAGTGCATCTAATTGCCCAGCAAATGGGCTATTCCGTCCAAGAATTGAATGCAGCGAATAGCATGGACTCAATGCATGGTGTTGAGTCGTTGGATAACGCAGGCCGCTTTGCCAATGCCACCGCGGCACTTAAACTCAAAATCAAAAATGCCTTAACCACAAACTCCGTGACTGGAGGTGGGAAACCAACGTGTCTTGTGATTGAAGAAATCGACTGCAGCATCAATGCCGGCGACATCATTCGCGTGATCAGCGAATTGGTGGCTTTAGATCTGCGTTCTGAAGACCCAAAAAAGAAAAAGTCAAAGTTTGTCTTGAACAGACCCATTATTTGCATCGCCAACGACATTTACACGCAAAACGTGCGTTTGGGTCCTAATCCGATGGACAAGCTTCGTCCACTTTGTGAACTTGTACCTTTCCGACGTCCCGTTTCGAGCAACAACTCGGGACGCATTAACATTGCAGCACAAAAATCTGTGAAGGAGTTTCTTCAAAATGTCAACAGCAAAGAGAAAATGGGTCTCGATGCTAAAGAAATTGCCGAGATCTTCGAGGTTTGTGAAGGGGACATTCGAGCTTGTTTAAACCACATGCAATTCTCCAGTAGAAAACTCGACTCCGACCTTCATGCTCTTGCAGGACCAAAAGCTTTAGCAGCCAAAGATTCCCTGGTATCCTGGTTTGCTTTGGTAGACCAAATATTCCGCAGAGACTCACGCATGGCGAAAGATGAGAATTTCGAAGTGATGCTCGAGATTATGCTATCTAACGAAGGAAAGACTGCTGCAAGTGGCTCGTTAGATAAAGTCATACGCGGCTGTTTCAATCGGTATCTTGATGTTGTTCATGTTCAAGACGATTCAAATGTGCGTCCGGCTGAAATAAGTGACTGGTTGTACTATTATGATATGATGACTGCGGGAAACAAAGAGGTTGGGAACTATCCTACGCTAACGGCACTTAAGTTCTGGTCGTTATTCAGCGAAATCAATGCATACAAGTGGAAGACAGAGAATAGTCTTCTTCCCAACGCCAGAGCTGTTGAGTTTGATTCTCTCGATACTTTGAAGCAAAACAAGTCCGTCGTACAACGCGTGAGTGACCAGTTACCCGTTGAAGTACGCTTGGCATTCTGTGGCTCCTCTAGCAGCCCGGAACTTTATGCATGCCAGTTTCTTCCATTTTTGGATAAGATGTTGTCTCCTGAGGTTGGATCTTCGAAAATCAAAACATCTTTAAAATCGCATGAAAGACGCTTGGTGGAGTCCTTGGCCGGAATTACAAAGAAGTTGGGCTTGGCTCTTGAAACACAGCGGGATATAGAAACCAATGCTACTAGTTTGGTCTTTTCTCCTAATTGGGATACGCTTACAATTTTTGAGAATGAACTAGCTCCAGTACCATTCACAACCAAAGCTAGGGGCATCTTACAAAAGAGGCTGTGGCTCTTTCCACTTCTTGAGGCTGAGTTCGCGCTTGGAATTTCGACCAAACGAACGCTCAAGGACGTTTCTGCAAGTGAACTCAACACTGTTAAAGCAAAAAGAGCGCGTATGGCGTCTTCGCTTGATTTCTTCAAGAACAGATATGACCATTTGAATAGTCAGTTGGATGTAGCGCCAAAGACGGTCAAACACAGTGTTTCGCGTATCTGGGTGAAACACCACGAAGGATACTCCAATGCTGTAAGAAAAAACATTGGTTGGCAGGATCTTTGGGTGCCATAGCAAGATGCTTATTGGTGTATTCTGAATATAATTATGGAGTTACTGTGCTGTTGTAGCATGTACTATGACCTCTGATGAAATCTTATGATTATGTGTTTGGGATCTACAATGAATTCAGAATCAGAGGAGCGTGGTATCAGTTATTGTACTACATTTCCAAAGTGAGTGGAATTCCTTCCACTATAGCTTTATGAGAATAGAGGCCAAGTCTTTAGATAACTGTGATTTAGTGCGAACATTACAATTTATGACAATAATGGTAAATATTCTCCAAAAGCTCCAGAGTTGACCATAAATACATTCAAGCTAATCAAAAAATCATCACCTTTCCAAACTTGCTCTGGAAGCCATGAAGTATTTTCTTGTGTTTGAGAACATCAAGTTTGCTAAGAATCTCTATATCTGTACTGCACGGTATAGGTCAAAGGCTTTATCTGCTGCTTAAAACCACTTCTGATGCCAAATTTTCGTATCCAATATCAAGTACAACTCAAATACTACCCAGTGGGATAGTCCCTTTGTTCTTCTCATTATGGAAAGTTTCATTAACAGCTTCGAGAAAGAATCTAAAGGTGCCACCTGTATATAGAGGTCATATCTAACCACTAGATACCATATCAACGGGACATGAGTGCTTATCTTTCGAGCCTAATAGGGCGATTGAGTGGAGAAGGACCAGTATTCAGCCCCGCGGCGCCTTCCAAAGAACTAAAATCGCCAGAAATTTCAACTATCACGCTTTTTAATCCCAAATGGGCCTCAGGCGAGAACATAGACGAACTTAAGCACCAGATATTATTTTTCGAAACAGATACGGATGTAACTGAGGCAAACGAGGCAAGCAAACGACATGACTCACAGAAAGAAACAAACTCAGCTTACCATACAAGAGAAACAGAAGATGAGCACCAATCTGGCTCAAACTCCAATGCTAATGATGTCACGGCCTTGAACATAGTGGGGCTCCTTCGCGGGTCTCAGGCTCTTGCTGATGAGTTAGGCGGTAGCTCGGAGCCGCTTGTGGTGCTGCTTTCTGGTGGGGCTTTCATTGTGGAGGAAATTGAGCAAGATTTCTTTTTGGCGTGTTTTGTGGCCATTCCACCCCACTTGAAACCACAGCAGGAGGCTGTGGTTGCCCATGTACGATGTATCATGGTCCAAATACACGCAGGGTTTTCGATTCTTCATCCTCCTATTCAGAGACTTGAGAAACTCTTCGGACGACAATGGTTAAGTGATGTACTCCAACTGCACTGGATGCTGTGGAGAAATGCATTCAATGCTTCAGCCCGAAGTTCTTTTGGTCCCCTGCTGCTTGCATGGCCCAATCAAGTTAACCCGCATGGCTTTTTAGGCATGTTTCCAGGTGGTCACCAGCTTCTGGATATAGAAGTATCGAGCAAGTTAAAGGCGTGTGTGGATAGCATTGTGGAAAGAGAGGCAGATGAGGAATCTCAGAGAGAAACAGAAGGGGAAATTGAGGGCGTACCTGAGGAAGAAGCCGAGGGAGCAGTAGATGGTATCGAACAAAAGACGGAGCAAAGCATCGATGGTCTTGATCTGCCGAAAAGCAATCGCCGAGAAACTGAAACGGGATCAGACAGTGGAATCAATCATCTGGCCGTTCGCCCCTCTGCTGTTCTTCTTTCTCTCGTGTCACGACCTGATCATGAGCTTCCGCCCAAATACAGGGGCCTTGCCTATCTGACTGGTGAATTGGCTCAAGAAGACATGTGCCGTGTTGCTTCCTTCCTCCAATTTCTCGCGTCACACAACCAGCTTGAAGAACCACTATCACTTCAATCTGTGAAAGAGATGTTCTGTCGAATGGAGAAAGAACTAAAGACTAAGCATTCAGAACCAGAGGCTGAACCAGCTGCAGCATCAGCCGCCATTTCACCCTTCACTCCGACATTTGCACCATCCCTCGATAGTTTGAGACCTGAAAATCTTGCTGATACACTAGTTCTGCCGTTCACATATTCATTATCAGGTCTTCGGATGCTTGGCCAAGCAGTCAACGAACAAATCCTGGCACCGTGGCGGACTGAGCAAGCAGCAGAACCAGAACCAGAGGCGGAACCAGAACCCGAGCAAGGAACTTTTATCACAGGCGCCGACCATGGGCAATTCCTCATCTACCTAGGATCAAGTGCTCGCGAGTATCTGCTTGTGCTCTATTTGCATGGGTCAGCTCTTATAGCTCTTGTGTATGAGTCGGGTCTTCCCAAATTAGGACTGCCAGATTTCTACGAGGAATTGAAGGAAAGACTAGATCTGGCAGCAGACTCGCTTGGGGAATGTGTTACCCAAACGAAGGGGCAAAATAACCATGTTTCAAGCACAACAGATGGTGCAACAGAGAGCGAAGTAGAAACAAATGGTTCGGAAACAAGTTCAATCCAGAACCAGCAAACTATCAGTGCTAACGCTGCGATAACGACGCCTATATCTGGACCTACGCAAAGCCCTTCAAAACATTCGCCAGGCGTTTCTTCCGACAACGATTTTTTCTATTTCGTCTACGACAGAATACATCACAGCTACCAAAGCTCGCTTCCACCGTTGGAAAGCACGGCACTTTTCCATCTCCACGATCAGCTCATAGACCATTTTTTGATCAAAAAAGGCGGCAATGCGTTTGCTTCCACCGGGGCTGCAGAACACCTCCATAAGTTTTCCAGCACGAAAACAAACGACTGGTTGTTCTACGTGGTGCGCCAAGAGCAGAAGTTCATCTTAGTGATACGAAACTACAATCGACGCCGGCCACGAGAAAGTGAGCATGTGCGCCCTGTCACAAAGTCGTACGCCCATCTTGGATTCATAGATAGTCTAGGAGACGATGTGCGTGCGTGGCTTGAGCGGTTTGTTTAGGTATGTTAATCGACTTTATTTGGTGGTTTCTGCCCACCGGAGAAAGTGCGCAACGTCTTGCGCCACAACGCCGTTCATAGACATACGTGCAAGCCAGGAGGGGATATGTCCTTTTGCATCGGAGCATGTGGCCATGGTCCACCTAAGAGAGCCTGACTCCGGGTCAAACTCGATGTGCTCAACGGCAGAATATTGTGCCTCGACAAAGTTGCCAGGACGCGCACCAGCTACCTCGGGCGAAACAGCCAAGCTGATTACATATGCGGAGTTTCCCGATTCGTGCCACGCCACGAGAATCAAATTACAAAACCGCCTGCGCAGCAAGGGCCACTGCAACTTGTACTCGAGCTGAGCCAAGTAGCTGAAGCACGAGTAATGTGCAGGTGCGCCCGCAAGTGGATGCTCGGTGAGATGGATTTGAACGAGCTCTTCGATGTACTCTTTCTCATACTGTGTGTGGCAGTGATCCAAGTCAGCTTTGCCTGCGCTGTAACGCATGAGCAAATCAAACACAGCTCGGCGTGTGCTTGGATCCAACTCGCGGAATTCCGTTTGGCGCGCCACCCAATAATCGCCTTCGAATTGGTCAGAGTAGGTGGCGGTGGCGATTTTTTCCCGGCACTGAGGCACTGCGAACGAGTATACGCGCCCTTTTTTCCAGGCGCCCACAGCGCGCATGACGCGCTCTGCACCATCAAGAAGGCCGGCGCCCATCTCGCCTGCAAGCGATATGCGGGGCGAAGAATTCATGTTAGTAAACAATGACAAGTGAGGCAATAAGTCAAGTGCCAGATTGTCAAAATCCGAGCTAATCGAGTAATAGACAAAGAGCAAGCTAGCCAACCTTTTCACGTTGTTGCAAGGGCTTCCTGCTACGTTACTTTGTCGAATGCAATTCTGTAGATCAACTCTAACGAGCGTAGTACACAATCACTCTCGACTTACCACATCCTCGATGGGAAAAGGGGATTTGCGCACGTGACACAGCCGCACGTGAACCTTCACCACACCAACATTTTATGCTTTATTCCTTCGAGAGAGCAAGCCATACTTCCGGATCATGCTCCATAGCCTCTTTGGATTGTGCTAACAGCTCTATACTCCTTCTATTCTGGGGTTTCCATCTTCTTTTCCCTTACGTCGTTGCAGACCACAAATGAGGGCCGCGCGCACGTGACGTGGCAAAAGCAAATTCTCCCAATTTCCGGCAAAGGAGAACAGCCGTATTCCAGCGCCACCAATTCCATACCTTACCAACATAAATATACTCCGTCGGCTTTGATGTTTTTCTGAATCCGTGATATTTTTGCCTCTTTTCCATACCAATATTAGCAGCCGCTGTGATATTTCTGATTTCCCCTTTGTTATTATTCTGATTACTCCCATTATCTGAATTCCGAATCGATCACATTAGTTACTTACTTCTCTGATCGCACCAGTCACTTGTGATTCCGAACTCACTTGACTTTGACTCCTATACGCACCGTTTATTAATACTTCCACCCAGGTCTCTGCGTTTAGTGTTGACTAGCAAAAGTCTATACTAAATCTTTCTTGACCACACCCCAACCACATTTTGT
The DNA here is from genome assembly GCF_014636115.1 of Clavispora lusitaniae. Classification (NCBI taxonomy): domain Eukaryota; kingdom Fungi; phylum Ascomycota; class Pichiomycetes; order Serinales; family Metschnikowiaceae; genus Clavispora; species Clavispora lusitaniae. Next base: position 1,700,013 of record NW_027093975.1, on the reverse strand, counting down.
TTGGCAAAATTTTACCTCCAGCAACCGCTCGTGTGATTCTGTTTTACTAGAGTCTGAGCTCTTGCTTCATTCACTGTTTTGTTTTTCCTCTGACTGATACTTTTTCCTATCTACGTGACCAACCCCTCGAATGAGAGATTCCAACTACAAGTCCATCTCAAATAATCGGGCTGCAGTCACCATCACAACGAGTCTCTACGACCGTCGTGCTTTGGATGTAACTGCAGACAAACCGCTCGTCAACTCTTTAAACCACTTGACTTATCTTGTTTCTTCCAGCGCCAAAGTTCGTGAAACGCTCTCAAACGACGGCGGAATCGAACGCTTGGTAGAGATCCTTCACGAGTGTCACAATACCACTTACAACGTGAACGACACCATTTTTAACAGCGAAATTAAGTTGCTCACTGCCTGGAAATGGACATTAGCTTTTCAATGTCTAGTTCTCGTGGGCACTCGAGGAACAGAGAAAATTCGCCAGAAAGTAGTGCGTGCTGGCATTCTTCCTATTATTGCCACCGTCTTGGATAACTACATGAGTCTTCACGAGGGCAGTTTTGTGGCTCTTGCTTCTTCTACTCAGGATCCACTGCTGTGCTTGCACTACCAGGGCCAACCTTCCTACGTCAGCGCTTTTGCAGACGAAACCCAGAGTGCCGCGTACATGAATATCCGTTTCCCACCCGCTGCCCCAGAGGCGGAGCGGCTTTCGCAGGTCGAGAACCCGCATGACGCACATGACGGCTCCATTCGGGTTGGCTCCCGTGACACTAGAGCAGACCGCCCCGATGCTCGTTCGGGTTACTTCAGCAACAGCCACATTAACAGCTTGACAAGTGAGGACTTCGATAGCCTTTCCGTTGACCAACTTTTCAAACTTATCCGTGGCAACCATGCACCCGAGCAGTCTGGGCGGAACTCGGTCAACAATGACATACGAAGACGTTTCCTCATCATCAGTATTATTAAGAAGTTGCGTGAGGAAAAAGAAGGTGATGACCTTGACCAGGGTGCCTTCCAGCGCGAGTATGATATGGACAACAACTTGCAGTTCCTCTCCGATTTGTACTTACAAGACGAAAAGGCAACGCACTTTTCTTCAGCGATCCATTCGAAAATCGCTCCGCGTAACTTTACTGAAACCGGCGTGGTGATTCCGCGCGATGACGATGTTGTGTGGTGTTTGCAACTTTTAGCTTACATCTCCAAGTATCCATATCTTAAGGAAGTATTGCAGAATACGCATTTGATCATCGACATGAGCATTCGTGATAAGCAGTTGCGTATGTTTGCTGAGCGTCAGATGAAGGCGAAAATGCGGCCAGAAATGGACATTGCCTCACGCCAAACTCTTACCCCGAGATCACGAAAAGGAAGACTCTTTTCCCCTGGTGCTTTGCCCCACTCATCTGCAGCTATGAGTGGAAACTCAGACACCTATATTGAACGCTTCAATCCTTCTCCTTCGAACTCGCCTCAAATGCTGAGCGACTTAAACATCCGCAATGATAATTTTGATTTGGGAGATGATAAGCTCGACTTGTACAACAAACCAGACGATGAAGGCTTGACCGAAAATGCTGAAGCAAACGACTTTGACGATGACTTGGACGACTTTGACGAAGATAGCGATCACCGTAAGAAAAGCTTTGATGATGAAGTAGATGACTACTTATCTAACTTTGATGACAATGTGACCGTGACTGCGCAGAACTCCACTTATTTGAACAAGTTGTATGATTCCATTATTGACGCTGAGTCTATTACGAATGACTTAAGCCGGGATATTGCTTTATTTCACATTAGCGACAAGGTCAACAAATACATCGAGGCAGAGTGCAAGTCCTTGAGCGATACTATTATAAGGAAGCGGTTGGAGCAAAAAGAGTACCTTTCGCGAAAATGGGACTACGAGACTTACCAACATTTTGACATAGATCATGATATGAGGGAAGATTGTGATTACGACGAGTCACTCATCGAGTACAAGAAGGTTAACTTGTTCCCGATGGTTGAAAAATTTACTTTTTTGGCTGGCACAGATATGTATTACTGGTCTGGTGTCATCATGAGAAACCTGTGCCGTCGCAATGATTTTAAAGGAGGTGTGAGACAATGTGGCAATCTTGAATGTGGCAAGTGGGAAAAGTACCCTAAAGAATTTAGCAAGTGCAAAAAATGCAAGCGCACAAAGTATTGTTCAAGAGAATGTCAAATGCGTGCTTGGCATTGCCACCGAAATTGGTGTGTCCCAAGTAACGCATCTACAAACTCAACTGCTACGGCGACTTCTGGTGCCACTAATTATGATGCCTCTCATGAAATTGCCACAGTTAACACTGCGCCTTCAGACTCCGAAGGGCTCAATTCGAATACGGGAGATTTATCCCAGTAAGGTCCCTTATTTTTTTTGGTGAAGGAACCAGCGATTCTTCGCCTATTTGGTTTTCCTTTCTATGCATTAATGTCTATTTTAGGTAAAGATTAGTAAAATCTCGGGTGGCTTCCAGCCACAACCTGGTATTATACGAAAGTGTATGCCATCAAGAGGGCAGTATCCCTTAAATGTATATTCCATAGTTTTTGAAAACGGCTTAACGATAGCTGAAAGGTAAACCGTACACGATTGGTGCTGCTCCATTCAAGTACCTTAGTGTGCAAAGGTTTCTGCTATTGGCAACTGCTTTGCATATGTCTTCGCATGCAGCAGGCTGTTTATCCGACTCTGTGAAAAATCCCCATTTGTATAGGACAGACATGCTGAATCTGTCAATGTCCTTGTCTGTAATGTCCCATAAATTTGAAACCACTAAGGGCGAGCCGCATGACAACCAATAAAAGATGTTACTAGTCGCTTCCAAGTTGCCATTATCTTGAAAAGCACCCGAAGAACAGCCCATGAGAAGTGCCGGCGGCAACATATTCGTGTTGTTTTCTGTCTTTCTCTTGATCATCCTAGACGCACGCACATATTGCTCTCCGCCACCATGGCCGAAGTATAGAAACAACTTGCTACTATAGAGCTGTTCTAACATATGTTCTTCCTCAGGTTTTTCTCCGCAGAGACCTGATGCATTTGGCATACTTTGCAATAGAGGCCCAAACTCGGCCTCAGTTTTTGGAAGGTCTTTACCAGGATTCACCAAGTAAAAAATATTCTCTGGCTTTGTATCCGGAAAGCTGAAGCCTGGATGAAGCGAAAGTAAGTCTATCAATTGAGAGACGCTTGGCATTCTACTCACTGATCTTCCCCGTAAACATTCCATGGATTCCCAAGGAAATGAGGCACATGCGTTGCTGGGAATGAGAAAAATATGTTCATTCTTGCTGGTGGCAGCAAATGAATAGAGTCCTTGAATACTCGATAGTAGTGTGGTTGTCATTGTAGAGGACACCCTTGCGAAATCGTTGCTACCGGTCAATTCTGTGAAAGTATACGTAACCAAGTCTCTTATGTCAGCATAATGTTTCTCGTGACGTAAAAATTGAAGATTGTAATAGAGGTCCACTAACCCTTGACTCAACTGAAGCGAAGCATGTTGCTCATTACCGATAGACTGGAGAAATGAAGACCAAAAGTTGTTGAGTCGAGTTCTGAAAGCATTGTATTCCTGACTCTGGCGATCGGTGAAGAAAAATACTCCCTTAAACCCTTTCAAGAGCTCATCTTCCACATCATCCAAAAGGTTTTTCAAACGCTGATCCAATTCAAATCTCATTTTCCACCAATTTCTGCGGTCTTCTTTAGTTTTCACGGATGTTGTCACACTTTTTTTGGTTGAACCATTACTATCTTCAATTATGCGTTGTAGGCAAGCCGAAATATCTGCAAAAGACTTAAAACTTCCATTATTCTTCCTGAACGGCAATTTGAAGACGAACGGAAGAGTCTGACCAGACTCAAATTTGGTTATGATTAAATTTCCTGATAACTCACATATATCCAAAGAAACGACAACACAAGAGTCAGGAAGACATTTTTGCAATTTCATGTTAATTGTCTTATCATTTAGAATTAGTAGTTCATTTGCTTCACCTTTTGATGGCATCAAGTCATTATTTTTCTTAGTATTATCTTTTGAAATCAAAAGTTTTTGGTTAGCAGATGGCAAGGCTTTTGCAAAATCCAGTAGAGAAGTAACGGTGTTGAGCAAGTCAAAAGCAAACTCTTCCTTCATCGTGGCAACGAAAGAAAGCATGAACACACAACAGGACAATAAGCTTGATACATAACGTGTGAGACTAACGTTTAAGTACATTAGTTGATCATCTTCTTGGGCAATTCTTAACAAAATTTCTTTGCAAAAAGAAAGATTTTTGGAAATATCTTTGAAATCGCATGTCGAGTAAGTAGCACTAGGCAAAATTTTTGCTGTCCATCTGATATTGGTGCCGCAATCGGCAAACAACGCTTTTTCTAAGGTCTGTAGCTTTTCCTTGACTTCCAAAGTAGTTTTCAACAACATTTTTCGTCTATCATTATCAATTGAAATCGAAGGATGTTTCGAAAAATTGAAGAAGACAATATAGTCGAGACCAAGGGCTGCCTTGGTAATATATTTTGAGGAGAGACCAATTAGTAAATTAGAGCTCCTTTCAAACCTTTCCAAAGCGTCCGAGAGTAAGTTGTCGTCATCAAAGGTCCCATCACCACTAAACAACGTTATCAACTTGGATGATAATGCCATACATGTATCGGTAGCCGAACATGCAATCTGGGTTGCTATGCTTTGACCCAGCATAAACTCTTCATCACTAGGTTCAGCCCTTCCAGCAAAACTATAGAATACTGCAAGTGCAAAATGATAAAAAGCCTTGAAGATCGGATACTTGCAACATGAATTAAAATCCCTGAGTTCATTCGTATAGTACATAGCATCTTTCAGTAAACCCAAATGACGAGATGCTTCAAATGCCAGAAAGTATGCTTGCGAAATGAAGAAGTTAGTATCTTCTCTGATTTCTTTTAATTCTGCCAGCATATTAATTTTGCGTAAAACGGAATTCAATATCTTTATGGCGAGTTTGGCATTTCTTAAGCTCGTTACAAAATCACCGTTTAATGAGTTCATTTTCGAGGTTAAAATCAGAAAGCGAGCCACAATCAAAAAATTGCCAAGTTTCTGATTGAAGCTTAGCTTATGTGAGCTTTCAGTTAGATTGAATCCTGGTTTTGTATCAAGGAACTGAAGGATTTCTTGATACTTTTCGCTCGATTTGCCAATGTCTTTCATGCTAATGAAATAATCAAACTGCAAAAGTTTCCACTCAGCCACTTGGCTATAACTAATGCCTCTGTCACTAGTATTTAACCCCTTCATAAGAGAACCAGCTCTTTTAAGGACACTTGGTACCTCCGATATGTTTGTTGTTTCAAGCATAGAGCGGCATAGAAGAAGTTCAAGTTGCAACACCGCATATGTAGTCGCTTTAGTCACTAAAAGAAAATTTTCAGTAAGCAGCTGAACCAACTGGAAATGTGAAAGATGAAAAAGCTCAAACATAATTTCATTGAACACTTCGATCTCAGATGATTGCTGAGTATTCTCTTCCAGGTTCAACCAACACTCTAAATAGTTTTTAGCCAGCTTTAATATTTCTTCGTATGAACCGGCTCCTCTGGAAAGACAGAAGATATAGATCCCAGCTGTGCATAAAGCTTCAAAAGGAGTAGACGGGTTAAGATTTGGAATACTAAGCGTATCTGCAAGAGATGCAGCTTTGTAAAGATGGAGAAAGTTCGGAGTGTTTTCATCCAGAAATTGCTGCACAAAACTTTGGATACGAAGAGCTTTCTCCGATCCTCTGCGATCTAAATCCTGAATCATGAGCGATATCAACTGAGTTTTGAGGTTAGGGTTCAATTTCAGCACTGGGTCTAGTACTGCTTGGAAGGACTTCGTGGTTTGAAACAAACTGTCAACAATTGGAATAATCACGAGTGGAACAATATCATGACCTGGACAGTATTCAGTATATTTATCTAAGACATCAAGGGCATCTTCAAGGTCATCGAAAGAACACAACTGCGAAATAACGTGTCTAATGCGATTCTGAAGTTTAGATGGATCTGATATGTCTTTATCTGTAGTGGAGAGATCTAACTGTGCGGAAAGTTTAAGAGCTTCCGGAGAGTGAGAAGCTTCATAACATAGCTTCGTAATTTGCTTGACTCTTTTTGTTTGTTTCATTTGAAAAAGGATCGTTGAGAGTGGCGATAACACCTCTGTCACGTAGACATTGAATGAGGTATCTGCAGACTGAGTTCTTATTTTGGATATGATAGTATCGCTAATATTGATGAACGCTTGACACTTTTCTATTTTATCAAACTTGGAAAATAAAAATCGAAGTACAACGCCCAAAGAACGAAAGGCCGAAGTACGATTCGGATTTTCTGACACTAATGACGAAAGTGAAACATTCAATGCTTCGCACGCTTCTGTTGGCGAAGTTATTGACAACAATTTTTGAAGCTTTGATAAGAGGTCGTTATCTTCAACAAAATGAAGTTGACTTAGGATGCCGTGAATGGAGTTGAGAGATGACGAGCGGGGACTGGAAACTAAGTATGAATTGATGGAAGACTCAAGTTTTGGAACTGGAGAAGGATGCAAGGAAATAGCACTCTTCAAGTCGTCGATGAAGGGTGCAATATTAGAGGAGTTTGTTAAATCAGGTAGGGATGTATCGTCAAATTGACCGATTCGCATCTTCAATTCGCATGTTTTGAGCTCCAAGAGAGTAATTCCCATGGTCAACGTTTCGTTTGCATGCAATTTGGATCGGAGAAACTTTGCAACTTTTAGAAAACCGGCAGCCACCTTTGCATTGTTGCGTTCGTATTTCTGGATGGCAGTGGTGTTGGGTGCAAACTTGGAGATGCACATCTGATGATTAGAGTCAGATAAGAAAGACTGTGCCACTTTTTCAAAAACAGACAAGGTCATCGCCGAGCTACCCTTGACGACAGACTGTAGCGAAGCGGACAAGTATTGAAGAATAGACTGGAGAACCAAAAAATGATGAGACACAACGAAGGATGCTAAAGACGGTTCCACATTTTGCGGAGACAATCCGTCCACGAGACACATCCATGATGAAAGAGAAAACTGCCCGAGTTTGCGCGAGCCTTGCAAAACCAGGGCAACTGTCCAAAGTTCTTGCAACACAAGAGTGTGTTTTTTAGACGAAGATAATTGCACTATATAGCGCTGGTGTTGAGAAACCAAATCACGGATGTTTGAAGATGCTTGCAAGTAGAGGTACCTGTAAGCAAGAGACACCAATTCTGGGTCAGACGGCGAATTGATGATCTGAAGACATTTCTGGTCCAAAAGTTCGCTTTTAGGTAACCGGTACAGATTCAGGTTTGAGCTCCGTAGCGATAACGGGTTCAGGTAGCGGCCCACATGAGAAGAAAGTGTATGAAGCAACAGGTCTCTGGTGGATAAATCTGCCATGAAGAAAGAACCAAACAAAAGGAAGGAGAAGGGTAGAGAAAGGCTCACTGGAGACAGATGTATGAAGACGCTCTGGGTCACATAAACAAAACTGCACACACTAGTGTTTCTACATTAGGTGCGACGGTACATTTCTATATGGGCTTAAATGTATGTAGACAAGGTAGCGAAAACAGAAGGTAGGCCCGATTACTGAGAAGACTGACCCCAGAAAAGCCTTTCGAACTTGATGATATACTTTTTCTCTCTGTAGCTAGGATGTACGCATGAGGATCATTTTCATTTTTGCTCGTCTTTGCTTGTGCGTTTTCAGCCATTGTGCATGTCCCATACTGTGCAAGACATTAGGAAAACCCAGTTGCACATCTGGCCAAAAGGACAGAAAACAAAACAGGAAACAAAGCACGCCTGCCCCCTTCCATACTTTATGTTTCCGTCACGAACATGTTTCCAGGCCAGTGCGCAGTTCAAACTGCTCTTCCGCTCGTCCATGTCTCGAATTGCGTCTCAGGCAATGATACTTACTGCTGGATGTGGAAATGCCAGCGATAACCTCCATGGCATGACTCTTTCCTCTGTATGTTCGCTTTCGGTTTTCCCAAGACCTTTACTTCAGTTCAATTTGCATCTTCCCAGTTACACCGCTTCGTCTTTGCATTCTAATGGCGGATACCTTTGCCTCCATGTGATGCCGCCAACGGAAAAGGCTGTCTTTTTAAGTAGAATATTTGCCAGCGGCGTGAAAACAGATCCCGAGCACTTTGAGTCCAAAGGAGACGATGGAGAGGTTTTTCACGAAATGACAACGCCCTTTTCGCATCTTCTGCCCACCGAGTACTACTTTCACCAAATCAAAGATCGCAAGGCAAATGAGAGTCTTAAAGTACCTGTCCTTAAAGAGCTGGAAGTAGCCTTCATTTGCCAAAAGGAAAAAGTCGTTGAAATCGATAATCACGAAATATGGGTCGTTGGTGTCACCGATATTCTCTTACCCAACTCCGCATTTGCTAACAGCAAAACTGGTGGCCTACTATATTTTGACAGAGGATTCCATGAGGTTGGGCCGCCACTAAGAGAAACGTAGTTTCTTTACAAGATAAATATACCCTCTGAGTGCTCCCAAAACAATCAGATCGCCACTACACGAAGTTAATATATGTCATGAGTCATATCATTTAGAAAATACATTCTCTGCAATCTTACTCCCATGAAGCCTCAATGGCCCGCTGCTCATTTTCGTTGAAATATTCGGAAAGATCTGCCTTCAAGTTGTCAATTGCTTCATTTACCTTGGGTAAGATAGTTTCAAATCTATCGTGCACTCTCTTTTGCCGCCTTTGAAGTTTGGCAATCATGGCTTTCTTCAACGTCTTGAGCTCCATGTTTAGACGAGCAATTTCCTCCTCTCTAACTTGGTACTTTCCAATGCTTTTCTTTTTCTTAGCTTCAATACTGCTCTTTTCATTTTGAACAGTTTTCACGTCGTTTTTCATTTTCGCGCTGTCAAGCTCATGTTCTGCCAATTTCTTCTCCAAAGATGCAATTTCTTGACTAAGGTGCTCCTCCTCCTCTTTGTACTCTCTTTGCATGCCTTCATTAGTCAGTTCTGACTCCATAACAAGTCGTTCCATTTGTTCTATCTCATTAACCAACTGTGTTATAGAATTTTGTAAGCCCTTTAACTTTCCACTGACGCGACCTTCGTTTGCCTCACGGTTCCCATACTTGTCAATCTTGGACTTTAAACTATCAATCTGCTTTTTCAACTCTGTGGTCCGTTTGTGTTCATCTTTCTTAATTTTCCGAAACGTGGCTTTCAAGGAGTTTAAAGTTTCAATAGTATGTTTCAAACTAGACTGAAGGGTCTGTAAAGGAGAGGACTCCAAAGAGCAGCTGATCTGAGTGCTTCTATCGGCAGAAGTAGTATTGACAACATAATGGGACAACTGACGACCTTCGGAGCTTAAATCAATTTCATACTGATAAAGCGGAGTTAATCCATAAATGCAGAGAAGAAGCTTTCTAGTACTTTCTTCACTAAACAATCTCACATGGGGCCAAAAGACACTATTCACTCGGACGCTAAAGCCTGCCAGTAAGGCAGACTCGAATTGGTCTTGATCAAGGACTTCAAACACAACCCTCGAGTCGGCAATTGACGCAATAGCCATTGGAAGACATGAATCCACAGAACCATTGATGAACTTTTGCCCGTTACTTTTATGAGTTGTAGGTTGACCAGCAAACAATTTTGGAGATGCAAAAAGAATTTTTATAGCTGCCAACCATGACCAAATTGGTTGAATAGAGATCGTAAAATACTTGTCCATTATGGTCGTGGATGGTGTCGCATTGCTGTTGGATCTCTTGCGGTCAATAATGGTCCTATTGTGGTTTGTTTTGTTCCCAAAACAAGACTTATTGGGTGCTGGAACCATACAGAAGATCTTGAAGTTACTGGCAGAGACTGATTGTGATGCAAGCAGTAAGCTAAATTCGCTATTAGCCACAGCTGCGTCAAGTTTCATTTCTGGGGGTTCAGAATGTCCTTTGAGGGCCATTTGCTGTTGCAGTTGATTCTGTTCCATATTGATAACAACGACGGAATCTGTTGAGGTAGCTTCTCGTGCAAGGTTATTTCCTGTTCCAGTCTTCTTGAAGGCACTGTATGGCACGTAGGGAGTCAATGAAGATAAGTGGTCCAACGTTTTTGAGTAGTCCTTGAGGATAAAAATACGCAGCAAAAATGGAGAGACTGTCAAGCTAATGACATGGATGCAAAGGACTAAGTATGCGTAATTAACAACGATGGTAGTTTCACGCAAAAGAAGAGCGATAGTTCTGATCGAAGTTTCACCAAGATGAAGGTAGTTCATGCAGATGTGAATCACCAATTGCGTAAGAACCGTATTCTTGCCTAGAAACTTATGGTCATCCAAAGTGAAATGGGCCTTCTTCGACGCGAGATAATTGTATGAAACAAAAAATGGGGACTGTGTGAACAAAGACAGGAAGAGGCTCGAGTAGCTGAACTCATAATTATTCTGATCGCCACTTGCATTGGCCAAGTTCCGATAAAACTTTGCAATATCACTCAAGACAAGCGGGATGTTCAACACCAACAACCAATTTTTAACAATGTAGTTTATGGATATAACTGAAAGAAACCCAATCAAAGAGTTGAGTAAGCTGCTTGTGTAGAACTTTGAGTCAGACTTTTGTGGTATTGTGCCAGATTGTGTCAGAGAACCTGGGAATGTCGTCGAAGTTGTCGTAGTAGTAGAACCTCCTGCGTTAGACACTACCGAAACGTAAGTAGTGGAGCCTGTGGTGTAAGATCCAACTAAACGGCTAGCAACAATGGACTTTGCCAATACGATGGCGTACTTGATCCAGCTAGTGGGCAACGTATAGTGGCACACGAGCAAAATAAAAGAGTTGATGGAAAAGAGCTGAAGGCAGTCTCCAATCAATTCTGAGCGGTAGAAATTGTAACGGACAGTTGGTTTTGCCTCAAGTTCGTATTCCGAACTGGCGTCAGACAGGCCCAAGTATCTGGAGATGGTTCTGCCAGCGATTGTCCGAAAAGAACCCAGTAAGATGTATCCGGTAAGAACAATGCATGAGATTCCTTGAGGCAATAGCAATAAGAGGAAAAGTAAAGCTAGCACGTCACGGTTTGTCTTTGGAGTCAAAATTGAGCTCTGGTTGGGCGTCGGAAAAACCGCTTGTTGGGTCTGGCCCGGCTTGCTGGTGGAGTTCGGGCCAAACGGAGGAGGCAGCATGTAGTATGGTGGATCTGGGGCTCTGGACAGCATGATTCCTGGAGAAATAATCAGGAGGTAAGCGGCCGGAGCAGGATCAGTAGCCCAAACGAAGCGCTAGAGCCGCCAGGTTGAGGTGAAGAAAAACGAATTAGTTCAGGTGCAATACACACAAGAGTAGGAAATATGAAATCGGAAACGGCTATTCCGGAATGTAGATGCAGTTAAATTTTTCGGAAAACGACGCCGTGGCGCTGGTGAAATATTGGAGTTAAACGGTCGAGTGCTTAAAGGTTTTAGGTGAAGGTTGTTCGATGCAGTAGAGAATCCAGTGAGACTCGCACGCCAGGGCCCTTTTTTTTTTTATTTTCTGTGCATTGGGTGCGAGCGAGTCGAAAACTGGTGGAGGAAATAAGAAGACGAAAAGAGAGGGCAGGAATCGGGCTGTTTGTGAGTATCCTGGAGTAGGTCGGTGTATATTGTATCTCAGATCAAAGTATGGAAGGATGCATGTAATTAGTCGTTTTCTCTTTGTTTTCTTTTCTGCCCTGCTAGGATATCTCGACTATATTTGGAAACCATCCGACTGCACAACGGCCTCGCACTAGTGTCAAACCATGACAGAAGGTGTCAAAGGCGGAAGATAAAACACAGTGGATAAAGAACATGATCCAGAAGCCACAAAGGCCAGATTGGGTGACTTGATGTAGTTTATACTCCTTTCTCTTCTAAGGAGTTACAAGCGTAGTCCAGTGGAACCATTAACTTCCGGCATCCTCTGCGCAGTCCTAGTCCTTCCGAGAGAAGCGGATTCGCAAGTGTCCATGACTTGATTTGAGAACAACAGGTAGCACTCACACCGATGAAATTTTTATAGGGTGAAATAGGAATGTTTCTAGTCACCTCGGCTCAAAGTCTTCCCGGGTCTCTTTGTATGAACCGTTCCGAAACGTCAAACAAAGATGCTCAGCCCTCATGCGAAATAGGCGCCCACCTCGTATCGTGCAAGTTTTGTCTATAACTAGGGCGCGCCCCTCTTGATTCATCCGATGCCCAAAGTCTTTTGGTACTATCACGTCAGATCGTTTTCTCGCCTGCTCGCTTAATTTTCGACGCCCCTCACGTTCCGGCTATTTACTGATATGTCAATCTTCAAATTGTTGGCCCTCGGCTGCTCCATCGCTGGTGTCTTGGCCGCCGAATCGTCATCTACTCAAAGGAACTCGTCTACGGCCAACGGAAACGCCGTAGACAAAATTGTGTTTGAAAACGTGGGCTACACTGGCTACTACTACGATGTGGAATCCTACTCCGATTTGACCTCTGACGACTGCTCCTGCAAACTTGATAAGTCTTTCACGGTTTTCGAAGGCACTAATGCTCCGCTCAATGAAGAGCTTTCTGTCCATTTGAGAGGTCCTATCAGCTTGAAGGGTTTTGGCTACTATGTTAGCGACGACCTGAGCAAGGGTACGTGGCAAAGAAAAGCCTACTACAATTCCTCGTCACAGACTGCTGACAACGTCACTTTCTTGGTCAATGGCGGCGAGTTTTCTCCCTGTGTTGGCCGCGCTTTGACGTACGCCTCGTCTAACGGTACGGGAATTGCCTCCAGTGCAACGATTTTGGAAGATGACAACTTGGTTGAGTCCAACGAAGAGTACACTATCATGTCTTCTGTCAAGTGTGCTTCTTCTGGTGCTCTGAATGACTGTGGTTATTACAGAGAAGGCATTGCTGCCTACCACGGATTCTACGGCGACATCAAGATGTTTTTGTTTGAGTTTGAGATGCCCGAGGCTACTGATGACAAAGACACAACCTACCATAACATGCCAGCTATTTGGTTTTTGAACGCCAAAATTCCAAGAACTTCGCAATACAACGCCAATACTTCGTGCTCCTGTTGGGCGTCCGGCTGTGGAGAGCTTGATATCTTTGAAGTTCTCAACAGCACAAAGCCTCTTCAGCTTGATTCCACAATCCACGACTTCCAGGGGACTGATGATATCCAAAATGGTTTAGAGGCAACCGACTATTTTGAGAGAGACACTTCTGGAGTTATGAGAGGTGGTGTTGTCTTTGGAAACGACCGTACGATTACAGTCTTCATGGATGACTCTATGGTCATCGATGAGTCTGTTGCCGCATCTGATGTGCAAAAATGGCTTGGGTCTGCTTCATCCGAGGGTGTTAAGTCCTTGTCAAGTGTTTCGATGGACACTTCTACCACGTCAGCGAGCGCCACCGCATCAGGAAGCTCGTCATCAAAGAAATCTGATGGTACTCTGTCCAGTCCAACCTCGTTGTGGTTCAGTGCTGTGACGCTTGTTTTGCTGTCTCTTTTGTATTTGTAAAGTCTTTGAATCGAATATACCTTGTTAGAAGAAAACAGAGCTCACTGTTTCCCTTGTAAGGAATAAATTGCTCTTCGGTACAAAATGGAGCGTAAATGACGTAAGTTGAATTTTCCCACTGGCCTTTAATATGCGCCGGAGACGGTTTGAGAACAAGACCATTATTATCGTCGCTCCGTTTCAATTGAGGCAATAGTGCTTCAATCCTGTTCAAATATATCGACTCGGCCCGCTGAAGAAAGTCTTTTGGTACCTGGATCGAATCCGCCATGGACAGACTTCGGTGACGATACTTTAGAGGTATAGGCTTGAAATGTCGTTTGGAAAGGAAATCTATATAAGCTTCGCTTTCTATGACATAGCTGGCAGGGTTCTGGCCCACTTTTGGTTTTTCAAGAACGGGAACAAGATTGTATGCTTCGTGCTCTTTCTTTACTATGACTTGGATCATGCTTCCTAATGGGAATCTGAAATTGCTCACATCTTTGCGAGTAGACACTAGCGCATTAGCAAAAGGATTCGCTTTTAAAAGCTGCAAGTCATAATAGCTTTCCTTATACAACTTAGCCGAATGTCCTTTTTCTACTCCTCGAAGCCATTTGGCCGGATTTCGAAGGAGCGGATGCTTCATGTGGAGATGATGTGACTTGGTTACTATGCAAGTCAGTGAGCAGCCTAAGATGGGTTTAAATTGATCATATCAAGAATTCAGATTCGGTTTAAAGTATTCGCTATTGTGGTATTATTCGTTGGCGGCTTATGTTCTGGGACTTGGACTATTTCATTAGCACCCACGATTTTATTGGATCCTTTGCCATTTTGCAATTTACTATATGGGAGTTTGGTCCAATATGAAGAAAACAGACACAGGTATATACATTTTCTTTTCTAATAACTATGTACCTTAGCGTATTCCAGCACTGTCTCTATTGTCCCATTATCTTTATTCTTTTTTAATTGTCATGCTCCTGTGAAAAAACGTCCTCTACCAGAACAACATCAGTTCGCTTTTTTAGTGCCACAAAGTACATTTCCCGCAGCTCTGCTCGACAGGCCGCCGGTTTAGTCATGAAAACTTTGTGGAACACCTTCTCCAATTTGTTTTGAAGCAACCTCTCTTCCTTTCCCGTATAGAACTTCATCACTAAATTGCCGTTTTTCTTCAATAGCCGGCAGGCTAAGATCAAAACTCCATCACATAGGTCCATGCTGGCAAAGTGATCATTGTCCTTTATGCCGCTTGTATTCGCCATCATATCGCTCATCACCAAATCCAAGGGCTGACTATGGCCCTCAGGATCAAAGAAAGTCACAATCTCGCTGTGAGTTTTCTTTGAGAAAATGTCACCTTGCAAAAACAGCGAGCCTTCCGGGGGAGAGCAATTGATAAGGTCCACGCCGAGTATCCGGGGAGTGATGTTTTTGCTTTTGCATCTGGCTAGGGCAACTTGAGTCCACGCACCAGGAGCAAAACCCAAGTCAACAATGTTACGGGTGTTCTTATTGAAGAGACGAAACTTGCTATCGATCTCAATAAGTTTATAAGCGGCTCGGGATCTGTACCCTTCGGCTTTGGATTTTTTTGTGTGGGCATCATCCATCTGCCTGGCGACCCATCTTTTGGAGGAAGTTCCCGACTTCCACCGCACAAAGAGAGGCGAGACAACGTTACCTCGTTTGAAAGAGAAAAACAGGCGAGACATCGGGTTTCCCAGACGTGGAATCGAAATTATAGTCGGTAGTATCTCTGCCAAATGCATTCTTATTATGTGTGGTCCTGCATCTTCGGGAAGCCGATGCTCATCTACAAGTACACTAAGATTTTTTCTGACCACAAGAAGCTCTCGCATCAAAAACTCTCTAGTTTACAATCACCGCCGTCGATATCTGAGTGTCATGGAGTTTCTAAAATCGCTCGCTGAGAACCCAGCGAACATTTTCAAGCTCGCACAGAAAGAAGAAACCGTCGAACAACTTAATACCATCACCAAATCTTTATTGGACCCTATCGCCAAAGAACATTCTGTTTTAGATGAAATATATGTGGACGGACTAGATGCGACCCAGGTTTTTGGCCAAGCACAAATGGTTCTTCTGGGCGTAGGCGAGGCTCTTTTATTCGAAAAGATTCCTGAATTGAAAGAAAAATATGGAACCACAGAGGTGAACAGTGAAGACGATGATGGTGCTGAACTCAATGAAGACGAAGAGAATTCGGAAGACAAACTATCTGGGGATGAGGAGAACTTAGATGACGACAGTGAAGAAGAGTTTTTCCTGACTGAAGAACCGGAAGATTTCACTGCGCAAGAACTTGAACATAGCGAAGATGAAGAAAACGACAACGAGGAAGCCAACGATAGTGAGGCTAGCGAAGAAGAACATATTGATGCTCTGGACGCAGAGTCTGAAACTACAAAGGTCGCGTCGGACAACGAATCCCTGGGACCAAAGAAGGATGTCTTTGGCTTGAATGACGAGTTCTTCGACATTGATAACTTCAACAAGCAGATTGTCGCCCTCGAGGACGATGGAGACGATGACGAGGAAGAAATAGACTTGTTCGCTGACTTGAGTGATGCCGAAGAGAGTGAAGAGCAGGAAATGGATTACTATGATGAATTTTTCGACAAACCAGGACAAGAAAAGAAAACAGCAAAGAAGTCCAAAAAAGCAAAGTCAGAAGAGGATGAAGAGTTAGATGAAGATCGTGAACTCGATGATAAGGAATATGATCAGGCTGTTGATTCTGCCATGTTTGATCTTTTTGCAGATGAGGATGAGGAAGTGGAGAAGCAGCAAAACACAAAGCAAATGTCATCTTTTGAGAAGAAGCAACTGCAACTTCAAGCAGAGATTGCTAAGTTGGAGGCTGAGCTTGTGGCTGAGAAAAAGTGGACTATGAAAGGTGAAGTAAGATCGAAAGATCGTCCTATGGATTCACTTTTGGATGACGAAGAAGCTCCATTGTTAGAATTCGACCGTACATCCAAGCCTGTGCCAGCTATCACAGAAGAAGTTACTGAGAGCATCGAAGACTTGATCAAAAGAAGAATCCGCAATGATGAGTTCGATGACTTACCCAAGAGACTCATTACTGATGTGTCTCGCTTTGTGCAAAAACAAAAGACAGAAGTGTCTGAGCAAAAGAGTGAGAAGTCATTGGCAGAAATCTATGAGGATGTATATCATGGAGTGGATCCTGACGAAAAGATCACAGAGGAGCTTCAAGCAGCACATGATGAAATCAGCGACTTGATGACCAGTCTAAATTACAAGCTTGACTCGTTATGTCTGGCACATTATATTCCAAAGCCACATCAATTCAAGTCTCTTGAAGTTAAAGTTACAGATGCTGCTGCTTCCATTTCTTTGGAGGATGTTCAGCCTACACATGTTTCTGACGAGACGAAGCTCGCGCCACAAGAAGTGTATAAGATTGGTGATGATAAGGTGAAGGCTGATGGAGCCAAGGGAGTTTCGCAGGTGCAATTGAAGTCTGGTTTGGCGTACTCGAAGGATGAGTTGGACCGTGACGACAAACAGAGATTGAGAAGAGCAAAGAAGAGAGCAAAGTCCAAACACTTTAACGAGTTGAAGGAGATGAGAGAAGCTCGCGAGAAGCAGAAACCAGAGGGTGGAGACCGCAAGCGCCAAAAGGTGGGTGACGTCATTGATACGTTGTCGAAGGCGAAGAACGTCACAGTTATTGACAAGAAGGGCCGGCTTACAGATGCCAAGGGTAATGCTAAAAAGAACCAGAGCGCCCCAAGCGGCAGTAATCTTCTTTTGTAGGTTTCAGGGTATATGCATACACAGCTAGGTAATACACAGCATTGACGAGAAAGCATAAGAAACAACAAAGGATAGTAAAAAAAGAAACAAAGAAAAAACAGACTACGAGAAGAAATAAAGAAAACGACAATTAGCATCAGCACATGGAATTACCAGCGGTGGAGGCAATTAAAATGTGACAATGCGAATGCACACTACCACAACCAGACCAATTTCATCGCCTGACATAACCGTCGCGCCGCACCGCCGATCAAATGTACCCCAAGAAAATACATCAGTAAAAGAGATATACACAAGCGAAAAATCGGGAAAGTACAAAAGCAACATCATCTCGCCAGGCCACTCTGCTCAATTCGGTTGCACTGGGACTCACATATGGCTCGCTTGTTGTTGCCATGACATCTTGACGGGGCATGCACCTCGTAAGTGTGTGTGCATGCGGTTTTAAAGTGTTCGCGCAGCAAAATGGGCGTGGGCCCGGCGTTTTGGCACTTGAGAAAAGTCAAAACCACTCGCCTCCTTTTCGAGTCAACGCGGTCTCTTCTCCTTCCGAACCACTTGTCTGTGTCTCTTGACGTTTGTCTGATTGCGTTTCTTTTCGATTTCGCCAGCCATGATTTCGCTTCTGTTCTTGAAGCAGCTCTTGACTATTCCTGTGGCTATCGTATCGGCCGTGGTCAAGTATTACACCACAGGCACCGTTTATCTGACCACCAACAAGGAATTTGCAAACTCCCTCTATAAGAATGTTCATATGTCTGTTTTGTTTCACTTGGCCAATACCTACAACAGAGACGATGTCGCAACGTTCATCTATCGTTCCACTCAGTCTCATTTCAAAAAGTTCAAGTCCCACCCATTGGCTGTGGGATTGAACGGCTTTGGCGAGTCCATCGACCCCCGCACTACTTGGGTCGTGAAGAATGGCAGTGCTGCTGCCTCTGAGAAATCTGCTGTGCTTTTTCTTCATGGTGGAGGCTACTGCTTAAATGTGTTCAGCACTCAGTTTATTGGCATCATGGCCCTCTACTACGCGGTCCCAGAGCCCGAAAGGGAGAAGTTGTCCATTGCTATTTTGGACTATTCTCTCACTTGCCACTACAAGAAATTCCCTACCCAGATTTTCGAGGCCATCCACGCATACCGCGAGTTGGTGAACCAAGGCTATACCAAAATCACGCTTCTTGGGGATTCCGCAGGTACCAACTTGGCATGCGCCGTGGCTAGGTTTATCGCTTATCCTGAAGAAGCCAAAGCCACATTTAGTAAGTTCGCTGACTTTGACTGGGACTTTTCGCCTTTGCCTCAGCCTGAGAACATGATTTTCATCTCGCCCTGGCTTGAACCTTGTACTGTTCCCAAATATCTTCCTGGTGTGGACACTGCGGGTGATTTGGGTGCTATCGACACCTCTTTTGGCGATTGGTATGTGGAAGGATTGAACTTGGATGAGATCAAACCGTTTGTGCAATTCACAAATACCACGTACGAGAAACACTGGGCCAACGTGGATGCCTTCAATGGCAAGGGCAGATGCTTGTATCTTTACGGAGCAAGAGAAATCTTGAGAGAAGGTGTCGAACGGTTTGCTGACATCATCACCAAAGAGGGCCTGGGCAAGTTGGAGGTGTATGTCGAGGCAGGCGGCATCCACGACGCTCTTTTCTATGTTGAGAGTCTCGACTACTTGGGCAAATCTGGTGCTCAGAGGGCTTTAGAGGGAGATTTTCTGTCCAAGTTCGCTTACAGCTTGGTGGGTGAATTTTTGGCCGAACTTGTGAAGTAGTTGACGTGAGGCTGTGGTGAAAGCGATCTTAACATTTTCGGTTCTATCAATCCAACCAATTTATTCATATTGATTACGGGGTTGCTGATGATAGCGGGTTGATCTCTCTGGTAACGTGATTTATTGTTGCTTGCTTGTACAAATAATGAACTCATGTGTTATTCCTTGCTTGAGACTGTCACCAAAGTTTATTTATAAGGAAAGGTCAGTAAGGGCTTCTAATACGCGGTTCCTTATTACGCCTAACGCTGTCTAGACTTTGAGGGATATGAACAAAGGACTTAGAAATATCTTTCATATACATGTTCCAAATATAATTATTGAACAGTAATGAAGGCCTCGAGTATCTACCGTAGTTCCGCTGCATCGGGACTTGAAGGGATGTAGTAGTACTATTAGTTGCTGGTGGAAGGCAAAAATGTACAAAAAGAAGCTTCCCCACCAGGAGTCGAACCTGGAATCTTCTGGTTCCAGAAGTGGTTACTAATCGTAGCCAGACGCCTTGACCATTGGGCCATGAGGAACGAAGCTCTTGCGATATTGCATTTCGACCCGGCCATATCACGCCTATTGTTGCCATGGAATTTCTGCTGTATAAAACTCAAAACCAGTGTTGATTAGGAGAAGAATGTATTTCGCATTAATGCTGGTGCAGTAAACAGAAACAGATGTGGCTCAGACGGGTTACATCATCTCCGACAGGGTTCAAAATGTCGCCGAGCCCCAAAAAAAGAAGTTTCTGCGCAACTGAAGGGCCAGGTCGTAAATACTGCAATTGTAGGAAGGGACATTTCTCCGAACTCTGAGCTTCGAGCGATATCTCCTTGCCACAGGTTCTACGAATTTACATTTTCAAAAGGCTGTTCGGAATTGAAGACGTGCTTCAGGAGATGGGAATTCGCCATTTTTAAAAATTTTGTTGATTTTCGACATGGTCATTATTTCCTTCTGTTGATGCTTTCTTTTCACCAGAATGCTTGCCAAAGATGACGTTACTCGCGTATATAGCACGAGAATGTCGTGCCTCACTTGCTTTCCCCAGCAGGCGAAAAACAAAGCAGTCACTGCAAGGGCAAGAAAGAATCCGCACTGCGAGGATTCTGCGGGGCTCTTAATCCAGGTTACGAGAGAATCTTGAGGGTACATAGCCATGCATGGCCCTGAACAAAAATATCCTTTTAACTTTGTCGCTTGAGACAGTCTGCGGCGCTCAAGACAGACACCATTAGGCCAAAGACAGTAAAGAGTAAACACGACGCGGTGGTCCGCAAACACCGACAATACCGAGTTCGGAAGCAAGCGGACCGGGCAAATTGTGGTGGTGAAACAGAGACACAGCCACCAATCACAAAACGGCTCGGGAATTTATCCAGGTTGCCAGAGATCCAAGGCACTTGACACTATTGTGCGCGACATGCTTGTATGGCGCACCATTGTGTCATGGCCTGTAGAATGGGGACAACGGAAAATATCAGCAACAAACATGGTGCTGGTTCATTATGGACACACCAACATCTGCCCATCGCTTCTGTGCGGTTGTGCAAGCTCGGGACTCTGATGCTGTGTCGTACCAGATGCTAGTGGGTCGCGTGGCTCAAATGTCGCGCATCCGGAGTTCCTGGTGTATATGTAGGAG
This sequence comes from Clavispora lusitaniae, assembly GCF_014636115.1. Lineage (NCBI taxonomy): Eukaryota > Fungi > Ascomycota > Pichiomycetes > Serinales > Metschnikowiaceae > Clavispora > Clavispora lusitaniae. The sequence goes on along the minus strand of NW_027093975.1, from coordinate 1,679,212 downwards.
ATCGCCCCTGCCAGATGTCGCTGCCAATTACATTTCCGCAATCGGTTGATTGCATGCATACGTCGGCTCTAACCATATCTTGCAAGAGGAGTCCTTGGAAATAATCATTGATTCTATCACTATTGTAAGTAAAAAAAAAAAAAATTGCCACCGCCAGTGAAATCGCAAGCGTAGATTACCTTAGACTATCTCAATTGCATTTTTGCCCCCATCCCTGGACCCTTTACAACACACCCCAGATAAATATGGTTAGACCCCATCTGCAGGTCCCAATGGTGGAGGTGCGTTAGGTATCACCACTCGGCCGGCAATATAAACTTAAAAATAGAATGGCGGTACAAGTGGCTGCGTCGACATTGTAATGGACGCATGAGTTGCCCCTCGCCCTATAAATATAGGCTGGACCGCCTGCTTTGCTTTTTGATTCCATCACATTTTTACAGAGCATGAAGTTTCAATCTGTTGCCCTCGTGTCCATCTTGGCATCGCTCGCTTCGAGCGCACCAGTGTCTCCATCCAACACATGGTCTACCTTAACTCCCACCGCCACTTTGCCAAAATCTGCTAGTGCCATCACTTCCACCAGCGGAACTTTTGCATTGTCCATCAGAACTGTCTCGGCCTCGGTCAGCAGCGGCATCTCTGTCAACAAGAGAGACGTGATTTCTCAAATCAGTGACGGCCAAGTGCAGGCTGACACCAAGTCTGCCACTGCCACCGCTTCTGTCATCAACCAAATCAGTGATGGCCAGGTCCAGGAGAACACCAAGACCACAAAGAAACCTGAACCTACTGCTTCCGTCATTAACCAAATCAGCGACGGCCAGATTCAGGAACAAACCAAGAAGACCACTGCTTCTGTCATTAACCAAATTGGTGACGGTCAAATCCAACAACAAACCAAGGCTAAGACCACTGCTTCTGTCATTAACCAAATTGGTGACGGTCAGATCCAACAACAAACCAAGGCTAAGCCAACTCCATCTGCCTCTGTGATCAACCAAATCAGTGACGGCCAGATCCAACAACAAACTAAAACTAAGACCCAAAAGAACACTGCTTCTGCTGTTGCTCAAATCAGTGACGGCCAGATCCAGGAACAAACTAAGACCAAGACTCAAAAGAACACCGCCTCGGCTGTTGCTCAAATCAGCGACGGTCAACCTCAACAACACACTCTGGCTCCAGTTGCTTCTCAAGTTTCTGACGGCCAAGTCCAAGCGACTTCTTCTCCAGACGAGGCTACCGTTGAGGAGACTTGCTACGACTCTGATGCATTGACCATCCAACTTAAGGACGGTGAATTGAGAGACAGCAAGGGTAGAGTCGGTGCTATTGTGGCTAACCGTCAATTCCAATTCGATGGTCCTCCACCACAAGCTGGTACCATCTATGCTGCTGGCTGGTCCTTTGTTCCTGCAAGCTACGCTGGTGTTAACGAAAAGTCTTCCGACACTACCGACGAAGGTTTGAAGTTGGCTTTGGGTAAGCAAACCGTCTTCTACAAGTGTTTGTCCGGTGACTTTTACAACTTGTACGACGAATCTATCGGTGACCAATGTTCTGCCATTGAAATCTTCGTTTTGGAAGCTGTTCAATGTTAAAAAAAAAGTTGAAGAACCACTGTTCGCTATTTCTTTCTCGTGCCCTTTATTTTCGTCTTTTGCATTGTCACTTTCGACACATTTTTATCTCATAGGCTAATACAACGTCATGAATGATCATCCTGTATTGAAAAGAACTCAAATTATCGCGGCTAATAAGAACTTTGCATCGCGTTCATTTAAACTTCGCACGCTTAAGCATAAGCTTTAATCCAGTACATTGTCAAGTATTCTGTAGCTACGATGTTTCTTGGTATGTTCTGCATCAAAAAAAAAGCAATTTAAAAAAGGATGCTCCGCGGCAGGTTCGAACTGTCGACCTTCAGATTTCACAACTGTTGTTATGAGACTGACGCTCTGCCAACTGAGCTAGCGAAGCTTCCTGTGGCAAATAATTTTTCTTGATAGTCTAGACTCTTTGTAAGAGGTTTCATCTTCAAGTAACAACATTCTATAAACCTATCTCTCAATCCAAATCTAATTGTTTCTCTACTGATTCAAGTCTTCTTTTCGTCTCCACCAAAACCTTAAGAGCAAACATATGGTCCTCCTCTTGGGCTAAGCCACTGATGGTCAACGCCCCATAAAGCCCATCAAAATTAGCCGCTTTGATAGGAACAGATCCGCCATGTGTGGCATATTCCAAACTGCTTACAAAGTAGGCCTTTTCGGTACCTAACGAGCAACCAGCATCCTTCTCTTTCTTGGCCAATTTCCGGCCCATGTAGAAACTGGACTTGCCAAAGCGCAAAACGGTCTTCTTCTTCCGGTTCACCCATGCATCATTGTCTGGCATTGTACCCTGTTTTGAAGGGCTGTGGAACAATACTTGGCCGTTGGCAAGAGTCACATCGATCATGATTGGTTTTGGAAGATCTTGAGCCAACTCACGGGCCAAGGTTCCAATTTGCCACGCAATGTCACTGTTGAAAAAGGGCAACACAATTGGCGATCCTTCTAATTGATCTAATTTTTCAAGTGAATACTGTAATGGCAGCGTCATAACGAAAGGTAGCACTAAAATAAGTGGTAATAGTGACGGATTTTATATGAATCGCGAACAAGTGGCGGGGCTCAGGTGAGTACATAGTGCGCTATAGGGAAAGATGAAAAGGTTCAAAAGGTAAAATAGAAAATAGGCAGAGGTTTGAAAGCTCAAAAGAAAGTTGCAGAAGCCAGTAGCTGTTAATTTACTTATTGCCCGAAAATTGGTAATTTGGAATTGAGCTTGGGAGAGGACGTATCCTCAGTCGGAAAGTTTAGGTCCGACGATGCCGATGTGTCCCAAGATATGACAAATACGTCTTAGTGCCGATCGTTTGTATTAATAATTGTGCATGCATTTCAAAAGATTAGAGATTCTCTTATCATATATTTATTTATTGGGACGGAAGTTTCCGAATCTGTACAACAGCAGGCCAATGTCCGTTCTGCAATTCATATTTTTTTCGCCGCGCGTCACCTTATCACAGTATTCTTATCAATCTTCCATATTCGTTCGCCGAGCGCACGGAATAATTTTCCCCTATTAAACGCATCCCAACAGATTCAATTTTTTTTTTTTTCAAGAATCATTCAACCATGCTTGCGGAAAACGTCTCTTTCCGCCGCCGCTTCCTACAATGTGGCAGTGCGGTATTCTGGTGTTTACTTTCGGGTGGTCCCATCTTTGGCTTTGCAGCTTTGAAACCAGTTTTAATCAAAGAACACGTTTACGAATATGCTTGTGATGTATCCATCAATGCCACAACTGCCACCTCTAACTACTGGGCAGAGAACTTTGTCATGGACCCAGAAAAGTTCAGTTCTTTATCCTTGATGTTGGCGAAAACAACGTCTTCGGACCAAGACATTGTGGCCAAGTGCACGAATCAGGATCTCAAACTCAACATGATGTTTACTGTCGGAGCTATGGTTACCAATGTTTCCGCTTTTGTGATTGGCCGCTGTTTGGATATTTATGGACCAAAAGTGTGTGGCCTCATCGGAGCGGTATTCTTATACATTGCGTGTTTCATTTTCATCTTCGGCAAGGACATTGAGAACTCTGCTCTTTCATTTTTGGATCCTTATTTGATTGGTTATGCATCGATGGCACTTGGAGGCCCGTTCGCGTACATTTCGTCGTTCCAGTTGTCGAACTCGTTTCCTCAAAAAAGTGGAACTATCTTGGCCATACTCACTGGCGCATTTGACGCTTCATCAGCAGTGTTTTTGATATTCAGATTGATCTACAACGCCACCAATCAATCATTTGGCTTGGTGAGCTTTTTCCAACTTTATCTTGTGGTGCCCATTTTCATTACCCTTGCACAGATTTTCATCATGCCTTGGGACTCCTACAAGACTGGCCCAGATACAGACTTGTGTGTAAATGATAGCCAAGAAGTTGCCGTGGCTGTGGCTCTGGCGTCTGAGACAGACCCATTGTTATCCAGTCAAATGTCTCCAAGTGCACATTCTGGTAGAAGAGATTCCATTGGTGATGCCTTGAAGCAGCCGTACGCGGAGGAGGGAGAAGAGTTCTTGATTGAGCATTCCGGTGGTATCTTCGGCATATTGCACGGCTTTTCTGCAGAGTACCAAATGAAAACTCCATGGTTTTATTTGATGTGTTGCTTTGCCACCATCATGATGTTGCGGTTGAACTATTTTGTTGCAACAATTGGAACGCAGTACATTTACTTATTGGGTTCTGCGGCGAAAGGAACACTATTGAACAGGTTTTTCGACATTGCCTTGCCACTTGGAGGCATTATTTCTATTCCCTTTGTTGGTCTTTTCCTAGATTACTGCACTACAGTGGTGGTTTTAACTGCTTTGCTTGGAGTTTCTTTGACTATTGGTGTTCTTGGACTTATCCCCAACATTTACGCTGGATTCTTGAACGTCATTCTCTTTGTCGCATACAGACCATTCTTCTACACCGCTGTTTCTGACTTCTGTGCCAAGGTGTTTGGATTTGACACTTTTGGTACCGTCTATGGTGCCATGATCTGTGTTTCAGGTGCTTTTAACTTCTTCCAGTCTACTTTGGACAAGATTACACACACCACGTTCCACATGAATCCCACACCAATCAATGCAATTTTGGTGACCATCACATTGGTTGTGGGTGTCGCCATGATCGCATATACTAGACACCAGGCTGTCTTGTTTCAGCAAAAGAAGACTCGCTTGCATGCTCATGCATAGATGTGCGACGGTGTTTGTTACACTTGCCCGTATTTAACATAGAAGATATCTCTTAATGGTAAATTGTAATTTTTTATTTTTTCATTTTTTCATTTTTTTCCAGTAGCTAATCTATTTTGATAAGTAGTCATGGACTAATATATTCTGTGCGCACCAAGAGATTGTGCGAAAATCACCGCGAAATTCATCAGGAGAATATCTACCACGACAACCCAATCTATCTTATCCCAACATGAAGCCAGTTGTCTCTACGGGAAAGGCCTACTTTTGCACCATTTTATCCGCCTTTGCCGTGGTAATTTTGTCAATCATTGGTTATTTGTTCAAGATCGGCCATGAGTCTATGATGGGTTCTACTTCCGACCCAGAAGATGGTGATGCTGTTGCCCATACCGTCTTCGGCGCTGTTTTCGTTTACTTGGCGTTCCTCCTCTTCTGTGGCTCTCAGGTGTTCTTAATCCAAAGAGAGAGCAGAATCAAGTTGTGATTAGACATTCAATTCTCCATCTGTATAATATACGCAAGTCCCACCAAAAGTAGAGATGTTCTATATTGATGACAATAGGCCATTGGCCCCGTGAGCGGTTTCCACCTTTCGAAATTCACATCTATAGCTTTAACTCCCAGAGGTGAGAGTTGGGAATCAACACAATTCGACATTGTACTAACCAACTCAGATAATCACGAACTGCAGGGCCATATCTTCATCACGTCTTATGTTCCGACAAATGACCTAAAAGCCATTGAGACTTACTACAGCTACCTGTAAACGGTGAATGTTACTTATACTTATCCATGAGATTACAACTTGGCAACGCTGTCTTTCCCATCTTTCCAAACCACGTTCCCGCTCCAGTCACACACGTCAAATACCATAAGACGGATTTCGTTGAGCTCTGCTCGAGTTCCACCAACGTTCAATGCCCCCTTTAAATGGCCCTTCAATGTGGGATTAACGTCTTGTGGGATCAATGCAGAAATGACGCAGAACGAAGTTTCTTTGGGTCCCAACACTCCGGTGAAGCTCAATAGAGGCGAGTACACATTATGGAAAGCATACTGCCACAAGTCTGGGTAGGCGTCATACATTTGCGTCCGAACCCTGTTGCTCACCTTCCCATATACCAACAGCCAAAAATCCAGGCCGCGAACCATATTGTCCACAATTTGCTTGTCGTTGACACAGTCCTCGCTTACTGGGCCCTCCAATGTATCGTACGTAGAGATTTGCAGATCTTCAAAGCGTGTCCCAGCCACATCTTCTTGAACTAACGTTGAAGACAGTACATGGCCTGGATTCACAGTAGCTGGACGCAAAGATTTCTGTGCCGCACGTATGCTATTAGGAGTCACTTTTTTCAATGCGGTCAACGCATTGATCAGCTTAGGCAAGCCAGCTATAGGTGCAGCTTTGAGTATGGCCTCTCTGATTTTGCAGGCCACTATAGACTGTGCTGCTCTGATGTCTTCGCTTCGCTGGTATTTGTATGCAAGCGGAAGTTTGTCGTGATAAGTGTGGGGAATCAACACGTCGGGTAATGATACACCCACAGCTGTAAGGTCGTCGAACTTTGCTGCTGATGAAATAGAGTCTTCTGCTAGTTGCAACAAATATGTGTCGGTCAAGAGCGATTTCTGCATTGACGATTCGAGGAGTTGTTGTCTCAACGCAAAATGAAACACCTTGCCGATTTCCTGCGGCTGGTTCACAACAGTAAGCGTTGTCGAGGCAAAGACATACCAGTTGCTGTGGAGAGTCGGGTACTTGTATGCTAGCTTGACAAGTCTTTCTGCTGTTAAGGTGGCCATGGGAGAAGAAAGAATGTGGGGAAGAAAAATGGCCGAGGAACGCGGAGAAGAGAGAGATGCGTACCGGACTGGTTATCTTCACATGAGAATTGCCAAAAACACGAAACAACTACAGTGCTCTATGTAGCGGTCAAAGCTTTGATACTCAGAACATCAAAGATCTCTTGTATTTGCTATAAAACCATCAAAGTTCTGTATTTGATGAGCAACAAAAACTGTAGCTAAGTCATGCTAAGCGCAGGTCAATGTAAATAGTCTTTAATCGGAAATTGAATGGACTTTTAAGTTCGCCGAGATGGAAGAATTTCTGCCTTCTAATCATCTTCAGAACGAGCTGACCATTAGAAGAGTTCAGCAGACCAATAAGAACCAAGACTCATATCTTCAATGTGCGACGGATGACAATAATGTGAATTTCACTTTGACTCGGGTTTCTTTATCGAGCTTCCTACCCATCTTCGGGCTATCTTGTCCTTGATTTTCTGATGCTGCTCAACAGTCCATTCGCCCATGGACCAAAAGTGTTGAAGACTAGAAAAAGCTGGGGCCACTTTCTGATTGAATTGGCGAAACGTCATATTATACTGCTGACCAACGTCCCTTGGTAGATTATCTTGTAAGATAGACTTGATTTCTTGTCTCAGAATGTTAAGCTTCACGTCCTCTTCTTTTTCTTCCTTGTTCAATTTTTTGACTTCTCTTTGGTCGCTTCTCAGTCCCCAAGGTCTCAAACGTTGATGTACCGGGACCCACTGATTAGCTTTTCTCCATCTATCTGACTCAACCATCTCCCTAATCCTGGATACGGCTCTCTTATAGGCGAACTTTTCATCTTCACCTGTAAAAGCTTTCACATCACCAAAATTCACATCCTTTGGGTTTTTCGTCTCATATTCTTTTGCATGGTCCGTATCGTATGATGCAACGTTTGGTCTATACGGATTCGAAGCTGCGATTGCAGTTTTAGCGAACATTTCCTCTTCTTGCACCGAGGCAGTATCTGTCTCTTTTTTACCTTCCGGGAAAAAAAGCTTCTCAACAGGTGCCTCAGTTCTAAGGTATAGCTGGCACCTTGCCTCGTATAAAGCATCCAATAAGGTGATAAATCTTCTGGCTTCATTTTTCATTTTGCGGGTCATCACTGGGACTGAATCAATAATCACAGTATGGTAAATAGAAGCGAGAGTTATGTAATCAGAAGAGCTGAATAGCCCTTTGCAAATGTAATCAAACGTTACGTAACACACAGAGTTATCCTTGAATGTAGTATCCAAAGTCGATGTACGATTGTAAACTGTAAATGTCGACCGTTTTGACGGTAAATCCAGAATCAGAATCCGTGGATCATGCAAATAAGAATGTGGTTCAATTTGTAAAGCTCTTCTTTTGACCAAATCAAGCCATTCTATGTCATGGTTTATGTTATTTTCTTGCACAACCAAGTTAGGGCTGACAACAGAGTCTAGAGCAAATTGTGCTCTATAATCTATGCTGGATCTCATATCGACTGCGACACACCGGGTATTGAGTATGCCAACAAAAGATTTGAAACGAGACTTATTGAACTCCGACGAGTAGAGTTCTTCAGGGAGTTTGTTGGAGGTTGCAATAAGAACACCTCCCAATTTGAAGTAATAAGTGAAAAGTATTCGAACAATTTGAGCTGAAGCAACGTCAGGTAACATAAACTCATCTAACATGAATACTGTGCTCCACGATATCATTTTCTGTGCTATCTCAAACAAGATAAACTCATTTTCAATGGTCATCTTATGCTTTCCTGAAACAGATAAGGTCAACATTTTCTCCTTTTGAATCCTGTGGATTTCCTCATATACCCACAATATAAAATTATTGTAATGCCATCTCATTTTTGATTTATACGGTAAAGTGCTTGCAAAGATATCCATGAGCATTGATTTCCCGCATCCAACTTCACCGTTTACCAAGAGACCTTGAGGTGCAGCAATGTTTGCTAATTCTTCTTCATCTGTCAAATACCTTATCAAGTCCTTTTTCTTCGTCTCGATGTCCTTTTTAAACCACAGACGTAGCCGGTGAAGCGGCTCCACTTGCAGGTTAACCTGCGACACTTCCTCTGCATGCTGAAGCTCCAATTTCTTCATTAGAATCAGTGTTCTTATTGCTATTTCTTGTGGAGGTGTGTAATCTATCACACGATGGTAAAGCTTTTGGAACTCTTTCATTGCTCTCAACTGAGCTTCATCCTTTATCATTAAACCCGATGCAACATAACTCATATACAACTGAAAAGGATCAGTGGATACTAAAGTTGATGTGGAATCCAGATCAGAATTATCAAACGATGGGATTCTCCGGTCAACTCCTTGAGGACCGGAAGTATGAACGCTCAAACATCTGGAGGCCGATCTTAGAATATGGGGCGTATCACGAAACTTTCTCATTTTCGTTCGGATGGTATACCCTTGAAATCTCGAGGAATGTCCATACATCGTAAAAAGATGAATGTACAGCCCAAAACCGAATCGGACAATATTCGCGATCTGATTAGATAATGCATGTTGAACGTTAACAGAAAGGAAGAGATGCGAGGCAACAGAAAAATCGAAAATGACGAAAGAAACAGGGATTGAAAAATTCGGCAAGTGGAAAGAGCCGATATCAAAAGGGTATGAATGAAGTATACATTTTTTTACAATCATGAATGCCATTATTATGCTAAGGTATATATCGGGGATTGTGCACATTCTTCTTAAGTTGTGCTTTCTTGTGTGCTTACCTCACTTGAACTATGATTGAGACCCAACTGCGCAAACTTCTTATCCAAGGAATTAGAGAGCCCATTCATCTCCTCATCTGTACGGCCGTATAGCTCAAACCACCACTTCACATCCGAGAAGTTGATGAATAAAACATCATCGTTGGAGGGCTTGTGATACGACGCATTCGTAAACTCCGTGGGTCGTGAGAGAAAATAGTCCCAAAGGGAAACGGTTTCTTTGTGAGCTTGGTGCAAAGAAAGCAGCATCTCATTATCAAATAAAAACGTTCCGTACTGACATGAGTAGTAGTGGTAAAAAAGCCGTTTGAGGAAACGGCTATTGAACTCAAATTTTGTTGGATGCTGTCTCATTATCTGGTAGACACATTCCAAGAACTGATGAAAAACAGGCGAACATTCGTTCGATCCTTTGTAGACCATGTAGTTCGACTGTTCGCCATTGCTATCAAGGCTCTTTTGAGATGCAGATGATGCAGCTGCAGAAGCAGTGTTCTTAATGTGTGTTGCCGCTCTTTGCAAAAAAGATGTGACAGCTTCTTTGGTGCCTCCATTTGAGTACGTCTTGCTCGGAGGCAAGTCTGTCGACTCACTCGGAGAGTTTTGCTTCCCTGAAGAAATAGATTCAGAGTCATTAGGCAAATCTTGCGAGTCCGTTTGAGACCTGGGAATCAATGCACCGATGCAACCACCATGATCAGCTCTCGTGGCAAACTTGAAACCAAAACTTATCCACTCTTTTTCAATTAAGACCATAAAACCCTTCATTGTACGGAAGTATGGATCAAGACAAAGCTGCAGTAACGCTGATACTTGAGATGTACGGTCCCAGCCGTCTGAGCAGTGGATCAAAACATTTGTGTTGTTCAAATGAACGGATTTGGTAATGCGATCTACAGATTGAAGAATCACAGATAATCGATGGAGCCATTGTGTCTTTGTGAGGGACTGCTGAAGAAGAGGGTACATTGTATCACCGTTAGATGAGACAGGATACCTGTCGAGGTCACTGAGGATGGAGATAAGCTTGTTGACCGAATCACGCATCACATGGATGTTGTCGATATTGCAAAAAATCTTGTCCACGTTCTGAAAATGGCGGACGTTGCCAGATTCAGAGTCCTGCGAATTGGTACCATGAGATTGCCGTCCCTTATAATTGTCAACGTTTTCTGTGCCCGCTCCAAGAGCATGCTGTGCCAACGCGTTCGTGAGAGGACGCAAATCCACAATCAAGTTGCGTTGTGGTTGCTCTGAAAATTCACTATCATTCGAAAGACGAGCAGCCCTTTCCAACTGCTGCGACCGGAAGATTTCCTCAACCAACTTTTCATCCTGAATTGAACGGTTTTGCAAGTTGAGTCCTACTAGAGGCTGTGAACAACGCGCAATGACATTGCCATTTTCTCCAACCCGATGCTTGTACACCACGGCAGGTAATCTCTGCTTGGAACGGAACTTCCCCGCGTGTTTCAAAATGCTGTCTGATATCGACGATGGAACAACCCATGTTCGTGGGTAGGAAGGGCAAAAGCGATATGTTTCGTTTATGGAAGTGAGCCGCCATGGTTGTGTCTCAGAGTCCTCTGATATAAGATCCTGACGCCTGTACTCATCTTCAGCAGAGTAGAGCAGCCAGCCGGACGACTCGAGTCGCGATTCTAGCATGTTAGGTTTGTAGTCATATGCATAAAATTCCTTGATTGAGCCCTTGAATTTCGGAGACGTGATCAATAAACTGAGTTTATGGTACACTTCTGAGCAGGTTGAGTCGTTGACAAAATCAAAAGAATAGTACGTAAAGTCCTTACAGTAGACACGGATGTGAGAAGCTGAGTACCGATCAAAATCAGTGTCTGTTGGCGGGTCAATAAGAGGCAATTTTGCCCCCGTCATGGATGCTACCGGTGAAACAGACCATGAGGATCCACGTGCTTTGCACATTCGCCCAATCACGGGGTAGCAGAGCCAGATTTCCCTGGGTTTGGTGTCTTTCTCTTGGGCGAAGGAGAACACCATGTGGAAATCCGACAAGATTAGCGAGCCCTTGAGATAATGGCCACGCCTCGAGAGAAGAACATTCTCGAAAGTAATGGCCTTCAACGGATCCATTGGCAAACGGCGATCGTGAGGCTTGGTAGATTTCTTATCTATAATCACTTATCGTGAGAAGTAGACTACTGTTTTTGGGGCAGGTGCTCACGTGCGATTTACTCACAGAGGCTTTCCTTTGGGCGAAAACAGGCGACACGAAGAGCACATGTTCTAGATAATAAAGTATATTTTGAATGGTGTGCTGCTTTTGTAACGCTACTCAGGTTCGTTTCAGCTCTTTTTTCGGGACTGCCTTTTGTGTAGTTAAATATATAGTCTATAATCCTTCGAAACGGGCGATGCCATTGTTTGGAGGGACCTTTGCCTTCACCTTCTTCAATTTCTTTTTTGGCCGCTGCTTCTCCTCCTCCTCCTCCTCTTCTTCTTCTTCTTTCTCTTGAGCCGTTAGCTTGTTGATATTAATAATTTTTTTCTTTGGCTTGAGTGCTGTCTGAACATCTTGGCGTTTTCGTCTGACGATCTGCGGTTGCTCTTCGCCTTCTTCATTTTCGCCTGCCGATTCGTTGCCCGATTCTTCCTTTGTCTCAACATCATCGACTTCATCATCCTCAGAAATGTCGCTGCCAAAATCAGAAGACATATCTGAATCGGACTCGTCATCACTATCGCTCTCATCCTCGTTCATTTCCTGGTTTTCAACCGTTTCACCGGACCAAATTTTCAAGCTATCCATACCTGCACTGATCAATCTGTAGTCGTAGTCAATTTCCAAGCTTCCTACTTCATCCATGCCGCCCAATTTCCCAATCAGAGAAGAATGAACACGAGACTCGACAATTTTTCCCCTCTTGTAGTTCACACGATGAAGCAATCCTTCACTATCACCACACCAAACAGAGTCCCTCATATCTTCAGTTCCCGCGTTCATGGTAGAAATTATAGCGTCAATAGACGCATTTTTGTTCACTTTTACACGAGAGATTTGGTCCATGAAACTGTTATTAGAGTTTCTCCATAGCGTGACAATACCTTCACCATGAGAGACAAGCACAGTGTCATTCTTGTGGTCGTTCACATAATCACTAGCATAACACATGGATAAAAGCTCGTCTGCTTGGTCGTCTGACTGGGTGATGATTCCCTTTCTTATGTCTAAATGCGTCAACGTGGTCGAGCCAAGACTCAAGTAGTGATATGCAGATACTGCTGGCATTGGAAGGATCTTATTCACAGCATCTTCATGCATTGCAGGTAGTTTGAACTTCAACTTATTGGATGAAAGTTCGTTGCTGTCGAATACTAGCACCAGTCCGTTTTCTGTACCCGCCAACAAAAAGGGATGTGTTGAGGAAATAGCCATAGTCGTGATTGCATCCGACGAATCGTCATAATGCTCAGAAATGGTTGTTTTTGCCATCACTCTTCCCGTTTCCGTCGCTGCTTTTTTGATTATATGATCTTTTCCAACAGAGTAAATCGACTCTCCAACAGAGCTTTCATTAATGTCAAAAATCACCGAACGGCATGAACCCTTGTGTCTTTTCGTTTTCCAGTTTGTAGTAATGCCATCGGCACCATCAATGTTCAGATGGTCAGGAACAACCTTCCACCATGCCTTCTTGAGCTGGGAAATTTGGGAGATTTTATCCTTTTTTCCAGAGTCTTGTAACTTCTCTCTGGCTGCTTGCACTTTTTCCTCTAGGCTCTCGGCATCGTAGGAATGACAAAAGAGATGGCCAGTCGCCAAACCTGCCATTATTATAGGTTTTGTTGGATGAGCCGCCATGCTGAAAAGGGGGTCGGAATATCCAATCTCCAAAATTGGAGGAACATTGGACTCCTGTTCAAGCGTGGTTTTCGAAGCACCTTTCTTTTTTCCCATGATAGTATCGAAAGTCCAACTGAAAAGGTGATGAGATGCGCACTAGTTGATATAGAAATAATCACTATGCACATCGCTCAAATCTACAAGATTGCCTACATTTGGTTTTTACATCAGTACATGCATAAAAAGGAAAACTTAGAAAATGTCTGCCACGCCTGCCAACTCCTTGTTCTTTCTTTTGGGCCAGTACTTGTCATTATAATGCCAATATTGATCACCTGTCACTGGGTGGTTCAGCCTGACAAACCAGTTTGGCTTATAAATCTCGCGCTTCTGCTCTCTTCTCTTTCTTGCAGCTCTTTGCTTCTCCTCAACTCTGTGCTTTTCTCTCGATGCCTCATCGTACCTTCCATCCTCCATTGCTCGTTGGTCAGGTCTTAATCTCGTGTCAGTAGGAGCCAACCATGGTTTGATGTTGTCGTTGATCTCATTCAAAGTCACTGCAAAAGATGTTAAGTTGAATGGAATCTTTGGACGAGGGGCCGCTTGCCATACGAGGAATTTTCTACCACTGTACGGATCAGAAGTTTGGTGTTCACCCTCGGCATCAATTAACGAGTTTCTCCTCTTCTTCTCCGACAAGCCAGTAATCTTCTTAGCATAAATCTTAGAGTTCCATCTTCCTCCAATTGCCCAGCGTTCTTTGCCATGAGCATCTGAAGCGATACCCGACAACTGGTATGCCGAAGAAGCCTTCCATCCTCTTTGTTTCATATCAACTATAAGCACATCGCCGGTTGTGTGGTTTCTAACTTCCATCTGACCAAAGTTGTCCACAGTCGGATTACCAACAATAATTCCGACCACAGACGTGTTGACTTTCTTCCAACTGTAGAGCTCCTCTTGTACTTTGTGGCCCTCTTTGTCAACAACACCATTATCTGGTCTGATTTTACAGAACATTTTACCTAAATGTTTCACATCGAATGAGCGTCCACGGAACTGGGTGTCAACGGCATTCTCACCGTAATAATCCCATTTGACGGACTCAGCGTGACATGCACTAATAGGAGGGTGGTGACTCACTTGCTCTGTAAGTAATCTGAAAGATTGGTCGGGGCGCGAGTACTCGAACGTTTCACCTAATAAAGGATTGAAGGGCTTCGCAATTCTGTCAATAGTTGATGCATATTCAGATGCGGCAAAGGTTGCGACGTAGACGATACGCAAAGTTGAGTCAGGAATAGATGCCGCCTTATTCAACAAGTCATTATATTCGATATCTTCAGCTAGTCTTTGAAGCAAAGAGGTGCATTCATTAAAAGAAACAGGTAAAGACATGTGGGTCATATCTTTACCAATCATGGACTTCAAAATTCCCCATAATCCAATTTTCGGTCTGTCATCTTCATCCATGGCCAACTTTTTCCGGGGAGGCTTTTCGTAACCTAAGAACGACCCCTCTTCTTTGAGTTTTGCAAGCAGCTTCATTTGGGAATCCGTAACAGCTTTTTGTCCCCCTTCAGAAATACTTTCGGTTCCTTTAGTTGCAGTCTTCCCACTTGCAGCTTCATCTTCAGTAGCCACTGGCTCGATCTTCTTTGTTTCATCTGGATTGGTCAATGTATTCTGACTTTCGGATTTATCGGTCGACTTGTCCACTGTCGTTTCAGTTGTTGGATTCTCTTCGACAGTCGTTTCACCAGCCTTTGCGCTCGCTGGTTCTTCGACATCTTCATCAAAGTCATCAGCATCAAAGAATTCATCTTCAGAGTCGTTAAAAATTTCCTTGAATAACTGGCTTTGGTCCGTTTTAGTTTCAGTCTTCGCCAATGATTCTTCGTTGGTGATGCTTTGCGAATTCATAAGGCCAGTCGCTTGTTCGTTCGAAACATGGGCAGGTGACATTCCCTTCGATTCAAGCAACTTCTTCAACTTGTATTTCTTACCATCGTAAAGAGCCAACGCCTCTTCTCTCTTCTGGATCTCATTCTCAAGTTGACGTATTGAGCTTTCCCATAACTTGTTCACTTCTTGTTGACGATCGATTTTCTTGAGGAGCTTTTGATCTCTAATTGAGTTATAGGTGTCAAGCTGATCAATTAAGTCTTGAACATTCAGTAACGTCTTCATTCCGACATTGAATGTCTCATCGTTTCCGTCAGAAGTCGCATTGGCTCCTAAATCCTTGAACAAAGAAATAAGACTGGCCAACTCCACCTTGATAGCTCTCTTTGTGGATTGAATTTGATCCATTGAATACTTTGCGAGTTGATCGGCCGGTTCATCTGCTGAGGAGTCTCCATCGTAATCAGACCCACTGTCTTCCAAGTCGTAATCAAAGTCTTCAGAACCATAATGGAGGCCCTCCATGCTTGATCTATCATTCTGAACCGCCTTGCGTTCGTTGATTTGGCTCAAGCTACCGTGAGTGTTGCTTTTAGCAGAAGTCAGACGAGGCTCTGATGTTATAGAAGCACTGTCTTCTGCATCCGAGGGGGTGAAAGAGCTCAAGGACACTTGACTTGGAGATTTTTTATGTTTTCTGCGTCCTGGTACGTGCAATAAGCTGCTGCGTCTTCTTTCGTCCTCGGTATCCTCAAGAGCCTTAGGAGCATCTTCGGCCACAGATCTGCGCGAAGCGTTCTGTTTCCGTTTCATATTATCCTTAGCCAAAGTAATGGCATTCTGCAAAGTCCATACCCAACGGTTTGTTTCTACTGGGTGGTTTGCTTTCAAGTGCCACTTGATTCCGTTTTTGCCGATAATTTCAAACTTTAACTTTTCTGACGAGTCCAAGTGCAAGGTTGCAAAACCAAGGTTCAATGAACCACGACAAGCGTTGATAGTGTCGCCCTGGTTGGTGTAGTAGGAGACAATTCCGGACAGGTCCAAAACAAAATATCTCAACTTATAGCCCGAGGCAATATTGGTCCATTTTCTCAAGTACCCTTTGTAAGTAGGGGCATTTCCTGCCTTAATTGCATTGTTAGTCGAAGCCACTGGATCCATCATGTTCTGGTCACGCGAAGCCACTTTCAAAAGGCGTCTGATTGGATCAGCTTTGCTAGAAACCAAATCGATTGGGAGTTTGCCACGCTTGTCTCTCTTGAACGGATCACCGCCATGTTTCAAGATCCAATCGCACATTTCAAAATCTTCTTTGCGGATAAATTCATGGAGAACCGTGTTCCCAGTTTCCGGATCAGCACCATTGATGTCCAACAACTCTGCTGCACGAGGATTATTAACCAAAATATTCTCCAAGCCAGCAAAATCCCGGTTGCTGAACATGCGGCGCAAATCTGTCGCTGCTCGTTCGACAAACTTGGCCCGTTCGTATTGCATAAGCTGAGCAATATCCGTGTCCTTGGAAAGCTCCACGGGCTGTTTCCGGTCGGCATTAAGTACTGTGTCATTGATGTTTGGCAACGAAAGAAGGTATTTGACAACATTAAGGCGGCCCGCAGCAACTGCCAAGTGAAGAGGTGTATTCCCGTCCATATCCTGAGAGTTGACATCCAACGAGAATTTTTTGGACTCCACTAATGCTTGAATAGTAGCCAAGGGCGCCACTTGCACAGCGTAATGCAAAACGGTTTCTCGCAAGCGAATCAACTCTGTTGTTTCAATGGTGGATTGCACCGACTGAAGATCCTCGATCAATGATTCGACTTTCTTGATATCGCCTGCCCGTAGACAGTCAAGAAGTTTGAGTCGGATGAGGGAAGCACTAAGATGCAGCGACATTGTATTGTTTGATGTTGCTGTTTCTGTTTCTTGAGGTGAAGTTTATCTGTTAAAGTTTCCGTCTTGATCGCTTAATTGATAGATTGCTTCCTCGAAGATAGGAGTGTGATTCTCCCGACAGCCGGGGCTGCACGTGACCCACACATTCACTTGGGGAATGCCTATAGTGAGAAGCCCAAGAAAAATCTGGCGGTGTGGTTAAGGGAATTTCTGAGGAAGGCGCTCAATTGGAAATTTCTGCGCCACGTGTTCAGCCTCGTATGCCATTGCTGATTTGTCTTTGTATCTTTTTCTTGCGATTTTCTTCCCCGCGAGCGAGAAACGAAGCCTTCTAATTGAGAGCCCGTATCATACTAAAAAAAGCAGTGTGCATGGTGGAGAAGTAGAATGCAGTAGCCCCAAATGGGTCAAGTAAAACACTATGTTAACACCAACGCAGACAAATTGGACAATTCCTGGTTCCATCAAACAATCCCTGGACGGTCTGAACAAAAATAATCACAAGAGTGTTGGAGAACTCTCTTATTGTAGGCGTTTGGGGTCTACTGGCACAAATGGTATACGCAGTAAGACACGCGCAAAAAGTTTCGTTGAGGAAGCTTTTTCCATGCACGAGAAAAAATAAAAAAGTACAGCTGACTACTAGCGGCGGGTGTTTTCCAGTTTGTCGTTGCGTGCACTTTTTCCTTTTCGGCCACCTTTATGAGTCGCTTGACCGTTCGCTTCTTTCTATAATACTCCAGCTCCTTCTTATCAGTTTGCATTTCGAACCCTGACTCTGATACAGCTTCCCTCCTTCACACTAACCTCCTCTCATACCGGTACATATAGTGTTGATTTGGCCATCGAAGATGCTTCAAGAAAACTTGCTTCTTGCGTGCATTGTGGTCTTTCTGGCGTTCTTCCGCCTATGCCTGGCCTTAGGAATGTCCGTTCCTCCCGTTCAGATTGGAGATCGAAGAAGATATTCTTCCCTTGACAACTTACTAAATTGCGTCGGCTACAGCACGATGAAAGACGACATCATCATCGTCCGCGTGAAAAGCGGCGACAGACAAATCTCCCAGCTGTTGAACTTGCATGTGTTTGACAGTGAGGGCAATCAACTTCGTACTTTGCATGATACCGCCGGCGAACAAATGTTTATGTTTACCAACTTGAACAATCCTACGCAGCTCAATGACGAGAGCCCTGAAAAGCTCATAAATCGGAAAGACACAGGTAACTCCTATAGTGATTTGCTATCGCCAAATCAGGGCAAGTCGTATGTGTACATTTGTTTTGATAACATCTACACTGACAAGTCTTGGAGTTTCCAGAAACAGCATCGCGATGTGTTGTTCCAAATTTTAATCCGGAACATGACCACTTTGAAAGAAACAAACTATAATACTCTTGCCAAGCATTTCAATCTCAAAAACCTTGATGAGGTCGACCTTAATAACAATGACGAGTTTGTGATGGATTTCACAGAAACAGATTTTGAAAATGCCATGAACTCTTTGCATTCGGAATTGCAGCATGTTCTCAATGAACTTAAATTGGCCGAGAACAACATCAACACTCTTGTTGACCATCAGAAACTTTTGAGAAACGCAAATGAAACCATTTTCGAATCTTACACGAAGTCATGGCTTCTCCTCATCATTTGCATTTGTGCCTTCAGTGTAATCCAGCTAATTTACTACAAATGCTACTTGACCAGAAGGAAGATTATATGATGAAAAGACTATCTGCTTCATACTTTGTGTCGCTTAGTGAATTAGCTGGTTCTCGATTTACAATAGCTACCAAGCATGTGAATAATACATAATGGCATTTTATATCAATGCTACTTATTTCCGATGCTGCTTTCTTTATGCGCCGGTTCCCCTCATCTTTTCTCCATTGATGATATCCCGGCAGATGCTCTCCTGTGCTTCTCTATCAATAAAACTGCTCACATCAGAAAACATCATGCTTGCCTCGTATCCCATTCTAATTCTTTGCTCCGTTATACCTAATTCACAAGCACTTAATGCCTTGATAACGTTGTAGTACCTTGTGATGGTGTGTCTGATACTCTCGCTGATATCTGGATCGTTCTTGTCACTGTAGATTTCCCAAGATGATTCCTCTTCTAATCTTGTTATAGACACAGTGCCTTGGCCTGGATTATACGAGCCTTTAGTGTCAAATGATGCTTGCGCTTTATTACTAGATGCATTGGCTTTGGAGGAGACTTCACTTGGCGTTTTACTCAACCAGATATGACCATTGACACCTAGAATTATGCTGACATTTCCGGGAAAGTTATACGAGTGATTTTTCTGCTTGATGACTAAACTCGAAGGAACTTTCAAAAAGATTCCGTTTCTCAACTTACCGTATTTTAAGGAACGTGTGTGTAATGATGCTGACCCATTGCTAAAGATACTTTGTACCTCAGCATTTAATAGATCTCCTTCCTTTAAGAAATTTCTCATTTGTAGTTCATCGCTTTCGTTTTTTCTTCTCAAGACTCCTCCAGGTAAATTCACCGAACCGAGCATTAAAATGGCATCTTGCTTACATCCAATATCCACTTTCCACCTCTTTTGTCCCACTTCCGTGATCCTTCCGACAACGTGATCTCCAGTTTCTGCTTCATATCGTCCTCTTAACGGTATAACACTCAATAATCTGTTGACACGAGACACATTACCAGCAACTGAGGAATATGTTTCATTGCCCAAGGAGTATGTCCCGTGACCTTTCATCCAAGTAGGATCATCAGTGACTAGTTCTCCTGGAGTCACAATCGAAGCATTCTGGTTTGGTCTGGAACTCTGCAATTCTCTGTCTTGCTCTAAAGATTCATCGACGTTATCCATCTCGACGTCTGAGTCTTGATCAAAAATCTCATCCCTCTTGGTAGGTTTCGTTATTGTGATAACCAGATCCATGATATGTCACTAGTTTATTTCCCTTTGAGACGATAAAGAATTAAAGGCAATCTTCTCTGGTTGAATGTACACTTTTTTTGTGCGCGCGATGAGAAATGTAGTTTAAGCCTAGCAGTTCGCATCCACCTTAGCATATCTTTACCAGTCGCTCTTCCTCTTGTTGTTTGCAGGTCTATGCTAAAGAGATTTCAGCTGTTTCCAATCTTCAACCGAGAGCTATTTATTTCCCCTGCCAGATATCTCCATCTTTGGAACAAAACAGAAAGAAGGCTCATAATGCAAGACAAGTTTGGTCCCCCAGTCAACCGAGACATGAGAGTCCTTGACCGCTCCTTCTTCAAGAAAGATGTCAACCTCTTAGTAGCAACTTTCCCCGATCCAAAACACTTAGGTAATTTTGTCAAGGCATGCAAAGGCGAAATCCTTCTTTTACCTGGAGTGAAGCACATTGTGCCTGTTGAAAATACCAGAGGTGTTTTGTTGAGACAAGACATTGATGATATAAGCACTTACAAGGATAAACTATCTCCTACAGCATTGGAAAAGATAAAGGAATACGGCGTTTCTATCAAACCATATGTTCTTACATTGGATTATTCTTTCTGGAAAGCAGACGACATTTTGAACGCTGTTCTTCCCGAAAATTTGTTGGATGAAATTCCGACAGGCTTTGCACAGGCTGGCCACATTGCCCATTTGAATTTGCGACTGGAATTCAAGCCTTATGGTCCTTTGATTGGTCAGGTCATTTTGGATAAGAATTCCAAGATTGAGACTGTGGTTGACAAAGTCGACCTGATTGGCACAAAGTTCCGTACGTTCAAAATGAAGATTTTAGCCGGAAAAGACGACTTCATCGTTGAACAAAGTGAAAGTGGGTGCAAGTTTCGCTTCGACTTTAGTTCGGTGTATTGGAATTCTAGATTGAGCACGGAACATGAAAGATTAATTACGCAGTTTCAGCCGAATGAAGTAGTTGGTGACGTATTTGCAGGTGTTGGACCTTTTGCAGTCCCAGCTGGAAAAAAGAATGTTCTTGTCTTGGCAAACGATTTGAATCCCGAGTCCTACAAGTACTTGAAGGAAAACATTTCGCTTAATAATGTGCAGCAGTTTGTACAACCATACAATTACGACGGTAGGGAATTCATTCGTGAGTCGCCTAGAATATTATTGGAATGGGCTAAATCTGAAGGAAAAGTACAGAAGACGAAGACGATCAAGCGTCGGAAAGTTGATCCACAGACAAAGGAGAAAATCACCACCAAAGACGTTGAGGTGACAAGTGTTCCTATCCCAAAGTTCTTCACGAACTACGTCATGAACTTGCCAGATTCGGCCCTTACGTTTTTGGATGAATTTGTGGGATTGTATTCTCGGTTTCCTGAAGTGGAGGAAGCTGTCAAGAATGACCCCGACTTCAAGCTCCCGATAATTAATGTTCACTGTTTCGAAAAATATTCTCCTACTGAGACTGAGCCATCTATGGAAGAATTACACAGAAGAGTTCATGCAAAAATCGTCAAACTTATCGGCTTTGAAGCTCCCTTTGAAAAGTTTAGCTTTCATTTGGTGCGTAAGGTTTCTCCCACGAAGCCAATGTTTTGTGTAACTTTTGAGTTACCTCACGAAGTGGCATTCAAAAAATAGTCTTGTATAGACAAATCTTTAGACGTTTTCTATTTGTGCAATGTAGAGATCGCACTAGGATAAAGTGTACAATACCACCACCAAAAATAAACTGAACAAAAACAAATGGCTTCTAGCGAAATCCAGTACGATTTTTCTACTCTTGCGACTTCTTATTTAGGTTTCTTTGTGGATTCAGAAACTCTCCTGACATTTCTTAATACAACGCAGACTGGACTTGCGCATACTGCTTCAGGAACCGATTTCAGTGTACTAATGAAACACTTATTGGTGTCACTATGTATTTGCCTCTTGGAAATTCTATGTTTCTCGTATCTTCGTATTTATTTGAAGAATCTTTATCAACCTCTAGTCTTCCTGTCAATAAATGCGGACGATGTGGCTCGACAATCAGTTTTTGGATGGTTAATTCCAACTTGGAGGAAAAATACAAATGATTACATGCGGAGTGACCTAGACAGTTATTTTTTCATTCGATTTATTGACCTCTTGCTATTCTATTTCAGCACTTGTGGTATTCTTAATTTCGCCATTTTAGTTCCCATCAATTTCTCTGGTAATAGTACAACACATTTCGCTACTGGGTTAGACAAACTTAGCCTTTCAAACATTGCCCTATCAAAGGCAAATCGTCTCAATGCACATTTTGCTTGCACCTTGGTGTCAATTGCATTTTTTCATTGGGCTCTTTTTCGTGAAATGCAAAATATATTTGAGATAAGACAAGTCTACCTAACATCCATGTCGCATAAGCTCAAAGAGCTGTCACGTATTCTAATAGTAGGGGATGTACCAGAGGCTTACCGAAATATTGATAAACTTCAATCTCTCTTCAAGTTTTTCTCAGGTGGGTTAGAAGAAGTTTGGTTCACGGATGATTATACAAAATATGAAAGACAAACTGAGAAGGCCCAAGATGCATTAGACACATTCGAAGAGGCTCAAATTCGGTTTCTTCAAAAGAAAATTAAACTAAAAGATTCAAGCAACAACAAGAACCAGGAGAGTATACTTCCTCTGTGGCCATCAATTTTCTTTCCTTTGGTAAAGGTCCCGCTCTTGGAGAGACGGGTTTCGATCAGGCTACCCGGTATTTTTCGGGTCTTTTTGTTTCAAAAAAAGATTCCAATATTGGAGTTTTGTGTCCAAACATTAGCAGATACCAATGATATCTTACTACAACGCCTTCAGGATATCAAACTTGGTGATTTCGACAAGAAGGAAAAGGTTATTTTGAAGTTCCGATCACAAGAATCCATGCACATGGCACACCAGACATTACTCTCGAAGGAAATATGGTCTTTTAATCATTCACTAACCAAAGTCCATCCAGATGATATAATGTGGGACAATGTGATAAGAAAGAGCACTTTTTTTACTTCAGTAGAAAGATACTTCATATGTGTCATTAGCATTCTTGCCATTGCTCTTTACATTATTCCTGTTTCATTGATTACTTTATTGTCTCAAATTCCCGTCATTATCAAATTATTTCCTTTTATGATCTGGTTGGCAAGTACTCCAAAGCAGGTGAGAGAGGTTCTCTCGAGTTTACTACCAGCAATTTTGTTGAGCATACTTACCGAATGTCAGCTTCAAGTCTTTCAGATTTTAGTTCATTGGAAAGGGAAATGGAGCGGTAGCGAAAAGGAATTGGATCTACAACAATGGTACTTTGCGTTTCTTTTCATACAGCACTTTTTGGTGGTATCCATCCTGTCAAGTCTCATAGTTGTTGTTGTTCAGGCTGTTGAAAAGCCAGCATCAATTCCTATTATGTTAGCAGCTAATGTTCCAAAAAGTGCAACTTTCTTCTTTAAGTATTTGGCAGTGAAGGCATTTGCCATGTGCGGCGGTAGCTTTCTCCAAATATCTCGACTTACTAAACATTGGTTATACTATCCTTTCGTGGATACCACCCCAAGGTTAAAGAAAAAAAGACTTCATGATCTCCCAAAAATCAGTTGGGGATCTATTTATCCTTTGATATCTGTGTATGCTTCCATTGGTATTACTTACTGTGTAATTTCGCCCATGATATCTTTGTTCATGATATTTATATTCCTGTTGATTCTATTATATTATAAGTATGCCCTTGATGAGGTGTACTCACATGAAAATCCAAAGGACACATTTGGAATGTTGTATCCTCGGGCTCTTTTCCATCTATACTCTGGAATATATTGTTTAGAGTTCTGCATGATTGGTCTATTCTTTGCCCTGCGGAACCCCAATGGAGAGTGCCCCATGAAATTTCAGGGATTAGTGATGATTTTGGTTCTATTGTTGACCATATTCGGCAATGTGTATGTTCACACACATTTTGGAGCACATTTTGAGCACGTTCCAGTTCTCAACGAATGTGAAGAGTCTGATGACGTTTACACCAATAGTAACAGCGATCCCCTGCTGTATTTGCATCCGTGCTATTCTTTTGATAAGCCCCAGATCTGGCTTCCCGCAGACAAGCTGGGAGAGGCTAGTCGCATAATCAAGCGACTTTCTGTTTATGATAAGGCCTTCTCAGGTGGCACGATAGAAAATGCAAAGTTCACACATGGAGGATCGTTCATCTTAGACGCTAGTAACGACGCATTAAAATCATGAATGAATGGCATTATTAAATGAGATTACAGCATGAGCTCCAGTTCAAAGTCTGCCGAATTGTCACATGTCCAGTCATATACCCATGGCGAATCTGTCTCAGCTGTGAAGAACTTCTGCGATAGCTTCCCACTCACTCATCAATTTCCACTGACTCGTCAGAGCCACAAGCGAATCCTGGCCATATACGCAGAGCTCGTCAAATTGCGCCTCTGCCACATACTGGTTTGTCGTAGTAAACCCACTTTCTTCTTCAGGCGCAGGGACCAAAAGTTCAGATTTGGAAACGAAATAGCCCTTCTTGTCGCCAATGGGGATCGACTCGCCGACTAGCCTCAAACCACGAAACTGCGCGATGTGTTGGACGCGTCCGCCAACCACCTCGTTGCTTTTAGAAGGAGTAAAATACTCCGCAGTCTTTGCAGGCCCAGAATAATGGATTCTACAAGGGACAACATTCACTGTTACCTGTGGGAGAGCATCTGGAACGGAAATCGAAGATGCCATGGTTAAAGAGAGACGCGACGGAGTCAAAAAGGTGGAAAGTAACCTGCAGTAAGAATGGTCTTTCGTGCAGGTTTGGTTAGAGCACGGTATTACGCGAAAGCGGAATAATCAGGCGGCTTAAAATGGCTTGATAATTATAACTTGGAAGATGACCAATTCTCCTGCATGTATTCCTTTTGGCCAATGGCGCAACGGAAACTTGTAAAGCCAAGGTTACCATTTGGAAGCTCATACCGTAAAGTATGCGTCTTGTGTGCAGATTCAACGGAAATTGTATTGTATGTCTCGCATAAACCCGATAATCTGTAATTAAAGAGCAGTCAGACAAATTATCGGTCAAGGTACATAAGCGAAGCAACGGTGCTGCAAGCAGAAAAAAAAGAAAGAAAGAAAATTATCAAAGAACGAAAATCGATCTTCTTTATCATTCGGATCACATTTTCTCTCCAAGATGAGCATTGCCAATAACCCATTGAAAATTGTTGATATCTCCCAAATCAATGACACTACTGCCAAAGATATCCTTGATGCTGCTACATCGCAAGGATTTCTTTTCGTGGAAGGTCATGGATTCTCCGCTGAAGAAGTAGCGGATCTTTTCAAAATGTCCAAGGAGTTTTTCGAATTGCCTGAGGAGTACAAGTCCAAGTTTCCTATTGACACCACTAACAATGGGTACACGAACTACGGAGGAGAGAATCTCGATCCATCAAGTCAGAAGAAAGGAGATCCTAAAGAGGCATACAATTTCAGCGAGATTGACTTCACCACTTGCGAAACCAAAAGACCTCTTCCAGATTGGTTTACTCAAGACCCAAAAAGAGCACAGTTGGTTAAGAAGATGATTGGTGATTTGTACAAGTTGTCCAACAAGGTGTTGACACTTCTCGCTATCGGATTGAAGATCGAAGATACAGAAGGAACCCCTGGCTCTGAGTGGTTTACTTCGAGATATCGTCCTGACAAGGCTTCAGGCACCACTTTTAGATTTTTGCATTACCCGGGCCAAAAATCCTTGAGCCCAGAAGCTGTGATCAGAGCAGGTGCTCATACAGATTACGGATCGGCCACGCTATTGTTCCAACAGGAGAATCAGGAAGGATTGGAAATTTACTCCCCTGTGAGCAAAAAGTGGGAAGCTGTGCCATATGTGCCACCCAACTCGGAAAAATTCCCTGGTGAAGCAGCTCCTATTGTTATCAACATCGCCGACCAGTTGTCGTACTGGACTGGCGGGTTGTTGAAATCTACCATCCATAGAGTCAAGTTCCCTCCTAAAGTCCAGGAAACTGGCCAGGACCGTTACTCGATTGTTTTCTTCAGCCATCCGAACGACGAAACATTATTGGAGCCGGTGCCTAGCGACATGATTAGGTCGATCCAAGGGCGCGGGGCGAATAATGCCGAAAAAGTAGTTACGGCTAAAGAACACTTAGATAAGAGATTGGCTGCGACATACAACTGGTCCTACTAGAACTCGAGTTTAAGTTTCTTCGCCCGTGTGTGCTAATATTTGCTATTCTCTCCCATTGTTTCAGTTGATGAGAACAAAACCTTATAATGCTTATCGATGATTTTACGTCTTTTAATTCATGTCCTCTACTTTGAACTTTTGTAGCCCCATGAACGAACAAATATTTTGCGCGTAATTCCGCTCTTCCTGCGCGGCGGTTATCCCAACACAGTTATTTGATCCGGTGGTTATTTCGTATTGTTCTAGAAACCCAACACCAGTTTCTTTAGCCAAGGGGTAAAAGTTGATCTCTTGTCATTGTTGCTGAAATGGGGCTCTCAGGGAAAGTTGTGCACAAGCAAATATCTTCCCTCTCCAATTCGGACCTGCCGATCAATTCACCCAGAGTACGGAGTCAAGAAATCATTGCTACAGTCATCACAAATGTTCTGGAGGTTATCGAAATCATCAACCAACAAGAGAAGAAAAACTTCAAGCTTGGCGTGATCTTTTTAGTTATCGCTATTGGAACATGGATTTCGGGACTTGAGTTGGTCAATTCTGTGTTGAAAGGTGATGAGTTCCAAAAACCTTGGTTTCTTGCATTCTTGACCGGCTCATGTTTCATGTTGAACTTTGTTCCTGAAGTGTTAGGATTTTTTGCTCAGTTGATCTTCCGGAGACAGAATCACTCCACTGATCTTTCCCCCCAGCTTTCCTCGTCAGATTTGATGACTCATCATGATCACAGCCAAGAAGTTGCTATTGCTAAGAATGAAGA
Organism: Clavispora lusitaniae; assembly: GCF_014636115.1. NCBI lineage: Eukaryota > Fungi > Ascomycota > Pichiomycetes > Serinales > Metschnikowiaceae > Clavispora > Clavispora lusitaniae. The sequence goes on along the minus strand of NW_027093975.1, from coordinate 1,652,294 downwards.
CGATTTACACAAAGAAGGGCCGGTACCTCTTCGTAAAGGTGAAGTTTTATTGCTTGCACTCTACATTGCAACAATCTATTTTGCCTACAATGTTTTCGTCATGGCAGCTCTCCAGTACACATCTGCGTCCAACCAAACAGTTTTGGGATCGACCACTGCCATCTTCACGTTGTTTCTTGGAGTATATTTGGGAATTGACAAGTTTTCTGTCAAGAAAATGGTATGTGTTGTTTTCAGTTTGGTGGGTGTGGTATTAATTAGTGTTTCTGAAGGAACCCGAGATGAAGATGGCGGAAAATTCAAACCGAAGAATCCATTGCTAGGCAATTTTTTTGCCTTGATTGGAGCCTTTTGCTATGCATTGTATCTACTTGTCATGAAAATGAAATGTGGTACTGGTGAAAAGACTACAGACGAGCGGATCTTGTTTGGTTGGGTAGGCGTGTTCACCTTTATTTTAGGTTGCCCTATCTTGATTATCGTCAACGCTTTGGGCATCGAGGAGTTCCTGCTTCCACCTAACAACCGCGTACTTATCATGGTTAGTGTAAATGCTGTTTTCTCTGTGATCTCAGATTATGTGACTATTTTGGCTATGCTTCTCACAAGTCCCTTGATCACTTCGTTGGCCCTTACTTCGTCGATTCCAATCACCATCTTGATTGACTTTCTTGTTCTATCCTTTAATGAAGGTTCTTCGGGTGCTACTTCTAACCTCTCCACCTATATCTTTGGTGTGGGCTGCATTTTGGTTTCAGTTATTCTCATAAATCTTAACATCACTACTGAGAATGAGCTCATTGAAGAGGTCATAGACGATGCTCTTGAAGATGCAATAAGGCAAGACGAAGTGTTATCTCCCATTTTGTCGCCATATGTTGGGTCTCCTCATATTCATGAAGCTTCTCCTAGACAACACGCTTCCATTGGCATAAACCATTTATCGCCAAGTTTGAAATTTTTTAGAAAGAGACAAGGTCATGTTCTGTCTCCCTTGGTGCCAGCGCCATTGCTGGAGGCGACTGGTTTAAATTTGAACTCTGCTGGTACAGATGAATCCTCGCCTTTACAAAACGCCAACCATCACAAAAATCTTTATACGATAGATTCTTCTTTAGAAGGCGAGTCAACGGCAACGAATCTTGTTGTCTATGGTGGAGTGAATCATTCGTTTCATGTTAAAATGGTTCAAGACAATGAGAATGAAAGTAGCTAATATTAATAGTCTCTACTAAATATAAATATGCATCTCTATGGCTGGAAATAGCTTGGTACCCTTAGTCTCTTTCGATCTTGGTGTGCAAAACGTGTTCCCGCATGAACAAGGAGGAAAAGTAACCCAAAGCGATTGTCACTGTGCTGAAGATGAATGTACCACGGCAACCTAACTGATACGATTTCATAATCGCATGTTGAACAATTTTAGGCGCTTCTTTGGCGTAGCTAGTGTTTTCCAACGCTCTGCTAATAATATCATTGGCCAACTTCTCATCACTAACCAAAGCATGTATTCTTGACACCATTTGAGATCTGGTGACATTTTGGAACACAGCACTAGCAATGGCAACACCCAAAGTTGAGCCGGTGGCTCTGAAAGTATACTGGATCGAAGTAGTGCAAGCCTGGTACTTTACAGGAACGGCAGCAATTAAGGAAAGTAAAGTCACTGTAAGCATGCACAGGTAACCCAAACCTGGAATAAGCAATATAGTAAACTGGGTGAAAAGCGAGGATTTGGGGCTCAATAAGATTATCCTGATCATTCCAAGAAGACTGAGAAGACCCACAGCCACAGTAAGCTTGTAGTATCTTCCTGTCTTGCGCATGTATAAACCGGCGCCCACAGAACCGCAAGAGACGGCAAAGAAGTTTGGAATCAAACGCTCACCACCTTGAGTGGCCGAAAACCCCATGCCTGCTTGAAAGAAAAGGGGCACGTAGAAGAGATAAGCAAAAACACCCATAGTGTAGAACCAGTTGGAAAGCGAGGATGCCAATACTGTACGCTCTGTCATCACTTCCATAGGAATAATTGGCTCCAGCGAGACATACGTTTCAACATAAACAAAGGCAACGAGAAGCGCGGCAGACACGATAATAAGAGTGATGAAAAATGGTGACAGGTACGCCAACTGTTTACCTCCCATAGACGCAGCAGTAAGAATCAGCATGAATGCGGACACCAATAAGAAGGCGCCCAAGAAATCGACTCTTTTCAATTTTTCCTTGAATTCTGTGCCTGGAGATCCCAAGCCGGGAGACCCGGCAGGCAAATTAAGGTAGGAGTAGATGGCTACACCCACTATGGCTGCAAGTGGGACCTGGAGTACAAACACATACTTCCAGCCAAAATAATCTGCTACTGCACCACCAATGATACCACCAGAGGCTGCACCAAGACCAAAGCAAATGTTGGCCAAACCTTGGTACAATCCTCTTTCCCGAAGAGGAATTAAATCGGACATTGTGATCGTTCCCAAGGTGGTTAGACCCGAGCCACCACACCCGGTAATGAAACGGCCAAAAACCAACCAGAACAACGAGTCTGTGACGCAGATGCAGCACCCGACTCCAAAGAAAGCACAACAAATCACAAGCAACACTTTTCTGCCGAAAATATCCGACAACTTACCAAAAAGAGGCTGGAATGCTGAGCACGACAACAAGTATGCTGTGGCAATCCATGCAATGTTTTCCACAGCATTCAAGTCCGAGGCAATCACAGAAAGCAATGTCGTGACCACGGTGGTATCTAGCGCAGCCAAAAAACTGGCCATGTACAAACTTCCAATGACAGTATAGAGCTGTCTCTTTGGCAAAGCGAAACCGTTCAAGTCGTCTGTTTCGCCTTCGCCTTCTCTTTCCTCGGGCGCCCTGTAGCCGGTATTTTCCTCACTCAAAGACCCATACTGATGCGACGCTAATGTGTCTTTACTAATCAACCCAACGTCTTCAGCAGCTAGTTCGCCTGCAATCACACCCGCTCCTCCTGTAGAGCTATCTTTAATGATGTTCGGACTTAACGGGGTATTATTGTGAGCATTGCTCGATTTAGGTGTAATAGACATAGTTCAATGATGTAACTTGTTCTGTGGGAGACTGTATCTTTTATATCCTGGAAGATAGTGCGGATTTGTGCGTACAAATTTCCGTTGTCGCAGATAGCGATACCGCTTTGGGAATGGTGTGGCGCTGATAAGACAAGCCGGTAAACTGGAGATTGTTTCTTTAGATGGATTGGCCAATAATTCTCTCATTATATGGATACGAATAGCTTCCAAGTAAATGTTTATCCGCCCCTTCAAAGGTGAGGCATACCATTTGCTTTCACAGCTGCCATATTTACACTAAAATCCAAATGTTCAAGAAAGGTCGCGTGGTCTAGTTGGTTACGACGTCTGCTTCACACGCAGAAGGTCCCCAGTTCGAGCCTGGGCGTGATCATTTTTTTTTGCTAAAATCCGCGCGTTGTATGGCCGAGGTAATGTATACACCTAAATTGAGCACATGATCCATTCTCTAAAAGTGCACCTTATTTAAGGAACAATCGGTTTCATTTTTTTCGTGACTCTTGCTGTTTCCTCCATTACCAAATTGTTTTCCTGATTGTGAAACTAGCATAGACACATTGGGAACGTCTGAATCTTCGAATATCTCCCCCATGTGACACCTTACAAAAGGTCTCCTGTATGATGTGGGGATTACCCTTTATAGTATGCGACTCTCATTTCCATATGAATTACCATCAACATATAAAATCCGGGAGAGGTCTGTTGTGAATTCCACGTCCGAGAACCACGTCTGAAATGGAAACCCTAGAAATTCACTCGAAGGATTTCTTGGTCAAATGGGTCCATGCTCCGGACAATTGTTCAATTGTCTGGGAGCTTAAACCTTTGAAAAAGTCTATTAATTTCGGCATTTACAAAAAGAGTGATTTCAGCACCTCCACGGATCTGTTGGCAGGAGAACTGCTGGATAGAAATAATGCTCCAGAGAGGCCTATGGCCCCATTTTCTGATTCCTCAGACACAATGGATTCTATTGCAATGAACCGCATGAGGTCGCAGTCGGTTGCTTCTGTCAACCAAATTACAGAACTGAGCACTTATAAAACAAAATCAAGGTCGTCGACATTTTCTTCTAATTTGAACAGCTCGAACTTGGTGCCAATTAAAAAATACAACAAGCTCATACCTGGCGAATTGTTGAAAGGTACTTTCGAGATAACGAAAGGTGGCATGTTTGCATTTATTTTTGACAATTCTTTCTCAAAAACCACCAGCAAAAAAGTTCTCTTTAGCTCTACAATCGTGCCTAATGCAGACTCTAGCTCTATGTCAAAAGCCAGCTCGTTCATCAATAATGGCACTCCTTTGCCATCTCCAAGTTTCGGGCCACGTTCGAAAGACCTTTCGAACAATATAATGACAACTAAAAATGGCGAGGTCTTGCAAAGTGTTCTTTTAAAAAAAAGGAGAAAAAAGCTCCAGGGATTTACGAAAAGACTATTTGTTCTCAATTTCAAGTACGGCACGTTGTCATACTTCAAAAACAATGACAAAAATTTGAGAGGCCAAATGCCAATCAAATCGTCGATTGTCAGCGCAAATTCTAAAACAAGGGAGTTTTTTATTGACTCTGGAATGGAAGTTTGGGACCTCAAGGCTCTAAACAAAGATGATTTTGATGCCTGGGTAGATGCATTCAATATCGTCAAGAAAAATGAATCAACTCCTCAAGAATCAGCAGCCAAAGGACATAATGACGACTATAAGAGCATTCTTGTGGATACAGAGAGGAGGTTGGCGTCGTTGTTGTCTGGTGACTATGATAAGAGCGAGTTAGAGAAGCATATACTGGCAATTTGCAGTCAAGTGCAAGAGTTTCTCGAAAGAAACAGTGGACTTGACCTTTCTCCTTCAGTTTCTACTGCTGAGTTTTTCGATGCTAGAGATGAAATTGATGAGTCTGTGGTAATTATGGATTCTTTCCCAACTGAGAAGAAGTGGGATGATGAACTGGAAGAGCATGAATCATCTGACTCTGATTCAAATTCAGAAGACGAGTTACCGGTCCCTTCTGCCTCCCTCCATGATGCAGCATCTGAACAAAACCCCAGCACGACCGACGACGCAGACCTTTCGTTGTGTCCTTTACCTCTTGAGCCGGTGAAAAGAATTGCAGATGTTCCAGTATTCGAACATGATCCTCCTAGCCTTCTCTCTTTTGTCCGCAAGAACGTTGGTAAAGATATGTCTTCCTTGTCGATGCCCGTGGATATGAACGAACCTGTTTCGATCTTGCAAAAGTACGCTGAAATTTTGGAGTACTGTGACATGATAGATAATGCATTGCAAGGCAATTACCTGGAAGCCTCAGGGGAGAAGATTCTTCGAATTGCTGCCTTCGCAGTCACATACCTCTCGAGTATGAGGAAGAAAGTACGGAGTTTGAGGAAACCATTTAACCCTTTGCTAGGAGAAACATTCGAGCTTGTTAGAGAAGATAAAGGTTTCCGCCTCGTTAGCGAAAAAGTATCTCACAGACCTGCAGTTTTTGCCATGAATGCTGAGTCCCAAACGTGGACATTGTCTTTTAGTCCAGCGCCGACTCAGAAGTTTTGGGGTAAAACCTCGGAGTTTTACACTAGTGGCACAGTGAGGTTGAGTATAAAGTCGACCGGTGAAGTCTTCACCTGGAACCATCCTACATGTGTACTCAAAAACATCATCGCAGGAGAGAAGTATACAGAGCCTTCATCGTCCATAAGCGTCAAATCCAGTTCTGGTCAAAGAGCCGTTGTTGAGTTTGCGAAAGGAGGAATGTTTACTGGCCGCTCAGAGGATTTAACGATCAAGGCTTATGATTCTCAAAAAAGGAGCCTTCCCTCAACTGTGGTTGGTACGTGGACGGAATCGATGACCTTAAAATCAGGAACCATCGAGAAAACAATATGGACAGCTGGTGCTATGTTACCTAATTGGGAGAAAAAGTTCGGTTTTACAGAGTTTGTGGGCACCTTAAACAAAATTACCAAAATAGAAGACGGGTTCTTACCTCCATCAGATTCTCGGTTGAGACCAGATATGCAAGCATACGAAAAATGTGACATTCTGAGTGCTGAAAAACTCAAGCATCAATTGGAAGAAGGTCAAAGAGCACGTCGGAAGAAACTCGAACAGCTGGGAGGCTCGCATGTTCCGTTATACTTTGTCCATGAAGGAGGAGATCCTTCTAAGCCCGAAACTGGGGAATGGGTGTACAAGAAAGGTCCTGAAAGCTACTGGAATAGGAGGAAGGCACAAAAATGGCCAGAAACGGCAAAATTATGGTGATCACTATATACTTAGGATTAGTTATCTAAAGCTTTAAATTAAGACGCTCCTCGGAACTTGACCTCGAGGATAGATCAAAAGTTGGTTCTTCTAATTCGACGGAATTCATTCCTGATGAGGCTCCGGTGAAAGAAGATGAGTTCCGATTCCGGAACAACATGAACTGAACTTGCTTTCTAACACTGTTGAGAAGAGCCCTTTGCAAATTCATTTCGTCCTTCATGAGGAAATTATCATTCATGAGGTTGTTCAAAATGTTTTGGCGTTCCGTAGCGGCACCTGCTTCGCGTTCAACGAAGGGGTTCACTTTCTCTTCTAATTCACTTCTCAATCTTTCAACCTCGTAGTTGATATGGATGAGCGCGTCTTGGTTTAAGTCCCTCCTAAAGTTTCCAATCTCCTCAATGTGCTGATTGTAGCCAAGGTTCGTAATCCTTCCTTGAACTATTCCATCTAGAATCTGATTTATCTGTTTCTTAAGAACTTTGTTCTCATCAACAACCTCCTCGATTCTGTTTTCTAGCTTCTTGACATACGGCAAAAGCAGATTGAGTGAGCAATTACCATGCAGCAAATGGTTTTCCAATGATGGCTCCGTATCTCCAGACCATGGACACCCGATTTCGCGTGCTGGACACACTATTCTTCCAGACTTTAAGCAATTCTCACTGTGCTTTTTCAAATTCTTGAGTGGTATCATGTCATTATTGCAAAGCTCGCACTTTGAATAATTGAAAGCACATTCTGTCGTCAAATGACTCTCTTCTATTATTTTTGTGATTTTCTCTTCACAGAATTTGCATTTGTACTCCTCGTGGACGCAGTGTTCTTCGTCTTTGAGAAATCTTCTTTCTGTTAATTCATAACAACGGAAAGAGCTCTCTTCGTCGGCTGGAAGGGTGTCTTCTTCTTGTTCATCAGCGATCACATTTCTTTGTTTGCGAGCTCGATTACAAGGTACACGAGTAAAATCGCATTCCTGGCGAACATGATGGTCTATCTCCCAGCGATGACCACTCCATTCACATCCCCTATCACGGTTTAAGCAGTATACACGAAGATCGTCAACCATATTCGTAACAATCAATGGTGTAGGAAATAGTTCATTCAAATCTTTAGCATCTATGGGAGTCCGATCAAGAGGACAGAACCCCGTCAAAGTGTCGTCATCTGAACTCGAACCGATTTTAAAGCATTCTTCGATGCATTCTTTGCAGAACGTGTGGCCACATAGGGTTGTCATTGGAGATAAGAAAGGTTGCTGGCATATGGGACAATTTAAGTGTTCAGTGTTTTCAAGATACTTCAAGTTACGAAGATCTGGGACACTCATCGGGTCTATTAGATCAAAGGCATTTTTGAGCCGTCGAACACTGAGTTCCAAAGAAGAACACGACATGAATACTTGAATACAGAGTGATGATGATGGAATAGTGGGGTAAATGCGTTATATCCGTTATGGTATATGCACTACTCAACATATGTTGCTTTCCATTCATGACCATCTTCCGCAGACGACGATCAGATCTATTTTGCAATTTATTTTGCATCTTTGCTGGCCCACACATTTATTTATGAATAAGACGAGATTCTTCATTCATACTTTGATTCCACTATTTGGAATTTTCATGCAAATATAAAATGGTTGTATAGTGTAGTGGTTATCACTTTCGGTTTTGATCCGAACAACCCCGGTTCGAATCCGGGTACGACCTTTTTTTGTTTCTTTGTCTCATACTGCGAGTAATTCGAAGATAGAAAGTGCAAGTCATACTAACATGTCCATTGTGTGTTGGATGCTTGGGAATTTATTTATGTACAAGTGGAGTGAAATCAGGATGCCATTTCAGCAGAGTATATTTGCTTTGTTGAGAAGATATTACCGATTGGTATTTTTTACAAAGAGCATATTCGTGTATAGTGCCTACTTTTGACAATTCAGAGAGAAAAGAATAAATCTGAGATGAGATGAAGAGTTCATCTAAAATAGACAACTGAGAAGTAAAAGCTCATTATAAAAGCAAGTGAACAAATCAGATTTAATTATTCTGTCCTACGATAAGGTAGCTCAATAATAAGTTCTTGCTCATACGATACAATTCTTACAACTTTTGGAAATCGAAATACGATAAGGGACCTAAAAAAAATCAATAATGTCAAAAAAAAAATAGAAGGAGGTACCCAGACTCAATTACTAACGATATACAGCAACTGCTATAACAAAAGCACCAAATACGATTTCAATAACAGCATGAACATTTTACTGAATTCGATCAACCAAACGAAAAGAGGGCAAGTCATTCGACTCTTCATATTAAAGTTTCGATCACCAGACTCCTCCTCAACTCTCAAGAATGGATAAGGATAGTTCACCCCATTGCACAAGAAACAGCCTATTTACAAAGAACATGGTATCCCTCACCGAGAAACCCTAGCTGAGTGAAACTAGGAACACTTCATGAAACACCTTTTAGAAAACCCGTCAAAGCTATAGTTTACAGAATTCTTTGATACATGGTTTTAGATCCAGATACGATACTAAAAAAATGCCCCAAAATAAAAGGTTACATTAGAAGGATATCACTGATGGATGTTCCAGAGAAGAATTAAAAGCAAAATAAGTCGTAATCAAATCAAAAATTTCATGAAGCAAATCTGTGACGCTTCCAACCTCGGCAATACCTTTCTTCTCCCTGAAGTTTATAAGTATTCAGAGTATATTGAACACTCATCAACAATGCAAACGTAGAAGGTTGTATAGTGTAGTGGTTATCACTTTCGGTTTTGATCCGAACAACCCCGGTTCGAATCCGGGTACGACCTTTCTTTTTTGATTCTGATCCGTCTACACGATCGCAAAGCTTTACTTTTGGTATCAAAGAAAATTTATTTCGATTGAGTAGTATTCTTCAGTTTTATTGCCTTTTCGAGCTGGCTCTCACTTCTTATTTCTGCGACAATATTGTTAATTCGCGACATCCCATTCAAAAGAAGATCAGAAAAATCCGCTTCTCTCAATGTCCAAAAGAAGAAGAACAGAAATTGAAGATGACGGGGATTACACAGAAGAAAATAGAACTCCTTTAGCAGAAGATTCTGCAACGCGAGAAAGTAGCCCTTCTGCTGAAGACGAGCTAAGAAGTTCAGCTATCGTGTCCATCCTATTACGCATGGTGATGACAAGAAGCGCAAGGAATCAAAAGATACGAAGAGAACACTTTACTGCTATTCTCCACAAACACAATGTGAAAGGAAACACTAAAGCGATTATTTCTCAGGTCGATGCAGAACTCAAAGAAGTGTTCGGGTTAAAACTAGACCAGAGCACCAACGACATAGTTCTCGTGTCAAACCTCCAAAAAGACACCAAGCTTCTTTTACAGAAGCTTGTTGAGAATGGAGATGGCTCCGAATTCAAAGGAAATCCCTACGACACATTTTATTTCATGAACAAAGAGAAGAGGAATGAAACCACAGTTAGTATGCTGGATAGTATCTTTGGAGGAATCATCATGCTCTTAATTGGTCTCGTCATCGTGAATGAAAACAGGATACGCGAGTCTGATCTTCTAGATGGCCTTTCACAATTTGGCTTTTCCGAAAACTTGAACATTGTTGTTCCTAATCTCAATAAAACGACTCAAGAAGTTTTGACGGAAGCTACGAAAAAGGAGTATCTTCAAAAGCTTGTTGCACAGGCACACGGCGGAGAACCAGCTATCGTGAGTTATGCTCTCGGGAAGAGAACGCTACGGGAGTTTGATGCACATACGCTTTTAGAGTTTTTGAATGAAATCGTGGAGCAAGAGGAACTTAAGCCCAAATGCATTGAAACAGTGAAAAGATGCTTTCCCGATGACACGTTTGAAAATTCCGCATCAGGAAATAATGTCCAGTCATGACTGAGTCTAATGATATACACTTACCGAGTTCGGCGCGGAATATTCGGAGAGGGCCCTGCACGGAATTTTTCAACGCAGCTTAAGTGCTACCAAATGGAGGCATGATTGCCTCGATTGTATAAAATTATCTTAGTACAGTAAGATGAAAAGAATGAAACTTCAACAAAAGAATCATCGATCATCTTCTTGCGTAAAATTATAAGAACATCGTCCCCCGCTCATAGTTTGTCTCATTTAGCACATGCGAACTTTGATCGCGTCTCATGTGAAAGAGTGTGATTGTCGAAAAGCCGTATTAGTTGATCCCAAAGCCTGCCGCTTGTGATAAACCATCAAACAAAACGCAATCTATACTTGCCCCACTTTTTACCTCCCCAGTCAAAGTATATAGCTTCAAGGAAACAGACCATCTTGTCTTTTCCCGAAAAGTGCGAGCTCGTATAAGAGACCTTCCTTGGAAACGATATCAGTCTGCGTCCGCGAACTTGGCAAACACGAGATTTTCACCCATTTGTTTTTCCCCCTTTGAACAACCATGTTGGATACGTTGGATATTGCGGTCATCACTGCCTTGGCGCTAGCTGTGGCCTACTATTTTGGAAAAGACTATATAGTTTCGTCTGACCCCCATTCATCTGGCTTTCTCGCAGACGATGGCAGCGAAAATGATAGAGATATCAGTTCCACGTTGAAGAAGAACAACAAAAACGCTGTTGTTTTTTACGCATCCCAGACGGGAACTGCCGAGGACTATGCCCACAAATTGTCCAAGGAGTTGACTTCGAAATTCGGTTTGAGAGTCTTGACTGCAGATACAGCAGACTATGACTACGACAATGTTCAGAATTTGGACCCAGACTATCTTTTCTTCTTTGTGGTTGCAACATACGGTGAGGGAGAGCCAACTGACAATGCAGTGGAATTTTTCAACTGGTTGGAGAATGAGGCGGACCAATTGGCCAATGTTAAGTACACGGTGTTCGGTTTGGGCAACTCAACGTATGAGTTCTACAATGCCATGGGCCAAAAATTGAACGAGAAGCTCGAATCCCTTGGAGCAGAGCGCATTGCTCCATATGGCCAAGGCGACGATGGAATTGGAACTATGGATGAGGACTTTCTTGCTTGGAAAGAAAGTTGTTTTGACGCTTTGAAGACCAACTTGAGCCTTGAAGAACGTGAACTGGTTTACGAACCTTCTTTCAAGCTTACTGAAGATGATAGTTTATCCAGCTCAGATGCTGGAGTTTCGAATGGTGAGCCAAACAAAGCATATGTCGATTTTACCAAAGATTTGACAAAGGGTCCATTTGACCACACACATCCATACCTTGCTCCTATCACGAAGACTAAAGAATTGTTTAACTCAAAGGATAGACACTGTGTTCATGCAGAGTTTGATATTTCAGGCTCCAACTTAAGGTACACAACAGGTGACCATTTAGCGATCTGGCCGTCCAACTCTAATGAAAATGTTGCTCAATTCTTAAAATGTTTTGGCTTGGCAGAAAAGGCAGACACTGTTTTCTCTTTGAAGGCTTTGGACTCTACTGTGGCGCTTCCTTTCCCAACTCCAATTACCTATGAAGCAGTTGTGAGACACCATTTGGAAATCTCAGGTCCCATTTCCAGACAAGCCTTTGCATCTATTGCTCCATTCGCTCCAAATGAAGACGCCAAGAAGGAATGTTTGAGATTGGGCGGAGACAAGTTGGTTTTTGCTGAGGAAATTCATGGCAAATATCTCAATTTGGCTGATGCTCTTTTGTCAATCTCTAAAGGTCTTCCCTGGACTAGTGTTCCATTCGTCTTTTTGATAGAGCTCATTCCTAGCTTGCAACCTCGTTACTACTCCATCTCCTCCTCATCCATGAGCGAAAAGACCTCGATCCATGTTACCGCTGTTGTCGAAGCCGAGGAACACGATGGCCATCTTGTCACTGGTGTGGCCACAAATTTGTTGAAGGACATTGAAGTTCATCAAAACCACTCGGATGACAAGACATATGCATCCTACGACTTGAATGGCCCAAAGAACAAATTTAGCAACTATAAACTTCCAGTCCATGTTCGGAGATCAACATTTAAGTTGCCATCCAATCCAAGTACCCCAATTATTTTAGTGGGTCCTGGAACAGGTCTTGCACCTATGAGAGGTTTTATCAGAGAGAAGGTTAAGTTACTCGAGACGTCACTGAACGCCCCTCTTGGTAAGATTTTATTATTCTACGGTTGCAGAAACAAAAACGAGGATTTCCTTTACAAGGATGAATGGCCAGAATACTCAAAAGTGCTTGGAGAGAACTTTGAGTTGGACGTGGCCTTTTCACGTGAAGACCCCAATAAAAAGGTCTATGTTCAACACAAAATCTTGGCAAGAGCTAAGGAGATCAACGCACTTTTGGAAAAAGGTGCATTCATCTATGTTTGCGGTGATGCATCGAGAATGGCCAGAGACGTCCAGTCCACGTTTGTTGAAATTCTTGCTAGTGAAAGAGGCATTTCCACTGAGAGAGCGGCCGAGTTGGTCAGATCTTTCAAGGTGCAAAATAGATACCAGGAAGATGTGTGGTAGACTAGGTGTAATGCAAAGTTGTGATTAATGCTATAATGTAGTGCCTGATGATCTTACAATATCTACTTTTGAGACTCGGTCTTTTTCACACAATGAGGCCAATCCAGGTTACTCGAATTGTAAACATCTCCCAACTTGAGCTCCGTAGATACCCAATGTTTGTATCGAGCTTTTGGTTTCAAGTCCAAGTCATAAATTCGAGCTGCAACCGTGCACTCTCCATGATCACGGATATTGATGACTTGTCCATCACATTGTCCTCGTTCAATAACCACGAAAACGCCCACATCTCGTAATGTCATTCTCAAAGCAAGTTGATCCAGTACGTCTGATTCAGACTTCACATTCGCCAAGATTGTCCCATCATCCAAAGAATCCTGTTTCGCTTTTAGCTTTTGAAGAATACTTTCGGAACCACCGAAGTATTCGATCAATAGCAGTTCAATAGGGAAGTCACTGTTTTTCAACAGAGCTTTGATAGCATCAGGGAGTTTGCCAAGCAAGTCTTTCACTCCTCTCGCCACGGTCTCAGTGCTAAGTAAATCCAAGGTACAGAAATGTCTTTCATGACCTTTCAATTGGAGAATCAGGCATGTTCTGCAGTAATTGTCTAGATTATCATAAAGCCACTTAGGCTTCAACTCTATAACGGCAGATTTAACAATGCCAAGCTCTTCTCTTAGATGAAGGGAGCAGTGTTTGGATAAAGTGAGGTGGTCATTGCATTGGGCAAGCATATTTGGGAGAAGAAGCCCGTACTTTTCGCCGGGCATCAAATCATATCCATTCGTATCCAAGCTAGATAAAAAAGTATCGTCTAGTTCCACGAGTTTAGTGCTGATGATCTCTGTTGGAAAAAGAGCTTTGCATTTCGTATCGATAAACTCGGTAATGCTTAGTGTGGGAATGTATGTGCCGGCATCCTTCTTCATCCGTAGTCTCAATAGATAATTCCGCAAACTTTCTTCAGGACCCACATACTTGAATAGAAGATTGGCATTGCCCTTGGCAAAATATTTCCATTCGTCTGCTAATAGTCTTGTTGTGTCCATTATCTCTATATAATCTTTTATAAAGAGGCGCATTTGTTCATGATCGCGCGCTATCGCCAACTACGATCGCCACTGCTCCACAATTTGTGTCTTCGTAAAATTCATCGTGTTAGGAAGCTGACTTTTATCCACCATTAACACTCTTGCCGGACCTTTCACAACGTAAAAAAGTGGCGCTCTGTTGAAAACATGACACTTAATTGTAAGACTTAGCCATTTCTGTGCGTCCTTTACCTTTTCCAAGACGTAAAGGAACTTCCCTTCTATATCACGCAGCAACCCTAGGGAAGTACGTATAGATACTTTTGCCCGAGAATAAACGTCGCTGAGACGTCTATACATGCTCGCAAAGGCTGACAGCACGGCATGTGGCACCGTAACTTTTCCCACATTCAATTTCCAGAATTCATACTGTGTTGTGCCAAGTTTTGAAGTTGTATCTAAGTGGACATTGGATGCAATGAGAGCACTAGGGCTCAAGAGGATCAGCTCGTTTTCTTCAACAGTCACATCAAGTACATTGTGGTAGCCATTGACTACCAAAAACCCCTTCCCCTCACAAAGCAAAGATGTTCTGACCCCAGTCTTTTTAGGTGTCACCGATAAGTCGTAACCGGACCATGCAACTAGATTATCGACGTCTGCCAATTCCCACTTGTCTCCCTTTTTCACATCAATCAATGAGTAATTGTTGGACCCAGATGCTGTCCCAGATACAAGCAAGGACATTGGCGACGTCAGACTCACTTTGTGAAACTGCAAATCTTCAGTCAACAGTTGCGGCTCACTCGACACATCCATAATATTTCCATTCACAGCACTGACAGACGTGGTTCTAATATTTAGTATCGATGATTGTGGAAGTTGAATCTTCAACAATGTTCCTGGTTCTCCGATTGGCCTAACTGTGGGAAGTTCAACAAATGGCCCGTTACCAGTTGAAAGAGGAAGCAGTTTGTTTGTCATGTCAATAACAGGCTTGGCCACGCCACTGAAGAAACGGCCATGTGAACTATTTATTTTTCTTAGTAAGCTTCTCAGTTGCATTCTTGACTAAGTAGTACCCTCTGTGGTATCACGTCGCGAAAAACTCATACACTACTTCGTTAGATCCACCAATATTTGAAGATATAAATTGGCATCTTACAACGCAGCAAGCTGATGCTAGGCTGGAAAACACTGATATGTTGTCTAAAAAAAGAAAAAAAAAAAAAAAAGGAAAAAAAAAAATTGTTTAAATATTTTTTTGGCATACTCATACCAGCAAGTCGCATTCGTTCGAAACTTAAGTAAAGCGTGCGACAAGTGCATTTGTCTTTTCAATGAAATCTAAGTCATTCTTTGAAAAGAGTTTTGGATCCACATCGTGAGCGATCTGTGAAATTTGAACAAAGCTCCTCCAGAGCTTCAACCCTTCTTGGAAGTCACTTTGGAGTTGATGTGGGGTGACACTATTGGAGCTATTCAAATTAATATTGAACGATGGGTTACCCACTTGAAACACCTGGTCTAACAAATAGTCATTTGACTTCTTCTTTGCATTGGCGGGGGATTCGCCAGCTTTGGCCAGCTTAATACAGTGGTCAAAGAAAATCTCCCCCACCACACCAAGTAAAGTATTGTTAGGTTCCATGTAAAATGGAAGTTGATCAACCAATTCATACCAGTCTTTTCTCAGGTCGAAACTAAGTTTCAAGGCATCTTGTCTCACAATCATGTCAACCAAGCATGTTTGAGTGGACGTGGCCAACAAATTCTGAATAAAGACAATATGACTACGGAAGTTGAGCAAACTTCTTGAGATTGGCCCCTGGTAATTAATCGGATGAATGTTGAGCTTGTGCAAAGAAAATATGCGGGAGATCAAAGCAACTTGTTCGTTTTCTTCCGAAGAAAGTTCAAGGTCAGGAGCAGCAAATTTGAAGCTCTTGAGAACACCAGGGTAGCTTCTATCATAGGAACACAACTTGAGGCTGCCGGTGTTAAGAAGCATCAAAAGTAAAGTCAATTCTTGAAGAACAGCACTTGAGACGTCTGGTTCAACATTCACAAACTTTTTGAGAATCTCAGGAACGCTATTTATCTCATTAGAGGTGTTGTTGATTGCACCCAACACAAACAAAGCTCTCAAAAATGCTGATGATACCAAGTCTTTAGTTTTAAGTTCGCGAGTATCAGGTTTTGAAGAAGGATCAAATTTAGTTGGAAGAATTGAAAAAAAGGATTTTAAAGAAAACTCCTTGATGTCATCATTCTTCAAGACCAAATGGTTCAACCTCATGAACATAGGTGGAGTCAATCTATTGTTGAGTTGCAATGGTTCTTCTCTAAACCAATACTTAACATCTATCTTCTTAACTTGATAGTACCTAGCCAAAGACTGGGTGATAAGATTAAATTGATAATCAAGGGTGTTTTCAGCTAAAGGTGACGTAATAAGCTTCTTATAACCATCGCCTAGACCCATTTCAAGGGGAGGGCGCACAATATAACGACCCAGAGTTATTGCTTCCAACAATTTCACAGGTAATAACCCGAGAGATTGATAGAAGTAGATTTCAGGAGGAAGTCTTTGAGAAACAACATTGTGGATCTCAGTAGGGACTTTAAGTGGAGGTACGACCTTAGCTTTCGTGGAGGATTTGTGCTCTGTATCTTGTTTTTGAGCACCAGTCTCTTTTTCCTCTTCATTTTTAAGCACATCAGCTTCGTCAACGAAGCCAAACTTTGCCATTTCTGTGAAGTACAAACTGATTTGACCATCAGTATTGATTACAGGCATGTACTTAAGAGCAGCATGACCGGCGAAATATAATTCCAACAAGGATTCATCATGTAAGCCAGAGAGATAGCCATAAATATCGGTCGCGGTCCCATTGCAAAAGGTGTTGTACTGGTAAAAAATATCCAAGGCAATGCGGAAATAGCTAAGTTGTTGGTAAGGCGACATTGGATTAGGTTTTGGCAATGGAGGCAAATTGGAAAAAGTTTCAGGCTGCACAGAACATCCAACCATAATGCTCAAATCACAGAATTGCCTTTCGGACAAGTCTAACTCAGACAAAACTTTCCGCTTATCAACAAACCTAAAATCTTTGGATTGAAACTCCATTCCCAAAATGAACTTGTCGGCATTGGTAAGAAGAATATCTGTAGACCCGTAAATGGAATCAATGATTCCTGCCTGATGCAAGTAGGATAATTGGAAAGAAGCATTGTACGGACTAATAATGTAGTCAATACCATTGGCAATGAGATACTTGATCAAGTCATTCATCATTGTACGGATAGGCAATGGGTCAACAGGCAAGCGAAATGATTCGTTCAAGTAAACATAACTTGTGTTGTTTGGGTTCGAATGTTTGGAGTACAATTTTGTCCAGGTGGACTCCAAGTGTTGTTCTTGAGGTGTCAACTCATTTGTACCAGGGACTTGTTGCTGCGAGCAAATGTGTAATCCAGGAAACACAAAAAGTGGACGGATATTGAATTCTTTGAACACTTTCAAGTCAGATTCGATATAGCTTTTCAATGAGGATGGCACCCCACCGACGCTAAACAAAAACTGTTCCTTCTTGTAGGTGTAGATTCTGCTCAAGTAATGTTCGACATCAATACCAATGGTCGCATTCTGAAGAATCTGGATTGAGCTTGTACTTACAAGCTTGCGCTCGAACAAGTAGGATTCTAACGATTTAATGGGCATGGGACAAGGTAAAGACGACTTATGAGGATCCAGTTGCGGCCAAGTGGTGAGCGCAACTGCGTGCAGGACCAGACACCTTTACCATTGTCTTACGAGAGGATATAAACAAAGGCTGGCCAAAATAAGATTGTACCAAGGGGCGGAATCGCAACATCTAGTAAACAATAAGACATGAGGTTTTCTTCTCGGTACATCAATGTGTTCCCTGGCAACAATATGTGTCACTAAAAGACGTTGCGCGGGCTCGATCTGCGACAAGCTAGCGTCTACATTTGTCTGGCCGCACCAACTTGCGTAGACGTACATTCATGTGGAATGATGTTTTTGCTAGAGTCCTACACCATTTTAGGCTAAGTAGCAAGAGGAGCCAATGCAATTTCCAAATGAACAGAGCCAGTCATGTGGGATACAAAGGCAGAACCCAGAAACCGGCGCTACCCTTAAAGAGAATCATAAAAAAAAAAAAAAAATTAAAAAAAAAAAAAAAAAAAACTGTTTACAAAAAATAAAGAACCATACAAAGAACAAAGGGTCTGATTCACCGCGATGCAGCAGAGCCAGCATTGCCAGACGAGGAGCGCTCTGCATAAGGAAAGGACAAACAATCCACCGCAGAGCAAGCCAGCAGCCCCTCCTTGACAGCTCGTAAATACGATCGTGGCACAAGACGCAAGGTGGTCTTGACCTTAAACTGCGGTTACGCACACTCCGTCTATATATACGCGAGACGGTAGAGGTGTGCACGCATGTTGGCGCGCCTTATGCGAGAATGCTACACGGGTCGCACCACGCCTAAAGAGGGTAAAGAGCGCACATAAATGGCCCGTCGAGGCAAGACAGTACAGGCCAAGACAGGAACCAGCAGATCATACAGACATACAAGTCTTCAAAAAGTGGCTGTCAGCATTGCGGGAATGATGTGACTTCTCCAGGCAAGATTTATGGGGAGCCTCCCCTATTTTTTTTTTTTTTCTCGTTGTCACGACTGGCGTTGACCAAGTATGCGGTATATCGTGTGGTGGATGGTTCTGAGGGTTTCTTTGGGCGATTCTACCCGTCGCACTGGCAAGGCGCAATGCGCTCCGTAAAAGACATGTCAACATGAGAAAAAAGAACGAAGGCGTAACTAGAACAAAAAAATACGCTGTAAGCCATCAACTAAAGTGTCTCGTAACTCGTAGAAAAATACACCCAAGACAATTGTACTGGAGTAACTTCAGACCTGCTTCTAGTGAGTCCGCCCGTCATACCTTTATATTGTCTCTTGCTGCTCCATTAGTCGCGTTTCTTTGTGGAGGATTTCACAAGCCCTGACGGAAAAAACCACCAGGCGAAAAAAGACACAACAACTAGTCGGCCAACACCTTGCCGCTTGCAATTGCTTCCATCTGTGGCTTTTTCCCTGTCTGAATTGTTTCTTACCTTACTGCTCTTTTTTCGTTCTCCTGCTCTGTCCATTTCCCCTACTTTCATTCCCGTTTCCCTGTCTCGACCCCCCATTGCAAGCTCGTCTTACTGAGCCATGAGGAAAATATGGAGCAAAAGTTCAAAGCGCCGCTCCATGGTCAATCCATCGGGCCGTGCTGACAGTTCAGACTTCCCAGATTCGGCTTCCATCTACACAGAGGTGCAGTCGCTCGATCATGACATTGTTCCTGAAAATCACGTCCGGTCGCTAATTCGCTCAGAATACGACTCAACATCAGTCAAGCACCTGTGGTTGAACGGTGTGATGAACGCCGCCACCACGAACGATATTTCCGACTCTACGCTCCGGCTTTTTCGCGTCGACCTCCGGGGCTCTCATTTATATGTGTACCGTGCTCCGTCGCACTTGAACACGCGCCTGTTTAAGCCAGGCGACTCGGACGAGAGTACAGATACGACCCGGCCTGAAGCCCGAATGGATTCGCTTCATCGCAGTGGTAGCACAGACTCGTCTGCCCACTCTACTGCTGCTTCTGCTCTGGTGGGAAAGCTGCGGAATATGAGCCTGGGCTCGTCAACCATTGACGCTAGCGAAACTACAGCCATATCCACGTCTGAGTATGTACCGGCAATCACATACTTCTCTACAGCCATCCCGTTTCCTGGCTTGCAATACGATGTGGCATCGCAGACATTCCTTGCAGGTTCTTCCACAGAATCACTCGTCCACTTTTACTTATTTGCGGACGAAACTACATCAAGCGCACCTGTTCAGCAACTTCAATGCGTCCTACCAATGCTTCCGCGGTTTGGCGATGTATTGAAAACATTCCACTCTTTCTTGACCCACATTTTTGCTGGTGACTTTGGCGAAAAGGTCGATATCTCCGATATTACACACAGAGTACTCCGCTTGCTACACCATGTAGCCGACAGCTTTAGTGGCTTCCTTTTAAAAGCTGACGTGGCACCGCAGATGTTGAAGATTATCGAACTGTTCATGAGTCAAGCACCTCCAAAATCGCTAGAATTGATTCTGGACTTCAAGAACAAAATGCTTGCCAAACAGCGCGAATTGCTCGACTTGCTAAATACCGTTGACTCCGCTATGACAGGCTCCACATCTCAGTCACCCGTGCAAGCTATGGGCGCAGACGTGTTTATCAACCACACAAATCTCTTTCTGCTAGCAACCACAATCACAAAGATTGATGCTCAGTTTTTTGCGCAGTGGAATTCGAGCAAAGACAAATCCTTATTGCTTTATTCCTCTGTCTCCGATCTTTCTATGGGCAATATGCTGTTCTACACTAAAAATCCACTCATTTTCAACAATGAGTGCCACATTCACTACCTATCTCGGTTGCTTGTTTATCACCTTTTCCTTGAAAACCCTAACATCACAGCTGAAGAACGCGCTCGTATATTGGAGAAATGGATCGATCTTGGTTGTTTGCTTGACAAGATGGGTAACATGTCTTCTTGGTTGGGAATATCCTCTATCGTTTTATCTCAACCAATCCTTCGGTTGACAGAAGTTTGGCATCAAGTGTCTTTAGATTACATCAAGCTTTTGAAAAATGACTGGTCTCCTGTCCTTTTTGAACTTGACAAATACCACTTGACTAACATCTACGAGAAGAATCCATTTGGATCTCAACTGGGTCAAACAGATGCGGATTTATTTGCGGCTTCTAAGGAGTCCTATCATATCATGGTTCCTCGAGGACTAGGGAAAATTTACCCTAAGGAAAGTGTTATTCCTTATTTTGGTGATTTACTAGTAAACAACAACTCGCCAACGACCATTTCTGAACTTGAGGCAATTTGGAAGAAAGTCAACTTTTCCTTTGATCGTTGGCATGATTACTTCAATGGATTATACAACTTCGACGAGGTTATTCAGTATAATCAGGATGTCTTAAGGAGATACGACTCGATGGGATTTCTTTTCACGAATGAGAGTCTTAACCAAGTGCTCTATCTAGGTGTCAACAAGGACAACGAAAAAACGATTCCGGCAACTGTGAGGTCGAAAAGTGAAGGTGTACCACCTGCTGACAATGATGTTGATCATGAAATGCATAAGAAATTGCTTCGATTGATTGACTATAACTGTGATTCTATCAACCTTGATTTCCTTATGAAATATTCATTGGAATGTGAACCTTGCATACCCGAAAAGTATCTTAAGTATGTCGAGGAGCCCATTACAAATAAGGTACAAAAGTTGGGGTTTGCTAGCAGCAGTTCATTATCTGTCAATTCGTTAGGTTCGGTGGCAAGTGCCTCAGACATCCCAGAAGGCTCAGAACCTTCGATTACTGTATCCAAACCTATTTCGGAGAACAGTTCCCCTGACGATGAAATTCCCCTTTTTAACAACAATTATTTCAAAATCAATTTGCTGAAGTACGAGGATTTATATCCCACGATTACAGACGGAGATGGTGACGAAAAGCATAATATAGTTGTGGATGATGATTTGACCCTTCGGATAGACGACTTTGTCGCTGATTCTGATGGCTCGTTCACGGCTGCTGTATCAGATCAAGATGAAACTATGGATGATGATGGTTTGGGTATTGATGTGGATGATATCTTAAACTCCGACAAGTTTAAAAACTTCACTATATCAGACAGTGGTGAAATACCCAGATTATCTATAGATAGGAAGAGGAGTAGCTTTGGCTTGGTTTCCGTTAACTCGACTGCTGCGCACCTGTCGCATGTGGTGAAATATATTCCCCGTTTCGCATCTATGGATAAATTGATTGATTTGCTATTAATCGATCTCAAATATTTTGATGAGGACTACACACTTGATCTCACAGAGTATAGGTTTGTCTTCATGCTAACTTATAGCTCGTTTTTGACGACAAGGGAGCTTCTCGAAAAGCTTGCTCACAGATTCGTGCATTCTGGTAATGCCGTAATTTCAGTGATGAAAAAGCAGCACCTTATGAAGGAGGGGAAGTATGATCCAATGATTTTTGGTAGCTTTCCCAACTGGGATGCAGACCCTCAAACAAATCTAGGAGAGTTAGGTGATGTGAACTACGAACTTCTCCTTAAGATACAAATTAATATCCTCAAGGTTTTGATTGTCCTCATCAATAACTTTTTCCCTCAGTTTTTCAACGATTTTAAGAACAAAAAGATTATGATAAAGTTCTTAAAGTTGTACAGTAATGAAATTTTGCAATGGTACAACTCTAACAAAATAACAAAAGATCTAGAGAAACCATTTGAGAGTCTAGTCAGCTACTATAAACGATTGAAGAAGAGTTTTGTGAAAAAGTGTTATAGGCCGGTCGAGCTTCTGAAGTCTGAGGAATTTTTTTCGAACGAGTTGAAAATATTAAGTTCTATGAACGAAGTTCCCATTAACAGAAATTTGCCAAGTTTCAAGAATGTGCACAAGATTGAAAAGTTCTTGAGTAAGTTCAATAAGATGCTAGCTGTGTTTTACAAGGGCATTACACCTGAAAGCTGGTTTGAAACCTTTAAAATTTTGGAGAATCTGTTCGTGAACCATTCCCTTCTCAGCTTTAATCTACAGAAACCTACCATTTCCGACGAGAGCATGTTGATATCTAATGTCTTTTCTTATTTTGAAACACTTCATGATCTGTCAAGTAAGGATCTTGTACTCAACAAGCTTCCCTTGGTATTTAAAATGTTATTCCGAGTTTACTTCAAGTTCAAAAGTTACATTTTGTTGCAATTGTGTGATATCCTGATTACTATGGAAGAACGCTTTGAGAGAATGAAGACT
The DNA here is from genome assembly GCF_014636115.1 of Clavispora lusitaniae. NCBI lineage: Eukaryota > Fungi > Ascomycota > Pichiomycetes > Serinales > Metschnikowiaceae > Clavispora > Clavispora lusitaniae. The sequence goes on along the minus strand of NW_027093975.1, from coordinate 1,629,515 downwards.
TTGCTCGTCATGTTAAAGATCACCAAGCTCAAAATGAGCGACAGTCAATTTGTTTTCGAGGGCGACCAAAAAGATATTCCTTCATGTATTGAAACTGCTTTAACAAACGCCATATATTCTCCTGAAAGTCGTTATTTCTCAGAAATGTGGGTACGAGCGGCTCAATCTCTTCATCGAAAAGAGGTCGCAAACGCTAATCTGGGATTTAATATCGAGTGGTTGCTTCCTCAAAACCTAACTCATAGTGATTTGCTGATGCCCAGCGAATCTCTTCTTCCATGTTTCGGTTGGATAATCGAGAATTTGATCTCAATTAACAAGTGCCCATCCTATTACAGATCCAAGATTAACTTTAACAAGAGATACTTGATTTACAAGGTTATTAGGGAGTTGAGCATTGAAGAAGTTGATGATAATGACATCGCAACGAACGAAACGAAGGAGTTTGACTTTTTGTTACGACTAGACGAATCGAAGGTGCCGCTGGTGCAAAAAATGAAACAAACGATACCTCAAGATCGTATAAGCAGATTCCTTTTTAGGTCTATTCTTCAAGCTCAGCATACTATCTTGGCAGTGGATAATCGCAAGAAGTCAATCAGGGATGCCAGGGCACACCTTGAGATTCCCTCAACTCCTAGTCATGCTCAGGTCACGAGAAAACTGTCTAGTAATGCCTTGAAACGGCAATCGTTGAGCTATAAAACCAACTCGTCTTCAAGATTCAAAATCAGTGGGCTCTTTTCCAAGTCAAGAACTTTTGGCTTGAACTCCAATGGGTCTGAAAGAGTGGTTCTATTCCAAGAGCTTCCCGACCCTAATACGGTGATTGAAACCAAGTCAAAACCAACTGTCATTATTCAATTGAAAGACAAGAAAATATTTCCTGTTTACTCCTTATCTAACTGCTTTAAGATCGATTCGGAGTCAGGTGGGGGTTCGTTTGTCTTTCAAGCGCCTACTGATTCAGACTCTAAAGATTGGTTAAGAAAACTTTGCTATGCTAACAGGCACTGGTTCTATTCGAAACAAATCACTGCAAGAACTAATCATGACTTCACTACTTTCGGAGTGCCTTTGACGTTGGTTTGTAGCAGAGGCAAGAGCAACACTCCTGAATTTCTTGACGTGATATATGAGTTGATTGAACGCGAAGGGTTAAAGGATGTTGGAATTTACCGGATTAGTACCTCCATCACAGAGCTTGCAAATCTAAAAAATGAGATTGATACGATTGGATACATTGACTTGAAGCTGAAGGCGGTTGATGTGCATTCACTTACAAGTTGCGTTAAGTTGTATTTCCGCGAGCTTCCAGACGCGGTGTTGACGGACGAGGTTATTGAATCGTTGTATAAATTGGGCCAGGAAAGACCCCCTAAAGAGGCAGGAGACGAAAAGTTTGACCGTGCGGTGTACCGGGAGGTTGTGAACAAGCTTCCTTTTAATCATTATGAGACGTTCAAGGCGCTTTTGCGACACTTGAACAAAGTTTACAATGCTAGTGAGGAGAACCGTATGACAGCGTCTAACTTGGCCACAGTGATTGGCCCTGCATTGACAGAGGCCAGTGGGTTGGAGTCACTCGTGACCAACTTTGGCATGATCAATTATGCGCTTGAGCGCTTGATTGAGCGTTACCAAGAGGTGTTTGAAGACACTGAGTAGTATCACAGACAATATATAAACTAATAGGATGGATTCTTTCTATGTACATCAATGTCTCTTAATGAAACCTTCGTTAGCGGCATCGCGTCTCTTTTCGATCGCCTCCAACTGCTTGTTTGTCTTTGCCATTTTCGTGTGGCTTTGCTGCTTCATTCTGGAGTTGAAGTCATTCCACCATTCACCAAGAGTTGCAGGTGGGGCTTTTGCACCAGGAACCACCACTGGTTTAACAATTGGTGGAATACCAGCAAACTTACGGAAGTACTTGTTCTTTAAAACAAGCGACTGGAAAAAGGAAAATACAGAGTTTGCGGCAAAATAGAGCACCACAGCAGATGACATACTCTGGGTGATCAAAATGGAAGCAAACGGCAACCAAGTCATGACCTTCTTCATCATGGGATTCATGGCCTGCGCACCGGTCTCACCACCCGAACGCATCATTCCTGTCACCACCAAAGCAGTCAAGATTTGCAATCCCAAGTATGGATCGACCTGGGTCAAATCTTGGAACCAGTAGGCACCCTGGGTAGAAAATCCTTCAACGGGGTACGCAGCCATTTTCCGTGTGGCCTGGAAGAAACCGTATGCGAGAGGCAACTGAGCCATGGGCAACAAAGAATGGGCGGTTTTGATGCCGTTCTCTTTGTAGAGCTTAGTACGCTTACGCATAGCCAACATTCTGTCCTCATTATCACCGGTCTTGATGTCGTTCATGAGCTGGTCTAACTTGGGCTTGACACGAGCCATTTTGGCCATGTTGGCCGACGACTTGACATAAAGTGGGAACATGAACGCTCTGGCAATAAACGTTCCCGCGATAATGGTGCCCCACCAAGGCAAGCCCGAATAGACATGGGTATACTCTAGCATGCGCTCGATAAGTGCTGTGGGCCCATATCCGTCAGCAAGCCCAATCGACTGCAAATAGCCGATTTGGTCCGACGTCATGAGAGTCTCCGGCAACGAGGTATTCTCAAAGCTAGGCAAAGACGTCTTGATCTCCGACACCACAGAGTTTTGAGCTTCGGAAGTCGAGTTAAAGCGCACAAAGGGTGAAAATGCACGAAGCGGGCGGAGGCGCAGCGACCGGGCTCCAAGTTTCAACATGGCAGAAATGTAAGTTGGAGTGGCAGAATGGGTAAGTTGGAGAAGTTGTTTTTCAGCGCGATGTGGATATACAGTCTGGGTGCGAACGAGTAGAAGAGGCGTTACAGGAGTTGAATGAGATAGAAGAGTTCAAAAAATGGAAAGGGTTCGAAAAGTCGAAAGAGTTGAAATTTTGTAAGGATGGGAGTAGTTAAAAGAAACCCGCTTTATGGCAAGAAAGAGTAGCAGCTAAAAAGAGAAGATGAGCAAGAAGACATTTAAACGGAAGACAGAAATCAACAGATTAATTCAGTGTCTGTGAGAATTATACTTGCGGTTTATCCTGCTTGATATCCTCGAATTTTCTTTCTGTCTCTTGCAGGTATGTTGTTATAACGTATCATGAACTTCGATATGGCTAGATTGCACAAGCGTTTACTAGTTTGAGGTATTCAGGTCTAGAAAGTCGCCACACGCATCTTCCCATTCTAGTCGATTACCTTAGATTGAATGGCATCTTACCTCCCGTTGCTTTTGTACTGGTGGATGATTGTCTTCATCTATTGGGCATTTTGACAGTTTCAACACAAATGGCCCAACCTTTTTCTGTTCGCGCTATATCCATATCTTATATATCTCATGGAATTGATTCATCACTAGCCTCCTCAAATCAGTTCACCTTCTTTCATAATCCATCATTCCACTTCCCTGCCTATGTATCGATAATATTCAAAAGCAACTACCCGCCTAAACTTCACCATAGCATTCCAACATCTACCGCATCTCTCACATCCATACTGTGCTGAATTCACCTAAAAGTCAGTACATTAATGCTTCGAAGCTCCCTCTCCCACGCTGTTTCGCGTTCTCGAAGCACCTCATCACTTGCTACGTTATTATCTCTGGCTCCAGAAAGACAGGTTTTCGAACACATTGCTCAAAATGCTACAAAAATGCTCCAGCCACCTCTAGTGGAGCAGTACTTGTTCAGGCTCCTCACACAAAACAACCTTAATGCTGCAACTTCACTTGTTCATATATTGTATAATGCGAACGCTAAGCATTATCGTCTTTCCAATCAGTTCTGGTCCCTTCTAGCCTCAAGTGCCGCAACTCAAGCACATCATGCTGCAGCGTCCCTAGTGTTCCATGAAATTGTGATGCCACACACGGCTGTCAACGAAAAAAATGGCTTTGAAAACCCTGAAGTGCCATTTCTTTTGCTTCCTACAGCTCTTGAACAATTGGCACTAGTATTTGTCCACGCTGGCAATGCTGAAGCAGTAGAGGGACTTCGGCACTATTTCCGGCGTTTCTACTCGAATTTGGGCCACCGCGATGTCTATGAAACTCTCAATGTGGCCTCTGTCGAATCTTTGGCGAAAAAAGGCGACATGGAAGGAGCTTTGGAAAAGTACGTTGAACTAGCTTTCAAATACCGGGGCCACAGCAGTTACAAGGACCCAAAGGACGCCATTCATCTGCTCAAATACGCCAGTCACCGCAATTACAAACAGCGGCAGGAAAACATCCAGAAAAACCTTCGTTCGCAAAAGAATCAGAAGTATCAAGACGGTTTCCTCTTCGACCCAAATATCGTCTACAACAAGTACACTATACCCGGCGGAAACTACTGGTCTATTCTAGATGGTTCACTCCGCGTAGCGGACTTGCCCTACTTCCATGCCCTTCTCCGATCGCATATCCGCAAGTTGATCCAAGAAAAGCACTCCGTTGTAGATCGGCTTTTATCTTTCATCTCATGTCATCATCACTCATTGCATCGCTTCGTGGTGGCAATTCTCTGTGACCTAGATTGCGTAGAACATGCATGGGCTGTCATGTCAAAGACACCAGACTTGTTTCCTAAGCTTGACGCATACGTGGTGTATGCGGGTATGGATGACTTTAATTATTTGTTCCGTGCGTTGAAACAACGCCTTGAGATGCTGCCTCTGAAAGATGCCTTAGAAATTTTAGCTCGGAGTCATGCGTTGGTACAACAAGTCGCTGGAGACAGGCCATTTCCATATTCTGTTAGACTGTCATATTTGTCTGCCCTTCTTGCTTCCTCGCTGACAGGTAAACATGACGTCGAACGAACAATAGCTACTTGGTCGAAAGATACGTTTCCCAAAGTACTTTTGGATGACCATTCGTACAAGCGTCTACAAAACTTGGACATCGAAGCGAAAAACTTCTGTGTTGTTCTATAAATGTCTGGAATGATTCTCGCCAGATGCGGGTTTGTTTTAGAGTCTGGGTTTGTTGAATCCACATATGATCCTTCACAGCGCTGGACAATTCATCTTACTTTATCAATCTACCTAGACATACTCTTGTTCTAGTCATCTCTTGGTGCCTTGATGCGGTGAATGCGCACATCATCCAGGTCCTTCAAGTCGCCGACAACAGCAATATCCTGTGGTGTGATGAAGATAGACTGTGCGTTCGAACTTTGTAGCTCATGGATCAATAAACGAATGGCAATTGTTCGGTTCACCGAATCCATAAACACATCAAATTCATCTAGACCGCAAACACGGGGTTTCATCACTTTCCAGATACTAAGCAAAAATGCGATTTGAGTGAAGGACTTCTCACCTCCCGATAACGACAGTACTGCCCGAGTATCTTTGTCGTCCTTGGTTTGAACTTCGGTCACAACACGTTTCTGGCCAAAATCAAACTCTAATTTACCTTTAAACCCACGAAGAGCCAAGCATTGTTCGAAGGCCAGCTTCGCCCTTGTGAGTTTTTCTTTGATGGTGATATTCAAGTTATCAAACCTCGAGTTAAGATCATTTTCCAATGTGACACGTGCATGTTCCAAATCATTGAGGCTGGTTTCACACTTGTCCTTTAGTTCTTTGCTCTGTAGTACTTCATTCTGTATTTCTTCAAACGTTTTGTTCGTATTTCTTTCCGCTTCCTCAATAGCATTTTGAATGGCTCTAAATTCATTCGTGATAGATTCTGTGGTATCTGAATCGGCTATCTCTATCTCTTCTCTCAGACAATGCTCTTCCGCAGCCAGTTTCAACTCATCGTACTTTTTCTCGTCTGATTCTTTCTTGTTTAGCTTTGCCCGTATCTCGATCAGTATCTCCTCTTGCTTCTTGCTATGACCTTCAATTTCTGCTTCAAGAAGCTGGACATTCTGGTTGTATTTCTCCACATTATTCTGCATTTCAGTGATTTCATCTGTGAGCTTTTGCTTTGTTGCGTTCATACCCTGCAATTTCTCTGCCATTTCTTTGATTTCTTTTTTGGATTCGTTTAGGTTCTGTAAAAGTTCCATCGACATCCCTTCTCTAGTCTTGATTTGATTTTCAGAATGAATGATTTGCTCTTTGAGACTATCAATCTTTCCATGGTCACCTTCCTCCAGAAGAAGTCTTTCTAAGTTAAAGATCTGGTTGTTTATCTCCTTGAGAAATTTCTTCTTCTTTTCTAATTCGGTTTGAAGGTTCTTTTTCTTCGCCTGCTCTTCAGCCTTCAACTTGTTCCGTTTCTGATGGATTCTAGCCTCCTCATGGTTCAATTCCTCTAAACTCCCTTGAAAATCATGTGATAATTCCTTACCGGCCAACCTACGAAGATCGTTTGAGTAAAATATAGGATCTCTGCTCAATTGGCCATCTCGTCTAGAAACACGAACACCGGAGCTTCGATCCTTGAGGCAAAATGCGTGTTTCACATTCCGATTCTGTGTAATCAGTTCAGCCTCTCTCATCGATTCACAGATTACCATCTCTTCAACACCGCTTGAATCAATCAATGTAAACTTTACATCATCGTTGTGAATATCTAAAGTATCAAGAACAGTTGCACTCCCTTCAGGTGCATAACCATTGTAAGCGAAAGCTTCAAACTTTCTGACAATTATGTTTTTGAAGATTTTTTTGCCCCTCATGTACTGGTTCAAGAGGCGACGATCATGTTCATCACAAACGACAAACGAGTCTAAAGTTTTTTGAAGAGTTGCATTGATAAGGTCTGTCCATTTATCATATCCTTCTTTAACGCTCACAAAGCACCCAACAGGGCCAATTGGCTTAGAATGCCATCTCGTTTCCTTCTCAATATCACGCATAAGATAAGCAATGTTGTGACCAAAAGCTGCATACTTGTTGTTCTTATTTCTTTCGAAATCCAGGATCTTTTTTTGAATGGCTGCTTTGGCTATTCGATGTTCTTCAAGTTGTTGTGTGAGTGATTCCATTTCAGGGCTCGTTCCGCTTATAGTATGCAATTGTTCTTGAAGTTCATCTCGGTTTTCTATCAACATTTGTTGTCTCTTCTGTAACATTTCCAACCTTTCCGCCATCTTTTCCTTTGAGCCACCGTTTGCATCATCGATTTTCTTCTGCTCAAATTCAATTTCATTCTTATACTTTTCTATCGTTTTACCAAACTCCTCTATTTCTCGTTTGTAGTTTAGTAAATCTGCCCTATAAGCATGGATTTGTTTCGTTGCCTCTGCATGCTCAACCTCAGATTTTGAGAGATCCAATAAGTGTGCGTCAAGCTTTTCTCTTAGAAGACTTGCTTCTTTGTCTATAAGCGATGCTTGTTCCTGATCACGCTCGATTTCAGTAGCAAATTGCTCCTTTTTCTTTTCTAAATTTGATAGTTCATCTTCCATTTCTTTGATCTCAGATTCCTTTTTTCGAATTCTCCTCTCTAAGACCTCAACATTGTACCAAAATATTTTTCCGTTGATTTTCTCTAACTGTTGTCGAAGTGTATGAGAGTGTTTATACTTTTTGTAAGCTCTTTCGGACTCAGCATACTTTTTACATGCTTGTTCGTAATAGTCCTTAGCAGCAGCAGATCTATTTTGAAGACTTAGGATATTGCGCGATGCCTCTTGATAGTTTCGGAGAATGGATTGAATATTAGTGCCCTCACTGAAGTAATTAAATCTCGACTGTTCAGTACTGCTAGCAATGAATTCCCGTGCTTTATCTTGGGAAAGAAACGATAACGGGTTGTTCACCATAATAAAGAACTTCTGTAATATATCATCGAGGGTCTTTTTCTTATTGGATACAACAGAGCCATTCTCGCTCCTGATAGAGTATGTGTTTGCGCCTTCTCGCAACAATTTTCTTTGAATGATAATAACTTTGCCATAAGTTTCCTTTTCATATGAATCATACCCGTCATTATCGATCTCTATGGTGATACGAGCTGTAGATTTGCCATCTTTGATAAGGCTTTTAAAGGAAGAGCCTCTGCTTGTATCTGCAGCTTTTGCGCCGAGGCCGACCGATATCCCTGTTAAAATAGCACTCTTTCCCGAGCCGTTACGACCAATGATAAAATTCATTTGCGGCCCTAGATCAAGTTCAAAGTAGTCGTGGCACATGAAATTTCGAAGCGTGAGTTTCCGAATATAACCAGCTCTTACGACACGTTCGCCTTCATCTTCATCCTCGTCGCTGTTTTCTGAGTCATCTTCCTCGTCGCCTAACCTTAGTCGCTTCTGTGCAAGTAACTGTGACATGTATTGTTCGGCAGACTGGCCCAGCTATAGCTGTTAGTAGCAGCTTCTTGAATATGATATTGGTTGGAGATACATACGCTGACCATAAAGGTTCTCTTTTGAGCAGCCAGTCTCGAATCCTCTGAGACTCTTGGAGGCTCAAGAGTAGCCATGGTGATTGAGAGGTGTTATTTCTTTTTCTCTCTATTGTGGAGATGTTTACATGGAAGTGATTTACGATGGATCGCGAAGTACCAGAGTGCACATACGGAGGCTTGATCCAGGCAAGATGGGCTAAGATATCAGCCTTCTGAGGCAATTGTACTTTCGAAAAATACATCGAAAAATTATCTGTTGTCTGTTTCGGCTCCTTACAGAATTGGGTTGCCAATTTTTGATAAGTAAGTGTTTGCTTGTATCCTGCGCTGGTCCAAACGAAATAGAAGTATGGAAATAATCGCACTCTTTTCTTTTACGCTATTAGCTCTCTTCCGTGACAATGGCTAAAAAGGACGCTAAAAAAGGAAGAATGGACCCGCTGTTGATCACGCCGGAGTATATTGCCGAGCAGCGGCGCCTCCGGGAGTTGAAGAAAGAGGAAAAAAGGAAAGAGGCAGAAGAGCTGGGCTCGGGCACTCAAGACGACAAAGTTCCACCTTCTTTACGTTTTATCAAGAGACCCATGCTTGCGATTCCAGGCCAAGAGAAAGGTTCAGGGCTTCCAATAAGCATTATGTCGTACAATGTACTAGCTCAAGCACTTATTCGAAGAAGCCTTTTTCCGACAAATGGAGCTGCTCTAAAATGGGGTACACGGTCGCAAGTACTACTCTCTGAGTTCAAGCACTATGACTGCGACATTCTTTGCCTCCAAGAGTTAGATTATATCCAATACAACAGTTTCTGGAAACAGAAGTTGTCCAAATTGGGTTACAACTCTCAATACTATAGATCTGGAACCAAAAACCACGGCGTCGCCATCTTCTACAAGCAAGAGAAATTTGCATTTAAGCATTCCATGTTCATCAATTATGATAAAGAAACTTGCGGGTCTGTTCCGCTTTCAACGGCTACACTTAATGTGGGACTAATGATTTACTTGGAGTTTTCTGAGGAAGTTTTAAAGTCTCACCCTAAATTATCTCGGAATGGGATTATCATAGGTACCACACATCTATTTTGGCACCCTTTCGGCACTTATGAAAGAACCAGACAAACGTACATCGTGTTAAAGCAAATGAAAGAGTTTACGAGAACATTGCAACTTCTCTACGGTGCCGAGAAATCGTTTTACAGATTCTTTGCAGGTGATTTCAACTCCCAACCATTCGACTCACCTTATCTTTCCATCACAGCAAAGCCAGTAACTTACACTGCCAGAGCTAAGAATGTGATTGGTCGTGCTTTGGTTCACGAATGGAATAAAAAAGAGAAGAAAGAAGAGGATGAAGAAGACGGCAATGCCGAGGAAAAAGGAGAAGAAACGGAAAATAAACAAACTGAGGATGTTAGTGACCAGAACGAACTAGATGATAATCCTGTCCCGGAATTTTTCCAGTTCTCGCCTGAAATAACGCATAAAATCAATGAAATGGAAAGCTTACACAATAATTTGGACATGCGAGCCATTTCTTTATATTCTGTCGGATACGGTTTGGTACACAGAGACAATGCTGGACGTGATAACGATCGGGGTGAGCCATTCTTTTCAAATTGGGCCCATTCCTGGAGAGGGTTACTTGATTACATTTTCGTGGTCACAGACTGGGACAAGCAAATTTCCTACAGCAACAAGATAGACTCCTTACAAGAATTAGAAGAAGCGAATAAGGTCAGGCTCTTGAGCCTAGTGAGATTGCCTACACCTGAAGAGATGGGTCCGGAACCTTCTGGACAACCTAGAATCGGACAGTTTCCTTCGGACCATCTCTGTTTGATTGCCAAGGTAGAACTTGTGTGATTGACCAATAATTATTTCTCATTTACGCCCTGAAATACTTCTAATATACACCTTCACCCATAAAGATATGGATCACGATTTCAACATAGTTAGAATCAAATCCTCCAATGGACCATAATCTTTTTTGCTAATTAAGTCGAACTCTTTAGAAAAAAGAACATAGTGCTTCAAGCTGGTGTTAAGATGACTTTGCAAACCCAATTCTGAGATCTCATGGAAGTGATGGCAATAAATGTGCGCATACACCCGCAAAAGTCTCTTGAATATTGTCTTGACCAAGTTGGGGAATTGTTGTGGAAAGGGGGCTCCAATTTTGGACGGAAAGATGTTGTCATTATCGAAGAAACCTTGAATCCAGTTCATCAAGTTCTCCACGTATTCACACGCTGGTAAGGAGACAGGCTTTCTAGGAGACGCAGACCCGTTGGCAGATGGATTCGTATCCTGCCACAAGTATTCGTATTCTTCCGTAGCAATCATTCTTGGGCATGACTTTGGGGAACAAAACTCAGTGATTGTTCCATATAACATGTTTATCTGGTTATAGAAGTCAACCACGTGCACAGCTAGCCACTCATTGATATCTTCATCCTTTGGAAGCTTCACTGCTTTAATTAAGGCGTTGTCAGAACCTAATGTTTGTTCGGCGTAGTTTCTGATGTCCTTGTGTGAAGTTACCGTTTGCGTTGCCATATTTGACGAGAGGTTCATTGAAGAATGAGCAAGATTTTCCTCATCGTTAAGCGAACCAATATTCACTGGAGGCAAAGGCGGAAGAGCAGCTGTGTTAGATAGCGGCTGCGGGCTGGATATGGGGGAGCTCAGCTTTAACTTAAAGCCTCTAGTTGTTCTCAACGAATGGGTGTTGAAATTTTGGAAAAAAGACATTATAGGCCGATTCGTAAGGTGCCAAAGTAAAGCAACAAAAGGGAGGTTATTTTTGCAGACTAATCAACAAACCAGATTGATGCTAGGAAGGAGGGATCAGAGTTAGCAAGTCAGATGGATCAGTCAAAAACCTGTGGAACAGCGTGTGTTTACAAAAAAACCGCATTGGGCTAAATGGGTGCTTCGGGCGCGGGACTTAACCCATTGTGCAAGTCACTAAGCATACTGGGCGAAAACACCATGCATTTGATGGAGCGATAGGTGAAATCATGTTTCAGCCAAGAATCCTTGCACTGCCGTAAGCGGTGGCTGCTAAAATCGCATTCTTTCATGATATTCAACGAGTTGAACTCGTCCAAAATGGACCGCTGGAGTCGAAGAAGAACCATCTCAGCTAAGGGCGGGCCCTTTTCTTCTGCGCAATCCAGCGCGCTGAGATACGAGTGCACGCGAAGCAAGTTCTCAATGTTTAAGCGCACCAAGTGCTTGCCATAAAAGGAAAACACAAAGGGATACGAGTACTCCAAATGGAGCGCAAGTGACGCCAATAAATACTGAAAATGGCGGTTCATGCGATCCATGTAGCAATTGGCGGCGGGCGTCCAGTACTCGATTATAATGTTTAGACGCTCCAAGTGCTCCACCAGCACGTGAGAAAGTTGGGGCAGAAGTGCATTGACAAGCTTGCACATCAATGCAAGCTCAATGGTGGCCAGGCCGGGTTTCCGAGTGTCTACGACCGAAAACATAAGTGACGGCCATAATAGGGACTCTGAGAATGCCTTTCTGAAAAAGAGGGCGCCAGGGTTATCTTGTGGGAGTAGTCTCCCGTTGATTTTGATGTCCATAGCCATCTGGCGGTTAGCGGTTTCTATGTAGTTACAATGGGGTGTTTTCGTACAAGAAGAATCGAGCGAGGAAGGCACACGCTGCTTCCCGGTGGCTTTTGCGAAACTGTATCATACGATACCGAAAAGTAGTCTTCGCCGTCACGGAGAATAAGTTTCATGGAATGAGAAGAGAAGTTAAGGTGCAAAAAGTGCGCGGATATTTGTTGCAGTGTTTACAGTTTTTACGCAATGCGACATAATCTTTTCACAAGACCAGAAGAGATAAACTGCAGAACGTGCTGAGATTGGAATAAACTCCATCGTGAGAAATCAGTCATCTTCTCTATGATTTCCTTTTCATTGGAAAACGCTTTTCTATTCTTTTCTTTTATTTTCTCTGATCCCCACGATCTATTGAGGTTGTACTCTACGTTTAAGGTCCGCGCGCAATGATTGTAAACTCATCAGAAGACTACATTGTGGACTTGGCTGAAAATTACCTGGAGCGATAACATAATCTTCAAATCCGAAAAACCAAAGGCTAGATACTACTTCTTTATAAACTATCGAAAAAAAGAAAACTGCATTAACTCAACACCTTAAGTTCCATGCACCAATTTTCATTGCAAAGTAAAGAACACGAACAAGTCTAAATTACCAGATGTCACTTTCTACCACGATAACACCTCGTCTAACGCTATCTCACGCTATCACTTCGCTACCCACATCGGAGTACTTTGGCGCCCTTGGTCCCAGGGCCATGAGCTTAGCTGCATACCGCCGCCTTTTCCGTCTTCGCCATCTTGTGGAAAACCATGATTATACGACTATATTACGGCGCCGCTTCACTCGCATAGACTTCAATATTCGCCGGCAAAAAGTTCTCGGGGTGCTTCTGCCACTTTCGCATCAGGATATGACCACTCGCCTTGCCAACACTGTGGCATTTATCTTCAACAGCACATGCCATTCCAAAGACGAAAGACTGCCAGTCTATTTCTACGACGATCTCGTCCGCGAGACTCGTCCGCGTCTTGAACGAGAAATCCTATCCACTATACTTAATATGGATCGGCAGATGCCCCCAACGCTAAAATATGACTATTCTTATGATTGGGTCGATGATGTGAAGCTGTTCTACGCAGAGGTTGGTTCTGGACCGGACCGTCGAAATATCAACAGGCTTTTCAAAAAGCAGCAGGCCCCCTACTTGGGCTTTCTTCAGTATGAACAATGCGTGATGCTGTTGAACGAGTCTATGAACTTATGTATTTAAATTTCTTTCCTGGATGTGGAGAGAAATAACGACCAGGGTGTGAGTTATTGTCTCAAGATTCTACCTCACGGGGAAAAGATGAGAATGGTTTCCAGCACAATGTCTGGATTTTTGAGTTTGGCAATGATAATTTCAACAATAGCTCGCCATCTGAGTACAATCTTAAACCACGAGAAGGAATTATCGAATCGCTTCTAGAATATTTGGATTTCGCATAGCCTATCTCCGTTTCCATTGAATGTGGCAAATTCATGTCAGCTTTCATTCTCAAGATGCGCATATTTCACACTGAACCTTTCCACTCCTTTACGTATTGCCTAAAACTAACATTCCCTATCGTCACTTTCTCCATTCTCTCGTATAATAACGATGTTTCCCATTTTCTTTCAGGCTCCTGCTTTAGCTAGGCCCGACCTGCATGGTGTGTGTTTGCTGATATCAAATCGTTCCTACTCCGCTCTCCACGCTACCCCATCATTGTATTTCATCTCAGAGACTGATAATATGGCGTGGTTTACATGGAATAAGCAAAAGTCGCCTCAGATTGAGCAACGCTCACATACGCGCATGGAAACGGCACCAGAGTCGGACATCGCCCACACATTGAATCAGATTTCATCCGAGGACTCGCTTCCTCGCGTACAGGTGTTGTCGGCTGAATCATACAATGAAACCAACAAGTCAGTTGCCAGTTTTGTGTCGCAGCGGCCAGAGAACTTGTTCATCATTGATGGAGAAAAATATGCTGACGAAAGTATCATATGCACCAGCGATGAGCAGGGAAACAAGACATGCTTAAAGTTGAGGTATAATCTGATTGAGTTATTCAAGCAGATGCAGCGCCTCGAATATTTCTGCTCCTTGCCCAACAATATGGACGCTACCTACTTCGAGTGCAGAAAAATCACATAGTTACTATACGCAAGGCTACACACTCGCCAGTACAGTAGTGGGCCGTTCAAACAAAGTACCCGAACATTGCTCCAACAGCAACGGCGATGCTTGCTCCAAGAGCGTTTCCTCCGGATCCGGGTGCTTGGTGTGGGCTATTGTAGGACCCATTTCCCCAAGTTTGCGACCATGTGGAGTTGACATTTTCCAGTACATTGTGAAAATGCGAATTCTTGCTGTGAGCAGTTTCGAGTGCTTCCTTAGATTTGGGTTCGGTAGCCTTTGATTTGGGAGAAGCCACTGTGCTTATCTCAGTCGATGTGACTTTTTCCGGCGTAGGCTCAGCTAGTGCTGGATTATTCTCCTCTTTCCTAGGTTTAGACACGGTTTCCAAAACTGAAGACGCAATCTTTTCTGAAGTAGGTGCTGCTTTGAAGTGTGAAGTTATATCCGGCGTTGGCTTTTGCTTTGGCTCTTCCCACTTTGTGGGGTAAACTAAAGTAGAAGTGGGCTCTGCCCCGGTTTCAGGAAACTGCTCAACTTCTGAGCTTTGTGGCCATGTTTTAGGCTCTTGGAATGAAGCTTTTTCTGTTGGTTTCGTGACGATCTCTGTCTGCTTTTCAGTCGTACTCTCAACAACTTCCTTTGTTGAAGACGTAGTATGTATTGTCATGGTACTTGCACTGTTTGTCTTCGATTCTATAATGCTGGCTGTTTCAGTTTCTGTCACTTTCTCAGTTTCTGTCACTTTTTCAGTCACCACCATCTTGGTTTCGGACACTTGTACTTCAGTTGTTGTTTCCGTTGCAGTTTCTGTGTTGGTTTCAGTGATGGTTTCAGTTTTGGCACTCTCAATGGTAGTTTCAGTGGTAGTTTCAGTTGTTGTTTGCGTGGTGGTCTCCGTTTTGATTTCAAGCTTTGCTTTCGTCAGTTCAGTCGTTTTGGGCTCATTCGTTTTCTTTACTGATTGAAATTTTTCGATGTTCGTTTTTGACGGTTCTGGTTCCAGGTTTTTCTCACCAGTCAGATCACTGGAACGGGCCTCTTCTTCGTCCTCTCTGTTGATTTTCTCAATTGTGTATTTTCTGATCCGAGCCAACTGGTCTTCACCTGCAACCAGAATGGTGGCACATGCCAAAGGCAGTCCATCTGCATAGTGAATCACAAGAGCTCTACCCACAACATAGTTTCTGGAAGTCGGATTCAAAGAAAGGAACGGGTCAACAAAATCAGTTTCAAAACACGTGCCTTCTAAAGCTCCATGCTTGCCTGCCAAATTTCCCACAGCACACTCATTCTGATCTTCTTCAGGGCATTCGTCCAGAGATGAGTAAGGATTGAAAACAGGACCTGTAGCATCGCAAGTATTATCTGAACCCACAACAAATTCATGGATATGGTATGTGAACGGTCCTCCTTCTTGAGGTAAATCTACCAAATCCACATGCACATTGGCACTGACTCCATTGGTGCTGGTCATAATCACATAACCTTTAGTTTCAGCGTTGGGGCCACTGTGAGGAAATTCTGCAACGGCAAAAACTCCAGTCGGATTTTCTGTTGTGGGAACAGAGGGGAGAGCTGATATGGGCGCAATGGCCAATACAATTGCAACTAGTGAAGAAACTCTCATTGGAAAACTAGTAATAAAGTTTGGGTGCAAAAAGGCTTGTCGCACAGATAAGGTATACTGCAGAGGGACATGATCAAAAAGGATACGCATTTTGGTACCTTTAAGCCTAACTGAGCCCAGCTGAACCCAACTGAGACAAATTAAAATGAGAGACACAAACTACAAATTGACAACAACAGCTCCTGGCTTTATATAATTACGGGATTAGGCAAGTCAAGTAATGGTGTATTATGGCGACGCCAATTTCTTAAAAGGTAGGGTATGCTTAAATTTCTATGATTGTAATGTAATAGGGCCGCCCAAGTACAGATCAATGTCAATTTACGATCGCTTCCAGACACTGGAATGTGAATGCAAACTTGTGTTTCACATATAGCATTATGCGACTTATCACGTACTGAACTAAAGAGCTCACTGATTCCTGACTCATTACAAAGAGCCACCTCCTCAGATTGCTTTCATCCTACAAATAAATGATACTTTTTACTAATTTTCTCTACAGTCACTTTTCACCTAATGTATTCCCAATGCATAAATAAATAGTGCCCTATACCATGAAAGACTCACCGCAGCCGCAGGTGCCCTTTGAGTTGGGGTTCTTGAAAATGAATCGAGACAGAAGCTTGTCATCGATCCAGTCCATCTCTGATCCGACAATGGAGAAGAGTGCTTTTGAATCAATAAGCACTTGCACGCCATCTTGTTCGACCAATTCGTCAAACTTACCTGGCTTATCCACATACTCCAAATGGTAAGTCAAGCCCGAACATCCTCTGTTGCGGACACCGATTCGGATAAGCTGCGGGTTTGGCTGATCGAGCAAAGCCCGAAGATGTTCGACTGCACCTGGTGATAATGTGATCAATGCTTTTCTTGGACGCAATTGTCTCCTAGGCTTTTTAGCTTTAGTGGTCTGTTCCACCTTGGGTTGCTCCTCCGCTGCTGACGCTGCAGGCGGTTCTGGAGTTGTTTGGACTTGCTCTGGAGCAACTTGTGCTACTTTTTGTTCAGTCTTTTGTTCTTTGCTCTCTACGTTTTTGAAACGAGAAGCTCTGGATTTCCGCGCAGGAGGCATGGCAATTGTAATAACCTCGTCTGTATTGTTTTTGGGTGTTTCGCGGGGCATTGCTGGAGTTGCCAATCCGTGAGCAGCCCATCGGGAGCTTCTATTTCCTTGCGGGCGCTTCTCGGAGGAGATTTGAGGTTCAAGTTTGTAGTTGAGGCGACCGAAATCGACATTAACGCCCTTGGAAGTACCTGGAATAGTTTGCATGAATCTCTTGTTCCCTTGTTGAGAAGCATATCTGACAAAAGTGCTCGTCGGCAGGAAGAAACGGCTCCTTAGCATTGTGTACCTGTAAAAATGTATGTTGCTATTATGGAAGAAATGCAAAATGAAGAGAGACTTGTCTCGAAGGATTTGGGTCAAAAATAAAACCGACTTTCTGGATGGTTGCTGATAAAGAAAGAATCAATTGACAAGTTCCGGAATAGGTTTGTATAAAAGAACAGTAGATGATACCAGGTCAAAAATAGTCACTGTAAAAAATGCTTACCAATAGATGCAGTCCGATGTGCAGTACGTCACTGGAAATAATCAAAAACATAAAACGCATGATTGGCTCAATTTGCACTCCGATCGCGGCTCCGAACACTCGGGTCCGACCGTTCTGTGGGGAAGTCAGGAACCCTCTTGAAGCATTGAATGTATACAACTAAACGAATACTATTTTTCTTACGTAACCCAAGAACAAGAAATGTAGTCGGAGAAAAAAAAGTTTGGCTACTCGTTTAAAAAAAAGCATTAATTATCTGATATGTAGGCCACCTTGGGGTAAAGGACAGTAGAATCATGGTCATCAAAAGTAATTCATCATAAAGGAGACGTCTCTCTCTTCAACCAGGCCAACTCGACAGAGTGCTTAGCAAATGAAGGACTCAACTCATTCCAGATTGTGCGATGGTAATTGTTGATCCACTTCTTCTCCTCAGGACTCAACAAAGCCACATCGATTAAGCGGCGGCAGAATGGTACTCGGGTAATGGTTTCAAACTCAAAAAAGTTCTTGCCATTGTACTTTAACCCGCTGTCCTTCACAAACATGACGTTCTCGATACGAATACCGTACTCTCCATCTTCGTAGTAACCTGGTTCATTAGAAATTAGATGACCAGGTTTCAATGGGTTTCTGGCACTTGGTCTCGGGCCGATCCCGATGGGACCTTCATGCACATTGAGATAAGCTCCGATACCATGCGATGTACCGTGTCCGTAATCCAATCCATGTTGCCACAAAAACTGTCTGGCAATAGAATCAATCTGGCTTCCCGTAGTGTTTTCTGGGAACTTCAAGTCACCTAGAGCAATGTTGCCTTTCAAAACTAAAGTGTAGTTTCTAACTTCTTCTGGCTTAGGAGTACCAAAATGCAATGTACGAGTAGTGTCGGTAGTACCGTCCAAGAACTGGGAGCCCGAGTCATTAAGATAGATCTTAGAAGGATCAATCGTAGAACATGCTCCCCTAACAGGCTTATAATGAATAACAGCACCGTTCGCCCCAGTAGCACTGATGGTATCAAAAGACAAGCCAACAAAATCTTCCTCTTCTTGTCTGAAACGGGTTAATTGTTGGTCGGCCTCCACTTCATCAATAAGTTCAGCCTTACCAACGATCTCATTCTCTAACCAAGCAAAGAACTTTACCAATGCACGTCCATCCTTGAGATGGGCTTTACGAGCGCCTTCCAACTCAACGGAGTTTTTGATGGCCTTCAAATCTTCAATAGGAGATGGACTAACAGATTCATATGCGCATTGCAATTGGCGAATAATCTCCCATGAAGCAGAATCTGTGTTCACCAACACTTTCTTGTTGGCCAATTTGAGTTCTAACGATATCGTAACGAGGTCGTTCCAAAAAGCTTTGTATGGTTTCACTTCCACGTTGTTCTTTTTTAATTCCTGGGCAACGTTAGCGTCGAATTTGCTATTGTCAGCAAAAAGCAACACTCTCTTATCACTAGTCACAATTGCATAACTGTAGAAAACAGGGTTGAATTCGATGTCAGATCCTCTTAAGTTCAACAACCAAGCAATCTCGTCAAGAGCACTGATGATTAGACCATCGGCCTTTTTCGAGACAATTATTTCCACAACTTTAGCAATTTTGGACTGAACCTCCTCGCCAGTGTACTTGGCACTCAATGTTTTGATGATGCTGTCGGTACTTTCAGGCAACTCCTCAAATTTGGACCAGATCTGGTCCACCAAATTCGTCTTGACTGCGACAAGCTCAACACGAGCCTTTGGTGAATTGCTAAGTTCAGCCTGTATGGCACTTTTTATCTTTTCGTATTGCAGGAAACTGATCAACTTTGGGTCGACACCAATTTTTGTCAACGAGCCAGAATCTAAGGATAATTGTACAGCTTGTTTCGCAGCCCACAGTTGCCATGAGGGCTCATTTGGCACGCCTTGTTTCAACAAGGACCAGTTGAAATCCAACTCATTAGCTGCTTGGTTAAAATAGCGCCCGTCCGTGGACAAAGCGGCTAAACCTTCTGGGGTATCATTCATACATGTGATGTCACGTGTGACAATAGCGACACCGGCACTTCCAGAGAAGCCCGAGATGAAGCTTCTTCTCTGGTCCAGAGGCGAAACGTACTCGCTCTGATGCTGGTCTTCGCTGGGGATAATGTACACGGCCAAGTCATTCTGTGCCATTTGCAAACGCAAGGCTTCCAAACGCTGGGATGTGTTGACTTCCTTGTTCTCAGGCAAGCAAAGTGACGCAGCATCAAGAGTAAACACAGATCCCTTGCGGGAGCCGTTGGGAGAAGTGGAACCAGAGAGGTTTCTCTTCAAGTTAATTCTTTTCGCCATGATGGACGACCGTCTGTTTGTACGAGACAATAAGCCGGGCGAACATGTGCAGTTGGCACAGTCAGCTCTGCTTACTCTTCTGTTGGCAACTCTCATTGGTTTGGGTTCTTTCCGTAAATAAGCAGATGTAGTGAAAGAAAGAACGGACTTGTTTCCCAGTGACATTCACTCGTGCGCGCGCTTATGTAAGCCCAATATCTGGTCCAGCAATGGCCAGAGATGGGAACAGCAGTAGATACGAGTTTACAAGCAGAGAAAATAGAAAACGAAAATAGGCAAAAAAAAATCAAGAAAGTTCTATGCCATGTGATGAAAAGGTATGATTGTATTTTGGTGAAGCCATTTCTCCTCTAGCTGACATCGTTGCTAGCCTTCCTATTCTCATCAATCCACCTAGAAATTGTGTGCCGGCATGCACTTTTTGAGTGAGCTCACTTTATTGCTAGAGCTTTATCTACATTGAACAACGCCTTTTGTTCTGACTTTTGGTGACATCGGCTGGCCTTGAAGCTTCCTGACCGTTTGTGGTTTCTTTTTTTTTTTTGAATTTTTGCTCCGGACATTCTCCTTTTTTTGTGGCGTTTCAAAAGTGCGACCATACTGTAGTCTCATTACTTGACTTCGGATCAGAATGTCCTTCGAGCATGTGGCTCAGGTATGTTGGAAACTTCAATCGAAAGCTGTTTGGATTCGGCTCTCAGAAAACTGCGTTTCGAATAATGGGCAATGTTTTCTGAGAGAGTATTCAAGCTAGGACACAACAACAATACTAACTACGCAGAAAGTGGAGCAGCTATACACATGTGGCGACTCAAATGAGGTCCATATGCTTCAACTGGAGTTGCAGGCTCTCCAGAAATCTCCACAGGGATATAACCTCGCGTCATATTTACTCCAGCATCCTTCCAGGAACTGCCAATACTTTGGTGCATTGACTTTAGCTGTGGTGATACAAGCACCAGACCTTACATCTGAAGCCTCTCAAGCTATTCTCCAGCTAATACATCTCCATATCAGTCGTTTAGCTCAGGATCTGTCTCTGCTTCAGCCCAACTTGTTCATCATGCGGAAACTAATGTCTAATTTGTCGTTAATGTACTTGAAGGAACAGTCTGTCATTCCAAATCCTGTGCTGGTTCTTCTTCGTGCTTTAGGTATGCCTGAAGGTGCAGATTCGGCTTCAATGCGTTCGTACTTGCCAGAGGTACCTCCAATGACGATAGCACTTGTTCTTCTCTTCCTTTCTATTCTAGTTGGAGACGTGCTTAAACTCGCTTCCTCGAAAACTGCTCTTCATATGCGTATCCATACCGAAATATTCCCGTTTATGGTCGTCCTTTTTGAATATCTTAATTACTTGAAACAACTCGATCGCTTACAAAGAACATTGAGTGTATCAGCATTGGAGACTTTGAACTCGTGGATGTCGTATCTTCCGAATATAAACGGAGATGCTCGTTATGATGCGGATCTGATATCAATCTTCGTTGAGTTTCTTTTTCTTTATTTGGAAAGCAACGTCGATCCTGAAAATCAAGACTCCCTTTCAGAATGCCAGATGGTTCTTAATATTTTCTTGGAGTTACTTGAAGTGAATCCTCTGCTTCTTAGTATTGAAATTAAACTGAAATTGTACTCTTTGATATTTGAGCATGACAAATGGGGTGTTCAGTTCATGGATAAAGTTATCTTTACTGATAGACGAGAAGAATACCAAGAAGAGGTTAACAGCTTCGTTGATTTGGTGATTACAATTTTGCAGTTGAATGTTATCCGTCTTTCGAAATCCATCCTCGACTCTTCTACTCAAAGAATACTTTCCATAGCATACCGCCTAACTGCTGTACCTGGCACTCCGTACATTGAAGACTTCATAAGCGAGCGCATGTTAGTGTTTTGGGAAGAATTTGCTTCCGCTTATGAGGACTCTGCTGATCTACTAGTTGAGCTTTTTGCAGTAAAATCGGATCCGAGTTTCGAGCAGCAGTTTGAGAATGAACGGAAACGCATTTTTAATGAAGTGGCGAAGGTTTATTGGGCGAAGCTTCGCATGTCTGAAGCAGAGACATTCGAGTCTATCAGAGCAGAATTTAACTCTTACCGGAGTAGTGTAGCGGACTTTTTTTTAGTCGCCTACTCTCTTTTAAAGACGGAATTTTACAGTACATTGACTTCTTCGTTGATTGAAACAACGAAATCATGCCAAAATAACTCAATGCTGATAGTTGATATTGAAGCTACGTTGTATTTATTGTTCAACATCAACGAGGACACGGCTTATTACGAATCACAGATGGAGGCCCTTGCACCGTTTTCCCTATCCATTTTTGAATCTGGCATAATTGCCACTTTCAAGCAGCTTCCTCTCGATAATTTCATGAACCAAAGGTTTTATTCGACATTTATACAATACTTGGCCCTGAACGAATTTTTTTTCAAAAGACCAGAAGGAAGCGTGTTCTTGGGTCAAGTTTTCGACTTGCTCTTCCCCTTCTTAATGAGCGACTTTTCTAATCTTTCATTATTAGCATCGAAAACTGCAACCAAACTATGTGAAGCCTGCAGCCATAATTTGGTAGGCTTTCTACCCAACCTTGAAATCATTGTCATTGAAATGCTCCGAAACCCTTCCATTGATAGTCTCATCAGACTGCGGATGTTCAGTGCGTATAGTTCTATAGCCAGAAGAGTGGACAACGTTGAAGAACATTCCAGAATAATCAATGGCATGATCTCGACTATAGCTGAGGCTGGATCGCTGATGATGGACGCCAAAAGTACTTCCTTGAATGATGTTGAAGAAGATTATCTAGTGTCCCTTCTTTCATGTCTTGTTAATGTGGGAAAGGGTAGCTCATTGACAGATGAAGATATAGACGAGCTTCTGGAAGAGCAACAAGAAGCGTATAAGTCGTATTGGCTAAAGGATCCCCTTAATACTAAGCAGTTAATCCTTTCGATTGTGGAAAACTACTCTTTGCGGTATCCATTCTTGGCCCAAAAAACAATCATTATTGAAAAATGCACCATGGTCTTCCGTGTTGGCCTAGGCGAAAAGTTAGGAGGGCCATTCGATTTCGGCGTTGAAACTATTGCTCGATACGCAATATCCGTAATGGAGAGTATCACAAATGCAAACGGTGTGCCCTATGTCTTCGAATTGATAGAATGTGTTATCAGTGTGAACTATCGCGAGTTGACCCCCACGATAGTTGAAGAATTAATGAATAGGTTGTTCACGCTAAAGTTGGCGTTTTTGAAAACGGATCCAGATATGATTAAAAGTGCAATCAATGTGTTCTCAAAGATGATAGAAGTTAAGCCATCACTCGTTATACACTCCGAAATCTTTACCACTACTGTTATTGGATTTGCTATCGGGGGTCTAGAGGCTAATGAAGCTTTCATCATTAAATCTGTCCTGAAGTTTTGGTGCAACATCTTGAATATGAAACGAGGAAGTAAAGAGGATCAGGACCGAATCTTGCAGTTGTTTTGCAATCAAAAATTAGGCAAACATGTTACTTTCAGCTTGGTAACCTCATTTTTAAAAGCTCCAAGATCTAATCTCGAATATTACTACTCAGTCTTCCGAGGCTTGGTAGGAAAATTTCCCATTCCTTTCAAAGAATGGTTTCAGCAAACATTGCGTGAAATTCCAGATATTATAACGCCTAGAATGTCGGAAAAGGATTTGGATCTTTTTGTACATAAACTAATGATTACTCGTGGAAGAAGAACAGCAAATGAAGTTCTTAAGTCACTATGGTTGACAGTCAATGGTTTGGTTGAATACAACACACAAAGCTATTAATAGGCTGGTCTACAAAAGCTCCATAAAAGGTAATTTTGTGGAAGATGTAAATATACTCAAAACATAATAATTAAAATCAATACAAACCACCCTGTATATGTCTTAAAGAACAGATTCCAATTGCTTGGCCAAATGCTGACTCTCTGCATTAAAGTCCACGTCCGCAATAGAAACCACATTATACCTTACTCTCATGTTACCGTTAAAGCTCTCTTGTCTGGCTCTTAAACGGAAATTAAATTCTTTCATTGTAACTGAACTCACGAGCTCCATGAACTCATGGTTCTCACCCTCTTCCATTTCTTTCAAAGCCATCAACTCACCTGCAGTTTTGTTGAACAACTTCTTTCCTTCTTCATCAAAGAAAGTGGCCCATATTTGACCAGTGTGATCCATAATAGAACAATTCAAGATGTACCTGTAGTGAGGTTCAGCAAAAGTCAAGTTACATCTTTCACATCTCCATGAACCATCGCTCTCCTGGATAACCTTTCTGTTACATGGAGATGGGCCTCTTCCGTTGGTGTTGACTTCATTGTTACAAGCAGGGTAACAAAAGTTGTCAGTCTTAAAGTAGTTGATGGTAGCCTTGATGGAGAAGTAATCTGGTTTTTCCTTTGTTCCCAAATCTAACTGTTCAGCAAGCGCAATAGTCTTCCTGTCCTTCAAGGAGTCTGTAGACAGTCCTGTTTCCGTTTTCAAACTCTGGAAGTTTTCATTCGAGCCTTTGCTGTCATACCAACCTTTCAACTGATAAGCCTCTGGAATGTCTGGGTTGCTTAAAAGACTTCCAGATGGTGTTAAACTCAACGAGCGACCACCGAAATCCTGAACTTTTGCACCTTTGACTGCAATCACTGAACCAACTGGGATGTTGAAATCAACTGCAGTTGCATTCCACAAGCCCAAGTCAATAGCAAAATTGGAGTCATCAACAATGGTGATGTTTCTTCTGTCGAAAGGCTTTCCAGTAGATTTTGCAGTAATTTGGAACACATCATTGACATTCTGTATCACACCAATCACGTCAATAATTGTATCCTTTTCAGCGGACTGGATCTGGTTCAATTTTGTAAAGTTCATATTGATCTTAGGCACGTCGGATGTGTCGAAACATTCGGTGATTTCGGTGTCCTTATCTAAAGACAACTCATAAGGATGGCTCAAGTGGGAGAATTTGGGTTTGGCTTGTTGAATTCTTGCTTTGGTCACGTAGTACACTTTACCCTCTTGCAACAAGTTGTAGAACTTATCGGCCATGTCGTTGAATGCGGTAGCCCTAATCTCATCGCTTTCATCCAAGAAGTTGACGTTGAATAACTTTCCCTCTCCTTTGGCATTGGACCACGTTCTCACGTCACTTTTGTACGACACGCGACCCTTGATTGTCCAGTTGTTCTGGTATGGAGACAATGACTCGATTGGGTTTACGGGCCGCTCAGGAGCTGCCAGGCGCTTGCTTTGCGCTGCTGGTGCCTGAGGCTGCGGCGTTGTTTGCTGTGGGGTTCCATTCGACACCACTCCAGTAGCAATGTCTTCTGCTGGGTTCTGGTCGAAATACTGGTCGAGACTGGTGACATCAGACGCGATTCTCTCAGCCTTGGGAACGTCCACCGTAAGATCGGCAATGAGAAGAATACGCTTCATCGTCTTGGCAATGGTGTACTGGTTGATGGTGATGATCGAGTAACGCGTGAAGCCGTTCGCTTCCAAGTACGCGTTGCAGCGGGAGTCAATCAAGCCTTGCACTGAATAGCGGCCGTCGCTCAAGACACATCTATATCTTCTTTCCGTAGCAGAAGACTCGTTGATGACTTTCGAATTGGTCACTTGTACACGAAGGCCTTTTCCGTGCCACAAGTGACACGTGCTTCGAGAAAGTGCTTCTTTCAAGGTTCCTGGAACCACTCCGTATTGGTCTGCCATGATGAATGTGGTTTCTATGAGAAAGTTACGCGTCGGATGTGTGCGCGTATTATGTGTGTAGGACAGGTGTATAGACTATGTATAGACAGGATATGCTACAAGATATGTAAATGGTATGGACGGGAAAAAAAAGCCTCTCTCAAGAGAGAAGATGGTTTCACCTAGATGATGTTCAATTTTATGTGACAAAGGCTTTCACATATGTAACAAATGACAATTCCATTATTGGAGTGCGAGAATGAGCTCCGCATTTGGTGATTTGCCTTCATTTAGAATTTTAAGAACATACTTCGTTATTCTCTATCATTAGGTTATCATACAGTAATTGGAAATGATTGGTCTTGTCTTTGCTGCAATGGAACGTATTTGTTACCATCTTCATGATATAGATCCTTGAGAGCGAGCGCATAAAAATATCTGAGAGTGTGCTTGGAATAGAGAGTAAACTGAACAAGTGGTTACGGATTGAGTACGTCTGAAACATTATGGCATTCTTATTACTCCAAATTTGTTCAATTGACTCAAACAGTATGAATGACACTTTTTGTATTAACATAATGTTTTATCTACATTTAACTTTGAAATCGAATAAACTCATTGTATTTGGGACTGAATGGCTTCTTGTTGGAAGAGCCTTTTGTTTCTTGAACTGTTGAAGAACTGAATTTAAATAGAATTAAGCTGGTCTCAGACAGCACTCTCCTAACTGGAAATGGGTGTAACAATGACTAACTCTAATTGATACCTGCGTGCCACGTCAGCTTTGTGTTTGGATTTGCCGGAATCACTGAAATGAAATGCAAAAACTGCATTGCTCTAACCTCATTCCACCACATTAGTTGACGTCGTTACAACTTTGGTTGGGCGTTATACAACTCGTCCCTTTCGTTTATACGCACCGCGCCACTTTTTGTAAGTGCACGGGCCAAGTCATTGATCAAGTCATCGACATTTTCAATTCCAATGCACAAACGAATCAAATCTTCTGGGAAGTCACGTTCTTCACGAGTCTTGGCGTCGATCGAAGCATGAGACATCTTGCAAGGCATTGAAATCAAGGAATTGACGCAGCCAAAAGACACGGCAATGCCAAAAATCTCCGTCGCCTCGACGATTTTCTCTGATATCTCAATAGAACCTGTCTCAAAACTCAACACAGCACCTGCACCAGTACACTGGCTTTGGTGCAATGCATACTGCGGGTGTGAACGAAGTCCAGGATACCGAACTTTGAACCCGGCCTGGTGTAAAAATTCTGCAATCTTCACACAATTCTGTTGTTGGCGTTCGACACGAACGGCAAGGGTACGCAATCCACGACTCAACAACCACAGGTCAAAGGGGCTCAAGCCGCAACCGGTCGAGTTGATCACAAAATAGATACGCTCAGCCAAAGCCGGGTCACGCGTAGCAATGATACCTGCCATGATGTCATGATGTCCGTTCAAATACTTGGTGGCTGATTCATAGTGAATATCCACACCCAAGTCGAGCGGGGTCATCAACAAAGGGGTCATCATAGTATTGTCAAAGACAACAATAAGATCCGGGTTGACAGCATGAGCGTGCTCTGTAATAGCTCTGACGTCACACACCTTGATCAACGGATTCGTAGGAGACTCCAAAAAGATCATCTTGGTGCGCGGAGTGATTTTGGATTTGAGCAATTCCGTGTTGGTTGTGTCATAATGGTTCACAGTCAAGTCTCCTTTCTTGTGCATATACGTCAACAAGCGGTGGGTTCCACCGTACAAGTCGTCACCAGCAATCACTTCGTCACCAGGCCGAAGTAATCTGACAATGACATCGAGACATCCCATTCCGGACGTCACGGCAAAGGTCTGCGTGGCCTTCATGATCTTGGCCATGTGGTTCTGCAAAAACGTGCGTGTTGGGTTTCCCGAACGTGTGTAGTCGTATTCGCCCATGTTGGAGAGCGAGTCTTGCTTGAAAGTGGCAGATTGGTATAATGGGGGAACACTGGCGTTGTGCTGGTCGCCAGACTTTGTCCACACCAACTCGGTTTCAATACTGTATTTTTTGCTCATGGTGCTGTGCTTTCTTTTTTTTGCGATCTATTTTGCGTTATTAGATGGCTCTAGTGTTGCGCTGCGGTATAACGGTAGTAAAAGAAGTTGCGGTAGTTGAAAAAGACCGAGTGGAGTCTGCGATTAGTCACGACGTGCATACAACGATAAGATCCACAGTTGAAGGGGCCGATAACGGGAATACCTGGATTCAAAAAATAAGAAACAAAGTAGTATCGATGCAAATGGTTCAGTTTCTGATATTTGCTCAAGGCTTCGATTAGACGGTATTTGTTTGCATTTGTCTTCGTTTTGAGGGACCTGTCAAGACTGAGTCTTTTTTTATGGCACGCGCGATTACCTCAGATCTGTATATGACAAGACTTCCACACTGTGCCTTCATGAGTAAAATGCCGTCTACTGTGACTCGTTGATATTTAAGTATGTTGATTTTTCGTTCTGGCCCTCTACCTCGGATGTTTTGCTTGTATTGGTGTGTTGTTTACCAAGTAGATAATTGGGAACTCAGACAATTGAGCAGAAATGCTAATTGTACTTCTCCTAAATTGTCATTAATACATTTGCACTTCCTGGGATATTCTGCAATCAGGAAGAAATTGGCAGTATATCGGTCAAGACTATAATTGTATTTATAAGACCTTCTTGCAGTATGTTTCACATTGGCCTTTGCTACTAAGTATGCATGCCAGATACGACCAAGGTGTGTAAAATGTTGAGGCGGGGAAAACATCCTCCAGAACCTTACCCACATGTCCTACCTTGTTTTATCAAAACTCATGTCCTGGCTTTCGTCTAATTAGAATATACGCATGCAAAAATACTCCTACAAGTCCGCTCTGGTGAACTTGCGGATGTCGGTTGGCTCTGCGGCCTTCAACACCTTTCTTCCGCTCAAAGGCTCGCAAGAGTGTCTGCCCGAAACAGGCCCGGCCTTTTCCACGGGCTTGCCGTCCTTCAACTTTTGCAAGAGCTCGATGGTCTTTTCTGGGGTCAAGTCTTCATGGTAGTCGTCACCGACAGCGAGCATTGGAGCATTGACACACGCACCCAAGCACTCCACCTCTTGAAGTGTGAACAACTTGTCTGGAGTGGTCTGGCCCGGCTTGATCTTCAAAAAGTCAGTGACTGCCTTCATGATTTCATCAGAGCCACACAATTGACAGGGCGTGGTGGTGCAGACTTGGATATTGTACTTGCCCATAGGGTGTCTCATGTACATGGTGTAGAAAGTGGCCACTTCGTACACTCTCATTGGAGGCATGTCCAACATCTTGGCAACGTAGTTCATGACAGAAATCGAGGTGAAACCAATCTGGCGCTGGCCCAAGTCCAACAACGGCATGCATGCGCCCTTTTTGTACTGAGGTGGATACTTGGCAATGATCTCCTTGGCCCTCTTCAAGTTCTCGGCCGTGAACTCAAAAGGCATCTGTTGGTTGTCCTCTTTGGTGTCTCTGTGGACAGAGATTATGCTGGTTCTGGTGGACATTTTCATGGGGGCATAGCTGCCCAATCTTTTAGGCACGTAACGGAACATGATGTGAAAAGGCTACTGCTGGCAAGCGAGGAGAGAAATGCAAACAGCCGGTTCAGATGTTTTTCTTCAATGTTCTTAAGCGGTACTGGCTCTTTTTTTTGCGTGTGCGTAACCTGAAAATGGGGAGTGCTCATTGGCTCAAGGTCTGCACCCGTACCTCTGGTCTGGTCACCTACAAGACACAGAATACAAGACAAGTACGAAGAAATGTGTATCGGCCCATGACACAGAAGAAGATGTTCGGAATAGCGTCATAATAAAGACCGTAAGAAAAAATCCCAAAATGGGTGTGTTTGGCGTGAAAAAGACAGTTTGAAGGCGCGGACAGTAAGTGAGACTAGAAAGAGGAAATTTTCGCAATCGATAGAGTTGAGTTTGAATATGAAAACATACGGTAGAGTTTTAACGATTAATACAGATACGGAAAGAATACTTCTCTAGAGCTTTTGAAGAAGTGCGGGCACTTTTTGCGTAACTGTTCTTGTTCTTGTATCTATTGAATACATGACAACTCCATTCCCATTTTCATTCCTCCGATCTCTTTTCTTCTGCTATTCTTCGATTTGATTTAAGAGTATACTTTGAGCTTCAGTGATGTATTCGACAGCGTTATTATGACATGAGCTCGAGGCCCCATGTTGCCCACTGATTGGGTTTTGGCACGACTTGTACACTTGTACTTTTGGAAAAGCACATAAGAAAATGCAGTTATTACTTTTCAGGCAAAAGTACAGTGTTTACCATGTACCTGGAAATGTTACCGCAAACGAAAATATGGTTTGAGTAAAGTGAAGTCTATTCTGAACAAATCTAATTATGGAGCTGGAACGGGAGACTGTCTGCAGTCGCTACTCTCACCTCAAGTAAACCACAAACCCTCTTAAGCGCAGACCTTGAAGAGATATTCAGACCGCTTGAGCATCTTTACGAAACAAGCGCAGAGCGCTCCCATTGCATCATATTCGTATAGGGGATCTAGTTGAGTTAACCTTAAAGATCGCAAATACAGAGACTGAATTGACGAACAGACATCGGGCTCTCAAAACAAGGCAGAGAGGAGGCATTCGAACAGAAAAACGGCGCAGATCAGATCATAGAAAACAATCTATCTCACGCGTATTCATACGATCCACACAAATAACCGATCTTCAAGGCTACCCAAAAAAACGGATCATCAGGTCTGCCATCAATCTACCTTCCACTTCCATCCATCAAACGCTATTAAGCAACACCTCACCGGGTTTATCTATCGACTTTCCTCGTTCAAACGCTACATAATTCGCAGTATCCACTATGGACGCCAGCCGACAAGGGTCGCCGACGCCCAGTCACCGGGCCCCAAAGTACCCGCCTGCGACAGAAACGCCGCGTTCGCCCTCACGCTCAACACGAAACCTCTCGCCGCCCAAGCTCGGCGAAGCCCAGTCTTATCCCTCGGTATCACCACGGCGCCGGTTGAATGGCCGCTCGTTGTTCAGCGACCGACATATTCCCAATCGCACAGGCGTGGATTTGCAGGCCGCATTCAGTTTATCGGCGCAGGACGTTATGCCTGAACTTCGGTCAGCCCGCCTGGGAGCTCCAGAGCGCGACGAGCGCAGCGGCAACGAGATCGAGCTCCGCAAAGAAGCAGAGGCCAACCGCACCTTCTCTAGTGTGTTGAAGGCAGAGCTTTTCGGCGACAATGTGCCGATGGCTGCGGCAGAGTTGGCTCGACCAAAAGCCGTGTCGCCCGATAGAACCAATCTGAGCGAAGTTCCCAGCACTTCAGCAAATAACATCCGTTCGGCCAACTCGCTTCCTGTTACTATTGCGTCCGGCCGCACCACACCACCGCAACCCGCGGGCGGGGCGGGCGGAAGCGGAACACCACGACAGAGCGCTAATCTCTTTACATATCAGCTGCCGACCAAGCTGCGGCCGGTATCTCGAGACTTGCTGCACGAGCTTTTCTCGCTTTCACCCGTGCGCCTGGATCTGCAGCGGTTTTTGCTCAGCCCTCAGAAAAAGACCCGCAGTATTTCCAAAGTGCCTTATCGTGTTTTGGACGCTCCCGAGCTCTCGGACGATTTCTATCTCAATTTGGTGGATTGGGGTCTGCAGGACGTTTTGGCAGTGGGTTTGGGCGACTCGGTTTATTTGTGGGATGGTCTGACACAGTCTGTAGAACGGCTCTGTGTGCTCGAGAACAAAGATAAAGTGACGTCGCTCAGCTGGATAGCCTCGGGTACCCATCTAGCTGTGGGCACGCTGAAGGGCTTGGTGGAGATTTGGGATGCCACAAAAATCAAGTGCGTGCGTACCATGACGGGTCATAAGCTACGGGTGAGTGCATTGGCCTGGAATGAGCATATTCTTTCAAGCGGTTCGCGTGATCGTACCATCTATAACCGTGACGTACGTGTACAGAGCCACTATATCAACAGCTTTGATAGTCATAAGCAGGAGATATGCGGCCTCAAATGGAACGTCGAGGAAAACAAACTCGCGAGCGGCGGTAACGACAACAATATCTTCGTGTGGGACGGGCTCGATACGAAACCGCTCCATAAATTCTCCGAACACAGTGCGGCCGTTAAGGCTCTAGCATGGTCACCTCATCAGCGTGGAATATTGGCGTCGGGAGGTGGTACAGCTGATAAGACTATAAAGGTATGGAACACCCTCACGGGCACACGCATAAACAATGTGGAAACAGGTTCGCAGGTGTGTAACCTCATTTGGTCGAAAAACTCCAACGAGCTCGTATCCACTCATGGATACTCGCGCAACCAAATCATAGTGTGGAAGTATCCGTCGATGCAGCAAGTGGCGCAATTGACAGGACACACGTACCGAGTATTGTACTTGTCATTGTCGCCTGACGGAGAGACGATAGTCACGGGTGCAGGCGATGAGACGCTACGATTTTGGAATGTTTTCGAAAAGAACAGAAACGACGAGCCGCCGTCCTCAGTCTTGCTAGAGGCATTCTCACAGTTGCGGTGAGCAGGATAATAACACTATTGGGAAATAACAAGAGATACGTATTGTGTAAAGATGTAGTCGAGGCACTCAATTGTAGATGCCATATAAATTTCGCCCAAAACAGCCTGTCGAGATGTCGGTCAGTTTACCGATCACAAAAGGTTCATCCCCGCTAATGAAAGAATTGGCCAAGTTCGATCGTGTGTGTGCAAATGAAGTGTGAACGGCATCGATGTGTCAAAGTGCAAAGTTCAATACAGTACTCTACCCTATATACATACAAAGAAGCCAAATAAGCCCGGGAGTGTAGATACGCTTATCTTATGCGAATTCCGCGTCAAACGGCATTTTACTCATCTCCGAGAGGACGCGGGGAAAAGCGGAGAAAGCCAAAGCATTTGTCAAAAAGCCACTTAAATACTGAGTGGCATCAACACTCCAGCTCCAACATCAACTACGGCACTAGGGTGAAAAGGAGCGCATACTTCCTAAAACAGACGGGGCGGCATATGTAAACCACAGCTGCTTCAACAGATATTTGTGCCGGAATCGGTGGGTTACTCATACTCGTTTTTATGCATAAAAGGCATACAGTCGCACCTACGACTTTCCTAGCCTACAATTCTTTTCCTTTTAAATTTTTGTTTCCTAGAAACAACTTCTTTCACTCACTCTATTTATTGATCATGCCAAAGCCATTAGCCAAAGATTTGTCCCACCTCTTGAGTGAGGAAGCCAAGTCCAGAAAATCTTCTCCATTGAAGAGTCTCTTTACCTACTTTTCTCAGCCTAATATGACCTACTTGGGAGGTGGATTGCCGCTTTCCGATTACTTCCCATTCGACAAGATTTCTGCCGACACGCCTAGCGCACCTTTCCCTAACGGAATTGGAGCCAAGGTCACCGACGAAGATAAGACTGTTGTGGAAGTGTTCAAAGACAAGACCAAAAACGATCCTGGGATGATTGAATTGTCGAGATCCTTGCAGTACGGTCATACCGAGGGTCAGCCAGAGCTCATCAATTTCTTAAAGGAGCATACGGAGCAAATTCACAAGCCTCCTTACGAAGATTGGGGACTTATCTGTTCTATTGGAAACACCCAGTCGTGGGATGCCTGTTTGAGAACATTTGTCACTCGTGGAGACGCTATCTTGGTGGAAGAACACACCTTTTCGTCTGCCTTGGAAACGGCTGAGGCGCAAGGAGTGATTCCCGTTCCAGTTCAGATGGACAATGGCGGTATTATTCCGGAAGCTTTGGAAAAGTTATTGGACAACTGGGTGGGACAAAAGCCCAAGATGTTATACACAATTTGCACGGGCCAGAACCCTACTGGCTCTTGCATTGATGCGGAAAGAAGAAAAGCCGTCTACAAATTGGCCCAGAAGCACGATTTTATCATTGTGGAGGACGAACCATACTACTTTTTGCAAATGGAACCTTACACAAGAAACCAGGATGAGAGAAAGGCTAAGCACGTGCACAGCCACGAGGAGTTCATCAAAGCTATGGTGACTTCCTACCTCTCCTTGGATGTCGACGGTAGAGTTATCCGTTTAGACTCTGTATCGAAGACGCTTGCCCCCGGCTCTAGACTTGGGTGGATTGTAGCGCAAAACAGCTTGTTGGAGAGATTTGTGAGATTGCACGAGGTGTCGATCCAATGTCCTTCTGGTTTTGCTCAGTCGTTGTTGAATGGATTGTTCCAAAAATGGGGACAAAAAGGTTACCTTGATTGGTTGATTGGCTTAAGAGGGGAATACACCCACAAGAGAGACGTTGCTATCGATGCTATGTATGAGCATTTCCCACAGGAAGTTGTTCAGATTGTTCCACCTGTGGCGGGTATGTTTTTCGTTGTGCACATTGATGCTTCAAAGCACCCTAAGTTCAAAGAGTTTGGTGAAGATCCTTTGAAAGTAGAAGAGGCTGTTTATGAGAAGGCATTGGAAATGGGCTGTTTGATGGTTCCTGGGTCGTGGTTTAAGGCAAATGGCGTAACAAACCCTCCTCAGCCTCCAGTTCCAGAAAATGAAGAGCATAAGCATAGTATTTTCTTTAGAGGCACCTATGCGGCCGTTCCTTTGGATGACTTGAAAACTGGTTTGGAAAAGTTCGGAAAGGCAATCAAGTTGGAGTTTGGCTTGAACTGATCTCCTGGTGTTGATCTATTCCGAAGTAGAAAATGAATAAACTATTCGCCAACTGCCGTATTTTCATGCTTCATGAATCTTTGTAATTTTCTTTCTTCTTCTATTGGCCATGAACATTTCTGGTCTCAGTTTCAAGCTGTCTGGCTTAAGTTACCTATATGCATCCTTCATCTCTGTAAAGTCGCTTCTACTTCATGCAAGTAACAATCGCGAAAGGTGATTATCACAGACGTTAAACGATACTGTTCCAATTGACAGACTATGCATATTATAAAGCTACCCTGGCTCGGGCATAGAGGTGTGTTTCCTTCTATTGTTATATTTTCAACGTGTCTTGTACTAACTCTGCAGCTGAACATCGCTCCATAGAATGCTATTCTCTAAGCATAAATAACGACGGTACCAAACTAGCATCGGGAGGTTTGGACGGCAAAGTGAAGATATGGGATGTCCAGTCCATTCTCCGATATAAGCTGGAATCAGAGCAGCCGGAAATGAGCTCGCTTCAACGGCGCATGGAAACACAGTCGGCTCACGAGTTGGAGAGACCTTTGGCATCCATGACTAGACACAATGGTGTGGTGACATGCGTCAAATTTTCACCTGACGGGCGGTTTCTAGCTTCTGCGTCTGACGACAAAATCGTGCTCATTTGGGAGAAAGATGACGATCAGAATCGGCCCAAGCAGTTCGGGGAAACTGAGGCAGATTTGGAGCATTGGACAGTGAGAAAAAGATTGGTTGCTCACGACAACGATGTCCAGGATATTAGCTGGTCTCCAGATGGAGCACTTCTCATCAGTGTTGGGTTGGATCGGTCCATCATCATTTGGAGTGGTACAACTTTTGAACGTATCAAACGGTACGATATTCATCAATCGATGGTCAAAGGAATTGTGTTTGATCCAGCTAACAAGTTTTTTGTCACTGCTTCTGACGATCGAACAGTCCGCATTTTTCGATACTATAGAAAGTTCAATGATGTTTCATCCAGCAATTATGAGTTCCAGATGGAGCAAATCATCATGGATCCTTTCAAGAAATCTCCTCTCACCTCTTATTTCCGCAGAATGTCTTGGTCCCCAGATGGCCAACACATTGCCGTTCCTAATGCGACGAATGGGCCAGTCACTTCTGTGGTCATTATCAACAGAGGTAATTGGGCCACAGATGTTTCTCTCATTGGCCATGAGGCTCCGTGTGAGGTGTGCTCGTTTTCTCCTAGAATCTTTCGTCTTGACAAGTCTGCAAAGACGGAGAAACTTACAACCATCCTCGCGTCTGGGGGTCAGGACAGAACTTTGGCGATATGGAGCACTGCTTTGACGAGGCCCTTAGTGGTGGCAGAAGACATTGTACAGAATTCCATCACGGATATCTGCTGGTCTCCTGATGGAGAAAGCCTTTTTTTGAGTGCTTTAGATGGATCTATTACTTGTGTGGCTTTTGACAAAGGTGAATTGGGTGAAGTGGTGAGCGAAGATGTGAATGATTCACAGCTCGTTCGCTATTGTGGTACAAGAGACTCGGCTATCTTCCCCGAAAGTGCAGAACAGCTACTACTAGAGAGTATCATGGATCTGACCGAAAGTGCTTCGTCGCAGAAAATTCATTCTACTCAGGGAGAGCCTTCGCAGAAGGTGAATACTTCCAGCATCACAAAGGATGCGGCTAAACAATCTTTGAACCATGTAGAGGGAACATCAGCCAAGCCAAATGATACGAGCGATAATTCAGCAACACTTTCGAAACATGCTTCCAATGAGAAGTCTTTTAATTTGATAGAGGCAAGACAATCACCTAAGCCGACACTCTTATCGCAAAAGGTTAAGATAATGAAAAATGGAAAGAAGCGTGTGGCTCCTTTATTGGTATCACAGTTATCGGGCTCGTCGAAGTCAAGTTCAAGTATTCCTAGCTCGACCAAAGTGTCTAAGCAATTTGATATTGCTTCGAAAATGTCACAAACTTCATATTTCTTGCCGAGATTAGGTCTACAGACCAGTGTACATGGACTTCGACTGCGAGCAATAAAGCAAGACGATGAAGACAAGAACAGGGACCAAGATAACGATAATGAAGACATGGGTTTTGATGAATCCCACGCATCTCGAATGCAAGCAATCTCAACTGCTAGCGTGAGAAGAAAAATTCGAAAGTATAAGAAGTTTCTTATGGAACTGAGATATCCTACACCTTTCAAGATGGTTTCTCTTCTTCCTGAAGTCCTTTATAAAGACCAAGCTGTCATGAACAACGAATTGCATAAAATCATACATATCAAGGATATGCAAGTGCTGACAAACTCAGATTTAATTAGTACTGCGGCACTTGATTCCATCAACGAAAACCTACTCTTCCGTGTGATTGTTAACAGCATAGAACACATGGGTAAACCATTTACTGATCTTTTAGAACATGAAGAACTGCACCAGAATGGAATGGATTTGGATGAGAAAAACGACTACGTTACTTCTATTGTCGAGATCCGTAATGGCCTGGAATGGGCCGAAGATGACGAATCCATGAATATGGATGTTACACAAAGGGTAGACTTTCAAGATCCAACGCAAGTCATTGTGACGAACGATGAGAAGGCTTCTCGAAAGAGTTACATATTGTATTTCCCTTTCAAGATCCAGCAGGTTGTGCCGATTATTTTTGAAGGAAAGCTAGCATTTTACGTTCTAGTTTCCTTCCATGGCACTGTCCAGATTATTCGAGCTGAATCTGGTATTTACGTTACACCTTCTATGGAAATGGGAAGCAATGTTGTTGTAGCAAAGCAAAACGGAGCTTATTTGCTACTCTTGACAAGTTCAGGTCTATTATTCTCTTGGAAGTTTCCCAACTATGGAAAGGGCCAAAGAATGATAGAAGCAGTTTTAAAAGGTGTTTCGGTTGCGCCAGCACTCAATTGTGAAACTGCATTACCAGAGACGCTGGAACACGTCGAAAAGAAAAACATCCTGGTTCCACACGTTTCTGTGGAAAATCTTAGAGCTCTAGAAGTGGATGAGCGAACAGGAATGCCTTATATTATTCTCGAGAATTCTAGTACAGTGTACTCTTATTGTGCGAGTATGATGATTTGGACAAAAGTGATGGACTCTTGGCATTACTTGTGCATAAATGAACAAAAAAATAGCGGTGATTTATTCCCAAACACTGCGTCCGTGGTCATGGAGAAACTGTTTAATGACTTTCAAGAAAAAGTGCAAAAAGGAGCAAGAAGCAAATATACGTTCAACGAATCGAACCAAGAGCTTCAAGAATCAATGGCCTACCGGCTTCGGGAGTCTATTGAATTTATCAATGCGTGAACGTATATTAAGAGACGATTATTGTTTAGTTTGAGCTTCAGAAGCAGCTGGAGCCTCGGGCTTTTTCACAGGCTCTTCGAGATAAAACTTTATCAAAAACTCCAAGGAAGACAAGACGGAATTGAGAGCAAACATCCATACGGTCAAACCCACGCCGCCCGTAACTATAAATGGCAATGCAAGAACCCACTCGATGTAATAGGGAAATACCTTGGGTGGAAGATAGAATAAAACAACTTTTCTGTACCAAATTCTGGAAAACCAGATAGGTGCCGTTGTCGTGGCAGCAATGGCTAGGTTGACAAGTTTAGAAATCTGAGCCTTTTCGCTCGAAGTGGCCTCAGCCAAGTCATTCACCTCACTGTTCAACTTGTCAAACTGGCGATTGAGCTTAGTCCATTTGGCGTACTCGTCCTGTGCACTTATTGCTCTTCTTTCCTTGTTTACTCTGACTAACTCTTCTCTTTTCTGGGCGAGAGCCACAAATTTGGAATGGCCAGCTTTAGATGCTCCAATAGTGTAAAGATACCATATTCTGTCTTGGATCGTTGTCTTGCCAATTAGGCTGATGCACACCTTTATAGCAAGTACGCAAAAAACGAGAACCACGATACTTGAGGGTTGAAGTTCAAACATTTTTGAAGTAATAATTCCACGCTAGGGTTTTCCAGCCACTCTTGTACTTAGGTGCGTTGGTGCTCGCCGACCGGAAATCACGTGGCACAATACTTCGTCTGGACAGGCCACGATAGATGGAGCTAAGGAAGATGTGTTCAAGTTCAAATCCACCGGCTCTTTGTCTATACTTGGTTTCCACGTTAGTTATTCCATTTGTTTTATTTATTTTTTCTCGTTTCTGGTGATAAACTTCACATCTCCAAAAGTGTTATCAACCAAAGAGGACGATCGTGTCACGTGCGCCTCTTCAAGCACGTAGCTCGTTTTTTTCCTCCCCATTACAAGGCACGTTCATCTTTACACTAGCCACAAATCCGTTCCAATGTCGAGTGACCCAGAAGACGACTATGTGCCTTGGATCCAGCAGTTTTGTGAAGCCTTTGGGCATGATTACTTTGTTCCCGTTGCCCAGGAGTTCATAGACGACGATTTCAACTTAACGGGCTTATCTCTGCAAGTTCCATATTATCGGGAAGCATTGTACACAATTTTGGACTACCAGGTCGAGACTGCTGATGGCAATAATAGCAGTGCCGCTGCTGGTGCTTCAGGCGGTTCCTCGGGTGGCAAGAGGGGCGATTTGCCCAACAAAGCATTGCTATCACACTCCGCCGAGCTTTTGTATGGGCTTATACATGCAAGATACATTACATCGAAGCCAGGGTTGACAGCCATGGCCAGCAAATTTGAACGAAGCGAGTTTGGTATTTGCCCGCGCTACTATTGCGACGGAATGCATTTGATTCCCGTCGGTGCCACAGATATTCCAGGTCAAGAAACGGTGAGGCTATACTGTCCTTGCTGCAGCGACATATATTTGCCTCTGAGCTCACGGTACTTAAATATTGACGGTGCGTTTTTTGGCACGTCGTTCCCGGGTCTTTTGGTCAAGATGTTCCCTGAAATCGACAATCAGTGTCGGCTCAGAATCAATAGGGTAAATCAGGATAATTTCGGGTTGCGGCTTTTCGGTTTTAAAATCCACGAGTCAAGTGCCAGTGGGCCGCGGATGAAATGGTTGAGGCAAATGCCAGAGACTGAGCAAGAGAAGGCTGAGTTCGATAGTTGCGAGTTGAGTCTTCCAGATGAGGATACAAACTTGGAGCTTGAAGCTGCCTCTGAGGAGGCCGATGATGACGACAAGACTATGGCCAGCGACGGTAATTAATGATAGAAATCTTACCTTGAGTACATATCTTGCAGTCAACTGATACGATAAGGAACAGATGGACGGGCGAATTCATGAAGTGGTGGCGTTGAAATGATTAAGGAGATTTTATGAAGCAATCAATCAAGTGAAGAGTGAAAGCAATTACGAGATATCGCTTCCGATTTGCTTTGGGCAGCAAATGCTCATGGAACAGCTATTTTTCCGGACGGGACAATGGAAGTCGCTTCTTCATGGTATACCTACTTTTTGGTGTCAGAAGAGTACTGTTGTCAACAATTCTTATCTACAGCGCTTATATAAGGATCATTTTGTAATATATGATGATGGAACTGCTATGGTTGACGTCGCGTACATATGGAAAGCTTCTTCAGTGGGTAAGGAGAACTGGCTTTCCTGGTTCCCAGTCCTTGATGCCGTTGGCAATATTCACCCAGTATTTCATACGAATGCTTTCAATGAGAACTGCGTCCCATGGAATTGGGTCCTGCGAAAGGAGTTCTTCAAGTTTTGCTTCTGTCTCTTGCATGAGATTTTCATTTTCTTGTGTGAGCATTTCCAAATCTGTTTCGGACAGAGCTAACTCCAACGCTTCATGTGCTTCTAACACAGTCATCAATAGCTCTTTGTAGTCAAGCTGGTAGTCCTTTGACTCTGTTTCAAACTTGGAAATTAGCTGCTTGGCTACCTCATCTTTGGTAATGTCAATATGTTCCGGATGATGGAGCTGAATGAAGTATGCTGCTCTTGTGTACGGGTTCCGTAAGGTAGAATATGCTTTGTTTATGTTTGCAGAAGTGTTGTCTTTGGGAGAACTTGAGTCAGCAAAAGCCGATGAGCCCATAACAATGTCAGGATGGTGTTCACTTTGAAGATTTCTGTATTCTCTGCGCAATTGGCGTAGATTCACCGAAAACGGATCTTTCGGAGGCCCTCCGCTTGGAAATGATTTCGGAAAGAGATCA
Source organism: Clavispora lusitaniae (assembly GCF_014636115.1). Classification (NCBI taxonomy): domain Eukaryota; kingdom Fungi; phylum Ascomycota; class Pichiomycetes; order Serinales; family Metschnikowiaceae; genus Clavispora; species Clavispora lusitaniae. The sequence goes on along the minus strand of NW_027093975.1, from coordinate 1,589,321 downwards.
AAATAGTTCTTGACATGGGTCGCATATGTTCTTAGCAATTTTGCCGGAAGCAGAGCGCTTTTTCGGAACATTGTGGTAGTGAATAGTAGTAGACTTTAGCAAAAGGCAATCGTGGGGTTTAGTATGCGCACTTATACACAAGATGTACTATGTACTTTCCACCGAAGTATGAATTTTTTGCGTAGAATGAAAAGAAATTTGCAAATTTGAAAAGTAGAGGACATAACGTATTGTCACTGACCCATTATCACTTACACCATAATGTCAGCAATTTGCTGCTGTTGGATGGTTGAATCGCAAGGTATACTAACGCTTCTCTCTAATATTTGATGATCGATGTGCAAGTTACGAGAACGGTAGCACATGTTTACCCTCAAACCGTTAGTTGGAGAGACTTCTTTCAGTCTACCTTGAAGTACGTTGTTTCAGAGTGCCCATCGCCTGGTTAAAGTAATAGAACAGGCCCTCTACATTTCTACATGTTTGTCGTTATTTTTTCCTTGAATTTTTGAGTCTATCAGCTTTGAACTAATCTTGTCTTCATGAAAACGTTACGCATTACTCCATTTATAGCATTTAGTATCTTCTTTCTAGCTTCTATTATGCTCGCCTTTCCACAATTTCTTACTTTATTGCCTCGCTTGAATCGCGTTCCTATTTATGGTGGGCGCACGCCCGTGTGTTGGCCTCTACCAGCGACGAGTTTTTTCAAGATTCAGATTGCAAACAAAGCCTTCAAGTGGTATACATCACACTCTGGTCCTTGAAACCTGCTATTCTGTATCCATTATTGTCTAGGTATACACTTACTGGGTTCAGTCATCCATCTTTTTTTTTACTTTTTACACCTGTTTTTCTTCTGGTTCCAATCTTTATCAACGCACTGAACGTCCTAGCCCGCCATGGATTTCGAGGAAGCCGAGGATATCAATGGTGTCCGTTTTGCATGGAACTCGTTTCCTTCCACCAAGGCCGAAGCTAGCAAGATTGTCGTCCCTACTGGTGTATTGTACACCCCTATGAAATACAGGGAGGATTTGCCCATTGCCGCCTATGATCCATGCTACTGTCAAAACTCTCAGTGCCGAAGCATCTTGAACCCCTACTGTTCTGTTGATCCAACAGGCTTTTGGATATGTCCATTGTGTGGCACCAGAAGCCAATTGCCTCCTCACTACCAAAACATTACCCAAGAAAACTTGCCTATCGAGTTGAGTCCTCTTTCATCCACGATCGAGTATATCACAGCCAAGCCTGTGCAACAACCTCCAATCTTCTGTTTTGTCGTTGACTTGTGCCAAGATGAGGACAATTTGAAAGCATTGAAGGAAACTTTGGTAATTTCCTTGTCGTACTTACCACCTAACGCTTTGGTTGGCTTGATCACATATGGTACCATGGTTCAAGTCTATGATTTGGCGGCCGAAAACGTCAACAGATCATACATTTTCAGAGGCGATAAAGAATACACTGACAAGCAGGTTACAGAAATGTTAAACAAACCGGTTGTGGTGCAACCAGGTCAAATGAACGTTCCAAACTCCTTGCACAGATTCTTCTTGCCTCTCGAAGAGGTGGAATATCAGTTGACCACCATCTTGGAAAACTTGAGTGCTGACCCATGGCCTGTTGCTCATGGTGATAGACCGTTGCGTTGTACGGGTTCGGCTATCAACGTTGCCACGACTTTACTCGCCAACACCTTTTCTGGTTTTGGTGCCAGAATCTTTTTGTTCTCGGCTGGTCTGTGCACTTTGAATCCTGGTATGATTGTGAGTAACAAGTTAAGAGAGCCAATCAGATCGCACTCCGATATCGACAAGGACAATGCAAAGCACTACAAAAAAGCTGTTAAGTTTTATGACGCAGTAGCTGCAAAAGCTGTCAAAAACTCCCACACCGTTGATCTTTTTGGCGGCTGTTTGGATCAAGTCGGCTTCTTGGAAATGAAGTCTTTGTGCAGCAAAACTGGTGGTGTCTTGTTGTTGTCAGATGCTTTTACCACGTCTATTTTCAAACAATCTTTCTTGAAGTTGTTCAGCAAGGATTCGGAAGACTACTTACTTATGGGCTTCAATGCCACTTTGGACATCAAGTGTTCTAGAGAATTGAAAGTCAGTGGCTTGATTGGACATGCCTCATCTTTGGGTGTTAAGACTCCAAATGTTTCGGAGAACGAGGTGGGAGTTGGAGGCAGTTCGCAATATAGAATCTGCTCACTCTCTCCTCAACACACTTATGCCATTTTCTTTGATGTTGCCAACGTGTCTCCTTTGCCTCCAAACGCCCAATCCTATATCCAATTCATCACGCACTACCAACATTCGTCTGGAACTTATAGAATGAGAGTGACTACTGTCTCTAACATCTTGACTGGTGACGAGCAAATCTTGGCTCAATCATTTGACCAGGAAGCTGCAGCTGTCTTGATGGCTAGAGTCACTCTTTTCAAGTCCGAGCAAGATGATGGTGCCGATGTGTTGAGATGGATAGATCGTATGTTGATCAAGTTGTGCCAAAAATTTGCAGACTATAGGAAAGATGTGGAGGAGTCCTTCAGATTGCATCCACAATTTGCCTTGTATCCTCAATTCATTTACTACTTGAGAAGGTCGCAATTCTTGCAAGTTTTCAATAACTCCCCTGATGAAACTGCGTTCTACAGACATATCTTAATGACCGAAGATACAAACAACTCTTTAATTATGATCCAGCCAACTTTAACATCGTTCGGTTTGGACCTTGAAGAGCCAGAGGCTGTTTTATTGGATTCTGTGTCCATTAAAGATGACCGCATTTTGCTTTTGGACACCTTCTTCCATATTTTGATTTTCCACGGTAGAACCATTGCTCAATGGCGCCAAGCAGGATATCAGGACCAAGAAGAATACGCTGATTTCAAAAGATTGTTGGAGGATCCAAAGTTGGAAGCTGGTGAGTTGTTGATTGACCGTTTCCCATTACCCAGATTCATTGATACCGAAGAGGGCGGATCTCAGGCAAGATTCTTGTACTCCAAGTTGAACCCAAGTACTTCGTACAACTCTCAAGACATTTCGAAGGGAGCAGTTGTGTTGACTGATGACGTCTCACTTCAAGTGTTCATGTCTCATTTGCAAAAATTGGTTGTTTCTTCTTCCAACTAGTGAGTTTCTTTTCTGTCCATTGAGCAAGTCTGGAGTGGATAAGAAGTGAAGAAATAACAAGCAATAGAAAAAAGAAAGTGAGAGGATAACATACCTGGAATAGAACAAACGCAAATTATAAATTCATATAATGATTGTGTTTACTTCTTCTTGCTGGGTCATAAATCTGAACCATTGTAAGCATATAGCCAATTTTAAATAATTTTTGAACAAAGGTTTAGTAGTAACCAGTGTGGAATCATCAATACAATTTTGCGCGAAAATCTCAAAGTCAGTTTCCATTGACATCAACAATGTTAGTAACCAATGAAGAACTTAGCGCAGGTATGTTGAACTCTGAACTCTATCAATTGGTAAATTCTAACGCTTAAGATGAGATTGCGCTATATGACCGTCAAATCAGACTTTGGGGCACAGACACACAACTTCGGTTGCGCTCAGCAAAACTTCTAATAATCAACTTGGGAGGTATTGGGACTGAAATCATTAAAAATCTTGCTCTTGGCGGACTTAATTCGATAGAAATATTGGATGGCTCGACTATCAAAGAAGAAGACTATGCAGCACAGTTTTTCTTACCCAACGATGATTCTATCATTGGTGAACTCAAACTTCCTCATGTTCTTCCAGCTATCAAGGAGTTGAATCCCAGAGTTGATCTTCGCATTAACACGAGCAAACTTTCAGATGTGGCCCCTGAATATTTTGGAAGTTTCGATTTGGTTGTTGCCACAGAACTCACCAAGAAGGAAATCATTGACATTAATACTATTTTAAGAAATTATGGTATCCCTTTTTATGTCACCGGTATGCATGGCATGTTTGGATACATTTTCTCTGACTTGATCAAGCATGAGTCTAGAATTCAAACTGAGAGGGGCAATCAGCCTCGTGAAGTAAACCTGAAAATTAATGATGTTAAGACAATCACAAAAGTTGAATATAAGCAACTGGAGAATGTGGAGCTAGTAACCATTGAAGACGAGTTCTTCCCTCTATCAGGATTATTTACATCCTCCAAATTGACGAGACAGTTGAACAAAAGACAACTTAAGAGATTATCGCCAGCATTACCATTGATTCTCTCTCTTTTCGAGGTAGAGAAGCCTTCTGATCCTGAACAAAATTTGGACAAGGAACTTCTTCGCAAGCTACTGTTGGAAAAATGCGAGTCACTTGATATTCTTCCGACGATTGTTAGTGAAGAATATTTAGACCTTTTCTCTGCACAAGCATTCACTGAATTTGCACCAGTGGCTTCTATTTTGGGTGGTTTTCTAGCACAAGATGTAATCCAGTTTCTAGGACAGAAAGAAAGCCCCATCAACAACTGTCTCATTTTAGACTCGCATCGCTCTGAAATTCCTATTTACTACTTATAAATTCATTAGCGAAGACTTGGAGTAAGGCCTCTGCCTTTTCTTTTTTTGAGATGAGACGTTTCCCTCAAAAACTTCAAGTATTTGGTCATCTTTGTTCGGAGGGCTTCGTTTTCCTTTTGAAGCTTTTCATAGGAAGCATTAATGGAAAGCTTTTGCTTTTTAAAGGCTCCTTTAGCCAAACGTTCTTGTTCTTCTGCTGATGCCAACGACCGTTTCAACTCGGTGATGCTCTCCTGTGTTTGTTTTGTTTGCGCCTCTGAAGTTTTTATAGACTCAACACAATTTGATACTTCCTTTGCCATGTAGTCTCTTTCTTCACGTTTCGTTTGTATTTTCGAAGCAAGTCCCTTGACCTCGTTTTGCAAATCCCAAATCTTCAACTGATTCGCAATAAAACGTCCCTTCGCGGAATCTTTCTCGATATTGTTCTCTTCAATGAAATTGGAAAGCTTTTCTTTCGCCTCTTTCGTGCTTTCTTCAAGAGACTTGACTTCTTCGTTACGTTTGAGTGTCTTTTTCTCTGCTATCTGAATTCTTTGCTCAGAGTGATCTATGTCATCGAGAATCTTTGATAACGTTGACTTTATTTCATCAGTCCGCCGACCAATTTTTTGCTGTCTTTCTGGCTTGTTATATTCAGTGTAAGCGTTGTATTCTTCTTCGACTTTGGATAAGCTCAAATAACCTGTATTAAGCTGCAAAATTAGTTTATGTGAAAGAATTGAACGGTCCTTCTCCGTTTTTGCCCACAATTGATCATGATTATGAATCCCGCTCAAGGCATTATAGTCATTTTTGAGAGGATTTGAGACGTATTCTGACTGCAAGCGTTTCGTTTCGTAGTACGATTTCTTTTTCGGCGACGTCTCGTTAGCAGTTTCATTGGAATCGTATGGGGTATAGTGATACACAACTTCGGTAAGCAATGATCTTTCAACATCGGTTGCCGAAAACTTGGGAATGTTTGGAAGTTCGGGTAAGGGCCAAACTGGGAACGAACGCAAGTCTCGACGGAAAACATGATCAAAGAATGTGTGAGACAAGTATGTGAGATTCTGGTTGTAGATGGGAAAAAGGTCTGGTTGCAAGTTTCCGATTTGATCTCTCATACAAACGATGCAAGATATGAGTTTGTATAGGTATGAGTCAGAGTCTTTGAAGTCTTTGTAATGTAGAAGGCAATGTTCGATGGTGTTTACTGGGATCAAGCGAATGAAAACGGACTCCTCTCCACGACGATTTTGGGTGCGTAGGCCCTTGAAAAAGGCAGAATCGGTATCAACGTAGCCGTCCAAAACAATCAAAGCATTGAACTTGGCACTTTTGAACTCGCTTTCGTTTTTAGTGACCATACCGTCGTGTGGAATCAAATGAATGGTCGTTTGCTTTGAATCTTTTGAGTTTTTCCCACCTCTTGAAGATTCTTTCTTTACATTGTTTCCCACGTACCTTTGGATGCTTTTCGGGCCTGAGCAACCCAAAATAAGGGCTTCCACTAGGTCAAAAACGCGGGAATCGTTCTTCATCACGATACCAACATTTTTCTGTAAGTTCAGCACAGAGTTCAGTATAATGACATTAATCAAATCCTTCAAAACATTGAACTTTCCACTAGTCTCCGCCAATTTAGCAGGAATGTCTCGAATACCCAAGTTTTTGGGCATGTAATGCTGGATAAGCAAGTATGGGTGAGTTGCTACAAGCATGCAGTTATCAACACAGATTTCCAAAGACTTGACAATAAGCTCTGTTGTGTCATTTGTTTCGCAATACTTGAGAATATCAGGATAATGTAAAGAAACAATCTGGTCGGTGAGCTCTTTTTGAAACTCGAACATAGGCGTGGGCAAGTTGTATTCGCCCGAATTGTTGACTTGTTCCAAATGTAAATCGACTATCGGTGGCTCGGGAGTGCCATCTAAAATGCTTAGCAAGTCCATTGAAGAGAGTGGAAAAGATGGGTAACGCGGATGTGAGTTCGCGATACTGGTACAAATTGGTGCGGCGAAAGGACAAAGTCGCTTAGTTTTCCTGTCCGCTATTTTCTACTGTATGTGGCGCAATCAGTGAATATCATTACAAACTCATTGATTTTGATAGAAAAATCATGTTGAAGATCTTAGGTGAAGGATATTAGTAAAAATATATATATTTGGTTTGAAAAGAAAGAAAAAAAAAAAAGGAAAAGGAAAAGGAAAACTCACACAAGTAGTGCAAAGTATTCTTGTGGTTTAATTCCAAAGGCTCTTTTTGCATTTGAAATACTTCAACTATTTATTCAGAGACATATATCCCAGTGCTCAACAGCCTATTAATCTTCGCATAGCAAGATGCAACATGCTATCGATGAAGCTGATTTTCATCGTTTCCCTTATATTCTATCGTGTATTTTCGCCAATTGTTCCTCTCATACCTTTCCCCATAATCTGATGGTTCTGTCCCAGCCGCAGCTCACTATACACAGCGCATCTTTCCCCACATCAACACTCATTACCTTGTCTGTGTGGCCAACCAAAGACTTGACATGGAGCCAGTTGTCTGACGACCAAAGCTTCACCGTACCGTCGTAGGAACTTGTGGCTAGATATGTGCCCGACACATCCAACGTCTGAGTATTTTCTTCGTTTTCGTCTGCCACAGGCTGTGCCAATGGGCTCGAATGAGTGTTTTGTACAAATCGTACGTCGCTGACAATCTTGGTATGAGCAGGTATCGAGAAAAGCTCTGCTCCATGCGCTTTGCGCATGTCCCAAATTTTCACAGAACAGTCAGCACTACCACTGGCAAGGTGATATCCATTTGGAGACCAGTCCATACTGTAGATTCCTTGGATGTGGCCCTCAAGCGTGGCAATAGTGCGGCCGCTTCGCAAGTCCCAAATATGGCCTATAGCGTCCAAGCCTCCAGTGGCCAAAAGACTGCCATCGGGATGGAAGCTGCAGGCGAAAACTTCCTTGGCATGACCCTCTTGTTCCAAAATCTCCTTTTCGGGCCGCAAGACGTCCCATAGTTTCCAGGTGAGATCAAAAGATGTCGTTGCCAAGTATTTTCCGCTAGGATGGAATTCTGTCCGCGCAATCCGTCCGCTATGAGCATTGTCACGGCGATAAGTATTTGTCAATGAGCCGTCGTCGACTCTCCATATGTTGAGAGTACCTTCTGCTCCAGCTGAAGCGAGTGTGGTGGTGTCAGAAGGACTCCATGCCAAAGTCGCCTTTTCAGTATGATAGCCCGGTTTCAGTCTCACCGCCTGGCTTATGGATTCTTGTGTGTCTCTTTTGAAAATGGTGACATGTCCATCCCAGGAGGAACATGCCACTAGAGAGTTGGAACTGTTGATGCGGACGCCATTCAATGCTCTAGTATTACCTTTCACGGTAAACGAGCCCTGGGGCTCGAATTGTTTGAGTTGTGAATTGATATTTCGTCTGTGCCGCAACACCTGGGCAAAGTTATACGATGCAGAAACTTTCCGTTGTTTGTCAACTCGTTGCACTGCTCTATCTATAGAGTACGCTAGTATGTCTTTCCGTGCCTCTAGTAATGCATCATCTCCTGGTGTGTAGAATTCTTCTTCTTCCTCCCCTTCATCTTCTTCGTCACTGTCCATGCTATCATCCTGTACTTCGGCAAACTCAAAGTTGGTGTGTTTTCGTTCACTCACTAGCCGTACAAGACGCTCTCTTCTTTCAGCCTTGCCTTCACCAAAAAGAGTGATTGGCTCTCCCAACTTTCGGAGCTCCAGTCGCACCTCTTGATCGTCCGTTGGTATGAGCAAACTGATCTGACGGTCTGTCTTTCCGCGGTCATTGACGACGGGTGCAAATGTTTGGGCCATCAAAGAAGAGTTGGTGGTGGTCTACAATTGTGTGCAGTGCAGACATGTTTGGTGCACTCGAAGGCAGATGAGCAGAATCACGATTAATGCTAGTGAACATACATACAAAAAAAAAGAGTTGATGACGATATTTAAATGCAAATATGCATTTCAGTGGTGCGAAGCCACGATCCGCTGGGCAAACTGAGCAAAGTTTTCTTTTCCATTCACCATCTCATGCAAATTGGGCTGACAGAAAACCGCCAAGGTTTCGCGCGAAACATATTCAGATTTCGCTCCGCGCACATAATGTGGAACAGCCTTGAACTTTCCGCGCGAGATCTCTTCAAGAGCAGACCCGGTTTGAAAAGCAAGACAATCAACGGGAATTTCTATTTTTGTCGCCTTGTTTTTCCTGTCACGGATATACAAGCCGGCCGAAGGGTCTGGACATACGTCCAACGTTTTCCCCAGCCTCTCATCAATGTAAAGGGCGCTGGTCAACCCAGTGATGCAAGAATGGTCAAGATGCTCGCCGCACCACTCGTCTGATTCTGTCTCTGTAGGGTAGTAGTGTAAGAGTCGGGCTTTGGAGCAGGTGGAGCTTTTAACCAACGATGCAATTTTGTTCTCTTGGTGTGCCGGATCAATAGTGTAAAGCATTCTGTCGCAGTTCTCTGCTACCTTCTCTGCCACATCGATGATCAAATTGCACAATTCCTTCGTATCTTCCTTGAACGTAGATAGTCCCTCCAGCTTTGACGGCCAGACGTTGGGGCTTGTGTAACTTGCGAAATCCTCAAATGCAGCGGCCATCTCGGGTTCGGGGCCCTCAAGATGGCTCAGTTTGTGGAATGCACAGTTGACATAAAAAGAGCCCTTGTTGAAATCTGGAAGCCCGCTAGATGCAAGAATCTCCTTCCCGCGTGACCATCCTGTAAGCCACGTTGATTCAGGCTTTTCAAGTTTTGCCAATTCCTCCTCAGGTAGATGCGCTAACACCGATATGCCACGAAGAACCCTTTCTCGAAGCTCATGGAATTTTGGCGGAAGGTCTTTCACGATGAGAATCCCTAAAGATTCAGGACCAAAAGCCTCTGTGAGTGTCGAAGCATCGAGGCCCGCAGATAACTCTTGCAATGTTACGCTTACAGCTTCCATGATCTCTTTGTATTTCGTTTGTTGAACTGTGCGCGAACATAATTTCCCTTAAGAACATGTTGTTAGGATGCGTCGTTAGAATCCACTACTTTGTTGCAAAAGGATCCGTTCGAGACGTTCCCTTCGTTGATGGAAAGCACCTGTTTGTGCTATGCTCCCTTGTCTTTGAATCTCTCTGAAATCGTTGTATGTGCGCCGGTCTGGCTCGCTTCTCTTTTTACTTCTGCTTTTTATGCCATCTCTATTTCGTCTGATTGTGCTTCCCATAACATACTTGAGCCTGAACTTCATAAAGCTTGCCCCCTGTCTTCTTTCTGTAAAGTGTTTTTGAAGAGGTTTGATCATATCTGAAAACGTATGCTGATCCTCACACTCAGAGAGCACACACATCATATCTTCCGTTGTTGTAGTACATCCCAGTTTTTGAAGCTGACTGGCCAATGTTTCCGCCACCATTTTCCTTCGTTTCTCAGACTTGCTAGCATCTGTGCAGATGACTAAAGCTGCTCTCTGTGACGAAGCAGTTGAAATGTATGTTCGAATGAATTGGTAAACCTCTTGTCGTGTGATACTTTGTAATACGGCCAAACTGATTTCTTCCTCACAATGTCTGCTTTGGAAGTTATATGTGCCATTTAGAATCTGGTCTAAGTGGCCCCAGTGTTCTTTGAAGAAGTCAGATGTAGGCTTAGGTCCAGAACCATGTTGCGGTTCCAATACAGCAAAAAGACCAGATGGAAAAGTATTGTCGCTGTTGTCTTTGTCTAAAGACTCCATGAATGGCTTCATGATTTGATTCTGAAAGTCCCTCTCAGTCATTTCATCTATGGTGAACTCAATGTACTTCAAATAGTCTTCAAGCTCGTGGACAATATGGTTGCAACTGTATTTGCCGGAGGGCACGAGCATGTATATGCCAAAAGTTCTTCTGAAAATTCTTATTCCTGTGAAGTACCCATACGCTAGTTCCCTTTTCATTCGGAGTTCTTCAGTTGCTGTTACATTCAAGATGTGCTCAATCACTTTTGCCATAGTGAACGCGTAAGTGTTAACACGTTCGCCCACTTGAAGATAGTACATTACAGCAGAAAGAGACTCATCCAGCATCTCAAAAACGTGGGTACCATTACCAAGGATAATGCTTGAATTCTCCAAAGAAGTGAAGCTCGAATTAGGCTTTGATGAAGATTTTACTAGTTGTGAAAAGGTGATGCATTCATCCTTATCCATTGAACCACTGATTAAAATGGACGAATAGGATGCACTTCTGTCAACAATACTCAAAAATTCTTCAATATCACTGGTGTCAAGTAGTTCCAATGCCTCCACCCTCTCCTCGGGCGAATGCAAATTTTCCTCCAAAATCATGTAAGAAGCCCCGAATACTTTTCTCACTCCCGAAGTTTTCACGTATTCATCATACTTCTCTCTCAAAACTTTTCGTGGGCCCTTGAGTTGATGGTAGTTATAATTTTTTCCAGCTTTGAAAACCCTCTTAATGTTGGCTAGTATTTCTCTTGTGAGAATCAAAAGTGCTTGTTTAGTTGCAGTGCAATTCACCATTATGGATATAGATCCGTTGACATTGCTGTAAATTCCCCATTCGCTTCCAATCATTTCCAAGTGATATAATGTTGGTTTCAATTCACGTCCAACTATTTCTGTTAGCAAATCAAGTATAACTGAATTTCTTGTTGTGGCCGACACTTGTGGAAATTTAATACATATTGAAGCAACAATGATGTTAGTATTCTCGCTTTCTTCTTCTGACTCTTCTAACCATAGCTCCATAGAATCATCAAAAAATTGAAGAATGGGCGAACGTGAACTAGACTTGAAGTCTCTGATTTTACTCATTTTCCCAAGGGCAATCTCTTTGCATGGAAGAGGTGCCCATTTTTCAATCATTTTTTTCGGTGTTGAAAGCTTAAAATTGAACCTTGTGCTTTGCTCAAAGCTCACTGTCAGAAGAATGTATTCGAAGTGGAAGAAAGGGTCTTTGCCAATTACGACATTTGTCGAGCCCATCTTCAAATATCTCATGTCATCACCAAGAACAACCATCTTGAGATTATTTGTGGTCAAGCACTCTTTTAAGGCTAGCTGCAAATCATCATAAGCATGTTCAATATATGTCCATTCCTTGAACCCTTTTATCAATTCTTTATCTAGCTCTCCTGATATCAAGCTTTCGGCGTACGAACATACCTCTTCTGTAGACGATATGGTGGGCTTTCGGGAATAGAAAAGATACCTTTCAATATGATCATAATGATATACCAATTCCATGATTTGATCTTTTGAAGCATTTGCTATGGTGCTTTCAATGTAAAATAGTATCATCTCTTTTATTTCTACCTCCTTTTTCTGCCCTTGAATAGTAGGAACCACTTCAATTATCAAAATTTCTTCATCCTTGCAAATTTCCTGAAGAAATACGTAAACTTGATTTGCCCATTGAAGTCTCCGTTTCAAGTAGTCACAAACCGTATCTAAGGATTCGTCACCAATTAAGCTACAAAGCAACCTCAGCACAGGCTGATAATCGACCAAGTATCGTATTCTTTTCAATGGAAAAAATAACCTTATTTTCTTCGTCACATCAGTTTTGATGAGAAGACAATTATGGTCACCAAAAAGTCTGGCTGCTGTATAGTCCTCGAAAAAGGAAAAGCTCGAGCGAATAGTTTTAGGAGACGACGGGAGAGAGTTATTCCGGCCCCATTCAGAAGCGGAAAAGTTAGAAACGACCATTTTCCTCAAATGAATTAAAGTTTGAGGACCTTTCAACACTAAAACCATATTTTGAGGCTTAAAGTGTTGATTAATATGAGCTGAAACCAACGATTTGATTTTGGGAGTAGGAACGCTTTTCAAAGTTGTGCTGTTCCCACAACCAAAGCGGCTGAAGGGATGGTCTGGGTTAGCTAGAAGCTTTAAGGAATGCAAAAAGAGTTTTTCCACGTTGGTTCCATTGCCATTGTGTTCATCGTCCACTGAGACGATTTCTTGTTTGATATACTTATCGTTAATTTGAGGTTTCTGGATACGATTGGCTAGAGCTGCTAGTAAGTAGTCTAAAACGAATTTTTCACTATCGATCGTATTTTCAGCATAAGTTGATATCTCAAAGTAGAAACAAGTTTTCTCTGCAGATGTGTAGGCATTGAAATCACCCCCCGAAGAGACAATGAGGTTTTCCAATTTATCGGACTTCTTTGAGGCCCTCATCATTATATGTTCTGCCAAGTGGGCTACTCCAGGAACTTCTTGTGGATCTGAGAAGTTTCCGGTTCCTGCTAAAAGGGACCCTGATACCAAATCTGTTGATGTATCATTGATTAAAAAGCATCTGAGACCGTTGTCAAGCGTCACAAAAAGGTGCTGCCTATGTTTGTACGCTAAAGGAAGTTCTAATTCTGGTTCTATGCTGCTAAAGGTCATATTTGCCTACGGACTGGTGCTGAGGCTCAAGATTGGATTTATGTGTTTGACATATGTTTCAAGTAGAGCTACAACTTTCCTAATCAAGCATGCGCAAAGGGAATATAAAGGATCTTGGTCTTTTCCCAGAAGATATGATATAAGAAATGATCGAAATTCTTTACTGGAAACTTTGCAATAAATATGTTATCTATTCGATCTTCTGATAATCTTGTTCATCCATGTTTTTGTGGGTACGCGAGCATGAAGAGTATTTACATTTTTTAAAGAAAAACGCGACGTCTGTACAAAAACACAATACAAAGGGAGGCATAAAAATAGCATATGGCGACGAATGTGAGCGCAGAACATGCCTATGATAAGCAAGAACCATCGCCATAAGACCAAACGCATTCAATTTTTGGTGTGACGACTTTGACGCAAATTATTTCTAGTATGGCTGGCACTCTATCTTGATTAATGCACAAACCCCAGGACTGCATTTGAAAGGTCACGGACTATCTATTCCATGCATGAAGTCACCTGCCGACCAAAATAAAGGTTGAGAAAGCCTAAAGCAAAAGAGAAGAGATGGCACAAGCTCGACTAACTAAGTTTAGCCAAATACAAAACATCAACACATTATATTTTGTGAAGTCTCCTTTCAGAAAAAACCGTGCTCTTAGCCCTTGTTATATTAGTGTATGGGGCCCCTTAGTGTGCACACTTCCCACCTGACACTATCAGAAAAAGAAACGTGAACTTCTGCCCCAAACGGTTTTTCCCCCTTTGCTCAAGAGTAACTCCACATTACTACTCATCTACTACGACAAATTGCCCATACTGCTATCCAAAGTGTTTTCCCTTGTTGTATCATCAACTTCCACTCGAAAAACCGTCTCTTGCAATCTGGCTCACCCTTGCTAACCACGTTTCTTCCACTTTGACCACTTTAACAAATGTCGAACCCATATCTTTATAACAGCTACCAGCCCTATTCGCCTCAGATGATGGAGGGCCAAATGAACATCTCTCCCACATTCCACAACTTACAGTATCTCAGCGGCTCTGTTGGTTCTACGACAGGGTCACTATCATCTACATCCTCCTCTGCATCATCAACATCCAACTACTCTTTGCACAATCCTCGCATGAGATACTACTTGTCCAAATCGTTTGATCTTGAGGACGATCTCGAGTTTTGCCCCGACATTCCAGAAAACCTTCCCTTTAACTCGAGTCCCACCTTCAAAAAGTTCAATCCTTACACAGCATCGGTGTTTTCGCCCACAGTGCAACCAGCGGAACTGTCGATATCAGCGATTCCAAGCGTTCCCTCTTTGCCCCGCGTGAGCACTCCCAGAACGAAAAAAGTCATTGAGATTGTCAATCCACATACGAAAGTGAGAGTCGGGTCTCCTGCCATCCAGAAGTAACGAGCAAGCTTTGATTTGACATCGAAAGATACTGCCCATCACTTCCCCCAACTAGAGCTTCATATTGCTCTTGTTTAGTTCTCTGCTGAAACAAGTCTTCGGCATGTAAGGTCTCTGGATGACTGTATTTTAGCTATTGTAGATTGACATTTTAATTACACTGATTTTATGATTTAAAATTGTAGGTGTCGAAGTTCCTTGCTTAGTAAAAAATGTCATTTTCCCCTGACACCAAGGGGTAACACGATTGCCAGTTGTAGACAATATGAGGGGGGTCAATATTATGTGGATAAGCTCCACAGTGCATAATCTACAGGCCCCAGGTGTTCGCATAGTAATACTTAAAAATGACATCGGAATTTCAACAGACAACCAGTACCTAAAGCGAAATTCCGTCAGGTAAACGAACATCCTTATTAGGAAATGTAAGCGAGCGATATCAGGCTTTCTCTAGCCAGGATTACACACAACAATCTGGCACCAGGCACACGGTAATTTTTCTCCACCAATGCCGACAACGGGATTTTGACTGGGAACATATCCTGCACACACGTACATTATCTCGCCAAATGGAAGGCATTTGATGAAGGCCGATAGCCCAATTAGGCAGGTCCATGAGAAGGCGATAGCCATGTGCCCAATGAGGCAGGTGAAGCGACACTACCCATCGACATCGATTATGCTATAAAATAGAGACTGTTGGCTGTCAGTGAAAATAATTTTTCAGATCCAAGGCTGACACTTCGATTTTGCACAAATGTCTCCATCTATTCACCCCTTTGACGGCGTTTACGATCACGAGATCAAGATCGCTTCCAAGTTGATCAAAGACGCCCATGCTGCTTCTGACAACGTTCACTTTATCCAAATGGATAGATTGGACCCACCAAAGAAGGACATGATCAAGTACTTGGAGGCCGAGAGATACGGTGCTCCACTTCCCCTGATCCCTAGAGTGTTGTACGTGTACTACTACACCAACACATTGGAGTTCAACAAGGCTCTTGTCAATGTCACTGTGGGCCACATCATTACCAAGACCCGCTTGCCTCACGGCGTCGTGGGCCCATTCTTGCCTGAAGATGTTCAGGAGTGGGAAGACTACTGTCTTACCCACCCAGCAGTCAAGGCTGAGATTGAAAAGTTGAAATTGCCAAAGGGCTACACTGTCAGAAACGACCCATGGATCTATGCGACTGACGATCCAAACGAAAAGAGACCATTGGTACAGTTTTTCATGTACGTGTTGGCCAACAATGGCCACTCCGAGTCTAACCACTACTCGTTGCCATTGAAGTTCTCGCCTGTGTTTGAACAGCACACCAAGAAGTTTGTTAGAATTGACTTCTTGCCAGGTGGATTTGACGAGACCACCACTCCTACCGGCCCATGGCATGTTGTTCCAGGTGTCGAGTACCACCCAGACTTGAACGGTGAAACCGTGCTCAGAAACCCAAAGCCATTGTTGGTCCAACAACCAGAAGGCCCATCTTTCGACATGTCTGGCAACAAGATTACCTGGCAAGGTTGGGAGTTCCGCGTGGCTCCATCTGTCAGAGAAGGTTTTGCTGTGTACGATGGTTGGTTCAAGGGCAGACAAGTGTTTTACCGTATCTCCTTGTCTGAGATGACTGTGCCATATGGTGACCCAAGAGCTCCATACCACAGAAAGCAGGCTTTCGACTTGGGTGACTGTGGCTTTGGTGTCAACGGAAACAAGTTGGGTCTCGGCTGTGACTGTCTTGGTGTGATCAAGTACTTGGACACTAGAACCACCAACGGAACTGGTGAGCCAAAGGTCTTGCCATCGACCATTTGTTTGCACGAACAGGATGCGGGAATTTTGTACAAGCACGTCAACTACAGAACAGAGAATGCCGTGGTTGCCAGAAAGCGTGAATTCGTTGTTCAAACCATTGCCACTGTGGCCAACTACGAATATGCTGTCAACTTGAAGTTCGTCAACGATGGTTCCATTGACATTGAGGTCAGAGCTACTGGTATCTTGTCTACCATGCCAATTGACGAGAATGTCACAGTGCCATGGGGAACCATTGTGGGTCCTAACGTCATGGCCGCATACCACCAGCACATCTTGTCCTTCCGTATCGACCCAGCTGTTGACGGTCACAAGAACACAGTGTGCTATGATGATGTGGTTAAAATGCCACGTAGCAAGCTCAACCCTTACGGTGTTGGATTTGTTACCGAGAGAACTTACTTGGACAAGGCGGGTTCTGTTGAGCAATCTCCATTTACCAACAGATCTTACAAGATCATCAATGAGAATGTAGTCAACCCAACTACAAAGGGTAATGTTGGTTACAAGGTGGTGATGCCTGCTAGACAAATGATTTTGGCTGACGAGGACTCCTTCAATGTCAAGAGAGCAAAGTTTGCTACCAAGCAGCTTTGGGTCACCAAGTACCAAGACAACCAGTTGTTCGCAGCTGGTGAGTTCACCAACCAGTCGCAGACCGACACTGGTGTGGGCGAATGGGTCAAGGGAGAGGATCCAGTGAGAAACGAGGATGTTGTTGTGTGGGCCACCTTGGGCTTCACCCATATTCCAAGAGCTGAGGATTTCCCAGTGATGCCAGTTGAAATCCACAACATCCACCTTGTGCCATTCAACTTTTTCGAGCGCAACCCAGCTTTGGACATTCCTCAGGCTACAAACAGCTTCAACAAGTCTGTTTTGGCTCAAGTTGGAGATGATGTTGCTCCATCGTGTTGCAAGAGTACTTTGTAATGGACTTACATGGTACAGGAGATTTATGAAAGGGTGTAATTTATAGTTTATATTAATCAACATTGTTACGAAAGAAAAGAGGCCTGAATTAGAGTGATATGACCACAGTAGGAATATTATTGGAAATACTAGGGAACTTCAAATAGGTTTTCGACGGGTCTACCCAATGCCAACATGTTCACTTAAGAAACTATGTTATGTTTGGACCCAATTGTTCACTTACTCTCAAGAAGAAAGCCGAAACCACCGCCATGCTTACGATTTTGCATAGCGAAAAGAGTCAGTATCAAAAGCTCCCTCTTAAATAAGCAGCTAAAGAAACGAACAAGAAATCCGTGATAGTTTAGTGGCTAGAATTACCGCTTGTCGCGCGGTAGACCGGGGTTCAATTCCCCGTCGCGGAGCTTCTCAGCGCAAGTGGTTTAGTGGTAAAATCCAACGTTGCCATCGTTGGGCCCCCGGTTCGATTCCGGGCTTGCGCATTCTTTTTGAAGTTTATTTGTTCGATTAAGCTTTTTTTTTTTTGATCGCGCTTTTGGCCTACTTCATTTCTCCTTGCCTTTTCTGTCGATCCATCATCTATGTCCACACATCTTAGCCCTCGCCCAGTCTCGGCCCCGAAACACCATCATAAGCCTTTACCCAAGCCAATGGAAGTCCACGACAAAAGACACGCACGCGGCCGATTTTCCTGGGTCAAACGTTTAGTCCAGGGCCAGACGAGAACTGGACCCGATCTAAGGACCAGACCTTACCAGCAACAGACGCAATTCCCCACAACGAAATACTTGCCCGAAAATGCTAGTGGGCGCAAATCGCAAAGAAGCACCGACGTGTCGAGCGACTCGGAATCGTATGTTTCGGACAATATCAGTACTGTGCCATTGAAGCTGGTGGTGTCCCACGGTTCTACTACAAACTCACCTTCAATTCTCAGCACCGAAAACCAGGCCGACAACTCGTCATATATGGCCTCCACAGCGGAAACTTCGTTGGCTCCAAGTACGCACATTTCTCTCCTGCCCAGTATTCATACGACACAGCCGAGAGCAGAGCGGGACAGCGAGTCGATTGTGACATTGGCGAGCTCCTCGCGTCGTGGAAGACGTAGAAGCATCGACACCAACTGCAGCATGGCTGGAATTGCACCGGCAAGTATTGTTGAGCGTTTGACCGTTCACCCAGTATCGCAGGACGATTAGCTGGGCCGGTGACTTAGGCACTAGTAAATATTTGAGATTTGGAATTGGACTTTAGATTCGATACTTGTAAGGACGTAGTTCCTCATTGAGATTCATGTTATCTACATCATATTGTTTGGTTGGAGTGTCTGCTTTCCTTCCACAATGAAGCAGTGAAGAAAATCAGAGGTATCGGTTATAATAGAACTTGACCTTGGGGTAATGACAATCGTCTTCGAGGCGTTACTCCAAATGCGTTTTTGGGGAGCTTAAACCTATAGTGTCATATCATGAACAACTGGAGCCAATACCCAATATTGAATTTTGGGGACTAATCATACACAACTTTGAAGTGTCTTCAGCCGTGGACAAGTCAAATCGGCTTTTCGTCTACTAGAATGAATGACTACATTACTTGGGCTCTTTAACAATTTGTGTACGGCCTGTATGGAGGGAGGAACTTAAATACTTAATGACCAAGTCAATTGTTTAACGCAAGTTGAGTCCGAAATAGAAGAATGGAAATCATTATGTGATCGTTTTGTGTTTCATGGTCATTTGTAAATGAATGCGTCGTTCCAGACACTGATCGTTCCATCATATATATGAGCCCGAAAATGAGGACACCTGTTCTTATAGATTTTGGACCGTGTGCATTGGTGTAGTGCGCTTTATTTTGGGTTTGGGATGCCCTGTTTTTGCGCTTTCTTTCCGTTAGAGTAAAGTCAGTTTTCCGTTTGGAATCTGCGGCCAATGACATTTCTATAGTCGCCGCCGATCTATTCGTATATCAGCCATGGAACGTCACATATGCATTGTCCTTGTTGTACAATAGAATGCTAAACAATACTCGAATGCAAATATGAGGATGGTAAGACCCTCTAGAATTCAAGACGTAAACACATCTGTGGCACCAAGAACACAATTTCAAGAACATGGTCCGAAACAATTCTTACCAAAAAATTGAAACAAGAGAATTTGCTGGATATTAACTTGCCAATTGCAAATTTCTAGTACAGACATTTACCTAGGGGTATAGCCGTTCCTGCCGATTATTTTCGCAGCTAGGTCCATCTTATATCCTATTGTGGCATGGCCGAAAAAAGATTGGACCTGCAGGGTTGGTGAGAGACAAAAACAAAAAAATTAAAAACGGTAAACAAAACTGTCACCATTGCTCCTCTAAACAAGGGCTCATCTTTGAATTTCCTCATCTCCAACCACTTGGGGGGCATATCTTCTTCTTTTTTTTTTTTTATTTTGTTTTCATTTTCCAACCACTTTGTTTTTTCTTTTGACAACTTATTCTTTATACTGTCCGCTTTTTTAATCTTTTCCTCCCTTCCTTTCTTGCATACTCCGTTCATACACGAATGGGAACTTTTGGCAACGACGCCTCAATTGAGGGAGATGTTTACCTCCAGAAACTAGCGACCTACATTCGAAGAAATGAAGAAGGGCTTGCCAATGGTCTTCTTTGTTTTTCCAAAGTGAAAACTCCGAACAAGGTGAAACCGCTCCGACCCAGTTTCACCATCCACCATCTTTACTACCTCACTGATCGCATTGAAAACTCCTCTTTAGGTGTTGACGTCGGGCCCTTGAACATCAAATTGGACACACCAAACCATGAACCGACCTTCATTTCGTTCATGGCCAATAATGCTCGGAACCTGCGGCATTTTGACAGTGATGCGCGGTCCATCTCTTCAATCAGCTCGGTGAAATCCATTGTATCGAGTGCATCTGTCTACTGGCGCTCTTTGGCATTCAGTAAAGATCCCAAAGTGATCCAAAAGGACCTCAAATACCTTTACTCATCCTTTACGAAAATTCCATGTTTGATCTTGAACCCAAAGACGAAAATCAACAGTATCTCGGGCTACGAGGAATTCCCTTGTGATACATCGGTGCCTTTGAAAATGTTTAAGAACCTCCAGGTATTAGAACTTGTGGAATATGAGCCTAACGAAGTGTTTGGCTGGCACATTTTGAGCGAACAGCTTCGAATCTTGATCATTCGGAACTCTAAAGTGAGTGATATCACGGAAATTTTGTTCTCGTTGGTGGTTGACGATGAAAACGGCAGGTCCGCATTTAACAATTCCCGCCAAACCAAGAAGCACGAGCACGACGAACATGGAAACAACAAATATGCGCGTCGTGATCGTGCCATGACATCAATGGCGTATCCCAGCTCCAGAGACCAACATTTACCGGATACACGAACAAATACAAGTTCCTTTACAGCTTCGGGCTCTGAAAGATACCATGTTATGTTGCCGGACAATAAATGGTTTTATTTGAAACAGTTAACGGTGTGCGAAAGCTCCATCTCGTCCATCCCAAGCTTTGCATTTAAACCTTTGCACAATCTTGTTAAGCTCAATCTTTCGAACAATTTGCTTGAAGATCTACCGGATGGTCTAGACCAGCTTGTCAATGTCAAGTACATGAACTTTGCTGATAATTACATCACTTCCTTGAGGAAGCTACCGTCCAACTTGAAACATCTTACTACTCTCAATTTCAACAACAATAAGATCACAAACATCGAAGGTCTTGAGAAGTTACGGAATGTTGACAAAATCGATTTACGCCGTAATAAACTTTCAAGCATGTCTCTGTTACGACCCATTTTGATGCAAATCGTCAATGAGGATTCCGTGCTTAGTAACATTTTTATTTCTGGTAACCAATTGCCTAAGACTTACCGAGTTGATCTTTTCAACTTGATGAATGGTGCAAAACCTAAAAACACGATAAAGATTGATGATTCTCGTCCTGGATACTTTGAGAATGCAATGCTTCTTGATGCTGAAGGTGCTAAGAAGTGTTACGAAAAGTTCATGAATATTGAGACACACGACGCACCAATATCACCAGCTCAAGAAAATATTGTTTCTGTTCCTTTGCCAAAATCACCCGAGAAAAGACACAGAAGAGTCAAATCCGGTAGTAGTGTTGATGAAATTACTCCAAAAGTTGCATCTATGCATTTGCAAGAATTGGAGAATTCGATTTCCAGAAAACATGCAAGCGTTATGACTACGGCATCGACGACAAGTACCGTCAAGTCTCCAACTAAAGCACCAGCTGTAGGTGCCACCCGAGGGAGCATATCTCCTAGTCCATCCATGCTCCTCCCCAAGCTGGTGTCGAAGCTGGGTCCACTTCCTCTTCTTCCCAACCAGAACTTGGGCAATCATGCTAATTTTGGCAACACCAAGATACCTTCTATAACCAGACAGTCATTCCATACTCCAATGATTAATCAAAATATGAATGGATCGTCATCCACATTAAAGAGCTCAAGCACCATGACACGTCTTGATTTGGACTCTACGTCAATTCAGAACCCTGCCCCGAGTGTCATAACAGCAGTACAGGTGCAAGTGGAAGGATTCCAATAATATTCAAAATGAACACCACATGCTCTCCCTTGTCTTTGTATATCTCATTTCTTAATTTTTTGTTTTCCGCACTCATGTCTGTGGAACAGAGTTGAAATGCTGCGAAATGTTGATATACAAAAACCGACTCTAGACGATGGTGCATTTTTTTAGATTTGGGGCCATGGCTGCTATAATGAGCTTAGCGCTAAGCACAAGACTTCCCGACTCTCGTGCGCCTTCAGCAATCTCTAATGAAGAACATATCAATGTAATGAACACACAATATCATGAAGTCACATTCCCACCTTATTACCCATCCCGTAAGTCTCAACTGAATTTGTGGTTACCACCATACTAACGTATCAGCGCTTGGCGGCCGTATTGATGGTGTATGGCAAGATGCGTATTCGAAAGTCCGTAAGTTGGTGAGTCGGATGACTATACTAGAAAAAGTAAACTTGACCACAGGGACGGGTTTTGCTTCGGGACCTTGTTCGGGAAACACGGGGTCGGTTCCAAGACTAGGAATCCCTAGTTTCTGCTTGCAAGATGGCCCCAATGGTGTACATGCCACTGATTTTGTTACTCATTATCCATCTGGGTTAGCCACCGGTAGTACATTCAACAAGGCGCTAATGTATTTGAAAGGAAAAGCAATAGGAAGAGAATTTAGAGGCAAAAACGTTCACATGGCACTTGCGCCGGTTGTGGGACCCATAGGGTTGAAAGCACAAGGTGGGCGAAATTGGGAAAGTTTCGGCGCAGATCCGTATCTACAAGGTGTTGGTGGAGGGCAAATGGTGAAGGGAATGCAAGAAGAAGGTGTGGTTGCTGTGGTGAAACATTTCATTGCCAACGAACAGGAATACTTTCGTCAAGAAGGCGAGCACCCTGCTGACATTGTGGCATCTATTAGCTCCGATATCGACGAGCGTACTTTGCATGAAGTATTCATGTGGCCCTTCGCCGACGTAGTTAGAGCAGGATGCGGCGGAATCGTCTGCTCTTTCAACAGAGTGAACGGGACTTACTCATGTGAGAACTCGTACTTGCTTGGAAAAATGTTAAAAGAGGAATTGGGATTTCAAGGATTTGTCGTTTCTGACTGGGGTGCCCAGCATAGTGGCGTTAATTCGGCTCTAGCAGGGCTCGATATGTCTATGCCTGGCGATATCTATGATGAATGGCTAGAAGGGAAATCTTTTTGGGGATCATCTTTAACGAAAGCAGTCTACAATAATAGTGTTTCTCAAGAGAGACTTGACGATATGGCTTCTCGGATATTGGCTCCGTTTTTTGCCTCCGCTGGCCTATATCTCCCCATGGAGAACGAAGTACCCAACTTCAGTTCGTGGACTTTGGACACATATGGCCCCCAATTCCCAATCCAAAAAACTGGTCCTATCGTGCAGCAAAATCAACATGTTGATGTGAGATCTACTTTTGGCGATGATATTGCACTTGGTTTGGCTCGTGAAGCTATTATCCTTTTAAAGAATGAGGGAAACAGCCTTCCAATCCACAAGAATATACGGAAAATGCTTGTTGCTGGTTTGGGCGCTGGTCAGGATCCAGATGGGTTGAATTGCAGAGACGGCACTTGCAGCAATGGTTTCCTAACATCTGGTTGGGGTTCCGCTGCAGTTAGAAACGCATTGACTATTACACCTTTCCAAGCAATAGCCCAAAAGGCCCACCTGAGGGGAATACTCGTGGAATACAACCACAATAACTGGAATCTAGAGGCAATTGATGAAATGCAAGAAGTTGATATGGCCGTTGTAGTGGTGAATGCTGCATCAGGAGAGGGCCATATAGAGATTGATGGAAACTACGGCGACCGCAAGAATATTTCTCTCTGGCATAATGGAGATGAATTGATCAAACATGTGGCAGAAAAGTGCTCAAGGACCGTTGTCATTGTCAATGCAGTGGGACCAGTGGATATGGAGCCATGGATAAACCACAAAAATGTCGTAGCTGTGCTCTTCACCGCTCCCCTTGGGCAGTTTGGAGGAGTGGCATTAGCAGAAGTTTTGTTCGGCGAAGTCAATCCTTCTGGTAAGCTCCCTTTTACTATTGCTAAAAAGAAGCTGCATTATGTTCCATTGGTGACAGAGTCAGAAGATGAGGAACCTCACGATGACATGAAGCGTGGCTTCTACTTGGATTACAGATACTTTGATAAGCACAGTATTCTGCCGCGTTTCTGCTTCGGCCACGGCTTGTCTTACTCGGAATTTGTATTCTCTGATTTGCGTATCAAAGAAAAGAACCAGCCGCTACAGTTCTTGTCGCCCGGCAAAAACTACTTGCCTGTAACTAGTCGGAACAAAGAAGATAACCGTGATCCTGAAGAAGCGTTGTTCCCAGAGAATCTACAAAGGCAACCTGGTTTTATATATCCTTACCTCGAAGAGGAAAGTTTGTCAGATCTGGATGAGGAAGACTTCAGCTATCCCCCAGGTTATTCCACCACACATCAAAGTACACCCTCTACTGCAGGCGGAGGTCTAGGCGGGAACCCAAGTCTTTGGACACAGGTGTACGATATCAGCGCACGAGTCACGAACGTTGGCAGATATGGAGGCGCCTATTCAGTCCAGTTGTATATTGAGTTCCCAAATTCCGAATTCATTTCTCCTCCCAAGATTTTACGGGGGTTCGATAAAGTTTACTTGGAACCTCATCTGAACGGCACTGTTCACTTTCCTATATTACAGAGGGATTTAAGCGTATGGAATACAGAAAAGGCACAATGGGTTATCCAAAAAGGCGTCTACAGAATCTCCATAGCTAGCTCAAGTGAAAAAGTGGAGCTCTATGGTGAGATTGATCTTAGTGGGTAAACAACGCGCCAAAAAAATAAGCGCGTACACTAGTGCGCGCGCGTTTTCTCCTCCATCATAATGATACGCATTGTTAGTGCAGGCTAATAGTTTTCTTAGTAGAATCTCACAAGCTCATGGCCAAACGACTTAGTTTGGCAGAGAAATATGCCCAGTCTAAGCAAAGTACCACCACCAAATCACCAGAGTCTTCAATAAAACATTATACTTTGCTAAGGTCTCCATATCGGAGACGCTCCCCTAAAAAATTCACGTACTCACCAAAACTACAGAACCTCACATCTCAAATACCCGAGCTCAAACCACATATTCCAAAACTAGATAATATCCAAATCAATGGTAACTGGAAAGCAAGAAGCCCAATTCGTCCTGTCAGAAAACCAATTCTATTGACCCCAAACAGAATAAAGCGAACCTCCCTGTTGTACAAAGTGTTGCCTTATGAGCTGAATAACCTAAACTTGGGTACCAATGGTATCAGAAAAGATCGGAGCTGGAGAAGTAAAAAAGACTCTTCGCAAGGACTTGTTAGGAAAGGTGTTTTTCAGAAACTCAAGAATTTTTTAAGTAAATTCAGTTTAGAAGAACAAGAGCGGAAAAACTTAGAGTTTGAAGCATTGAGAGAATCAGCCAAAAATGTCCTCTCATTTCCCGTGAATGAAAGGAGCCAAATGGAGAATGAGAGCCCACTTAGGTCAAGAAGGAGATTCCAAGATGATGACGACGAAGTTGACGCGATGGTGCAAAAAGCTAAATTACAATTGGAAAAGAACAAGAGGAGCGAGGAAAAGCAGGAACTCTTGCAAATAATAGAGAAGGAGAAACTTGAGCGGAAAAATCTTCAGGAAGACTATGAACGCCGGATTTATCTCATGGAACAAACACACAAAGCAAGAATACAGGAGCTTTCTCAAGAGATTGAAAACTTAACGTACAAGGCCAGTCTGCATTACCAAGAGATTGAGGCACAAAGGCTAAAAGAGTTAGAGAGTTCCGTGATGAAGGAAAACGAGTCCTTTTTACTTCAGCAAAAGGAAAATGAAGAGCGCCTCCAACTAATAAGGGCACGATTCGAACGAAAAGAAGAGGAACTTAAGGCAAAGGAGGAAAGATTGGAGGAGATGAAGAAAGAGATAGAAAACTCGCGTAGAGAAATGAACAATGTTCCAGCAACCAAACAGAGCTCGATAGCACCGACAACAGTTCATAGGACGTCATCTTTTTCGGTATTGGAGGAGGAGGGAGCAAATGGAACCCAAGTCAATGATCTTGCGACAGATGTCGAGACCATTAATCGTGC
Organism: Clavispora lusitaniae; assembly: GCF_014636115.1. Classification (NCBI taxonomy): domain Eukaryota; kingdom Fungi; phylum Ascomycota; class Pichiomycetes; order Serinales; family Metschnikowiaceae; genus Clavispora; species Clavispora lusitaniae. The sequence continues at coordinate 1,563,479 of NW_027093975.1, read as the reverse complement.
ATCCAAAATCAATGAAATCCAAGTGATCAACTTTTACGACACGATGCAAAAGATTTCTGAAAGAATCATTCAAAAGGAAACGGATTTCTCACCGAATGAAAGGCTTCTTCTTGAAAGTCTCGAAGCGATTGTGAACTCCCTAGATGAACACATGAGTATTAGTCCAACAGACCAGGATGAGTATACAGCCAAACTTGATGAATATTCATCGTTTTTCGATAAGTTTAATCCATTGTTGAAGGAGAACCCACAACAAGCCCATCAAACATACAATCGTACAACATTGAAGGGAATCGAAGAGTCATTTGAAAGACTCAGCAAAAGTTTGAAGCGGAAACTCACCAAACGAGCATTTCAACTACGCGATCTCGAAAGCCAATATGATAAGACAAGGATTAGTGAGTATGACTACAATCAGCCCAAGATAGACCAGGCTGTCCAGGTTCTCAAGAGAAAAACTATATTGATTGCGCAACAAAAGAAGACAATAAGTCTTTTAGATCGCCTTGGCTTATTGACATCGACGATCCACAAAATTCGAAGTTCGCTAGCCGAGAGTATGTAATGATAACGATTTCAAATAATTTAATGAGAGCTAATTTTCAAGTTGTTAACTTAACAAGTAATTGCAAAGTACATCTACGCGCGCGCGAAAATACATACGCGTAATCAAAGATCGCGAAGACTTCTCTCAATCATTAGATACACTATCGTTCCTACTGACTTTGGGTTAAACATTTCCTACTTGTTTGCCCTATGAGTACTTTGCAAACACCGGCTTCTTTGCCTGTGAAACTAATACCGTCTAACATCCGTCCAGTGGCATATCGAATTTTATCTAAAAAGCATGGTCTCAATATTCAAACTGATGCTTTGGAAGTGCTTACAGATGTAATAAGTACTAGGTTTGGTGCAGAATGGAGAGGAGCGAAAACCCAGAGCTTTATCGAGGAGATTGCCAAATCGTGGAAACAACAAGACAGAGGAGTTTTCATTGATGGGAATGGCCTCAAACAAGTCATCAAAGAGCTCACAAAAGACAAGAGCGGTGCAAAAACAATGAGCAGTTTCATAGAACCTGTACGAGCAGAACGTCTGGATACGCTTGTAGATATGGGCAATGAAATTGGAAGCGACAAAGAGCTACTCAACTGGGAAGAATATTTTCGCTTTGTTACGCCCGACATCCAGCCCAATTTCAAGTTCGATAAGGTCAGGAAACAGTTTGCTTTACAACCTGTTGCAGGAAGCAAACTCAAAAGCACATATGATTCGTCAATGAGCTATTTTAGTCAGAGATATAATTCAACTCTTGACAGACTATCTCGAGATGAGAATTTTCACAAAACATCCTTTTCAAGCATTGCCGCTCTCAATACCTCCCTTAAAAAGCCGTCTGGCTACGAAATCACGCTAATCAAAAATGTTCTTGGTCGAGATGGTCTGCGTTTTATGTTGTTCGGCCTTTTGTCGAAAAACATAAACGGAAATTACATATTGGAAGACACTTCGGACTATATTGAGCTCAACATGACCCAGGCACATAAAACGGAGGGATCTTTCTATTGTACCGGTATGCTTGTCATCATCGAAGGCATTTATTCCGCTTCGGGTGGCTCAATGAGTAATGATGCCAGTGTTATCAGCGGATGCTTCCATGTTTCCAACATTGGTCACCCCCCTGCGGAGCGTAGAGAGATTGGTCTTGAAGTTTATGGAAATTTGGATTTCATGGGCATTCATTCTGATGCATTGACTCAAACAAAGAGCAGTGCTTTGGTGAAAGTGGACAAGGCATTGCGAAGGAAACTTTCAGCATTGGAGAAGCTGTTAGTGAACCACAAACTCCTATTGCTTGGGTGCAATCTTCATCTCGACGATGCAAAAATTGTGCTGGGGCTTCGAAAGCTTTTTGAAAAGTTGGAAGTCACTTTGGAAGAGCAACAAGACAACCCTCAAAGCGACAAACCATTGGCTATAATCATGCCTGGTTCTTTTGTTTCTCAACCACTTGCTCCTATAAGTGGGACAGTACATCTGGCTTCTAGTTCTGAAAATTATAAAAACAATTTTGACAACTTTGCTGAGCTCTTGTCGAAGTTTCCATTGGTGGTAAACAGATGCAAATTTGTTCTTGTCCCCGGCCCAAATGATCCTTGGCAATCTGCGTACTCCCTTGGAAGATTAAACTTGAATACTCTTCCCCAAAGCCCTGTACCCAACGTTTTTGTAACTCGACTTGAACGTTTGTTACCAAAGGGAAATCTTATTTTAGGCTGGAACCCTATGCGGATAAATTATATCTCTCAAGAAATTGTGTTGTTCCGAGACGACCTCATGGACAAGTTCAAGAGGAACGATATTGTGTTTCAGCACGATTTAGAGCTTGAAAAATTGCAGTTGAAAAGAGAACAACAGGGCGAAGATAAGAACGTGGAGAATATCATCGGCGGAAACGTGCACTTGACTCCTAAGGTAAAACAAGCCCGGCAGCTCGTGAAAACTTTACTTGATCAAGGTAACCTCCAGCCATTTCTCAAAGACTTAAGAGTAGTCAATCCTAATTACCATCATCTGATGCGCATAGATTGTCTCCCGACAACCATCGTATTGTTTGATTCAAGATTCGAATGTTTTGATGTGACCTACAACGGCTGCAAGGTAGTAAACGTGGGAAGTGCAGTGAGCAACCAAAACACCAGGAAATTGAACTATGCCGAATACCTGCCTTGCATGAAAAAGTACAAATTCGAGAGCATATACTTTTAAGCATATAGAGATCGATGCTAGTGGGAAAGTACTACTCCAAATCGAAGAAAGTCACTGAGATAGATTTAACAGATAAACACGATTCTTAATTTACACACCCAGTGACTATAATGTAGTTTCCTCTGTTAATTGAGTGTAGCTATACTACTGATTTAGGCTATACTTGTTTTTAAGCTCTTTCCGTTGTTTTGTTTCGCCAACATTGTAAAGTATAGCTATTTCCTATCCCCAACTCATCCCATAGTCATAGTTCATTTTTTTTCTGCAATTGCAATTCATCTACATGGAGCGCTTTATATGACAACACAGACCTACACTGGAAAAAAACCAAATGAACGCGCACTAGATTATCCAAGATACTCCTCCTACAATGCTGAAACCCTTCAATAAAGACCTTCATGTCAAGTACATTCAAGATCTTGACTCTAAAATAGCGAAACAGTCATACGAATATTGGCTTCTGGAACATCTTCGCATCAATGGGCTTTACTGGGGCCTCACAGCATTGGCGACTATGGACAGACTAGATGCTTTACCAGAGGATGAGGTGATTTCCTTTGTGCTCACATGTTTTGACGAGGAAAAAGGTGGATTTGCTGCCTTCCCTGGGCATGATGCACATGTTATCACCACTCTTTCGGCCTTACAAATCCTTTTAATTTACAATAGCATGGAGGTTCTTGGAGAGGAAAAGACAAAAAGAATTGGTGATTTTGTTTTGAGCTTACAACTCCCCGACGGTTCTTTCAAAGGAGACGAGTTTGGCGAGATAGATACGCGGTTTGTGTTTGTTTCGCTCTACATTTTGACTCTCTTGGGACGCACAGAAGAAAAAGTCATGGATCTGGCAGCATCATTTATTCTAGACTGCAAGAACTTTGACGGAGGTTTTGGCATGTATCCTGGAGCAGAATCGCACGCTGCACAAATGTACACATGTATTGGGGCGTTGGCGCTTTGTGATCGCTTAGATTCTGTCAGCCCCAGAACAGCAAATTGGCTAAGTGAAAGACAGGTGTTGCCTTCGGGTGGTTTCAATGGGCGGCCTGAGAAATTACCAGATGTGTGTTACAGCTGGTGGGTCCTACTGTGTTTGGCCATGTTGCAGAAGGCTCATTGGGTGAGCTTTGAGAAATTGGAGGAGTTCATCTTGAGCTGTCAAGATTTGGAGAGGGGCGGCTTCAGCGATCGGCCAGATAACCAGACCGATGTGTTCCATACATGCTTTGCTATTGCGGCTTTGGCATTGATGTTTCCGGAAAAGTATGAGTTAAAGCCTATTGACCCCATCTTCTGTTTGCCAAAGGAAGTGGCACAGAAAATACACAGGTTCTCAAAGCAAGAGAAATAGGGGAGGAATCTTATGTATGGGTAAGTTTAATGACAATTGGGCATTCCATCAGGAGGGGACACAATAACCACCAAAGATGTTTACCATATAACCATCAAAGATGAATAATGCCTTACAATGTGAAAAGCGCTAGTTTTGCTCCCGTTCAGTGCTTGGGATTTGCGAGAAGCACGTTAGTGACAAATAAAGCTTCCCTGAACCTACTCTTATAAGATAAAGCGTCAGAGTATTTTCTAATTAAGGCGAGCCTGAAAGATGATCATCGACAGCTGTATGGTACGTGTTGCAGAGACTCTAGCCGCCGACAAAAGAAGAAAGAATGTCATATGTACCATTATGAACTTTAATACTGATTACTGTGTCTATACTAATAACGTTTCTTAGGCCCAGGCATGGGTGCGAATTCTCAATCTTTTGCATAAATGGTGACTACATATGAAAATGATATAGGATATCAAAAAAAATAATAAAAGGTAAACAACGGGGTTAGAAATATATATTTACCGTAATATTCATAAAATCAAATCGTGGAGAGAGAAAGATAACGAAAGCTTCACATTTTAACAGCAAACATGTAGTTGTGTTGAGAACAAACTACATTGATGTATATACACACTATCAGAAATTCTCTTTTTCCTATATTTCATGTTTCCGAAGATCGGTCTCCGAAGATAAGGTAGGATGAAGTGCCGTATGAACGACACTCATCTGTCGCCGTGAGCTCTTATCTTTTATCTGGCCAATGCTGTGAATTCTTCTCGCATCTCCAGCCAATACCAGAGCTCTCCTTTGGTGAATCCCACATATGGTGCTTGACTCACGAAACACTGCGCTGACTTGCAAGCAACAAAAGGCGCATGACCCGACTGCATTCTATAGCAACTAGCCACGACCGAATCCTGTGATGGCAAGTACCATAACTATCAAATTAATCATGCTTTTCATTTTCTCTGTTTTTAAATATCTGTTCCAAAACTTTGCAAGTTTCCAACTTACTTAATCTATATTTCTCGAACTCAGCTGGGCTTAAATTGCGCTTCCAGGCTATGTCTGCCAATATATCACCAATCAAAACTATCGGTGCTTGTATTGCTAGTAATAACGTGTCAATTACGTACATCCCTAATTGATATAAAAGAAAATATAGACGCTATTGCGCTTTCTACTTCACAAGTTGTTAGCCTGCACACCAGAAACTGCCTACTCATTATGAACCCGTGCATCCCACATGGTCAATTTAACCAAGAGCCACACTAATCAGGTTCGAGGATTCAGTTTCAGATTATTTCTCAATGAGCTCCTTCTTCTCTGACAGCCCCACACACCCAGCAAATCTTATTTGCGAATTGTGCCGTTTGTTTTACAACAATGGTTGGGTCACTGGTACTGGAGGCGGCATTTCTATTAGAGACGTGGATGGGCCGAACCCTAACATCGTCTACATTGCACCTTCGGGAATCCAAAAGGAACGTCTCCAGCCACGAGAGATGTTTGTGGCAGAATTGCCCGGCAAGATTCTCAGATCGCCCAATGACGACAGCGATGGCCAGCCTCTTTCTCCTGATCTAGCAAAGTCTTTCCGCTACAAGCCTCTGGCATGTACACCGTTGTTTTTGAGTTGCTATAACATGAGAGATGCCGGTGCATGTATCCACACACACAGTCAGAACGCGGTGATGGCCACCTTGTTGTTTGAAGATAAGGTTGAGTTCAGCATGAGCCATATTGAGCAGATCAAAGCGTTGCCGCACTTGCAAGTGGATTCTGACACTGGGAAAGTACAGAAAGTGGGGTCCATGCAGTTTTATGATACCATGGTGCTTCCCATCATTGACAATACCCCTCACGAGGAAGACTTGACCGACTCATTGCAAGAGGCCATCAAAAATTATCCTGGGGCCACTGCTGTTTTGGTTCGTCGCCACGGAATTTACGTTTGGGGTGAAACAGTCTGGAAGGCCAAAGTGTACAATGAAGCTATAGACTACTTGCTCGAGTTGGCAATCAAAATGCACCAGGCGGGCATTCCTTTGGTGAAGAAGTAGCCGCAACTAGACTTGGGAATGCATGTGGTTTAATTAACATTGTAGACAATGCTAATGTAATTTCTGGTCTTATTCTTGGCATATTGATATATTTTGATGTTTTTATGGTCTCCTGGGATTAGAGGCATGTCATTAGTGTGATTCGTTTTCGATTAAGTTGCCGTCTTGGACCGTCTTTATGATGTAGTGCTAGAGAGGATTTTTCGTGCTTTTCAACTGGCTACCATGTACTGCCATCCAGTCAGTCTCAATTGACGTGTCCACTTCTCCAATGCATACAACATTACCACCACGTAGCAAATAAACACCTAGTGGGATTATCTGGTTTTCCCCGTCTGGGTACACGAGTAACTCTAGCGTATTGGAGATGATGATGTTGGTGGAGTGGTCAAAACTCTCTAAGATCCCTTCAAAGAGTCGGCCGTCGGTCGTAATAACACGCACACGAGCTAGAATAGTTAGTAAAGGAATAGGGAAAGGGCAAATTAATCATCACATACATCCGAGGTACTCTTTTAGTGAAGACATGAGTATCAAGACGCCTTGAGCCAAAGTTGATATTGAGCAGGTGTGTGGTGCACATGACCATGCACGTGATACACATCTGCGTAGAGCTCCATAGCTATACACACTTGACAATTATTGAGAACCGACTGTGACGTATATGTACACCAATTTTATTGTCTGTTCTTTTTTGAAATGCAACGGCATTCTATTAACACAGTAGATGACATCTGCACAGTGTTTTGGCCATCATCGGAGATACTACGGCAAGTGATTTGAAGGCTCTCATTGAAGATGTACAAGTGTCACGAAATAGTCTACGTTTTTAAGAGGCTTATCAGTAAATTAAGATGTCACTCAGTACTTTTTCTTACTTGAGTATTCTAAGTTGTATTAAGACCAAGAATTTGGATGTCTGCCAAAGTTTAAAAGGGCACACGTTCAAATTTTCAATTTGTTACGAGGAGGGGGCGGGCAGAGAATCCTGATTCCAGTCGAGTTTTCATTCACTCAGTCACCGAGGAAGGTGACATAGTCGATGTCCCTTCATCTCTCTGGTGTAGAGAATTGACTTTTGAAATGGCTCACTGCAAAGAGATAATCTGACTCTTCCACCAGTCACAGTATACTCCAGGCACGAAATGAAGCTGATATAAAGAACCTGAAGACAATCCCACATGCTTCAATTGCAATTTTGTTAGGGGATACCACAGAATATAGATTTAGCCTTTGAAGAAAGAAAAGAAACGCAAACATTTGTTTCACAAGAATGGTACTGAGAGCTACACACAGTTGCAGTCCGACTACCTTGCAACCATCCATTATACATCACCAAATTTACTCTTGATTAGATGGTTTCATATCAATCAGATATGTATATCCCCTAAAAACCCCAAAAGTTGAGGGTTTTTAGAACGTTCATGAAAGTTCGTCGAAGAGATACTATATGTCTGTCTTCTGCATCACAGTCTGCCTATTCTGAATCATAAAGTACCTGATGACTGCATACTCACTATGTGCCCAGTGACGATTTTACCCAGCATCTAAACCAGTCGGCTGCGCTAAATCACCCGGCCGACTAATTTTATTTTTCCTATGCTCCATGAATAATCCGAGATTCCTTACTACAATTCTGTCATGCGCTATTGCACAAAGTGAAAATACAAAATAGGAATGACTGTGGAAGCTGTGGTTGCCATGTACCATGGTCAGTCTGCAGGAGAGCCCATCGCCAAGTGCCGCGAATTGCTCCATTCTAGGCAATAACGTGCGGAAAAAGCCTTCGCAGCGTCATTCTTTCGGCGTGAGTTTCCATAAGAAATTTTGTACTGGCATTATCACCAAATGACTCAACATACATCCCAAATCGCCAATTCTAAGGTGCAAAAAACGCATGTCACACTATGCGATCACGAAATGTGCTCCATCTGCGCATAAAATTTTTTTTTCTCGTAACTACGCTTTATTCTTTATCACTTTGATAAATATCTAGGTAACTAAAACACATTAGCATACAAAATGTCCGAGGTGACTACAAAGGAATCATCATTGGGAATTAATACCACAGAATCCCCAAATGATTCTACTAACCCCCATTCTACCTGGCAGAATTTTAAGGACACTTTCAAGCCTGCCCAAGTGACTTCCGAACAGGATTTCTCTGACTTGGACACTGTGCAAAGGGCCAACATTAATTCAGCCAATTCGCCGCTTTCTAAGCAATTGAAAAACAGACATTTGCAAATGATCGCCGTTGGAGGCTCCATCGGAACAGGTCTTTTTGTTGGTTCGGGTTCGGCATTGGCCACCGGTGGGCCTGCGGGAATTGTTCTCGCTTGGGTTATTACTGCAACTGCAGTTTACGCCACCATGCAAGGCCTTGGAGAATTGTGTACAGCTTTTCCCATTAGTGGTGGCTTCAATTTGTATGCAACTCGTTTTATCGAGCCTGCCATGGGGTTTGCTATTGGATGGAATTATTTCATGCAATTTTACGTATTGCTTCCTTTGGAGTTGGTGGCCGCATCTATTTCCATCAAATACTGGAACAGCACATTGAACCCAGACATTTTTGTGGGAATATTCTGGGTCACTGTGTTTTTCATCACCATGTTGGGTGTTCGTTGGTATGGTGAAGCCGAGTTTATGTTTTGTTTGATCAAGGTGATCACTGTTGTGGGCTTCATTATTCTCGGCATTGTTTTGATTTGTGGAGGCGGTCCCAACGGCCAATTCATTGGCGGAAAATACTGGAGGAACCCAGGTCCGTTCGCTAATGGATTCAAAGGTGTGTGTTCCGTCTTTGTCACTGCTACATTCTCCTTTGGTGGCACAGAAATGATTGGTTTGGGTGCAGCTGAGGCTCTCAATCCTATAAAGGCTGTCCCTAAAGCCATCAAACAAGTCTTCATCCGTATTGCCTTGTTCTATTTCGGTACCATCACCATCGTGGCCACTTTGGTTGCCTACAATGATGATCGTCTTTTAGGTGCTTCTTCTGTGGATGCCACAGCCTCGCCTTTCGTTATTGCCATTGTCAACGGAGGTATCAAGGGCTTGCCAAGTGTGATCAACGCAGTGATTTTGATTGCTGTATTGTCTGTGGGAAATGCCTCCGTCTACGCCTGTTCTCGTTCCCTCAATTCCCTTGCCGAACAAGGCATGGCACCAAAATGGACAGGGTATGTCGATCGTTTGGGACGGCCATTGTTTGCTATTATCTTCACCAACATTTTTGGCCTTTTTGCATTCATTGCCGCATCTGACAAGCAAGTTGAAGCCTTCAACTGGCTTCTTGCGCTCAGTGGTCTTTCTTCCATTTTCACTTGGATGTCTATTAATTTTGCCCACATTAGATTCCGTGCAGCCATGAAGGCGCAAGACCGGTCTTTAGATGAATTGGCATTCAAATCAACCATTGGCGTCTGGGGATCGTGGTACGCCATGTTCATTTACTTTTTGGTGTTGATTGCTCAATTTTGGCTTTCCGCTTTTCCCCTTGGAGCAGAGTCAAGCGCATCAGCCTTTTTCCAAGGCTATTTGGGTGTCCCTATTGTGTTGGCCAGCTGGATTGGTTACAAAATTTACACTAAATCGTGGAGAATTATCATTGACGCCAAGGAGATTGATTTGGATACGGGTCGTCTTATCCCAGACATGGATCTCATCAGACAAGAAAGAGAAGAAGAAAAAGCTAGATTGGCTTCTATGCCCTGGTACCGCAGGGTACTTGCCATCTTTTGATGAGAGCACCAGATAGCATTAGCATAAAGATATCATTAGACATAAGCATAAAAATTGTATATTACAGTTACATGTAATGCATAAGAATTCACCTATCTATTGACTAAATTGTCGTAATGGTACCACGCCAATTAGAAAAACTCATAGCAAGTTCTAGCAGTTTATTGAACTGTTATTGATAGGAGACAATCAGAACTTTGATGTTGTGCCAGACGATTGGATACAATCGTTAAGGTAGAATTGTTTAGTTGAGAACTACAGAAGACAATACGCAAAATTAACTTTAAATCACCTGATATTCTTTAGAAGATTCAAGGTGATTGGGATACTTTTCCCTTTATAATTATCATAACACGATACTTAGATGAATGAATGGTTTCGAAGAAGTTGAAATCATGGCCATAATCCAATAATCGACATGACTTTTCATTGTACAATGTTTACAGGTTAAACTACTCCAAGTGATACGTGATTTATATTAATGTACAGAAAGTGTTTGCTAGAATTTGGCTACGCATCTCACACCAGGTGGGGTGACATTAAAGCCAGAAAAGAATTAAAGTTGGCTTAACAGACAACGTGGTAAGCTCTTCTGTAGAATGGCAAACTAGCAAGGTAAGCCTTTTCTTCAGCGATCTCTTGCTTCAAGAGATCCAAGTCCAACTCTCTTCTACCAGTGTCAATATCAACCTCACTAGCAGGGATGTACCATCTCCAGTTCTTCTTCCAGATTTTGTGGCCAATGTAGAAAGCAAGCACAATTGGGAAAGACAAGTAAGCCTTGAAGAAAGCCTCAGCATCAGGCTTAGCACCCATTGGCCAGACGGCAAGCCAGAACTGGGCAATGAGGACCAAAATGACCAAGATGATACCGAAGTAAGAGCCATAGACACCAACCTGAGAGGTGAAAGCAAGCTCATCAGTACCTCTACCTTGTGCCTTAAGAGCCATTCTGAACTTGACGTGGCACAAGCAAATGGAACCCCAAGTGAACAAAGAGGACAAACCAGAAATAGCCAACATCCAGTCGAAAGCCTCACCTTGCTTGTTAGAGGCAGAGATGAAACAAATCAAACCGAAAACCAATTGTGTGATAATACCCCACAATGGTCTTCCTCTCTTGTCAATGTAGTTGAAGAACTTTGGAGCTTGACCAGCTGCAGCCAAAGCAGCCAAGGTTCTGGAAGTACCAAAGACGGAGGAGTTACCAACAGACAAGACGGCAACCATAATAACAACATTCATGACAGAAGGCAAACCACTAATACCAGCGTTCTTGATGGCAATGACGAAAGGAGAATAACGAGCAGTTCCGTCACCGTTAGCCAAGTCTGGGTTGTCGTAAGGAACCAAGCATCCAACCAAAATCAAAGAGACAACGTAGAACAAGGTGATTCTCCAGAAAACTTGCTTGGTGGCCTTTGGCAAGGACTTTCTTGGGTTAGCAGATTCAGCAGCAGCCAAACCAACCAATTCAGTACCGGCAAAAGCAAAAGCAGCAGTGACAAACACGGAACAAAGACCTTTGAAACCGTTGTTGAAAGCACCAGGGTGGTGCCAGTACTTTCCACCAATGTAACCACCTTTTGGACCACCACCGCAGACCAAAACGATACCTAAGATGATGAAACCAACAACAGCAGTAACCTTGATGGCGGAGAAAACAAACTCAGCCTCACCGTAACCTTTGACACCGAAGAAGTTAATCACCACAATAAAAACGTAGAAAGCCGCACAGTAAGCTGCTGGATTCGTTTTATCATCCCAATATGACACAGCGATTGCAGCAGCAACCAACTCTAACGGGAAAACAACCAACCATTGCAAGGCGTAGTTCCATGCCATGGCGAAACCCCAGGATGGGTCAATAAATCTAGTACTATAAGTGACGAAAGCACCGGAAACAGGGAAAGTAATGGCCAATTCACCCAAAGCGTGAACGGTAGCGAAAATCATACAACCAATCAAAACGTAGGCAATGATGACGGAGGCTGGACCACCGTTGTGCAAAACCTTACCCGAACCAATAAACAAACCAGTACCAATGGCACCACCAATGGCAATCATTTGCAAGTGTCTACCTTTCAACGATCTCGACAAAGGTGAGTTGGCAGTCATGATGGCAGCCTTCTCCACCTCGGACAAGTTTGGGTCAATTCCCAAGTCCGCCTCGTTGACTCTGCGGAAACCATCAACAAAGTGCTCCCATCTTCCCATAGGAGGCTTGGCGTCTTGCGCTTCAAACGCATCGACATAGACCATGCCATTCTTGTCGTTGGAGGACGCTTGGTCCCTAGACGTGATGTAGTTCAACTCTTTCTCAGGCATGTTAGAAAAATGTGTCTAATGGGAAAGAGTAAAAAAAATCCTACGAGGTGTAGGGCGGCCGCCGTGTTTAAATATTCTTGCCCTCGTCTGGCCTAGCAGAGGTATTTTGCACCTGCACCAAGCGGCTGATAAGACTGTCTGGGGCGCGCCGTATCAGTATGGCATTATGGCAAACGAAAAAAAAAAGCCTGCACATATTGCCCATGGCAAGGCGTTTTTAAGGTGGGGCCCGCTACTATGATAAGTGAGCCAAGACGAATGATGGCCGCATCGAGTGCTTTAGGAAATTTTGCCCGCAGTATTGCCATTGTTCCGGCGGTGTTGCCTCGGCCTCTCGTCTTTGGGATTTGTGCGGGGGGTCTACGTCCACAGACCATTGCAACGATGCTAACAGACGGGAAAGCAATATTACTCGGCTCGTAAAAGGTCATGCCACCCATTGTCCAATGACGAATGAAGCGCTTCGAAAAGAAATTCCATCTTTAATTTTCCTTATCTCGCTAGCCTGCGTGGATAAAGCCGCTCCTGCACACAGACACACATCCCAGCACACTTTGATAAGATCGCTCATAGCGAATAGGTTTAGTCTTGCCCATAAGCGTATTCGTCTCTTCTCTGCAGCAAAGGGTCCGTTGAGTTCTTTGGGCCTCGTCTAGTTTGCTCTTGTCGGCTTCACCATTTTCACGTTTCTTGGTCTAGCTTTCGCCCCGCTTTTTGCATATCTTATCTGTGACGGCCGACATGTTTTCTTGGGGTAGACGTGTTAACGTGATTTGTCATGCAAAACCAGTCCGAACGCCGTTCTTCATCGGTCTATATGCAGAGCAAACCTCTGTCTCTTCACGGCGTTTTGTCTTCTGTGGCCTGTGTGCAATACCGCAAAAGAAAGGTCAACTATCTGAAGCTCCAAATCGGGTACGCTCTGCAGATTGACTAATTGCCTCATCTGCTCGAAATGCCGTTCCCAAGGTCTTATCTAGTCGCTTACGACAACTAATGCCTTGGCGAGATATTCTTGCGCTTCTAGGAATGGCGAAAGTGGTGTTTCACGCTGAGGAATTCCGCGAATGGTCATAGAAGCCCGCCAAGTGTTTAAAGTTTATCATGTTATCTCATGATGCTATATTTTTATTTTTTTCTTTTGCTCTAATTTATCCGTTGTATCTTGATAGACGAGAACGGCACCAATCTCATTCAGATGGCTGTAGATCTCATTATCACAGATCTTCAATTACCATTCTCCTGCATCGCTTGATCTCTTTATTCGTACGTTTCAGTCATATTCGTATCTTTTTTAGTTGAGCCTTCTTTATTTGATGCGTCATTTCGTTCTGTTGTAAGGTAAATACGATGCGATATGTTAAACCGTTGTTACAATGATACCTTTAAGGACGAATGGCGAAATGAATCAATAGTTCTGCATTGACGATATATAATGAGCAAACGCAGAATCAAGCAAACAAACTCGAATATTGGAAGGAATTAGAACCTTGTGAATATTTGACGTTCTTGGTCCGCATCCAGTATCGGTGAGAAGGAAAAGTTCAACAATGTTTAGTTCCAGGGTATTTGCTTGCTTTGAAAATTGAAAACAATATGTATTCTTCTGTCTATGATATTCTACAGTACAGACTTTTGCTGTCCTTCTTTCTTCAGACTGTGAGTATTGTTCACATATTCAGAAATAATACAAAGATGTCGGTTTCTCCTACATTACCTGGCATTCAGAGACTGACTTGAGCTATGCCCTGAAAAGTATGATTTCGGTAGGTTCACTAGCCAAGATTTGATAAATTCTGTGACCAACAACATCGATAGTTTCTAAACATCCTAAAAACAGACAAAACAAAAAACCCAAGCTTAAGATTTTTGATGCAAGATATTTAACAAGACGAACACAAGTGGGATTGTCTATTGCCAAAAGGAATGTTCAAGCATCGCATAGATGCGCTTGAACCAAAAGTAATTTGACTTCCGTTCTATACTAGTTTGTACACGTAGTTTGGTCCGAAGAGCAAACGTTATGAAATTACTCTTCCTATTTTATAATGTGAAATTATCCGGCTCAAGGGATTAGTAGGATATCCGGGAGTACCGCCCATACAAGTACATCGGATCAAGTTGACACATGTGATTAGATACTACTTTCCTCATGCAAAGATAGATTATATTATTATTTTGCTCTATTTTATTCAAGGGGAGAATGAAAAGAACAGAAGACATATAAACCACCAGCTTTGGCTGCGTATAAGATAAGTTAAGTCAAGATTTTCGCAAATACTTGAATCAAGATTTCAAAATACCACGTTGTCTTGAGATGCATCAATATACGACTCCACAAGGCCATCTAACGAGTTCCTTCTACAAGTATTCAAACGACTTTAACATTTACAGAAATTATATGATGCAATAGAAAAAAGGGCCCGTGCCTACTTCTTTTCCTTCTTTTCCTTCTTGTCTTTCTTCTCCTTCTTCTCCTTCTTCTCCTTCTTTTCTTTCTTCTCCTTCTTTTCCTTCTTTTCCTTCTTCTCCTTCTTCTCCTTCTTCTCCTTCTTCTCCTTCTTCTCCTTCTTGTCTTTCTTGTCCTTCTTCTCCTTCTTCAGTTTTTTGGAAGATTCCTCTTCGTCATCATCTCTCTTTCTCTTCTTCGTAACTTCTTCATCATCAGATTCATCATCAGAATCTTCAACTGGAGCCTCAGGAAGAGGAGCAGTGGCATCGGCATCTGCATTGTATGCTCTAGCCTCGGTGATATCAATCTTCTTAGCGTCTCTAATGACCTTTGAAGTAGTTCTCAAGTCTCTACCTTCCAATGCGCTCAATCTAGACTCAACCTTGGCTCTGACCTCCATACCAAAGTCACCAGAGTCATCTCTGTCCTCGGACAAAGAGTCGTATCTCAAGGCAACAGCAGCCTTGGCAGCCAAAACTCTAGCGATCTTACCCTTGTTCTTACCAGAGGCTTGACCGACCAAAGAAGCATGGTACAACAAACCGTATTTTGGTGTATCGTGCTTGGTCTTCAAAGCTCTAAACAAGGCTTTTTCAGCACCCAAAATCTGGATAGTCGAAGCAGGAGCCTTAGCCAAAGAGGTCAAGGAACCAGCGTGGGCAATCAATCTAGCACCAACCAACTCACCAACGAGAGAGGTCAAGTTAGGAGCGATAGCCTTCATACGCGACGACAAGTAGTTGGACAATTGTTCTCTGTAAGCAGCAAAGTCGACAATTTGTTCGGCAAGAGCCTTGATGTTGGCCAAATCGACGTCGGTGATTTCAGTACCCATGGAAACTTCAGCGGCACTCTTGACTTGCTCTTCCATTTCTTCAGGCAAGATCTCGGCCAAGTCAGTCTCAGAAGCGTTGGATCTGACACCCATAGTCAAAATGATTCTAGCGTAAGCAACAGAGTCGGTTATAAGCTTGGCCAACTCTGGGAAGTGCCAACCGTACCATTCTTTACATCTCATGGCGTATGTGTTCAATTCCTTGTCCAAGTCGTCCAAAAGAGCAATGGCTTGCACGATCATGGTGTCAACCTTGTCTGCGCTGAACTTCAACTTGTGTCTGCCGATGGAGTGGGCCAAACCAAGAGACATTTGCTTCAAGGTGGAGTCATCCAAACCAGGCAAGAGCTCAGGCAAAAACTCACGGATAGATCTGTGCAAGTCCAACGAGGCAGCGTCGGAAACAACAGAGTAGTTCAAGCCCAACTTGTTGATGGCATTTCCCAATTTGGCCTCACTGACAATCAAAGTGGCCTTCTTCTCGAGTTTGACGTCTTCCAACAACTTCTTCAAGTTGTCAGAAACTCTGCCCTCGATAACGGCGTTGGCTTCTTCCAAGGCATTGGCGGCAGACTGGAATTTTTCAAAACGGTGGATTTTGAATTGTTCAGCAACTTTTTCCGCCGAGTTCAAGTCTTCGAGCAAGCTGGATGACTTGTGGATTTTCTTGTCAGCTGCTTTTAAAAGAGCGTAACCCGCAGCAGTTTCGGTCAACACGTAAGCCATTTTGATATTTGCGTGCTGCGTGACTTGTAGTGGAACAGGTTATAGGATGGAAAAAATACTTGACCGATGAGGTTGAGAAAAAACTTCCCCGACTGCACACAATCTGATGCTATACCTGAGGTACGGGTGTACTTACCACCAAACGACAAACCATTTTGGCAAAGACCATCTCTGCTAAATGGAAGAAACCGATTTTGTGTGGGTGTAACGCCTTCATTTTGCTTTGGAAAAACTTTGTTCTGTAGGAGAGTAGTCAATTAGACCCAGATGTTTGGCACCTATTATGCAGTCCACCCAAACATTGTATAGCGCAGACTAACACAGAGAGCTATCAGGATAAGAGTGAGCTATGGAGCTTTTCTTCGATTTTAGTGCTCCGGCGATCTCTTCTACAAAATTTTATGTGATGGTGGAGCGCGTTAGATTCACGTATTCTTATTACGTCATTCTCACGTCAGTATCAACCGCTTGTCACTAAACCTCGAGCAGATTTTCCATTGCGTTTGTTTCCTTGAAGGTATATCAACTTTAGTTTGATATACCTTCAATGTCTTCCTCTTTTTTGAATGTTGTTTTCAGTGAATTGTAGGTTCTACACCAGGAGAAATCAGAGTGCATGCAGGAGCACACGTATAGATGCAAAAGCATTTAGATATTTGTACTTTCATGGTTGGCGATAATGGAGAAACGTGAGAGGAACTCTGGAAAGTCCCCTGTTTCGGCTAGCAAAAGGCCGAAGCTGTCGCTCAAGCACAAAAAAACATCATACTTTCTTCCACAAAATACATTAGCATACAATCCGCAGAGCTCCATACTGGACAAGAATAAGAAAATACATGCCCCAAAGGATAGGCTCCTTGAAGAACTGCGCAAAAAAGGACCAGAATCCACGAACCCTAGCATCAAGGACTCTAGCACTGAAAATGTGCTGGAGTCTTTCACTCCTGAACCAACAGAAACGGGCCAGATATCGAAAACCCACGTCCAATCTACAAAATTGTATGACAGATCTTTAGAACAGCACAGCTCAGACGACAGCTTTGAAGGCGTCAGGTGGCAACCAACAACCAGTCCAAATAAATATGCCCGTCCGATTCTTTCTTCGCCATTGAAAAACGCAGATCTCGGAGACAGATCACTTAGAAACGTGTTGACAGCAGAAACCGTGGTGAATGAACTAACAGACTCCGTACTTTGTAAGTACGGCTTGGGAATGCAGAACACCTTATCTCAAACTCCGAAAAATCACCGAACAAGCCTGGATGTAGCTAAATCGACTCTAGATATGTCGCCTACACTTACACGATCCAAATCGTTTGATCCTCGCAGTTTACAAACTACCTCCACATCCTTAAGTTCTGAACTGGCCAAAGTCTCCAATCTAAATATTTGGTTGGATAAATTTCAGGGCCCTGGCCACGTTACAAAAGCACCTCTGGAGCCTCCAATGAAAGCTATCCAAAATCTGCACGTACCATCCACTAATTCTAATGACGACGCGTCTCTGGAAGAAGACCCTTTCTTAGACGATGACACATTTCTTGCAGACTTGAAAATTGAACTGTTCACAACTCAAGGAATACCTTTTCAGCAAGCCCCCGCCAGCAAATTGGATACTCCAACAGAGTTGGCTCATGATGCAGAAAGCGCATCAATTTTGCATCGGGATAGTCCCAAATCATTATCACAAAGACAATCAGCACTAAAAGCTTCAACACCGTCAGCATCATCGCCAACAGTCTCGACAACGGCATCGCCAAATGCATCACCAAATACATCCTTAAATGCATCACCAAAGAATAGCTCTCCTCAAATCATTCCAGAAGAGTCAGATCCTTTTTCAGATGATCTCGATGTTGTTGCCATCGAAAAAAGTGCTGTGGCAACACAAGCGACCTCGGAACCTACTTTGCCAACTAAAAATGGAAAAAGAAACACCGGCAGATTGTCCCCTTCGCCTGATTCTTTCGAGGAAGAAAATGTCGGTGCTAAGTTATCATATACCCGTACTGATTTTGTTCGATACCAAATCATGTCGATCATGCAAACCACATATCCACATCAAAACTTCAAAAGGAAACAGCTCATATTAACTGTGGCTGATGCGGATGAGCAGACGACGAAAATTGTAATTCGTGGGGACTCGGCAGAACTCAATTTTCAAGAGGGTGATATCATCAATATTATCATCACCAGCCCCGAGTCTCCTAAGCTAGTTGATAATAATAACAATCTCATAATCTGGAATCCTGATACTTTAATATCATCTACTGTCGTTGCAGACCAATTATTTTGTCCCAGAAAGACAGTTATGAACAAACGATATGTGTTTCCTGGCGAAGCAACTATTCCGTTGATTGTGGGAACAACAGTACATGAGATATTTCAGGCATGTTTTATTACAGAACAATCCTCCCCAGAGTACATGGAACAGCTTTTGGAAGTGGAAACTAAACGACGTCTCTTGGAAATCTATTCCATGGGAGATGTGCTTGAGGAGACTAAGGATCGGATCCGGAAACATTTCTCCTTTATTGAAAAATGGTTCAACACGTTTTTCAAGAAACCACCTTCCATTATTCCAACTAATAAGCACCAGCAAAATATCAAGTTTTCGGTCGCTGATGTACTTGATGTGGAGGAAAGTATATGGTCGCCGATGTTTGGAATAAAAGGTATGGCTGACGTTACTTTGAAAGCAAATCTAGAAGGTGAATCAGCAACAGGTCAGTTTTTACTTCCCATGGAAATCAAAACAAGTAAAGAGTATTTGAGCCATCATGCTCAAGCGGCACTTTATTCTCTATTATTTAAGGACAGGTACAACGCTAATATTTCATCCTTTCTTATGGTTTACACTTCTGAGGAAGGCTCAACCAAAAAACATGATATATCTATTCCTGACCTCAGATCGTTGGTAAACTTGAGAAATCGAATTTCACCTTACATAAAAAGTGGTACTCGTGAGTTGCCTGATATTATGAGGCAGCAAAAGTGTGATAACTGTGTGATTCAAAGCAGCTGTATGACTGTCAACTATCTACTTGAACATGGAACACCTGAGAATAGTGGTTTGAATGATGGCGTTTACGAAGACTTAACAGAACACTTAGTTCAAAGGCAGGAGTATTCGGATTATCTCAATTACTGGGATGACCTTTTGACGAGCGAAGAAGAATTTGTTTCCCGATTCAATAAAGATTTATGGATTTTAACATCTAAGGAAAGAGAGGAGGAACAAGGAAAGGCTCTTTCCGGAATGATAATTACAGAAAAGTCTGAATTTGTTGATAACACATCTGAATTCATTTACAAGTTTCAAAGGCGCGATTTCAAAAATATTCGACCTATTGATGCCACCATCATATCGAAATATGATAGAGTGATCATCAGCGATGAATCAGGACATTTTGCATTAGCCCAGGGTTTTGTGAAGCATATCGATTGTGGTTGTATCATCATCCTGACAAGGAGAAAACTAGTTCTGACTGAAGTGAAGAACGATCGTTTTCATAGGGCAGCAGTTTTAAGACCCACTCAATCCCAATCTCCACAAGGGACGCAAACCGAGACGGTCATTTTCAGAATTGATAAGGATGAAATGTTTTATGGTATGGGAGTCGCCAGATTCAATATTTTGAACCTTTTTCTTAGAGATGGTGATACTAAAAGAAGGAAGTTGATTGTTGATCTTGATACTCCACGCTTTTCCCCCGTACCTGTGGCGAATGTTAAGAAGGATCATTTTAACAGCGACCAAATTAGAGCATTTAACAAGGTGTTCCAAACTAAAGATTATTGTTTGATTTTAGGTATGCCTGGAACAG
Organism: Clavispora lusitaniae; assembly: GCF_014636115.1. NCBI lineage: Eukaryota > Fungi > Ascomycota > Pichiomycetes > Serinales > Metschnikowiaceae > Clavispora > Clavispora lusitaniae. The sequence continues at coordinate 1,543,399 of NW_027093975.1, read as the reverse complement.
GTAAGACAACTGTTATTGCACATCTTATTCGCATGCTTGTGGAGGAAAAAAAGTCGGTACTTTTATCCTCATACACAAACTCTGCGGTAGATAACATTTTACTCAAGGTTAAAGAATTTGGAATCGATTTCATTCGGATAGGTAATACATCCAGGGTTCACCCAGATATTCGTCCTTATATTCCTGGATCAGACGAAAAATGTGTCGAAAACTACGAAGATTTTATACGCATTTACCAAAAACCGCTTGTTGTGGCAGCAACTTGCTTAAGTATGAGAGATTTGGCCTTCAATGTTAGGGAGAGATTTGATTACTGCATTGTTGATGAAGCATCTCAAGTCTCTATGCCATTGAGTTTGGGTCCTTTATCAAGGTGCGATAAATTTGTTTTGGTAGGAGACCATTATCAACTTCCCCCTTTAGTTGTCCATCCAAATGTTAACGTTAAGAAGGGTCTTTCGCGGTCGTTGTTTCAAATATTAGCGGATGAGCATCCTCAAAGCATAGTGGAATTGTCATTTCAGTACCGTATGTGCAAAGAAATAATGCTCATTTCGAATGCCTTGGTGTACAATAATAGATTGCAATGTGGATCTGAGACTGTTGCAAAACAGTCTCTCACAATCCCAAATCCAGAAGCCCTTGCCGCATATATTGATCCAAGAAGCCCTTTGCTGCACAGATGGCTCTCTGATGTGTTTAAGCCAGAGAACAAGGTTTTGTTTCTAAACCATGATAATATGAACGCATATGAGCGTAAAGTTGGAGAAAACGTTTCTAACTTAGTTGAGGTTGAATTGATTAGGCAAATTGTCGAGTCGTTGTGTCTTTGTGGAGTTGATGAATCTAAAATTGGTGTAATGACGCTTTACAGGTCCCAATTAAAACTCCTTGTACAATGCTTTAAACACAGACCACGTCTTGAGATATTGACAGCTGATCGATTTCAAGGTCGAGATAAGGAATGCATCATCATCTCATTTGTGAGATCTAATAAGGAAAAGAGAGTCGGTGATCTACTCAAGGACTGGAGAAGGGTGAATGTAGCGGTGACAAGAGCCCGTTCTAAATTAATTACGGTAGCATCAAAGTCTACCCTTTCGCATGCGGACTCCATCAAGGACTTTGTGTACTTAGCGGAGCAGAAAAATTGGATCTACAATTTACCATCTTCAGCATATCATGTCTATCAATTACCGAAACCCAAGGACAACTTCGCATCGCAAGAGATTAAAAAACAGCCTATAAAATTTGGAGAAAAGATTATAAGCAAACACCCAGTGGTGAAAGACATTTTATCGGATATGAATGCCATTAATTAATTTATTCATTATGCACAGTGTATATACATTATAGCCACGTAGTGGACTAAATAGCAAAAAAGAAAACTTGGAAATTACCTCCTGGAGCCGGATTAACATTCGCTTGGGCATTGTCATCTGCATTTTCTCTATTATGGGCGCCTCTCACTACGCCAGCCTGCCTTCTGAAATTTCGGAGAAACATGAAAATGAAAATGAATGCGGTGAACATGAGAACCATGTAATCGAAGATCTCGTACTCCTCCACATCATCAAACCGTCCACCTTCATGATGTGCCTGAGCTTTTTCTAGAGCTCTGTCATTATCTTCTCCAGTGGTCTGTGACTTGCCAAGGCTTTTAAAAGTACTGAACCACCCAGAGGAAGAATCTTCGTAATCGTCCCTCTTGTCACGGCTCAACAAGAGTTTCAACCGGAGTCGCAAAAGCGCTATGCCAATGGGGTAAGTGTTGCCCTTTGCATCGTCGGCCTTTGATACTCTGTATTCCTGCGAGTACTTAACACTGAGGTCATAATAGCGTTTTGCCATGAAAAAATCCACCGTGTTATTAGCAGATCCAAGCCCATACTCGTACATGTAACCCAATTTATAGCATCCATGAGGCGAGGCGGCCAGAGCAGCCTTACTATAGTAGGCAAAGGCTTTGCTGTAGTCTGTGCTCACATTCGCATCAGGGATACCTTTGGAGTAGATATCACCTAGCAAAATGGTTGCGTCGATATCTTCTTGAGCAGATGCTAGCTCCAAGTAGCGCAATGCATCACGTACGCGGATAGGATCAAATACTTTCCTTTTCCATGTAAACAATGGTTCCATCTGGTGTAGCAAATACGATGCAGACACTTGTGCGTTACTCAATCCTTGCTCTGCCGCTATCGCATATCCCAATAAAGCATTTTTATAGTCGCCATAAGTGAGGGCCTCAAAAGCATAATTCAAGTGAGGCAAAAGTGTATCCTCAGACAGTTCGACAAACATTTTGTAGTAGGATACTAGATCGGTGCACGTAAACTGTTCGCCGACAGAATCGGCGAAGCCAGACTCCACTGCGTCGGCAAAATAAAACATGGAAGCGTAATGGCCCGCCATTGCCGCACTCAGTAACAAACTGTACGTTTTACTCGTGTATGTAGGGGTGAATGGATCGTCACGCACCCCGTTGAGGTAGTTGGAATAAATGAAAGCAGCATGAGCACTTCCATTATTGATGGATTGAAGCAATGCCTCCTGACACCCCAAGCTCAATTTTCCCGTGTACACGGGATCATACATTCGAAGATACGCCATATCCAAAGCGTCCTTGTCGTTGGCATAAATGGCGGCAGCTGCAGTTAGCCATGTGTAAGCACGAGTAAGGTTGCGTTCGGTGCCGTGACCTTTGACATACATGTGGCCCACAAGGTTCATGCAGCGGCTATACACGTAGCGATCAACATTTGACACTGCCCAATCTTCTTTGCCTGCAACGTTCTTCTTCCCCAAATATGCACACTTGAGGGCGCTGGCAAAGGCGTTGGGCCAGCGTTTCGGTAAAAAGTAACTGCCGTGGTAATCCTGGAGAGCTTCAAAATAGTACTCAGCCATTTCAGAGTCATGGCTGTCAATATCATTGTCACGCAACGAGTCTCTTGTTTTCAAGAAGCGGTCAACTTTGGTGTATACAGAGGAAGGCGACTCGCTAACTTTTGGTCCAAAAATTCCGCCATTGAAATCAGGGATCCGGATATTATGGGAGAGCTTCTCCAACGACAGGTCTAATCCTTGGCGGTGCGCTTCTTTCATGGCAATACGAGCGGCACGAGAATAATAGAATTGGGCCAAAGCACAATTTTCAGGCCGACCCACGCCTTGGAAGTTCTGGTATGCCAAAACAAGCAACGCATTCAAGTCATCGTTGGCTGCGGCAAACTCATAGTACACGTTTGCCTTAGTCTTGTCCATCTCCATCTCACCAAACAATCCAGTGGAGTACATGAATCCAAGCATGAAATACGCGTGTCCATGTGGTGAGTCAGCCACAGCCAGCTCATAGTAGCTGCGGGCTCGAAGATAATCGACGGGGACCGCGTGTTCGCCAAAGGCGTAGATGTCACCTAATGCCACCTTGGCCTCAACCGAACCAGCTTGCGCCGCCTCTTCTAATAGGGCAATGCGCTCCTCTGTGGTTGGATGCAAACTTAGCGGAAAAAGCGGAGCCTCAGTATACTGATGTAGTTCGGTATCGTACTGTGGAACGGAAATGCCATCGTCTATGTTTTTGAAGGTGTATCTCGGAGACATTCCATAATACCTGGATGGAGCATTTTTTGCAAGCGCCTGTGCACGTTCGTACGCTGATTCACCAGACACAGCGCCTGCACTGGCCAAGTATAGCACTGCCAAGAGCAAACGTAGTGCAAACATGTTTCAAAGTATTTTTCAGTCAAGGTGTACTTTATGTGGAGTTGGCGTCAGATCAGCTTGCATGCGCAAAGTGTGCAGGTCGCACATTGTATGTTGGTTTATGGGTATCACAGAAATTGCAGTTGACGGTAGCTGCAACGTCAGCTGAACTTGCTCACGGGGTCTACCTTACCTAGATAATCAAGGAATAAGGCTAAAATTTCCTTCTGTTGGCCAGCTTCTCGTCCAATGAAAGCCTTGGCAAATGTGGGCGTGTCACGTGATGCTCTCACCCGAGTCGGAGATGTTAGCTAACCACGAAGGACAGATAATAACAGAAGGGAAGAAGATGATGTTGAGAGAAACAATGTGAAGAGATCTTTTACTGAATAGCTTTCACGCTCGAACTGAAGTTCCGAGTCCAAGTACCACTGTGATGTAGCAGATCTTATGAGTATAGGGCCAGCAGAACCGTCTGCAGTACGATACCCCTCGCTACTTGCGGCTTAGCTGGAATTTCCACTCACACAACCCCATACAAAACGCAACGTTTGGCATACCTGTTTGGGCCGAGCATTTCCCTGTTTATCTCGCCAGTCCATCCCTTGCACGCAATTCCTGTGGAGATAATCAGACGCCTTTATTATAGTGAGCCAAGAGATGCAGCTCTGGACTGAAAATAGCCCCGCCCAGATCTCAGATGAAGCGGTTTTCCGCTCGTCGCCCATGATCTTGGTGCAATTCTATGCGACGCTCGAGTTGGCCCGGGATCTAGTTTTTGTCTTGGGAAACTTGGGCCATGTTCATTTCCGAGATTTGAACTCTAGACTCACGCCATTCCAGCGCACGTTTGTCAATGAGTTGCGTAACATTGACACAATTGATCTCAATCTTACTTTCCTCCATAGCATGATGGTGAAATACGAAACATTGAAAGGTGATCCTTTTGCGAACCTTTCGTCTGAAGAAAGTGGATTGCCTTCTAGCTCTGAAATGGACGATATTAAGCACCAGGTAGAGGAAATCCATGACAGAATCCGCAATCTCGATGATTCATTCATTTCCTTGGAGCTCAAAAAAATGAAATATGTGGAAAACCGTCATGTCATTAGCTCTGTCAACGATTTCCACAAGTCTGCTTTGACAGATCGGAATGACGACCATGACGACTTTCGTCGTTTTGAGATTTCTGATGATGAAGAAGCGTTACTAAGAGACGACTCCCAACGACCAAGCTTTGGTATTGATGAAGTAGCCGTCACACTCAATGACTACTCTATGTTCAATTCGCTTTCGGGTACCATAGCTCGAGATAAGATTCCTATTTTGCGTAAGGTGTTGTGGAGAACTTTGCGGGGTAACTTATATTTCAACGAAATCCCCATTTCAGAAATGTTGCCTGCTTCCACAGATCGCAAGTCCGAGCTCATAGCAAAAAGCGTCTTTATCATCTATATCCATGGCGAGTATTTAAAGACTCGCGTACGCAAAATTGTCCAATCTTTAGATGGAACAATCTATGACAATGTCAATGGAAGCGCTAGTGCAAGGCTAGAGACTTTAGAAGACCTCAATTTGAAAATAGAGGACCTCTCTAGTGTGGTGGAATCAACAAAAAGCCATATCATAACTGAACTTCTTTTTGCTCAGGAAAAGTTTTTTGACTGGTATCTCATTGTCAAGCGTGAACGGTGCATCTATGAGGTTTTGAATAAGTTTGATGAAGACAGCACTCGAAAGTTTCTTGTTGGAGAGGGTTGGATTCCAAAATCGGAGCTTGAGAACACTCGGCAGGCTATAAAGTTATTGGTTCGATCGAAAATTAGCCAACCCCATACCTCTACAGATTCCAATTTCATCAACTTGTCCACTGACACTTTGTCGACACCAGTGAATGGTGCCTCTAGTCCGGGCACAACAGAAAATACCTTATTCGCTGTTGGAGATGAATACGATGCTTCTCATGACCAAGGTAGTGACGAAGAAGAAAATTATGACTTTGTTGCCGTTGTCAATGAACTATCTACAAACAGGACGCCTCCCACGTACCATAAGACTAACAAATTTACTTCTGGATTTCAAGCAATCGTCGATACTTATGGTATTGCCACTTACCAAGAGGTGAATCCGGGACTTGCGACCATTATTACATTTCCTTTTATGTTTGCTATCATGTTTGGAGATTTGGGTCATGGATTCATTGTTTTCTTGGTTGCGTTGTACTTTATCAAAAACGAACGATTTTACAACGCACAAAGAAACAAAGATGAGATTTTGGAGATGGCCTTCAATGGCCGCTATATTGTATTGCTCATGGGAATATTCTCCATGTATACGGGATTGATGTACAATGATATTTTCTCCAAGTCGATGACATTGTTCAAATCAGGATGGAAATGGGAATACCCCGAAGGTTATGATTTCGGGAAAGACGGTGCTATCAGCTTGACGGCAACAAACATCAAGGGCAAAACGTATCCATTCGGACTTGATTGGGTATGGCATGGTGCTGAAAACGGGTTGCTTTTCACCAACTCCTACAAAATGAAAATGTCCATTTTGATGGGCTATGTACACATGAACTACTCCTTGATGTTTAGTTTGGTGAACTTTCGTTTCTTTAAATCGCGGGTCGATATTATCGGTAATTTTATTCCCGGTTTCTTGTTCATGCAATGTATTTTCGGTTACCTTGCTTTAACAATCATCTACAAATGGTGTGTGGACTGGCTCGGGACGCAACGTCAGCCTCCTGGTTTACTTAATATGTTGATCAATATGTTTTTGGCTCCTGGAAGTATCGAAGATCCGTTGTACACTGGCCAAAAATTTGTTCAGGTGGCATTGGTGGTGGTGGCATTGATGTGTGTGCCTTGGCTTTTGTTGTACAAGCCTATGGTCTTGAGAAGAGAAAACAATCGTGCTCGTGAAATGGGATATAGAGACATTAACTCCCATCTTGATCATGTTTTGCAGTTGCACGAGGAAGAAGAGGCTTTGGAACAGGTGGGTAATGGACCCTTGACTAGAGATGACGATGATAATTTGGCAGATTTGGGTCTGGAAGACGAAGTTGATCAGTTGAGCGAGCATTTCACATTTCCAAATGATATTGAGCCTATGCATCACAATTCTGGGGGGCATGGTGAAGAAGAGTTTAATTTGATGGACGTGGTTATTCATCAAGTGATCCACACAATTGAATTTTGCCTTAACTGTGTTTCGCATACTGCGTCCTATTTGCGTTTATGGGCCTTGTCTTTGGCACATGCACAATTATCGAGTGTTTTGTGGACCATGACAATCCTGAATGCATTTGGCGTAACAGGAACGACTGGAATCATCATGACTGTATGCTTATTTGCGATGTGGTTCACCTTAACTGTTTGTATTTTGGTGATGATGGAGGGAACCTCCGCAATGTTGCATTCTTTGCGGTTGCATTGGGTTGAAGCAATGTCCAAATTCTTCGAGGGTGAAGGCTACTCATACGAGCCATTTACATTTGATGCATGTGTGATATAGTTAGAAGATGAAACATGTGTTTGCATGTGTCCATCAAAAGTTCTTTTTTCAGTTTTAATTACTATCATTTCCACACAAGTACTCAGCTCTACTTGTATGCTTTCAATTTTACAGACTAATAGTAGTGCACCAGTAAAGAAGGTTTTACGTACCAATAATGTATATATAAAATAAATAGCAAAAAGTCTAAAATAAACCACCAGTGAAATAGATTTTCTTCGTAACACACGCTCTATAAGCCCAAAATATCAGAACAACACGACGTAGCTTGTTCATGCCATGGTCAATCAATGATCACATAAAATAGCACCCGTAGAAATGACAAGGTCTGTAAGATCCGTCCGAAGTGTATGCGATAAGAATCGTTCCTTCGTTTCGTCATTTAACCATACTCTCATCAATTTGATCAAAGAGTCTAAGACACGAGAGGAGGGTGCATCCACATCAGATACATCGTCCTGCTCGTCACGATTTCCTTTAGGTTTGACAGAACCGCACGCAAGTTTCAACAAACAAGTGAACGAAAGCAAAGACAAAGGAATGTCAGAGTCTCGAAGGCTTAAAAAGCGCAATAAAGCAAGCGCATTGTTTCTCTCTTCCTTTTGCGCATAATAAAAAAATAACGACGTCACCAACGCAATGAACTTTTCCTCATTGATCAAGTTAGCGGAATATATTAATGATTTTTGGTTGTTGTTGATGACGGTAAAGTCTTCAAGTGGAGAGGTGGTCGACGTAGAAGTGTCAATCGTGTCTTCAGTAGATTCATCATCACTGATTTTTTCATCGTCCGTCAATTCAGGACCATCAAAGAAAGTTTTTGCATTCCTTAAGCCATTAAGAACCTTCGATTTCATGTGCTCTAGCAACTCTGGGGTTGCTTCGGGATTTACTATGCATTTGAACAAAGAAAACTGTTCAATCAACTGACTTGAAACGTTCTGATTCTTCAAAAACTCATCAACCTTTTTAATGTCCTTTTCAAGATCAGTCATGCATTTATCCCTCTTTTCCGATTCAGCAGTGAAGTATTCCAAATAAGACAAGTTCAACTCATAAGTAATCTCAAGAACTCTCCATTGGAATATAATTGCAAAAAGATCACCCTTGTTTTTTAGAAGAACGTCCACGTAGTTATTTGCATTGTCTCCGTTGACAATGTTCTTGTTGACAGGAGACCTAGTTGCCAAGTTGACAAGGCGAGTTATCAAGGTATCAGAATCGAACAAAGACAAACCATCAACTGTTTTGATAAATTTACTGAGGTTTTTCAAACTCTCATTGTCGCCCGAATATTCGAGATTCATCAACAAAGATGCCTTCCATTTCACATTACCCTTGATAGCTTTTGATAAGACAGGATACTTTTTGATCATCATGACACCTAAAAGCACTTGCAAAAAGCAATTCTCATACAGCGACTCGCACGATGAAAGACTTGCATAGTCTCTCATCACCTCATAATATGAAAATTTGCTTTGACCCAATAGACGGGCGATAGCACAGTCTTTGCTATCAGATCCTGTTAAAGGAGCCTGAAGCCCAAGAGAAGCAAGTACCCATGAGGTCCATACATTACCCCTCACCTGTTTTTTGCCATCATTCTTGCCGAACATACGACTTAAAGGCTTTGCCATCATTAAAACGCCGGACATGACAACCGCAGCTCTAACAACAGGCAATACTTGCAACGTCACCGCCGAAGGATGAGAAAGAGCACTTGGGAAAAATGGAACTGCAGCCATGCCTTTAAAGTTTTCTCCAGAGATAAAAGAGCCACATAAAGCAGTGGCCATGCCGCCTCCCAACATCAAACTTGAGTCCATGTTCAACCCACTGCTGCGGGAGGAAGATACTTGCATGGGGCTTTGTTGAAGACCGTAGTCCATAAATCCCATTGGCTCGAAACTCTGATCTGGAGCAGTAAAACCATAAGACACATTATTCTCTTCGGGAGCAGCAGACGCTATTGGAGGCTCACGCGCAAGAGGCTGCAGAGGAGCATTATTCCCAGCATCACGGACTAGATTCTGCAATTGTGCAATCTGTTTACTCATGAGGCTGTTCTTGTGCTCCAAATGTTTGATATACTCTGTAGCCTTGGTCAAGACAGAAGCTTTATTCAATTTGGACGCAGGGGACAAACCTTCCAAGTCTGTAACCAGGACGTTGGTTTTCCCTGTCACGATGCGCAAGGTTGGTACTGCGTCACGGAGCTCCATGATTTTGGAGTTGATATTTGTTCTGTACTTTTTCTCAATCATATTGTGGGATACTTTTGTCTTCTTGGCTGGCTTGTTGACTTTATCTCTGGGAGAGACTTTCAGCCTGGGAGAGACCAAGTCTGTGTGATCAGAAGCCGAATCAGAACTATACGTCTTCATATTGGTGGAAAACATTGCTGGGGAAAATGGCAGAGGAGGCTCCTTTTTAACATGAGCTTCCGGCAGCGTATGAGGAGAAGTGATGCTTGTGTTGGGAGTGCCGTTCGAAGAGGTAGCAAAATGGGAGCCGGCCAGGTCCGAGCCCGAAGCCAGACTGAAAGACAGCATGCGAACGCCACCATCGTTCAAGCCAACGCTCGAAGGCATAAAGTTCGCTTGCAGCTGGTCTGCATAATCTGGGCCTGTGAAAGAAGAGCCGGAGTTGAACAACCCCGACAGGACAGAGTCCAAGTCGGAAACAAACATCAGGTCAGGAATTTCCAACGGCTGAGTTGAGTCAAACTCCCATTTCTTGTCAAAAGACGGGACAGTATTCTGGAGCATCAGCAAAAAGTTGTTTGCATCTTCAAAGTCCAACATTTCGTCGGTGTATTGGAAAGTAGGCGACATGACTGGAAAGCCGAGGTTGCGCCTAACTAGTAAGTGCTAAAAGAACAGAGAAGCCGAAAAGCTTGGTCTGCTGGAATAAAGTAACCGGAAGGGGAATCTTGAGATCTCAACGAGATATCAAGATAGAATTAAAAGCACACAAAGGGATCTAAAACACCTTCTTGTCGGGACAAAATAATGAGTACTAATTACCAAGGGAAGCAAAAGCACGATGACATTTGCACTCTGTTTTGTATATAATTCGCTCTAGGGAAAGTGGTCTGATTTCGCAGGTCATGTATGTGTATGGCACGTGACACCTGCGCGCGTCTGAGACATTGGCACTAGTGCAGGAAATGACTATCTTTTTTTTTCCTTAAATGCACTACTGCGTGCTCCCCAATCTTATGTACACCAATATGACGTGCCGCTTATATCCTTTTAGGTGCGCGGACCCTTCTACTTCGGGAAATGATCGCTTGTCGGTCCACTTCAAATACCGTTCCGTTGACCCATGTGTACTTTTTTCATTCCTTTTTCCTCCCCAGATTAAGGTACATGCGTCGTTTTCTGACGGAGTATTCTGGCCAGGTCATTCCAGCCACCTGGTGCCATTTTTGGGACGCATCTGCCTCTTTTCTTTTTCCCTTTTTTTAGTTGATTTTATTTTTTTTGTTCTTTGACTTTGCCATGCGCCCGTTTACAGTTCCGACAGAAAATACATGCATGTTCTTGTGGCTGGAGCTATTGTTCTCTTACACCAAGGTAGGCTGTGATTTGGAACGCTAGGGTTTTCGTTTTGATGTTTTGGTTTTGTAGAGTATTTTTGTATTCTGGTCTCGGAGAATTCATTGACCGTTGGTACCCCTTTTCCGCTAAGGGAATATCCGGGGATATTCCGGGGTGTTGCGCACATTCCACACACTTAGGTTATGTCCTTCAAACCCCGGTCTACCATGTGGGAGTGTATATGTGCTTGGTCTCGTATATTGGCATGTCACAATAACATTTAAAAATGAACAGATAAAGAGAGCAGATGATACCTGGAACTGCGTGCTGTACCAGCCGATGTATTGGAAAGCCAATGCATCAGCATGCTCGTTCCGGAATTAGAGCCTCTGCGGTGTGTGTTCATGTTTCCAGTTATTATCTCTAACGTAGCGTCTGCATCTTTTCGCGCAAGTATGGCCAAATCTGGTTCACGGTACTGATATGTGGCCATGTTATATCCGAGATTCCATGCTGGTCCGGGATCCAAAAGATCCGTCTCGGTCCTCGTTGAAACTACAGTGGGGTGTCGGCATGACAAACAGGAGATGCCAGTATCACAAAATGCAATTAAGCATTGGAAAGCATCGACAATGCAGCAGCACATTGTTAGTTAGTCAATTGCCCCATTCCGAACCACCCTTGCATATCCGCGCGATAATAAAGCCACCACTTCTTCAATGAATGTGGATGTAATCATGCGAAAGCGACAGTATAGAGTTAATGCGACTCCTCGGTAGCCTCAAATCCGATGGGTTTATCATCTTTTCCTTTGAACTAGTGAATGGTGGAATGTATGCCAAGAAAAGATAATACTCGTAAGGACCGCGCGGCTCTTGTCAGCCGAAAAAGTTTATTACTAGGCAAGCTCCTTTTAAAAGGCAACTGCTTAACACCAGATTAAAAATACCAGTGGATGAACACTGCTGCTTGAACATTTCTAACTTTCCATACGAGCCATAAACAATAATGTCGTTTGTCTCCGTTTTCTCGTGTAGTACTGTAGATTGGCCATTCATCATCTTACATGGTAAAATACATAGGCGCGATAAAGTGCTTTCGAACGCTAACACAGTACAACAAAGAATTAAACCTATCCAATGAGAGCTAACTCAACCAATATAGGTAACCGTATGTTGCGGTCACAGCGTTATGTTGTTCTCTTGATATTTACGATGCTTATCACTATGTTGGTTGTGCTCTCCTTTTCTGCTCATAAATATGTGGACCAGAACGCCATAAGTAGTTCCGTCAACGAGTCCTACAATACCCTTGTTGATTGGGCTACAAGCTCTTCAAAAAAACCTCTGGGTGGATCCGCGGATGCGGGTCGCGATTATGATGAATCTGAAACCACTGGCTTTCCCTTCACTTTGGACGATGATGCCGATTCGGAGGCAAACAAAACAGACCTTTCAAAGGAGGAAGATTCGTCGGGCAAAGATACGGCCAAACCGGCAGAAGGCAAACAGGAATCTTCCGAAGAACCTACGGAGGCAGAAGCATTGAAGATTACGGATAAGACGGCAGGACTGTCGGATTGATTGGGTGGGCTATACATATTCGAAGAATTATTTAACATTACAAGTTTTTCCAGATCAATTTCTCAACGTAATCGCCCTTAGACTTCTCGCGAAGGAAGCCCATGGATTCCAACTCGAAACAACTCTGGAGAAACCAAGCGTATGCGAGCTTATCCCATTGTTTTTCATCCGTCTCGATATCGTTGAGAAGTGTCTCCATCTTCTTGCTCGTTTCTGTGTCCGCTGTCTTCACAGCATTGGCAATTTCTGACAACAAATCCTTTTTTTGTAACGACAGCTTGAAGGCAAGATAAAAATCCCAGAGATTGATGTTCACTGGGGCGTCTTTATAAACCTGGTAGATTTTGCTCAACACTGGTCCTGTCATTCTCATACTTTTATTTTCTTGACCAATATGCTCCAACACCAATGCATTTCGTAAGTATTTTTGTGGTTCATCCATCCCTTTTTCTATAATTTCTCTCAGTTTCGGACGAATAAGACTAATCATAAGGTTCTCATAATTCTCCTCAATCGATGTTGAAGAGCTTAAATTCTCTAGCTCTGAAATTCCACCATTGATTGTTAATACCTCATTAAATAGGTTATCATGGATTTTCATGTTGACATTCTCGTTTTTGTAAAGGTAGTCTGTAATTGCATCGACCCACAGCTTATTCTTATCATCTTTTAGCTCTTCTTTGAGTTTGGTGATATCTCGGTCAATACAGTTTCCAATTTTTTCCTTGATAGCGTCACTGTTGATGAAATGGACGAGGCTGAGAAATTCCTTCGAGCCAAGAAGCTTTAATTTCTTCAACATATCACTCAAATAAACAGAGTTAATAAGTTGGTTGTTCGTTATCAATTTGTAAATTTGAAATTTTTCTTTGGAGGCACCTCCTATATGGTGCACTATATGAACTGCATTCATAACTGCATTTTGGTAGTTCTGAAACCTGCTTTTTGCTTTCTCTAGGAGCCTTTGTAGTTGCTCATCATCAGTAAGTAGGCCGACTAATTCATCTTTTGTCTTCTGCGCTTCAGTGGAACCAGGTTCCATTTGAGCCAACTGATGCATCCTAGATTCCATATAGGTTTTGAAAGACGGAAGTTTTCTTAATGCTGCATAATGAAATGTTTCAGCAGGGAAATTATTATCGACAAGGGAGGAGAGGGGCAGTTGATAGAAGTGGATCATGTATGAGAGTTTGAGTTCTGTGATCAAGCTGTCGATCGAGTTGTTGGAATTCTCGAATCTGCTTAAGACAATCAGGGAAAGACGGGCATCCAACAAAAGAGGATTATCAGGCGTGATTTCATTTTGTAGCAAAATATCGTTGATCACTTGAAAACCAATATCTTTATTTTCTTTTGCTTCAAGCTTGCACCCATTTATCATTGTTCTGAGTTTGCTAGTTATGTTTGCAGTAATCCAGTCACTGATGTTCTTTGAACTCAAACTCATGATGAGCTTTAAAGGCGCTCTTGTTGCATAAACACAAAATAACTGGACTAATTGGTTCAACACCTCATTACTGAAGCCATTCGTGTCCTCCAAAATTACCACAATTCGCAACTTCTCGGTGTCTTTCTCTTGTTTCCTATAATCTTTGATCCAATCCTCCACTATTTCAAAGTCGTACGAAATTCTACCACCATCACCTTCAATGACTTCTTCTTGTTCTGCTTCCTCAAAATCTTCGTCGCCATTATCCTCCTTTACTGGAAGGTTCTCCTCATTTTCCGCATTTTCGTCTTCTTGTTCTTCCACAGAATTGTCCTCTTCTGTCCCTCGTCTACTTGGGCCCTCGAGCACTTGTTTCACCACTTCTCTAAGGGCAATTTTCACGTTGAAACATGTTTTGGAGTTGAGAGTGACAACTCTCAAGTTTTGGTACTGAGCAGGTCGGCTTCTCATGTAGAAGGAAAAATCGTCTAGAACTCGAAGATTGTTGGCTGTGTTGGAGCTGAGGCCCAAGAATGCCACATTTAGCTTAGGTGTGATTGGATCTTCAATGAATTGCAATAGATTAGCAAACAATTCATTGTTGGCAGAATTCAAGATTTTCTGTATCGCCCCTAGCTGGTGTCCCCAGATTTTCTCGTAGAGGCTAAATCTATGTAATACATGATGGGGCTTTTCGTGGAGAAGCTTGCAGAAAGGACTTCTGTTGGCGTTATCTAGCTTTGGCTTTGTTGAATCTTGCGCCACATTCGCCTTTTTCCGTATCGTGGGGTCAATGATATAGTGAGTTTTTTGGGCATTGGGGTCCAACTCAGGACGCTTCATAAGAACAGAAGAAATACGAAGTATGAGATCGAAGAGTCTCTTGTGCAGAATAATTGTTGCGCATACTTGATGCGGGTCATGTCAAAACCTGAATTATACAAAAAAGGAGATAAGTACTGTTTTCTCTTTTTTTTTTTTTTTCCACATCCTAGTGTTTTGGCACTTCGCTTAAAGCGGATAACTCTCTATCAAATTGCTCCGCCTCTATCCCAACCAAACAAGAATTGTCGAATGGCTACAATAAAATTGATTTAAAAGATCACGTCCCATTTGCATTGCTCTCACGCCAGGGTTTGTTTTCATTCCTCTATTTAAAATCTTTAGTCTCCCAAAACTTTTGCATTACATATTCTCTCCCTTCCCATGGCTACTGACAACAATACTCGTGAAAATGAATCACTGTCTCGCCGGAGAAAACCCTCCAACTTGGCTCCAGTTGCTTCCGAAGATGTTTGCTCTGAACGCCTGGTCCAAAGTTCTCAAATGAGCGAAGATCTGTCGGCTGCAGAAAGTAGTAGGCCGGGTCTGAAACAGAACAAACTGAAGAGGAAACGGAGACCCCGCATCAATATCGCTCCATTGAATACGCCTCTTCACCGGAGATTACAAACATTGAGTGTGTTGTGGCATACGATATCAATTCCAGCATTTCTATGCTTGTTTCTCTTTGTACTGTATCTCGGCTGGGTCTCGTGGGTTTTCATTATGCTCCCATACTTTGTGTGGATGTATGGCTTTGATTTACATACCCCGACAAATGGCAAGGTTGTTTACCGTGTCCGAGACTGGATGCGTAACTTCATTTTGTGGGAAAAATTCGTCGATTATTTCCCAATTAGAGTGTACAAGACTTGCGAGTTGGAGCCCACTTTTACCAATGTCTTGGTGGAGTCAGAAGATGTCCCCGATGATGAAGATGATTTAGTATCAGAGTATGCGCGCACGTTTATCGATGATATCTTCAAATTCTTTGGCCTTAAAAAAAGACTAAATGATTCCGATCTGTCATTGGCTGAACTTCGGAATGCTTCCAAGTTTGGCTCTGACGATAAAGGCTCCATAAAGAACCCATTGCGCTATAAACGTGTCTCTACTGGGCCGCGCTACATCTTTGGTTATCATCCACATGGGGTAATTTCCATGGGTGTTATGGGTATGGCGGCCACAAACGCATTAAGAAATGAGCCATATGAGCCTCCATTAAAATTTCTCAAACCTTTGTTCCATGATCCATCGAAGGGTGAGCGGCTTTTCCCTGGAATTGGATATATTTTCCCACTAACATTGACTTCTCAGTTCGCCCTTCCATTTTTCCGCGATTACCTCTTGGGTTTGGGTTTAACTAGTGCAAGCGCTAAAAACATTAAAAGTATCATTAATAATGGTGACAACTCCGTTTGTATAGTTGTTGGAGGCGCTCAAGAATCGTTGCTCAATGACATGGTTGGAGACACGCGTGTGGGTATTGGGTACAAAGCTCCATCGGATTCTGATGACGAAGATGAAAACGAAGCAAAAAAAGAGAAGAAGAGAAAGCCTATTCGTCTTGTTCTAGCCAAACGGAAAGGTTTTGTAAAATTAGCAATTGAATTGGGAAATGTTTCCCTCGTACCAACTTTTGCATTTGGTGAGGCTGATGTTTACAGACTCGTGAAACCTTCTCCTGGATCCTGGGGGTACTCCTTCCAGCAATGGATGAAACGCACTTTTCAGTTCACCTTACCCTTTTTCAGTGCCCGGGGCATTTTCATTTATGATTTTGGCTTTTTGCCTTACAGGACGCCAATCAACATAGTAGTTGGGCGACCAATTTATGTTCCTCCAGGACTTCTTCTGGAACAACAAGAAGTTCCCAAATCTTCCTCACGGGGCAGACAATCTTCTTTAACCAATCTTTTAAGTTTAGGCAAGACTAGAAAGCCACAAAACCGCAAGCATATCCCGCAGGACATGCTAGACCATTACCACGGGTTGTATGTTGAGGAACTCAAGCGACTATTCGAGGAGAATAAGGGTAAGTTTGGATACGGAGATGTGGAATTAATTTTGGAGTGAACGAAAACTGCTTTATATGTAAAGTTTACAAGAATTAAAAGATGCACTGTATTAACCTATAAACACGTAAAAACCCCCTTAATCATTTTAAAAATTCTCGTCTTCGTCATCTTCGGGGAGTTTTCTCCGAAGCCAGCCTTCCTTCTTGTACTTGCGGTATTGTTTAAGAAGGCTGCGGTCCAACTTACGTCTTCCACCAGCTTTTTTTGTCTCCACTTTAGACGAAGAAGGCTCTGCTTTTTCAACCTCAGGAGCAGTCTTCCGATAGAATGATTTGGTCTCATTTAATGTTTCGTTAAACTCCTTCATTTCTTGTAGTTTAGCTTCAAACTGAAGCTCTTTTTGTTTAACTTTAGCATTCTCACCTTTTTCCCACTCCCGGAAACCATCAAAGTTTGGGTTCCCTCCGAATGGGGCATGGCCAAAGATCTTACCCTTTGGATACAAGTCCCAAAGAAAGTCATTATCAATGTTGTTCATGAGAGGGTTGGAAACAAACATTCCTGTGATGGACTCCTTGAGTGGGTGATCTGGAGCTTTCATCAAGCCACTGTTATCGTAGTCGATCTTGAAATCAAGAATGTTGTGTGCTGGCTCAAAGGAAGATTTCTGATTTGGCGTTTCCTGGTCTAGTCTTTTGGGACGGATAAACTGGGAAGGGATCTCAAACTTGTATGAGAAGGTATTCGAAGGTGTGATCTCGGGCCGCTCTGGAAGATCTCGCATGTACACCTTAGCGTAAAACTTGTCCAAAGGCATATCTGTGATCTCCTTTGGAGGTTTTGGAAGTTTATCGAAAGGAATGTAGCACTGCGTTGTTTCTTTTGTAGCAGAAATGGTGGATGCTTCTGGTTGAACCTTATCCTTTCTTGATCCGCTTCTCTTCTTCAAAACAGCACCCAAGGGCTTTTTCGCCTGGGAAACATCCTCGGATGCATCGTTTTCCGATTTTTTAGACGACAGATATCTGAGCGAAGTCAAGGCATATTTGCTAGCTCTGGAGTAAATCAGAACGTTCTTGCTCAAAGGTCGAGCCGATGTAAGGAAGGACATGTGTATTAGAGTTGAAAGTGTAGTTAGTCACGGTATTTTTGCAAAGCGCCCTAGATCACGTGCTCCACTAAAGATATTTAGTTTAATGAATATAAGCCACTTATAAGCGATACAAATAGAGCTTTACTCGTTAAAGGAAGTCTCGGAACACATCTGGAAGTGAATATCCTGCTCGAAGTTTTGAAGCCATCATTGCTTATGTGGTGGCAAAATATATGAAGTGAGAAAGTCATCCAGAAATCTATTGATTCTACTTGAATAGTTGCTGATTCTGTGAAGAAGCAGAAGAATGGTAAGCTAGTATTTACTTAGCCCTTCAATGGGGTAGCTGTTTAATTTAATTTTTTTTGCCTTCGTTTTTAGGAGTTGGCCATTTCGCATGTTTTCTACGAATCCAGGAAACTGTGCAAATATTTGATGCGAACGACAACTTCTAAACTTGATAAAAATATGAAACAATAATAGCAAAGAATCATAATCTAGTCTAGATGGCACCCATCTTATATCATCACCATGTTCAGATTTCATTCGATATTCACATTAGAACATGACATTATTCAAGTACAAACATGTCAACACTACAGTGGTGATATCAGCCTGACTCCGTAGCTGAACAGAAGCTGTTGTCAAAACGCAGCATCCACTTACGTGACCACAAAACTCAAAAATTTGGTTCTCAAACCACTTATCTTTTCATTGCAGATTAATGATTTACTAACTCAACTCATTGAGTTTAACCCAATCTATATACGTAGAGATCTTGAACCAAGTATCGAATTGGCGACCCAACATTCAACTAAAGGAAGAAGGTGGATTCTACAGAAAACAAAGTTTAGGTAAATACAAAGTGGTACGCGATGTCCCCTACGATTAGCACTAGTATAGGTTCTTCCCTCAAACTACAACCAAAACCCAAAGAATGCAGGTGGTACAGTATTGGTTGTACTATAGTGAGCAATAACAACAGAGCTACGGCAAGAGTTAAAGCGAGCTATAGACACAATCCAAAGATGAAGACTGAAGAGTGAAACTTTATACAATATCTATGACTACACCTTTACATTATCGCAGATCCGCTGGAGTGGTCGCCATAAGCAAACGTATCACACAAATCATTCCGCTTCAAGTTAGAAAAATTGTAGGAGCATCAATGCTCTAATATTTCAAGCCGTTGCCCTAAAGCCACATGTAATATTACACCTTATCTTGGCCATCTGATGCCACACTAGGAAATTGTGCGAACAACGTGGACCGCGCTCCAAAAAATACTCCTACCTTAGTCACCAACCTTTACCCAATCGAATCACCGATACCATGTCGCTCCATAGAGAAAAAGTCAGCTTGTCAGAATTGCCACACACATACGATAAGCCTATTCCCTTGGCTGTTATTGGTGGCACAGGTCTTTACGACTTGCCCAACTTGAAGCCCGTGGCGAGACTCACCGTTTCCACACCTTGGGGATTCCCATCGGCGCCAATCACCGTTTCGGTCACAGAGAGCGGCCACGCCATTGCGTTTTTGGCGCGCCACGGCCCACACCACGACTTGTTGCCTTCTGACGTGCCTTCTCGCGCCAACATAGCTGCGTTGAAGAAGATTGGTGTCAAGGCCATCATTGCCTTTTCTGCGGTGGGCTCGTTGCAGCCAGAGATCCGCCCGCGCGACTTTGTTGTGCCAACCCAGATCATTGACCGTACTAAAGGCATCCGTCCATCAACCTTCTTTGAAAAAGGTTTCGTAGCCCATGCCATGTTTGGCGAGCCCTTCGACGTGAAACTCAACCGCATCATCTCGGACGCCATTCCTGCCACAGGATTTTTGGATGCTTTTGACTCGGCTGCCGAGCCAAAGTTGCACACCAAGCACCACACCAACAACGGCGAAGACTTGACTGTGGTGTGCATGGAGGGTCCCCAATTCAGCACCAGAGCCGAATCTCGTCTCTACCGCACATGGGGTGGCTCTGTGATCAACATGTCCGTGTTGCCAGAGGCCAAGTTGGCTCGTGAAGCTGAAATGGCCTACCAGATGATTTGTATGTCCACCGATTACGACTCGTGGAACGAAAGCGAGGAACCAGTGACTGTGGAGACAGTGGTGGGAAACTTGAAGGCCAACTCGGCCAACGCATGCAAGGTTGCTGCTAAGTTGATTGATGTTGTGTCGGACGACTTGTACAGCGGAAAGTCTGGCTTGGCTGCGGACTTGGAGGGTTCCATGAAGTATGCGGTCAGCACCAGCACCCACGGTGTCAAGAAGGAGTTGTTGGAGAAGATGCACTACTTGTTCCCAGGATACTGGCCAGTGCAGTAGATGTGGATATTTATTGATACAATAAGACTAGACATGCATCTGTAGCAACGTTGGTTGACCCAGTCTAGACTCCAACTTTCCATAAGAAACCACCGTGGTTCATAATCATAACCATACGTCCCATCAAGGTATTCTAGAAATATATAAGGTGCTTCCACTTTGGATCGAACACTATTCGTCACTGTTGTTGCGGCAAGCAAAAGTTCAGTAAGATGTCGCTTTTCTTAGTTATAGAGAGCGACAGTGCTAATCTCAGAAGTGTTGCCTGATTCTCAGAACAATAGATGATCAGTTTGGTGCATGTTAGCTTTGGCTAACATAAACGCACATGACGACAACGAACCCACGGTTCGCAAATCATGCCATCCATGTAATTTTTTTTTCATGTGTATCTTGCCAACGTGGTTTCCTCATATCACACAGCACAAGTGTGCTTGCAGATTCTTCTCTGCATCCACATCTGCATCCAGAGAAACACCAGAAAATGCGTCTTAATGCGGGGGAGGAGGGAGACAATGAACCTGCCCATGATACACAAAAAAAGTGGCTTTCCTCCTGAACCACTTTATAGCTCCATACAGCATGCCAAAGCCCTATGCTTGCTGGATTTCGTTACTAGTACTCAACCTCGTAAGCCCCTCCTATTCTCCTAGCCCAATGAGGAAGTACCATAGATAATGCGCAGGTGTTGTGGGGTAGACTTTTTATCCTGCAGCATGTACTCCGGTCACCAACTCCGGGCTCTATATGACAGGCCAAGGATAAAACTTGCATCCCGGTGTTGGAGCAATTGCTCGTATCCCTTGTGGTTTTGCATAGTGAAACACCACGCTTTTGATCCCCTGTCTTGTGCGGCTATAAAGGCGCACTTTTCCAGCTCATTCCAGTAGTTGACTGGTTTTTTATTGTACGTGTCAAACTGCCGGACAAGTAATTGCAACTTGCATTCGAAGGAATCATAGCTTCAACTGTCACCTGATTTGACTCTTCTTCTTTCTCGCTTTGATATTTTCTGTCCCTGATCTACATTCCCCACGTTCTTCCAACCTCATCTTTTAACCTGCATAGCGTTCTCAGTTAACGTCTTTGACCTACTACACTTCTTTTACATTTGCCATTAACAATGTCGTTGAGAACACTCGGATTGAACTCTACCTTCAGCCGTATTTTTGCAAAGTCTGCTGATGTGGCAAAATCACTGCAAACCGTTCTTGATTTCCGCAAGTATCCCGAACAGTCATTGTCCAAGATCATGACTCGCTGTGACAAGGAGATGGGCGGCTTTTCTTCGGTCCACTTCGATATGGACCCCGAGTCCAACGCAGGACACTTCCACGGCTACTTGAACTTGGACTTGCCCAAAAACAACCCCGAGATCACCAGATCAGGCTATGCCATGTTTAGAACAAAAGACCAAAAGGAATCCTGGCTTTCAGGAGACTCCTACTGGGACTGGTCTGAATTCAGTCTGTTGGTTTTGCGTGTGAAAGGTGATCGCAGAAAATACTTGGTGAACCTCCAAGCAAACACTCCTTTGGTGACAGACTTATTCCAGCACAGATTGTTCTTGCATCACCCGGGTGAGTGGGAAACTGTGGTTATTCCATTGGATGACTTTGTCATGACCAATTGGGGTGTCATACAAGATAACAGTGAATTGAATAAAGCAGAGGTCAAGACAGTTGGTATTGGCTTGTTGGACAAGCAGTATGGCCCATATTCTTTGAAAATTGACTGGATCAAAGTGATGACCGGTGCCGAGGTGGAAAAAGTGGCAAAGAAGTCCAGAATTGAACGTTTAGCCTTGGAACAAAGAGCCGAGGCCCAGGATCATAAAGATGTTGAAACCAACATGCCTACGGGCAATGGTGGTTCTGCACTCAACACACACAAGTTCGAGGAGCCAAAAAACACAGTTGTCTGAAATAGCTAACGTACAGTTGCCTGATTTCTACTTGAGTGGCTTATTTGTCCCATTTTACGTGGGAATTGGCTATTATGTTGTTATCGTTGAAAACCCAATTGCTGGGCAAAAGGGGTAAATATGGGGTTGAATTCAAGAAAGGGAGGTAACCCCTTTCTTAAACTAGTCACTGTTATATCAATGCACACATAAACAATCCCCTCCCATGTAAGCAAAAATGCTCCACATCACAAGACGAATCCAGCGTAATTTCGAAAACTCCGCTTTCTGAAAGGTTCTTCTCCTCTTCCAAGCCCTAACTGTTCACACGTGAGCGAAAGTCGCATAAATCCTGTATATACATAATTTTCTACTTTAAATATTTGTGAAAATTTCTCGCAGTTCAAATTTTCTTTTTTTCTCTTCAACCCTACACTGATTATTAAAAATGGCAAGAGGCCCGTATGTCTAACCTGCTTTTCTCATGAGAGAAAACAGATTGCATGACAAAACCTAAAGGAGTACGCCTGGGATCGGGCGGAAACTATATAATACCGCAGTTCAGCTTGTCTGAATAATAAGTCGGTCTCCAGCCATATTTATATGGCCCGGATGGGAGCCTTGTCTAATAATCGGTAGTGTAAGTGGTGGTAGCAGGAAGTGCTGAATGCGAACTCAACTATTCATGAAACAGCTTAATTCAAGAACTTAATTTGCTGTCGGGATTTTGCCTTTGCATATTCTGGTTGTCTTCTGTTTTATATTGAGTTTTGTTTGGACCCCTTTCGATTACCACCGTCTTACAGCCGATGCATCTGTTTCTCGTAAAAAAATATCATACTAACATCTTTTCAGAAAGAAGCACCTTAAGAGATTGGCAGCCCCATCCCACTGGATGTTGGACAAATTGTCCGGCACCTATGCTCCAAGACCATCTGCTGGTCCACACAAGTTGAGAGAGTCCTTGCCTTTGATCGTTTTCTTGAGAAACAGATTGAAGTACGCTTTGAACGGTAGAGAAGTCAAGGCTATCTTGATGCAAGAGCACGTCAAGGTTGACGGTAAGGTCAGAACTGACTCCACTTACCCAGCTGGTTTCATGGATGTCATCACCTTGGAAGCCACCAACGAAAACTTCAGATTGGTGTACGACATCAAGGGTAGATTCACTGTCCACAGAATCACCGCTGAGGAAGGTTCCTACAAGTTGGGTAAGGTCAAGAAGATTGCTTTGGGCAAGAAGGCTATCCCATACGTGGTTACCCACGACGGTAGAACCATCAGATACCCAGACCCAGCTATCAGAGCCAATGACACTGTCAAGATTGACTTGGCCACTGGCAAGATCACTGACTTCATCAAGTTTGACACTGGTAGATTGGTTATGGTTACCGGTGGTAAGAACTTGGGTAGAGTTGGTGTCATTGTGCACAGAGAAAAGCACGAGGGTGGTTTCGACTTGGTCCACATCAAGGACGCTTTGGACAACACCTTCGTCACCAGACAATCCAACGTTTTCGTTGTTGGTACCGAGGCTGGAAAGCCATGGGTGTCTTTGCCAAAGGGTAAGGGTATCAAGTTGTCTATTGCTGAGGAGCGTGACAGAAGAAGAGCCCAACAAGGTTTGTAATTAGCATTGTATACTAGGAATTAATGGTTTAGAGTACGAGCTAGACATGTCCCTGTATGTTGGTGAGGATGACGTAGTTGATGGATGTAACCACCAGCTAGTTTCCGAACGTCGGAAGTATATACGTTAGGGTACAAATCGTTGACACCAGCCGCTACAACACCAGGCAGATTGTCAACACGTCGTTTCCATTCGAACAATGCCGAAATTGCTGATGTCACCTAATTCAACAGATGAATGACAAACCATAGCCGGTCCGGCACAATACCTGTTATCTCCGCAACCTGGCCCACGCACCACACGTGAGTGTCTTATCGTGAAGTTACAAATCTTCCAGTGAACAACTACCATGACTTCTCGATACAGAGTCGAATATGCGCTCAAAAGCCACAGAAGAGACGAATTCATTGAATGGATCAAAGGGCTTCTAGCTGTTCCATTTGTGCTCCATTCAGACATTGAGAATTACAGTCAGGAATATGTATTGGAGGGCCTTGAGAACGATATGGACGTCGATGATCTGCAATTGGAAAGAACTTGCCAGGCACGGTACCTTGAAATATTCAATGATGTGGAAAAACTCGTTGATAACACTATTTTCTTGGACACTTTCGAGCCTGATGAGCAACATGTTTCCCGAAGCCGGTTGCGACTGCTTGTTCCGACCCTTGGCCGGTTCTTCACCCGTTTGCCCTTGAAGGAAGCATTCCTTATCGAAGATAAAAAACGGCTGATTTCCCGCAGACGTCTTGTGAGCCCGTCCTTCAATGATGTGAGAAGTATCTTGAACACAGCCCAGGTTTTAGCACTTACCAGCAATGCCCAATCCAAGCTCAAATTGGTCACTTTCGATGGAGATGTCACATTATATGATGACGGAAAATCTCTCACGTCCGATTCTCCTTTGGTAGACTGTTTGGTGAATTTGCTTTCGTTGGATTTATTTGTTGCTGTGGTTACTGCTGCTGGATACCCAGGCCATCAAGGAGCGTTCGAGTATCACAAACGGCTTTTGGGGCTCATTGAGGTGCTTCGTGAAACAGACAAGTTGCTGGAAAAGCAGAAGTCAAACTTCTTGGTGATGGGTGGTGAGTCCAACTATTTGTTCCGCTTCAGCAGTGAATCAGGCAATTTGGAGTTTATCGATGGGCAAGAGTGGTACTTACCAATGATGCGCCAATGGGACCAGTTGAAACTTATAGAAATCATGAACGAAACACACACCCACTTGAGGTTCTTGCGCAAGAAATTCCGTCTAGATGACGACTCCAAAACGAAGATCATTCGCAAGGAAAGATCGCTCGGTATCATTCCGCTTCATGGTTATAAAATCAACCGCGAAACCCTTGAGGAGATTGTGTTATCCTTGCTGGCGAAATTACACAGTCTCCTACACCCCAGAGGACCACAAGGGGTGAACCTTTTGAGTACAGATGAGAACACAGCGGCCAGAAAGTCAACCTCAGATTTCCGTGTTTGTGCTTTTAACGGTGGCTCTGACGTGTGGGTAGACATTGGAGATAAGGCATTAGGTGTGCAAGCTTTACAACGGTACTTGTGCCGCTTCCATGTCGATGACGATACTTGTCCCATTTCGAAGTCGGAAAGTTTACACATTGGCGATCAGTTTGCATCGGTAGGAGCAAATGATTTCAAGGCTCGTCTAAGCGCATGTACAGTGTGGATTGCCAGTCCAAGAGAAACGAGGGAAATATTAGAGGATTTGATAGAAGGCTTGAGGAATCGCGGGAGCCAGAATGGAAAGAAACAGTATTAGAGCAAGAATCTTCCAGTTGCAGACGCATGAAACACTCACATTGCAGAAGACCGATTAGACACACTCAATTCCAGATAAATAGAAAAAAAATTTACACCAACAAAAAAGTTGAAAAGAAGTACAAGACTAAACAGATTAACCAAATATGGTCCAAGACTTAAACACATGCGCGACTAATCTTTCGTACCCGCGCTTCTTTATCTGTTGATGTAGATACTGTAAGGTGCGAACATGTGATAATCTTTATAACCCCGCCATACTCTTATCCATAAAGCCTCAAGTGCATCTCCGAACCACAGTTACGCTACCATGTTCCTGAAAGCGGAATACTACAACCCTGAAGCAGCCGAGTACTTAAACCCAGAAACTAAGCGCAGGGTCGCCATTGTTACTGGGGGGAATTCTGGTCTAGGCTGGTACACTGCGTTACATTTATACCTTCATGGTTACGTTGTGTACATTGCTGGAAGGACCGAGTCCAAGGTTCAGAAAGCTATCCAAGAAATCAAGGAAGAGGCCGAAAAACGCCGAGAATCATACACGGACGAACAGAAGGCCAGCAGATATGTTGGTTCCTTGACATTTATCCATTTTGACTGCTGTGACTTGAAATCGGTGGAAAAGTGTGCTCAAGAATTCAGTGATAGGGAAAGAAAATTGCATATTCTCATCAATAATGCTGGCTTAATGGGTGTGCCATTTGAGCTTACAAAGGATGGCTATGAGATTCAGTACCAGGTGAACTTTGTTGCGCCCTTCTTGTTTACATTGAAGCTATTGCCCTTATTAAAGGACACTACAACCGACAGCGAGCCGCTGCGTGTTATTTGCTTATCTTCTGTGGGCCACACCGCAGCTAAATCATACTATAGTCCTACTGACAATCTTAACAAGAAGCCGAACTTCTTCTATACTTGGATCAGATACGGCAATGCTAAAACTGCAGAGATACAGTTCATGAAGAAACTCGCAGAGGTTTGCCCGGATATTTTGTCCTTTTCCGTTCACCCAGGCGTTATTGTCGACACGCAACTTTTCAATTACTGGAAGAACTTGCGTTTTGTTGGGCCGTTTGCCAAACTAGGCATGCGGTTTACTTCTACGGTTATTGGCGTTACCCAAGAAGAAGGTTGTTTGGCCACTTTGAGAGCAGCATTAGACAAGTCATTGCTGAAGAAAGACAATGGAGCGTATATCGAAACTGGCGGAGTTTTTGGCAGACCTTCCAAAGTTGCGCTGAGCCAAGAGTACGCTAACAAATTGTGGACTGAAAACTTGGAGCTATTGAAAACGAAGGGTTTCAACGTTGATCTTGAACTGTAAAGAACAGTAGAGACTCTTTCGAGTTTTGGTTTCTTTTTTCTAACCTCTTTTTCTGTTTACAATGGACCATATATCTAGAAACACAAATTAGTTTACGCTTCCTTGTAACTATACCAGACGAAATGACTTTGAATCACGTTTTGCTCAAATAAACCCAGAAAGGAATCATATTCATAACTGCGTGTGGAGTCCGCATAAATGTCTCTACGATGTACGACATTAGTCAAGCTGCGAAACTGTGATATCAAATAAGATTTCTTCTCATTAAGAGCACTCCAAAACACTTCTCCACACTAGAGGTGTAAATTTTTTTTTGGATCAGGCATCGTTTCAACCGAAAACCTTCGTCGCATTTACATCGGTGGTTAATTTTATTTTGCTTTCCCAAATATTCGGGTTCAAGGTAGGGTTTGCCGTTCTCAAGTGATTTGGACCAAACGTTTTTGCAAATCAAATTTTGATGGCGGTTGAACTCACGCTGGAGCAGCTTGCTGTGACATCAAGCAGACTATCGGAGAACGAAGCTTCTCGTGTCATTAACGCCAGTGTGGCTGATACGATCAATACCTCCCATGAGTATGAGTTGAACAACTCAGAGTCACTAACATTTCTCTACAATTTACTCTACGACGACAACTCGTCGCTTACAAAATCAGATATTCTTAGCATCCTCAACTCCCTCAAAGAGAGGGAGAACAACCTTCCCTTCTCTCTAACAGAACGAAAAGAGTACACAAATGTCCAAGGAGTGAGATTACCACCTAGTCTATCTCGGAAGTTTTACCTTGAAAGATCTCGAATAGGGAACTTGTCATGGTTTCGAAACATTCCAGACTCGAGAGAACACGCGTTGAACGTAAGTACAACCCAAGATTGATTTTGCTATCCTCCTTCAGTACTAACCTCCTTTCCAGAGTGTGAACATCGTGTCTTTCAATACGAAAACAAACTTTTTCCGTTTCAAAAACTTCTATTCTCGCTTGAAAAGCCACATCACTCATTTTCAGCTACGATCGTTGGTGGTTTGTGGGGAGAATATCTCAAACGGTATTTTTTATCCATCGTCTTATTATCACGATCACAACCTAGAGGTTGTCACATCAGACAATTTTGGAACTCACACTCATAGTGATGACCATCATAATTTCTTCAAAATCATCAGGGTAATGCCTGATGAACAAGCGCTTTCCCCCGACGCTATGAAGTTGGACTGCCTCATAGACTCCCGCACGCTTAAACACCACTCTAACAACCGAATATCATCCAGTGCGTGCTCAAGTAAGTTTTTGGTCAATGGAACGTTCGAGGGAGCTTATATCCTTCAGAACATTGAGGATCCTGACAATCACTATTTGGTGGGTGAATACTTCCTCACTACTGCTGCCGATGGTATAACCAACCATGTATCTATTAGCAAAGATGATCTGGAATTGATAATAGCGTCTAATGATGCACACATTCGTTTTGTCGATTTGCTGTCCAGTAAAATCACTCAATTCCAACTTCCATTTGCCGTTAACTGTCTTGCGATCAATCATCACAATCCTAACGAATACTTCATCGCAGCAGATGATACGAATAATTTCATTATCGATCGCAGGGCTATGACCTCCGAGTCAATTGACTCTTTTACAAGTTTCCGGGGCCATACAGATTACGGTTTCGGATGTGATTGGTCTCCTACAGACGAAAACATGCTCCTATCGGGAAATCAAGACGGAACAGTTCGCTTATGGGATCGACGGATGTCACACAATTGTCTCTTCAGCTGGAGCAGTGCTTTGGGCTCTCTGGCATATGATGTGGCCAGCGAAGCATGCGGTGGCCCCGTAAGAAACTGCAAATTCAGCTATTATGGCAAACATGTGGTTTGGGCCGAAAGTTTGGATCATGTCGGCGTCTTGAAAGTGGACGATCTACATTCTGACTGCGACTTGGTTCTTCCAAGGGTACAGTCTATTGATTTTATCGGCAAATGTATTGGGTTAAACATGTGCCCCGTGGATTCCGGACAGGGTGAGCGACTCATTATTGGGGTCAATGATTGTCCTCTTGGTGGCATTCTCAATTATGAGTTGGAAGATTCACGAAAGACTTTAGATTTTGCTTTTCAGTTCTAACAACATTTCTATTTATATTGGTACTTAATATTACTCCTGGTTATTATTTCCTTTTTTAGATCACCACATCTCGTCCAAATTTTCCGATACATGAAGGCTTCCCCCAACCTCTTTTATCAAATCATCCAACTTTGCGATTTTGTCGCTAGTTCGAGTAATGTTAGCCACAACTCGCACCTTGTTGCGAGCTTTAGTAATTGCATGTTCATACTGCTCGACTTCAGCGTCTCCATTAGTCTTGGGTATACTATCAATCAACTCTTGTAATTGCGACAAATGAGACGCGAGATTTTTTTTGTCCAACATTGTCCATTCATCTATTAGACCCTGGATGTAGCCTACTATAAGAAATCTCTGAAATCCGGTTTGAAGTCCGTATGCTCTTCCCTCCAAATACTGTTCCCGTGCGAACTGGTCTTGTCCATCTTTGAAGCCCTTTTTGTAGAACTCATCTTCGAGGTCCAAAACGCCATCAAGCGTTATATTTTCCATTGCCAAACAGTCGATTTGTTCCAAGTTTAAGGAACTCATCGCGAAGTTAAATGCATTCTCCACATTTCGCATTTCTAGCCTCAACCTACATTCTTGCCTCTAAGTTGACTAAATGGAAGAATCAGCTGACCTACGGTCTGGGTCACGAAAGTTGACTAAGAAAAAGGAGTTGCTTCAAGTGGGGTACGAATCAGACTCCGAAGATAATGATTACGATAGTGAAGAAGAGAGAAGTGCAGACGATGTGGCCACAAAAGCAGACGACGACAATAATGACAGCACTATCAGCGGAAACGGATTAGACGATGATATGTTTGCGAGCGAGGATGAAAAGGAAGATAACAACCCTACCTTGACTAAATCAAAAGGATTCAATATGGATGAATTTGAAAAAGAGCATGGTCTAGGGAAGTATGATGATGAAGCAGCCCCGTCGATAGACGCTAAGGAAGAACCATCTTTCCCGGAGAGCGACAAAGGTGAGGCACATGACTACTATAACAACATAGAGGATTACGACGGAGACGAAAGACGCCCTTACGTCAAACATGAATTGCAGATCGAAGCCTTTAATTTGCGAGAAGAGGCCGAAACGGGCACTTTTGACAAGGACATGAATTACGTGAAAGAAAAAAATAGCGACGACGAAAACGAAGAAGATGCTTGGATGGCTGGAATTAAAAACTCTGAAATCAAAAAAGCTCGTGAAGCACAGCAAAAGTCAACCTTTAAGAAAAGTAAGCTTCAATCTTCTCAAATACCTACAGAATCACTTTTGGGAAACCTCATCTCCTTGCTAGAACCCGCAGAAACTCCAATGGAAGCTTTAATAAGACTACGACCAAACAAATCGAGAAGAAACAAGAAAATTGTTGACGAACAACAAGAAAGAGTAAGAAAAGACGCAGTTTTAAACTTGACAGAATGTTGCGAGCAACTATCAAACCACAAAGGTATCTATTCCGTTTACGACTTAAGTCGAGAAGAGCTTATGAGGCTCTATTACAAACAAACTGGGGAGGAATTCCGACTCAGAGGCGTAAAACGGGGAATTGATCAAATGGAAAATGAGGATGAGCCTTCTCAAGAAGAAATCACTGGTAATGAGAGTAATGGATACGGAGAAAAAATTTGGGAATATCGTTGGGTAGATAATAGAGATGAAATATTGGGAACATACTCGTCTTACGAAATGAATTACTGGAAGGAAACCTACTTCAATAATGAAGTTGAAGTACGCCGAGTGGGGCAAGAGGAATTTGAGCCAATATCGGAAGTTGTCTTTAGCACCTGAGCTGTTCATACGTCTATCTATCTATCAAGTATATAATTTTCAATCGGAAACAGTATTTCTCGGGCGAGACTCTCTATTATATCCCAACCCACGTTGCATTTCCACCGAATTTTTGAGCTTAGAATATCCAGAGCATAGGTTCTATTAATTAGTCCCAACGATACAAGAGTAGATAACTGAGTGTTAACATCAACTGTAGTATTCAAGGTAAATGTTGCAAACTCATTGTCTTTCTTTGCGAGTTCTCGTTCCGTAAGGTCTTGATACAAGTTCAAGTATTCTTGGTTATCTTGTGACAACGACTTTGATTCGTTTCTGTAAATCACCGAAAGAATCGCCTTCAATCGTTCTAGATCGAAAAATGATGCTGACAATAGTCTTGAATTGATGTTTTTCTTGCTGATGGATGATTCTGTTGTTTTCCTTTCTTTTCTCTTTTTTAGTGTTTTCATTCTCGAAAATACATTAAGGTCACTTTTTGGATCCACATATGAAGCCAAGTAAGATGCGATTAAGAGAAACTTGGAATGATAAGGCAAATCTGCAACCGGAGAAACGTTAGAAGGAACTTCTTCGGTTTTGGTAATGTAATCTGTGATGCAGCTATTGCTCACAATGCTATCATTGAAAATCTGGTCTCTGATATCTCTGAAAAGACGAAGGAACTCGGAAGGCTTGTATCTTCCATTATTGACAGGATTTGCAAATTTATGCCAGAGATTATGACAAAGATCGGACAAGAGTAATAGGTCAGAGCCTGTGTAGTCATAAAAGAGATCAACAATCAACTTCGTGAAATTCCTCCAGAATGCAACATCCTCGTCTGGTGAAACATCATTCAAGTGGAAAGAGTGTTTTGCTTGCAAAATTTCGACGAGTTGATCCTGGGAATATGGTCCGAAATGTATGTGCGGAACAGATAGAGTGGATATCTCTCGTGGGTCATCATGAGAGGTGATGTAAATGACACTGATATTGCGGATGACGGAATGTTCTTGCAATCTGACAAATGCAGAAAATAGATCATCAGTGGGGTCGCAACATTGGTCAAATCTATCTAGCACAAGGACATGTGGTTCATTGTAACCAGTAGCAACAATAAACTGTTCTAACAGCATCAAAAAGTATGCAAAGTTCTCACACAAGACAGACGTTCGAGCCGCTTTCAAACCTTTGTACATGAAATTCAGTGGGTCATATTCCTTTCCACTTTCCGCCATTATTGACATGAGGCATCTTTGTAGTAAGATCTTCTGAGTTATGCATTCATCGCAGTTGACTATACTCTTCTTTATTCCTAGCTCATGAAGATAATTCAAAACAGTGTACGTTTTGCCAACAGATTTGTAGCCTTGAACAACTAGGTTTGGACTCAGACATAGCGGTTCTTTTGTTATGAAGCACAGCAAGAGGTCAAGCTCCTTCTCTCTCATAGAATTGTGAATGAAAGGTTGGTTTAGAACAAGGTATTGTATACAAATCACATCGGCGGATACTAGCGTTTATCGCGTATGAGGGTTCTCGATCGAATAAAATTTACTTATGCATTCGTATGTGTTATATAAAATAGTCGTCTATAAGCCCTAATAGCATCTTCATACCGTAAGCTTTTGCCACATTCCGGAATATGTTCACTCTCTTAGAAAAGTCGTCGAATTTTAGAGTTTCAACCCATGCGCCTGAACATTTGCAAAACTCGCTCATGTTGTCAGCCTTAACAGCATGACATCTTTGGCACGTATAATCTTGCGTCAAGTATTTTGAAATATTTCTATGAAGCTGTGCAATCAACTCCTCTTCCAAGAATACTTTGTTGTAGACATGATGGCAGTGAGTACATGTCCAGATGTTCTTTTCCTCCTCACGGCAAAAGTCAATGTCCCTAATGAAACTGCAATAGTCGCATATAACAGAGGACACTTTGAGAGATGCGCTCGGACTCGAGAAAATAGATTCAGGGCTGAATTCTTTCACATCCATTACGCTTAAAAGATCCTTCCTCAACATTCGGACTTCGATGCTTCTCTTCTTTGATAAAGCGAAAACAGCACATAAAAATTTCACCAAATCCAACACTGGATTCTTCATTTTCAAAACTGATCCCGGGAGAGTTGGGAACTCATACTCCTCAGCCATTTCTGGGTTGAGAATGGACTCATTTTGACGGCGATAGAGCTTCTCAATCCGCCTCTGGAGTGGTTTCCTGAAATTGTTCATCACCTCACCAGTGAATTGATCCTCCTCTTCTGCATCATTTGAATCCATTTTCTGCTGGCCCTTCAATATATGTGCTAACTGCGTTACCCGTTGTGTTCCTTTTTGGGTGCTTCCTAGTAAAGTCTCATTTTTGTACTTTGCTAAAGCGTCGAGAAAGATCACCAACCAGTCATCAAAATCGTTCTGGAAAATGATTGGCAAAAATTTCTTGATGTGCCATTTACTGACTGGTAGCAATTGCTGCACATCATCATTAGTGATTTCCGTACAACATCTGCCAGCAAAATTGAACTCGTCCATCCACACTAAGATATCCCAATAGCGGACGATCTTTAAATCAAGGAAGTTGAACAAAGGCTTTGAACGGGTAGCATTGACAACATACTTTCCGAATGCGTACGAATTTTCCACAGAAATTTTTGTCGTTTGAATAATTAATTTCAGTCGATTAGCAAAAACAACATTGGCATTCATACGACGGAATTCACCCACCAACTGCAAGAGAGCCTTACTGGTGAGATTGTGGATATGATGGTGAAGTGTAAAATCGTATAGCAAAGAATCTTGCCTTTGAAACCATGAAACTAAGCTATTCATCATAGAATCTGCATTAGCGTTGTTACTAACAGCATCATCCCACCAGTCTTTCACCATTGAACGTAAAATTCCTAGAGCAACAGGGGAGAAAGTGTCAAGGGCTAGTGTTGATGCACCATTGTTTGCATCCCCTAGGAGAGGATCGTCGGACAAGTCAGTCCCCTCAGCTTCATTGATCAAAGAGCTCGTCAAGATTGTATTGATTGTGAGATTTCCAATCTCCACCTCCAAGCATGCCGTTTCATATATTTCAGGACTGTTGATTGTAATGAAATCAAAATTGTCGAAATCCTGGACGTGGTCGTTTTGAAATCCTCCATGATCAGGATATGGTTTGTTTGACCACCATAAAACAACGTTGTTCTGGGTCAAACGTCTAGAATACTCAATATCAATCAAATAACCTGGAGTTTCAATCTGCAAGTTGCATAATGGTACTTTTCCATAAGATGACAATGACGTCATGTTCTTCAACCACAGCGCCAAAGAAAAGTAATGATTGACTATTCTTTTGGCAATGAGGGATTGCCATCCTACGGCTGGTAAAGATATTTCCCCAACGCTTAACTTGATTGTTGGAAAATCAGAAGCCGCTTCTAATAAATCTAACACTTTGTTGCAATATGGAGATTGAATGCTGAGCAAAGCTTTGTTGCTTCTGCTCTCATGGAACTTTCTGAACACAGAGTTCAATTTTTTGTACAAAGTGGATGGATTATTGAAATAGGATGTATCAAAAGTCATCTCGGGCATGTAATCAATGAAATTGTAAAGCTTTGAAAGTTTGGATTTTTTAGCTTCATAAACCTCTTTGTAGATCTTGCTAATATTATCTGGGAGTTCCTGAGCTCCACTAGAAGGTTTCAATATTAACATAGTAACGTTTGAGTCCCAAGTAGTGAAGATGGCGAAGAATTCATAACTATTAGTCAGAATATGAAGCAAATAGACCACATCCATGTCAAACTTTTTCAAATAAGCCTCTTTTTCAACTTTAATCAAGTCCTTTGTAGTAAACCCATTTTTAAGACACTTACCCAACGCTCCAACTTTCGTATCATCAAATCTGACAATATTTCCTAAGTCCATGATGGCCCTGTCTATAGAACTGACTTCGGTTTCATACAAACCCAAAATTTTGGAATCATGAAGTATGCTATCGACCAGACTTATTTGTTCGTTATATGTGGATTCTGTCATGGTCATTTTGAATAAATTTGTTGCATCATGGCCATTGGGCAAGATTGCCGTCGATTTCTCAATTTCACAGTTTGGGATAGGCTTAAAGAATACATCAGCCTTGTATGTGGCGTAGATAGTTTTTGGAATGTGGAACAAGAAAGAATGAATTTTCCCCCCAGAGAAAACGTAAACCTTAACTGCACCAGGATTCATTGGGTCTTTTTTATATTCTAAAATTTCCCAATCCGAGCCAGCAACATTCTCTGCTTGTCGGCGGAACATACTCCCAACGGAGGATCTATAAGAAGAATCAACGTTTTCTCCGAATAATTTCTTTCTTCTATCTCTATTTTTCGATTGCACCCTCCACTTAGCCTTCTGGTATTGCAAAAAACTGACATAATCCTCCGTCATAGATGGACAAGGAGAGTTCAAGATGGCTACTGCCTTCTCATCTTCTTCAGCTTGTAATCTTTGAGCCTCCCGCATCTTTCTCTTCTTTACAGTAACTTTTCCTAATTTTGTTTTAGGAACTCCTTCATCCACTTCTCCAAAATCTTCAATATCTTTGATGGCTTTCGTCTTAACTTCTTCATTGGAAGCTTTGTTGAAGAACTTTGAAAGAGAAGTTTGTTGGAACTTATCCTCTTTTACCCGAATTCTTTTCTGTAACCAGTCCGGATGAGATACCCGAGGAACAGGATTTTTGACATTTTGAAGAGCAGCAGGAATTGTTATAATTTTTTGAATGACAGATGCAAGACGTTCCCGATAATAATCCCAGTCAATCACTGAACGAGGATCAAAGTCTGTGAGAGATGGATCCTTCAACCACTTTTTAAGATAGATCTCTTTATGTTCAGAGGAAAAAATTGAAACTGGGATTGCTCTCTCAGTAACTGGACTCTCTAAAGGTTTGGCACTGATAATGTACTTACAGGCTAAACCAGCATCCTTGACCATTTCCTCTCCCAAAAATTCACCCAACCGTTTAGCTGTTGTGATGGAAGTAGATTTCTGTCCTTCGTATTCACTCAAAGCCTTACTCATACTTCTGTTTTCACAAATAAGTTCGATCAAATCCTCGTCTTCAAGCATACCGCCTTTGGTTTCTAAGACGTCGAGCCAGTTATTAGCAACCGTAGAAACAGCTTGATAGCAAGATTCCAACGAATCGCCTTCGAGAAAGAGCTTGAATATATCTGATTGAAAGTTCTTGATTAACTGAAGCTCTCCTCTTCTTTTCAACTCGAATCCTTTTAGTTCGGCGAGACTTCCATCCTTATTGAAAACCGCATATCTCTTCTTTAATCCTTTTCCTTCTTCTTTCGAGGTTGGTAAAACCATGGCTTTGTAGGGACCATCTACCTCGAAGAAGATGGAGTTCTCTGATCTCGTTTTGTATTTAAATGTATCTGCATCAATCAAGTCCTGGTACTGATGATTTGTGAATTGCTGGTGCACCAAATAGTTCAACATGGAGCAAGGATATTCCACAAATATTTTTTTGCCATCTTTGCATTTCAAGTTGAAATTCTCCGGAAAAGACTTAGGTAAGATACACCAGATACCATCAGTGTCCAATTCCAAAGGGCGGCCAAGTCGTTCCACAAGAGCTCTCGCCATTTGAATAATGGTAGCACCTGTAAGGCATGTAATTCCAGCCATTTCCATTGAGTACCAACGGGAGCCTTTTCTCATAACATAACCATAAAACGAATTTAAAATGACTTTATGGGCCAATTGCAAAGAATCATACAAAATGACCATTTTATTTGCTTCGTCTTTTGAAATAGATTCTTTACATTTCGAAGCTTTGCCTTTCCACACTTTTGCTAAAGTTTTGAACTCATAACGACGATCTCTAAAACCTCTCACTGTATCCACGTAAAAAGGATTTTCTCTTTGGCAGACAATGGCCTCTCTGTTGACTGTTTTTGTCTGCTTGATTCTGTTGTAAACTTTTCGAGAGTAATCACTGATTCTCTTCTTAATAAGCAGAGCTTGCTCAGCATAAGGAAGTTCGTCGAAAGAACGGGCTGGTAACCAAGGGCGGGTACCTGGAAAAGTTTCATTTTGAAGAGTCCTCTTGACCATACCATACTCATTTTGTTCAGCAGGATAAAATTCTCCTCTCCAAGCCCAAGTCATCCGCCTGTCACAATTCTTTCCAGGACGATTGAAATCACAAGCTGCACAGTCCTCTTCAGATTTCATAGAATCGGGTTGCAATCTGTATGAGGTCATGATGTTTGGATACATTGACGCAACGTCAACGTGGTATATTAATGGGGTTTCATTTCTCACTGGAGAATCACGCAAGCTTTCCAACTGTTTTTTAATAGCAATGTAAACTTCTTCAAAGTTTTCAACGTCTTCCATGGACTTGTGGTTTTCTACTTCAATGGTGAACTTTAAGGTCTCACGCAAATCTCTAAGGAGCTGATCAATGGCCGTCGGGTCAATTTTAAAATCTGTAGCAATGTCACTTCTAAAGACACCCGCTTCCAACGATTCCACATGTCCACCCACGTATGTTTCAGATTCAAGTAAGTGTCCCTCGTAGAATCTTTCGATGGGATCAGTATACTTATTCGGAAGCAAAATATTACCCTCGTAGGCTTGAACCAGAAGCAACATCTCACATAAGGTACCAGTACCCTTTCTCAAGACTTCGTCAGGATTCAACGGAAGAATGGTACATAAGGAGAAGATAAATGGATGCACATACTTATAGTACAAGTAATATGTGGCCACAGCATCGGAAACGGAATATTCGGAAAGGATTTGTGGACGTTCGTAAGCATAAGGTGTCATGAGTTCCGGATCCAACTCAAGAGGGTTGTAACCCAATTTTGCAGTGGTAACAGCTTTCAAACCTTGAGACCCTTGTGGCAAATACGAATCTCTTTTAACCCACCTGTAACAATCCATGTGAACACAGTATTTCGATTTGTATTCATCCTCATCATCCTTCGCAAAACCAATCTCATTGAATAAGTCCATTCCATGGAAATTGGTTCTATTTTCCACGAAGGGCCAATCGAAAAAGTCACCGTTAAACGTGGCAATGACAGTAGGACGCACATCACGGATATGTTCAAAGAACCTCATAAGTACATGTTTTTCATCGGGTTCATTAAAAATGGTAAAGTTTCCTGGGTATTCTGGTTTCGGAGTGTATTCGAAGTCTTCAATATCTTCAGAAATAATTTCTCTGTTTGTGATTAAAAAACCTTCGCCGTCAATCATGTAAGAAATCATCATAATCTGATCAACTTTGGCGTCAGGAAACTTGAGCGGAGCCTTTGTGGTTTCGATATCAAATGCTAGGACCACTGGATCAGCAAATGCAATTTTTTCTTTATCCTCCTCGAAAGTGATTTTTCCATGCTTAGCATACACATCGTACCATTTACCAACTCTAACGTTATTATCAATGGAGACACGAACATGGTAAGGAACATCATATTCTCTAATGTCATCGATGAATGTAGTTGGGTCAGTCAGTGCATCCTGTTTGGACTCATTTGATTGGAATCCATCCGTAGCAGACGAAATGTCTGAAGGATTATTAAAATTGTAAATACGAAAAACATCTCGCGTGTCTCGTTTCGCTTGGTTCTCTTTGATTATAGGATTGAGGAGACGTCTTGCGCCGATGAGATCAGTTGTGTTGTGGAAAGTAAGTTTGATTAGTGTCCTCTTTAAACCCACCAAATGATTAGGAAGCGACAAGTCTTCTTTGAGTTCACGAGAGATCGACTTCACATGGAAGTCTTCCAATAAACGTTTCAACAGCTCTTCCACGTCTGGTTCCTTCCCTGGCATTACCATTAAAAAAAAGTATGGATCGTATTGGAGTGTAGCCTTGAATGAACCTCCCTCTTGGTCCAAGAAGTAGAAATCGACACCCGAGTAGCCTGCCAAATAATCATCCGTAGGGACAGTCGTAGCATGCATATTGATCAACCAGCCTTTTCTGGGTTTAGAACCATCATATTCTCCTTGGTCAAATCTTTCAAACCCCATCATGGCGTCCAACTGATCTATTCTTTGAACGACGTCTCGTTTTGTAACCGAGTCATTGAGCATGGGATTTAGTTGAACGGACTCATCTTCTGCTTGTTTCGAGACTCTATAACGAGAGGTTATTTTCGTGGGTTTCGATGTATTCTTCACAAAGCGAGCCGATGTCGAACCTTTGAACCGCGTAGTCGTAGCAGTTGCAGGCATTATTGATACTAGCCGATAGAAAAGTAATGGAAATGGATTAAATTAGCCTCGAAAAATTAGGATGGGAAATTCGCTAGTACGTTTAGTGAGTATATATGAAAAGGTGTAGAGCCATCAAGTAACTATATAGGGTAACGCGTTGCATGAAACGCGCACTCCACATCTTTTTTTTTCCTTCTTCCCTGAAGAGTGCACGTGACCGCCGCCATAAGTGCCAGACAGAACCAAAGTTGTAATATCTTGACCTGCTCAACGTGACATGAAAATGACAATCATAAATTGCACGACTACCGAGTAGAGGAAAAGAAATTGCACACGAAGTCGCCTTTGGTTGTTCGAAATGGTGTTGGCGGAAGTGTCACCAGCACCCACTGGTAGAACCAAAAACTTCAAAGAACGCATCAAAAACAAGGACAAACTACCAACAAGAACAAAGAGCACGCTGTAGAACGCGAGCCATGAGCCGCCGAAAAGATTCTTCCAACAAAGTAACACGGTTATAGCCACGTACTTGTAGCTGCTGAAGCTCACGAGGTCCCAGAATGAGCTTTGAGTCGAGCAGTTCAACAAGTAAAGACCGATCTTGAAAATTAAAATGTCCAAGAACGAGCATGCCAAAGTCTGAGATGCAAGGTACCCAAAAACTTCGGGATGAAAATCGCCCCGCAAACCCGAGAATAATGCCCAGAGGAGAATGTACGAGATAAACGACATCAATGGGATATACAAATCCGGCGCATTGATATCTTCACTTGGAGGAGCATACGAAACGCCTGCGCCAGATGAGCCTGCGCTTTCCGCTGTGGTCATTCTCGACCAGTTGCGGTGGCGGTATGGGAACAAGATCAACCGAAGCTTGTTCCACACATACAGGTTGCTCACTTTGAAGTAGTATTTCAAGTCGCCCGCCACAGGCATGTAGCTGCCAAAGTTCTGCTGGATGTAGTTGTTGGACTGGCCAAAGCCAGATTTGGCAAACTGCGCGGCCATGCTAGCGGCTGGATCCGAGAGGAAATTGGAGTATGGCATGGAATTTGAGCCTTGTGCCGCAGGCAGTGTTCCTTGTGGGAACGCATTCTGCTGTTGTGGGAATCCCTGTTGTGGGAATCCTTGCTGTGGGAATCCCTGTTGGGGCATGTCATGTTGTGGCTGGAACTGTTGTGAGTACTGCTGGTTGGAAGCTGGCTGCTGATACTGCTGCGAGGGAGAATAAGATGGCTTCACATGATGCGGCTGGGGATGATGCAAGTTGCCTTGTCTGGGATATGCCTCAGGGGCCGAAGCGTACGGGTTGTACATTGGTTGGGGACCTTGTGACAACAAGAGACTTAAGGTGTAGCGCGACGGTCGTGCAGAAACCGTTACTGTGACACGATTGCTGGAGATGTTCAGAAAGTTAGGTGTTGCTTGAAAATTAGCAGACGGCAAGCAAAAAAGCAAAAAAGTTAGAGCCCCGAAAGTGTGTGGGCATGTGTGTACAGAGCTATTGGCTGAAATTTTTTGTAAGTATCGTGTCGCATGACGAGGCTAATTTACAGTAATATACAAATCAACATCAACCCGAGAAGAGTTGAGCAAAGAGACACCAATTAAGTGAAGAAGAACAGGAGTCAAAAGATCAATCCGCTCGAGCACTTTGGCTTGTTTTGAGTGTCTGAGTGGTGCGACTCGAAAAGAGCGCAAATTCTAGCAATGCCTACGAACAGTCGAACGTTATAGAGCCGTGTGTAAGTCATTGCGCGAACATTCTAGTGCGGGCGCGGATTAGAGCTGGTGCAGGCGAAATAATCCGATCGCCCAACGATCGGACCATAGTGCGAAGTAGTCTAAGCCAAATTATGGAAGTCCAACAAGGAAAAGAGTAGCGTGGGCGTCGAGCACATAGAGCTGGCAGAGTTGGAATTTTTTTCTTGTTTTTTTCCACGTCTTTTCTTCGCTCATCCACCATGTTTATTGCTCTGGTGCTTATGGTCTCATAAGGCGATTGCTATGGCCCCTGGTGGCTCCTGCAGGATCGCACAATAGATATATTTGCTTCACCTGACGCTCTTTCCACTCCACAATTGTCTTTTTTCTCTCCAATGTCTCAGGGCAAAGTTCTCGTTGTTTCAAATCGGTTACCAGTAACAATCACCAAAAAGGATGATGGGTCGTACGATTACTCCATGTCTTCCGGAGGCTTGGTGACTGCTCTTCAAGGCTTGAAGAAGTCCACAGAATTCCAGTGGCTTGGATGGCCCGGCTTGGAGATTCCAGAGGCTGAACAAGAAACAATGAACAAGGATCTTATGGACAAGTTCAAATGTACTGCCATCTTCTTGAGCGACACCATTGCGGATTTGCACTACAATGGGTTTTCCAATAGCATATTATGGCCCTTGTTCCACTACCATCCGGGCGAAATGAATTTTGACGAAAATGCATGGGCCGCATACATTGAAGCCAATCGTAAATTTGCATCCAAAGTTGCGTCGCAGGTCGAAGACAATGATATGGTTTGGGTTCATGACTACCACTTGATGTTGTTGCCCCAGATGTTGCGAGAGATCTTGGGAAACTCGAAAAAGAATGTGCGTATTGGCTTTTTCCTCCATACACCATTCCCCTCTTCGGAGATCTACCGTATCTTGCCCGTGAGAAAAGAAATCTTGGTCGGTGTTTTGAGCTGTGATTTGATCGGTTTCCATACCTACGACTATGCAAGACATTTCTTATCCTCTGTGGCACGCATTGTGTCAGATGTGAAAACAGTTCCAAACGGTATTGAGTACCAAGGTCGTTCTATCAGTATTGGCGCTTTCCCCATTGGCATTGATGTCGACAAGTTCACAGAGGGCGTAAAAAAACCCAATGCTGTTGAGCGCATTAAGCAATTGAAGCAAAAATTCAAGGACGTGAAGGTTATTGTTGGTGTCGATAGACTAGACTATATCAAGGGAGTGCCTCAAAAATTGCATGCGTTTGAGGTTTTCTTGCAAGAGAATCCTGAATGGATCGGCAAGGTTGTTTTAGTTCAAGTGGCGGTGCCATCGAGAGGTGATGTTGAGGAGTATCAAAACTTGCGTGCTACTGTCAATGAGCTTGTCGGTAGAATCAACGGCCAGTTTGGTACGGTGGAATTTGTGCCTATCCATTATCTACACAAGTCCATCCCATTTGAGGAGCTTATAAGTTTGTACCACATTTCTGATGTGTGCTTGGTGAGTTCCACAAGAGATGGTATGAACTTGGTGAGCTATGAGTACATTGCTTGTCAGGAGGAAAAGAAGGGGCTGCTCATTTTGTCTGAGTTCGCTGGCGCAGCTCAGTCTTTGAACGGAGCTATTATTGTCAATCCCTGGAACATTGAGGAGTTGAGTGAAGCTATTAAAGAAGGCTTGACTTTACCTGAGGAGAAGAAAGCGCTCAACTTTAAAAAGTTGTTTGACTACATTTCCAAGTATACTTCGGGCCAGTGGGGAGAAACATTTGTCAAGGAGTTGTACAAGTGCAATAGCGATGAGAATACATCCAAATAGAGAAAATACATGAAGCTGATTAGTCAATACGAGTCATTCATTAATGTGCACTATGGTGTTAATTTACTCCACAAAATCAGCATGCAACGCATCGGTGAGAACCAATGAAGAGACGGTGTGAGATTCGAGATTCTCTTTTGTCAATGGTGGTCTTTCGTCAGCATTCTCTTTGTCGTCCTTCTTCCCATTAAGAAGAGCGGATCCATAGCCATACGGAGGCGATCCAGGACTAGGTAGCTGGCTTTGCGAAGACCGGTTGACAAAAGTACTATCACTCAATTGTCTTGGTACATCGGCTGAGATCACTTGGGGCTTAATACCCAACTTCGAAAGCAACGAGTTGTTGGCATACAAATATGCACCGGGAGAAGAAAGAGGTTTTTGAATAATCCTGCTATCAGAATACAACAGCGTATTTGGGAGATGTGCCTTGTGAGGAATAAAATGTTTGGGCGTGGGAGTAGATGGTACTTCGCTAACCAGCTTCTGCGGTGTTTCTTTTTCTTTTTCCTTTTCCTTCTCCTTGAAATGATGCACATCTTCCTCGAGTGTTTTTGCCAGATTAAATGCAGACATAAGATAGGGTAGCTCTTCTGAAATTGTAGACTTGTGTAGAATGCTGGCAGATGTAAAGGAAGAAAGAGATTCGCGTCGTTTAGAGACATACGACAGATCAGGCGACCTCGAAAGAGAATGCTTTGTGATAGAGTGTACCGTAGGCTGTGTATGCAGCGACATGGATTGAGAAGTGGAAGCTTCATCGGAAGACTCGTACTCGTCGGAGTAATCGAATTTGGAAGGACTCAGAGAGAAATCCGGCTCTAGTTTCACAGGTTCTTGAGACGCAGGAACAAGATCTGACGAATCTGATGCTTGCTTTTGCAGTGCTCTTTCTAGTTTGAAGACTTCAAACATCTGTTCCATATCGCTAATGACAGCAAGACACTCATTTCTGTCTTCCGTATTGTCCACCTCAATCGCCTTATTTAGCTGGTTGAGCAAAC
Organism: Clavispora lusitaniae; assembly: GCF_014636115.1. NCBI lineage: Eukaryota > Fungi > Ascomycota > Pichiomycetes > Serinales > Metschnikowiaceae > Clavispora > Clavispora lusitaniae. The sequence continues at coordinate 1,500,055 of NW_027093975.1, read as the reverse complement.
TAACAACAAATTGCTTGTAAGATGCAACTGTTGCGCTTTCATCATTGGGATTATCGGCCAACATGGATTCTAGATCACTTCCGATCGTTATAAGTTTGGCCTTCAGGTATGCAATTGTCACTTTGTCTCGAAGTTCGTCCTTAAGTTTGATGCTTCGCAACGTAAGTGTCGTTAGAAGCGTGCCACTATCACTGATATACTCTATTGGAGACAATGATCTCAGGGCGCTTGTAATAAAGTCTATGTCTGCTGTTATCTTGTTGAGTTTAACTGTGAGCTCTTGACAAGAGGATATAACACGCAAACTAACATTTGTGTTGAATATTTTGATTTCATCTGGGTTTGCATTATCAAAATGGTTAGTGGAGTTTATGTCCAAGGACATGAAAGCCCAATTCTTTAAATTGAGGTCTATCTTCTCTAGGGCTTGAAGTATACTCAAACTCAAATTGCATAGCCGAGAAACTTTACGTTCAGCAATAGGAAAACCTTGGATGATCAGCAAAAGTTTGGCCGTTTTTCCCTTTTCCTTATTTAGGTTTGCGTCTCTGGCGAGAGTCAATATTGGATCATCATAAGACTCGGCAATATCTAGCTCTGTGTAAGACATGGATCTTTGTGGCTATGACTTACAAAATGCAATTTATGGGACAAAACGAAAATAGAATTGAGGATGCAGGAGTCTAAAAGATGGCCGGAAGGCACTGGAAAGAATATGCTGAGGAGAAAATGGCTAGGAAAACCGGGGTAAAAAAATTGTTATAGTACGAGGTGAGTAAATCGCAAGATTGCCTGTTTTCCTGGTAAACATGAGCTTCTGCAGGATAGTCCCCACCCATAAACAGGAACACACAAAAAAGAAAGGGCACCAGCGGAATACAAGGAAGAAAATCAGAAAACTGAAACCAATTTAAATGATGTTAATGAGAATATATGCCTTGTACCTCGAATACGTCACTAGAGAAGGTGCGTAGCCAGACAAGTAAAAGTAGTATCTAGCGAAATGAAAGTAGTACAGACGATTTAAGAGCGGAATGGAATGAAGAAAAGAAAAAAAATCCACTAGAAAGCCATGCCTAAAAGTGTACATGGACAAAGCAATGAGTGAGAAGTATCAAAGCGTTCATGTTTTTGGTTCCTCTCCATTTTTACAAATAATCTGTGCTGTCGACTCAAATTGGTATCAGGCGCACACAAGATAAACTCGGGAAAAGAAAAGACGTCAAAACATTTATTAGCCAGTTGGGGATGGGGAGAAGTAACGGATGCTTTATGAAGATACAGATGCTAGGAGTGACCCAAATGAGGTTTCTTACTAGGTCATCAGAAATTAAACCAGTCAGCTTCAAATGGCGATATTCTATCACTATTAGAGACCATTGCAACGGATGAAATGTTGTGCGGGAGCGCAGATTTTGCAGAGTCGTATAACAAAGAATCATGAATGGTGTAACATCAAAAGCAAAGGTGCAAAGTCATGAAGTAACAGCGGGTGGTACCAGCAATACGAGGAAAGCCGAGGTGCCCGAGATATAATGATGAATTCGAGGATTCACAATCTTTTCACATGAGTAAAATCCTCGAAAGCATTATCATAGGCTGTAAGAAACCAGCCAAGATAGTTTCAGACAGCACTGGGCCACGGGAGTGTGATGTGGCTCTTATCGTTTAACACAAAATTGAGTGTCCATTGTTCAGTGTGTTTTTCTCAAAGATCTTCTGCCTAGGATTGTGCCATAGCAGCATGCCATTCATCGTACGTCTGAGAACCGTGGAGAACCACAATTACAAGTGTCATATTGTCAAAGCCAATTCCGGTTATGTTGGAGGCCATACTGATGCAGTCGTGCAACACATACTCCACGACATGTTGGAGTTGCCAACCATCATGAAGCTTTTCACGAATTACCGCGAGAAGCTGATCGTTGGTGTAGCAGTCCCAGATCCCGTCGCAAGCCAACACTAGGAACTCGGGTTGTGGCATCACTGCTAGGTCATACACCATGATGTCAGGCTCAACGCTGACCTGGTAGAGTTCAGGAGGAATCGGTACCAAATTGTCGTGCACAAGCCCCCTGTTGCGTTCGAGATACGAGTTGTGGGAGCCTGACGCGCTGAGTTCTAGCCACGGGAGCTTGAAACTAGCATCGCCGAACGCCCGCAGAAGCGCAAGAATCTCATTGACGCGAGAATTGGCCACGTAGCCTCCAGCATTCTCGATGCGGACGCGCTCGCCCATGGTCAGCGGTTTATGATCAAACGAAAGCGTTTTCGGAAGCCCGCCAGGCAACGATAGGATGGCCCGCAGATCACCAGTGTTGGCCACCACGATATATCGGCCAGCCAAAATGGTTGCCACCACTGCAGTCAGCCCACAGTTTGCTGCTTGGGCCTCGGGAAGCGCAGCGTCCACTTTGAAGAAACAGTCTTTGATTTGGGCAAGCACTTTGCGCAACGGCACCTGCGGCCCGTCTGCGTTGAGAGTACGGAAGATTTCGGGCACAAGCAGCGTGCGGAGGCGCTCCGCCACGTCTTTGCCGCCGTGGCCGTCGAAAACGCCAAACACCGCCAACTGCTCGTTTTCCGCCACACGAGCATCATGGGCATCCTCCATGGTCATCCGGTAGCCCTGCATGGCACCAACACAGTACGAGAGCGTACCGTGGCTCTTGAAGTCGATAGACTTCTCCTCCACAGGGTGTGAGAGTAACTGGCCCATGGTGTTGTGGAATTTGGGCGTACAGTACTGCGCGAGAAAAGGTAGCAGTAGGGCCAAACAATGGAGGGAGGAAACCACAGACTGTTATTGGCTGAAACGTCGATGCTCAAGAAAAATGTGCAGCAAGGAACTGGCCGAGGTAAGATGGAACAAGTCAAGCAACGTCCGAAGCACAAGAGCAAAAGTAGTATGTGTGGCACTAAGCGGGAGGAGCCGAAAGACCTTATCGCATGGGCCTGCAGGCTCAAGAGGGCAATCTTGTGCGTGAGTATACAGTCGTTTCGCAAATATCTGCGGAAGCGACGCCGCAAGACGGAAATGTGCATAGTGAGAAAGAAGTGGAATTTGAGTACGAGGCAGATGTAGAACGGACCTGCTGAACTTTGCCTGCTGGAATTGTCGACTTTTCAAGAGCTAGGAAGAAAGTGAAATGTAAGTGGCACTAAAAGTGTTATTATAAAGTTTTGCATTTACTTATTTACCGAGCTTCTCCACAGACGTTGCATGCTGCGACCATAATTTAATTTGGCAAAACGCAGTATGCCCTAGAGTTCAACCTACTACTCTCCAAGTCTATCCATTTGAAGTACGTTAGATTGCCGTGATTCTATTTACCTGCAATTGATACAAGACAAGAGGCCATGCAGAAATGTTGCGTCTTACCCACATTGGTAGTTCAAGTCACTAGCCCACAATACATGTAATGTGCCCCAATACTGGACAGCCTTACAAATATGGCAGCACGACACGTTCGTCTGTACAGATGACCACGAGAGATTTCGCATCCAACTGTTTCCATGTCATTGTATAGTGGTGGAACCCAGCTACGTCACTGCCTGCACCCCTCACCCCGCATTTCCGCACATTCTACGGTCTCAACCACTTGGAACTAAGCCTCTTCTACCCATTGTACTAACGGCAAGCAAATGCACATTCCCAAAATCACGCCCGAGTCGCCCGACGGCGACCTTCACTACAAGCCGCCTGCAGCCTTCCCCATTGGCCCGCATTTCAAGAAGTACTCGCACAACCCGATCATGGTGCCGGACCCAACACACGAGTTTGAAGAGGCCTATCTCTATAATCCCACTGCCATTGTGGTGGATGACAAGGTGTTTTTGTTGTACCGCGCACAGGACCGCCACAAGACGCTGAGTGTGGGCATTGCGTGGCTGGAAGACGGCTTCAACTTCACGCGCCATCCGCGCCCAGTGCTCTGGCCCACGGAGCCATGGGAACGGGGCGGCGGCTGCGAAGACCCACGGGTGGTGCGCGACAGCACCACGAAAAAGTTCATCATGACCTATACCGCGTACGACCGCGGCACGGCGCGGCTCTGCGTGGCCGAGTCCTTGGACTTGTTCCACTGGAAAAAACACCCACCGTTTGTGCCGTCAGGGTTCGAGGAGATTTGCACGGGCGCGGACGGGAAGCAGTACATTCGGCACGGCTGGCTGAAATCGGGCGCAGTGTTTGCCGAGCGCCACAAGGACGGCCTCTACTATATGATTTGGGGCGAGTCTGGCATGTACTTGGCCTCGAGCAAAGATTTGGTGGAGTGGCGCACTTTGGGCGGCGGCCGCGACGCTCTTTTCACAGAGGGCCACCATGTATGGCAGAACCGCCTCATCGAGCCGGGGCCTCCGCCTATCCGGTTGGCGGGGAAACGCAATCTCTATGTGTTTTTTTACAACTCGTGCACTCGCGGCGGCGGTCAGTACGAGAAAGGCACCTACTCCGTGTCGCAGATGCTTATTGACTACGACGATGTGCGGGCCGGACCCATTGCGCGAATGGAGCGGCCGTTTTTGGTGCCTGAGGCGCGCAACGAGGTGCTGGGCCAAGTAAATCGCGTGGTATTTTGCGCGGGCGTGGTCCAGTTCCACGGCCAGTGGTTTTTGTATTACGGCCAGGGCGACCTGGAACTCGGGGTGGCCACCGCACCCCTTTAGACTTTTTCTTTTCCCCATAGGGACGCTGGCTGGCCGAGTGTCGCTTGAAAAACCTGCTTTGTTTGTTCTTGTTCTTGTTTACGCTGATTTTTAGTATTATACACTTTACTGAGTAACTTTCAGTTTTAAAGGCCACATTCATGATGACAGCCGAGGATTCGAAGGAGGGTCTTGATCGTTCAATCTGTCTTAATCGTTCAAACTCTTTGTAAGTACGAAATCCGTGGGCTTCGCGTAGTAAGACCTATTCGATCAACTCTCGCAGACAAAAATAAATGTCTTTCAACTCTTAATTATTTGTGCCTGCGATGAAGCTATCAACAGCTTGCAAAGTTTCTTTTAAATAATTGGCATATTTTCAATAATTGCACATTACTAAGTTTCTCTTCAATAGTTGCACATAATTAAGCTTCTGAATGTGTCTTATCTCTCTTCGATCAGCTCATTAGCAATCTTGTTGGGGCATTGCCTAATAAGGTTCCCCGCGGAAGACCGCGGCCCACTGTAACGGGCCATTCTGACCTCTTTTATCGTCAACCAAGTACGATTGCCTGCTTATAAACTTGGAGATTTTGGCTCTTTAGATCGGATCTACCTTTTGCTTTTTGGTCCTCTTATCCTTTTCAAGCAGCACATCTTCACGCGCGGCTGGAATTCTGTCGAAAATTATCTTCTTCTCCACATGAAGGCTCTTCTCAAAAAACCGTCCTTACAACCTAACCAGCCAGTCAATGACAAAGATCCTGTTCGGCTTGCGTTCCTTGGTGGCCCCAAGTGTGGGAAAAGCGCCCTTATCTCTAAACTTACGAGCGGAAACTTCAGCGACACCTACTATCCACTGAGAAGCACACTTCCAATTCTTTTCGAGTATACCCCTTCACCGAAGCAAATAGAAAATGTGTTGGACCCAACAGCGCCAAATCGGACATTGGATAGGGCTACACGAGCAGACAATGTTGTTTTGAGTCCTGTTATCTATAAGGCGCTCGTGAAGGATTATTCCAAAACACCAGCCTCTGTCTCGGACCCGGACCTGGACCTCATCTCATCCAATGAGATATACGCCACATTTAAGCCATCTAGCAACCAGGGTCATAAAAATGTCACCCCAATACTCACAGAGCTTATCGATACCCCGAGTTTCAACCCCAACCAGATTGTGCCTTTCTTAGAGGCATCTTTGTATATCAAACTAGATAGAGATGTTCTTCACAACCTCGCTGACGAACCACGACGGCCTGTCAACACAAATCCTCTATTGGTAGCTAGTGGCGCAGGCGAAATGAATGGCGATGTGGATGGATACTTTTTTGTTTACACTGCCGTGCCTTCTCTCGATCCTCCAGGCTATGAGGAGAGTATGCAACAGGAAGTTGTCAGAGATGGACCCGATATTTCTCCCTATTCATCTTCTGAATCATACAATGAAAACGGGACGTTAAAGTCGGTCACAATGCACAGAAACTCTCAGGCAAAGTCTTTTAATCTCCTTCCCATTATGAAAGAAGCTCTCGACGAAGCGTGGCGTGAATACTACACATACAAGACACGCTGGTACCACGGAGAAGAAGGCGACGTATTCTCCCTCAAGTCCGCATTGAAGAACATGTTGTCAGAGAAATCTGAGGCTCCACCCGCTCCAGTACCCAAGTTGAAATTGCTAGAGACGCCTGTGGACCCTGCTGATCCAGCTTCACCACCACCAATCTGGATAGTATGCACTCATAAAAACCTGCCTTTGGCTTCGCCAAAATTAATCGCTGATGGAAAGCGCTTAGCCAAATTGTGGAAATGTGGATTTGTGGCGTTGGACTTGACTGACGATATCGAAGACTCGTTGGCATGGATGATCCGTGATTTAGTGGAGCGGAAGAAAATACAGAAGAACAAGAAAAGGAAATACTAGTTATGGACTTGAGGTTGAGATGTGGGACTGGCATCGATGGATATAGAGGATACTCATAGATAGCAAACGAAAACGGAACATGGAGGATTGAATTGCACTTAACTGTAAACGATATACGACTCCCACAAAAATTGATACAGCATTTAGATATAGAAAAGCATCTCAAAACTCGAGAGCACAATCGGATTGGAACTTATCACTAGTACAGATAAGAACTACTGATTGTGCGACTGGATGTACATCTGACTGCAGACAAAGCAGATTGATCTACTCCGAAAGTCATCTTGTTACAATTCATTTTTCATCTATCATAGCTTCCCTTGGTCGATTACAGAAAGCTGTGGTCTTATTTTTTCATTCCTTTTGAGGATGCCGCATGACTCGAAACACACAGCTACATGCTGTCCGATTTGCGCAAAGACCGAAACTCTACATACTCAAGACCTTGTGTGTAAAGATTGCGTGAATAGTGGCGTTGAAATCATTAAGAACTCGGTGGCCCGAAATGAAGAGCTTAACATGGGCATGCGTGCTGAAATCAACTCCATCTTCGAAGCTTGCTTACATTATCAGAATGGTCAGAGCTTGTCTGATCTACGACAACGCCATACGGATGATAAACACATTCCCAATGTAACCACAGACTCAGTGAAGAACTTGGCAATACAACTACAGAAGCTCGCAATTGCCAACACAAAGATCAAAATCAATGGAATTCAGATGGCCGAGGATGCAATGCGTACTAAAGTACAACGTACTATGGCTAACATAGAAAAGACACAAAAGAGAATTGATGATATAAACAAGCTACTTGATACAAAAGTTGCTGAGCTTGCAACTGTATTTAATAAGCAAGCAAGATCTCTTGAAACGGAAACACAGCAGATATATGACCAGTCTATTGATCAGACTATGAGATATTCAGCAGCTGTACAAAGAAAACATTATAAAGTTTTGCGGGACATTGCTCTCCCCAACTACGATCAATGGAGACCATCTGTGTCTAGTGTCTCCAGAAGAAAGAACGTGAAACTACTACTTTTCGGTCTGCCTGTCATTCAATTATCTTCCTTCCTAACATTCAATAATAAATTGACTGAGATCAATTCCTTCATTGAGAACTTGATAAGATTTCAAATCGAGCTTCAGGCTCTTCTCTCACAAAATGACAATCTGGTAAATCTTCCGTTTCTAGAAGATTTGATCCCACTACTTCCAAATAGTTCTTTCTATGATTTGGTTCAGGAGAAAATCAACTTCGTTACTAACGATGGAAAACCAACAACTCCCTCTCCTACTTTGGAAGAAAATGAGGATATTTCCCCAAAATCATCAAAATTTTCCGTATCGACTGATAGGAGCATTGATAAGATTGTTATTGAAGGGAATGTCATCAAAATCCCTATATCTTTTAAGACGATTAATTTGCAACGAAGAACTTCCTTAATGAGTCCAGAGCCTGCGAATTCAATTTCAGAACCTGTGAATGTTGACAAGTATCTGCCATCATTTGGCTCGTATTCCTTTCAACCCAAACTGCCCTCTCCTTTATCTGAACTGACTCAACAAAAGTTAGCATTGAAAGGTAAGAAAATCGTTATTACGCCTCATAAAATTCTTACGAAACCCTTTACCCGTTTAAAACCTAAAGAGTACTTGAAGTTCATACTGGTTGTGGTCAAGATTCTCATTAATTTTGATGTACTCCTCAAAATTACTGCTGATGGGGTACCTGGTAATAACTTAAAGAAGCAGGCTTCTTCAGGAACCCTCGGTAGTACTTTTCATCAGTTAAGAGCGAGTGGAAATCATTATCAGGAAAGATTGTTTAACATGTCTGATAGGGAAGGAGAGGATACCATTTATGATTTTGAGAAAATCTTGAGTAAGTTGGCGAATTTGGAACCTTACTTTCATTCGAGATCAACTCTACAGAAAGGCAAACCATCTAAAGATCCAAGCTCAATCGCCAGCAGCCTCACTAATATTTCTTCGTCGCCATCATCATTACGTTTCAATACTTCCAATTCTGAGAGTTTCCCTTCGAGTGAGTTCTCAGCTTCAATTGTGAATGTGGTAGCTTCGCAGGTGAGCTCAAAAAAGAAACCGTCTCGTCTAAAAGAATTGTATGATACTGTTTTCAATAGACAAACCAGTGCCGTTGCACCTACACAGGCAGAGAACATATATGGCATGGTCAGCGAGACTAATTCACACACAGATGTTTCAAAATCAAAAGTTTCAGAACGTTCGCCAATAATCGCCACCCCAGAAACCTTCACAGATACCTCTTCCTACGAGCAAACATTGGGCGCAGCCAATGGACAGAATTACAATGTGAAGAAAGTGATGCAAGATGTGCATAAGATTCTAGCAAGTGGATTCGGAAACAGCCGAAGCAAGGCAATTAAAAAAGTCGGTATTGATAATGAGGTCAAAAAGGCTACATTATCGATGATGTCACAGCTGAAGGCACAATTGGAAGACTGGAATGTGGTCAGTACGATGTACAAGTAAGTAGATGGCAAAAATTAATACAAGAGGGAATGGGTGTGTACTGGTGGGTATTCCTGAGCACGAAGTGCGAGTAAATTTCATACCGCTAATATCTCGGCCACAATCTAATTATCGTCGAAACCTGATAACATCCTTCTTGGTCGCGGCCTTTCATCTCCCCAAATTTTCTTAAGATTGAATCAGCGACTGTCCTGAATTTATAGCATGTTATCTGACAAGGAATTGTTCGAATTGAACAAAAAAGCCGTCACCGAGGGCTTCAAGATTAAACCAAGAATCAGCTACAATACCGTTGGTGGTGTCAATGGTCCTTTGGTGATTTTGGACAATGTGAAGTTTCCAAAATTCAACGAAATTGTTAATTTGACTTTGCCTGATGGTACTACCAGAGCTGGTCAAGTTTTGGAAGTCAGGGGTTCCAAGGCTATTGTCCAAGTTTTCGAGGGTACTTCTGGTATCGATATCAAGAAGACCAGAGTTGAATTTACAGGTGAGAACTTGAAGATTGCTGTCTCGGAGGATATGTTGGGTAGAGTCTTTGACGGTTCCGGTCGTCCAATTGACAAGGGTCCAAAGATTTTTGCAGAGGACTACTTGGACATTAACGGTTCTCCTATCAACCCATACGCCCGTATTTACCCTGAAGAAATGATTTCCACTGGTGTTTCTGCTATTGACACCATGAACTCCATTGCCAGAGGCCAGAAGATTCCGATCTTTTCTGCTTCCGGTTTGCCTCACAATGAAATTGCTGCCCAAATTTGTAGACAAGCAGGTTTGGTTAGACCAACCAAGGATGTCCACGACGGCCACGAAGAAAATTTCTCGATTGTTTTCGCTGCTATGGGTGTCAACTTGGAAACTTCTAGATTCTTCAAGCAAGATTTCGAAGAGAATGGTTCATTGGAAAGAACTTCCTTGTTCTTGAACTTGGCCAATGACCCTACTATTGAAAGAATTATTACTCCTAGATTAGCATTGACAACTGCCGAATACTTGGCTTATCAAACTGAGAGACACGTTTTGACCATTTTGACTGATATGTCTTCTTATGCTGACGCTTTGAGAGAAGTGTCCGCTGCCAGAGAAGAAGTCCCAGGTAGAAGAGGTTACCCTGGTTACATGTACACCGATTTGTCTACCATTTACGAAAGAGCTGGTAGAGTTGAAGGAAGAAACGGTTCTATTACTCAAATTCCGATTTTGACCATGCCTAACGATGACATCACTCACCCAATTCCGGATTTGACTGGTTACATTACCGAAGGACAAATTTTCGTCGACCGTCAATTGTCTAACAGAGGTATCTACCCACCTATTAACGTTTTGCCTTCTTTGTCTCGTTTAATGAAGTCTGCCATTGGTGAAGGCATGACCAGAAAGGACCACGGTGATGTGTCTAACCAGTTGTATGCTAAATATGCCATTGGTAGAGATGCTGCTGCCATGAAGTCTGTTGTTGGTGAGGAAGCTTTGTCTACTGAAGATAAATTGTCGTTGGAGTTTTTGGAAAAGTTTGAAAAGAACTTCATTGCCCAAGGTGCGTACGAGAACAGATCTATTTTCGACTCGTTGGATCTCGCCTGGTCGTTGTTGAGAATCTACCCTAAGGAGATGTTGAACAGAATCAGTCCTAAGATCTTGGCTGAATTCTACGAAAGAGCTAGAGACCAAGATGACGATGAGGAGGAAGAGGAGGAAGAGAATGTTGACAAGTCTCACGACTTGATTGACGCTTAGATTTTGTGCTCTTTTGAATTCACTTCTCTTATCAAACATTTAGTTCCAAGCATCAATACGTAACTCTTTATATTTCCCACAAATTGCAGTGAAGTCAGTCTTTAGACATCTGTATGGCTGATGTGAGTGCAGAAACTCTAAAAAGAACGTTTAGTTTAATTTCATTCTTCGTGTATGCAATGCTTAAAGCTTATACTATGGTATATAATCAAGCAGATGATTCTGCTGCTTGTTGCTTCTTCAAGTTTCCAATGTAGTTGATGGCAGAACCTGCCTTGAAGAAATCAATCTGGTCCTTGGACATTGTGTGCTTGCACAAAATCTCAAACTCAGATCCATCCCTCTTGGTCACCTTAACCTTTAAGACGCCACCGTTATCACCGTTCTTGGCCACCATGTCCTTCAAGTCCACAGTAGTCAATTGGTCTCCGGCAGAAATCTTGTCGTAATCGCTTTCATCAGCAAAAGTCAAGGGCAACATACCTTGTTTCTTCAAGTTGGTTTCATGAATACGTGCGAAAGACTTGACCAAAATGATAGAGCCTCCCATGAATCTAGGGGACATAGCAGCGTGTTCTCTAGCTGAACCTTCACCGTAATTGTGTTCTGCAACGACAATCCATGGTCTTCCTTCATCCTTCCATTTAATCATCAAATCAGGTATAGTGTAGGCGTCACCATTCAAATCATAAGCCTTATTGACCTCGCCAGTTTCTTTGTTAACAGCACCAATCAACGTGTTGTTTGAGATATTTTCTAGATGGCCCTTGTATTTCAACCAAACACCAGCTGCAGAGATGTGATCCGTGGTACATTTACCCTCAACCTTCAATAAAACTGTGGTCGAAAGTTCATCTCCAGACCAAGGTGCAAAAGGCTCCAAAATTTGCAATCTATCAGACTCTGGTGAAACATTAATTTGGACCTCTGGCTTTGGTTGAGGGTTGGCTTCTGGGTAGAACTCACTGCGTCCTTTGATAAACCCGTCATGTGGCAATTCTTCACCCTTTGGTGGTGCAAATTTAAAAGCCTCGCCGTTTTCCTTTTCAATAGAGTCCGTGACAGGGTTATAGTTCATATCACCAGAATAAATCATTGCAGTAACAACATCCGGAGAAGTTAAGAAGTTCATTGTGTTTCTGTTACCATCGTTTCTGGCTCTGAAGTTTCTGTTGAAAGAAGTGAAGATAGCATTGAAATCAGACGAGTCCTTGGATACATCTGTTCTGTCCCACTGTCCAATACAAGGACCACAAGCATTTGCCAACACGATGGCCCCATTACGCTCGAACACATCAATCAAGCCATCTCTTTCTATGGTAGCTCTAATTTGCTCGGAACCTGGGGTGACAAAGAATGGAATTTTAGGCTTCAACCCAGCTTCTTCTGCTTGTCTGATGATGGATGCTGCACGAGACATATCTTGGTAAGAAGAATTAGTACAAGATCCAATCAAACCAGCACTGACCTTTGAAGGCCAACTTTCCTCCTTTGCAGTTTGACCAAATTTGGAGATGGGGGTAGACAAGTCAGGGGTGAATGGTCCATTAACATGAGGCTCCAAACTAGACAAGTCAATTTCAATAACCTTATCGTACTGAGCATTTTCATCAGCCTTCAAATACCCAAACTTATTCAATGCCACATCAGCAGCGTCTGCAATGGGGGCACGGCCTGTTTGTACCAAGTAGCGGCGATGAGCTTCTTGATATGGGAAAGTAGATGTAGTGGCACCGATTTCGGCACCCATATTACATATAGTGGCCATTCCCGTGCAAGATAAAGACTCAACACCATCACCAAAATATTCAACAATGTAGCCAGTACCTCCACGAACAGTTAAAAGGCCAGCCAAGTGGGTGATAACATCCTTTGGCGAGGACCATCCACTCAATTGTCCTGTCAACTTAACACCCAATATTTTTGGAGCCTTCAATTCCCATGGAGTTCCAGTCAAGGCATCTACAGCATCAGCACCTCCAACACCGATTGCAATAGCTCCCAAGCCACCAGCGTTGGGCGTGTGGGAGTCTGTTCCCAACATCATTAATCCAGGAACAGAGAAGTTCTCCAAAACAATCTGGTGAATAATACCAGAACCTGGTCCCCAGAACTGGATTCCGTACTTCTCACCACAACTTTGCAAGAAATCAAAAACTTCTTTGTTGGTAGCTATAGAACTTGGCAAATCGGCATCTGCGCCCTCTTTTCCGACAATCAAGTGATCACAGTGAATAGAAGCGGGAACAACAGTGCTAGACATTCCAGTAGTCATAAATTGCAAAAGCGCAGTTTGGGCCGAAGCATCTTGCATAGCAACACGGTCAGGGTTCAACTTCAAGTATTGTTGACCTCTGACTTGAGCCAAATCACCATTTACCAGTGCGAATGTCTCTTCAGGATCCACCAAATGTGAGTACAAGATCTTTTCTGCCAAAGTTAAAGGTTTGCCATTTGTAACTTTTTGCACTGTTTGCAAATTTCCCACCAATTTGGCATAAGGTGGAGTTCTTGACTTGTACTCATGAGGAACTTCGAATGCCGAAGCGAAATCGCTAGAGGTAGCTAACGACCTTCTGATAAAAGATACGGGTGATCTTAATGAACGCCTCGCTGACAACATGACCCGAGAGTTAAAAAGACAAAGGTACTGGGAATATGAGAAGAATTGTACTGGTAATGTGTTGGAAATTTTTCACGACATGCACTATGACTGTCCTACATATCGGCCAATAGTTTTGTGTAGAGTTATGATTATTGAGATAGAGCGCGGGGCCCTTTTAGATAAGTGTGAGTCACTTTAACAGTGCGCCGCATTCACTATCGCACGTGACCCTCTCGGATTGTAGACTCTGACTGTATCTGCAGGCTGTCTTTACAGTAAGTTGTACCAATCAAGAAATAAATAATCCTTTCAATAGATCAAAAAAACTCAGACAAGTAAGTCGAACCTACCTATTTCCGTGGGCATCGTTTGGGGCATTAGACTTACTCTTTTGCTACATAGAAACCTTGCTTTTATGTCCATCGCTGATTAAATACCTGACGACTGGCCTATGAAGATTATTCAAATCTTTCATACCCTTTTTTTTTTTTTTTCCCATTCCGAATATGTAGATACAAGTTGCACCATATTGTATTTTCTGTCTATGTGCACTAGTATACTAAAGTGTTTGTTGAGAAAGGTCTCTTGGTTGAATTTCACAACTCAATTTCCATGCCCTATCTTCGTCTGCCTTGTTCTGTTGCAGAATTTTCCACAACTCCAACAAAATCAATTCTTGTAGTGCGGGCACTGTCGCAATAGTGTAGTCTTCACCAGTGGCTTTTGACAGGTTTATTGAGAACAAACTGCCTCTTCTGTGTTTGCCCTCTGGTTCAGAATATGGGATTTGCAAGCACTCAATATCAGCTATAACTCTTGATATCTTCAAATACTTGTCGATATTGATTAATTTTTGGTTCAAAAATGTGTTGGCTTTCCTGAAATTTGGGTTTCCATCACTCACAAATGTCAAATCCTGTAGAAATAATGAAAAGTAAGGTACAACAGGTATATTGTACTCGTTCGACAAAAGAAACTTTTTCAATTTTGATCGATAGACACTGTAGTTCTTATCTGGATGAATCACGCCACTGAGATACTCAAATAGCGTAGTATACTTCTCAGACAAGTCACTCCACACTTTTGTCAATCTAGTAATCAAATGAGATTGCATCGAAGTGATGATAGCTGCAAGAGAGTTGAAGTTCCTCAAGTAGAGACACGAAATGGCTACTTTTAGCCATGTTTTCACAATGTTTACCCGTATCTTATGGTTGATCTGTGGTTGCAATATCGATTCCAAAACGTAATCAGATAAACAATTTGTAAATAATAGAGATAACCGGACGTTAGAAGCTAGCTTCAAATGCGCTTTTTCGGCGGTGAAGTTACCATTCAATAATTCTTCTGGTTGAATAGATCGGAATATTTCTGACTCAATGAGTGTAAATTGTTTTGCCAATTCCAATCCATTGAAATCGAGCAAATTTGGTCTATAGTTTGTCAAGACCCAGCTTTGCTCACAAAGGGAATACCAATTGGGTAAAAGACGAGGAAGAGGAATTGGCGTAAAGTGCTTTGACTTGATGTACCCAATAGGACACCAACTTTCCCCGAGGATCTCACGATATGTTCTCACCACATTTTCAATTGTGTTGAGTTGGCCCTTTGTTAACAAAGAGTTCGCTGTAGTGGTTTGACTGCTGACGCCAAGAGGTATTGGCAACGTCATTGACTTCAAGGAACTTGCAACGGAGCTGTTTGTGTTAATCTTTGTCAACTCATAACCATCAACCATCGAGTAGCGCGATTCGATTGATGCATCAGAGTCCCTTTTTTTCATGAAGGACGAGGACTCTTTTCTTTCGTACTTTGCTAATGTAATACTTCTGTTTTTCAACTGGGTATGGGCGAGCAGTACATCCCTAGAAATGAGATGTGATGCAACTTCGATTAACTTCATAGCTTCCATGGGCAAATACAGAAAAACACCTTCGTTGAAAAAGTTGACCAATGTAGATAAGTATTGGGCATCATCCTCATGTGACCAGTAAGACTCCATCCATATTTGAAACATTTTGCATATTAATCTTCTTCTGTTTTTCAATTTTACGTTCAACAGAGCATCTTCAAGTTCAGATGCTTTGACATGCTCATGGGAAGCATCAAATCTGTGGATTAATGCCTCAATCAAATCAAAACCGTTGGCAAATCTTCGAAAGCACATAAAGAAAGTGGATATGAAGAAGTATTCTGGTGGGGAGACTTCATTAGTTAACGTGTAAACTAATCCTTTGAATGAAGCGCCAAGTAAGTTTCCATTAGCATCCACAAGAAGTTCATCTTTTATTGTAAAGTTGTCATTCTCCACTTTTGAGTCGCTCATAAATCTTTTGAACTCTTCAGAATCTTGACCAAAGGAAGTAGAGGTGTCGTCTGTTAGCATGACTTTATGAAGTATGTCGACGCCGGTGGGTGTAATTCCCATACTTCCAGAAACACCAGATCCAGATCTAAACATGGAATATCTGCTAGCGCTTTTAGGATTCTGTTTTTTCATTGTCCTCAAATCCATGTTTTTGATAGACATCGACTTTACCATTCCCACTGAACATTTTTTGATAAACTCTTCAGGCTCAATTCGCATGCGAGAATATTCTGGATAAGCACGCTCTGAACTTAATCTGAAATCCCCCACAGTTTCAAAAAGTGTTTTAACTGAAATGATAGTTTCCCCAATTGCCAGGATCATCTTAGAAGCCACTTGAATGAGAAACTTTCCCTCTGATGTGTATGAGTAGTTATTGTTATCTTGTACCGAACCCAAAAACTCGTAATTTTTTGACTCTCTAGTCGTGGAAGTTACCAAGCATTTCACACCAGTAACTAAATCACTCACAAGGGACAAAAGAGCGTCTAGCGATGAATCCAAATCAGTGGCTTTCTGCAAAGAATAGTCTGAGCCAGTTTTGGAGATGTACAATAATTCTCTGAGAAGCAAAATTATTTGATGCGCAACAGTCTCGAGCATTTCACAACCTGCTGAATTATGCTCAATCATATCTAACCTTCCAATTAAAAGCGCCAAATACGAATACAAAACGCCATTAATTTCAGTCACTCTTTGTTTGGCCATCGGAGGTGAAGATAGGAGAGGATAGTTGTTCAAATCCTCCTGTAATCTCTGTTCTGTCTTCCTTCTGATTATCTCGTTGCTTTCCTGGGCCCAAATTTCAAAGAATCGTGTGCCTTTACGAACCACCTGGAATACAAGAAGCATCAAAATTTCAATCCTGTCAAAGTTGGATGTGCCTTTATACTCGTTCGCTTTCGACATCAAGGTGTACCAATCTGAAAGCAAAGACTTACGAGCTTTCCTAACCACTTGTCGCTTGATGACAACCTCATTGGATCTCGATAAACAATCTGTCTCTTGAAGCAAGAAGCGTACTCCATCTCGGACAGAGTTTATTGTTTTGATGGAAAAAGTTATCTTTCCATACTTTGTAGTGTGGGACAAAGGATTCAGTAAGAATCTGCCACATGAATCAAGTAGCGGAGCCAAATAACGGGAATATTGTAAGGAGTGGGCCGTATCATCCTCTCCTAATTCATTAGTTGTATCCACGGCCATCGTGAAATAATTCATGGGGATCCAACCACGATCTAAAGTTTCAATTAAAGTTACTTCGCCCCAACCTGAGTCTTCTATCGTATGAACGAAGGCTATATCACCTTTCTCAAATGATAAGCATACAGAATTGTCTGCTTCCGATTCATCAGGCACGAATGGGTGTAAAGCCCTGATAAAAAGTACAGACATATCTTCATCCTGATCCAAATCTTGGGCCAGTTTTTCATAACTGGTGGATGCACTTTCTAATGCTGTCTTGGAGAATTCAGAGTCTAGTGTTGTATCACCATTATGAGTGTGATTAGGTGAAGAATCAGAGTCTTTGAATGATATATTGAGTCCTCCGTTCATCAGTTGCTGTCTAGAAGGAAATTCTTTCTTTGACGGAGTAATGGATTTGCTTGCACTGGTTGGTGATTGTGGAGGGCTCCGAGGTCTATGAAAGCCAGAGGCAACATGGAAATTATTTTCCGATGGGCAGTACTCGTTGCTTTTATACGAGTTTCTATTTGAATCATTTGTGTAGTACGATTCGTTATCCTCTGGCGGTTTCGAGTGAATCTTCTTGTAGTATGTGCTAGTTCTCAGATTTGCTGCAGCATTAGTTGAATTTGCATTTTTCACATTCATCAGAAAATTTGTGTGGAATCTATAAGACTCGTCCGTTGCCGAGTACCTTGTGTTTTTCAAAGTGGAAGAAAGTCTGTTGAAAGTTTTATCAAGAGCAACCTCCTCTTTCTCAGCATCCTCTAAGGGATCTTCTCTGTATTCCAAGGACGCCAACTTAGGGGTTTCGTCTATTAATGGTCTCTCCTCTGAATATGCATTTAACATTGGAGTCTCGTCGTTTCTTTGTAGGTCGTCTTCATTCAAGCGAGGCGTAGCGTTTAAATCTGGGAAGCTTGGATCACCCGACTCTGTCCGTAGAAGAGACTTGTTTATTGACGTGAAGCTTGGACTCTCGTGGGCGGTAAAATAGCTATCAAGTGTCTGGTTTGAACGTTTCGGTGATTGTAACTCATCTCCACTGGTTTCTGAACTGTTGTAATCCAGACCGAATGCATCTGCGTTGAATTTAGTACCCTCCCTAGTTTTTCTTTTGCCAATGTTAATATCAAATTCACTGTCTAGAGGCGAATAAACACTTGATGAAACGCTATAGCGAGGATGTTCCATGCTAACTTTAAACCGATCTTCACCGAAAATAGTAATTTAGTTCGAAGAGTGTGATGGTAAAACAGCTAGATGCAGAAAATGACTTGATCCTTAGAAATTGATTTCAAAGCCTTGGTGCACTGCTTGTGTTGACAATATTCACTTAGGCGGGCTATGTGCTGAAAGGAACTCGATTCTTGAAATCTAGATAAACTGCAGGATGCGTATCGATCAGAAATGTACTTAACCATGCCAAACAGATAAAAATAAAATCCAAAAAAAAAAAAAAAACGTCTGGCTGCGATAGTATCCGAGGTTACTCTTCTTTCTTATACAAAATCCAAACCGAAGTGCAAACGCTGAGGGCATTTTTGTCTCTCTAAACATTTTGCCCTCTTGTGTCTGACGAGACGCGTCTCAACAAGACTTCAGTCTGCCGTGGACGATATAACGTCGAATGCATGCAAAAAACTTGAAAATTCTAAAAATCCGAGAATTTTAAATCAAAGGGAAAGCTTTAAGGGGGTTGCTCCTACTTACAACAAAGACGAACCTCACACCTCCTTCTCTTGAAACCACATTTAGATGCTTCGTATCACGTGAATACTAATTCCGGCACCGGTTTGTCTCTCTCCGGACGCGCTCTGGCCTAGTCGGACCGGAATATACTTGGTCAATAACCGATGCATAGATATGTAAAAAAAAAAAAAAAAAAAGCATGCAAAATCGTATCTCGCAGAGCATCTGGATAGATTGGAATGGAACTATGACTTTTGATTCTAGACTATTATTCATTTGTTCCAGTTCGTACGTTATATCACAAGCCTAATCATAGTATATCAAACGGGTAAAAATATCGCAGTTTTGTTCTTGGCCCCAATGAATCAATTAGCTTGCATGATTTGCTCCACTATTCTCTACTATTGTCCGAAGTTGTAAATGTGCCACTAATTCTAATTGCATAATTACGATATATAAGTTCTGATGTGAAGTTGTGTAGTTTTCGTATCTGCGAATGCCTTCCGAGTCGACATGAATGGTTATGCTACTAGTGTCCCACAAAATACGGTTACTGGTTACACTATGCAAGTTTATGAGAGAAAGATCCAATGTAGTAGAATCCAGAATAAATGCCAGGATCGCTATTCACTGTATCGTTGGAAAAGAATCACCGCATGTGCTTATACCGTGAAGATGCCTTTTAATTTATTAATGTACATTATTCATCTTTATCTTGGACTTTCTTTGGCCCTTGCTTCTTAGATTTCATGTCTTTGACGGTGCTGAGGAACCCTATCAAAACAATAGTACAAAGGGGTCCTAATAATGGCAGAAAAACAGCAAGCTTGTGTTCGCTCGGGAAGTATGCTTGTTGTACCATTTCCTTTTCAAAAAAAGCTTTATCGGAACTTTCAACACTTTTACTGGCCAAAACTATAGCTTCTTCAAAATGCAGATTTGCCAATTCGGTCATAGCTTGATCGTAGTATGCTAAAGCTTGTTCAGTGTGGAACTTTGTAGACTCAGGAATAGAGATCTCATTCAAAGAAGTCGACAATTTAATTAATGACGACAAGTTCTCCAAAGAACGCTTCAAATTTTTGAGTGCAATTACCCTATTCAACGAGTCAATGCGAATCCAAGGCGATTCGGAATTTTTAGGTACACCAAACAACTCAAACAATTGGGATGTGAAAATCTCAAAAATAGGTTGCAATTCGTAGGTATTCAATTTGAAAATGGTATCATTAATAATGGGCATTTTTCTGTTGTAGATGTAAACACCGCCCCATTGTGGAATTAAGAATGAGTTGGTATTCGAACCTTCAACAAGCAACGGAACCTTTTCGTAGTTGCTTTTGGAAAAGTATAAGATGAAGTTAATAGAAGGGTTTATATCATGTGTGATCAAGTTCCAGTCTCCAAAGTTGATAAATGTAGATAATTCGCTCTTTGGTATAATGTTTGCTTTCAAATCTTCCGCATAACGAGTAGAACTTCCCAACTTGGAGTACAACTGGACTTGGGTGCTGATTTTGAAGTTTGCATAATTAGAAAGAGCGTCGAAAACAGGATTCATAGCTTGAATAGCTGATTCAACGTCCCATTCCACCGGTCTACCATTTTCAACAAATAGATTGAAAACAACATTGTATGTGTTTGAATATGGGAAAACAATATCCGAGTCCTTTTCGTCTTCTTTGATTCCGAGAATCGATAGTATTTGTTTGCGTTCATCTCCGAAAATGCTATTCAATAATACATTAGTCACAAACTCACTTCCATTTGCCGTAGGTTCAACGTTCAAACTAATGTTTCCAGAGCTCGATGAGACTTTGTAGGAGTTTTGGTCTGATGTTGATACAATGTTGGCGTCCAAAGTATAGACTTCATTCTTCAAAGCCTCCTCGTCTTGTAGTTTCAACTGTAATGACCATTTTCCACCCAAGCCATCATTGTTGTTCCGAGAATCGAGAGAGTCTTGCCACTCTTGAACCAAAGATTCATGTGATGGGTCGATTCGAACGTACACCGGGATATTAAATCTTACTAAATCACGGAAGCTGTTTATCTTTGCTTCCACTTCATGGCTTGGTAACTCAGCACGATGGATCAGAGTTGTGTATAAAAACAACGGAACACCACAAGACAAGATGAAGAGGAGTACCCCAAATATGATACTGCGTCTTGCCTTAGTGATGTAAGGCACTTCTTGTGACGTAGTCATAGTCAAGTTGATATATGATATCAAAAGTTCAGTCGCGGTTAGGAAAATACACCTCACACTTTCTTTCTTGTAATAGGCAAAGTTTCCAATATTGTTCATTGGCTTCCTCCAAGTAGTGTTATTCAATATATTTCCTTTATTATCTTCTTCAAGTGCAATGTTTGAATAGATCTGAATGTATGGGGAGTTTTGTACCTTTGGATACTATGATAATTTGCACTTTTTAATGGATTTTGTTTGTGTATTGCCAGAAACTTTGAAAATGTGAACATGCCTACGAAGTTTAACAATACCTTTCCGATCCAAAATTACAAAGAAGGAAAACACACATAGAGCCTACCCATTAACGATTTTCGCCTCTAGACCTTTTCCATTCTTGTGCTGATCAAAAAATTACCACTCACATCTTTACCAGTCGCGCGAAGCCAATTCTCGATACTTCTTTTCTTATGTTTAAGAAGCCGCCACAGCCAAAGCCTTCAGCTAACATCAAATCCTCTGAAAGGCGCAATCTCCTAACCTCAATATGTACTGAATATGACATTGATAAAGCCAGTTTATCCAAAGAAGACGAGCATGCTCTCCTTCCAGCAACCATCAAGCAAAGCTCATACCAAAGTATCCAAGGCCATAAAGGAATAATTTACTATGACACAGAAGAAAAGCCACTATGGTTCAAACCAAGGGATCATCCAATTTATCCTACCATATATACATTGTGGAAAGCCGCTTACCTTCTTCCAATCATTCTCACTAACGAACCTACCATCGAGCGGTTGATGAATTTTGCCAATTTGATGTTACCTGGTTGCATACCGCCCTTCGACAAAAGAGCCACAAAAGGAACCCTAGTGGGTGTCTCTTGCTACAAGAATCCAACGGTGATCAAAGCAATTGGCCATTGCTCTCTCAACATGACCCAGTTTGATGATGTGGTGGACAGAAGAGGCGTCGCTGTCACAATAATCCATTCTCTTGATGACGAGCTTTTCAAATTGTATGACCGCGACGTCGTCATCCCTTCTGAGGTAAATAATGTGAAGCCTCTGGCAATCGACTCCACCACTGAAAGTATTGCTGAGGTTTCTCTCGCAGACGAGACAGCAGCACAGGAGATTGGAGAGCAGCCACCTAGAAATGAGACCCCACTTGAACAAGGAAACGAAACCGATATTACAGAGGAAGAACTTGCAATTGAGGACATCGATAATTTCTTCATCAGAGCCTTCATTCAGTGCGTCAAGCAATCGAAAATCGAATGCCCAATAACTGCATCCAAAATCATGTCTGAGATCCTCAAATGCTTCCCTCGCATGGATCCCAAGTATTGCAACATCAAAAAGTCGTCGTGGAAGAAGACTGCAAAGTACCTTAAAGCCTTGGAAAAGATGAACTATCTTACTTTGAAAGGGAAAGGTGACGATGTAGTTGTGACTGCCATCACAATTAGCCCAGAAGTTGTGGCCAACTTTGTACCGCATAAAACCATGGAGGATTCGAAGACTGGACCAACTCCTAGCAAGAAGGACTCTGAAAAAAAGTTATCTGTCGTGTCATTGTACAAGCCAAATAACAAAGCAAGAATGATCTTCAACAAATTAGATAAAGATTTCCAAAGGCTATATACGAAGCAGGAACTCAAAACAATCTTGAACGAGTACATCAAGGTTTCACTGTTGCCAAACAAAAACAACCCCAAGATGATACGCTTGGACGAAGTATTGTTATCCTTAATTGGAGGTACCGAGGAATCACTCCCTCGTGATAAACTTTTTGATGCGTTTTTGAAGAAATTTTCATCTAATTACTGTGTCTTGAGTCCAGGAGAGGAGATGAGTAGATCTACCCCTGTTCACAAGGGGGAACCCCCTAAGGTGAAGATTCTTACGCAAAATGTTTTGGGACGTAAGAAGACAACCAGCATTGTGAACTTCGAAACTTTCTTTATCAAGCCCCAAGTATTAGCCGAAGACTTAAAGAACTTGTGCTCAGGCTCTACGGCTATCAATCAATCTGTTCACAATCCTGCTCTTACTGAGGTTATGGTTCAAGGCCCCCATGGACCAGCTATTGTCGATTATTTGAAGAATAAAGGCGTACCAATAGCGTTTATCGACTTTGAAGATAAGAGCAAAGGAAAGAAGCGAAGATAAATCGTTAAAATAAAAAGAATCAATATAATACATAAGTCATTAAAACATAGAACTAAAGAAACGAAGTGAAAAAGAGGTGACCACCACAAAGATTTTTCATAGAACAATTTCAATAACCTTTTGAACTGGTCCAGCGCTTACAAACGCGGATTTCGTTTCTGGGTTCACCTGAAAAGTTTGTGCTGGTATACCCCCTGGGTATATATGTGCATTTCTGCACTGGCTTATGTTGATGTAAGTCAAAGGAGAATAGCCACTCAATAATGCATCAACTCCTGCCCTCGTGACCCTGACACATCCCTTAACGACCAACTTTTCCAAGTTGTTTAGATGAAGCGAAATCGCATACAAAGAAGAGTCACTGACAGCAGAGCCACAAAAGGAAAGATCTAGCTCCCGTATCTTGTGGCAACCCAAACATAAAACTTCGATTGCAATGTCCAGTAATGCACAGCAGAAATTCAAATCTAATATTTCCAAGTTGGGAGCAGCGTTGGCCAAAGAAATAACTGCCTTCTCGGTTAAAAATGTGCAATCCTTCAAAGACAACTTCTTCAAATTTGGAAAGTTTCTATACGTCCAGTACTGAAAGCCCGCATTAGTAATAGTGGTACATCGTGTTAGATCCAAACTCTCTAGACGAAGATTGGCATGCATGGATATGTGATACATGATATTGTCAGTCAAATGCTTACAATAACCAAGGTTCAAAACTTTAAGATTCTTTGAACCTGTATCGCCGTGGTGATATCCACTCTCCACATTTGTTGCTTGAAGCTGATCATCGTTGACCCATCCAATCAACCTCTCAATAACACTGTCATTAACTTTACGACAGTTTGAGAAATCAACTTCTTCTAAATATCTTCCAACAGACGGGGATGTCAAATCCATTATTGCCATTGCACTCACCTCCCATATGGAACGCATTTTCAAAACTTTGATTTTGCCTGACATTCCAATTTCGCTAACCATATAACTAAAACCTTCATCGGTAATGTGAAAGCAGTTTGATATGTCAATGTACTCCGGGCGAGATCCAACAAAGTCTGTTATTGATATTAGCGCATCGTCGTCAACAGAAGTATTCCACGGCGTTAGATCCAAGCGCTTAAAAAGATTTGGTGCAACATATAAGAGCTGTCTCCAACGTCTACTTATTGCCCTCAATTTCATCAATTCGGGCAACAGTAAATACTCAAAAACTTTTAGAAGAATCTTGTCAGGAATAGAACCAGTGCTTACCAAAACTGACGATCTTCTTCGGCCTGCCAAATTAGCTAATTTAACTCTTTTGCAATGAGGCATATACTGGAATGGCT
The DNA here is from genome assembly GCF_014636115.1 of Clavispora lusitaniae. Lineage (NCBI taxonomy): Eukaryota > Fungi > Ascomycota > Pichiomycetes > Serinales > Metschnikowiaceae > Clavispora > Clavispora lusitaniae. Next base: position 1,475,684 of record NW_027093975.1, on the reverse strand, counting down.
GTTTTCTTCCAGGAGGTAAAAAAGTGTTGAGAGTATCTGATGGGTTCATAGGTGGGAGGGAAATATCTAAGGGACCTTCTGGTAACCTTTGCGAAGGAGAAACAGCACCGCTAAACAGCTTTCTTTTACGAAAACGCACTGCATCGTCGCTCGAATGCTTTGTTAAGATAGGTTTGGTAAATGGTAAATCTTGATCGCTGAAAGAAACAGGAGAAACAGATTTCGAAACAGGCACTCGGCTATCACCCGCGTTGAAAAATCCCCAGTTGGGGTTGAACAACGTGGGCTTAGGAGCAACAAGCGGTCGTTTTACTTCCTCGCCATCAGAAGTTGAAACGATTGAAGCTACTGGAGCATCAGCAGATTCTGCCAGTAGCGAAGATATTGAAGGAGACGAAAATCGGCGAGTGGAAAAACTCTGTGTGTTAAATCCAAGTGATAGAACCAGTGGGTTCGGGGACTGTGCTGTTTGGTTGGAGTTTTTTCGTTCATGGGCGGTATGGCGTATTTGATCAGCAATAGTGGGATACTGTGCACATATGCTTTTCAACTGATCTGAGCGAATGACAATAAGTTCCACAGATGTGACAGAACGAATCGTTGCACTTCTTGGCACATTCTCATTGCCCTGAAGGTACTCCAAGAAAGACATTTCGCCAAAGTAAGAGCCCCATTTCAAGCGAGCTAACACTTGCTCCATATTTTTGTTTTCACCTCTGTAATCCACCACTTCAACCTCACCATTTGTGACAAAATATATGTCCGAGCCTAAATCCCCTTTGCGAACAATGTATTCAAAAGGTGTAAAGTTGAGTGGTTCCACATCTAAGGCCACTTTATGGATTATATGAGAGGGAAGGTTCTTGAATATAGGAACACTCTTGATGAAATCTTGAATGGACACAGTTTGGTCAACATTATCAGCCAGGACCGCATCTAACGGCGAGGATGCTTTTTGAGAAGCATTCACGATCTGAGATAAGGGCAGCGGTTCTAACGACCCGGGAGAAGCAGGAGCGTGCAGCGAGTGAAAATGTGCCCCAGAGTTAGGCGCCGGAGACTTGCTTGGTTTGAGTATAGGCATTTCCGCCTTGTTCTTTTTCTCGTGCATAGCCAATCTCTCTTGTGCTTCGTCCCGAATGCGCCGCTCAATCAAAGGGTACAGACGGAGCACCACATTAAGGGCATCTGCGGTGAGAACCCCAACCAAGACACGCTGGCGTGCCACTACGGTGGCAGTTCTGGGCCTGTTGAACAAAATGCCGATTTCGCCAAAAAAGGCTCCCGGCGCCAACTCAGCATAGACAGACTCGCCATCTGTCGAGGTCACACTCACTGTGCCTTTTAGGATCCAGTACATGGACATGGCCGGATCGCCTTCCTTGATGATGTACTCTTGTGGGTGATACTGGACGAGTTTGAGCTTAGCGCCTACTTTGGTGTGGAACGATTTAGGTGCATCTTTGAAAAGCGGGAAAGTCACGAGCTTGTCAAGGAGGGTCTGGGGGATGGATTTCTGGGCAAAAGAGTCGTGGTCATTGTCGGTTTCCTCAAGCGGCCCGCTGTAGTCGTAAAATTCTTCGGAAAGCAGAGGCAGTGGGGATGGAGATACTGGTTGCTGGTGTACAGCGCCGTGTCTTTGCGCTTCTTGTGTCGTAGCAAGTGGCGATGGGCTGGACGGTTTAAATTTTCTCGCCGGCAGATTCATTTTCGACAAGAAACTGGCCACTCGGGGCACCGAGCCAGAAGTTTCTGGAACTGGGAGAACAGGAACGACAACAAGAACCGACCAGGGAAGCGAGATCGAACCCAGGGAGCGAGATGTAGCCGTACAGAGACAGGGAAAGAAGATGGGGAATCCAAGTTAGGCACAAGTTATGCGTGCAGTTTGTTTGATTAGGAGAAACAATGAGAAAGGTGCAAAAGATTGCGGCAGATTATGTTCCAGGGTAGTTTAAAAGTGCGTAGACACCAGTAAGATGTGCAGGAAAAACGATGGTGCTTTTTCTTCGTCAAGCGCTGTACGTGAAGAAAGGGTATTGTTAGAAAAGTTCTTGTGCCGGCGATCTGCGGCCACCTTTAATGTTAAGCGAGACGGAAGTTTGACGTGAAGGTTTCCATTTCGTTTCCACGTAATTTTTTGTTTGTCCATTGGCTTGCTTGTTTGCTATGTTCATTTAGGTTGAAGATGCGTGTGCGGATCGATCTGCTATCTTTAGGTTTGAAGTGCGCAGCTATTGTCTACAATACATGACTGAACGAATGCATGATGTGCCGCAAGAAAAAAAAAAAAAAAGATCAAGAAAAAAGAAGAATCAAGAAAAAAAATATAGACCATTTAAAGAATAACAATGAAAATAATATAAGCAACTGACGCCGAGATCTGCAGCTATGCAGGGTTGCAGTTGGAGACAACATTACATTACGGTAAAGAGTACATTTGTGCCTCACAGCATTGACATTGGGCAATCTATAGTGTGTCTTCATTAATAGCGGGCAGATTATATGTACAAGAAGCGAGCCTAATTTTTGAAGTCGATGACAACGGCAGGGCCCAAAGTGCTGCTCAAACAACATTGACCAATCAAATTGGGCTTCTTCGTTCCTGGTGGCTGGCACGCGTAAACAGCTTCAGAGGCAGCCTGGATGTTCCGTATCACCTCCTCGTCACTGAAGTCACAGCGCGCCACAGGAATGCTCAAAAGGTTGCCCTTTTGCTTGAAATTGAATGCACCAAAGTTTTCCTCGATAAGCAGCACAATATCGTCGGACACTGTGCCTCTTTTAGCAGTAGGCATCAATCCCTTGGGGCCCAAAACACGCGCAATGGGCCGAAGGAACGCCACCATTTCCGGCGTGGCGTACGATTGGTTGAATTTGCTAACATCCACAGCGCCCAGCTGGATTTGCTCAACCAAGTCCGATCCACCTACAAGAATTCTCTCGTCGAGAGCGAAAAGTTTGGCGCGGACGTCTTCGTCCAGAGTGAAAACAATGGCCTTGTTGTCCTTGATAGCTTTAGGGAAGAAAATCTTACCTTGCAACGGCGTGGAACCCTTTTCTGGAAGAACGGTGAGTTGTATGGAAACGGTTGTTTTCTTTGCAGGCTGACCCACTTCTGCCGCACGCATGTAGCGCATTGCTGTTGGCACTTCCATGTAGAGCGGATGCAAGGATGGCAGTTGTTTCTGCTTGGCTTTCTTGGCCTGGGCTCTCTTTGCCAAAACCTTTGGGTCTTTCACTGCGTGATCTTTTGGGGACGGGCGGGCATTTGGCACGCCATTGAGAAGGACCAGCCTTGTAGAAAAGCTGCGTATGAGCGGCGCAGTTAGCTTCAAAGATCTCTGGAAAGAGGCGGCCAACATTAGATAGTGTTGCATTACGGTGGAGGAAAAATTTGATGGAGCGAGGGTTTGTAATACACGTGATGTAATACACGTGATACGACACACATGATTTCAAATCACATGACCAGAGAGTCATGTGCAACATATCACGTGCAATACAAAACTCTGGCTCTCCATCACGTGCCAAATGCGTGCATCTTCGCTGCCATGCAAGCAATCACATGTCATTACCCGCGTGGCGCAACTCATTGTCACTGTCAATTATTTTACCCCATTCGTATGAGGCAGTCTTTATTAAAGAAGTCCGCCCCATGCCAACAATGGTTTGCCGCCGGCCAACGCCGTAGTTGGGCCCAGACTGTCCATGTCATTTAGTCGCAACTTGTTTGTCCTCATGGCCAGACTGAAGGTTTTGGAATTTCGGTGGCACTAGTTTCCACCAGATAAGTGTATGTGTGCGGGCAATGCAGGCCGTTGAGATGTTCTATTTTTGTTAAACGCGCACGCGTAGAGGAGATATGTGAAGTCTGTGAAATCTGCGCAGTAACGCGTGCTTCTATTTGAAAGATATCCGTTCGTTTTATTTTCGCCAGATACTTCACGGCCATGTGCATAGACAAGCCAAAGTAAGATGAAAGCAGCGGGCAACTGAGGCTAAGATAGCAGAATTGCTATTAGGGGTGTAGTTTGCCACACCGCCACCTGTTGCACGTTTCATGTTTTCCTTTTTCTGTAGATTACGTATGAGTGACATGGGTGCCTGAGCCTCGTGGAAGAAAAGGGCGAAAAAGAAACTACAAAACGGCCATAGTTGTTCGCATTGTGCGTATTATACAATAAAGCTGAGACGCCTCCAGTCTAGCCAAATAGTTGCCACCGTTGAAGCAACTGGTGTATTTACGGTTGGGAACCTGGCCAATATACATGTCCAGATATGGCTGGTGTCTAGATCGTTTGTGGTTGGTTGCAGTGGTGCAGACAATAGATAGGACTGCAGATGCGCCGTTTGAAGTACCCGGCGCAGGAATATTCCCCTTTGGGCCTATCCTGCGTGAAACGCGCCTTTTATTTTCGCCTCTTTTTTTTTTTTTCTTCTTTCCCCTAACGGTCTAATTCGTGTAGAGAAGACTCAACCGGATTTAGTTTCACTGCAGTGTTTTTTTTTTTTTTTTTTTTGTTCCCTCTACTCTTTTTCTGTGTTTCCTTCTGTTCTTTCGCTTTATTTTTCAACATCCCAATTTCGTCCTACTGCTTTCCTACCGCAATCATACACCCCTTGTGGTTCCTGACAGATTGATCGCTTAAATACTTCGCATACATTGTTTTCTCCGCAAAACCTGTTTCGCGCCTACCGTCATCCTACAACATGACACCTGAAGGCAAAATTGCTATCCAAAATATGAATCTGCTTCCGGCCTCCCTTCTAGAGGCAAATACCCCGCGGCAAGATTTCCGCTCCATGCCCAAAAGCACCGTCAAAATCAGCAAAGGCCTAGAGGCTGAGGTTCCTGCGCTTTTGGTGGATTGCCTTGAGGTGATATTTTCCAATGGGCTTGTTGAAGGCATTTTCCGTATAAGCGGCTCTGCTCGTCGTATGAAAACCGTCACTGAAGACTATGGCTCCTACCAAAAATGGCTCAACTCGACCGAAAGACAGCCCAACGTCCATGACGTGGGCGGAATTATTAAAAAATACCTTCGTGACTATTTGGACTCCATCAACGGCTTGTTTCCCGCTAGAGTCCTTCGAGATTTCAAGCAAGAGTACGTGTCCCATCTACGCAAACTGAGCGAGTGTAGCGAAGACTCGTTTAAAAGCGCAAACACTTCTCTAGACTCTTCTGTTTCGCTCTCGTCGATTCTGGAGGTGGGTGAGGAAATGGACAGTCACATATCTAATCCCGATTCCCTTGTTGATGCTTTGGCTCATTGCCTTATTGTGAATAACTTGGAGAGTAAGAACTTGTTTTTCATCTACTGGCTATCGGTGATGAAGCGGCTCTCGTTATACCAAGACAAAACGAAAATGTCTGTTTCCAATCTGTCTATCATATTCCAGCCTTATCTATTTAACCAAACAAATGTTGAGGACTTATCTAAGTTCCGGAACATATTGACTTTTTTGGTTAAGAATTTTGACGCGTTTATCACGCGATTCAAGTACTATGAAGAGGTAATTGGCGGCCTTCATGCACTTGATAATGATTGTATGTCGATCTCTTCATCTGGTTCCGTTTCGGCTTCACCGTTGACCATTTACTCGTCTAACCAGGGTTCGCCATCAAAGAACACCGATGAGCCAAGGAGGAAGGCCTCTATCTCCAACAGATTATCCATGTTCTGGGATAATTACAACCTTCCAGCAAACCGCTCTAAAAGGATATCATTCCTTAGTGCCAAGAGCAGCGATAGGTTTGCATCTTCCGATAACCTTGGAATCGATAGCCAAGTTCAAGATACCCACAAACAATGGAACCCAGAGAATACAATTCTCGATTCTCCAGAAACCGAGACCCCCATACTCGATAACTCTGAAAGAATTTCGGCTTCCCCAGTACATCATAGAGAGGAGAGAAGGGAGAATGATGTGCGCAACCAAATGGACGGCATTCCCCAAAGACCAACTTTACCCAAGAGAAACAGTAAGAGAAAGAGTTTCATTGAGTTTTTCCGGTCTTCCCTGTCACTTAATAGCCAGGAAAATTTGAGTACAGGGGTTACAGTCTCTCCTCTTACTCCACCTTCGTCTTCGTCCATGCTTGCTTTGCCTAAGCAAACAATGGGCAGATCAGTGGATGATTTGTCGAAAACAAAAGATATGCAGAACACTAACATTTCAGGACGGAAACTGTTGGGCCGTAGCATATCTTTAAGACTCAAGAAGAAGTGAGGGTGCCAGAATCTGAAGAGGTGAGCATAGTTACATGAAGCAGTGGACGACGCAAGGCTCCACCATTTTACGAAGCAAACGAATTTTCTGTACAATATTTTTTTTTTCTATTACTTTGTTGGGCAGGTATACCGCTAAGGGATTTCTATATTTTTCATAGTTTGTATCAATGTGTGATGCGATATTCTTTGTATTTTAGTAACCTATTTCCAGAGTCGCACATATTTGTGTGCGTCTCGATGTACTCCAACTCTCAAACTGCTGCCTTCATTTCTCATGTCGAATACGCACCATGCTTCTTTCGATATCATAGCATCCAACACGTTTGTTGGTTTTCCTGATGGGAAGATATTTAGATGGTGTCCTAGAATGGAACTTCTTGCTGTATCCATGAACAAAACCTCGATTTGGGTATTTCGTTTGAACGGCGAGAGAGTCTATTCGATTAACAATCGCAGTGAAGTGATCCACCTAGTCTGGAACCAGAGTGGGAAGTTCTTTGGAGTCTCTGGTGCTGATAAATTCGTCAAGGTATACGATTCCAACAATGGTGCCCTTATAAACACTTTCGCAACAAGTACTGTCTTGCCCATTACTTTGACCAATTGGTGTTCTGTGTGTACTTTTGAAGATTCAAGCAATTCGAAATTGTCCAACCTGGACTTCTTCAAAGTGAATACACTAGGGGGAATGCCCAAACTTGGAAACGAAATAGACAGGATAGGATCAGAGACCAAAGCATTCTCATCTAGCACTATTCAGCCAGTGACAAACACAAACGAGGATGAATCAGTCCTTGACTGTTTGATAGTTGTGAACGCAGATGCTCTCATGTCTGTGACGTTTGATAACTTGTTCATTGTCCCAGATATAGAATTGCCTGATAATTGCAAGTTCTTGAAACATGGCGTGGCTGGCGATATGTTTCGCCAGCACTTTTTAGTTGAAGAAGAAAACGGGAACTTGAGTCTAAAAGGTGTCACGTTGGATATGTCAGTCCCAGAGCAGAAGAAGCACCTTGTCAATATAATCCGTTGGAGCTCTATGCTTGTATCCATCACAAATCATATCAATGAGCAGTTTCGTCTCATAGTTAAGGAGGCACAGGAATTTGTCACACTTTTTGACCGCCACTTGGGGAATTTAAAGGACGCCTTGTATTCTGAAGTTGATCTCACGACAGAATTCCCACAACCAGCTGACGTGGAAGCGAAAATTATAGACACATTCATGCATATGTTACTTTCTGGACTAATACCTGCAAACTTGAAGGATTATTGGCTAAATCAATTTGGTGAACGTGGGCTTCTTAAAGTTTCAAGCGTTGGAAATAGTGCATTCGATAACGCGAGAAAGACTCTGTTTTCACAAATTATTTTAGCTCTTGAAAAATGCATTGTTATCCTAAGTAATATGGAAGCAGTAGTGTTAGCTGAGACAACTTTGCATGGCCTTGATTTCGGGATATCACTGGAAATGGTTTCTAAGTCGATCTATCTTGCAAAACAATTGATCAAAGATTTTTATGAATTCATCTGGGAGATAAAAGAGGAACTGGAAGCATTCAATAAAATGTTAAATTGGTTGAAAGTTGAAGTCGTCGACAAGCTAGCGAAAGAAGAATCCGACCCACAATCATTTTTCTCTCAGCATTCTACAATGGAGTTCAAAGCATCTACGGTAATGGATTACTTTGAACAATATTTACTTGATCCAGCCTTTCTTAAATATTTGCCAGTGAATACTTCAAACAATGAAGTACTCAATAAATCCAACTTGGTTCTAGATTTGCAACAGTCCATCAATGAATTGATCGAAACTGTGGATTCTCAGCTTTTAAAGGGATTAAGAAATGACATAAGAACCAAAGTGAAGTTCAAAGACTCAACGACATTGCAAATTCAACCCAAACAAGTTGAATGCCAATTGAAACTTTCTGACTCTGGTGCTCTTGTAACGGCAGCAAAAGGATCGAAGCTCCTGATAATAAGAGTCTCTGGTGTTGATCAACAGAAACTTGAGCTTGATCTTGGCGAGCAAATAATCTCCCACGAGATCCTCAATGGAAACAGAATAGTTGTGCTATACAGAGAAAGCGAGGTTAATTATAAATTTGAACTATATCGAATCAACTTTGCCAAGAACGGTGTTGAATTATCGAATTCAATTACTTTTAACCAATCAACATTCATAAAAACACCGGCTTATATGTCAATTAGTGGCATGCAAGAGGAATCACTAGGAATTGCCTGTGTCCTAGACGCATCTAGAAAGCAGTATGTGGTATTGAGATTATAGCTAGTCATAAAAGTTTTTAGCGGGACTCATCTGGTAGTTTCCCGCGTTATCGACATAAAATTGGCCCATGACATATTGTCTGTAGTAGAAGCGAATGTTTCTTTCGTTTGGAATTAGGCGTTTTTGCCAAACATATTTTTTCTCATAAGGTGATACCGCTCTCGATTTGCTTACACGAAGCATGTATCGTCTGAAATTATCATTAATGGTGTGGTGCTGGTCAGTGTCTTTGGCGGTAGCAATGCAAATAAGATGGTCCAAGTCTTCTTTATCCAAAGGTTTGTATGTACGTAGTAGATGCTTTGCATAGGAAACCTTGTCTCTGAGTTTTTTCTCTCTCGCTGCGATACTAAGAGGTAAACCCAATCTTGAAGGCTCGAAATGTATCTCTAATGGGTATATTTTCACATCCAGCAAGATATTAGCATGCTTGGAAATAAATGCGTGAAATTCTTGAACTTTCTTTAGAAGCTCCGCCATAGGGCGAGACGACAGAGTTCGTCTAGGTAGGGGAGTCAACGGAATGTCATTTTTCGGTAAGCTAAGCGCCAACTCTTTCATTAACAGAAAGCTGTTTTCTGGTTCCATTCTCGAAAGTTCCTTCCGATAAACGGAAATGCTCTTCTCGTTGCCGAATTCATATATGAGGTGCACATGCGGCCAAAATGGTTTCCATGCGCTATACTTGGTCGAAAAGAACTCTGTGGCCCACGAGGGAGAAGGAATTTTTCTCTTGTAGATTCCGTCTAGGAGTTCAGGGATCCTCTTGTATTTGCGGTAAACCAATATATCATCTAGAAGTGAAACAATCGAGGTGTATTTTTTAGGATCCACACCGGCGTATTTGTGGAAGCTTCTTTTCGACAGAAACTCATGCCGCAACAGCTGCTTGAAAAGGCTGATACTCTTAACATCCAAAGGAAGCCTACCGATCTTTCTATATAGTTCACGGTAAGCTTGAATGATCTTGGACATGAAGAAGATAGAGTAGTAGATCTGGTGTGCATACAACAGACCCACCATGTCAACACCAGATGATCCAAATGAACAAGTAACATGCTAGAAACGAGTGAATAAATTCCCCAAGTTATGGGGCCAGTGGAAGTAGAAATCGCTTCAAATGTAAATTGACCATATTAATGCCAGTTGGTGCATCCATTCAAGTGTTTATGGAATTCGCACGCGTACATTCATCTTACACTATGCAAACAATTGTCACCACTAACTAACCCGAGACAAAATGGCATTAGCGGAATCTTTTCTACGGACCATTCATAAACTCGGGCTCTTGCCCAAAATTATCCGGGCGCTACCCATATTGTCTTTTTTTCTAGCCATAGCTAGTTTTGGATGGCTTCTCGTCTTGCCTATGGACGGCCAATACCGTAATACATACATCTCGGAGAATGCATTGATGCCAGGCCAAGTCATTTCCTATTTCCGTGAGAGTGAATGGAATATTGTTCGGGGCTACAGAATGGAGGTGACCAAATGGAACTTTCAACAAGCTTCAGAGGCCAATCCTCTTTTGGAATCGTGGCTTGAAGAAAGCGGCTTGAAAATATACCACCATCAAGATCCCAAAACAGAGTCCGATACCATGTATGCTGTGATGCATGCGGCTCGTGGAGACAACACGGAGTCTCTTGCATTGGTCGTCCCTTACTTTACTTCTGATGGCCAAGCAAACATCGGGGCCATGTCCATTGCTGCTGCTTTGGCCAGATACTTTACTCGAATGTCCATTTGGCAGAAGAATATCATTTTCGTTTTCCCACATGATGGCCACGCGGTGCTCAGATCCTGGGTCGAGGCATACCATTCTTCGTTAGACGATACGCCTGGATCTATAGAAGCAGCCATAGTGATGGAATACGCCTCTGCCTTAGACAATTTCAGCCACATGGAGCTTTTCTACGAAGGTCTTAACGGACAGTTGCCCAATTTAGACTTGATCAATACGGTCACGACCATTGCTCGAAATGAGCAAATCAAGGTCAGCATTCAAGGTGCAGCAGGAGACGATCTCGACCGTAATACATACTTCACCAGGTTGCGCACTTTGCTTACAGGAATATTGAACCTTGCAATCTCCGGCCTAAGCGAAACTGGGCCAGGATGTGAAAGCTTCTCTGGCTGGCAAATCCAGGCGATTACCATCAGGGCTGTGGGCGAAGGCGGACCCGACATTACACAATTTGGACGTATTGTCGATTCAACATTCCGTGCGGTCAACAACCTACTTGAAAAGTTCCACCAGTCCTTTTTCTTTTACCTCATGCTTACGCCACTCAATTTTGTATCTATTGGAACATACTTGCCTTCTGCTGCTCTTTTAGCGGCGTCGTTTGCTATCAGTTCGATTTACTGCTTAGCAACCGGCGTTTCCACTAAAGATTATATCTCCGAGATTGCACACGTCTTGACGACTTTCACTGGAATCGAATTTGCATGCTTGGTTGCAAGCATAGCCCTCACCAAATTTGTGGTGGTACTCCCGGACTTTTTGTCGCCATTACTCGTCTTCTTGTTTGCAGGCTCCATTGTTTTGTCTTTATGTCCAAGCATTAGCATCTTGCCACAGAAAAAACTTTCCAAGCCAATGTCGTACCTGCTTTTAGCCTTTTCGTTGTACCTTATTGCAATGCTCATCGTCAGCTTGCTCATTGTGCATTTTGCTTTGGCTTTGTGTCTTGGAGCCTGTGCATTTCCATTATCATTGATTCCGGCTTTAATTAAGCAATCGGTGGACAAAAAGTCATCTGCGTCTAAGATCAACACCAAGATTTCTCTTTGTCTTTTGGCTTCTTCTCCTGTAACAGCTATCGTTGCGTTGGGCTATACTCTTCTGAATGGAAAGTATGAAGGTGCGCTTTTTTTGATCAAGGGCTTATTGTCCGCCTGGAGAGAGATGCAATGCTGGACTTGGTTTGTTTTATCTCTTGGTTGGTTTCCAGCGTGGATCGCTATTGTTGTGGCATGTTCTCTTGGTCAGTTCTCGGACGCCGAGAAAACAAAGAAAGAGTAGTTAGAACGAGAGTATGCAGCGCCATTTATTTGGTGACTATGTAAAGCTAATTCTTGTATTTAGAAACAAAGTCTTCGTGAAACTTAGTCCATTCCTCGATCCACTTAGTTCCCGGTGGCAAGAATGTAGTTCTTAAATGGTATGTGCCCGGTACCTGGCCGAAACCGTTACCTGGAACGCAGCAAATACCTGTCTTCTCCAACAATTCTGTACAGTAGTATTCATCTGGTGTCAAGTTCAACTCTTCAGACGCTTCAAATAACTTACCGTACGTCTCCTTGGTGAACTTCAAGCTGGGGAAAAGATACATGGCACCTTGTGGCTTGTTACATTGAACATCCGTCATTGCACAGAAAGACTTGTACAAAAGAGAGGCTCTCTTCATCAAATCATCATGAATTCCCGTAGTTTCCTTTTGATACAACTCGTAAGATGGCTCTCCCTCTTTAGGTGGGTTGATCATCAACTCCACCAAAGCTTGGCCAGAGACAACAGGACAAAGGTTGATAGAAGCTAACTTAAAAATGATATCTCTCACTTCTTGGGAGAAGCCAACCAACTCCATGTAGCCGCCTCTTTGTCCACACTCACCACTAACACCCTTAGATGTAGAATGCAAAGATGCAAGCTGGACGTGTTTGTATGTCTCTGGATCTTTCTCAAGCAACTGGGCGTATACTTTCTTCATCGACACGAACTTACCTTCAAAGACATTTTCCTGGTAGACTTCATCAGCAATAAGCACAAGACCGTGCTCTGCAGCAATGTCAATGATTTCAGCAATGTCCTTTTCGGTCAAGATTGCACCAGTTGGGTTACCAGGATTGATGACAACTAAAGCTTTGAGATCCACACCGTTGGCCTTGTTTTCGTCAATCAAACGGCGGATCTGAACGGGATCTGTGGACCAGTGGTTGTCCTCGTCCAAGAAATAGCCAATAGGTTTGGCATTGTTCAACGCAATCGAAGCAGTGTATAAAGGATATTGTGGGATGGGAATCAAGAAACCAGCATTTGGGCTTGAAGATAACACTTGTATCAAGTACAGCACAGCAGAGGAAGCACCACTAGTCAAGAAAATGTTCTGTGGGTGGGCTGCGTATCCGTCTCTTTCCGAAATGAACTTGGCGACAGATTTTCTGACGGTGATATCACCTTGAGAGTGAGAGTAAGCACCCACGGAACCTGTAGTCTTCAACAACTTGCGAGCTCTTTCCACAACATCGGGAGGATACAAAGAGTCGGCGGTTTTCTTGTCCAAAGTGCTGATTTTGTTAATCAATGTAGGGTATTGCATCAAAGACAAGACTTGTCTGTACCAAGACAATGGCTGCTGGTCCAACTGTTGTGGGTTTCCAATGTTAGCACTGATGATGCGATCATATGGCAAGCCATGACCATCAGGGTTCAGGTCAATTTCCGACCTCAACTCGTCGGCACGAATGGGGATTTTACCTCGGACAGCATATTTTGCTTCGAGAGTCGACTCGTTCAAGTCAGACACAGTAAGCTGGGGTGCTGGCTTAAAGCTCGCATAGAGCCGCTTCAAAAGGAGAGAACGCGAGCTGAGACGAAGCGAAGACATGATGCTCAATAGGCGGAATTTTTTTTTTTCTATGACTCGATTCACCTCAAGATAAGAGACATGGCGACCTGCAGAAAAATAAGCTCTTGTCTTGAAGAAAAGCGGAGAAAATGGATGAACAGACATATGAGGGGCCACTATCATGTTTCAAGTGTTCAATTAAGGATGCTCTTTTTTCTTTGCTCCATTTTCATGTTGTGCTAGTCCTTTACTCTTGATGTGATTGACGTTGGTATATGACGAGAAGAGCTCGGCAATTAAGTGCCGCAGTGCCGATGTTGACGAGAATGAGAAAAAAAAAAGTAATGCTGCTTCCAAAGACAGCGAATAAAGACCAATAGGGGAAAACCCCACATCAAAAGTAGAGTTATCAGGAGCAATATATCATATTACCATCACATTGGTCCAGCCATTTAGCCGTGTGAATCAAGGTGCGCGACTGTAGACCCTCGTTTTCTTGCATGATTAGCTGCATATGGTATCTAGACTTGATTTGTACAAGTATGCACAAGACTTGTCACTTGACCGATATCGTAAATTGTGAAACATGTAAGAACTTGTTCGAACGCAACCAGCGGAACTCCGAAACGAAGCACGTATGTTAAAATATCAAGACATGCAGCAATGGTCAAGCGAACGAAGGCCCCAAGGCTCTCCAATCGATGGTAGAAGCAACCAAAGAAGGCAGCTAAGCAAAGATGATTGAGCCCAACGAAGTGCCCAGATTTCCAAGGGATCTTTGGTGATGGAAAGAACTGCACAAATGTAGAACATGCGTTCTCACTTTGCACTCTTGCGCAGGGCATGTATTGGCTAGGAATAGAGACAACGTTCGGTTTTTTTTTAGTCCAAGCCTTGCAATCGTCTTTTAGTCACATTGGACTTGTGAAGAAGCAGAAGGAATTGGTAGGAAATACCAGAAGCTCTAGGTGTGATAATATGTCAATATGTCTCCTATGTACGTGATGCCCCTCTCACGCAATCCCTACATGCATATCTGGGGTAATTTTCTACGGTATCTGATTCCAGTAGAGGGTCACGGCAAATTTGTTTAGACCATTCTGGAACATTATATTTTTTTTCTACGCCAACAAAGCTACGCCTACAATGAAATAAGCGGCAGGGCCAACAAAAGTTCGATGCATTGCTTTTCTTTCACGCAACGTTCGATGAGCAAAGTAGCAACAGTTCCAAGCCATGACAATTGTAACCAGTGCGATGGCTCAAGCACGGCCACTTAAAAAGAATTGAGCGCAATTTGCAACGGTCTTTTGTGAATGCCCATTAACCAGTTACCCCAGGTTTTCTGTCAAAATAAATACAATGCTAGTGTTGCAGGTTTCCAAAATATCTGTGGTGTTACAGCGAATCGGATCGCAGGCCGATCACCCCACTGTGCTAGGACAAACAAAAGGAAGAAATGCGAGCCGCGCCTTGTGCAGCATTTTAGCCGGGGCTACAGGAGTACAGGTCTGAGTTTGCAGGAGATATACGGTCGTACTATGTTTAAATATGGAGCAACATCTACTGCCCAGCTTCTAATCATTGCTTATCGTTTCTTTCTGCCGTCGGCTACTATTTAATCATCTGGTGTCTTGACAATTTGTATAGCATTGCGACTCATGTCTGCACTGACATCTAGGCGGTTTTCCATCGCCCTTGAAAAGGAGCCCGTATCTCCTTCAGGATCAGAAAATGCAAATGAACCTCGTTCAGCGTTCCTTGTTGACAATCTCAATACCCACCCCCATGCATCTTTACCGCTGCGAGATCAAACTAAGTCGGACCAGTCCTTGTTCAAACTGCACTATTCCATTTGCGACTTGAACAATTTCGGCGACTACAGTTTTGACAAATCCCCTCAACACCTACCCGATATTTCTACTCGTCGCAGACACTCCGTGGCGACCGACATGAAAAACCATCGTCGCCGCAACTCGGTGGCTATCCGCTTCCTGATACCCAAATCCCCAAGCGATGTTGAAAGCCTTGAAGAGGTGTAAGTCCTTTATTGGATGTAATATATTTATAAATTTGTGCTAGCGACGCAAAGATGTTTTTCGTCCATGCATATCTGGGGGCTCAGTCTGTTCCGAAGTACAAGGAATCGATGAATCTGTTTCGGAACATCCAGTCTGTGTCCTTGAAACCTTCGCTGTTGAATTCCTGGTTCACTTCTTCCATATTGCTGAGCCTTCCGACAATAAGCGTGATGTTGGGGAAAACATTAAAGATACGACGAACCCCGACTTCGGTCAGTAAGTAAGAAATCAATACAATATTTCGCTCTTTCACCTCGTGGTCAAGTAGAACTTGGATAGCCATAATGGCTCCTGCTCCACTAATAATCTGCGCATCAAACAAAAAATACTGGGACTTCTCATTTATCTGTGGCAATGCTTCCATGTGTAACTGTGGTT
Source organism: Clavispora lusitaniae (assembly GCF_014636115.1). NCBI lineage: Eukaryota > Fungi > Ascomycota > Pichiomycetes > Serinales > Metschnikowiaceae > Clavispora > Clavispora lusitaniae. The sequence continues at coordinate 1,460,116 of NW_027093975.1, read as the reverse complement.
CACCGGTCAAAGAATCACTTTGGATTAAAAGCTTTCCCACGGGAATGTCTGGGAATGTCTTGCGAAGTGAGTTCATGAAACAGTCTCCCGATCTAATAATGCTCACAGCCACAAAATCGTGTGTTGGTTTTAGTCCTTTATATTCATAGCCACTAGGACACGACACCGAAGTTTCTTCAAAGCAAGTGAGTTGCTCGAGGGCCTGTTCGATGAGAAGGTTTGCTATTCTGTCGAAATAGAAGATGAAGTCTGTGCGTTCAGTATGCACATCAAACAAGATGGAGTGAATGCCTGCCGTGTGATTATTTCTAGGAAGAAGTTTCAAGTTATCAAGGCTGGAAAGCTCAATCTTGTTGCTGAGACCCAACGCCTTGAGTCTTTCGAGATGCTCGGCACTTTTCAACGCCAACTTGTTTTGAATGTGCTTAATCATCACATCAATAGCTGTTGAGTTGTCAAGGCCTCTTGGAATGACAAGATCAGCATTTTGCATTGTGGGTGCTACGCTAGCGACAGAATTAGGTTTGACAAACCTTTCCCATTGGCGAATCACTCCTTCGACATTTCTGCCTCTGTATAAGATATCCCTGGTAAGTCTTCTCGCCAAGCACAAATCCAACTCGGTGTCGACGAAAACTTTGATGTCCATCAAGTCCAAAAGTCGCTTGTCATACAATGCATAAATCCCTTCTATAATAATAACCGTAGCACCGTAGATGGTGATTTTCTTATCTGTTCGCGCGTGTTGAGCGAAAGAGTACACTGGGATTTCCGTTTTCTTTCCTTCCTTCAAAGATCTAAGTGTTTCCACTGCGAGGTCTATGTCAATAGAGTCTGGGGTGTCGAAATCGTAGTTGTTTTCTGCCACCAACTTATAATCTTCAGGAGTCAAGGGTTTGTAGAAATTATCAAACAGCAAAAGAACAGTCCAGGGCTGGTTCAATTCCTGGATTATGCGCTGCGAGACTGAGGTTTTTCCTGATCCAGAAAAACCTGCTATTCCAATCACATAAGGTTCAGTCCATGGTGGAATGTATGTCGGTTCGTTTCTGCCTGTCACCGTACTGCGAAGATCCAACTCAGACACAGATTTCCCGTCTTTCGAGTCTACCATGGGACTCGGAGTGAAGAAAGATGAGCTCTCATCATCGTGTGGAGCTATTCTGGAGTATCTTCTTCCTTTTTTCTTGCCTAGTGAAGACATTGTCTCACAAGTTGGATGAAGTTGACTGTTTCTCGATTTCGCGATGTGATCCTGGGATTTCGCGATGCTCAAGCTTGGGACTATATTACTCTCCTCCTACATGTCCCACATACAAAAAGGGCGAGGTTATTCTCGTAAAAGAGACTATAGTCCTGATGACGAACCTATAGACGATACCTCTGTGATCAATTCTGAGTATCCACAGCCGAACAATGCCCCGGTTATTACCCCAGAGCACCAATCTGAACAAGCAAGTACCTCCATCGCAAGACAAGACAATGTCGGTGAGCAGCCTACGACTCAGGAATATAAGGGTTTAGGTAAAGAAAGTGAAGCTGTGACTTCTGTCTCCAACGATAATGGGCCAGACATTGACCATTTGCGTAAGAAATCTAGAAGAAACTACATACACAGCAAATTTGAAACCGCCCTAGATGATCTTCGAAAAGATGTGGCTCTTCTTGAACTGCGGGAAAATCGCCTGGCCACGGAAACGAAGGCTTTGAACGAGAAAAAAAGAATCTTGGATCTTATGGTATCGAAGGAAGAACAACCGGATGCTGAGTTTGAAATTCCAGATGAGTATTTCACAAGTGGCGGAGCAATCGATCAAAAACGGAAAAGGGAGCTACTCAAAAGCAAGTACGTGGAGGTTTCTGAAAAGGAGGAGAAAAAAAAACGATTTGAAAATCAATGGGAATTAGATCAACTAAAAGCCCAGACTATAGTTTCGTCTAATCCAGATGAAATACAGCTTCCAACACAGCCGACATATGACTTTGTGTTTGACGAGTCGCAGTTTGTGGACTTTTCAGAGTCTGAACCTACATCCCACGAACCAGTAGAGCCGACTGACATTCCTAAAGTGTCTCATGAGATTGAAGAGGTGAGAAAATCCCTACCAGTGTATCAGCTACGCCAATCGTTTCTAGATACTATAGAGAAAAACCAGGTTTTAATCGTCGTTGGTGAAACAGGATCGGGAAAAACTACGCAGCTTCCTCAGTATCTATATGAAGCTGGATATACAAAAGCACCAAATTCAGACATTCCATTGAAAATTGGGTGCACACAGCCCAGAAGAGTCGCTGCAACCTCTGTGGCCACTAGAGTAGCAGAAGAAGTTGGTTGTGTTTTGGGAGAAGAAGTTGGTTACTGCATTCGTTTCGATGATACAACATCACAGAAAACAGCCATCAAATATGTCACAGATGGTATGCTTCTACGAGAGTTTATGGCGGACCCATTACTATCAACTTACAGTGCGCTAATGATTGATGAGGCTCATGAACGGACAGTCTCGACAGAAATCGTGTTGACGTTACTCAAAGACATCATCAAAGAAAGGAAAGACCTCAAGCTCATTGTTGCTTCTGCCACCATAAATGCTACAAAATTTTCAGAGTATTTTGACGGTGCTCCAATTTTCAATATTCCAGGAAGAAGATTTCCAGTCGATATCTGCTATACGAAAAGCCCTGAGGCGAACTACATCCAGGCGGCCATAACAACTGTATTTCAGATTCATCTCAAAGAAGAGATTCCAGGAGACATATTGGTTTTTCTCACAGGACAGGAAGAAATCGAAACCATGGAGGAAGCATTGAATGATGCTTGTCAAAAGCTAGGGGATCTGATTAAAAAAATGATTGTGGCTCCTATATATGCAAACATGCCACCAAAGCTACAAAAACGAATCTTTGAACCCACTCCTCATGACGCAAGAAAAGTTATTCTTGCAACTAATATTGCCGAAACTTCCATCACGATCGATGGCGTGCGATATGTTGTTGACCCTGGTTACGTTAAAGAAAATGTTTACAATCCTTCAACAGGTATGGACAGCTTGGTTGTTGTACCATGTTCAAGAGCCTCTGCAGATCAGAGAGCTGGAAGAGCTGGTCGTGTTGGTCCTGGAAAATGCTATAGGCTCTATACGAAATGGTCATTTTACAATGAGCTACAAGCCAACCCGACTCCAGAGATTTTACGAGTCAATTTGAGCACCATTGTCCTATTACTATTATCTATGGGCATCACAGACTTGGTGCATTTTGACTTCATGGACCCACCGAACTCACAAACTTTGATCAAATCGTTAGAACTTTTGTATGCATTGGGGGCTTTGAACTCTAAAGGTGAACTAACAAAAACTGGAAGACGAATTGCAGAGTTCCCAATGGATCCTATGTTCGGTAAGTGTTTACTTAGCAGTGATGAATTTGGAGTTACAGCCGAGATTCTTTCAATAATGGCAATGCTATCAGAATCTGGTAGTTTGTTCTTCAGGCCAAAAGATAAGAAAGAACAAGCTGATAAGAAGAAGGAAACTTTCGCACATGATCTCGGAGACCATTTTGTATTGTTGAATATATGGGAACAATGGTCTGAGTCTGGTTTCTCTAACATTTGGTGTGAAGATAACTTTCTTCAATACAAAACACTTCGAAGAGTCAAAGATGTTCGCACCCAGCTCGAAAATCTATGCCGCAAAATTGGGCTTGATGTTGAGCAACGGGAAGATATAGAAGAGCAAGATGTGAAAATCCAAAAAACTCTTTTGAGTGGGTTTTTTCCTAATGTTGCTAGACTCTCCAAGCTAGGAACAAACTATGTGCTGCTCAAAAAGAACCAAAGTGTATTTATTCACCCGTCATCCAGTTTATTTCCCGTCAAACCACCACCAAAGATAATCTTGTACCACGAGTTGGTCTTGACAAGTAAAGAATACATGAGAAATTGCATGATTGTTGAAGAAAAATGGATCCAAGAAATCGCCAAACACTATTATCAGAAAGAGATCAAGAACATCTCTGGTAGGCATTAGTCATCAGCCAACATCCTTCGGTCTCTTGGATTTCCAATCTGCTTACGCTTCGAGAACTTTTCATTTGCAATTTGTCTCCCCCATCGCCTCAAAAGCTTCGAATAAAAGAGACCACATGCGTTGCATAATGTACGATTTCCACTCGGTCCACTTCTCCATTCTGGTGTTTTTGTGAATCCACATTGAGAGCAGCTTAGGTTACTCTTGGCGCTTAGTCCCTTGTTTAAATGGTGTGGAAACCGTGTAAGCAGCTGCTCATCAATGTTTTGTGGTCCCGTCGGTTTGACAGTAAAAGACAATATTCCATGGTCATCTCTTTCTCCCTGTGTTGACGACTTTGGTGGCACTGCTTTCAACTTGCTGTGTAATTTTCTAACTTTTCCGGCGGACAGAGGGTCGTTCGTTTTTTCCTCTGAAGATTTTTTTATGCCAACAGGTGAATTTTTAGATGTAATATATTCTGACTGACATCGTATCATTCTAGCGGGTGATGTTTCAGGTGTGATGTATTCCGATTGGCTCTTTTCCATGTTTACAGGAGATGGTGTTGCTAGTACTCTATGTTCTGGTTGAGGAGTTTTCATTCCACTGGAATTCATCATTGAATATTTTGGGGCCCAATCGGCTTCCGGACGGGTCTCTAAATTGCGGTTTAAAACTATGCTGGGAGTGGGAGTAATATTTGGAGGTTTACTCAAGGACACCATGGTTCTTGGCATGCTATCATGGAACTTCTGCGGCTCGTATCTTGATTGAAGATGAAGGAAAGGACGGTCAGGAGCCTGAGTTATGCCTGACCACATTGGACTTTTGAGAGTCAGGGAGTTAATAACGGTGGGAGTCCATAATACAATTTGGGTCTGAGGTTTATTCATACAGCTGTTGATGAGTTCAGGAAATGAAGGAAGAATGGCCTTCCGATTTTGGACTGAAGAATCAGGAACCATCTTCAATTATCTTGACTCTTGCGTTATAGAAGTTTGAGTATTCTCTCAACATGAAGCACTTTCCGCAATTCGAAACTAAAGACGAATTTATAACTTTGGAAATTACTATAACTAATAGGCAAATATGCAATTGGGTGCAAATCATGTTCTTTGTACATGGCTGGTTCAAGCATCTCAATGCATCGTAAGGAAAGTCGACGCAAGATATTAAGCTACATGGAAGTCCACCCAAGTCTAGAATTTCCCCATTGAAAGGTTCCTTCTATTGTCCGAAGTTTATTTTGACTTTCATATGCATGGGTGCTTCCAGCATCACATTTTTTACCTTCGAAACAAAGAACAGATACAATGGCAATTACGATACTTCAAGTAGTATTACTCTTCCGCGTTCGGCTAAGTATCTCGGATCGCTCGTATGCATTCTTTGCATTTGGTTCTAGAAGAACAACCTTACCAGCTGTCAAGGCTATAATTACTAAGTGCAGTTCTTATCTATAATATCTCTCCGGCCCTGGTTTGTAGTTTTTATCGCGCATCGCGACCAATTTACAAAATTGCAAATCCCCACACAACAATAGAGTTGAGAGAAACGGGGGAAAGCAATCTTGGAATGAACAATGGGATGCCGTGTAGCCCAATAATTTTGTTGTAGATCATAGCTTGTTAATTTACAATGCCCTTCCTTTCTCCGATTGGCTAGTTTCTCTTCCCCGTACTCGCCCCAGATCGCTTTGGGAAATGATGCGCGTATCTTTTTCCAACTGGTCAACTCCCGAGGTTCCCGATACTTGTATCGAATTCAGGATGGAAAAGAACAATCCTCTCCTTCCTTTTGCATTCTCAACTTCCTATGCGGATGAGAAAATCCCTTTGAACACAACTCCACGGGAGAGACATGTGATTGATGAAAATGCAAGCAGTATGTATCACACGAGGACTTCTGCCAAAACGATGAGCGTCAACCGCCCTGCTCTCCATTTTGCTCCTGCCTTGAAGAGAAAACAGGGCGAGTCTTTCAACGAAAAAGATGATATCAAAAGAATAGAGTTTGACAACGATTTTTTCCACCACCCTGGCCCCTCCACACTACAAGATTCTGATCCTGAGACCGGTAACGAAAATCAGGACTTTGTTGCTGAAACTCTTCCTAGCAGTCCTCCGGTTCTTCCCCAGATGTCGGAATATGATCAAACTGTTTCCACTTACACAATCCCCGACTCGCCTATAGATCCCGATTGCACTTTCAGAGATTTAAACACATCTCCAGTGAAGCCTGAACGCCCGCGGCTACAAACTAGCAACCAAAGTTCCGAGGCGGATTTTGGAATCGACCAGTTCAACAGATTCAAAACCCTGAGCTATATCCAATGTCCATCCACAGATATGGACCCTGAGGATTATCAGTCAAATTATGAGAAAAAACAGAACGCGACTGCTCGAGAGATCATTCTACAGGCTTTCGACGATGTATCTCTTTCTGTGAGTTTGGTGGGCATGGATTTGACAGAGATTCCAGATGAAGTCAAAGACTTGAATTCTCTAGTCAAGTTTGACGAACATAGCATGCCATCACTGTATCAACTATATTTGACCAACAATAGGTTGAGATCGCTTAACCCTGCCTTATTCAAGTTCGAGAAACTCAATGTTTTGAGTCTACGTCTAAACAAGTTGCGAAACATTCCGAGCGCTATCGGACAGCTCGTAAATTTGGTTGATTTGAATATTAGTATCAATCAACTAAAATGGTTGCCGGCCCAGATACTCGAACTTCCCAATTTAATCACTTTCAGTGCTGGCCCCAATCCTTTCATTTCAGTAGATGAAGATACCATTGAGGTCAGAGGGGATGCCGCAGAAGTTTATCCCAGAATCTACATGCTTGGACATAAGCTCAACCATGTCTCTCGCATAAAATACTTTCAGCCTGCAAAGTATGTTCCATCTTTGAAGACTCTATGCTTAAATACCATTGCCCGCTATGATGTCACATACAGAGAGACAAGAACATGGAAGAAATCCACTCCTCGTATTCTCCATACTGCGATAGCCGCTGCTGTGCACAAGGGAAAATATGAGGAAAAGTGCAATGAATGCGATACGATAGTGGTTGAACCGTACGCACATGTATTTGAGTGGTGGGATGTTCTTGGTAACAAAAACATACCTTTTAAGCGAGAGTTTTGTTCCGGCCAATGTGTAACCAAGTACAAAAGTCGAACCAAAGCTCTTTCATTGTCGCGATAGATGACACAACCAGCATATATTCAGATAAATAAATAATGATATCCATCACTCTACCAATTTTTTTACATAGTTTGAAGGAAACATACCCGATTTTCCATTCAATTCACCTTTCCACCATTCGCCTTTTTTTTCGATGACTTTCACCACGTCGCCCTTTTTAAAGGAAAGATCATTAACTTCTTGAGCCGTAAACTTGAAGGCTGCCCTATAGTAACCTAAAGATGTAACTGGGTGTATGATTGTGTTCGTAGCATTCTTTTCACCACAAGGTGAAGCTTCTGTAGATGCTACCAACGTAACCTTAGGTTGCTCAAAGAAATTGTTTTCATTGAACTCCTCTACCAACTTTTCTCCAAACTCTTTTATGGAGGGTTCAATAATGTCAGTCGCAAATTCATCTTGCAACAAACGTAAATCGCTATCGATTTGGTTCGCAACATTGATCTGGGTGTAGAATATGAAAGTGAGAGCTTCCTTCATGAAACTTTTGGCAAAATAAATAAAACAAGGTAATTCTTTTTTCAACGCCATATTGTGTTTTTCATACTCTAATTTAGAGAGCTCCATTTTGCGTTCGGTTGCAAAGTATTGCTGACTTTGCTTCATGGTCATATTACCAGCGGCTTTACTTATGGACATGGTATCGAACTTGTCGTAGATTTTGTCATAGTCAACTAAAGCAATGTCTCGTTTCCTAATTTCCCCGCGGAGTACCAGGATATGAGCTAACAATATTTTCACTCTTTCGGCCAATACAACGGGAACTGTGTTAAATATTTCATCAATGGACAAGCGAAGACTCTCAATGACCTTTTCATAATGTACGGTACGTTCCAAAATATGCTTCTGAGACTCTGTGTCATCATCTACCTCGAAGATGCTCTTGACATTACTGACTATTCTTTCCATGTGAATAAGCCACGCATTCACAGAATCTTGGTACGATGACATGATTTTTAGCACTTTCTTTCCATGTGACTCAATTGCGTTCAATTGCAAGAGGAGCTCTTCAAATTCTTCGTCAACTGTGCTAGTAGCTAAACGCATAGCTTGGCGCAAGAATTGCGGTGCCCTTTTCAATCCCTCATAACTGATTCCTACTTTGTAGCTGCTCTCCAGAGGTGGAGTTACAAATTTTGAAAGAAACCTTTTGATACCTTCTCTGTTTGTCATTTGCAATCTAATGGTTGACTCGAATTTTACTAATCCACAAAAACGCGAATCTTCATGGATGACCATGACGCGAACCTGGCCAAGCTGAGATGCGTTCAGGTTTTGGAGATGATCCTCTGCTACTTTCCTTTGTGTCTAACACCATTTCCAACTTGCTGTCGAAATATTGCAAGGAAGATAGCTCTTTCAAAAGTTCTGCTCTCACCGACAAATCTAAATTTGACTCGTTCAATTCACTTTTAAGTCTTGTAGACCTCTCCAAAAAGACATTGTCCAAACTGTTTATGAAGCGCTCTCCAAATTGCTTGTCTGTAGGGATATTCATGTTTACTTTCTTCAGAAGAATGCGGACCGTCTTTAAATTTTCAATAATTTTTTGAAAATAGGCTTCGTTTTTCTCACCATCAGTAACACAAGTAGGTGGATTCACTAAAAGTAACGCTGCATAGTATAACATGATATGAATGTGTACTGGGACATACTTCAATTCCGAGAGAATATCATTGTCATCCAAAACAAGATTGAGCACTGTTTGAGCAGCGTTTACTGCGATGTTAAGTCCAAGGAGCGTCTCATCTTGCGACACTAGTTCTTTGTTAGAGATAAACTCATCCTCATCGTCTTCATCTTCATCGTCAGAATCTTGTCTTGCCCCATGATCAATAGCCGGAGATTTTTGCTTCTCCAGTACCTGACTGTAGTTTTCCCATCTAGGGAAGACAACATCTTCGCTTCCAGTATCCATTTGTAAGTGCCTGACAATTGAACTGTTTATGTGCATTTTGGCAAAGTTGTAATAAATCAATGTAGACTTAGACAGCCATACAGATCCGCAGTTCATGGGTGCAAGAAGAACTGTCCACGAAACCATCCATTTATCTAGTTCAAGATTTGATTTCGAAGGGATTCCGAAAGCGCTAGGAGCAATAAGCTCCCATGCATTACCCTTGAATGCTTCATTAAGTGCCTGGTTATACTCCACTTGGGAGACAAGCCGTAGATCTGTAAAGCTAGGTGCCTTGCTTTCATCAGAAGATTTAGAGTTCTTCAGCTCCTTTTGATCTGTCTGACGACTCTTAGATACCTCTGGTTGATCTATCGCCTGCGTAGGACTAGATTTGATCAGCAGAGTTCTAGACAATAGGACCAGCCTACTATTCTTGAAAGATTCATCATTTCCATCCAACAAATACTGTCTGTTAAGGGTCATACTCTGTTGGCCATCTAGAATGTACAACAAATACCACAATTTGAGTTTATCTTTTTCCGAGAGGGAGCTTTGTGTTTTCGATGCTGAGGGATGATTGAATTGAAACTCTTTCGCTAGTTGCAATGCTAAACCTGTGAATCTTTGGGAATCGGAGAGCCAAAAACTGCAAAGAACTAGTGCCACTATCGCATTGAAACCTTCTTCTTCTGTGCGAGGTCTTCCCTTGAATAGCAATTTAGCGCATAGATCATGCAAATGTTTCTGTAATGCATCTCTTTTCGAGGAGATCACAGGGTCTGGATAGTGCATGGATGCAATGGTGCAAATAGCGCATATAAGTATCGGAGAGATTTCCCAAATGACATCAACAGAAAACTGCTTTATTTCAAAACCAAATAACTGTTGCGAAATGTTTGTGTCGAAATAGGAGAAGAGAGCTTTGGCTTCTTCAAGGGAAATGACATTCTCGCGGAAATCATCATCACCATACTTTGTTTTCTTCGGTGGAGACGCAGATGTTGACTCAGAGTAAGAACGCTTCGACCCTATAAGTGGAGTTGGGACACGAGAGGATAACTCGATGTGCTGCTGTCTAAAATATTCGTTTTCCGCTGCGTATCTGTTCTTAAGTTCCATTTCATGACCTAATGCTCGCTGATTTTCACGAAGAGCTTGTAGAAGATGATCGAATTTAGAATCAAAGGAGTTCAATTTGTTTTCCATAGTAGCTTTCCATTCCGCGTCAGCCTGACTAACACTCAAAGAGTTTTTTTGATGCAAATGGGGATTCTGACGAGAATCGTGTATTTCGAGGCGGTTTTGGTCTGCGATGGAGTTATTCTTCACTTTCTGTGATGGATAGAAATAGGACAGACGACCATTTTGTGGCCCCACGAGACGGTTAGGGGTCGATGCAACTTCTGCTTTCAGAATATTAACGAGTGACGGGTTCAGTGGAGACTGGTGAAGGGGAGCCAGATGATTTGCGATCAGTTTAGCTTCGGGCTGTACTGGGATGGCTTGTGGGTAGTAAAGAACTGGATTTGCTTGAGGCGGCACGGACCCACCTTGTTGGGAAAGGAAATTCGACGGAAGAATATCGGGTCCCGGATACTTGTTTTGTCTTTGCACATCAAGCAGTGGAAGTTTGAGCGATGGAAGCTTCGGCACAAAATGGCAAGAGCTTGAGAGGCCCGAATTGACGCAACGAGTGCAAGGCAAACTCTCCACGTACTCGCATTTAACCTTGGAGCGTTTGCAATTGCTACAAGGTTTTGTACGTTTTTCTCTGGCCATGTGTGGTGAAAAGAAGGGACGCCAATTGGAAAGGTTAGCGATGGAGTATACAGGCACACATCAACACTCGAGTAAGAGTGAACATGAGACCGAAAAAAATGAAGGGCCAACTTTTACATGTAGAGGAAGCTAGAAAATGAATAAACAGTAAGGCAACAAATGGGCACAATGAGATCGAGTTAAGGAAGATGAGCTACTCAGTGTTGAAGAAACTGGGTGAATGAGAAAGTTAGTGAACTAAATTCATTGAAAGAAAAAGACATTGAGTTGTTGAGACCTTTCAGTCACAAAAAAACGTAAGACAAGGTAAGCGAAGCAGAGATGCCTTGTTTTATTCAAGAGAGAAATTAGGCTGATGCTCAGTCTTCGCACAAATCTCGAAAATCGGCTTAGGAAAGTTCGAAATCAATTCGTGTGAAGGGAACCGCTTGAATCGAGACATGCTATGGGATTGATTTGAAATCGATGTAATCTTCAGGAGAGCATGTAAATTCTCGTCAAATAACTCTTCTGATTGGCCCAGCAGCAAGAACTAAAAGTTTTCATGGACTACCTGTGAATGCTTTTCCAGATTAAAGCCCCGTCAGAATGACTTTCCGTATCACAATCCCTGTATTAATCAATTCTCCATTTTGAAACCCATTGATTGTTCTTCCATATGTCTTTATTATCACATGAGTATATACAGACAGGTTACCCGCACCCGTGCCCCACAATCACCATAGTTGTTAAAAGCAAACAACCCATAAATCACAATTGAGTATAATGTCAATGAAATCGAGGATCAAGAACTTTTTCGGGGCTTCGAGGCAGTATGTGGTTGTTGGGGCATCGCAAAACCCATCCAAATTTGGATTTCGAATCTTGTCGTGGTATGTTAGCCACGAACTTCCAGTAGTACCAATAAACCCCAAGGAAAAGGAGATTTTGGGCCAAGCAGTAGCCCCCAATATCACCACCGTGCTAGATGCATTACATTCAAGGAAAGAGTTGGCACATCATGATCTTTCACAGAAGGATGGGCTCAGTATTTCGTTTTTGACTCCGCCAGCAGTGACAGTTCGAACCTTGGACGAAATATCGCAATTCGACAATTATGAATCGCTCATCAAGGGCCTTTGGTTCCAGCCCGGGAGCTATGATCAGCTGGTGCTTGACAAAGTTGCCGAAATCGGGCTTGACAAAAGGGCCATCCACGAAGACGAGTGTATTCTTGTCAGAGGCGAAGAAGGAATGTATAGTGCCAACCTCTAAGAACACAAGCACAGCCAGCCAAGCGGCGAAACAGTTTTGTTTGTAATGCAGAATAAAGTAGTGTTAGTCCATCATTTTCTTGATGTAATGGCTCCAAGACTCGTCTTCGCCTGTCCTTGCGCCTTGCGCATTTGCAAGTACCTCCATCTTGTATGGGAACGGAGCCACGTCTAACGTCATGATAGGTGGAATGTGGTCCTTGTGACGATCAACATAGGAGGTGATTTGCTCGAGACACTGCTCAAAGCTCGCCAAGGAGGGCCGAAGGAAAGCCTTTGTATTATCGGTCAAAGAGGCAAGATGTTCAGGGCTGGCCAACGGCGCACACTGGACAAAAATGCGCCAGGTTTCCCATGGGACCAGATCGTTTCGCCCGTCGGTAATCTGGCCGAACCAGCCCGATTTCTTTTTCGCTTTTGCCTGGTTTTCATCAAGAAACTGCACTAGCAAAACGCCCTCCAGTGGCGCAGATTGGTGGCCCAAGTGTTTCTTGATAAGATGGTCAATATTTTGGTCGATTGTGGCATCTAGCTCGGGCTGGTCTGCCACCATCGGATACGTGATATCCAAGAATTCATGCGTTGTAGGCGTTATGGGGCCAAAAAGTCGGTGGAAAAAGATTGTCCACACAATGCCTGGAAGAAGTTAGTAAATATTCGAACACGTACACCTTTTCAAGACACTCTGACATACCTTTCAATGACTCCCGAACAACAGACCGATGTGCGGTAAGATGTAAATCGAATTCCATCGCCTACAGTTGAGAAAGAAGTAGTTGCGCAGATTCGCGCGACTATCAGTGACTTCTATACTAGACTCGGGATGACTCAAGAGGTATGTCGGTTCCAATGATAAGACATTGGCAGCTTCTGATGATGCTTCAGAGGTATATACAGAGGTTACATATAACTTCGATATCTATCACGGCGTAGTGTTGCGTTTATTTTTTTGAATGGTCGTATGTCTCGTAAATATGTTGTCCTTTTGCAAACTCCGCCATAGCCTTGGCTACTTTAGGCATCGTCTTTTCTGCTAGTGTTTCAAGTTCCACCGGTGAGAACTTGGCCAAAACGAAGTCCAGAACCAGGGTTTTTTGGGGCGGCTTGCCGATACCTATCGCGAGCTTGATGTAATTGGAACCTATGGCCTGGTCTATAGAGCGCAAGCCGTTATGGCCTCTGGCGCTGGTGTTTCTGCGGCGGATCTGGATCTTACCCAAAGGCACTTGTAGCTCGTCGTGCAAAACCACCATTGCTGGCCGAGAATTCAAATTCTGCTGGTGGTATTTCTGCCATAGTTTGGAAACTGGAGTTCCGCTGAGATTCATATACGACGAGACTGTTTTTGCCAAGAGCACATTGCTGAGCTCCGCCGTTTGAGACTTGCTGTAAACAAACAGAGAATTCAACGCCATTGGCTTGAAAGATCCGAAGTTGGTCCAGTACTCTTCTATCATCTTATCTAGTATATAATGGCCCACACTATGCCGAGTACCATTATATGTTGGAGTAGGATTCCCAATTCCAACAACAAGTACACTCAGCGTACTCTTAGAAGAGAAAAATCGGCTGCAACGCTGCCACAGACTTCTATTATGAAGGTAAGGGAATCTCTGAAGGAAAGACATCAAAGTCTGTACTACTCAATTCGCGCTACATGTGCATTCTCTTGTACGTATACCAGAGCAAAAAGGAACATAAAACTCCGAAAGATTTAATTAAGATATACTTCGTCATAAATACAGAGATAGCATTTAGTCTACCTAAGCCATGTTGGTCAAACTCCGTTGCGAGCTTTCGTGTCGGATATGGTGGGCCGTAGACACATTCTTCAACTCCTCCAAGCGCTCACGCAACTGCGGCACGTCTCGTAAGTTCTTCTCCAACATAAGTCTTTCCTCTTCAAACTTGAGTCGCCGGCTAGCGTCCAAGGGCCCGAAGAAATAGCCTCCCTCGCCGTCAAGCTTCAACAAAAGATTGTGGAAATGCCAGAGGGCTGGTCTGTGTGCAACAGAAATCAAGGAAATTCCAATCTCTTGCGCATGCTGGTACATAAACTGTTCCATACTAGGAGTGACAGCAGAAGTGCACTCGTCCAAAACGGCAAACTGAGGCTGGTGGTAATACAAACGAGCCATGGCCAAGCGTTGCTGGGCTCCGGTAGACAATTCTTCTTTCCAGTTCTTGACTGCGTCCCAATCAGAGTCGGACTGAAGTAAGTCCCCAAGGTCCAAGATATCCAAGATATTTTTCAAGTCCTTGTCTGTTTTGCCATGCTTGTTTTGCTTGTACTCCTCTAAAGTATGCGGATATGTGATTTGTTCACGTAACGACCCTTTACAGAGATAGGCCCTTTGAGGCAAGTAAAACATGTTGTCGGATGTAGGAATAGTTATGTGGCCCTCCTTGCAAGGCCACAAGCCACCTAACATTCTGAACATGGATGATTTACCTGCTCCGTTAGGACCGGCAATAAGCAAATGCTGACCCGGTTTGATGCTAAAGCTGAGGGACTCTATAAGTGTCACATCGGCTGGGGTGACTAGACGAACGCGATCAAAAGTAATTTCATTTCCATAAGTGACAGTGCCAGTAGAAGATTCACTAATGTTGCCCAATCGCTTTTGCTTGATCGTGTTCAACGCTTTCTGGATAGAGGTCACTCGAGAAGCATGGCCGACAACTTGAAGCAAGTATTTTCTCGAATAGATCAACCGGTCAATGGAATCGGATGCACTCAAGAGCAATCTTCTGTTCGTAATAAAGTCACTTGTGGCATTTGGATCTTCAGCTTTGCCGAAATACTTGTTGATGAAAACAGGAGCAGAGCACAATACTAGACCAGCGGCGCCCCAGAAGTACTTGACAATAAATGTCTGCGCTATTTCGTGGATTGCTCTCTTAGAATACTCGATCTTCAAAAACCTCTCAAGCTGGTAGTAACAGTAATCAACATAATCCAACTCCCGAGGATGACCTCTCAAGAATGCAATTTCCTCGTTGTTTGCAACAACTTTAGAGTGTGCCGATCGAAGCTGGCCTTCAAGACTGGCCCGTTCGGAGGCCAATTTGGCAAAAGGAGGAGAAAAGAAACGGAGAATCGTCGTGGAAAAGTGGGTAAGTAAACCAAGAGCCAAAGTACCCTCTCCACTTCCCACTCCACTTCTTGAAAGTTCTCTGGCGCACAAAAACAAGTCCAAACTAGGTTTCAAAAGTTGGCCCGGAAGACTAGCCAAGGCCTGCGCCAATCTTGATACGTCTGTAGAGATTCTCTGATCTGGATCCTTAATGTCGCTATCCGCTGATTGGAGAAGCGCATAATAGTTTGGGTCTAGGTTATCTGGCAAATAATCATGAAGAATGCTGTCGTTGATGTTCCTTCTCAAACTTTGGCGCATTTTCTCTTTGGTCCAATTAAGCAAAGCATTGACAAAGGATGCTGGAATGCCCAAAAACATCCAAAAGGCCAAAAGACGAGCAAACTTTCGTAGCCTCTTCGTTACGAGAGCACCGACAAGTTTACCGTCTAAACTGGCAACTTCAATGGTTAAAAATGCTCGAGCAACAAGAAGCACAATATGGCCAGCCAAGTAACCAACAACGGAGTCGGAAACGCCAGGAACGGCAGATTTTAGTAGAGTCTTCAAATCATTTCTCGAGAGCCTTGGGGTTTTCTTCTCTTTTGCCTTTTCTTCTGTGCTTTCTTTGCGGACTTTTTTATTGGAAGTCGATGTGGCTCCAGTAAAGGCCGCAATGAAAAGTAGGAGATAGGAAATGTTTAAAAGAATGGGCCGTTTGGATTTGTAAGCGTTGACTATGCTCCTGGCATAGGAATCCGAGCGGCTTTTGGAGAAATGGCTCATTTCGTTCGGAATGTGACAGAAAAAGGGCAAGGACAAGTATGATAATAGCCCAGTTGCTACTGTATATGCGCATATAGATGATGTGGGGAGCGCATACCGAGGAAAAAGCGGAGTAGAGAAAGGCCGAGGAATTTATACACTCCACGTCAAAGAAGAAGTTGAAAATTTGGAAGAGACATAGAACTGCTCAAGCCAACAAGTAGTAGATGACTTACATACAACAACACAACATCAGCATACATTAACTAGGAACATGCAACCACGGAACCAGAACTATCATGTGACAGTGCTAAGATATGAAAGTCTATCCAGATGAAACACAAAACATCATCAAGGTTAGCGCCAAGACGAAAATACCATTTTCTAGGGTATGCTGTAAATGTCAGAAACCCTATTCGCCCAATAGAGTCTGGAACTCTGCCTTAGAGTCGGCGATTTTCGATTCCAAATCGCGAATGCGCTGAAAGTAAAACGTGTTGGCTAGATCCGTGGTGTTTTTGCAACTTGGGTACTGCTCGAGCATGGCGTTGTAAAGTTCCCTTATCTGGAGTCCAGAAGGCGCGTTTGAGAGGGGAAATTCTTCCAACTGTCGGGCTAGCGCCGTGCTTTTATGCTGAAACCACTTTTCTCCAAAGTCATCGAGATTGCTCGCAAGAACGTCTTCAGGTGCTATAAGGCCTGCTGTATGAAGGAGTTGGGTTAGGAGAAGCAAGTCTCTGTCTGTATACGACTTTGGGTCTGTCACGGTGTCTTTTGGCGGAGTAGTCATGTATGTGTCTAGCTATTTAAGAGACGACATGGAGAGAAGCCATGTATGTAGGTGCAGGAACTCCACATCCAATATAGCTACAGATCACGAGGCGATAACATAATCAGCATGGGTATAGAGTGAGTGCCAAAGCTTTTCTTCTCCTCTTCATTGTTCCCGTCTTTCTTCCATATTATCTCCGCCTGTCCCGGATGCTAAACATGCTTCTCCTAAACATTGAACCTGCAGATGACAAGGGACCCAGGTACATACGCGCAGATCACTACAAGAAGGTGTCATTTGGGTTCCGGATTATGTCTAATCTCTCGCCTAGCTTCAACACTCGTTTTGCTAGCATTGGGATTGCCACAGATGCAGACGCCGCTCGCCCGCCAAAGAAACCAGCGAAAAAGCTGTATCCGGCGAGCTTGTATCCGGAAAACTACCATCGTGAAACTGCCACAACTCCTTCGCGGGCGCCTGTTCTTTCGACAGCGAAAAGGGCCGTCTCCAGACACTCGAATCCTCTCAAGCAAATCAACTCGAGCTCCACGGCCACAAAGCGCCACTTGAACCGTCCCTTGGCCGAATCTGCCGATCCTGAAACCCAATCTCCATGTAAATCCAAGCCTCGGAAAGCTCCTGACCTACTGCAGTGTTCGTTTATGAAAGAAACATCTTCGTCACGGAACAGACAGGCTCTAGCAGAAAAACAGGCTAGGCAAGCTGAAAGGAGTCTGATCCAGACCAGAGCCGCATCCCACTCAGAAATATATAATAGGCGTCCAGGACATCTAGGAACAAAGAAACGTCTTTTTCCGAAATCAGCAAAATCAACTGACCTTGCATTGCTAGCAACCAAAAATTCAAATGTTCCTGAACATACTTCCCCACGGCATGTGTCTACAGCATACACCAATCGCGATAAAGAAGACGTTTACGCCCGGCTTTATAACAATGCGTTGAAGCTGAAAACAAGATTGGATAAATCACGCAACACGTCAAACCGTAGGCCATCTTCTAGAAGTCGATCGCCCAACTGTCCCTCTATACCTTTAGAGGCAACAATGTTTGATGGATCCAGAAGTATGGATAGCAGGAAACCGTGGACAGTCAATGACGTATACCAAATCATATTTGCGGCAGACCCGCTGATTTTTAACGAAACAAACTCTCTGGATTTCTCTATACCCCCTGTGGCAGGTACGGACCCACGCCAGTTGTTGGATTCAACAGAAGGCGCTGCTCTCAGTATATTCGAGCGCGGTGAATTAATGCGCAAGTCTAATGTATACTATCTTCCAAATCTTGGAAGTGGAAGGGACGAAAGCTCTATAAACATCAGCAGCTTCAAGAATAACTACGGGTTCGATGATTTAGAAGGCAATTACGTTATACACCAGGGTGATCACATTGAATATCGTTACGAAATCTTGCGGATTCTAGGGACTGGATCTTTCGGAAATGTTGTTCTCTGCGCTGATAGAAAGTATCAGAATCATGTCGACAGTCGCAAAGTGGCCATCAAAATCATAAAAAACGAATTAGATTGGTCATTGCAAGCTGTAAGTGAAATCAAACTACTCAAGAGTTTGAATACACCACCACATGCGTCTCAATATATTATGAACTATTGTGATCATTTTCATTTTCGTGGGCACATGTGTATCGTTAGTGAAGTGCTTTCATTGAATCTCTACACATTTTTGGAGCTCACATCATTTAGCGGAGTTCGGCTAGCATTACTACGCAAATTTGCACGAGATATATTGCGTGGACTAAGCTTCATTCATGATACGCATATTATTCATTGTGATATAAAACCGGAAAATATCATGATTAAGCTTCCACCATATTATGACCCTAACCAGACCAGCATATCTGATTTCCTTGTTAAAATCATCGACTTCGGTTCCTCCTGCTATGAGAACGAAACATCATATTCGTACATCCAATCCAGATTTTACAGAGCACCAGAGGTTATTCTCGGTGCACAATACGGCTCAGAAATTGATATATGGTCCTTTGGTTGCGTTATTGCCGAATTATTTTCCGGCACTCCACTTCTTCCTGGGAAATCGGAATTGGAGCAGATGGGTCTTATTTTAGAGATGTTTGGTGCTCCATCATGTACTCACATCATCAACGAACGTAAGCGACTTATGAGGCAAGTTAAAATAGCACGCTCAAAAGGATTAAGTGATCCGCTTGTTTCAGATCCCTCGCTGTTGCTTTCGAAAGGGAAACCACCAGTTGATGAAAGGAAAATCAAAAAGACCCTTCTCTACTCACTTTTCAATCTTGAGGGAAAGCTAAATCTCAAGTTCCTCAACACACAGCTTCAATCGGTTTCACACAAGACAAGCGCGCCGAGTCCATTCAAGCGCACCATCAAACCCAATTCTAAAAGCATAGAAGTGGCTTTAAGGCTCCACTCGTCGCAAGAGGACCGCAACGACGTCAGCCACTTCTCCAAATTTTTGCATAGTATATTTAGGTTCGAGAGAGAGACGAGGGCCACTGCCACAGAACTTTTAGGCCATGTCTTTCTCAATGAATAGAAACAAAATAGAACATCCTTTCATCGTCTGTCAATATCTACTCTAAAGTCTTGCTAGTGTGTCTTTTGTTGCTTGTCCATCTGGTACTGTTCCTAGTCGCACACAGATTATCATGCGCGCATGTATCATGGGTTATCTCTTCACATGCTCTCTGATCCCCACTCAGGTTTTACTTCTTTTCATCCATCATGAGTCATGAGAATCACGAGCATTCATCCCGAAGAGCAAGGATGATGTCATCTCTATATAGTTACAGCAGCGGCGTGGCGGATTCTCGTCCTGGATCCGCGCGAGGTATCGCTGCTGGAACTGCTGCCAGTCTTCTTGGAATGGGCATAGAGCACCTAGACAGAAATAGCGAGGACAGTCTTCGCTTGACAGACGAGGAATTGGATCCTGCGCTTCTGTCGGGAGAAAGCCACGGCAGATCCAAGGATCACAGGACTAAAGAAGAGAAAGAGCAAGGCCATTTCATGGACAGGTTTATGGAAAGATTGCTTCGCCATACTATAGCTGAGGATTCGGCAGAGCTGGAACAGCTTCTGAGTAGAATCAATGATCCATCAAGAAGCGGGAAGCCGCAGCTATCCTTTCGCATTTTTGCCTCTAACATGAAGCAGTTGAGTGCCCAGATGGGTACATTTTTCCGTCTCCAATATGGCTTGATCCATGTACTCACATGGAGAAAACCGACAAAAACTCTCACCTGCTTGGTGGTCTACACTGCAGTATGTTGCTGGCCTCATTTGGTTGTGGCATTTCCGTTACTATTTTTGCTATTTGGTGTGATCATTCCAGCGCATTTATATCGCCATCCATTCCAGAGACCAGAAATACTTCCTGTAAAGAAACGAGGCGAGTCGTTTTTGGATTTCTTGAACAAATCGGATGACCATAGTGTTGTTTTGGACCTTTTGAACGAGCCCAAAGATGGATTTCTGGACACTCAGTCCATCAACAGCTCATCAACTTCTGTCTCTTACGCCTCTACTCCTTTAACACTTTCTTCCGCTTCGGAGAAGACTACACCGGAAGAATTGCGAAAGAAGGATAAATCCAAGTACGTGAAGTCACAAGTTTCAATGCTTATGAATATGCGGGACTTGCAGAACTTGACCACAGACATTCTCGAAGCAATGGAACAAGCAAAGCAACTCTCTACAAATATCGTGGGTTTCAAAGATGAACGACTCACAACATTTGTGTTTTATGTCACAATTGCAGTCACAAGCGTTGTTTTATTGTTGGGCAAGTATATTCCATGGCGAGCGATTTTCATTTTCTCAGGCTGGGCTGGGCTTATTTTGTGCCATCCCAACACAAAGAAGTACCTTGTTGGGTTTGGAAACGCGAAAAGCAGTAAAGCTACCGAGAAGAAAGAGCCGAAACAACTTTTTCTCGACACATTCGACTCGCGCAGCATCATTGTGGATGACGAGCCTGAAGTGAGAGTGGTGGAAATTTACGAATTGCAAGCACGCAATATCTTGAGGCGCAAATGGAAACCACATGCGTACTCCAAAAGATTGTTCGACTGGAAAGATCCTGTGAGAGTTGCAGGAAAACGACCACATGGCGTCGACAATCTTAGCAAAGTATTACCTCCACCGGAATGGAAGTACGACTTTGGCTACGCTAATAACTGGCACATTGACATTGAGCCACAGACTTTCTTGTGGCAGAGGGGGATTGACATGCAGCACTTGGAATGTCCTTCAGACGAAACAGAAGGTTGGATATACGACAAGCTCCCTGCGGATGACGATATCTCGACCGAATTCAGAAGAAGACGTCTATTCCGCGAGTGTTTCCGATATGCAAGGCCAGTGCCCCGTTTTAGTGTAGGTACATAGAAATGTAATCTATAAAAAAGGGCATTGAATGATTCATCGACTACTAAAAAGGTACTTTCCTCTCATTGTTTCTTTTCTTTTTGCCATCGCCATGATTTGCCAATTCTTCACGGCTATTTTTTTGCAAGGTGTTCCACGTCAAATGCGCACCATCAACTTGCATACAAGTGTATACGTAGCTTTAACGTGAGCAGCTTCTATCTCTTAGCATCTTTGTTCTGGATCGTCCAACACTCTTTCAATGGATAACTTCTCGCTGAAAGTTCGGGTGTTCGATGCGTTCCCCAAAGTGGCGCCCGAAGCTTCTGTGCGATCGCAACGTGGCGGTTTTTCCACCATCCTCACCGTTTTTTGCGGCTTGTTGATCATATGGATCCAGATTGGAGGATATCTCGGCGGCTACATCGACAGGCAATTCTCTGTGGATAACGAGACGCGAAAAGACCTCAACATCAACTTGGACATGGTTGTGGCCATGCCATGCCAGTTCATTTCGACAAACGTGATGGACATCACTAGCGATCGATACTTGGCCGGGGAAGTGCTCAACTTCCAAGGAACAGGCTTCTACGTTCCTGAGTTTTTCGCTCTCAACAGAGAAAACAATGACTATGACACCCCTGAACTTGATGAAATCATGCAAGAGACTCTCCGGGCAGAATACGGCATTGCCGGTGCTCGGGTCAATGAAGATGCGCCAGCGTGTCATATTTTCGGCACCATTCCAGTGAACCATGTACGCGGCGAGTTCTTCATTGTGCCAAAGGGAAGCATGTATCGGGATCGGCTGCTGATTGATCCCAAGGCATATAACTTTTCGCATGTGATTTCGGAATTCTCGTTTGGTGACTTTTACCCATTCATTACCAACCCATTGGACTTCACTGCAAAGGTGACAGAAGAGAATCGCCAGGCCTACAGGTACTTTGCCAAGCTTGTGCCTACGCACTACGAAAAACTTGGCTTGGTTGTGGACACCTACCAGTATTCGCTTACAGAAATCCACAACGTTGACCACAACCGGGGCATCCCGCCACCAGGAATCTTCTTTGATTACTCGTTTGAGCCGATCAAGCTCACCATCAGGGAAAAACGTATTGGTTTTTTCGCATTTGTTGCGAGGCTCATGACCGTTCTTTCAGGCTTGCTTATAGCTGCAGGCTACTTGTTCCGATTGTATGAAAAGTTGTTGGCGCTCTTGTATGGTAAAAAATATGTCGAGAGAGACACCGAAAAAAGACTGGGAGGGCTCCTCGATAAGCTGTTTGCAGAAAAGAACATTTGAGATTGCAATCTGCTATTCATAGCAGTGCAATCGCCGCTACAGCTCAAAGTGTATATTATAGTATAGGAGAATGTGGAATGGCTATGACGTCCCATTTTTTTTTATGTTCAAAGTGGAGAATAGGTAGAGGATGTGAAGGAATAATCGACTTTTCTTTGATTCTTCTTATCAATTTGAGTGTATAATGTCTACGATTTTTATTCCAAGATTAAGTATTTCAAATTCAAGATTCAAATTATGTTTGCAATTATCAAATTTTCTTTTTTTGTTATTTTCGAAACTTTTTTTTTTTTAGCCCCCACTTCTACTACACTATTAATTTGTTGTAGTCTTAACCAACAAGTTAAAGGACGACGATAAGCCTCTGTGCAGGAAATCCGGCCCGTTTATGCCACTGCACCCAACAAGGAAAGTGATTCCGAGTCAACTAACGTTCTCTTTTTTTCCATCTTCTTCCCACTGTTTTTCTGATCCAGTTCCGCCTCTCATTTTCATATGGAAAATGAGACATCATGCAAGCTCCTCCAAAAAAGAAAATCCGCAGATCCCGTTTGGGCTGCCACAGATGCAAGCGTTTAAAGATAAAATGCACAGAAGAAAGACCAGCATGTGCCGCTTGTCTCAAAGGTAATGTCCAGTGTGACTACTCGCTCAAGTTGACATGGGGCGGCCGCCCATTCAAAAACAAAAAGGGTTCGAAGTCTCCCAACTCTGAGTTTGTGCTGCCGCAAACTGCTTCTCCATTGGGTACCCTAACCTTTGTCTCTGGATATGACGGCGCCTCTACTTCAAGTATGGGAAAAGCGCATGCAAACGCAGCATCGTGGCCAATGGCAAAATCGGAATCGGAGCCTATGCCTAAGACACAGCCAATGCCGCAGTTTCTGTCTTTAAATAATACTCCAAACCCTATAAAAGTCAAGACCGAGGATGTTGGTGGACCCAATTTAGGTGACTTTGCAATCCCGAGATCACCTACTCTTTCCCAAATGCTAGATAAAGATCTAGCCTCGGCATCACGGGCCCTTGACTCGTTCAACCAAAGCCATGGACAAGTGAGTCTCCGAAATTCAGAACTTCTCACCAGTCTCATAGACGGACAACAAGATACACTGGAGAACTATCCCATGTCTGAGAATCAAGTGCTTGTGAACGCCAAAAATGAAAGTGATCTGAAAAACCTGAACAATGTCGAAAGCGGGCGTCTGAATGGGCACAAGGATATCAGAATACAAGATCTTGTGTTTTCAGCTAAAACCAGCCCTGAAGTGCAAGCAAGGACTCCGTCAGATTTTCATCTGTCCGAGACTCTGGATTCGCAGGATCCTTATGCCAAAGATATCGCATGCATCGAGTCACTTATTCCAGAACAGCCGAGATCGCCGTATTTCTCTGATTTCCTCAGCTCCTTTCCCAAATCTCCTGGTGTTCTACCCAATAGATCACCAGAGTCTTTATCATATGAAGAGGAGGTAACACGCTCTATTCCAAATGAAACTAGTGTAGAAGATCCAGAGAATATGAGCGAAGAAGACCACGCAATGGCAGTGCTTAATTCAATTCCACCGGCTTTGATGCCGCTTCCGGAAATATTATTGAATGTACCATACTATCGTCAGCTTTTACACTTTTGGATCAATGTGGCTTCGAATAACTTGGTGCCAGCACCATCCCACATTTACAGAGATAATCCTTTCAAAGTCATTTTGCCCCAGATGGCCATGCATTACGACGGTATCCTCACTACGATTCTAGCATTTTCTGCCAAAGTACGGCAGTCCTTGGACCCTAATGGCGTCAGCCAGCAACCAATCATTGACCAGCTTCTTGGGCGATCATGTAACGAGCTTCTTCGACAGCTCCAAGATAAAAACGAAGCTACGTCAGACAGCACGTTGGCTATTATTCTTCTATTGTCAGGTTATGAGACGGTTTCGTCCAACGACTTTGAGAAGCACAGGACACATAATATTGGTGCTAGTGAAATTGTATCTGCCAGAGTTAGCAAAATGGTTGGAACAGCAAACGAAGATAGCACTGGTGCGCAGATTCTGTCATGCTTTTCTTTGTCACATCTGCGAGACGAAAGTGATATCGCCTACTTCCTCATGCGCTGGTTCGCTTATATGGATATACTTGGGGCTCTTGCAGCTACTAAGGGCCGTGATAAATACTTGCGAGCGTACAAGAACAGAGGGAAGTACTCTCCAATTCAAAATGTCTTTGCAAATGATAGCAATGGCACGTCCAGCACAGACCCAAAGAGAGACATTGACTACTTTGTGGGTTTCGATACTAAGCTTTTTCGCCATTTTGTCAATATTTCTTTGCTTATTGACGAAGTGAACAGATACTTGGCTGAGCCTGATGCACGAGCGGATGCGATCCCACTGTACATTATAGCCAATGGACTTGAAATAAAGCTGCAGCTCATGAAAGATTATGAGTACGGCGAAGAGCGAAGAAGCACCATAATGGACGAGCTTATTGAAGCGAAGCTCAAATTCAAAAAGCCACCCAGTCCTACGAGCTCCAAAAATGTCAAGGATTTGGTTCACGACGACAATATTTTACGTGCTACAAACAAGGTGTTTTTCGACGCCGCACTCATGAATCTTTATCGGCGAGTTTTCAGGCTCCCGAGATCGTCAACTATAGTCCAAGATTTGGCTACAGAAATGGCTGAGATCTTGGAATACGGCATTGAACTGACATCTCCTGCTGAAATCTGCTCTATTTTCTGCCACTTTTGTGCTGGATGTGAGACACTAGATCCGGAGAAGAGACAATTTTACTTCAATCGCTTTTCAAAGCTTTCAATTGCGGGGAACATCAACGCTATGAAGAGTTTGCTAATAATGCAGAGATGCTGGGATACTGGAGAGGATTGGCTTACTGCCGCAAACGTTTTGGACATTGATGTTGTTCTCTTATAATTGGCGAAACATGTTGAATTCTCCTCGTATACACTTGAGATATGAGAATTATGGGTCCGTGAAGAAAAAAAACAAACATTGATTTGAAAAATTCAGACAATTTTCACGTCAAGGATGAATATAACGGTGAATACTATTAACGAACTGACGAATACGCGAGTCCAAGATTGTAGCTAGCACAAAATTTGACTAAGTATATTAATTGAATGTTCAAAACACACAATAGTCAGTCTACTTCCTTCTCAAAGTAACTACTCTTCACAATAAAAAAATCTATTTTAAGGACGCAATTTGCCTTTTCTGAAGAGTATTTCTAAGTATACTGTACTTTTGTGACGCGTAACCTGCACACACCAGCTGGTCCATCAAGGCTCCATCTTCTTTTCGTGAACTTACTCTTTTCTGCCAACAATTCAGCTTTTCTATTTGTACATAACTGGACAGTAGTCCTTCCACTTATTTTTGTTCATACTTTCCCTTGCATTGTAAACATTTGCAAACCAACATGCTAGGTCCTGAGGAATTGGAAGAGCTTAGGAAAGACATTGTCCTAAGCCACACGGAACCTGGCAACTCCGAGGTTCAGACCCGTGTACTCATGAAATGCATTCAAGTGTTGTCGCTGGATGATCTTTCTGAGGATACGCACTTGTTTTGTAACAAGGATCTTCAGCCAATTTCTGGCCATACGCTTATCATGTTTTCGTTCCCAGGCCAAAAGAACAAGCAAAGCCGTATTGTCGAGCAGAAAATGGTGTCCAGCATGATGAGATGCAACGACTGTGTGCGGAGTTTCTGGCGGTGTTTGTCACAGATGCGTCAGCGGTTTGTTTTACTCCGAAAGATCCCCGTGGCTCAAGTGCAACAGTTTATGAACATCATCATTGCATGGCAGACACAACGGATTGCCCAGGATCTAGAAGAAATCCTTAAGGCTCCGCCAAATACTCCAGACAGCTTGAATAAGTTGTTGTATGACGCGCTATCCATTCCTTCTATGGTAAGGAAAGATAGTGCTATGCGGCCTGAAATTGAAAGACTCATAGACATGGTAGCTGATGATTCTACCGTGTCGCAACATTTACTTCCTGCAGTGGTTACTTATCTCGTGGAAGGTAACCCGAAGGAGTATGCTTTTGCAGAAAAAGTTTTGGCCAAGATCCCACTGGAGAACAGAACTTTGGATCCTCAAGTTATTGACGAATTCAACTACCACTTTTATCGCATACAGAACGCAAAATACTTTACTCCAGACCTTAGCTGTCGCTTTTGGAATATGTTAAAGTTGCTTCTTGATCATTTTCCTGCTACTGAAATTACAAGATTACTTAAACCTTCGGATTTGGAGGAAATGAGCTCTTTCACCCGAGTAAGACTTTTTCCTTTGATAAGAGTGCTATTCAATAATTTGATGGCATTGTTAGAGGCCCCGTTACCAGTTCTTTTGAAGGTACTTCAAAAATTCTTAGAGGTTTACGATGTGCGTTTTTGGCAGTTAGCTCCTGACTGCCACTACTTCAACATACTTGACACAGTCTTACCTAACACACACTTTCAAGCATATCTTCATGAAGCTGCGGTCAAATCGGATGCCAAGACTTCACTCTCCGATTTACTTGCTTGGATGTCGCCCCTTGTGGACAGTTTATCCGGATCCCAGAAACAAAGTGCGGCCATAAAGTTGTGTGACTTTTTGGTTCAGCGTGAGAAAATGGAAAAATCCAATGATAGATTTGATTCAGTAAACATTTTAACGCAGTGCTTCACCTTTGATCAGTTGAATCCCTTGGAAACTTCAAAGCAATCTGAAACCTCCATTCATTTGATGAGAATGAGAGATGCCAGGCTGACTGTTTCTAGTCATGCGGAATACTTCATTACATTGGCAAAGAAAGATGTTGACGTGATGTCGGCGGCTCTTAATCTCATATGTTGTGCCTTGCGATATGATATTTTTGTTGCAGCCAATAACTCTGCCGTGATACAGCATAGTGAAATACCTGCATTACCTGATTTTGCTCCCAAATTGTGGGAAGAGTTGACCAGATTTTCGTTCACTAAATCATATCTGGTTTCGAAAATCTTAGAATCATTCACAGACGCCCTGTCGATTATCATATTCAAAGAGAAAAAGAGTGATCAAGGCTCAAAAGAGTTGAATGCTTCTATAAAAATTCATAACCGCGAGTGTGAGAAGCTTTCAGCTCAAATATCTAGCGTTCTAGACAAGATTTCTTTGGCAGATCCAGATGAACTCAAAAGTATCATAAATGAAAAGGAATGTCTGGTTGCCCTCTGGAGCTGCTTATTATCTCCTTCCATAAATCAATCTGCGTTGAATGTTATCTACCAGGTTTACGATGCAGAGGGCCGTTATGAGGCGATTGAGAGCATATTTGGGCATGCTTTAAAACCAAATATCAATGCTGTCGTTACATCCCTTTCTCATATTGCTGAACTCAAGGTATATGAAACATGTCCGAAGACAATGAGAATTCTCATGGATGTTATCAGGGCACTTATGAACCCATTATCCGGCATCTTGACCACACAGGCCGAGAAAGCTAATGACTGTAAAGATGAGTTGAAGTCTTTATGGAAAGCAAGTTGGTCTTTTTTGGTTATGGTGTATCAACAAACCCTAATTTGGGCTGGGCTCTATCATCTTGAGGATTTGATAGAATTTACCCGTGATACTCTAGATACTAGTCACTTACTATTAGACTCATTCAGAGTTTTGTTGGATATTTTCAACGACCCAAGTGTTGCTGCTCCTCTCTTTAATGTTTTTATGGAAGCATTCCATTTTCTTATCGTCTGGCTTCGCTTGGGGGATACTTCACTTTTGAATTCTTGTGTTGATATCGTATTCAAGGGTTTCGACTTTGCTAAGGAGTTGAATGTGAATGTGGACAAATCTTTTCTTATCATGTTTGCGAAGTACGGAGCCAAGGCCAAAAAGTTCAATAATAAGCTCACTGAACAACAGAGAAATGAAATTTTAGCTAAAGCTAGTGAATTCGACGCTCCTTTAGTTCAATATGTGATTGACGAAGTCGCCAGAGAACGTGCAGGTAAAATGAATGCTTCCTTGGCTCTGACTAAGTCTCAATCTCCATCTATTTCACCCGGTGCCACTTATGCATACCAAAGCAAACCCAAACAACCTAAGCAGCTGACTCTATCAAGATTTGGTGTGATTACTAGCACACCTCCTGTTGCTCCACCACCACCCAAGCCTTTCAAATATAATAATTTGGAAGCAATCAGAAATGAACTCAAATCCAATAGGACACCTTCAAAAGTCCCCGTTATCAACCCGGCACCACCAAGACCAGCCGGATTTAACCCTAAGCATGCCCCTGTCGTTGGTCGGTCATTAAATGCATTGAGACATAAGAAGGTGGAGTCTGACTCTTCAGATGACGACGAAAACGACGAGGATGTGGACATTTCAGACTTGTTTCTTGACTCTAAAAAGAAGACTAAGATTACAGAACTTGATATTCATGGTAGACCAGTGGTGAAAATGGCTGCTCAAAAGAAGATTGACAACAAAAGACAAGAAGAAGAAAGAATGCGGTTGCGTCTAAATGTGAATTTGAAACCACTCTACTCCACGATTTTAAAATGGAATTACAACAGCAATAGCGAATTCCCAACTGATGAAAGAGACATTTATCAGCCAATTAAAAATACATACACTTCGGCGAAAGAATACGTTAGCATGATTGAGCCTCTTTTAATGCTCGAGTGTTGGCAGGGAATTCAGTCGTCCCGTGTAACAGGGCAAGAAACACCTTTCGATTTGCTTGTTGGTAGCAGAACCACATGCGATGGTTTTTTTGATGTATACGCATCAATCAAAAAGACAGATTTGGCTACACGCAAAATTGGCGATACGGACTTGTTGGTACTTGGGTACGTTGCTGATAAAAATATGAATGATCCTCGGTCTATATCATCATATCTCAAGAATCCAACTTCTCAGACATGTTTAGCAAAAGTTAAAGAGATTAAGTCCGCAAATGCTGATTTCAGTGATCTTACAATTCGCGTCTATCCACAAGGTTCCATGATGGGGATATTGACTCCAAAATCTGTTATCGTTGCAATGAAGGTCATGCCTATGATAACAGTGGAAAGAGAATACTCATCACTTAAAGGATTGCCATATTACGATTTGTGTGACGATATTCTTAAAGCCCGTCCGGCAAGCCCTGCAAACATTTCTGAGTCTGAAGCAACATCGATGTGCCAAAAGTTGAATGTCAATAAGTCCCAGGCAAAGGCTATCCTAGGCTCCTTTCAGAACGATGGGTTTTCCTTAATTCAAGGTCCACCTGGTACCGGTAAAACTAAGACCATCTTGGGAATTGTTGGTAATACTCTCTCGCACTCAAAGAAGTCCAATGTCATTGAGGTTCCAGGTGTAACCTCAAGTGACCACCATTCTGACAAAGAACAAGGCCCGAAAGTATTAATTTGTGCACCAAGTAATGCCGCGGTTGACGAATTGGTTGTACGTCTTCGCCAAGGTGTTCACAATGCAAAGGGAGAAGAAATGATCCCTAAGATTGTACGCTTGGGTCGGTCTGACGCTATCAACTCTTCAGTCAGGGACTTGGGTCTCGAAGAACAAATTGAAAAGCAACTAAAAGTTCGAAACATATCAGTTGTCATTGATCCGAACATTCGAACTGAGCATAACAAATGCATTGCTGAGAGAGATGAGATTCGTGAGAAATTACGCAGAGGTGACTTGGATGATGAAAAGATTGCCGCTTTGGAAACCCAACTTCGTGAGATTAATAAAAAACGAAGCGAATTAGGAAAGAGATTAGATGAACAGAGAGAGAATGCATCTATTGCTTATCGTACAAAAGAAATTGAAAAGCGTCAGCTACAGGCAAAGATCTTAAGTGAAGCACAGGTCATATGTTCGACATTATCAGGTTCAGCCCATGATTTCTTGGCTAGCATGTCTATGAAGTTTGACCAAGTCATTATTGATGAAGCATGTCAATGTGTGGAATTATCTGCAATAATTCCCTTGAGATACGGCTGTAAGAAATGTATTATGGTTGGTGATCCTAATCAATTGCCTCCTACCGTTCTCTCCCAAAAGGCTGCATCTTTCAAGTACGAGGAGAGTTTGTTCGTACGGATGCAGAGAACGAATCCAGAATCAGTCTACCTTTTGGATGTACAATACCGTATGCATCCTCAAATATCCAAGTTCCCAAGCGCTCAGTTTTACAAGTCTAAATTAACGGACGGGCCACACATGATGGAAAAGAACAATAGACCTTGGCATGCGGACTTTCCATTATCGCCTTATCGGTTTTTTGACATTGGTGGCAGGCATCAACAGAATGTGCAAACAAAATCGTTTTTCAACCCTCTGGAAGCCAAAGTAGCTCTCGAGTTAGTTGAAAAGTTGATGCAAATCTTACCTCAGGACAAGTTTAGAGGTCGAATCGGTATAATTTCTCCCTATAAGGAGCAAATCCGGACCCTCAAAGACACATTTGTGCGCAAGTACGGAAATCTAATCCTTAATGAAATTGACTTTAATACTGTTGATGGATTCCAAGGACAGGAAAAAGAAATCATTATCATGTCTTGTGTTCGTGCAAGTGAATCTGGTAGTGTTGGTTTTTTGAGTGATGTGAGACGTATGAACGTCGCTCTTACACGTGCAAGAACAACTTTATGGATCTTGGGAAATAAACAATCCTTGCGGAGAGATAAGATATGGTCCAAATTGATTGCAGATGCAGAAAGTAGGGACTGTGTTACTCTGGCTGAACCGGGGTTCTTGAAGCGGATATTCAAAACTGGTCAACCATCTCAAAGCACTTTCAATGCAAATGGAAGTCAGGAACTGCCTGAAACGGTCGTGGACAGAAAAAGAAAATTATCTTCTGTGGATGTCGCCTCTACTGAAGTCACGCCCAAACTTTCGAAATTGGATACGTCCACTCCAGGCAACTCAACGGTGGGTAATCAGGTCCCATCTACTTTGCCTAAACCATCGCATGCAGAAAACGCTGTGGACATTAGCTCGGCAAAACAAAACTTGTCACCTACTTTAAAAAAATCACACGAGAAGAAACGCGTTCCTTACATTTATAATGCTAAGCTGCTGTCAGCCCTGACAAGCAACAATGATACGAATAGAGGTTCCGCAAGCAACAGTCGTCCTTCCGAAAAAATAGCATCAACAGAAACAAAGGATTCCCCATTTACGCTGAGTTCAAACCGACAAACACCTAACATGGCCATTAGCAAGACGAGTTCTAGTAACGCTTCCGGTATAAATCCCACGAAGTCTGGCGTTTACATGCCCCCACAAGGACCGCGAAAGAGAGGTTCGAGCAGCAGTATCTTCATCAAGCGGAAACGGCCCACTTAGCCCTTTCCCTTATATTAATAAACATCATTATTCGCTTTTCATGCTCTTAGATCTTGGAGCATACAATCCCTCTTGGTTGTTTGAAGAGAACACCTTTGCAGGGGCAGTGGTAGGAGCCGTCGAAGGATGGTATCCAGCAGAAGTTATACGCATGCTGAGCCTGTCGTTGTTGATCTTCGTAGTAGCTAAATCTGTAATGGAACGGTCAACCGACGGAAGATGCTTCACAAAGTCATTATTACCTGTTAACTCGTCAATTGCAGTAGCTAATGCAGTTAGCTCCTGATGGATGATAATACCTAGCCAATTTGCTTTAGACGTTGCTGCTGAAACGTGTGTGTTGTTCGCTTTTTGGAGATCTTCCTCTATGAGACTGTAAGCTATTTTCAATCTTTCAATTAGCTCTTCCGTTCTTGGTTCGGAGCTGTTCAATATACTCATCACAAGACCTTCCTGTGAGGATAAAGTCTTACACGTGGACTTCCAGGCGATGCTCTGGTCATTATAGAAGGCGGACAAGCGTGAGGATTTTAGTGAGAGGTCTTCAAGAGCTTCAACCTTGTGTTTGAGGAGCTCTAATGTAGGCAGTAGGTTAATTTTCTCCGTAATGGTGTTCAGAAGATCATCTACATTCTCTTTGCTTGCAGGTTGCTTTGGCGGAAGAACGAAATTATGCACAAAGCCGTTAATGCCACTCTTCAAGCGCTCAAGACTTTGGGCTCCCCTAGAATATCCCAATTTATATGGTGAATTTGCCAAGGATACGGTATTAGGTGTACCGTCGAAATTGGTAGCAGTTGGAATCTCAAGTGGCTGGACGCCCATTGGATGACCATTAACGGGATTTTGAGCTCCATTAGTATCTCTAAGGTTGTTTGTTGCGGGATGGCTCTTTGAAAAATTATACGTTGCATTGTTGGTTGTGTTCTTTTCATCCAACAACGAAAATGTGGCATCCACCTTTTCCGACCGCAAAAACAGACTTAAGTCTTGCAGAGGAACGCCACTGAAGGTCAAATAGTCGGATATCACATCGCGACCTTTGCGTTCAAGTTCACGGAACCGATGTACGTATTTTGCTGATTTGCTTTCCAAAACCGAGCTTGTTTCGCCAATTTCTTTGGTGATGGCCGCTTTCTGTGCCTTTAGCGCAGCTATACGTTCTTCTAGTTGGTCAATTTCTGATTCAACCAGTGACTTCTTCCGTAAGAGACCTGCTAGTTTCGTTCCATATTTGCTATTTTCGCTCTTTATTGCACGCACACGTTGAAGTACCTTCTCGCGTCGCTTGTCCCATCGAGAGAAATCAGCAAGAAGCTCTTCTGCTATTTCTTTCTCACGAAGACTGACCTCGTTGAGCAGCAAACATGTTTCGGAAAGCTGGTCGAAATCCGATGCGAGAACAGCTCGGATGTGCGTGCAGTCATCTCCCTCAGACAAGAGTTCCAGATGTTCATGAATATGGCGTCTTATTTCTGTCACAAGGGCATCCTGGCGAGCTTGCAAGAATTCTCGTGGTTGCTGTTCAAAGCCGTCTGAGCCTTTGCTCCTTTTAGCTGAAAACGCAACTCCACGAAAGAACACGGAATCGCCAAGAGAATCTCCCATATTTGACATCATCGAGTCCTGGGGCGTTGTTTTCCACCCTAGTTTGGATGCCGAAATCTCTGCCAGACGAGTTGGCGTGAGCTCAAGTCTCTCCACAGCAGTAGGACTAACTGTGTTTGCGCGGATCCCCGTAGACAGCGAGTCAAGCGACTGGGAAAGAAAATCGTGCGGATCTAGACCATCGTCCGATGATTCTGGAGGAGCAAGATGTGTCAAGGGCTCGAGCAGTTCTCCCAAATTGATCAGCTCGAAACCTGAGGGCAACATGCGATAAGATATCGGTGCGAAATGTACAGATAAGTGCACAGTCTTTTATGCTGGACTCTACAAATATCCAGCCAGGTGGAAATGAAAAGCGATTCAACAGCTTGGATCTTGTTTTGTTTATTCTCCGTATAGCATGAAACTCGGAATTGGGATCCACAACTTTAGAAACTAGAACGTAAGGTTCGTATAAATTTCAAGCGCTTTCACCACATCTTGTACTATCTTGGCTATTCATACATTGTTCATATAGCAAAAGTCCTTGAAACATGGCACTTCAATGCTTTAATCTACAACTAAGCTTTCTGGAGCTTGGAGATTCTTTGTTTGCGTTACTTTTGTGAAAAGCCAGATGGCAAGCCATACAGCCCAAATTTTACTCTTGTTCTTTTCTCTCTTTTCTCTGTTGATTGCTCATCATCCTGATTTATCAGTGGTGATCTTCATATTCTGTTACACTGTCTTCCCCGGGCATGATCCATATCCTTTCAGAATGAAAAGTACAGTCTGTGAGTATTGGTACTTTGGCTTCCCGAGTTCACTACAGTCCTCAGAACACCTGATTTGTCGCCAATCATAAACATTTTCGTATTTCAGCGAATGAACACAAAGTTTAAGCTTTATTTCTGTATTCTGTCTGTATATACCGAAGCACCGCCAAAGAATATGTAACAGGAGACTCAAAGGATCCAGTTCATCGACGTAGAGCCTCTGACGAAGTATTCAAAACTCTCCATTATTCACTTTAACGTTCTATGGGTGCCTGAGATATCCTACACGCATAGTGGGGCCCATTCTTCATTGTTTTTGTCACCATTACCTTTACATATGTAATTGTAGTCCATGTCTGAATCCATAGCAGTTCCACAGCTCCTACCCTGAGATCTAAAAATCATTTAACGTCAAAACATTGGCTACCAGTGTCAGATCCACGGCATTGCGGAACTCCTCGAAACTCAACTTATTATCACCATCGCGATCGTTTTCCATAATCGTCTTGTCTACCACCTGCTGAAGCTCTGCATCCAGTAGATTTTTGCCAACCATCATCTTCATAACAATGAACAATTCGCCTGTGGCGATGAATCCGTCCTGATCAATGTCGTAAATCTTGAACGCAAACCTTAGTTTCTCGTCTCTGGATGTTTTCCCACTGAACGCAGAAAGTCCAGTAATAAATTCCTGGAAATCAATAGTACCATCGTTGTCCTCGTCAAACACATCCATAAGTCTTTGCGCCAATGGGTTCGACAGAATTCCGGGAATAGCCAAAAATTCATTCTTGTCAATCGTTCCGCTACCATCGCTGTCAAGTTTCATAAACCGTTTCCGCAAACGATCGATTTCTTCACGGTCAAAATTTGTTCCATCCATTAGGGAATCTAACACTTTAGATGACGCCAACCCCATTGTTGTCAGGTGTATCTTTGGTTTTAGTAGTTGAGTAAGTCCATTATCGCCGCACAAGACTATCAACGTATTGTCTGCAGGATGGTTGATTATTAGGTTTCTCTAGAAGCCTACTGAAGATACAAAAGATGTTCTGGAATATGTCTGAAATTGTTCAACGTGCCCAGACACGCTTAATTTCATGTTTCTATTGCTACTGACGCATATTTGGTTTGTGTGGTTCTGTAATGCTGAGAGTCCTATCACCGATATCCATCTCACCACCGCTCTGAAAATCAGCACATTCAAGACTTTGCATGCTTACAACTTTGGTGTGAATGAACCTGAGATATACAGTCCGCCATCCACAGGCAAAACTAAACCGTTCAAGTAGTTAGACTGTTTCGCACTCAAAAACAAAACGGCATTCATCAAGTCCTCCTTCTTACCAAGCCGTTTCCTTGGGTTCTGTTCGGCCATCACATCTCCAGCCATGTCTAAAACCCCCTGCGACATTCTGGTAGGAAAGAATCCTGGCGCCAAAGAGTTGACGGTGATATTGCGAGGGCCCAATTGTAAGGCCAAATTCTTTCCCATATGGGATACCCCAGCCTTGGAAGCTAAATAGCCATACACTCCGACAGGGTCACTAGCCACAAGAGATGCCACAGAAGACATGATCAAGATTCTCGAAGGATCTTCGTCTGTACCAGCGGCCTCAAGTAAAGGAGTAAACAATTTTATGGTGTGGAATACAGCAACGACATTCAAGTTCAAAATCTTCTTCACGGCGGAAACAGGATGATCCTCTAATGGGGCACCCCACGAAGCACCGGCATTGGCCACTAAGATATTCACCTTGTCAACCTTCTCTGACACTTGAGTGAAGAACTTCTCGCATTGGCCTTCATCGGCCAAATCAGCTGGAATTGCAATGACTTGTGTGTTGCTCGAATTGTCTTTGGCCACTTTCTCCAAGTAAGCCTTTGCCTCATCACACGCCTTTTGCTTTCTAGAAGTGATCACCACCGTTTTCGCTCCGTTGAGAACGTATGCCTCGGCTGTGTAAAGACCCAAGCCTCTCGTTCCGCCTGTCACCACAGCAACTTTTCCATTCACGTTATAATCAACCATGTTTCTGTTTCCGAAGCAATGGCTACTAGGAAAGTGTCGACTCTTATAGTAGATATGACCCTCGGACAGCCTGCACAAAATCTCTTCCCCGCAAAGTGAGCTTCGACCGTGGATGTACAACTACAGAAAAGAGTGCGAATAAATACATCTTCTCTTCAATTGAGATCCTGGAAGCAAGTATGTCTCCCCGCTTTACTCCTATAACTTTTGCTTGCGGGGCAACATCTGGAATACCATCTGCAAACCTTGGTTTTGCGGGTTCGTTGTTGAGAACATAAGACGGTCATTATTGATCATGCGTATACCCTTGCTAGGAATCACCTGGATCAACGTATTCTTCCCATCTGTAGAGTCACTAATGGACCATACTTCGATAACTTCCTCACAAACAAGGAAGAGATTGTTGTCAACAAAGGAGATGCTTGTGGGGCGGAAATCAAATCTCACGGTGGTTGTACGAGAAAGACTGCCAGCCTTGTTCACAAAGATAGCCAAATCCTTGTACACTAACAAAAACTCCTTGTTGTTGTTAAGCTTGAACATCCCCATGGGGCTGCAATGAGAAATGGCACGCCGGATGACGTCTGTGTGCTTGCCGGTTTTTCTGCCATACGAGTCAATCTTCTTGTTCCCCGACTCTGGTAGATCTGGGATCGTTCGAGGCGAGAGAGTACTCAACTTCATCACTTCAAAGCCTCGCTCTGTATGCACAGCAATAGACGTGTTGAAGATAGAAAGTCCATAACATTGTCCCGCAATGTAGAACTCTTTTATCAAAGAGAATGATGTCAAAATTCCATTGGCATCAGTGTCGAAGATGAAAACCTTGAATCGAACTTCTCCTGCAGCCTTCCTGGCGACAAATAATGTGGGAATTTCATTATGGCGCCCCACCTCATAAAACAAAATCTCTTCATTGATTATCGGGAATGAGCTCAATCTTTCCTTCCGCTCATAATATACCTCGACAAGCAGCTGAAGTGGGTAGTGACGCAAAACTTTGTTACCGAGAACAAGAACAACATTTAGGTGTGGTACAACTGTCAATTTGGTAACATTTGACGTGTTCAATATCTGTTTCCATCTGTTGTTCCTGTCGGTACAGAAAACTCCCTGATTAGTACCCACGAAGACAAAGGTACTTCCGGAAAACGTGCACGTCTCGGCACATTTTATTTTTCTCCTCTCTATCATGTTCTTTGGCACACTAGGAGAGAATACATCTCGTGGGACACGTCTTGCTTTCAAAACAGCATTCGTACTTTCAGCTAGCATTTGTATAGGGTCATTTGGAGGAAGCACAGGCAACTTCGTTTTCGCCGGTTGATGCTCGTACGCAAAGTAGCAGTTATCCACAAGATCCAAATCATATGGAGCTAGCGGGGATACTCTTTTCATCAAGTTGTACCTCGATTTTTCCAAGACGCTAATCCACCTGTTGCGTTCGGCCTCACTGCCAGCAAGAAAAGTGTGAGATTCATGTTTCCTTCCAGCATATCGAACTTTGAAAGGATATGTAAATACATCCTCGTCACCGTCCCCATTTTTTGATGTGGATGTGCTTGTGCCAACTTTTGCAGTAATGCCGCCTTCTTTATCTCTGTTCTCGACTATCAAGAAGTCCATCAATATAGGTGTCTCGGTGACCTTATATCTGATTGTCCGTTGACTCTTTGAACGTTCTGTAATTAATAGATAATTGTCTAACACGATAACATGTACCGTATTTGTGTTGATTTTGAGGTCACCCTTCTTGTTCAAATCGCCTCTATAGTAAAACTTCCTCTTCGTGGATGTAAGATTGATGTTAGGTTTGAAAATATTTGATTTCCAAGTAAGATGTTTCTGTAGAATGTCTAATGAGTGGACATTGTCAGCATGGACTTTCATTTGGTTTACTGTGGTCCCTAGGCTTTTTATTGAGTCCACAGCTTTTGTCAATACTTCGTATTCTTCTTCTTGTTCATCGTAAAATTTTCTGATGTCCATCAATTGCAAGGGTAGCTGCTGGTAACGAGAATTGAAAGTACTCATTAAGAGCAAATTACCATTAACTTGTAAGTCCTTGACTTTTGGATTGTTTCTCAATGTTGAGTCCCAATCTTTGAGCGCCTCGTTTCCCAAAAGATACTCAATCATAGGTACACAACTCATGTACTCAAGCAATGCACTACGGACGCTTTTTGACCATTCGTAGTACAAGCTTGCAATTCCGGCGATGTTCGAAAGAAACTTGCCGTCGGAAATGAGTATTTTCAACAATGGTTCGTAAAGATTTGTTTTATGGATGGATACCAAGTCCTTTGCTGATTTCAAGAGCTTTTCGCCAAAATCTCTCAAGGAAAACGTAACATCCTGACTTATCATGGTTTGTGATACTCTCAAAAATTCCGGCCCAACGGTAGTCACAAAGCAGTCTGCTCTTTGGATAAAAGTCTGCTCGAATTTTATTAGGTCAAAAAGAAATGATTGTTTCTTGGAGTCAAGAGTATCATTGTTGATTTCCTCTGGGGTCAATTGCCAATGAGTAGCCCAATCTGATCCCAAAACTAGATCAGCGATATTCGTTGTTTTGCGGAAATGCTCATGCTCGATAATCTTGTTCAACTGACATTGGGATGAGTAACATTTAAGCATCTGGTCTTTCACAGAGAAATTTGTGTGGTCTGCGTCATGGCAATAGCACCCTGTAAGATCAACTAAAACACCACTCACTTCTTTATCCGGTATAAAATGGGCGAACAAATCATTAGTCTTTTTTGTTCCATCATCTGCCTTCGGCTCTAAAGCAAGCGCGCCGCTCGATCGAAATGTCTCGATTATTCCACTTGCGTTCTTGCCTATTATATCAATAGGGGTATTTCTCTTGTGAAAAACCAACAACTTGATGAGCGCTTTCCGTAGTTGTTTCTCACTAATGTCTTGTCCACTCACCCATGTATTTAGTTGTATGCACCAAGCGAAAATATTTCTTAGAGACCACACATCCTTGCAAGTTGCAAAATGGTGACTTGTTAGCGAAGAAGAAGAAAATGGGAGCAGTGGAAGATCTAAAGGTACAGGAGGCAATTCATCATACTTTCGACGAAGAGTGGGAGAGCTTTGAAGTCCACTATCATTTCGGAAAAGCGATAGCGTTGATCTGAAAGCTGTATGGTTTATCGGAGTTAAAGGCTCTTGTTTGGGAAGTTCTGGAAGCGAGGTGTAATCGAAAACATTCATGTAATCTCCCTCATGATGCTCGTTGTCATCGTAATAATAGTCGGTATAATCTTGTTCTATCAAACTCCAGCGTGGAGTTCGTAGGTCGTCTCCTACACCGAAATTCATATCTCTTTCGTCTATCGGATAAAAATTCAGGGAGCCGCTAGTAGGGGAAATTCTGTTACCCTTTTTAGGCGAAGGCGATCTACTGCTTCTGCTATGAGCCAAAAAGCCCGAGTATGAAGATTCAGCAGTGTATCGACTGAAAGATGGAGACTTAGTTGGCGAATTCAGGGGACTCGAATAGTTGCCTCCCAGTTCGGGAGAAGAAGGATACGCTACTCCAGCACCATAGTTGTTCCCAAGAAACTTGTAATCTGGAGATCGGCTCAAAGACCTTTGCAGCTTTGACATTTGAGTCGAGTACAAATCGTCCATGAGCGAAGGGATTCTGGATGGTGTTCGGTTGATATCGATATCTCCCAAGTGCGCTTCCTCCCTTGGAGAAGATTCGTCGGAGTCTGAAAGGTCTAGATCGCTCAGTACCGGATATGGAGGTGTGGGGTCTTTTGTTGGTGGGCTAGGAGTGGGACCTTTAATTGAAGAGGTCGGGCGGATGTCTGTCTGACTTTCATCTCGAGAAAAGAACGGCGAAGAAGTTGAGCTCAGCAAACTCTGAAATTTGCGAGGTGGATAATAGCGGCGTCCTGGTGGAAGATCTGGCGAAACGCTAGGTGAACTGCTTGTTTGAGGGAAGACCGGAGACAAAGTCAGAAACGAGTCTTGTTGGGCGTAGTGATCTCTTCGGTGATTTCTTTCGTATTCTCTTTGGTGATCTCTTGAGTCGTCTCTCTGATAATCCTTGTGGTAATCTCTATGGTAATCTCGCGGGCTATAAGTATCTTGATAAGGGTCTTGAACGTAGGACAGGTTAAATTTCAGTGGCTCCTGGGGCAGAAGAGACGCAGCCACTTCTAGAATGTTGGCGTGGCTTCCTTGCTTGAGCTGGGTAGGGCTTGAATATTCATCGAATGGCAAGTCTTTGGGACCCTTGAGTCTGGGACTATCGACAGAAAACACCAGATCGTCAAAAGAAAGATCAAACGACTCATTCTGTTTCTCCGGAACGATAATGGCCGGAGTTATGGTGCTTGGTTGTTCCCGTTCATTTGCATGGTACGATTGGTAATGGTCAGTTCCGGGGTTAGTGTTGATACGTAGACCGCTTTGTTTGTACTCATTGAGTGGAGGAGGCGGTTTCCGCCTTAGTGATTTTTTGTTGTTCAGCGACAGCATGGGACCCAAGCAACTTTGTTTCAGCAGATCCCAAATTTCCTGGACAGTTATGAATGTTATCTGCTTTCGGGTACCGCACAGTAGGACCCGAATCAAGGTCACGTGCAGCATAGCCTTTGGTCAGCCAGAAAGATACCACGCAGAAGGAAACGAAGCATGCAAAAGATGAATTAGCTTTATTAGCTATATGACAATTATGCAATTGAATCTGTCATTTGTGTGGAGTACAGTGTAATGTGTTGTGGTGAAAACCAGAAGATGCGAGATTGCACTTGATGTGCGATTATGGCTAAAAAAGGCGAAAGAAGAGCGTAAGCGAGAAAGTAAAGTATACGGATTGAGCCATTCTGCTTCAACACCTAAATTTATAATTTTTTATTCGTAGTTGTTGTGTTCTTCTCACTCTAAGTCTTACATTATTTTTCTCTTCAATACGTGTTGTGCAATGGGTATAATAGTTACTGAATCTGAGATAGCCAAAGCGCGCAAAGCCGTACGCGTATCTTTTCTTCACCAATGTATTCCGCTGAAATCACCCAGCACTTGGCTGAAGGGTCGAAATTCTATGCAACCAAAGACTTTAGTCTGGCTGCTACCAAGTACGCAGACGCTTGCGAAGCTTACAACAAAGAAACAGGCGAAGACAGCGCCGAGTTGCTTTTGCTTTACGGCAAAGCGCTTTTCCAGAATGGAGTGGCCAAGTCGGGGATTTTGGGTGGGATAGGCAACGAGGAAGAAGAAGAAAACAAAGATAAAGAAGAGAAGGAGGAAGAAAACGACAACTTCCAGTTTGAAGATGGTGTTGAGGAAGAAGCTGAAGAGGGCCAAGAACCAGAGTCTCAAGCCGAGGAAGGCGACGACGAAAAAGTCGAAGAAGAGTCGGACTTCGAGGCAGGGTGGGAGATCTTGGACCTCGCGCGGTCTCTTTTTGCCAAGAAGGTCGAGGAATTGTCCTCTGAAGAATCAAAGTTGACCGTCCCATACTTGAAATCGGACGACGAAGAACCCAAAAACGAGTATGTCGTTGCCCTTAAGAAGCTCTCAGAGACTTACGATCTTCTAGGAGAAGTTTCTTTGGAGTCAGAAAACTTCTCCCAGGCTGCAAGCGACTTGGCTAGCTGCCTTGAATTGCGTCAGAAATTGTATGACCCATTACTTTCTGCTCTAGTGTCTGAATCACACTACAAGTTGTCATTGGCTTTAGAGTTTTGTGTGGAAGATCCAGAGCTGAGACAAAAAGCAGCAGAACAAATGAAGTTGGCAATCAATTGCGTGAAACTGAGAAGCAAAAACAAAGAGAAAGAGCATTCAAAAGAGACCGATGATCTTCTCCGCGACTTGGAGGAGCGTTACAGAGAACTTAAAAAGGACCCACAGGAGCAGTTCAAGGCTGAGCAATTGAATATAATCAAAGGTATTTTGGGAGAAGCTGTTGAGTCGAGTTCTGCCTCTGAAACTCCTCAGGCCCGCACTGTGGCTGTGAACGATTTATCTTCTATGGTTAAAAAGAGGAAAGCCAAGCCAAACAACGCGAACACCAAGAAACCCAAGAATGAGTAACCAAGGAGATATAGAGAGTGTACAATAGTTTAGTTACAGTATGTTAGTTTCTTATTCAACCCAATAATACAATCCCAGAAATATAAGAAAACGAGAAATCACTTGAACGAGTAGTAGATTCAGAGAGATTTTCATGTCACAAGTATAATGACATCTCTGCATAGATGAACGGTGGTAGAATGAAGGAAAAAAAGTTCTTTACACATATTAGTAAACGAATCAGTTTACGTCGGATGGAATCGCTACTTCTTTCTGATTTCAATGATTTCTTTCTTTTCTGCTTCGACAAAGTACGACTACTAACTTCTATCAGACACCTTATACACAGGCTGTCTACATCTCTTCACTTGGGCATCGCAGATGTGCAGGAAAGACCA
This sequence comes from Clavispora lusitaniae, assembly GCF_014636115.1. Classification (NCBI taxonomy): domain Eukaryota; kingdom Fungi; phylum Ascomycota; class Pichiomycetes; order Serinales; family Metschnikowiaceae; genus Clavispora; species Clavispora lusitaniae. The sequence goes on along the minus strand of NW_027093975.1, from coordinate 1,417,463 downwards.
ATCCATCTTGAACTAGGCATTTTTTTGAATATAACACCCTGTCCCAAAAATGGCCCCTCCTTCAGTTAATAATAAACAAAAACGGAATAGACGTCGGAAGAAGAGAAGAACGGAAGATTTTTCGTCGGACTCAGATTCGGACTCGGACTCGAGTTCTTCTTCTGCTCCTTCAGACAAGGAAGAAGAAAAAGAGAAACCAACGGCAAATATCAATATCGACGACATTGACATCGAATCGGACACGGAACATGCCACAGAAAGAGCAAATGATGAGCCCCTCTCAGCAGAAACACAACAACAGCTAAAAAAGATAAAGTTCACTAGCACTGCAAATCAATCCATTGCAGAGGCAAAAGAAACAGTCAGAAAGGACAGACAGCAGTTAGAAAACGAATTTTTGGCGCATATGGCGACTGGTTTTGCCAATGATTTGGATGAGCTTCGGAAAAAGCCCGATTTCAATGAAAAGTCGATCGTTATTTTGGCCAAAACCCTCCAATCTGGCAGCAACATGTTTGATGAAGAAACGTTGAACGCCTTATTGAAATAAACTTGTTGCCACAAGCTAAAAACCAGAAATGATTTGCTAGCTACATAGGGAAATTTTAAGAGTACGAGCATGACTAGATGTAGCGAAATCTTTAGGACATGTAGCAGAAACACAACAGATACAGGGACAATAATCAAATCCAATAACATAGTATTAATAGTGGCTCAGCCATAGTTTTAGGATTAAATAAATGACCAGATTTAGGACTAATATACTTCAAGATCCAGATGCAAAAGATTCTCTGTGTTTCGTAATTTAGATTCTTTATAATGGTGCGCAGCCTTGCGCAATGATCTGTGAGACGTCCTTAGAGAATTTTCAGGACAGTTGGCCCTTTATGAAACAAGGTCACTTTTATTGGAAAAGTATATTAAGGCGGTGTTCACGAGCATAACAAGAAGCCTGGTTAGCTCAATCGGTAGAGCATTTGACTCTTAATCATATAAGGTCAATCAAAAGGTTGCGGGTTCGAGCCCCGCATCGGGCTTTCTTTTTGCTGTTGTGACCTAGCTGCAAGGTATATTCCAGTTTATCCGGATTGCTCATCATTCCTTGCTTTTTTTTTTTTTTTTTTCCGTCTATCATACGTCGTGTTCCTATCTGACCTACTCTTGTTGTTTGCGCACATCGGTACATCTTCATCGCTTAGTAATTCTACCACAGAAGATCGTAAGCCCTGCCTAAACACGAGCAATTTAATAGATCCGTCATGTTACTTGTCTTGGCAATCTTGGTATACTCGCAAAAAAATCGGAAAGTTTCCCTACTGTAGATGCGGCGTGAACTATATTCACATGTGTCAAGTAAAGGCGAGATTTGCGCACCTGCACAGCCAACGGGCGGACCGAGTCAATTTTCTGTTTTTCCCTGTCTGAGTCACCACCCTGCCTTAAAAGACCCTGCTGCTGCCAGTTTCAACCCCACAATGGATAAATCCAAAACTGTCGAGGAGACACACGACGTATCTCACGAATTGCACCCATTTAAGGTGCTTCTGAAGTTTCTGCGCAAGTTGGATGCCTTTGGTGTGGAAACCAGAGGTATCGAGCGGATTCCCTCGTACGAGCGCTCTACTAACAAAGCGAGACAGCTCATTACAGTTGTCGGGCTTTGGATCTCTGCATGCGGCGGCTTGTCGTCCATGTCGTCTTTCTACTTGGGTCCTCTCTTGTTTGGACTAGGATTGAAGAAAACGCTTATCACCGGTTTACTCGGTCAAGCCATCGGCTGCGGTGTGGCCGCCTACTGTTCGCTCATGGGTCCCAGGTCGGGATGCCGTCAGATGGTGGGCGCCCGCTTCTTGTTTGGCTGGTGGCTTGTGAAGCTTGTATGTATTGCTTCGATGGTGGGTGTGATGGGCTGGTCGGTGGTGAACTGTATTACTGGAGCGCAGATTTTGTCGTCGATGAGTGGTGGTTCTGTCCCGCTTGTGGTGGCGATTGTGATCATTGCTTGTGTATCGTTGGTGATTTCCATCGGCGGAATCCGCTACTTGCTTCGCGTGGAGGCCTTTCTCAGTATTCCGGTGAATATTGCGTTTTTGACCTTGTACATCGTTGGTGCCAAGCAGTACAGCCACTTGACGTTGGCTGACTCGCCACTGGAAGATGCAGCTACCGTAAGGGGCAATGCCATTTCCTTTTTTGCCTTGTGCTACTCCATCACCTCCACATGGGGACTGATTGCCTCCGATTACTACATATTATTCCCAGAAGACACTCCTGACGTGCAGATTTTCTTCTTGACGTTTTTGGGAATCTTGATTCCAACCACCTTTGTCGGAGTTGCCGGTATCTTGATTGGTAATGTTGCCTTGACCTACGAACCATGGAACACAGCATACACTGAAATGGGAATGGGTGGCTTGTTGAATGCTGCTTTTGAGCCATGGGGCGCTGGAGGCAAGTTCTTGTTGTGTCTTATTTTCTTGTCTTTGATTTCCAACAACATTTTGAACACATACTCCGCTGCATTTGGCGTGCAGTTGCTTGCTCTTCCGCTTGCACGAGTTCCAAGATGGATGTGGGCTATTTTGCTCACTGCCGTGTACTTGGTTTTGTCCATTGTGGGCCGGTACCATTTTGCTCTGATCTTGGGGAATTTCTTGCCCATGGTCGGTTACTGGATTTCCATGTACTTTGTGATGTTGCTTGAGGAAAATACTATCTTCCGTACAGATAGATTTATCCACTTATACACGAAAGAGTTTTCTGAGCTGGAGCCCAAGGTCTCGAACGTGGGTGGCCATCTCTACAAGCGCAATGTCCACTATAACTTTGACATTTGGAACGACTACGACAAATTGACACTGGGCTACGCGGCCACATTCGCCTTTGCTGCCGGAGCTGCCGGAGCTGCAGTAGGAATGTCGCAAGCCTACTGGATTGGACCCCTTGCTAAGAAAGTTGGCGGTGAATATGGTGGTGACATTGCCATGTGGCTTTGTTTGGCCTTTAGCGGTGTGAGTTACCCCGGCCTAAGGTATTTGGAATTGAAAAAGTTCGGCAAATAAGTGAAAGATGTGGGCGCCGGCAAGAGCTTTGGATAAGTATTAATACACATCTAATGTACTTTACTTCTAGGTCATGTGGGGTTCGTCTTAAATCCGCATTTTTCGAGATCGGTTGTGATGTACCGAAACTCCGATGTGGGCCGAGTCAACAAAAAACATCTAACATGTAGGAAAGCATACATTACTGGAAGGTGGTTAAATGTACAATTGGCGAAAAACACCACAGGATGGAGGTTACAATTGGAGAAGAGAGTAATGCTTCTAGTGAATACTACAGTCTGGCACCAATGAGGACATTGTTCCAGCGTATCGCCTGCATATCTGGCCGTTTTGCTCTTGAAGTGAAAACATGCACAGCATGCAAAAAGTCGGAAAGGAGTTCTCGATCTCAGCCCAAATGCGCCCATAATACGTCTACATGCACCTCCGTATGGAAAACCAATAATATGGATGTAGCAGTACTAGAATATTCTTTTAAAATCATTATTCTCCAACAACTTACGATTGTGTCTAGGCCTTTCCAACATGGCGAATCTAGTCGTGTCTGCTGCTTGATGTTCCTGGCATTCCTGCCAGATCCGATTTCGATTTTCTGACAATCTTATCCTGATTAGTGCGGCTTGCCGTATGCGCAGGCACAGACCCAACGGTTTACGAAGTGTATACACTCCGCGCATAGCCATATCACCGCTCCGTCTAGAAAAGACACAAAAGGAAAGGCAAAAGAGGGGTTTAGTAAAGGCGAGACATTGGAAGCAAACCAGACCAGGAAAAACTTCCTTTTGAAAACCGGATTTCGGCTCCGATCGCAAGATTGGGAGCACTCGCATATTATGGCCCAAAATAGAAAGAACCTGGTAGAAGCACCGTATCGCGCCAATAGTGGGGGAGACATGGAGACTGAGAAAGTATTCGTTTCGCCATCACCCGATCTCAAAAAGTAGGCCTTTCTGGTGTGGTAGAATCGGCCCTCTTTTTTTTGACTCACCTGAATTTGCCACTTCCCTTTTGGTGCAGTGTTTGCATCGAAGTGAGCTGGAGAAAATTCACTGCCGTCTGATAATGCGGCTAATCTGCATACTGGGTTAGTAATCAATCGACTTGCAGGAGCTCGTAATCGCAAAAGGTACTGACTCATCAAAATTACTTAAAAGCGCCAAGCGCTCTTGTGTATACATCCGTGTTTTTTTTTGTTTTAGAACATCTCAGAAGCTTTTTCCAACTTCAGTTCAATGTTAGAAGAGAAGCTAGCTACAGAGCCCTCATTGGGCAAAAAGAAGCCCTCGAAATCTTCGACTGCCACAGACCCAATCTGGACCATTCTCCCTTCGTATGATATGTACCAGGCCACTTTCCATGGTGACGACGAACCTCCTCAGTATGCGGGTGTTTCCTCAGCTTCCGAGGTTGACACCCAAACTTCTACCTCAGAACCTCCCACTTTGAACACAGAGTTCAGTAGTGCCGAACTGGAAAACAGAATTACAGCTAGCACTTCCCAGGACGCGAGTCTTATTATTGCAGATGAGTCCACCACCAGCTGGAGAGAAACCATTTTGGACAACATCCACAACTTGCGTAACTTGACCTTTTCCGAAAACAAAACCGCCCAAGCAGTGAAAATCTCGGTGCATTTCACCGAGGATGTTGGCGAGGTTGGTAAAGTGCCTAAGCATATAGACCCGCTGAATTTTGAGTATAAGCAGGGTGACTACTTGAACGGATACGTGCTTATACGGAACGATGGGCCGGACCCAATTCCCTTTGACATGTTCTATGTGCTTTTTGAAGGTAATTTCATTGTGCGGGACATTAACAATCCTAACTCGACCAAACCTGTTACCGTCCGCAAGTTTTTGGAAATGTACGATTTTGCAGCATCTTACAACAGAGCAAATGTTAACCGGCTTCTAAAGGAACACGAAGGCCATTGGTACTGCTGCTCTGATTTGAAAGATCCCATAGACGGCACACATCTGTCTCTTGGTGAAAAACAGCAGGTGCTTCCAGGAATTACATATAAAAGATTCTTCACATTCAAAATTCCCGTTCGTTTATTGGACACAGAGTGCAATGATCACAAGCTTGCGGGCCACACAGAGTTACCGCCAACATTAGGCATGCCTCCCCTTCAAAAACAATCCCTTCCCAAGGAGAAGCACGTCAGCGATTTACCCATGATTGACGCTTCAACAAGTTACGGTGTTATGGCTAGATTTATTGGTAAAGCTTCAAAGTATAATGTGGATGACGAAAAGGATACGGGAACGAAATTGATTAACGCCAAGGGTGACGAGTTTATAATTTTGAAGGAAAGCATTTCGCATGTCCGGATTTTACAAGAGTCCATTCTTCTTAGTGATGGAGAAAAGGCCGCCAACAAAGAGGCCTCAAGACTTCTATATCATAACTTTCTCAAACGGGTTGAAGAGAAGATCGAAATTGGAAACGAATTGAAAAAAGCCATAGAAGAAGAAAATGATCTGAAAGCCTTAGACTTGGCTCGCAGGCTAGAGGTTGAAAAACTAGTACGCGAGCGGTCTCAAAACGATAATGTCAAGTTCAGTCAGTTGTATACCTCCAACTACCACAGAAGAGACTCGAAAGATGCACTTCGTAAACCTGAGACTTACGACATTGTACTTCCAATACACAAGAAAACTTTGTTTGGTTCTAAGAAAGTGGAAGGAACATTGATGGTTTCCACTCCAAAAACAGAATTTCTTATTGATTACGTTCCACCAAAATTTTTTAGAGAAGGCATGCCCACAGATGACTCTTCTTGGAAACTACAGGTACCTATTGATGTTAAGTTTACTCCTTCAGGTCTACAAAACAACGAAATCAAGCCTCCTTCGATCAAAAGCATTCGTGCCGAGTTCGTTGTGTTCACTGTGAAATCGAATAAACGTCCGATTCCAGTGGAACTTAACCATAACTTTCTTTTCACCAATGATTATGCGGTGAAAGGCATTCCACCTTTCCAAGACAACTTCACGCACTTGGTGAAAAAACCGGTGCAAGCTTTAGCTGGGAGAATGTACAGTTTATTGAGAGAACTAGGAAGTCAAAATTTCAGGGTGGAACATGATTTGGCAGCAGACTTGAGTGCTATGGCTAATATGGAAGAGAAGTATAATAATTTGGTACTCCATGACAGCAAAATACAACACCAGGGCCAAGTGGCACCAGCAGAACGCGGAGTTGGTGGTGTCTGGGAAAAAGACGGACAGTCTTTTACGAAAAGCTTTTCTGTGCATCTTGACATTACCAAAGCTCAGAAAAAGGCACCTAATGCTCCAAAGTTGGCTCCGGGCTATAAAGTCTACGATGAGATTTGTTTTGTCCCCAGCTTTCAAACATGCTTGTTACTGCGCATGTACTACATCCAGTTACATATTATGTTCTCCGATGACCAATTTGTACAGATGAAAGTTCCTGCCTCAATCGCAAAAGTGCCTTCGTGATCTGTGTCTTTCATTTGATTTGTGACTTGATGATCTTTGTCAAGTGTTGAATTATTCGTCAAATATTCTTTTAATGCCCAAATATTTAATTCAATTTAATTTATGGTTTTGCTTTTAGATAACATTGCCCGGTTTTTCTCACTGTGTCTTTTGCATCGGGTCCGTAGGTAATAGATCTTGTCGGTTCCTTTTGCTACAACATACCCACACATATACATTAATTAAAGCTAAACACTCGAGGTAGCTATTTGAGGTGAGTTCCGGCCAACTCGTCTGCGATAGCATCGACAGAAACATCCTTGTCTTCGACGGAAAGGCCCAACAACTCCTTTTCTAACTGGTCCAAGTCCACGTTGGCATCGTCGAAAGTATCCTCGCCTTCTTCGTCATCAGACTCGTCTTCGTCTTCGCTGTCAATTTCCTCCAAGTCGTCCAATTCGTCAAGCTCACCAAAGCCCCTGTCTTCGAAGATGGATGTAATCTTCTCAATGTGATCGGAGTCCTCTTCGAATCTGTTACCATTCAACTCCAAAAGCTTCAAGTTGGGCAATTTGTGCGAGACAACGCTGGCCAATTTGGCCAAGGCGTCGGCTTCTAACTCGTTGTATTGCAACTTCAATGTGGAAAAGTGTTCCTTGACACTTCCCTCGTGGAAACGTTCAACCAAAGCCAATGATCCCTTTGGCTTCAACAAACAGTCATTCAAGTTCAACTCGACCAACTTTTCCCACTTACCTAAAGCGTCGGCCAAAACGACAGCAGCGGCGGTAGTGATTGTGTTGTCTTGCAAATCGAGAACTTGTAACTGGGTGTTTTTCGACAAGCCTTGAGAAATCAATTTTGCAATTCCAGCAGGACGAATTCCGTTTTGGTACAATCTGACGGTCTGCAAATCGGCGTGGTTTCTCAAACCGATCGCCAAGTAGTTGACAGATCCATTCTCCAATCTGTTTCTGCCACAGATGAACGTCTTCAACGATGGCTTTCCTTGCTTCGATTTTGCCTGGGCCAATTTGGCCAAGCATTTACCAATGCGGGCACCAGCAAAAGGACCCATGCCGTTGTTGGACAAAATCAAATGCTCAACAGAAACAGCTTTGGCAAGGTAATCTTCGATCGGATCAATTGTCTGCAAGCCAAAGGCGTTGTCACTCAAGTTGACAATCTTCAAGTTGGGACATTGCAACAAAGCAGGCAACAAATACAGCAAGGACTGGGGGATCTCGGTGTTCAAACGGCCAGTGTACAAGTCCGAGAAATCCACCTCCACAATAGTGTCCTTGTGTTTGGCAAGCGCCTTGCTCAAGGCTTCAGAAGCTTCAATACCAATGGTGTTTCCGCTAAAGTCAACTTTGGTGACTTTGTCTTTGGCCAAAAAATCCTTGAGGTAGGGTTCAATGTCGGCTGCGGAATCGAACTTGACTTGCTTTCCAGCAATGGAATACGTAGTTTCGGGAGTTACCCCGACATCGACATTGACAGACGCCATTATGGAGCATTTGCAAGAGAGAGAAGGAATTTTATGGCTGCGACTATGTGCAGGTCACCAACCTCTGGTGTTGGAGGCCCATGAAAAACTGGAAAAAAACCATGTATTTGGAAGAGAGAAAAGTATGGTGCTTCTTTTGGGTGCTGAATTTGGTTTGCAACTGTCTTTGATTCTCGAAAAATGGCGGTATTGCGCCATACGGTGCCAAACCAGCCGAAAAGGCATGTGCGGATGCAAACGAGAGGTTTCCCACCTAAACACAAGTCAGGCCATTTCAGCGGGGCGATTAACTACAGATCAGACCACTACAAGCCAAACAATGACAACACGTCCCAAATTGAAGCGGGGGTGGGGTGAAGAAAGTCAAAGCAAGGTGGTGGCGGCACGTGACCGCACATTCCGGTGTGCAGAGGCAGACTTCCTCGGCAAGTTTTTTCCAAGTCGAAGTAAACTCCCATTATCATGGCTCCTAAACAACAACCAACCACACTCGAGCAAATCACAAAGACCCCGGCTTTCGCCGTTGCCGTCCAAGTTGGACTTTTTGCTGCCGGTGTTGCGTTCATCCAATCTCCTTTGATGGACTTCTTGGTGCCTCAGTTGTAAGCACATCCCTCTGGAAATATCAAATGCAAGATGCGATCAAACTACTGTAGTAAAGTATGTATTACGGGAGATGAAGCGATGGAGAAAAAGGGCTTGATTGTTCTTCGCTAGGCAAACTTTGGACAGAAGAGATCGAGATCATAGACGAGCAAAAGATGACGAAACAAAGATACAAGGAAGCTAGTGACGGCCAAGACACTAGATTGACCTTAACATCAAATGACAGTTACAAGACGAACTCAGTGACGAAAATACCTTCTAATGACTTGTCATGGTATGGCTTGCGATCAGGCACTAGGAATATTTTGGCATCGCACCTTACTTTCCGGATAAACAACGCTCTTCATGTTTCTGGTTCAATTTGCCGTCATCTCGTTAAATACTCTGCTTCCCATTTGTAAATACCATTCTGCAAATACATATGGACTATTCTACTCGACCACTAAAACTGCTCCTACTGTCACTGCTCCCACTGTCATTAAAAGTCCTCACACTGTCACTAAAACTGCTCCTACTATCACTAAAACTGCTACTACTCTCACCTCATCGTCAGGCTACTCCATCTATCGTTTTTGCATCATCACTGGAACATAACATTCGAACGAATAAATAAGTGGCTAATCACTTGGTCGTCTTCGCCTTCGGCAAAGTCTCCGTTATAGACGGTCAAGTCAACCGCACCACCAAAACTCCACATACCCGCCCAAACTTACACGGCTCAGCCCCACAACTCGGCCTCGGAACTCTGTGTCTCGTCTTATCTTGAGCTCTTGTCTTCGTTTCTCGGCCCGCACATGCACATACCGCGGGGCCATTTCGTCCCTCGGATCATCTGTCTTCTCCACATTTTCGCGCGCATATAAACCATCAGTGCCCCACACAAGAGAACGGTTTTTTCTTGTTCCTCCATTCTTACCCACACATTTCTTCATCTTCTTAACTATGAGTGTGGTTTCCAATTCCGTCGACTCGGCCGCTCCTCCAAACCCTCGGGCCCTTCTTGCCGCTGAACGTGCCCAGAGCAAATTCGATCCCGCCACCATGAACTACTTTTTGGAAACCTCCAAGGAAACTTCCGCCACCATCAAGGAGTTTGTGCAGCAGTTGGAAAGAGACCCGATCATGAACCCCGGCGCCAAACAGTACGAGTTGACCAAGGAGCAGCAGCGTGTGGTTACCGCCCGCCGCATTGCCCGTTTGGCCCAGTACGCCGAAACACAAAACGACCCTACTTTCCAGGGCCTCCGTGCCTCCATCATGAGTGTGTTTGACCCACAGGTGGGAACACGTCTCGGTGTCAACTTGGGTTTGTTCATTGGCTGCGTCCGCGGCAATGGTACCAAGGACCAGTACGACTACTGGTATAAACAAAAGGAAACAGGCTACGTGCGGGGCATTTACGGCTGTTTCGGTATGACAGAGTTGGCCCACGGCTCGAACGTGGCTGGTTTGGAAACTACCGCCACCTTTGACGAGAAAACTGATGAGTTCATCATCAACACTCCTCACATTGGCGCCACAAAATGGTGGATTGGAGGTGCCGCCCACTCCGCCACTCACTGTAGTGTTTACGCCCGTTTGATTGTAAAGGGCGAAGACTATGGTGTCAAGACATTTGTGGTTCCTTTGCGTGATGCCAACCACAATTTGATGCCTGGCGTGGCTGTTGGAGACATTGGTGCCAAGATGGGCCGTGACGGCATTGACAACGGCTGGATCCAATTTTCCAGCGTCCGCATTCCCCGTTTTTTCATGTTGCAAAAGTTTTGCAAGGTCACTGCTGACGGAGATGTCACATTACCTCCGCTCGAGCAATTGTCATACTCTGCGTTGTTGGGTGGCCGTGTTCTGATGGTGATGGACTCATACCGCTGGAGTGCCAAGGCTGTGACAGTTGCCCTCCGGTACGCGGTCTGCCGTCGTCAATTCAAGTCCAAGTCTCAGGCGGACGGATCTGAAACACAATTAATCAATTACCCATTGCATCAACGGCGCTTGTTCCCATTCTTGGCTCAAGCAATTGTGTTTAGTGCTGGCTCGTGGAAGTTGGAGCACACATTCAATGAGGTGTTGGATACTTTGGACAAGGCGGTCGAGACCAACGACATGAAACGCATTTTCGCCTCCATTGACGCCATGAAGTCTCTTTTCCTCGACTCTGCTGCATTGAAGTCCACTGGTACCTGGTTGACTGCTGAGTGCATCGACCAATGTCGCCAGAGCTGTGGTGGCCACGGCTACTCCTCTTACTCTGGCTTTGGCAAGTCTTACAACGACTGGGTGGTGCAATGTACATGGGAAGGAGACAATTCTGTTTTGGCCATGTCTGTGGGTAAGCCTGTCATCAAGGCTGTTGTTGCAGTCTTGGAGAAGGGCGCCAAGGAAAAGGGCTCGCTCTCCTTCTTGAACAACGCTGCCAAGTACGACAACGATGAAATTGTCTTTTCCAACACTTCTGACTTGCTTGATTTCTCGAACGTGTTGCGTGCTATCGAAGTGTTGATCACACGTATTGGTATTCAAGGAGCCAAAGTTGTGGCCGACAATGGAGGCAACTTTGATTCTGTTGGTGCTCCAAGTTTGGCCATTGCGAAATTGAAGGCGCATCACTATTTCCTTGAGGAGTTCCACAGAAGACTTCAGAGCAACGAGTACAAGGAATTGAACCCTTACCTCGAGCTTATTGGCAAGTTGTACTGTGCCTCGAATGTGATTGAGAAGTTTGCAGGTGACTTTTTGACATACAACGTGATTCCGGGCCTGGTTGCTCGCGAAATCACAAACGTTACTCTTCCAGCCTTGTGTGCGGAGGTAAGAAAGAACGTTGTCGCTTACACTGATGCTTTCCAGTTTTCTGACCTGATGCTCAACTCGTCTCTTGGAAAGTACGATGGTGATGTTTACGAAAACTACTATAACACAGTCAAGACCTTGAACCCTCCAGAAAACCACAAGGCCCCATACAGTGCTGAATTTGAGGCTGCGTTGAACCGGGGTCCTTTGGATGCTCGTGAGAGGTATGAAAAGGGTGCCGAAGTGGCGGCAATCTTGTCTAAATGATATGTACAAAAATGATTTTCTGAATGCACTTGGATGTAAGTGAAAATTGTCACGTAGTCGATGTATTTTACAGGAAAAATAATTCCAGCATGGTATCTTGGAACACTGGAGTCACTACAATCTTGTCCCATGATGGCACTGCTTTTGGCCTGCGGGTTGTATTGTATGCTTTCACCCTTTTTTCTTCTCTTTGAATAACGAGTCTGAAGAAGAATGATTTTATTGTGGAAATTCAAGGTCAAGCGTAAAAAAAAAAAAAAAAATTCACGTTACATGTGCAATCTAACATCAATGGCATCTCTTTGTTCCCGCATATTGCACATCTATAGACACCTCCCCACAAATCAAAGGCTTAAAGTTATATCGAGTTATATCACAATCAGGAGACTTTCCTCTTCAGTGTAAGTCTTCCGTTATCCGATATCCCACTCCCCTCCTTCTTGACTCTTTTTCCGGGGAAGACTGTGTATTCGAGAGGAGAAGTTTACCCCACAAAAAGATGCGCATCGCATATAAAGCCTTGTCACCATGAACAGAGAAATGAAAATACCATTGCACTTCCACCAAGGAAAGAAAATATCCAAGACTGAAAAGAATACATCATGGTTGCCGCTACTTTTGTAAGCAACTTGCCAGCACCTGAACCCGCGGCTTCGATGGCGCAAGAAAGAGCTAGGGCGGCCTTTGATCCAGCAGAAATGCACCAGATCTTAGAAGGCACTCCAGAAAAAGCCCAGCAGATTTTGGGCCTCTACCAGCTGTTGGAAAGAGACCCCGTGCTAGCACCATCCTTTTACGACTACGAGATGTCTCGCGACGAAAACCGCTTGCAAACCACACGGCGCATAGCCAGAATGGCTCAGTATGTGGAGAAAGAGTCTCCGGAGGATTTCTGGCGGCGTTTGGGACTTGTGACCGCCTATGATCCATCGTTGGGGATCCGTATTGCTGTGAACTTGGGGCTTTTTGTCAATTGCATCAAAGGCAACGGAACTGCGGCCCAATACAAGTATTGGTGTGTGGAAAAAGAGGCTCGCCATATGAAGCAAGTGTGGGGCTGTTTTGGCATGACTGAGTTGGCCCATGGATCCAATGCTGCTGGGGTTGAAACCACTGCCACATTTGACGAGAAAACCGATGAGTTTGTGATAAACACCCCTCATATTGGAGCCACGAAGTGGTGGATTGGAGGAGCGGCTCATTCGGCCACTCATTCTAGTGTATATGCCCGGTTGATAGTCCACGGAAAAGACTATGGAGTGAAGACGTTTGTGGTGCCTTTGAGAGACTCTCAACACAACTTGATGCCGGGCGTCTCCATCGGCGATATTGGATCGAAAATGGGCCGTGAGGGAGTCGACAATGGCTGGATCCAGTTCTCTGGGGTTCGAATTCCTCGCTTCTTTATGTTACAGAAGTTTTGCCGTGTCGAGAGAGATGGCACTGTCAAGATGCCTCCACTCGAGCAATTGAGCTACATTTCTCTTTTGGAAGGCAGAGTTGGGATGGCCGCAGACTCTTACCGTATCTGTGCCAGGTTTGTTACCATAGCTGTAAGATATGCAGTTGGGCGTCGCCAGTTCAAGAAGGAAGAGAAGAAAAAAGATTCAGGCGACCTCGAAACACAGTTGCTTGATTACCCATTGCACCAGCGGCGGTTGATGCCTTATTTGGCTTTGACGTACGCTGCAGCTCTTGGAACTGATCGTTTAGAACGGCAACACAAATTTGTGGTCTCCTCTTTGGAAGAGGCGGTGAACAAGGACGACCAGAATGGAATAAAACGGTCTTTGGGTGACACCAAAGCGCTTTTTGTGGACTCTGCTGCGTTAAAGTCAACTCTCACATGGCTCGCTGAACGCTGTCTTTCGGAAACCAGACAGGCATGTGGCGGTCTGGGATATTCTGCGTACTCTGGATTTGGACAGGCTTATGCCGACTGGGCTGTTCAGTGCACATGGGAAGGCGATAATTCTGTATTGGGAATGTCTGCTGGCCGTTCGGTGATGAAAAAAGTAGCTGACGTTTTGACAAAGAAATCAGGTATTTCTCACAACAAGGTGTCTGGCCAAGGCAAGACTTCATCCATTGAAAACGGCAATGTCTCCGAACATCAACTTGGAGTGTCAAAAACCAATCTGCGTGCTGTTTCTTCTCTGAGTCCTGGTCTTTTCAACTCGGATACATTGTCCTTTCTTGACAACGCTTCTTCATACTTGACTGGATCATACCTCGAGTCGGACTTTGCGCCCAAAACGGTGCTTACTGCACTTGAAGCATTAATTGTTCGTGTTGCCGCTTCAGCTCTTGAAAGCAAAGATGGTTGGGACCTGGTGTCCTTCGAAAGAGTGCTTCTTTCTCGTTTGCGCTGCCATCAATATTTGTTGCACACATTGGTTCAAGTTTTAGATCGCAAGAAAACGCCTGATCTTCAAGAACCTCTTGAGAAAGTTGCTCGCTTGTACGCTCTTACAAGTATCGTGGAAACTTATGCTCGTGAATTTATTGCTCATGGAATCATGAGTGGAGAAGCTAGTTTGATTGTCACATCAAAGTTGATTCCCCAACTGTGTTTGGAAGTTCGCCAGCAAGCAATTTCTCTCACGGACTCTTTCCAGATTCCAGACACCCTTTTGAATTCGGCTATTGGTACGCATGATGGCAATTGGTACGAGAATTACTTCCGGGTGGTGAAGTCGCATAACGATGCAAGAAAGACCAAGGCTCCATATTCACACGAGTTGGAGGGGTTCTTGAACCGTCCAAATTTGGATGCCCGTGAAAGACACGAAAGAGGGCACGAGGCACAAAAGAAGCTTTCGGGGTGAGAAAGCTGTATGTAGTGATTTCATATTGTTCAATCTTTAAACTTATAACTCTTGAAGTAATGCGAAAGCTTGGATGTAAAGCCTTAATAGTGCTAGCAGTAAGATCATGTTTTCTATTTATTTTGTCTGTTTTTCCACTTCCTAACAATTGACATCTGTACTTATACGAGTCAAGGCAAGGGTCCTTTTGCATATTGAAGTTGTAGTTTCTGAATAATCTCTCTCATCAGTCGCCTATATCTATTCTACGACATCAGAGAAATCGTGATAATCCTGAAACATGATTGGAAATAATATCCATCAGCATCGAAGAAAGAATCAACACGACATCGAAAAGAAAATGTACAAAAATGTCTTTGCGTCGTCGCAATCAAGTATAACCGAACAATGGACCAAAAATAGACATCAAATAGTCAGCAAAAGTTCAAAAGGAGAAAGACGCAAGAGAAATCCAAAATTGGAAATGGAAGAAAAGAATGAAAATTCACCGAAGATCATTTTTGTGCTTTTGAAAAACTGGACATCCTGCGGAGATAACTGTAGCCGTTCCTTCGATGCATATAACTTTTAATAATGTGTGCATTTCCAGTCCTGCCAAAAAAAATTTCGGGAAAAGAATCTGAAATTAAAGAGAGGACTTCCGTTATCCTAACCAGAAAAATCTTCAGAAGAGTAGATCCAATGCACGGCTATTCAATTGGTTCCATTGACGGTTCCATTGACGGTTCCATTGACGATTCCATTGCATGAACGGAAAGAGAAAACGCGCAAAAACTAATACTGGCAATGCCAGGCTATATACCGTATGACAACATGCCAAGGGCACAAAACAACAGCTGTCAAGCAAATACAGCTGGAGTAAGTAACAACAAATAGGAAGAGACGGTGCCAGTTTATCCGAGGCCAGATACAAAACCGGAACAAACAGGATACTGGCATAAGACCAGTTGGGATCACGTAGCTTCTATACACTACGTGCGGTCACGATCTTCAGGGCCGTTCGGCCCATTTTGGATGGGGGCACAGCGTAATTGGGGGCCACTGTGCAGTACGGCTGGTGTGCCCAGATAAAAACAAGCCCTTCTCCCACTTTTTGTCTCACCATCACAAACATCGAGTATGGACAGTGAAAAGATCGTTGCCATTTGTTTGGGTATGTACACATAATCCGCCGTGTCCATTGCGCCATACTAACCACCCCAGCTATCCTCTTGCCTCCTTTGGCTGTTTTCATGAAATGCGGAGTTTCCACCACTTTCTGGATCAACATTGTGTGCTGTATTTTCGTTTGGTTCCCAGCCATTTTGCACGCCTTGTACGTTGTGTTGAAGGACTAAATATTTAATGTAAACTTTGCTAGCATTGTGTAGCCTAGAGCCGGCGGTTGGTTTCGGGCTTTGCCACGTGACCCCACCATTGACCAATCGCCGTTCACGTTACTTTATCCGAAGCACCAGCCACAAGTACTGCGATGACAGATTCTGCTTGTGGCAAAGGAAAGTGTCGGAGTAGGCATCGGCCGGACCGGAGGTTGGGGAAAAACCCAGACACCATGATTCTGTCGGCAAATTGCCGTTAGCGGCGGGAATTGCAACTTTAGTCTAGTATTTGCAGGGCGACGAGTCAGAGGCGGGCCAAAATGAACAATTGGCGAACATTCGATAAATATCTTGTGTGCAGGACCTGGTTTCTCCGGAGGTTTTGTAGAGCAGTTTTCCAACAGCAGAGTGACAGAGTAGGCAGCGGAGGCTAAAATGACAAGAAAGATAAGCACAGGGGGCGTTTAAAGCTTCAGCGGAAGAAGGGGGACGCTCACAATGTCGAAGGCAGGTTATGAGCGCCGCGCTCTCTTATCTCTCACCTGCATCTTTCTGATCCTTATAAGCATCCGCTTTCCAGAAAATATCAAAGCATCAACAGCCAAAGTAACAGGCGAGATAGATTGAAAAATAGAGCGACGCAGGCAGAAGCGAGCGGTATAGATACTTCAGACGTGACAAAGAGACAAAGAAGAAGCAAAGAAAAGAAGCGAATCAATCAAAGCAGAAGAAAGCAAGAAAGCAAGAAAGCAGAAGCAGAACTTGCAACCCCAAGACCCCAGTGAAGCTAACAGACGACAACTGTTTCATCGGCAACACCAGATAACTTTCCGAAAAAAATTGCAGATACACTGACTAACGTTTGACCACTAGTCAGCCCAGCATTTCATGACCAGCATATTGCATCCCCACGACACAAAACATACAGATGAGCCAGTCTGAAACAAGTACGCGCGAGCCTGAGTTGCCGCCGTTTTCATTTTCGAAAAAACCCATCACACACCCGCCTCTTTCGCTGATGCTCAAGGCGTCGCCCGAAAAAGAGTGCCGTGACCTCGACAAGCCGAGCCTCAACACGACCGACTATGACGAGCAGATCCGCGCGCCCCGAATGTCGGTAGCGTCGCACTACACGCACAAGCCACAAGAGTTTGGGCGCGCGCCGCTGTTTGGGCGCGCGCCGCTGTTTGGGCGTGCGCCACTGTTTGGCCCTGCGCCGCTGTTTGGGCGGGAATCGCTGTTTACGTCTGTGCAGACAAAGCAACGGGAGAAGTCTGAAGGGAACGAGACCCAGTTTTCCGATGGCGCGCGTTTTTCCATTTCGCTGAACGACTCGGGCGTCTCGGGCGCCGTCTATCTTCCGGCCGCGCTCGATATGGGCCCGCGCCGCGACCTGGAAAAAGCGCTGCCGCTGCCCACCGACCACCAAAAATTGATGCGCGCGCTCGCCAACCTTCAAACAAACACCACCACAAGCGAAAACGAAAAGAAGGCAGGAATCGACGCAAGCGCAAACACAAGCGCCACCGGAAGCGGAGACAGCAGCAGCAGTACGCTCCAGCTGGTGTACGGGCTTAAGAAACCCTTGTGCACCCCGGCCGTTTTGCGGCCCATCGAGACCCCGGACGGGCTGGCGCTGGCGCTGCCCGAACTTGGCGCGATCGAGGTGCCCCAAAACACGGCCGAGAGCGCGGGCGACAGCGGCATGTGCGCCGAGCCTACGCGGTCGCACTGGATGCCCAACCGCGCCAGCAACCACTGTATGCGATGTTTTGGCGGCTTCAGCGCGTTCCGCCCGAGCCGCCGCCGCCACCACTGCCGTTTTTGCGGCCAGCTAGTGTGTCTGGACTGCTTGTTTGCCAGTGCGGAAGTGTACTATGTGGAGCCCGAGGCGCGCGCGCGCACCGACAGCGGGTCGCTGGGCGCGTCGGGGCTGTATTCGCTCGACGACGAGGCGCGCGTGATGATGGACGCGCGGGCGCGGCTCGTGGTGCCGATATTGCGCAACCGCGCCCAGTGGGGCGGAATGGGCGGGCCGCGCTTCCGCGCGTGCAAAGTGTGCAAAACGTGCGGCGCCAACTACCAGAGGCTCGTGCACGCCTTGAACCACCGCGCGGGCGAGCACATTTCTGCGCCCTATGTGTTTGTGGATAACCCGTACTTGTGCGAGCGCGCGCCGCCGGCGGTGCGCGAAACTCAGCCCGAACGGCGGGCGCTGGTGGGGCAGGTTCCTTCCGACTGGACATGGAGCACTTTTTAACACTTGAACAACGGCGCTTCGTGCGCCATGTAATGAAAATGCTTCAAGTGGCAATTTAGACCTGTCCGCGGCCCTGTCCATCATGATCTTCCCGATAGACACCTGAAACCGATGCTTTTTTTTGGACCTCGTTGCGTTAACCTGATTGTAATATGAATAGATACAGTGCATCAAATTACTGTACCGGGAGGCTGCGAGGATGTTGAGGCTAGTTTTGTCTTTAAGAACAGCCTCTTGTGAGCCGTCAAACATGTTAAACCACGTTCGCTACTTGCATTTCTGCAGCCGTCACTTGGACCCAGTCGAACTTGGGCCTGGATTAGTCGAAGCCTATTAGTAATGTGTGCACAATATAGATAGCAAGAATCAATCCAATAGTTTGTCTTTGTTCACTTGGTTACGATAGGAGCAACTAAGATGTGATGAGAAAGTTTCTCGCGTATGTTGAGCAAAGCCTGTGCCATGAATCAAGAATGGCAGGTTTCAAATAAACTTTAGATAATGCACCTTTATCAGTGTATGTGCAGCTGTGTGGAGCGGAATTCCCCTTCTGCTTCAACTAATTGCAATAAGCCACGTGAACTGACGGCAATTTGACGTGGATTCCACTTCCATGACATCATTTCCAACTTCCCTTTTCCAGCTGATTGGCAACTATCATCCACTTCAATATTTGCCCGGGTCTCCGTTAATCTTCCTCTTTTGGAGTAATTCTTCTAACCGTGCGTCTCATGGAAGCGCGCTTATGCGGTTCGCGGTTTTTGCTTCCGCATGCGGGTTTCTCTTAATTAACCTCTCGGTGATTCCCAACTTGCTTGGCCATTTTTTCCTCTTTGGAATTTCCCCGCGTATTGGCTTTCAAAAGCTTGTTTAGCCAGGCATCCGCCCAAGTCCGTCTTCCCTTTTCGTTTCTGCTCTTTTCTCTCCATTCACATCCTCTCCAGCCACAAGCAAGGTACCTGTTCCGTCTGCAGTACGGTAGTGCACAGCCCAGACTTATCCACCATTTTCAAATCCATCAAGCTCAGCCAAACGCGTTACTTTCTTCCTCATGTCTCGCCAATCCTCTACAGACAACCTGAGTCGTCGGATCTCGTCCAATAACCCATTCCGGCAAGATCTTGCGGGCCCAAATCCCTCGTTTTCCCTCAACAGATCCTCCTCTTCCGTCCATCTGTCCGGATCAGCGTTCGAAGAGTGGGTCAATAAAAACAAAGAATTGATTGAGCTGTCAGATGAAGACGAAATCCCCATAAGACCACTGTTCCCGGCCCAGTCCCGTACTGGCAGCGACAGCAACGTCAACTATGGAAGGTATGTATATTGCAATTTTTCTTTTGATAGCGTAAACGCTTTGAGCGGCTAATTTGATTTCGATTGTCCATGGCTGATTCCTGATTGTGTCATTTCCTTATTGTTTGGCCGCTGGAGCTCTTCTTTGATACGGCTTGCCCCTTTGTTTGGTGCTTTGGTTTTTGACTCGTTTTTCGCTTGATCTTTGAAGTTCTGATGTGCTTCTCCTATTGTCCTTTGACATAACATGTGGCTACAAATGAAAAAAAGAGACTAAATGGGTCGCGTATGCGTGACAGGTTTTGCAGTTGCGACAGATATTGCATTTGGAATCAGGATGCCGCCAGATGAAGATATGGTTGACTTTCCCACCTACTTCACTTGTTGAAACCCTACCGGCCACTTTTGTTTTGCAGCCCTGGCCCAAGATTTTCCGTTCCTTCGCAATTTTCTCGTGTCACGGTTTTCCGTTTTCGGGAGCCTCGCGTTTTCGCAGCCTCGTTTACTGCTGGCCATCACCCCGTCCTTCCCCTATTTGCATCATGGTGGCTGGGCTAGTCGCGGCTATTTGTGACCATCATCCGAATCGGCACGAGCTCTAATATCGTTTTGAGGGTCACGTGTGCGCACACCGTCTACTTTCTCCCCACTTTATGTTGTCTCGCCCCCCGTATCAGTACCTTATGGGCCGGGCCTGTCGCATGGAGCTGGGGCCATGCCGCGCCGCGCGATCCTCCTTGTATGCCGGACTCTATGCAGTGCCTTTCCAATGTTGCCTCTTATCCCTCTTGATATTGCTCTTCGTACATCTAGTCCTCCGCCCGCTTTTTGTTTACGCCGCAACTTATATCTTTTACTAACCTTGCCAGAAAAATGTCCTCAAACAACCCATTTGCTTCTGCTATGAGTGGCGAGTATAAACATCATAGAGACCCTCCTCCTCCTCCCCCTTCTGCTTCGCACCACAAGGTCGCTCCGCCTCAACCTCCTCGCGATAAAAAACCGGCCCCTCCTCCCTCGTATGAAGAAGTTGCCGGCGCTGAGGCTGCAGCAAAAGATTATCCCAGAGAAAAACTGTCTTCCTCTGTTCCCCACCGCTCGCACAGCGAAGCAAGCCATAGACGTCGACATGGCGAAAGCAGCCGTCACCATAGGTCAGGCAAGTCATCGTCGAAGCATAAATCGTCGAAGAAAAAAATTGAACCTCACAAGCCTGGTAATTTGGACACCATCGATAAGTTGGATGTGAGCGCATTCTTTGGTGGCCGCTTCCACCACGATGGTCCATTTGACGCTTGTACACCCCACAGAAACAAAAACGATAAAAATGCCCCTGTGTTGGCATTTCCAGCTGATGGACCTAACAGTTCCATTAAGGCCGCTGGACCAGGCATTAACAACGATGACCGCATGGATTTGGCCTTTGGAAACTACACAGAAGACCGCAACGAAATTGTTGGCATCAAGTCACAGCCACAACCGGCCCCAGTGCCTCTTCCAAAATCAAACCGTGGGTCTGACGATCCACAAAGTACAATGTATACCCCTCGCTTGAACCCATCTGTCGTTGCGTTTGATGCGAACCAAAAGGCGGCTCCAATTCATGGCCTGACGACTGCAGGTTTAGGTTCGTCTACATTCCTTGATGGCGCGCCGGCACCCAAGACGGATGAAACTTTCAATAGTAGCGGACTAGGACGGAAAAAATCGTTGGTTCAGAGATTGCGCAAGAATAGTCTGAGCGACCAGCCAGCACGCCGTATGTCTAACGATAACTACAGCGAGTATGCACGCTCCCCCTCGTACGAAGAGGAGAGCAGTAACTCCTTGTTGCGCAGAGTCAAGAGTTTGAAAGTGGGTCGCCGCTAAGGGCGCCACATTGTACTATAGATAACTTGGCCGGAAAGGGTCTGGCCAATATATGTGTATTTGGAGCGCGCTTTCGAGCTTTGGTCGTGCACTTAGTGCGCGCGCAGTGTGTGCGCGCACCACGCGAGAAAATGAAAATGCGTTGGATCAATTTCCTCTTCACCCATGTTTTCGTCGTCTGCTGCCCGGCTCCGTCCAGTGAAAACTCCTAGCACTCAGCGATTTGTATCTTATGTGCTTCCCGCGGTCCCTCTCTTAGATAGTCTCCGTGCTACCAGTTCTGAGTTTTCTGGCCTTTACTCGGCTAAGAGCGTTAACGATTTGTGGTTTACCCGTGGACAAGCTGTGGTCGATCGTTTGAACTCTCAGCTTGAGGAAAACAAAGTGCGCAATCCACCAGCTGATTTGAGCGAGTTGATTACCCTTACATTCGCCAAGCCTGGATTGAATGGAGTATACGAGCTGGCATCTCTCTTGCACAAGATGCACTTCTGTTGGGAATCTTTGCGTCCTAGTAGCAATGGAGTTGTTTCCAAGGCATCAGTGGACGCTTTGTTGAAGACTCCATCTATCGCCACGCGCTTTGCCAACGAGCCAACCGACGAAGCTTTGGCTGAGTGGATTCGCGATTCTTTCGGATCAGTTGCTGAGTTGCGGACGCTCATGCTCAACAGCGCAAATGCCATCAAGGGCGATGGTGCCACGTGGTTGGTGGCGCAAGCCACATACGCTGAGAACACTAGCGATGATGTATCGTACAGTCGTTTAGCGGTCATGAACACGTACAACGCGGGCGTGGTGGATGATGCTCTCCGTCTGGGCCAGGTGGCTCGTATGAAGCAGCAGAAGCGTGCCCGCGCAGAGGCCCTTCAAAGTCGCGATGCTTCTAATGAGACGCTAGAAGAGGTTTCAGAAAATGGAGCTGAAACCAACGTGTTGGGAACGGTGGAGGAAGCTGAGGAAGCACTCTTGTTTTCAGAGCGTAAGTTGGTTCCTTTGCTTGCAGTGGATGCATCCATGAGTGCGTACTTGGGAGACTACGGTGTGTTTGGCAAACAGCAGTACTTGGATAATGTGTGGGAATGCATCGATTGGGACACTGTGGCGCGGAGAGCACCTCGGCGTTTCAAGCCATCGGTGGTGTTTGAGCACTGATCTTGTATATATTGCCCGCTACTAGCCTTTGCTGGGGCGTTGCACCACGCTCATGTATTTTGACACTCGATGGAATATTCTGATTGCGTAGGATTTCATAAATATAGATTTATTTCGATTGGTGTCATACCTGACTTTGTAGATCAAGCTCCTTTAATTGATACGGCTATGGACTTTGTCTTGCGTAACATGTCTGTTTGTTATTTTCTTGTTTTGTCAGTCTTATTGATGTACCCTTCCCTGTTCTATTAAACGGGAAAGTTTAAGACCATGTGTAAAACAGTACGGGCTTCAGGAGACTAATATTTTCAGTATATAATCTTGGTCCTCATTGTTTCAAATGAATTTTCTCTATACATTTCTTAAGATTTTTATTTACTCGTACAATTATCGTTACCACTGCTGTTCGAAGATAGGGTCTTTTCTCGTCAAGTTAAGTCAACTGATCCTTGAAGTTCAGAAGATTCGAAGATTTGGAAAAGGTGTACCTCAAGTTTTGCAAATACACAATGAACTGGATCGACCTATTCCAGACTATATTTACTTTCTTCCTGCAACCACAATGCAGACCCAGATACGTTATAGGGCCCTTCCAATCTCTTCTAAATTATTCTACTATTAAATGTACATGAATGCTCATCTACATTTGCTAGACCAAGCTAGTTTAACCGTCCAATCCGCTACAAAGATCAAAATGTGCAAGTCTTTTAACTATAATTGCGTATTACACAATAAGGTTCTTCTAATTCTTAATTACCTTCTTCACAATCTTCTCCACCTCATCCCAATCATCAGTAGGCACACGAGTCATTTCGATGTCACCAAAGTACTGCTGGATGTACTTCAACACCTCGTAGGAACGCTTGTCGTGAACAAACGAGATGGAAACACCCACACGGCCAAAACGACCAGTTCTGCCTATTCTGTGCAAATACGTCGATGGGTCTGGCTTCCCGTCCTTGTCCACTGGCAAATCATAGTTCACCACCATGGAAACAGACGCAATGTCAATTCCACGTGCCAAAACGTTGGTGGTAATTAACACCTTGGACCGGCCCTCGCGGAAATCGTCAATCAAACGATCTCTTTCGTCGTTGTCCAAAGATCCATGCAAAACAGAAACAGTATGGCCCTCTTGCTTCATTTTCTGGTACAACATGTCTGCTGTGCGCTTAGTTCCCACAAAGATGATGGAAGAACCAATGGTCAAAAGCCCGTACAACTCACACAACACTTCGAACTTGTGTTGCTCCGAGTTGCAGTCCATATATAGCTGTTTGATTCCGTCGACATTCAATTCTTCCTGCTTCAACTCCAACGAGTTGGCATTGGGCACAAACTTCTCTGCATACTCGCGGACTTCGGTTGGGAAGGTGGCGGAGAACAAAACCAATTGCGCAGTTGGTGGCAAAGCCTTTTTGACTCGAACACACTGGGCGCCCAAGCCTTGTGCATCCAACATGTTGTCAGCCTCATCCAAAACGAAAACACGCACCTTGCTCAAATTCACACGGCGTCTTTTGATGAGATCCAACAAGGTTCCTGGGGTACCAACCAAAATGTGCTCATTGAAAGAGCTGTCGGCAGAGTAGGAGCCAGGAACAACCAACTTGCTGGTGACTTTGGTGAAACGGCCCATGGTCTGGATAACCTCTAGCGTTTGGCGCGCGAGTTCTCTTGCTGGGGCCAAACAGACTGCCTGAACCAGATTGTCCAGTTCGTCGACACGAGACAACAAGGTCAACGAAAATGCAGCTGTTTTACCTGTACCAGATTGAGACTGGCCAATCATATTCGTGGGAGGGTTCAGCAACAAAAGAGGCAACGCCTTCTCCTGGATCTTCGATGGCTTGTTGTATTTCATCGCATACAAGCCTTTGAGCAACTCGGGCGACAACCCTAGCTCCTCAAAAGATTTCACTGAGAAAAGAGGCGAGTTGGGGTCCGCTTGCAAGTCGGCCAATTTAACCTGGACTTCATAAGTGGATTTGATCAAGTTGGTCTCTGGTTCAGGTGCTTTTTCTTCCTTGTCGACCTTTTCTGTCTCGGTCTTTGGGGCCGCCGAAACTGCAGATTCTGCATCTGCGGGGCCTTCTTTTTGCAATGACAACGATGCAAGAAGCTCCGAGGCGTCTGTGGTGGGTTTTTCGGCCATTGTTGTAGAAAGATAAATACAGTGGGCGGTTTTTTTTTCGTTAGTGTAGGTGAGGGGTACGGGTGTGCTGCTTCCACAACCGATTTGCCAATGTTATACACGTCAATTGGGTTCAAATATAGTCTAAGACTACCATTGGGTTTTCGTATTGGAGAAATTCTAGGCTGATTTAGGGGGGTTAATGGTTTTTTGGTGTATGACTTCAGGTGTCTCTATTTGCAATAATGCTCATTTTTGTCAAACTCTAGAGAATGAGAAAAGTTGGACAATACTGACTACGAAATACAAAACGTGAAAAATAAGCGTCTGAAACAAGAAAGTATACAAGCTCTTTGCTCCCTTGCTATGATGCTTACAATTACACAAAATTAATTTCGATTATAGCTCCTGCAAATGTCTAAGGTCACCTATTATTAGATGCGATCTTGTTCCGAAACAGGTCAAGACACTTCCTAAAAACTGGGTAATTTTGAATTTCAGAAGTCTCGTAGAAACTCCTCTCATGATGTTTAAAACCTGCAAAGGAGCTACTTGCCTGAAGGAACAACGTCGCATGAAGCTTAATACATACATTTCTCCTACAATCTAAATCATCACATTTTGCAAGTTTATTGAAATTGTTGATTTTGTGATTTCGGTCCCGGATAGAAACAGTGCCAGTCAAGACTTAAGGAATGTATCTTAGCTTATAGATGTATGTACGGTTCAGTTTACATCGGTAGAAGGCGGGATCTTACTGTGAAACAAATTGAAACTGAACCTGAGGCATGTACATATAAGTCAATCATTTACAGCTAAGTTGACTACCGAACATTTGATGAGAGCCAAAACAAGCATTCGAGTCCTGATTTTAACCCGCAAACCCTTGATAAATTTAGGAATATTAGACTACACCCACGGCAATTTCAGCCAAGCCCAAAATTTTGGCAGGGTGTTACAAGGTGCGCATAAAGATGAACATAATGCAATGGATACTTTAAAATCTATAAATGTTGTGGCATGACTATGATGTGCTGACAATATAAGCATCCAGCGCATCTTTAAACTCAACTAAACTTAACCGCACAGCGTCCTACATTAGTCTGCAGAATATTACCGTCTGATGACAGGTGGTGCAATCATTTCATGGGATAGTTAGAGACTCCATAGGTTCACCAAATACTAATTCTTTGAGTTTTCTTCCTTCTACAATGATGTTAGTCTACAAGTATGTTTTCTGACGCTTCTATCAAACCCAGTTAATGACATTACTATAAGTGCCCGCCTCAAAAGTACATGTACATCTTGTCGTCACTATGGTATTCCTCTTTGAACACACAAGCATCTAGTTTGTCCCAGTAGCGGCCTTCTATTTGCGCTTGTGCATCTTCTTGATCGCGGAAGAAACTAAGGAAAATGGCGTTCTCCACCATCGAAACACGTACGTTGTCTTGGCGACTCAATTGGCGCTGCAAGTCTTCCAACTCTTTGGTTTCCACTTCCATACTGAGCCTGTTTCCCATGGGCAAACGGGCGTCATCTTTGAAGTCACTAAAGTTGGTGAGATTGACCGTGCGGTGGAGCTTACTTGGCTTTGATGTTTCCTCCTCCTTTTCAACAAAGTCCTTCAAGTATATAGAATAGTCCATGGCTCCTATTGGTGATGCATCCAAACTTTCAACTTTTGTCTTTTGCGAAAGCGGCGAGTCTATTGGGATGGTTTCAACAGATATGATGTCGCTCGGTTCCAGGTTGACGCCGGTCAATGTTTTTTCGCTGGAGAAATTGGTAGTTTTGCTTTTGAAAATCATCAGTTTGCGTTTTCCTTTTAAATCCGCCGGGATTTTCAGGCTCCTTGCCTGTTCCGGGATTTCCTTGTTTTCCGCTACTGAGCTTGGGACGAACATGCTTTTCCTTTTCGAAACGGTATTATCTGCTAGTAAAGTGTCGGCCAGCTGGCTTAAAGGCCGAGGTTTGCCAATGATGGAACTGAGATCTTTAATGGATGACTTGCGGCTCCGAATGGACATGAAAAGCCCGGTTTTTCTCTTTTCCGAAAGATAGGATACGCTCTGGCTGCGAAGCATTGCACAATGTTATCAGCGAATAGAAGTTTAAGTGGTAGCTCAAAAAGGTAACTCAGCAAACTTGTCCGCACAAGAAGTCAAAATTTGGCTTTCATATATGTAGCTTCAAGCATCAAAACATTGCATGCATGATCGCGCATCGAACCTCCTGCGACGCGAAACTTCAACGTTTCCTGTACATGGCTCTTGTTTGTCTTGTTCCTGGAACATGCAGTCCATCTTGTTTCCGCATGCCGGCACGGCTATAAAAGCACAGAAGACCCACCGAGTCCGATGGGCCGCGTCTGGAATGGGAGAATTTTTACCGTTTCGGTTAAATTAAATGGCAAGAAGGGGGTTTGAACTGTGGAAGGTTTGGAATCTGACTGTGAGGCGGGTCTCCTTTTTCAGAGCGACTTGTGCGTCTTCGCATCTTTGGGCTAGACTTTCCTTGTTTCAATGGAGGATGCTGGCCACAAGACGTTGGCTGAGAAGAAAAATCTTAATCTTGCTGCTGCATAAGGAGTTGCAGCAAGAGCCCCTTTAATCGTGATGTAGTATGCACCTAGACATAGTCTAGTAAAACGAAAGTGCATTGGGCTTCTAGGGTGTTGAAATGTTGAAAATTAGGAATGTTTACGCAGGTTGAATTAGCTACGTGCAATCAGTAAAAAGATTTAGAATAGTGGTAATTGCTGCTAATTATGTGGGCTTGAACTCAAGGCGGGAAAGTCATCAGAATTTCACATACATCGCTTTGACAGGTCCATTTACATGATCTTATAAAGTATTTTTGGCCTAGGCGGAATAATGTAGGAACACAGCTTATGTATCTGGTAACGGATTACAGGAGAACCCCCTTGTGATCAACGGTGCAGAGACCGAAGCCATTTCAAATTTCAGAGATCATAGCTCCAGGTTCTGGCGATGCATCCGGTGGAAATGTTAAGAAGTCGGTTAGTATCGGACATTAACAGTCCTAAAGTTCGAACAGTTGTGGTGAACACTTTACTAAACAAACGCAAACGTAGTGAAACCGGGCAGAAGGTAACCTAACTACTTAGCGCTTCAGCTAAAACGGGTCTGTCATAGTACACTACAGAGATGTGTAACTCTAACTTAAGGCTCGTTCAAACCGTTGTTTGTCCGCTATTGGATTGAGAGGAAGATTTTTTTTGGCCAATCAACAAAGTACGCAATACATCTACGAATAGTTGATATTGACGATTTAGAAGACGCTATAGATCGATTTTAAGCAGGCAGTGAATCTAAGTAGAGAGTAACCCAACGACTTGAAGAAGCTCTGAAAAGAAACACGCTAAATGAATGATGCTTGTGCTTCAAGGACTTTTCTTTTGAGAATACGATCGTCTTCAACATAGACCTGAAGGCACAGAGCAGAGAGCCATTGTTACTGTAACTTCTCCACTTCGCATTGTACTGAACATATCTCTATTGTCTATTGATAACCATCTATTTACATTATAGCCACTATTTACATTATAACCAATTGGCGTATTTTGTCTCCTCTGAAATCTGCGCATGTGCCACTGCATGCCCTTTAATCTTTTCCACACACCGTTCCATCACCTTTGTCTCGTCTGCTGAAGCATCTTCTCCTACTGCTGGAATAAGTCTGCTGGTGAATGGTGTTTTCCCCGTGTATCGCTTCACCTCAGTGACACTTTTCTGGACCCAGTTTTCCTTGCGCAAGACATTACCGTTTGCATCGCGTCCACTCAATGTTCGGCTGATGTACTTAGTTATGGGTTGGCGTATGATCGCATCCACTTCCTTTGGGAGGTACACCACAAGTGGCCCAGACTCAGGGTCTTTGGCTCCAGTGGGTTTGAGCGAAACATATCCCAAATACCGAAGCACAAGGTCTATGCTACCATAGAAAGACGGAACGATATGCTTCACTAGTGGCGTTGGAGCATTGTTACGGGTACCCGGAACCACAAACACATTTTTCAACGCCGGGTAGTTTTCGGGACTGCGCCACACGTCCATAGCCTTTCCCATATCTTTGAATATATGATGTGGGTGGCTGATGAGGTTTTTGACTTGGAACATGGTGTTTTTTGGTGCTTGCAAAAAAAACAAGCCTCCAACAGTCAAAACCTGGCCAGACTTCAACGTCTCGTAGTGCGATTTGTATGTACCGGCCTTGTACACTTTCTGGCCCTTGTGCAATGCCTTTATAGCCTGTGGTGCAAGAAAGTCGTAGAGCTGAGCGGTCTGGGCACTCGAAAAACCAGGCACATCGTAAATTGTCACACTGCGACTAAGCTCAAAGGGCAAGTTTCCTCGGGTAAATCCAGGCATGTACGATGCACCAGGCCCGTTTTGCTTTTTGAAGGCCGAGGCCAATGCCCTATTGTGTTTGATGAGCGCCTGGCGGGTTTTAGGCTCCTGGTGCGTGGAAATAACCTGATTGTCTATTTTCTGAAGAGCCCGGTCTCTTTTCGCATTGGGTAAAGCGAGCCGTCTTTTGTGAGCAAGGTGCACCAACGACTGGATCAAAGTAGACTTTCCACTGTTAACGCAACCAATGAAGTAAGTATTGTCGCGAAGACTGTCGAAGAGTTTTTCCGTATTCCAGTCCACTGTGCCGCTAACACAATGCACGTTTTCCACAGGCACATGGAACATGCGCCAAAAGTAGTCCTGATAAAACTGAAGTCCGTATTTGCTGGCGACGGAGTTTTTCTGGAAAAACAAGTCGTTTTTCGTAACCACAAACTGCATTTCACGCGGTGATCTGTGCCGAAACACATCTTCATTGATAGACATGGGGAAATCCGTGGCACTCACGACATAGGCCAAGTTCGCATATGCGGGGATGCTGTGCATCACGTCCGACACTGCTGCAACGGCAAATTGGTCAAGCGGAAACTGCGAGCGGTAGTGGGAATCACGGCAGCGGATACACAGCACTTTGTTGGCTGGCTGTTTTTGGCTTTTCGGCGTTTCCTTCTGGCCGCCAACCTGCAACCCCTGCGCACCATTGAGAAGCAAATCCCGATCAGCCTCTTCAAGTGACGCAAGATGTTTTTCGTAGACGACATCGGTTTCTTTTCGGAAATCCCGAGAACTTCCCGGCGCCAAGTAGAAGCCTGGCTTTGATCTGTCTTCGTTTTGAAGTAAAACTCCACACGATGAACATTTGGGAAGGATGGCGTCTGCGATGAGCGGCGAAAACTCAGATGAGGAAAGACTTCGCTGCAGTTGCAAAGCTCGTGGTGCTAAATGGACACGCATACGCATAAGCATCAGCGTACACAGCAGCGGTCGCATGTGCGACACAGCAGCACGCTGCAAAAGTTGCAAGCCCGTCTGGATTTGCGCTTTGAGCATGTCTGGTGGAGAGCAAGAGAGAATGTCGCATTAGTAAAGGGCGCGCCTGCGCTTTTGGAAATGTCAAAAACGACCCATTAGGCGACAATGTCGCGCCCGCCCCATCGCATCTGATGGCCAACTCCACAAAACAGAAAAAAGCGGAAAAGCCCACGTGAATATCGACAAGATTATGCGGATACATACATTAAACAGCCCATTGTTTCGGGTGGGTGATTATCACACGTCATCTCGGGGATGTTTTACCACTACATTGTTCTCTCGCAAAGGACAATCTCCGATGCATGTGTGTGCAGTACTACATCGTAATGGGCATTCAGAGTTTGATGCCCCGCTCCTAGGAACAAAACCCGCATGCCTAGACGATCCACGTACATTACTGCACGTGACCAGGAAAACATGACTCCCAGTTTCAGGAGGTCGTATTTAAACTCGCAGCCAAAACAATGCGTGCGTGAAAGTTGCGCCGCAAAGTATTTTCTTACTGTGGAGAAACCACTCTTGTGCATATTTCCTGTGCCTCGTTCACGACATGCGCTTACAATTGGCATTTCAAGCTTGCGACTTGTGTCTTGCGATTTTGTTGGTACATGCCAAGTTTCTTGGACGTATCTTTTTGAAAATTTTTTCTGAAAAAAGAGGAGAGAGCAGGAAAAAAAAAAGACGAAACACCTTAGGGCTAGTGTAGGCAATTCCCTTCAGGAGGAGAGTAATTCCAGTCAGAAGAGGAAATAAGCAACATGTGGTTTAAAAGCCGCCATGCGGTGCACTTCTCGACGGCATACGGCTCCTCACACATGCAGAAGGCCCCATGCTTTGATTAGACGAAAGTTATGGATAGCATTCCATCGAGAGCTTGTAACATGGCAAACGTGATAAGAAATAGCCACAGAAAATTAAGAAGAGGTGTTCTAATACAAGCGGGCAATTTAAGTTCGGAAGAATCAACTGACTTTAGCAACGAAGACTTGATTTCGGGTACAAGTCGCATGATCCTGCGCTGCACTATATCGCATTATTTAGGTGCTGGCGCAGAATTATTCAACGGCCATGCTACAGATGCTTGCCTACATGATGTAAACACAGCATAGCAGCTGCATATATTTTTTCAGCATAATTGACGCCCTCGACACGGCCGTCAAACTCGTAGTCAAGTCGAATTGGATGTGTTTTTGCCATATCGAGTCGAAAAAGAAAGGCAATATTTCCGATTTCCTTTTGCGACCAATTTCAAAAGTGCGGTGGAGTTTTTTAATACGCTAAATTGTTAAACTCGCGAATTTTGACAATGTGTGGAATATGCACCATGCAGATGACATGCTTAGGGAGCCTCGACGTACGACGTGCGTTCATACTTATCTGGCCTGTTCAAGTATTTCCGTTTTTTTTTTTTTTTGAATCGAGGTAAAATTATTTTCCATGCGTCACACTCCATACCACATATGTGGCACTTCAAACACCAAATGAGATATTGCAGGCAACCAAGGTTACAAGTGAATTAGTTTTATTTCCTTTGTGATGGTTGTTGCTGCATTTCTTGAGAAACCCGAGTTTTGTCGTGCCATAAATCTCTATGTAGTGGAGCTTCTGGAAGATGAGAGCCATGCTCGACAAAGAAGGCTTCTATACACACATTAATTTCAAGGAAGGGAATGTCTTGACGGAAGATGCAAAAATAAAATAATTTTTCGCATTGTTCCAGGAGCCTTGGTCTCGCAACAAGGAGAAGTTGAAGTGATTACATTCGAAACATCTGGTTTAATAACACCCGCATGGGCCGCGCATAAAATTACGAATGCAAGGCAACGATTACATAATCGCGCATATTCATGGTTACGAGCCACGCAGCATGATCCCGCTGGTGGAACTTTGCTATAAAAGCCAACGTAAGAAACACCATTTTCTTGAACAACGGTAGGACCAGGGCTGGCACCTATGGCAGAGGAGAATATTTTTCAAAATTGAAGATAGCAAATGAATGCCACGTAATTCAGTCCCTCTTACGGCTATTGTAGAAAGAGCTGTTGGTGTGGAACTGGGCTGAGTGTCCTCACGGAGGAAGAACAAACCATAGAAGGTTAGGCTATGTACAATCGAAGTGGTGCAGGTACTGGGCATTAACTGCATCGTCTACATGCATAGCTGCACGAAAATTAAAGGAAAATCTTGCATTTACTTTGCGCACTTTGGTTTATATCACTGGACTGACACCTCAAGGAAGAAGTGCATTGTCGCCCGAAATAGATTCTTTTCTTTGCATCCGCAACAATAGCGTATCATTTTTCCAGGTTGGGGTAGGCACAATGTCTTTCTGCAAAGGGGCAAGTGCCAATAATAAGACACAGAGGCCAAGCATTTGGAGCAAGAGGCGTAGAGCACCAAAGGTTGGGCGGCCCGTAACTACAGGCTGCGACATGTCTAGCCGCGAAACAGGGAACATTAGCGCTCGCAGAAATCCCGTTAGCCGCCTTGCAGCACACATGCTGTTGCTGTCACAGCATTTTTCATGCATGCACAGGTTACGAGCCGCATGACGTACCTCCTTTACCTCCATGCCTCATGTCCAAGTGTGAGTGTTCTTTCCCACCGTCATCTGCTGGCGGCTACCACTTTCTTTTCCAGCTGAATTCTCAGATCCTGGCAGCTTTTACCCCTTTACTCGGCTCATTTCGTCTGGCCCACCCACCCCCATATTCCTTGCATCTTCGCCAGCTTTTCAACTAGCTTCTAGCTGTCTTCTTCCTAGCTTGCACCATTTCTCCATCTCGCATTTTCCAAACTCCCCCGACGCCACATATGACCAAAAGATCGGCGTCTGTGTCGCCCCGTGCGGCAAAGCTCATGCGAACAGACGCTTCCGGCGGATATTCGGCCCAAGTGGGCGAAACCTGGATTGCTGTAGGCCACTGCGCCACGTCAATGGGAATTGTTGCCGTGGCGGTGAAAGCATACGAGGCGGCGTTGGCGCACATGCCCGATTCCGTCGACGCTTTGGTTGGCTGGAGCCACCTGCTTCGGATGAGCGACATTAGCGCCAATGAAACCGTTGGGTCGCAAAACGCCATCCGAAGACTCGCAGCTGCAGGCGAGCGGAACCCAGAGGTGACCAAAAGTGCAGCCTTTTTCCGCGAGCTCACCGAGTGCTATCTTCTAGTGGGGCTCAATGAGCAGGCGCATCTGCTGATCCAGCAGGCGGTGCAGCGGCAGCCGCAGGATGCAGCGCTCCATCTCTTGTTGGCGCAGACACTCATTCGCGCCGGCGCGCGAGCGCAGGCGGGTGCAGCGTTGGCGCATTGTCTCCTGCTCTTGCCTGCGCAGCTTGCGCAATTCACCAAGGACGACATTGAGACAGCGCGCAGGGCCCATGCGGAATTGGCCGCCATTGCGGCCGCCGACGGCAACATCGAGTTGCTGATTACAGAGTTGCGCGCCACCTTGCTGTTGCCGCCACCACCGTTGGCGCGCGCAGACGAGCACATTGCCCTTTGGTGCGCCTTTGCCACCGCCATGGAGCGGGCCAACCGCATTCCCGAGGCGTTGGAAGCGTGCGAGCGCGCCGAAGTCGCCGTCGGGCCTTCGCCCCATATTCTCATCACCCACGCATACTTGCTTTTGCTCGACACGTCGCGCGCCAACGCCGAGGCGGCATTGACGCTCTTGTCCAAAGTGGTGGCGGCCGAGCCGCCCGAAGTGCGCGCGGCAGACTTCACGCCGGCCGACGCCGAGCGCGCGCCCGATGTGCCAGGCGACTTTTTGCCCTGGTACCTTTTGGGCAAGGCCTACACGCATCTCGATGCGCCCCGCGCCGCATACGACTCGTACCAGATCGCCTTGCGCCGCGCAAACAACCTGCCCATCACCTGGTTGGCCGTGGGCAAGCTCTACTTGGAGTTGAAGCAGTTGCCCGACGCCTTGGCCGCCTACCTGCAAGCGTTGCGCCTCCAAATGAACGAAAACCTGCCTGGCACCGCCGCAGCCTGGGACGGCTTGAGCTGCGTGTATGAGCGGTGCGACGACCAGCTCGGCGACGCAGCCGACGCGTGTCTGCGGGCGGCGTTTTGTTTCCGTGCCATTGGCGACGCCAAGAGCGCAGACTACTTTGACGACCGTGCCAAGCGGCTCCAGGCCGCTGCCGAGGGCAAGGGCCCCGTGCCCGAGCTTGTGGCGCCGCAGGGCGTGCCCAACTACTTTTTGCGTGATCTTGTGACGTTGTTGCCCAGCGAGCGTGTTGCGTTCGTGCTGGGCGGAACCAAGGCGCGTGCGCCTGAGCCGCCGGCGCCAAACGGCCGCGACGTTTCAGCACAGCCGCAGGCGCCCGCTCCCGCGCTTGCCCCGGCACCAGGTCCAGGCGCGCAACGCCCTCCCTCGTACGAATCTCGCCCGCAGGGCGAGCGCACGCCGTTGGCGCCACCTCAGCCTATGGCGCCTCCCATGGCACCTCACGCGTTCGCCCACAGCCCTGCGCCTCATGAACTTCCGGGCCCTCCTCCGCATTACGCCTTGGGCCAGTATCCGCCACACATGGTGGGGATGGGCAACGGCGTGATGTCGCCGCCCGGCGGCCCTCAAGGCCACCGCTCGCCTCACATGCCTCCCATGCTCAACGAAGGCTATCCGATGGCAGGTTCCCCCGGATACCTCTACGGGCAGTATATGCCAATGCATGGAGGGATGATGCATGTGCAGCCGTACGGAGGCACCTGGCGCAGATGATTCGTGGCAAGGGCACTTTAAGCATGTTTGTGTGCATGCTCCGTTAGAAGCGTCAAATGGCACTGCTGCTAGCTTTGTGGGCTGGTTTGGGTCTACGAGCACCGCTAATGTAACACGAGTGAGCT
This sequence comes from Clavispora lusitaniae, assembly GCF_014636115.1. NCBI lineage: Eukaryota > Fungi > Ascomycota > Pichiomycetes > Serinales > Metschnikowiaceae > Clavispora > Clavispora lusitaniae. The sequence continues at coordinate 1,382,657 of NW_027093975.1, read as the reverse complement.
TTGCTTTGGGTTGCGGTGCTATTGAGTTCGCTGGCTGTGCAATATCTAATCTGTACCAATAGTATATGCTCTGTGTATAATCCTTTTCTGGCTACTTGTTTGTAGTTTGTGTATGTATTGGCTCAGGATACATTCTCAGGGAGGCACCAATAATGAACTTCACAATCAATTCCGGTAATCGTCGCATGAGAAGCTATTACGATCTCATTCGAAATATCCCGATTGGATGAAATATTTCGTGACGGGAAGCCTACTTCCAAAAGCGGATTTAGGGATTCAGATATGCGGCAAAGATCTTCGATTGCTTCACGGAGCTGGATCCAGCATTTCAATGTAGAATTGGGTCGTATTAAATTCTGAGAAGCTTTAGCCACACTCTTTGGCACTGTATAACGTTTGAATAAACTTATGGACGAGGTAGAGTCAAATTTTAGCACCATTAGACGTAAACTTACGGTATTCCCAGGTCCGTAGTTAATGATTCGTAAATTGTTCGATAGCTCCTTGTTCAAACGAAAGGACCGTTTGGCTATAAGTTAAACGTGACATAAAGTACGTTTTGGAAAGGAGGAAGGATAATCAAAGATACCAGAAAAACCGAAACCGGCGCTGGAAGGGCATTTTGACATAAAAGATTCGCCAAGTGGTACGATCTTGCCTTATGATATTAAACAAAAGGACATTGCTATCTAGATGTGCATCGTCATTTTCCGGCTTGGCACGGATCTGATTTCAGTCGCAAATGCAATAACAGAACCCATAATTTCACTGACTACAATTTATTAGAACAATTAATTCTTGAAGCAAGAACAATAAATTCTTGAAACAAGGTAGACCTCATCTGATTGCCTTAAGGACGTCCAATGGACTTGTCTTGATGTTTCAGTAAGATGAACATGAAAGATAGGGACACAAGAAACAACAGTGGAACTTCGGATGGTGCAGAGTCCAATCTAGTTGCTTTAAATCCGCACAGTGGCCTGACCAGTTTTGTTTTGCGTAGTCCCATTACAGATTACATGGTCCAGTTACTAACACGATATGGCCCATCTCTCAATTCACCTTTCTAACCTTCTACTCTTCACATTTCTAACCTTCTACTCTTTGCATTTGTTTCGCTCTACTTCTTCGTTTTGTTCCCTTTCGATGATAGGCTTTCATTCCATTCTTTCGTAATTTCCACAAGGTTATATTGATGTTTAAAAGGTATATGTATATGAAGCAGAGCCACCGCATCAGCGACAACGATAATTGCCAGATTCTAGCACCTATAACTTTCTCGCGATACGAATCGCATGAATGCAGCCAAAGTACTCCGACTACGGTCGGTCTTGAAACTGGACAAATTGTTTATACAAACCCACGTCTAATACTCTCAGCCGTCTGTCGAACAGACTACCATGCATGCGCCAAGTCGAAAAAGTCGCCCTCGAATACGCCCGGCGCCATTCGCGCAAGCGCAGGCAAGGACGCAAAAGCATCGCGCGCGCGCCCGCCTCGCATCACCACGCCGGTGTCTGCTACCCGAAGCGGCAAAACATCGCCTGAACTGTCGCCGACGTAAATGACATGCGCCGCGGCATGCGCGGCCCGCACCGATTCAAGCTCCTCCTTCTTATCTGCGCCCGTCCTAATATCCCACTGCCGATCAAACTTTCCTGTGCAGATGCCGTTATTATCAAACTCAAAGTCATTTGCTCGCACAACAATGCCATGCACGCCGTGAAGAGCGAGTGCGGCCTCGATGAAGGTTTTGCTCCAATTGACGCTCACAATGTATATCGGCGTGCGGGTTTCGCGTGCCTTAGCCACAAGCTGAACAAATCCCGGGCGAAGGACAACTTGCAGCGCCTGCGCCTCAAAGTCCGCGCGCGTGAGCCCCAGAAAAATGCCCGCCCGTTCGATGGCGCCGATAGATACCATCTCCATTTCTCGCGCGCGCCGCTGATACTGTTCCTCCTCCTCGACCGACAGGCGAGGAAGCTTTTGTGCGGCAAACTTGGCTGCAGCATCAAGATACATTTGGACAAAGGTGTCGAACGGCGGAAGGTTTTGTTTGTGCACATATGCCGTTTGGGCGACTAGCAGTGTTGTGTCTTTGGTTGTGATGGTTTCGTCCCAATCACATACAAGGACACGAGGCATTGTTAGTTTGCGTGTTTGGGCAAAGCCAATGGACAAGGGCAAAGCGCTTGAGCGGGCGGGGAAAAAAATGCGACGGCAAGAATGTTGCGCCGCTGCAATGGGTCGCAAAAAATTGGCAAAATTGGCAATGGTTAAATTGCGCGCACAATGTGAGCGAGCAAAAGCGAGAAAAGTGCCTTGGGAAATTGGTTGATGTTTTGGAGAGAATCAGAGTTTGTGCACGCTCGGTGTTTGTTTGCGCGAGCGGTGCAGACACGCCACTGCATACACGCAATGTATGCACGCACCACACGCATACACGCAAGTACCCAATGCACCTAAGTGGACCCAGTGCACACACGCCGACGCATGTGGTTGCATGCATGTTAAGCGTGCCTGCGTAGACCAGGCACTATTATTTGCTACTCCTGCGGCAGTGCATAACCAGCCACTGTATCCAGGTTGCGACTTTGTAGCGCCTGATCCCTTTGCCCCGTGCCGCCCGAAACACCCGCCAACAACCGCACCATCTTGCCATCTGCAGTCACACGCTCCCTTAGTAGGCCCGAATCTTGCGTTGCGAGATAGCGTCGTGCAGATTTCTATTTGTGCGGGCATGACGCGCGCAGCTTCCTATATAGGAGCAAGCCTCGCTGACTTTTTCGTGCCATGTCCCAGGAACTCGGAGAACTAGGAAACATTAAGCCATCCAATGGTGAAGTGCCAAAATCTGTAGGCGAAAACCTTCAGACTAACTCTGCTAAGGTTGAAGGCGAGAATGCCTCGATCGGGAAAGCCGAAGGACAACTTGGAAAAACCGAGGGCCAACTAGGAAAAACCGAAGGGCAACTTGGAAAAACTGAGGGCGAGCTTGGAAAAACCGAGGGCCAACTTGGAAAAACGGAAGGCCATCTCGGCAAAACTGAAGGCCAATTAGGAAAGACTGAAGGCCAGCTTGGCAAAACTGAAGGCCAGCTTGGAAAAACTGAGGGTCAACTAGGTAAATTCGAAGGCCAATCGGACATTTAAGTTATTTCCTATTTAGGCAATACCTGATTCTGATTCTACATCCCATCAAGGAGGCCCGGAAACATAATAAGTAATTAATCTACATTTTTCTTTTCTACCATGACTCAAATTCAAGAAGAAGTCCCTAGCCTTGAGCAGCAGAAAAAGCTTGAAACGTCTTTGCGTGAGGCGTTGAACCCAGACGGAAAAAACCCGCAGGTTGACAGCGCCATTTCATCCACTTTTGATTATATTCGGAAGCTGCTTGAAAAAATGGAAAACTCCCAAGACAAGGACAAGACAGCGCAAGAAATTGCCAACGATTTGAAAGATAAATTTGACAATTGGGCAGCGAATCAAAAACAGACCCAAAACAGTAATGAATCACACTAAACGAGCATTTCCGGATACACAGTTTTGCTTCTTCTTTGTTATTTCGATTTTTCGTCACGGGCCCAAACTTTATAGCTTCTAATATTATATCTCCTTCGAAAATTTCAGTCATTTCAGTCAAGTGTGGTAATCGTTGACGATAATCGCACGTGACCCAATGTGTAGATAAGATATTCCTATCCAACTTCTTCGGCCAATGCAATTCTTTGTGTTTTTCGTGGCCTGGTTTTCTTTAGTCCTTGCGGTTCGGCCTTTCCATTTCAAGGGGCCGCAAGAGGCTTTGATTTCTGTTTTCGACTCGCAATCTTTGACCGATTACGTTGTGGACTCCAAATACTCTTTGCTAGAGCTCCACAAAAAGTTGGTGGAAATCAAGTCTATCAGTGACAACGAGCTCAATGTGGGCCAATGGCTAGGCGCCTACTTGAAAAAAGCAGGATTGACTGTTGAGTTGGGTAAAGTTGACGGCGAAAATGACAGATACAACGTTTACGCCTACTTGGGGAAAAAGAGAGACACCAGTATCGTGGTGACTTCTCACATCGACACAGTGCCACCATATCTCCCATATTACGTCAATGGCACACAGATTCACGGCCGGGGGTCATGTGATGCTAAAGCTTCTGTGGCCACACAAGTCATTGCCTTCTTGGATATGGTGAGCCAGGGTATTCTCAAAGAGGGCCAAGTATCACTTTTGTTCGTTGTAGGGGAGGAAAATTCAGGCTCGGGAATGCGCAAGGCCACTGAAAGCTTGGGTGCATCTTGGGACATTGCCATTTTTGGAGAGCCTACGGAAAACAAATTGGCTGTGGGCCACAAAGGTATATTGTTGTTTGACGTTGAAGTGTTTGGCAAGGCGTCGCACTCCGGATACCCAGAGTTGGGCGTTTCGGCCACAGAGATCCTTGTTCCGCTCTTGGCCAATTTGCAGAGCTTGGAACTCCCCACGTCTGACATTTTGGGTCCTTCCACTTTAAATATTGGCAAGATCGAAGCGGGAGTAGCGGCAAATGTGGTTCCAGCATATGCCAAAGCCACGATTGCAATTAGAGTCGCTGATGATTTGGCTCGTGTGGTGCATCTTGTTCGTTCCGTGGTGGAAGATACACCTCATGTTGGCCCTTTCAGTTTTTTTGGAACAGAACCCCAGTTCTTGGATTACGACGTCCCTGGCTTCGGCACTTTGGTTGCAGCTTACACCACTGACGTGCCTAATCTCGGTCTTCCTTTGAAGAAGAGATATCTATACGGCCCTGGTACCATTCATGTTGCCCATGGTGCAAACGAATATGTGGAAAACCAGGATTTGCTTGATGCCATCAGCGGCTACAAGAAGCTTATCCAACACGCTCTCTCGGAAGTCTAGTTTAGTAAAGACAACTGCCTCTTCTAATTATTACTTGTGCACCATCTCTATATCCATCACGAGTAGAAATCTCATGGTGGACTCAAACCAGGTGTAGTTGATATAGCTCGGTGCATCCAAACGCCCAGAAAGAGAAATTCTGGGCGACAGAAAGAGGCGAAACGCCCCGTCTCCAGCACCTGCAACTCTACAGTAGGGAAAAAAATAAAATTTGTATTGGTTTCGAAAAAAGTGGGTGCGGTGCTCTTTATATAGTGCCATACTGCAGGTAAAGGCAAACCATGAATGGGGGTCCTAGAGAAAAGCCACTTATTAATACGATATTCATCTTCGAATCGTCAAATAGACGATTACAGTGGAAACGGAAATTGCCATTTAAGCTTGGATGGAATCAATGAAGCCAGAATCGGAATCTTCCCTGGCCATCGGTACACGCACGACTCATCTACATAGATGCATCTACAATGCAAGATATACAATATCTAGACAGTATGAGTAAAGTTCCCGCATGGAAAAGGCTTGGTCTTCAGGTTAAAGACGAAGTTTCTGAAGATCCGTTGGCCACCACAACACATTTAGAACACGACAATGTCACCAACAAGATAGCGAAAAGCTTGAATCGAAAAAGACGCTTAGAGGAACAAAAAGATGGGGCTAAAAAGCCGCCCAAGCGAGTCAAGGTTCCCAAAAGCGAAAGGAAGCCTCCGCCAGAAAAGGATCAGTTGGCCTATTTGCGCCAGTACGCTGAAGATAAAGATAACTGGAAGTTCAGCAAGCAAAAGCAAAATTGGCTACTAAAGAATATCGAGTCGATTCCGCAAAACTACGAATCTTCTCTTATATTATATGTCGAGGGAATCCAAGGCGGGGCACGTGCTCGCTTGGTGGACCAATTGAAGCAAGTGGTGGAGAAATGGAATGCTGTTGCACAAGCTATTGAAGATCGTGTGAATGCGCAGTTGTACGGAACAGGAGAGGAGAAGAAGGACGAGAACGAAACAAAGGAAGAAAACGAAGAGACCAAAGAAGAATCAGGACCGCTGAAGGAATATGCCATAAGATGTAATAAGTTATTAGCCGCAATCTCTGAAGAGGAAATTGTTCTTAAAGGTGTGGAGGAGCAAGAAAAGGAAGAAGACAAACAAGAAGAAAAGGAGGAGGACAGACAAAAAGAGAAGGAAGAAGACAAACAAGAAGAAGAGGAAGAGGATAAAGAAGAAAAGGAGGAAGAGGAGGACGAAAAAGAAGCAATGGCTGAAGAAAATCAGGCTGATCCTTCTAAAGAAGAGGTAGTTGATGCAGAGGATGCAGAAGACAATTTGGTGATCGATGAGGTTGAAGTGGAAGAGTATGAGTTTAGCTCAGAAGAAGAGAAGGTAAAAGAAGAGAACGACAAGGAGGAAAAGAAGGACGACAGCAAGAAAGAGAAGAAGGACAAGAAGGACAAGAATGAGAAGAAAGAGAAGAAGGATAAGAAAGAAAAGAAGGAAAAGAAAGAGAAGAAGGAAAAGAAAGACAAGAAGGAGAAAAAAGACAAGAAAGACGAGTAATGTACGAGTAGATTCCCAATTCCATAGTTATTAATCGCATCATAGACAACCTCGCCTGGCCCAAACTAGCATTTCATTGTAACACATACATTTTATAAATGGACACAGCTAGTGGAACCACAATGCATGAAATGCTACATAGTGGCGCTCCTACGTACTTTCTAGTTTTATGTACATTGAAACTCTACTCTATCCACTCGGCTGATATTTCACGACAAACAACGGTGCTCCCTTATCCTATCTACTCAATTATGCTGATTGCAGAGCAGGATTTTATGTAGAACGACTATCATTCACATTCAAATAAACCAATAGCAGTCAATCTCGAATTAAAACAAAGCAACTACCGAAGTATTTGGCGTTAAGTAATGGGCCATGGAAACAGTGGCCAGTATCATTTACAGTTAGGGCCTTGAGGAATGAAGTCCCACCAATATTATTCGCTGATCTATCCGCCATAAAGCTATCCCGAATATCTGGGCTAAAGGAAGATGAATAAGCACTACAAGCATCACATACTAGTTGTTAACATCACATACTAGTTGTTAACACGATAAAACGATAAAGAAACCAAATATGTTTGAATTTTCAATGAACGAACAACGAAAAAAAAAAAAAAATAAGTACATTAACTATCTTGAAGTGCACTATTTGAATCTCCATGTCTTGAAAGGGCTCAATCCATTTAGTACATTGTCCTTCTTCTCTCTTTTTAGTCGAGTGAGCACAATAAATCCACAACGACACCCGTGCACCACAAAGTACATAGAAGCAAAGCCTACACTCTCACTTACACCAGCATGTCTAGTTTCAATATTTTGCAATTGGAAGATCGGGCGCGTGATGTGGACCCAGATCTTCGATATATGGCCTTGGAGGATTTCCAAAAAGGTCTCAATGATCCAAAACTCCAAGTACGGGGCGCTGCCAGATTCACGCCACTATTGTTCAATTTGCTTCACGATAGTACCACCGAAGTGCAAAACCAAGCGGTGAAATCGTTTGCGCCGTTGGTTCGTCATGTGAACGACAACGAGATCTTGCGGATTGTGGAAGACTTGTACGCGGAGGTGGAAAAAGCTTCCAACACGTCAAAGTTCAGCACCTCTGTGCCCAATTTGGCATTGCGGTCTGTGTTCAACGACGCACATAGTCGTTTCAGCAAAGCCTTGTCCAAACGAGTAGTCGACTTTCTCTTGCCGCAGATCTTCGCTCTTCCATTGTCTATGACGATTGACAAGATTGAGCTATTGATTGACTTGATCAAATGCTTGGGCTTTGTTCTCACAGAAAAGGAAATCCTGACTATTGTCTTATCGTTGGCAGAAAACGCCTTTAGCGAGCTGGGAATCATAAGCAAAAGATCTATTGTTGCCGTGGACTCGGCGCTAGACTATATCTCTCAAGCAACTTTGGACCAGTTGCACAAGCAGACACTGTTCTATGACCAGGTGGTGCAATCTATATGTGCCAAACATGACTCCGTTGCCGATACTTCTGCAGCCGATGGCATTTTTTTCAGTTTGCTACAGGTTGTTTTGGCACAAGTGAAAAAGACAAAACGCATCACGTTGTCTGAAGAATCCGCCCTGTTGGTATTTGCCAGGATCATAGCAAAGTTGAACTACCAGAACTTGCTGTCAGAGATAGACGTGGAAGACTTGGACATTGATGTGTTGAGTACGGAAAACCTGATTCGGGAAGATGCATTGATTACATTGTCGAGCTTTTTGCCTTGCATTCCGTACGACTGGTTTTTCCTCACGTACTCCACCCCAATCACCGAGATTATAAGTGCGTTTATTACGTATGACCCTTTGGCGTACCAAGACGAAAGTGACATGGAAGACTATGGCGATTCTGAAATTGAATTTTCCGACGACGAGATTGAGCAGTTTGACGAGACTTCGGATAGCGATGGACTTGCCTCGAGGTTAAGATTGCAGGCAATCGTATTATTGGACACCTTACTTCAAACATTCCCAAAAACTTTGCTGTTGATATACCATGAAGAACTTTTTGCGAAAGCCATCACTGCTATCAGCGATCGGAACGAGCCAGTATCCAATCAAGCTATTGTTGCTGTCTTTGGGATTATTAACTCAACTTTTCAGTCGCATGAAAGCCTCTTTAGAACAGGTTCGGATGTCAGCATGGTTACGGAGGGCAAAGCTGCTTCTAGAACTCCAGAAAGTCAACTTCAAGAGAAGTACTGCCCACAATTAGAATCCACCGCATTTGATGTCCTTCTCACACAAAAGAATATATCCAGATTTTCAAGTACTAAAATGTTGTTGGAGAGTCTCATTTCAAATCTCACGTCCAGCCTCTCTGAGCTGTTTTTATCTCAGTTACTCGATCGGATACGTGAATTCAGCTTGTCTATCAAAGTTTATGCTGATATAGTCAACTTGTATCGGTGCATTTTGACTTCTTATGATTTTGATACTATTCCAAGGGCATTCGTTGACTACATACTTCAAGATGTGGTGCATTCATTGGAAGATACAAGTCTTCATCACAGCCTTGTGATTGATATATTGCAAGTGTGCACCATTTTATTCCGTAAAGCATCGCACGATAAAGAGTTTCAGGATTTCATGAACTCTACGTTTTTCAGTGCTTTAGCAGAGAAAATTACCGTTAAACACTACTCGAGCGATGTGCGCCAACATCTTTTAGGAGCCTTATCAGAACTTATTATCAACATTCCTTTGACTCAAGAGAATGCAAAGTGGGCCAATAACATTTTCCAAGAAAGTTTAGATTACGAAGTGACGGTGAATTTCACAATTGAGAATTTGATCAACGTATGTGACAAAAAGCCACAACTCTTCAGTTCTCAAGAATTATGCAACCTGATTATCAAAAAGCTTAATATGTACTTGGGATCAAGTGACTCCAGCTTGTATGCGGATGTGCTTTTGCTACTTGATAAGCTATTTGAGAAAACGCAAGCCGGTGATGAAAGCGATATGCGTTCCCTCACATTAAATGTCATGGAGCTTATTCAAAATTCAACGGACCAAAATTTGATTTCTCGTGCCTTCAAAATCTTAGGGCATACCTTGGATGTTATACCAGCGGATCTAGAATATTTTGAGACTCTCATTACAAAAATTATAAACGTGAAGTTGGTGGATGTTGATGATTTTAATTTGGATACATTTGAATTTTTAATTAAACAAATTGCAGCTCATAACACTTCAACACCTCCGGAACTTTTTGCCATTGGTATGAGATTACTCACTTTGAAACTATTTGTTTCTGCTAAGACTATGGCATTGATTGCGTCAGAATGCCAGCTTGTGTCTGAAATTCAAAACATTGAAAGTGAACTCGTTTCTTACTGCCAAAACAATCCTGGAAATATCCATTCGGACAAGATAGTCTTCGATATCAATTTTTTGGGATGCGCTTCGTTTACCGATATGGTGACAGTAAGTTTCGACGACTTTTATGCCATTCTCACCACGGATGCTTCTGATGTGATTTGCTTAGCCGCGGCAAGATCATTGGGTCTTTCCATCGTCAGGGATATGAAAAAACACTTGCAGGCAATGTTGAGCTGCTACCAGCATTTCAGTGCTGAGAATAACCCAAAGGCAAAGTTGCTTTTGGTTGCCATCAAACAAGTGTTGAAAGAAGGTGCTGTCAAAAAGGAAGTGGAAGCATTGAGAAGTATTTGGGACAGTCTTATCCAAGTGATTTCAACAAAGCAAGGGTTCCTTGTTCACAAAGACGTTTCAGAATTGCGTTTGGCTGGTGATGTTTTGACAAGGGTTACTGCTGCTGATAATGACGAGGACTACCAGAGCAAAATCTCCCAATTGCTTACGACACAAAGCTGCGAGGATTGCAACGAATTTCTCGTTTACACGATAATTGTTGTGATCAAACAACTCATGAGTCGTACCTCGGATGTCTTTGACGTGGGGTTGATGGAAAAAATCTTGCAGTTCCTTCCAAAGTCCAACATCGAAATGAAACAGGCCATCATCAGCACTTTATTGACAGGTATTTATAACAAGTCACTCTCCTTTAGTGCCATTCTTAACGATATTATTTTGCCACGCATCTATGATGAGCTAAGCCAGAAGGAGGAATTCAAGAAAGTTATACCTATGGGGCCTTACAAATATGTTGTGGATGAAGGTTTGGAAGTGCGCAAGTTGAGTTACGAGCTTATCAGTGCCATTATTGATCTAGACACCAGCAAAATTCGCAAAGAAGACCATCATGTGGATCAAGTTGGATTGTTTGAGGTGTTACTGGCTAAGGGTTTGAACGATAGTGAAAATGACATTATTGGTTTGACTGTGGCGAACTTGCTTCAAATAATACAGAATAACGAAAACGTCATCACCAAAATTTCCAACCAGCAAGAGTTTATCGCATCATTGACAAAGCTCATGAATAGAAAACTCAGAAGCAAAGCAAGCACACAGGAACTGGAAAGCTATGAGGACACCTTACGCTCGACAATTCGACTTTCAAAAGTGATTCATAACATTTTGGTCCAGACCAACACATTGAGCAGTGAATGGAGCAATTATTACAATGAACTCAAGAACAAACATTATTTGCTTTTCAGTGCAGTTGAAATATGAGCACTTGTGGACAATCACAGCTATAACTCACTGTGCATATTGCATGCGGAAAACTGGCAAAGGCGGGGAAACGTCGTCAGCACTATATAAATGTGACAACATGAAACATTTATAAGGGCAACGTCTGACTTGTACACTTCTCTGACTACTGCGGTGGCCAATGTCAAGATGAACTTTTACTTTCATAACCTTCTGCCCTCGAATGCTTCGTCTCTTGTCATCGAAAGGATACACTTGCTACGTATGTGGCTGATGACATATATCTTCGGGCTTATGGATCTGACCCACGACAACATCCTGGTTTTGTTTGACCATATTCTATATTACATTATGAATGCTTTACTTCTAGTGATGATCTTGTTTGATGGCATAGTCGACACGTTCGAAGCAGCAAACTATCATTTCCACTTGGCTCAGAAACTCTTTGCACATGGAACTTTCAGCAATATCAACTGAGTCAGAGCCTGAAAAGAAGAGCAGGCACTGACACGGCAAAGCAAAGCGTGACGCAGATGTATGTGTTCTCCGCATTTCACATGCATAGCCGTTGCACTGCAGAGAAGCTCGGATTACTGCTTTTTCCCTTATAAGGCGAGCCTGTACAGTTGAAAATGCTACCTAAAGTCACCTACGATTGTCATGAATATATTTAAGAAGCTTTACGTTATTAGCGTGTAGGAACGAATGCTGTTCTAGACCAAAACGTAATCAGAATCTTGTGCGCAATGTAGGGAAGCTAGCAAGGCAAGGTTAAGAAAAGGAACGGTAGGGAAAAAACGGTAGTTTAAAGCTACGGTTTCAAATTCTGAGTGTAAACTTTCATAAAGCTTAATGAAATAGAGAGACCGATTCCAGGTATTGCGCAATTAGTTCGTTCACCTGAAGTGTATGTTCTCTCGTTTCTAGCTGTCACAGAAAAGGGCGTGTGGTCTAGTGGTATGATTCTCGCTTTGGGCGATGGTTCGGAACCCTGAACCTACCAAATATGTGAGAGGCCCTGGGTTCAATTCCCAGCTCGCCCCTTTTTTACGTCTCTTTTTTTTACTATTGGCAAGGAATAATTAATATAGCCACGGCCATATATCGGTAACTTAGTCTTTACATTTTTGTCATCATTCTGCTGTGACCTCGCACTTAGTTAAGACATATTTTGCCTACTAACAGTTTATATGTGGAGTCGCATTATCATTGTGATAGTATTCCTGGGCAACTAGTCAGCCACTTGTTCTTACTGATAGATTTGCTATCCTTCAGGATAGGAATGACCTGCCCCATATTCTATTCTAGAAGAGAAAATAAACTAGAAGAGACCTGGAGCTACGTGTTCAGAAAATAGAGAAAAGTGGAGCCAGGGACGAATTAAAAACAGATCGTAGGCTGGCGCAGATGATTGAAGTTATCGGAAATAGTCTTCCGATCGGTGACAGAAAAGTTACGCAGCTCGCTAACCGCATCAAGATAATATCCTCGGTTATCTTCTTCTGTAGACCATTTTACTAGCATAAAAAATAATGTCCATTAGAAGGGTTTCTGTAAAGAGCTCTATCCGCGGATTTACTTTGCATTGCTTGATATTTTCTGCAATATTTTCCAATCTTTGTATCTTGATTTACATTCATTGCCTCATACGCTGTTCTATAATTGTACGCCTCTTCATTCTAATCTTATGGAATGTATACATCGCGGTTCTGCCGGCTTGCTGTTCTATTTGATCATCTATAGCCGGTTGGCATTCTATCCGACTTCTTCTTAAAAAAAAAAAATTCAAGGGCGAGAATAGCATTAAAGAAATCAAGAAACCAAAGTAGATCACCGTTCACACACATTATTAAGCGTTTACTAAGAGCCAAAAGCTTATTAAGTTGAATTTACGAGTTCATTTTAATTCTGGATGCTTTAACTTTTGTTATTTACAAATCTAATAGTCTAGTTGTTTGTTTTCATGTCGCCAATCACATCCAACTTCTGGGCGTCCTTATAAATATTTTGGTGCTTTTGGTATGACCCTGGATATACTTCTGGGAACTCTTTGCAGTACAGAAAGAACTCCCATCTTCTTTCCGGCCAGTTCTCGTCTATAACTTTTTCTTTTCTCAACTCTGCTGCCACCCTCTCATTTTCTTTCCATACACGTAACAAGTTGCCTCCCATAAGTTGAGCCACTTGCTCGTCTGTAGCTTGCGATTTTTCCATCACTTTTTTGATCAAGTCTGGGTACTTTGAAACATCTTCAAGGCCCTTGGGTCCTTCAGGAATGCCATCAAAGTCCGAGCCCAACCCAACGTGGTCCCACCCAATCAAATTGGCCACATGCAAAATATGGGCAACCGCATCGTCGATAGTAGCCGAATCCTCGCCCGGCCGCTTGATGAATGCTGGATAGAAGTTGATGCACACCACGCCACCGTTCTTCTTCACTTTCTCCAATACTTCGTCAGGCACATTCCGAACATGGTGGGTGAGAGCAAACGCCGAAGAATGCGAGAAAATAACAGGTGCTTGAGCCTCTTCTAATGCATCGTGCATGGTCTGGACACTGACATGCGAAAGATCCACCATCATGCCTAGACGGTTCATTTCTCTCACACACTTGCGGCCAAAGTCGCTCAAACCTTTGTCCGGGAGTCCGCCGGCAACAGAAGATGCCGCAGTAGCAAACGGGTTGTCGCAATTGTGGGTCAAGGTGGCATACCGCACGCCCATGTCAAAGTAGGTACGCAAAACGCCCAAAGACGCATCCACTTGGTGCAATCCTTCTATGCCCATGGCTATGGCCAATTTCCCCTCTTTTTCAAATGCGTCAAGTGCATCCTGGGCACATGTAGCGAGTTTAAGGTCGTCCGGGTACATGTGGGTCAAACGGCGGACAAAATCGATTTGCTCTGTGGTGTCCCGGACCACAGTAGTGGGTTTGTTGAAGTTCTGGTACAACGGGTTGTCGTCCTTGCATTCGATGAAGCAGCTGAAAAACTGGACGCCAACACCGCCAACGTGGAGTTTTTTCAAGTCCGTGTGGCACGTGAGGCCCTGTTTGAAGGTGAAGGCGTCGTCATTTTCCACCTCGTAGTGAAGTTGCACCCGCACCAGATAAGGAAAGTCGTTGTGCGCATCGATAATGGGGTGTTTTTTCGCCAACGCCCGGAATCTGTCGGCCGAGTCCATATTCTGGAGAAAGAAAAAGAAAGAGAAAAATGGGCGAGAGGATATAGCGGAGAGAAATTGAGCGACAGAGTAGGTTTGGTGCCGATGGCCCGACGAAAGCGGAATCCCAGTGCGACCGTGCGCTTATCGCCTGCCCTTTTCGGACAGGCATTGCGCATGGCCAGATGCCCATCTCCAGATTAGCCAAACGCCACTGATATAAAGATAGCGGGCATGGTCTTCCAGAGCTAGTGTCGCCTCTTTTCTGGACCCCATCTCGCACGCTTTGCACCTTTATTTATTCTGTCTATTCCATGTCTTCCAAAGGCGATTTCGAAGTTCTGGTCACACACACCAGTGCAGTGAGACACCAGTATGATCCCAACACCGGCATCAAAAGAGGACTCAAAACGAGGCACATCTCCATGATGGCGCTTGCGGGCATTATAGGTCCTGGTGTTTTCATCGGTATGGGGTCTGCGCTCCATGCTGGAGGGCCTGTGGGCTTAATCAGCGGTTTTGCCATAGTGGGCATTTTGGTGTTGATCATGATGTACTGTATTGGCGAGCTCAACTCGATGTTCGACTTTAATTTCAATGTGCATGCTTCTCGGTGGGTCGACCCGGCGTTTGGTGCCACTTTGGGCTGGTACTACGTGTTTTTGTGGGTGTGCAACATCATTGCAGAATATGTCTCTGTGACGTCTGTCTTGAGTTTCTACAGCACAAAAGTGCCGATCTATGGCTACTACTTGCTTTGCTGGGGCGTTTTCACTGTCTACCAGATGTTCGGTGTTGACGTTTTCGGCGAGGTGGAGTACATTTTGGCCTTTGTCAAGTTGCTTTTCATTCTGGGCTTTTACATTTTCAGCATCATCTATGCTGGAGGCGGAATCAAGGGCCACAGCCCAGGAAACCCATTCCGCGACTATCCGTTGGCCGGGGGCTTCAAAGGAATTGCCAACTCTTTTGTCTACGCCGGTGTGTTCTACACGGGAATCGAGAGTCTTTCAGTGACGTTTGGCGAGCTGAAAAACGTCCGTGCAGCAGTGAAAACAGCAGTCCGCCAGGCCGTGTTCCGTATCTTTTACGTTTATTTTGGTATTTCCATTTCTTACGGTATCACAGTCAGATGGAACGACCCAAACCTTTCGAGCTCAAGCAAGACAATGAAGTCTCCCATGACCATTGCCTTGGTCAATGCAGGCTGGCACAACGCAGGCTACTTTGTCACTTCTGTTGTTTTTGTTACTTGCATCTCCTCCATCAACAGCGCCATTTACTTTGCCGCTAGATGCTTGAAGAGATTGGCCGATGATGGTTTTGCTCCCAAAGTTTTCACTACCGTGAGCAAAAATGGTGTGCCTTGGGTTGCCACGCATGTTGTCCATCTTTTTGGATTTTTGTCTTTGCTTTCAATGAGCGACAGTGCCACTGTGGCTTATGGTTACATCGTCAACTTAGCTGGTGTGTGTGCATTTATAGTGTGGACCAGTATTGTCTATGCTCATTACAGATTCAGAAAGGGCTGGTTGATCCAGGGGAACAGCGTTGACGACCTTCCGTTCAAGTCTCCATTCTACCCATACTCCAATTATGTGGGCATTGTGTTGGGTATAGTGCTTACTTTGGTGCAAGGATGGTCGGTGTTCAAGCCATTCCAAAAGGGCCAGTTCGTTGATGTTTACATCATGCTCCCACTTTTCTTTGTATTCTGGGTCGGTTTCAAGTACGGCTTGAAGAGTAAATGGGTCAAGTATGAGGATATGGATTTCGAAACAGGACTACAGGAAACTCAGGGAGCCATTATGCTGGACCCAGAGGAAGGTTCGGCCATCGACGTGGAAAAGCCTCCGTCACAGTCACTCTGGAGGAACGTCTGGAATAGTATATAGGAGATTACAGTATATAAGAGTATATAAGAGGATTAGTATACAAGAAATAGTACATAATATTAAATGCCCGCATTGAATCTCCAGCCAAAGCTCTTTGTAATGCGGAACCAGTCCACACAACAGGTACCGTTGCGATTTTCTTTCCACACCTGCCGCAAAACAACTTCCACCTTTTTCGTATTGTCGAATTGGTACTTGTCAACGATGATGCCGATTTTCTCCAAAACCCAGTCCCTGTCAGATTCGCCCACAGAGCTGATTCCAGCAACTAATAAGGGGAAACTCAAACACACGGAAAGCGGTGTTTCAATCAATTCTTCCAAACAGTTCAATGCCTGTCGAAGAAGTACTTGGATTTCTGGGACGATAGGAGGAAGTCGTTTGAGCGATTGCTTTATGTATAGACGAATTATCATCTGGTACAAGGCAAACATGGTGAAATGGTTTTCGATGTTGTCGTGTTTGGCAAGGATCTGGTAATCTGAAGGGTCAACAGAAGCGTTGTTCACTTTCTCTTCCAATGTCTCTGCCTTTTGTAGCACTTCATTAAACTCGTGCATATTAGCCTCTGTCACATCGGCCGTAATGAAAGATTTCGACGTATTGATGAGATTTATAACCTCTCCTAGAATTAGAACCAATGGGCGTACGCATCCCTGCATTGGGTCAAGCGATTCTGTGTCTCTCATGTGGAAAAGCTCATAATATTGGTCGACGGGATAGAAGGTTCCATTCTCATTAGACTGTGAGGCCAAGATATCAAAGTATGCAAAGTTCTGTGCCAAAATCTTGCCTTCCATTGAATAGTTAGCTAGCACTTTGAATCCTCCCATCTGGTTGAGAAGGTCGTAGCTTCGGGAAAGGTATCTTGACCATGCATCGGTATCTCCTATGGAGATTTCTATGCACATGAGAATAGCGAAACAAAAGAGAGACGATATGAAGCTCTGCGGGTCTGTAACATCCCTTGTAGCTAGGATGGCGAGCAGCTCTTGCACAAATGGGGAATTCCGTGTGCATGGAGCCGAAGCCAAAGTCCAAGACTTCGATAGGCGGTCTCGAAAGATACTTCCCCACCCAACTAAACACTGGAGCACAGCTGGGTCTCGTATTGCCAACTGGATACACGTGTGGAAAAAAGGGTTTATATTTTTCGGCACAATGGCCATCTTTGGGGCAACCAAAGTGCAAAAGTACTCAAAGTGGTTGTTTTCAGCGTCCGAGAGAGCATAGCTCAACGGAAGAGTAGGAGACCTGGCCAAGCCTGCAAATTCCGGCGAGAGATGAAACTCGTCTGGGTCAGAAATAAATTGCTCGAAATACTCTCGGAGTAGAGGAGATAGGTTTGTGTGTTGGTCGGGAAGTAGAGGCAGAGTTTGCATCTTCGTTAGAGCCAAGCTCTCTTTTGGTGTTTCCGTTTGTTCGGCAACAATGTTCGAAACAAACCGAATACGAGAGTATCCGCTCCTGTTTTCAGGCCAGCGACATTCCAATTTTCGTGCCAGGCAACCGCCACATATAGGTTTGGTCTGATCACACTTCTTTCTATTGTGGGTCAGTATAGTTCCAGAGAAAGCAAAAAAACGGGGATGAAAAAAGAAAAACATACTTTCTAGACTTGCACTGGAGACACCCAGAACGAGATCTGGTGACCTTGGGCTTGGGCTTAGAAACTGGCATGGTAGTTGATGTTCATGGATGTGTGCCTGCATTTTGTCTCTATGGTCAAATATCCACTGATAACACCAGAAGATGGCCTAATGGGTCCCAACTGACACGTTTTACGAGAAAAGCTCACTTAGATGAGCTGGGGAATATTCCAAAGAAATCCATAGAATAATTTCAACATAATTGTAAACGGAATGCGTGAGATTTTGCAAAGCACGGAATCTCCTCCGCTTGGCTACTTGTCCTTTTTCCCTTTTTTTCTACTTGCTTCTATCTTTCTGATTTCTTGACTAGCCTGGCTTATCAAAGTCTTTTGTTGGAGCAATTATTGCATCGATTGGCTTATCAGATTCACACATTGGAAAAACGTGCGATGCGCTTAACTCCTTCCTATTTGAGAACCTTCGCATTGATTTGCTATACTACTGGATCACAGATCTGTAGTCTCATCGGAAGAACGGATGATTTGATAACATTTTTCGTGATTCCGTCCCTGTTGGCTGTTGATTGTTAATCAGGAAAAAAGTTCCGTGTGATCTTTATAAATGCATTTTATAAAATGTCGGCGAATGGGTTTGATCTCTCCTCCAAAGGCCAAAGATATCTTTCGAAGTATTATTTAAGTAGTTAAACGGTTTATGAAAGAGTCAGGTCAGAAGTGTTAGCCCTTAAAAATGTATAATGAAACCAATCTATTGCAATAGAAGTAAAACCGGGGTCGAAGTGAAATATGTCGTCCTTTGTGACAATGACTGAACAGAAAGATGAAGAAAAGATTTGTGTATTTAAAGAGACAAAACATCACACCAGAGTTTTTGGAGGAGGTTCAGAAATCACACAATTCATTATCAAAAAAAAAAAAGCAATGTGTAATATACGCAAGCCAGTTTTGGGCTGTGTTCGATAATAACTTCATTTTTGAGATACCGTTCTGTGATTTTGCTCTTGCACGGTCTAAAATAGTCATTCTAGTAAAGGTTGTCATTGTTGCAATGGTAATTCTCCAAATGCTACAGCCAAACACATAATTCTTGTATTTGTGAGCCGAACTCAATGCATGTCTTCGCTCAATCTATGTACTATGCCTTGGCAAGCTGTGCCTTAACCCAGCCTTCTAGTCCCCCCTTGACTATGATATCTTGCAAGTTTGTGCCAAGTTCACCAACCTTTTGCTCCAAAATTACGTTTCCCTCTGAGTCTGTAATTGTCACAAGTGCCTTGGTGACGTCCCACTTCAAAAACCACCCGGTTCTGATGGTCAATTCGTTGGATCCGCTATACTTTTCACGCAACTGGTTGATCAACGCTGGGATTTCCAACGTCAACAAAGCGTTGTTGATGCAGTTTCTGGAGAAGATGTTTCCAAAAGAACCCGCAACGACCAATTTCATTCCACGGGCCAAGATAGCAGTGGCTGCTTGTTCACGAGAAGAGCCTGTGCCGAAGTTGTAGCCGGAAACGATAATGTCGCTGGCCTTAGTCTTGTTCTTGAACTCAGAGTCGTAGTTTTCCATACACACCTCGGCCATCTTTTCCTTGGAAATGTCGTCTTGGTAGGTGTATTTTCCAGGGTAGATTCCGTCAGTGTTGATGTTGTCTGCATCACACAAGATCAATTCGCCCTCGATGGACTTTGGAAACTCGTCCAAAACATCCACAGAAGCGCTTGCATCGCCAGACTCGGCCGGCTTGGCGATCTCGATCGACTTGACAATTTCGCCTGGCGCAGGAACTGGAGCTCCGTCCAATTCCTCGGGTCCGCCAATGCGGCCCAAAACAGCAGAAGCGGCAACAACTTCGGGCGACGCCAAGTATGCCAAAGCATCCTTAGAGCCCATGCGGCCCTTGAAGTTTCTGTTGGTGGCCGAAATTCCCACCTCGCCATCTTTCAATAAACCAGTTCCCAATCCAATACAGGGACCACAGCCCGCAGGAAGCGGCACGGCCCCAGCAGCCAAAATGTCTTCCCAGGCGCCAGTAGCTTCGGCGTCGCTTTGGACGTTGGCCGATGCAGCGGCAACATAAAATTCCACACCTGGGGCAACCTTGCGGCCACGAATAATATCGGCGGCGGCCTGGATATCGCTCAAGCGCGAGTTGGTGCACGAAACCAAGTATGCCTTATTGATGGGGATCTGTTGCTGTGCCAACTCGTAAAGCGGCGCAGAAACCTTAACAGAATTAGGTCCGGAAACACAGGGCGAAAGCGAGGCCAAGTCTATGCGCAAATGTTTGGCGTACACAGCATCGGTGTCGGACTGCTCACGGTTCTTCTCCAATTGCGATACAGTCTCCTTGTTCACGCGTGGGTGTGGCTGAGGCAACTTCTGGAGACGTTGGTGATAAAAGTCCACCAACACATCATCGACAGGAAAAAGACCAGATAACGCACCCCATTCCGTGGTCATGTTGGCGATGGTCAAACGGTAGTCCACAGGCAAAGACAGAACGCCGTCGCCCACGAATTCAATTGCGTGGTTCAACACTTCATCGTGGTTGAAAACTCCACAGAGAGCAACAATCACATCTTTTCCCGTGACACCAGGGCGCAAAGAGCCCACAAGCTCGACCTTGGCCACAGGCGGGATCTGCCACCACGTTTGGCCCGTGGCCCAGATTGCAGCCGCGTCTGTACGAACAATCGGAGTTCCCAAAGCACCAACACCACCGTAAGTGTTCGAGTGCGAGTCTGAAGCCACGCACAAGCTCAAGGGAAACGCGTAGCCCTCCTCAATCATGATCTGGTGGCCAATGCCTCTGCCGGCCGGATAGAAGTCGATGCCCTGGCGCTCGGCAAACTTCTGGATGTTGGCATACTTGGTCAAGTTCTGCTCGGACCGGTTCTGGACGTCGTGGTCCAACGTGCACACAATCTGTCTGTTATCGTGCACTTTGTCGGCACCCAAGCCCATGAATTTAGACGCCACAGGCCACGAGTTGTCGTGAGACATGCAATGAGCAGGCTGGATAGACACATAGTCTCCGGAAAACACCTTCTTTCCCAGCGGGAGCCCGACGGCGTACTTTTGAACAATCTTTTCCGTCAAGTTCTGGCCGCGGGCTAGCACGGCCGAACATGAGAGGCCTCTTCGAAACAACATGGTTGGTGATGGAAAAGCGGAAAAGTTGAAAAATGGCCTATCGGCCTGCAGAAAGACTGGCTTTATCTGATGAGTCAGAATAAGGCGCGCGCCATTGGGTGTTCCATGCGTGGGGTTGCACCTCTGTTATCGGGATGTCGCGTTAGTCATCGCAAGAACGCCGTATCTTTTGCACCCACACGAAATGAAGCTGAAGAAAATGCAGTAAAGAAAAAAGGTAAGAGAATTCGTAAGAAATTTGGTAAGAAATTTGGTAAGAAATTTGGTAAGAAATTTGGTAAGAAATTTGGTAAGAAATTTGGTAAGAAATTTGGTAAGAAATTTGGTAAGAAACTTGGTAAGAAATTTGGTAAGAAATTCTGGTAACACTGGGAGGTGCTAGTATATTTCTCGAGTGGAGTGTCTTTCACTGTTTATTCTTGTCTTATCGTCCACCTTGAGGCAAAGCTGGAGCTCAAAGGTGCATTATTTGCAGAAGTGTTGATATTAGAGTCGGAGCGGCCATGATATAATGGATTATCAAAGTTCTTTCTAGTCGCAGTCGAGTCTAGATTTTCCATCTGCTAATGTTTGTTCCAAGCAAGAAACCAAGCGTAGCTAAACCTGATTAATTCCCAGATCTTTTGATTTGGTCTTCGAAGGAGCTTGATTCTAATTATCTGTTGTACTTATTCAAATTGTCCCACTGTTTATTTATCTATTGCTTGTGGCTTAGATGAACTTTATGATGGTAGCCAATCATTGAATTTTGGACGTGAAGCACATGCATCAGGATCTCAAGAACAGATAATGCTACTACCTGATCGATTGTATCAATGAAACAAATTAGACGTGAATATGCCCTTACGTAGAAAAGTGTGGCATGGCAATTTCACTTCGTTGCTTGAACTAGCCTAGTCTAGAATCTGTAGTACATAAACCGAAATCCGCGAAGCTCTATGTTCTCACTTGATTAGTCTATTCCTGTGGATCTAAGTCCTTATCGTTTTTCGTACAGGTCTGTACCAGTATTCCCGCTATACGTTGTGCCCATGTCAAAAAAAAAAAAAAAAAAAGCAATTATAGCCTACTATAGTAGTTCTTGAGATCAGCTTTTTTTTTGAAATTACAGATCGTGTTACTCGTCGTATTGAGTTTCTACACTTTTTGGTGCGACTACTGCAATTCGCAAACTGAAACTACAAACAAGCCCAGCCGCATATAGACAAAACATAACCTAAGCTTCACTATACACCTTACCTAACCTTATCAGTTCCCTTGGCATCTCATCCGAGCTCCTTCATCCATTGCTATTTCCTCGTTCATTTCTGTGTCATCTCCATCGTATGTCCTCATGAACTTTTATGCGCTTTTGTCCTGTTTGGCCGTGGCTACACTGTATGTGCTTGCAATCAGAGTCCATGTGCCGCCCCGTCTTGCTTGCCTTGACCGCAATGCGCCCGAGCTCGTTCGCTTCCGGCTTTGGCGCATTTCACTCCTATGTGTCTTCACCGTGTTGTTTGTTCCTTGGGTCAACTGGGCCCTTCTTGGTCTCTATCCGAGCTACATTCTGGCCATTCGACAACTAGGCCTTGTTCCTGGTTTCTCTCTCTCTGGGAGTGTTCTTGTGGATTCGGCCAACATTGCTAAAACGACGTTAAAAATGGCACTATTGTACATTGGTCCTTTGGCTCAGTACGCTTTGTCAAAACCACATTTGGCCTCCGATCTTGCCAATCTGTATCTCTCCGTGTGGGGCTTTCGAGACCATGTGTTTGGGCCCATCACCGAAGAATTGGTCTATCGAGCTGCAGTCGTCAGTGTCCTTCTACCTATAGCAGATGCTCACAGAATCACGATATGGGCTCCGAGTCTTTTCGGCGTGGCCCACTTACATCATGGGATCCAACTCCTTCGTGATGGTGTGCCTTTAACTGACGCCCTGGCACAAGTAGCATTTCAGTTCATTTACACCACCCTTTTCGGAATCTTGGCCAATCACGTCTACTTGTCAACTCAGTGCAATCTATGGTGTGCGGTGGCAATGCATGCGGCAGCCAATTTGGGCAGCTTCCCTTCGTTTGAGTTGCGTCACAAGCATCCACGGCTCTTTATTGTTTACTGTGCATCTCTAGTGGCGGGGGCGGTGTCTTTCTACAAGCTTCTTTAATGCACAGTTGGAAGTTCTGTCCTCTTTGGATTGAAAGGCACAGTGGATCGTCATTCAGCCATCAGATCTTAGTTTGTTGGTACGAAGGACATTCTTTAGCACTGCCAATCGAGAAGAGGCCAAACTCGCCGAAATTATGTGAAATTACAATGGCCTCATGACGTTGTGTGCCAAAGGAACGCTACTGGACAACTATATATGGCCAAATAAATAAGCATTGCATTCCCAAGAAATAACACGAAGAATTATTGAATTCTCAGAATCGCGTTTTGTGGAAAACCTCTCGCGTATATGGATGGACAACTGTACATCCTATCATAGGATCAAGTGGCCATTATGTGCTGATTAAGGGTGATTACGTTTTTTTTTTTTTTTTTTTTTTTTTGTTTGGGTGATTACTTTGCAAGTTTGTACATCACTTACCAATGTCCTCAATTAGTCAGGTTCCACATATTTCATCGCAAGGCTGACGTACATATTTATTTTTGCGCGGATCAATGCACATTATTGTAAAGAGGAATTTTGACGAAAACAAATACAAGAGCCACAGTAGACAAGAAAGAAAAAAAAAGTGTCCAATGGACCACCCTCAACGTGAAGTGTTCCAATGGCAAGAACAAAATCCTCAACTGAGCGAGCAAAGGGGATCATTGTTTTTCCGTCAATCTACTGTGCCCAATGTCTGAAATTAGCGCGCTAACTTGTCTAACATGAGCCAAAGCTACCCCTAAGTGCCAAACAAAGCAAAAAAGCCTGGAAAAAGAAACGTAAAAAGGCCCACCCGTAGCACCAGCCTCGAACCAAAAGACGCTCAAAACCGTTCGTCTCACCTGCCAAAGTCACGCTGTCCAGCACATAATCCTCAACACTAACAGTCGCTGGGCCCTGTGCAGTACGCTAACCTTTTCGCTGTACTTCAGATCTCTATCTTTGTTCTCCACCGCAAAAGGACACGCTTAAACAGCGGCATCACCACAACAAGTCTTTGACAAGCAGAAAAGTCAGATAGCGGCACGTGAGCACATCCCATTCTCCACTCCAAAACCACACTCGCAGCCAAACAGTACGAAGAAGCATTCCCTCAAAACCATAGACCAAGAATACAAACGCAAATTCCCTCTCGAGTCAGGTGAATCCGTCAACAATCCCACCACAATCGCATAGATAACCCTTCGTCGCTCCTTATGTCATGTCAGGCCTGAACTCGCCGTCCCCGCATCGGCGAAAGTCGCCAGAGAGCTATGAGTCTGCGGCGAAAGAAATCGAGCTGGAAAAACAGGTTGTCGCTGCGCTCAAGCGGCTCTCTTTCGGCCACTTGTTGAACAATGACGCCGATGCTGTGTTTCCCGATCTGGAGTACCTGGATCGGTTTGGCCGAGCGCCCAGTCTCAAGAACTCAGACACCACAGACACGAGTGTCTTTACGGACAAAAGTGCAGACGCTGCCACCGACATGTCGTCCGACAAGGCCGCCGACACCTCATTTGACAATGCTAGAAGTCCAGAACCAACTTTCGTCACAAACACAAACACGAACGAGTTGCTTGACAAGGGCACAGAAACAGTGTCTCCAATGGACAATGCCCACTTGTCGCCCAATCTGTCATCGCCACACACAGACGGCCCAGAAACGCCGCCGTCGCCCGACGCACCCATCGATCTGTCAGACATCTGGGTCCCTGCCAACGCACACCCAGAAATCAACCCGCAAGTGTTTCAGAGCCATGTTCACAATACGCTTGGCCAATTGTTGGAGCGCAAGCTTTCGCGGTCCAAGTCAGGCCGACGCTCTTCGCTTTCACAAGAGCTGTCCGTGCCGTCTGACGCTCGGCCACGCGATCTGAAACGGCTTTCCAATCCGCTGCTCCAAGTTCTCTCGTCAGAATTAGAAGAGCTCCTGCGTCTCGCAGGAATGGATGCCAATGACGCCGTGACTTTAGCTCGCTCGCTCTCCACCTCTTCTTTGGGGTACACTGATGCCGAGAAACAGGCTTTTGGCGAGTTGGGATCGCCTCCAGGGCTGGCCGAGATTCTCGATTTGGGCGACGCCCATCGGCAGGGCGACTTTTCGTTGAAGCGCAGCCGCCGCCTTGACTACCGCAAGTCTCCAGCGCCGGGGTCACCGCTTCAAAATCGGAAAGCCTCGGCGGCACTGGGATCGCAACTTCAAAGCCGTAAAGCAGAGAACTTGGCAGAATTGCGTAACACGCTTGTTCCTTCGCAATCCACACAACGGTCCAGCTTGCAAAGCATCAATCCACGCAGCTCCCAGCTTCTATTTAGCTACAAGCCGCGGGATTCCGCGAGGGTGACAAGTCACGGCAGTGGGAAAACTATTTCTGCAAAGTCAAAATCCACAGAGTCTTTCCATGGTCAAAACCCCCAGAGTCCTATTCTGAACCATGCTGCTTCCCCGCAGTCTCACATAAATACCCCTACTCATGGACAATCCACGCAACACTCTTACAGGACCTTTTCGCATGGCGGAAGGTCTCCCTCTCACGAACTTCTCCAGTCTCACCATTCGCCTCGTCCTAACCTGTCGCATTCTGGTCACCACGCAAGAAACCACGCTCATTCTACACAGCCACAACAACAACAACAACTTCAGGTACAGCACCAACAAAAGCACATCCAGCAACAGAAGCACCAACATGCTGGCACAAACAACTCTCGTTCGTCTCGCCGCAATCTGCATCTTCCTTCACAGCATTCAGGACCTGGTTATCCTTATCCCTACCCTTCGGGCCATTCTCATCCTGGGCATCATGCACAGTCTGTCCAGCCCCGCTCTACTACAAACTCTGGTCCCATTGCGCAACCTGGACCCGTGTCACAACCTGGCCCCGTGCCACACCCCGGCTCTGCTCCACAAGCTGGCTCTGTCGCCCCATCTTCCCAGTCTGGCTTTGGTCCACACTCTCCTGGTTATTCTCCCAACACTATTTCTGCAGGTTCCTTTACTTCTAGCTATCCTTCGGCCTCCGGCTTTGCCAGTTCTTCTGGATACCCAACCCATTCAGGTCATCTGACAAACTCATATGGTTACCCCAACCAGGCAGTTCCTAGACAGACTCGTTCGTCTCGTCATAAAACACCGGCGCATACTCATGTCAAGGACAAACGTGATAAGACACGCGAGCTCAACCAAAACTTAGATTTGTTGCGGAATGAAATCAACGAGTTCAAAGAAAGCTTGTCCAAAGCAGAGCCTGAGCCTGTACCCTTGAAGACAGAAGAACCAAGAGAAGTGTCCGAGCCCCAAGCCGATTTCAGCTTTGATCTTTCCTCCCACGATGTCAGCTATGAAGATTCTCTAGGTATAGAAAGAGACATTCTTCATGAACTTGATGTGGAGCGCTCAGGGCCACAATTTGACATGAAACTGACTACTCTGTTTCATACTGCGTCCGAAGATTTTTCTAATCACAATGCAGACGAGAAACTGCTACCAAAGTTCGAAAACCAGGATGCAATGAAATTTGCAAGTCTGAAAGAATCAAAGTCGCAAAGCCCGGATGTTGGAACCGAAGTGAAACAGAAAAACGATCCTCCGAGAAGGAAGTACTCGAAAACTAGTCCCGCGGAACAGCTTTCCAGAGACAGACGTGCGCAAGAACCAATACCGAATATATCTCAGTATCCCCAGAATGAGACCAAACCTTTGGCGGTGTCTGAAGAGAAAGCGCAGCAAAGACAGGAGATCGACAAAGAGTTGTCTGATCGAACTGCTACACAACAGAATGCTGTTGTCCAGGAGAGCTTCGAGAAGACCGCATCTACTAAACCAAAGGGGAAAACATCTACTGAACAATCATCTCAGAAGCCAATTCCTTCTTTTGAACCAACGTCTGAGTTGGAGGCTCTGAGCATCAATACAGATAACACAAAGGCTAACATACGCGCTAAGGAATATTCTCCATCCACAGAAATGCTCTCCAGAGAGCTGACTGCTTCCAATACTAAGCCATCTTTGCAATCCTTGAAAGAAGTTGGTGCACCCGTCGCAGAAAAGAAGCAAGAAGAAAGTAAAATCCGGAAGAAGAAGAGTTTCGGTTCACTCACCAAGCATGATAGCTCTGAAAAGCACGAAAAGAAGAAGAAAGGTTGGTTATGGTCTAAAGAGCGCTCAGTCAGTACGTCTAGTGCACAAAGTCCTGAAGTAGCATTAAAACTTCCTTCAAGAGCCATTTCTTCACCTGAAATCTCCTTGTCAAAGAAGGGTAAAAACGACCATGGGAAAGAGAATGTTATTTCTAAACTTTTCAAGAAGAAACGCAGCAATTCTTTCTCTTCGGAAAAGGTTCATCAAAGTGCCCCTCTCCGTGAAATAAAGGAATCTGGACCTTTGACAGATAAAGATACGACACCCACGGGAGCATCACTTCCTAGAAAAGTGTCAGATAAAAGCAAAAAGAACAATGATGCCAAATTATCTTCGGAATCAAAAACTGCACTGGTTATAGAGGAAAAAGAACAAAATGGTTCAAGAAACATTGCAGATAAGTCAGGCGACGTGAAAAGTACGGATGAAAAGGTCAAGGCATTATTCCGAAGCACTTTCAAAAAGAAGCAGCACCAGGACGCTAAAGATGAACTGGTGCACACAGAGGAAACCGTAGAAGACAAAAGCCCAAAAACAGAAGATTTGGGGACGAAGGCCAATGTTAAAGAAGAGGAAGAGGATGACGAGGAATTCAAGCCACAGACTACTCAAGAAGTGCAGGAGAAACTAAAGAAAGTCATTAGAAGAACATCGAGACCTAACCAGCCTATCCAATTTACAGACTCAGCATTTGGGTTCCCTCTTCCTCCGCCATCGCAATCAACGTTGGTAATGATCGACCACAGATTTCCCGTGCATGTGGAACGAGCCATCTATCGGTTGTCACACCTCAAGCTTGCTAACCCCAAACGGTCTTTGAGAGAGCAGGTGCTTCTTTCTAATTTCATGTATGCCTACTTGAATTTGGTGGATCACACATTGCATTTGGAGCAGCAAATGTCGCTGGAGGAACAGGCACTAGATCAACCTGAGGCAGACATGGGAAAGCTGACCGCAGAAGATCCTGACACGGAGTTTGAAATGGACGACGATCTTGATGAGGGCGCCTTTGATACCATAAAGCTTGATTTGGATGTGCAAGAAAACCACATCAGCGTATAAGTTGTTGGCGACCGCGATCACGAAGCCAGATGTCCAATTTCTGCTTTTCACTCTCACTACATTAGAGCAGAATCAAAATAGTTCGTATAACAGGAGTTTACTAAGACTCGAATGATGCCGTACGGAACAGTCACCCAAGTCTGCAGTTCGGCCAACGATGCATGAGCAGTTCGACATGTCGATAACGAACGACACGAACCTAGTATCTTACTACAATGGATGCTGCCATCACAATAGGCTGCGGCCAGAAATAAAAAGTAAACACTAAAAGCGTATACAAAATGCATACCATCAGCCAACCAGCCCAAGCAGAAATGCGCATGTCAGCATATAATGCCAAACAGAAAAACGGTCGCGTTTCTCGTCTAAGCCTCGCATTATCTTTGGACATAAAGTCACAGGCCATAACAGGGGACAGTCCACCACAGTTTCCAAACACACTAAAAACAATAAAGATTAGATGTAGATACTGCCAAGAACCAGTAAAAATTGCCTAAACTCACAGGGGAATCTCCCCAGTTTCCCCTAATGGAATATCGCCTCATGGGCCCGGAAAACACACACGTGACCAAAATGTGCCATGCGGATAATGGCGCGCGATGTCTGCCGTGTTTTTGTTGGAAGTGGTGCCAGAGTATATTTTGCCCTAGAGTCTCCTTTTTTCCTGGCTACGGATTTTTTTTCTGATTTCGAGCCACCATGTCCAAAACGTTGCCTCTTTTGTCCCAGGCGGATCTCGCCAAACACAACACGGCGCAAGACTGCTGGGTCACGTTGTACAACAGAAAAGTGTACAATGTCACGAAATTTCTCGATGAGCATCCGGGCGGAGATGATTTGATTTTGGAGTACGCCGGCAAGGACATCACAGAGATCATGGGCGACGCAGAGACCCACGAACACTCCGAAAGCGCGTACGAGATGCTTGAAGACGACATGTTGGTCGGATACTTGGCCACTCCGGAAGAGGAAAGAGATCTTTTGAACAACAGAAACAAGACTCCGGTGGAGGTCAAGCTCACCAAAGAGGCAGAGGAACAAGTGGACTTGTACGAGTTCCATGACGAGTTGCCTGCATTGGAAAAGTTGTCGATCCAAACAGACTTTTCCGACGACAACAAGAAGCACAAGTTCTTGGACTTGAACAAGCCGTTGCTTCCCCAAATGCTCACGAGTACCTTCGACAAGGACTTCTACTTGGACCAGGTGCATCGCCCGCGCCACTACGGCAAGGGCTCTGCGCCGTTGTTTGGCAATTTCTTGGAGCCCGTTTCTTTGACTCCGTGGTGGGTCGTTCCTGTCGTGTGGCTTCCTGTGAACCTCTACATTTTTTCGATTGGGTTTTCTGGCCAAAGCAAAATCACCGCCTTGAGTTTCTGGGCGCTTGGCTTGTTTGTGTGGACGCTTATTGAGTATTGCATGCACAGGTTCTTGTTCCACTTGGACGGCTACTTGCCTAACCACCGGATCTTCTTCACCATCCACTTTCTTTTGCACGGCGTGCACCACTACTTGCCCATGGACAAATACAGATTGGTGATGCCTCCAACCTTGTTTGTCGTGTTGGCTTACCCCTTCTACAGATTGGTTTTCGCCGTTCTTCCTTACTACATCGCTTGCTCTGCGTTTGCCGGTGGAACTTTGGGCTACATCATGTACGATGTGACACACTACGTCTTGCACCACACAAGATTGCCCAAGTACTTCCATGACTTGAAGACGTACCATTTGGAGCATCACTACAAAAATTACGAGTTGGGCTTTGGTGTCACCAGTCGTTTCTGGGACGTTATCTTCAACACTGAAATCACTTCCACTTTCGAGAAGCGGAAGTGATTGCTTCTTTAGTCAGGTTTTTTCATATCGTTTAATGTGCACATTCATGTCTTCTCTATGTAATCCTATGCCGTCTCATGTCTTCCCCATATAATCCCATTTATCTAACGTAGACGCATCGATAGCGTGTGCACGTTCGCTGGCCCATAAATCCAGTCCTGCCTTGAATTCCCCTATACGTTCGTCTTGATTCCATGAAAGATGCAGTGCGTTTTCTGCATCAGTACATAGCTTGTTGAAGATACTTTCCTTGTGCTCTTCTTGTTTCGCCATATTGGCTAATGCTTGCGTTGGAGGTGTAATTGTACGACGTTTTTTCCCATCACTTTTCTCTTGCTCATTCAATGCTTCCAAATGGTGATTGACGTCGAAGGGAACAGTATTGTTCTCTTCAGTAGGGATGTCATAGTGGTCTAAGGAATACTCGTAGTTGAACTTAATGTCTCGGAAGATACGTTTTGCTTTCGAGTATGCTTTTCGCTGTGTCTCTATATTGATAGCTTCTCCATGTTCCCTCATTAAAACACTCGCTAGTAGCACATCTTGCCAATTTCTTTGTGCTCCCGAATATTGGAGTCGCGAGATCTTTTCTAAGACTCCGTGTAGTCGATTGGCCAATTTCAGGGCCATTTGTCGTGTGAGTTCGTTGTCGTCATCTAGAGAAAGCTCCACTCCATCTTTCAATTGCAGTTGCACCTTTCTATGTATTTTCTGCTGAATCAAGGCATGCAATTCGTTGAAAAGAAGTGTCTTTGGCTTTGTTTTTCTCGACGATCTGCTCTCGACAGAAACCCGGTTCTTAGAAAACAATTGCACTTCCTTCTTGAGCGAAATCGGTTGAACATCGTGAACTGGTAACATTGCCTCTTCGGTTTCATCTTCAAAGAGTCCGGCCTCTACCAGATCCTCATACTCATTTTGGCCCATCAAATCAGGCAATTCGGTTTCGGCCACGGGCCACGATGCCCATTTTGCTCCTGGAAAACCTGGGTTCACTCTGTGAGAAAGAAACGTCAGATAAAGATGCACCGCTAAATCATGCCGGAAATTATCTTCTAATGTGTTAATGATCTGGTCAAAGTCTTTCTTTTCGTGACTTGACATGAAGATGGAGTTGGGATGGTGATGATTTGTATGGGCGTATGCAGGTGATGATAAACATGGTGTATTGAACTGGTCGAAGAACAACTTCTCTTTCATAAATGGTGGAAGGAGACCTCTTTTTTGGCTGACTGTCTCTGTTTCAGGCGTCTGCATCTCTAAACTCTGCTGTTTCATCCATCCCTGGTGGTGGAGGGTGGGGATCACGTGCGCATCTCTTATAGTAGTAAGAAAAAAAATCCTCCGCTTTTCTTGATCTCTTTCCTTCTTAACTGAAGCAAGTCAGACGATTTGGTTTAGATAACAAGGACAGACCATGCAAGCCTCGCAGAAAGTATTTTTGGACCACGCTTTGGAATGTCAGGCCTTGAAGTTCGGCAGCTTCACTTTGAAGTCCGGACGTCAATCGCCATATTTTTTCAACATGGGCTTGTTCAACACAGGAAAACTGTTGGCCACTTTGGCTGCTGCTTACGCTCAAGCGATCATCGAATCTGGAATCAAGTTTGATATTCTTTTCGGTCCAGCTTACAAAGGCATTCCTTTGGCTGCTGTCACCGTGGCCAAGTTGGCTGAGTTGGATCCAGAGAACTACGGCGACCTTGGCTACTCATTCAACAGAAAGGAGAAGAAAGACCACGGCGAAGGCGGCTCCATTGTGGGCTGTGCTTTGGAAGGAAAGAAGATTTTGATTATAGACGATGTTATGACCGCAGGAACAGCCATCAACGAAGCCTTTGAAATTATTTCCGCTGAAAAGGGTACTGTGGTGGGCTGTGTCATTGCCTTGGACAGACAGGAAACTACTGCAGACTCCAACAAGTCTGCAACTCAAGCAGTCAGTGCCAGATACGGCATTCCTGTGTTCTCGATTGTTTCGCTTACAGATATCGTCAATCACTTGAAGGAGAAATTGACGCCAGAAAACTTGGCGGCCATCAACGAGTACAGAACAAAGTACTCCCCTCTGCTGTAATTTATGCCATGAGTGCAAGTCATTCTGTACATTAAGTATATAAGGTCACGGGAAGTCAGACAGCACCCAAACTTTGTCTAATGAGGAAATTTAACAGACAGCGTAGACTATTCATCAGTTTTTACATATACTTTTTTACAGTGGTCTTGTGCCTCGTATATTAATGTACATTACCCACGAATCTTCATAATCTTCTTCTGCTGTTTAGGTGCCTTGGGAAGCTTGGGGGCTTCTGGTGTTTCTGGAAGAGGGTCGTAAATCAGCTTTGTCATAGGATGTTTCAACGTCAAGTTCGAGTGGATTGGCACAATGGTGTTCATTCTCTTGTTCTTGAGCTGAGGCAACTCTTCTGGCTCATACGTTTCAAACTCTGGAGGGTATGGAATGCCGCTCAGCCGTCCCACACTGGCCAAAGTTGTAGGGTGCTCTTTCAAGTACTTGGAGATTTCAAGCAACAACGCCCGCTTATTTGGAAACCTGCTGTTGCCTGCAACTCCATTTTCTTTCACCAATACACGAACACGGCCTGGGTTGCCGTAATCTTGCGGATGCGACTTATCCAATTCAAGAAGAACCGGAATTCTGAGCTGGCGGCACGCGTCGGAAATCGTTTTGGCCAAAGGGTTACGCACAGCATCCTGGGTGCTGACTCTTCTTCCTTCTTTGTGAGATCTGTTCACATCAAAGTAGCATGGATAGATGACCTGGAAGCGGCGGATTTCTTCTCTTTCCTGGGCGCTGAACTTGCTTGGGTCGACAATGTCGGACCTTTTCGGCTGGGGCGCTGGCTTTGGGAAGTTATCGAACACTGACGGTTCTGAATCTTGCGACCGAGTAATGACTGGTTTTTGGATGGGCGCAATGGGCGTTTTCAAGTTCGGGTCGAACTGCGCAATGTCCATGTCCATGTTATCGATATCGTCATCGTCGACCTCTTCGAGTACGGGTTTTTTGGGCATTATGAAGAGAAGTAGTAGTTGAGCTTTTTCGTCGTTGTCGGCGATATGCAGGTGTTAGGTGGTGAAGATCTACTGTGATGTACGGAAACTGCTGGCCACAACTATGCGGGAAAAAAAGCTTGAAAGACAAGAGGCATAAAACTGTTGGAATAATCCAGGCCAGCAAAGACAGGAAAGGTCAGAGTTTGACGTTGTATGAGACTTAGTTGAAGACTGCGAAATCTCCATCTTACTTCTAGTTACGGTACTTTAAAATGCATCAGATTACACTGGAACATCATTGTGCGTAACTTGAATCAGCTGGAGATGTTGATTCAATTCTGAGGTAATGTAAATGTCTCTCAACAGCTAGGAGAAGAAATAAGATCAAAATTAGTGAATACTGTTTAACGTTGAATGCTCATAGTAGTACCAGATCTTCATAGCCAGCTTGCAAATTGCTGAGAAAACTTACATGCAATTTTCGCATTGGTAAACGCTTTGATCAATTATTGTAATTTGAATTCTATAGTACATACTAATTGTGCATTTGGTTCTGACAAGAAATGATTCCTAGTCCGCCGATAGAACTCTCTTCGCCTACTTTTAGGAATATCTTGAACTGCCCTATATCTTTATCAAAGTTTATTATGTTTTACATACTCATACACCATTAACATGAAAATCTAATCCATGCGGCCGAAAAGACGACGGAACTTGCTCTTCTTCGCCGGAGGTTTCGTTTTCCTTCCAACATTGTCGTTGTCAAGACGCTTGTTGATCGCTCCGCACACAACTTTGATAAGATATTTGCCGTCAAAGTTTTTCCCGTCAGCCTTGTCTGCAATCCACGGGACGGTATCAACCAAGTCTCGCGAAAGGCCCATGTGCTGTAAGTCGTCATCCAACATTCGAAGACATTTTTCCGCCTGCGGATCGGCACCGATCTGGACAAATTGGATTCCAATTTGGTTTGGCAAAGCGTTCCGTTTATCGAGTTCCTTGTCGATCCACTTGATGGTACTCGTGACGTCATCTGAGAACTGACCATCGGTAATAGCGACAATATTCAAAGGCTTGGAGCTGGGGGTGTAGTCATTGAAGTAAGTACTGATCACCTGAAGCAACTTGCGGCCCATATTTGTTCCGCCCCGCGGAGAATTGCTATTGAACGCTTCTTCAATTTGTCTTGGGGTTGCATGGAGCAACGGTTCAGCGCGATTGAGGAACCAGAGGTCTTGTCCGTCCTCGTCCCATTCTTCACAAATGCTTGAAAACGTCATCAATGCGTCTCTAGCATGGGGCCACGGAACAATGCCCGAACGTTTTTCTGTCCACGACATGGACGTGCTATCGTCCACAATGTACACAATGTCGTACCCACGAAGACACCACAATTGGTCGTCGGACAACATTGACGCCTCTGTAGGATGGGAGACCACTTGGGCCTTTGGTCCTGTTGAATAAGGTGGGGGAGCTTCTGTCATGGGAATAAAGTCACAAGTAGAGAGGTTCAGGTAGGATATAGAAAATTCACTCAAGCGCTAAAAAATTCAATAAAGATGAAAAGTGTAGACGCTTGTATGTTCTTCGCAATATATACCTTAGATAAATAAGATGGTGCGGCTATATGTTGGGGTACTTTGTGAGGCGGAGTATTGCGATCCATGATGGACTGCACACACTGTATTCTCCTAGTGCCGACAGCCGATGTGGTTTTTACCCGGGATAAGATCGGTTGAAGCAAATTATTGCAATGACCGTCTTCATTGCCTGATTGCATTGTTTCAGTGTTGCGGATTGATTGGAGAGTTATAGTGATGATATTATGGAATGGGTGCAAATTCGCGACGACTGCATTCGACTGGACGTAGCCAACAAGAGAAGATAAGTAGCCGAAAATGCTACTCAGCTAAATATCAGTCTGTGGTAGCAACAAACCAATTTTAGGAGGCTGAGTTTGAAACGAAAACCATGAAGCTGAATTGGTAAGTGGACGATTGAAACCGGTGGACTATAGCTGTAACACAATAGAAGTCTATAAATTGCGGTAACCATTGATGGAGCTCATGATGAAGAAAAAATGCGCCAGACAGTCTACCGGAAATTTTAAATTATCATCCAGCTCCAGTGATTGCGTCTAGATAGTAATCTCATGATAGAGCAAGTTAGCAGTCCTATATTTCAGGGACATTCAGCTCAGACGATGGAGGTCTTTGGCTTCTCGTTTAATATTAGTGGGTTGTGTCCGTAATCATATAAGCTCAAATGCAATCTTTGGTAGAAGGAATTCAGTAATTCACGTCTTCGGACCAGAATCTTGAACTAGATTTGGATATTGGAGGTCAAACGGTTTGAAATTTATAATACATAGCTTCGAACGTTCGCCTGGTTTATCCTCCCGTGCCCGATAAACTTCCAATAATTACTACAGTCAGCATTAAGTAACTACTCTTTGAGTGTATTAAAGTTGAATCTTTAAATCGGGGAATCCCAAGATATAGTTAAAGAAAAGAAATTGTATGCTTAAGCCGTTGAATGGATTCTTTCTGCATGTGGTTGGTCCTTCCAATGCTTGTCATTTTATGCATTGAAATTTAAGTTGTGGTTGACGCATTTTGAAAAAGATCGCATATTTGCGCAAAATGTACAAATCTTAGTATGCCTATCTCTACGACCCTTTCAAACCAATATTCAGGCCAAAACCATACCGCTAGTTTCCTCAATCATTAAACATTCAATGATTATTCAGCTCAAAGCTTTCAATACACATTGTCTGCTTCGTAGGTGGTAATGTTGGCAAATATACATTTGCAATTTCTACACTACAGTCCACTTTCGTAATATCTGTGTTTGAGAAGAACTGTGTCTGAAGATGAACGTAATTCTTTACCTATATCCTCCTTCAATTCTGAAGACAGAACTCTTTCGATGCTTGATCTAGTGGCTATTTTGATACCAAGTCACGTGACCACATACATATATTGACATAATGTGTCATCACTTCAACACCATGGATTTTTCTGATGTTACGGCCGGCACTCCGAAAGTGCTAGGCCGTTGTCTTACCTTATTCTCTGAAAGTCGGGAAAAACCTCCAAACACGAATGTTTCCTTTTCTGCGCCCGTCACACCAGCAAAATTCGACTCCAACCCAGATATCCAATTTTTCCGTCTGGTCAAGGCAAAACACCACTACAACTATCACAAATCTAAAAGGCTGCTTCGAGAACTGAGCACTGGGCGTAGTCATGCAAAGCCAAATGTCTTTAATCCATACTCAAGGCAGCATCTTCTTGAACGGCTTCGAACATTCAATGCGTTGAACTGGCAAATTCCATATTCTCCAGCCTCCAACGATTTGACCGAACTTTTATGTGCTTCACATGGCTGGACCTGTGAGTCCATTTCCCGCAATAACAACACCAAGAACCATCTTCGGTGCTCTAGCTGCAACGCAGAACTCATATTGCGCTTCAACAACGAAGTGCCTCTGCCGATATATGCTCCGTTTCTATTTGACTCTGATGACGTACAACTTGCGAATGACAATTTGGTTCGAGAATATATAACGCAGGTTCAAAGCACAGGCCACATATCCACGTGTTCTTGGAACAAAATCCACACTCCGCTCAACAGTGTGTATTATCTTACACCATATGTTAGCTTCACAGATGAAACTTTGATCCGTGAGTATCTAGAGACGCTCTTTCATCTCACAAAAAATTGCCAGACTCTTGTTGACCACGTTTCGGAGGTGCAAAATATTCTTCCACCGATTCAAGCGGAAGATTTGAGCCACTTTGTCAATGCTTCCAACATTTGGCTATTGTCTCGCTACTATAAAGAAGACAAGGAAAATTCCGCTCAGGTTTTGGCCACATCGTGCCCTCCATGGATATATTGGCTTGCTGCAATGGGCTGGGATTTGAACACTCAGAAGTTTGCCCAAGAGAGTATTCTCCTACTCATATGCTCCAATTGCAATCAGAGGGTATTTCTCAAAAACACACAAGAATCTTTCACTGGCAATGTGTTGTCATCAAAGGTCTTGTCACCTTGCGAGTTTCCGCCACATCTTGAGAATGTTACTCCGAAAGATTTCGAAGGTGTAGAAGAGGATGATGAAGAAGAGACTAAAAACTTTGGCCACAAACTGTGGTGCTTGCATTCAAGTAATATGGGAACCATCCCATTTCATGTGTATTTTAAAGATATGCTAATCAGTCTGGATCGCTTGGTGGGACCAATTGGCGAGTATGAAACGGATAAAGATATGGCGATTGACCCCAACCCCGACTCTACTCCTGTGAGCAAAAGAAAAAACAGTTTTAATGTGAATGAGGGGCTCGAACGGTTCTCAAAGTTGAGAAAGACTTATTTTATAGAGTAAAGATGTACATTACTATATCATACAATGATGAGTTCTCTGTAACTTTTCTCTGGGTATCTCTCTTCATCCTGAAGAGTGAAGAAAAATCCTTCATTTGCGAAGAAGCAGCACCTCATATTAGCCTTATGACTTTAACATCAATGGGGTTTGACTACTGCCTGATTTATCATGCGGTAGAGAGTTAAGCGGAGTGCTAAAGTCAAGAATTTCAATGTACGTTTCTTCCGTGTCATTTTTCTTCTTTTGAAGAGCAGCGATGCATCTATCAGGATCGAAGCTAACTTGCCAGATACCGCCCGTGATGTCTGATAGGAGGTCACGAACAAACTTTCCTGTCCTTATATCCCAAAGTTTGAACATGCGCTCACTTCCACTGACAATTCGAAGGCTATCGTGTTGAAAGCATGTGATGGCACTATTGTGACCTTTTAATTTGCTGACTGTTTCACCGGTATTTGGATCCCATACCCTTAAAGTAGAGTCTGCAGCCGCCGATACTAGATAGTCATCGGAGAGTGCTAAAAGACCCACTAGCGAACTGTGGCCTTGCAATGAATACAAAAGCTTTCCCTTTTCAAAATCCCATACGTTGATCGAC
Source organism: Clavispora lusitaniae (assembly GCF_014636115.1). Taxonomy (NCBI): domain Eukaryota; kingdom Fungi; phylum Ascomycota; class Pichiomycetes; order Serinales; family Metschnikowiaceae; genus Clavispora; species Clavispora lusitaniae. The sequence continues at coordinate 1,344,640 of NW_027093975.1, read as the reverse complement.
AGATCCATGGATCCCGAGTAGCACCGTTTGTTCTTGAAATTCAATGCTGTAGAGTAAATCTTATCGCTGTGTCCTTCAAGAATATGCTTGCAGCGACCACCATCCATTAAGTCCCACACGCGCACAGTCGTATCATAAGAGCCGGAGATTATAATGTTGCCATAACCGGTGACAGAACGCACAGACTGCGTATGACCCAATAACAACGCGACGAGGTATGGGTTTGATGGATCCTTCACATCGTAAATTTTGGTTTCCCGAATAACATCAGCCCCTTCACCTTCATTATCAAGGGGTAACTTCCATACGTGCAAATTGTGGTCACGCGAACCTGTCACCAAAAGCGGCTGTTCAGGATACATGATAGGCTGACCATTGTCGTTAACACCGATCTGCACTGGATGCAAAATATCTAGGCACCGTACAGTAGAAGTATGGCCACGGAAAACATGGGAGCACCGTCCAGTTCGAATGTTCCAGACACGAACATCGCGGTCTGTCGAGCCACTGACCAAAGTATTGGAGAAGTACTTGAGCGCCCACACGCCTCCATCGTGTCCTTTTAAAAGCCGTAAAAGCTCTCCTGTCTTAGTACTATGCACGTTTATCAGCTTGCCATCAAGGCCCGTGATGACTTTTTCCTCGTCGTGTTGGAGACATGTGACAATGTTAGCGCCATGGCCCGCCACGCTTATGCGAGATGGCTCGTATTTTGGATCCATCCACCGCTTGAAAATGATGGACCTCTTTTTGTAGAGAATTTGTGCGGGGTTTATCTCCGAGAGAAGAGGGCCTGGAGTGGCCCACTGTTCAATTAGTTTTTGTGGGTTTGCCAATTCGCGATGAATCTGGGCTTCATCAGTAACCAACTTATCGCGCTGAAGCATTTTGCACCATAAAGCGGTATTATTGACTAGCCGAAGCCACAGACGACAAACTTGCGCTACAGCCAAGACAGAAGGCGCATCCAAATGCGAGAGAATGTTCAACAGAATCTCCACCGGTAAGCTGGTCAACAAATCACGACGTAAACACTTTTCGATAATGCCACAAATGGACAGAAGAGACAGTCTGCTCACGAGCTTGAGCATTTCAAAAACCACGTGGTTGCGGTTCTGCTCCAGCACAAAATCGTTAAGACTGAGCACCAAGTCTATGAGCTCTCCCTGGGTTGACGGCACATTCAGAGTGAGATTTTCCAAAACCTCAAAAACTGAAGGTTTTTCTCCCGAGCTCTGCACGGGAGAAGCCAGTGGCAGCGGGAGGACAAGCTGCTGTGCGCTCTGGTCGTCTAAATCTGATACGGGAGTTGCTTCAAGCGAATCCAAAGCTTTGGGAGTACAAGGTTGAAGATGGTCTCCTTCGGCCGGAGTGGCAACCACGTTGGCCGAATTAGGCACCGAACAGTTGGAGTGGGCCAGCGATGGAGGAAAGCGAGCCAGAAGCAGCAGTAAGCATTGGCCCAGTGCAACCGATGTCAATCTTCGCTTGGGCGGATGCGTCAAGGCGTCGGAAGATTCCGAATCTGTCATCATCATGTCGTCACCGGACTCACAGTCTTTGAAAGTCATTTGCAGCTCCATGGACTCTTCAGCGCACGCGTTTGCATCAACACGGAAACGTTTTCGAGACTCTTTGGCGCCCGAGGCCACCAACGAGGGCAAAGAGAAGGGAGAAAAAGAGCCCAGCCACACGTCCAAGAGCCGCGCCTGAGGATCCACTAGTCTGGTGTCAAAAGTGGGCGCTGCTCCCGAAAGCGGATACTCGGAAGGAGATTTGGGCATGATGCCTGTTTTTGTGCAAGTTGGCGAAAAAAACGGGATTTAGCACGCGATAAAAAAAAGAGCGGGCACGGGCTCTAGAGCGATAAGAGAGAAAGCCGCGCGAAGAGAAAAGGGGCGACAAAAGAAAGTGGTGTTTTGGGCCGAAACAGGAGATGTAGATGTTTGGTTTCGGTAGGAACCTAGTGGTATAAGGAAGGGCGGGATGTACGGGTGCAATATGAGACTAGTCGGTATGGGGACAAGATGCATGAGAAACTTGAGTGCGCCGAAATGTAGCTGCGGCTCCGAATGGAGGAAAAAGGGAAGCAGACAAAAAAGTACACCATATGTTCATCCGTGTAAATATATAATCAAATTTTAGTATATGTGTGTTTCTTGTGTACGACTATTACTTTTATAGGTCGTACTTGTGGGTGACATAATGGATTACAAATGGACTTGGTCACTGCATAAACTTTCCGTCGTATGCACCTTATCTGAATACCTTAGTCTTGTAAAATTGTATGGTAGCAAAGTATCGCTTGGATGTTATTGGAAATCGAGAACACGTTGCTTAAATTCAACTTTTATAGTACAGAACCTCTATTTCGCATGGATAGATGTCAAAAATTACACCCAGAACGAGTAAGAGAATATACGAGAATATGCTGACTGTGCTGAATGTGGTGCAAACCTGCCGAACATTTACGATTGATTCACTTGCCTTGTTTATTTATTTATTTATTATTTATTTCTTAATACTAGTATGCACAAGATTAATCTGGAGAGTGAACTTTAGGTTTGCTTTAGTTAAAGATGCTAGTTCAAAACTTCAGTACGAAACGCTCTTCACCGAAACTTGAGCCATAAATCCGGAAACAACGATATTGAATTCCTGAATCTGAATACATAGTTGTGGGTTAGAAACGGGTTATAAGTGAGAACTCAGTGAGAATTTGCTTTATGAAAGAATATCGTTTAACGTACACTGCATTACCAAGATCTGCCATAGCTTAATAGAGAGAAGCATTAAAATCATACTTGTTCATGAAGTGACAATTCTAGGTTGAGCATCTTAGATAAAACAATTTATGGATCCAGTAAAAAGTTAGGATTCAAATTGCTAGACAATAGCGTCTCTTGCCTAGACATTTTCTTCTCTGTCGTCAAGCATTGATTAGAGAAAGCTAACGAATGATGTAATAACTGTAACTTATCTGTTACAAGTATTCCCACATCGTTTTACTGTGTTGGCAAACCAATAAAGATTCTGGTAACTTACACTCAAATTTATTTGTAAACGTAACTTAATAATGTAGGGCACGGGCATAATTACATTCATCGATATTCAGCCTACGGAGCACTACATCCTTAAGCATACTTTACAGGATATATCACTTATTATGTAGGTCTATTCAGTGTTCTTGATGATGATACCTGGCTCACCTGGAACAGCAGCCTCAACAACCTTTCCAGTGGCGGTGATTTCCACCTCCTCTCCGGTAAGAATATCGGTACCAATCTTGCTTCCGTGTGGGAACGAAATAAGTTTGATTTCGGCAATCTTAACTGTGGTAGTGGACTTGGTGAGGTTAGGAACAACCTGTTTGAGAAGTTCGCCCTCGTCGAAGGTCAATTTTCTGTTGAAAACGGTCTTGGGGCTCTCCTTTGCCAATCTTTGTTTCAAAAAGTTGATGAACGGCATGGCTCTCTTCATATCCTTACCCACCTTCTCTTTGATGACCTTGTTGTCGTTCAAAGTGTTGGCCTCAAACAATTGTCTCACAAGCTCAATGTACTCATCTTGCCATTCGGGGAAAGAAGATGCCACAAGCAAAGTGACCAGTGCAGGCTTGCTTGGGTCAACCTCAGCCTTACCCTTTTTGGATTTCAAGACAACAGCCTCAGCTTCACGAACAGCTCTAGCCAATTCCTTGACGTATTCAAGAGAGTCCAACAAACCTTGAGACACGGGCTTCGAGGCTCTAGGGAAAGCAGCGGTTTGCACGGAACCAGTCTGGCCGCAGATTTCTTTGTATAAGAACTCAGAAAAGTGTGGAGCAATAGGGGCCAACAACAATGCCTGGTTCAAGATGTACTTTTGAACCAAATCCTTGTGCATTGACTCGACAGAATCTCTGTAGTAGTCTCTTGCCGATTGGAAGTCGAACAAACCGTACTTAAGCGCACTCTTGTAGTTGGTGAGCTCGTACTGTTCGTAAGCCTGCTCAATCAAGAAGTTCATCTCGTTCTCGAAAGCTTGGTCAAAGAAGTTGTACTCTCCTGTTCTCAATTTGTCTTGAGACGAGGTGATTTCCTCACACCATTCTTTCAAGGTAGTCAAACGCAAGATGGCAGCGTTAGCGTTAGCTTCGTCGAAGTTGGCATCTTCAATAGTGTCACCCGCATCGGCCAAAGCCACTCTCGAAGCATCAGCACCAAACTTCTCCACACATTGCTCCAAAGTCAAAAAGTTACCAGTAGACTTCGACATCTTGGCATTGTTCAACATCAAGTGACCGTTAGCTCTGACACCTCTAGGCCACATTTTCTTTGGGAAAAGAGCCACATGCGTGTAAATAAAGAAGGTCAAGTGGTTAGGAACCAAGTCCTTACCGGAAACTCTCAGGTCCAATGGGTAGAAATATTCGAACTCTCTTCTCATAGCCTTCAATTGAGAGGAAGGAATGTCCGACTTGACGTCTTCACGGCGAGTGAAGATGTAGTCAAACACCTCGTCTGTCATTTGTTCGGGCTTGATGTCAAATTTGCCTGGGATCTTACCGTAGTAGTCCGAGTGCAAGAATCTAGCAATAGTGTAGTATGCCATGTACACAGTAGAGTCCGACAAGGACTCAATCAATTGAGACTCATCCCATGGACATTTGGTACCCAAACCATAAGTTCTAGTGAGCGCCCAGTTTTTCAACCACTCCAAGACACCTTCGAAGCCATTTCTGGTTTCCTTCGAGTATGTCTCCATGCTGGCAAGACATTCCAAAGCCTGAGACTTCCACGATTCTTCTCCGTAGTCAATGTACCACTGGTCTTCCAAGGAGACCACACAGTCATCACCAGAACGAGAAACAACAAGCGATTCAGGCTCATTGTAAACAAACGCTTGTCCCGCAGCAATCATGTCAGCCTTGACCTTAGGCTTGGCTTCCTCAACCTTTTCACCCTTGTACTTTCCAACCAACATCGTGGCATTGTAGAAACCTTCCTTGTAAGCAAGCTCCTTGGCCTTTGCCAATTGGACTTGGTCCTTAGGAGATTGGATTTTCAATTCATTCACCAAGTACTCGGCCGCCTTGTCACCATACTTTTCAGTACGCACAATAGGAATGATTTCTGTGTTGACCCAATCCTTTTCAATGTGGTAGTAGTCTGGCTTGTTGGCCAAGTCTCTGGTGGTGACAAAATCATCTGGCGAGTCAGATGGAACACAGGTGACAACACCAGTACCCTTGGAGGCCAAGATGGTCTCCATCGGAAGAACACGCAAGTTGCTCAACAAGGCCAAAGGTGGAAGGATCTTGGAACCGACAATGGCACCACCACCAATAGTCAAGGTAGCAGTGTGGTCACCTCTGGTTGGAGTCAATTTCTGGTAGCACATGTTCTTGAATGCTCTCTTAGTGGTGATGTAGTAGACACCTTCAGCGGCTTTGAAAACACCGTAAGTGATCTTGGGCGACACGAAACAGCAAGATTGACCGTACATGGTTTCTGGTCTCAAAGTGGCTGCAACCAAGTACACCTTGTTCTTGGAAAGATCAAAGTTGTTTTCAGCAAAAATCTTTTGCGCTTCAGGGGCAAATTCAGTCACCTCAATCTTGATGCCCACATATTCCTGTGGGTTGACACCTTCTCCACTCAGTCTGTCGTGGTCCAAACAAGCTTGGCCGTCCTTTTCCGAGTAAATAGTGTAACGCTCACCAAACTTGATTTTCCCACAGTCCTTCAATCTGTTGATTTGCCATCTGACGAAAGCGTCGTAGTAAGCGTTGGCAGGAGTCGTGACCATGGATCTTCTCCAGTCGACTCTTCCTCCAAAGGCAGAAACATCTCTCTTGACCAAAGGAGGGAAGTACTGGAGCCAGTGCTGTGGGTCGGCAAAAGCTGCCACCTCCTCTTTGGAAAGACCCAATTGCAACATGATTTCAAACTGGTACTTTCCTCTCCCTTGCTTGGCTACAGCCTTGGATTTCTTAGCGGCAAACTTGGTGGGGTCAACCTTCTTGACTTCCTCCTTGACTTGTTCCTCTTCTTCCTCATCCTCAGCAGGAACGCCAGAGAAGTCAGCGCCAAACTGTTCCACCTCTCTTTTGATCTTGTCAGCGGCAGATTTGATGGGCATACCGGTACAGTGGAAACCCAATGGGAACAAAGCTCTCTTGCCTCTCATTCTCTCGAAACCAGTGGCAAACTCGGCCTTGGACAAGGTGAAAGAGTGTCCCACGTGCAAGACACCGTTCATATATGGGTAGGCCATGGTGATATAGTGCTTTGGAAACGTCTCTCTCAACTGATCTGGATCGTCTTCGGGATCCTCTTCCAAAGTAGGAGCGTCCACTTCGAAAAACTTGTTTTCATCCCAGAACTTCTGATACTTCTTCTCGATCTCGACAAGAGTATCACGTCTGTCGGTTTTCTCCAACTTGATGGTAGCACTCATGTTTGGGTATGGAGAAAGAAAAAACTCTTTGAAAAATTTCGCATTTTTTGCACTACCGACTTTGGGTCTTGATAGTTGGTTTTGTAGTATGCAACGAAATGGAAAACGGACAACGAAAATAGACACGGAAAAGGCTTCGTAATATAGTTATTATCGGAGTCCAGACTAATGCAAATTCAAAACACATTGGCACCTTCGTACTATCCCATACCTACCAAAGTCTGGTTTTGGGTGCGAATCATATGACTATGACTAATTTAAGTCTACGGATGCATTGAACTATTAGAACATTATCAACAGATCACCATCTACAATGATGGTCTATAATCATTATCTCATCATCATGTCATGGGAGACGTATGATTCCTGATTGGCTATCCGTAAGTTAAATAAAAACGACACACTGCTTACAAAAGCTTTCATAGTTATTACACTACATTCTGCGCTTTCGAAGAAGCATGGGTGGGACCATGCTTGGTTTCAGGCTCGAAGATTGATCTTTGGGCACTTCTTTTGCTTTTGCGCTCTCTTTTGCCCAACTAAAGTCCAGCATCTCGCCAATATGGATTATGTTCCCTTCGTACTCTGAACCGTCTAAAAGAATGGAAGCTTTGCCGGCATCAGCGACCAGCGTAAATTGGACCAAAGCTCCTTTCTGGCTCGGCAAAAGTTGTGACTTGGCCACTGGCCCAACTTTACTCTCTAGAAAAGCTTTTAGACAGTCTTCAGTGACGATCTCATTGACATTGTGGACACTGACAGTAGCGTCTTTATCAAAATGTGTAGCCTTATGCACATTTTGTTTCGACTTAACGGCTGATATCTCGATCCGCCTGTTATCTAAATCGGCTCCACCCAACTTGATCGCTTCATTTGCTCCAGCCTCAGTTATGAAAGTCACAAACGCAAACCCGTTGTTCTGTAAACCTTGATCTCTGTTCTTTGCACTAAGTGGCATTTTCACCGACTCCACATCTCCAAACTTCGAGAAAAACGCATGAAGATGACTCTCGTCTGTTTCTTTGAAGTTCAAGTTGTGAACATAGACTTGCCGTGACACCGGAGGTTTCCGTCTGTCTCTTTTGAGAGACGGGTTGGAGATTTCGGCCTGAACGCAGAAACTGCCGATTTGCTTTTCATGAAGTGAATTTCTCACAGCTTGGGCATCTTCGCTACTGCCAAAATCAGCATAGCAAAACCGTCTTTGTTTATTGTCATTTTGCACCGGAAAACGTACGTTAAGAGGCTTTAAACCAGTACCCTCTATCATTTTCTCAACATCAGCAGGACTGAATGTCAGTGGATAATTAGTGATCCAAACGGTATTACCAAAAATACGGAAAACTCTCACTTCTGCTCCATGCACTGTTTTATGATCTCTCGTGAGACATGATAACACTTCTGCTTCTGAAGATAGTTCCACTATAGCATATTCTTGATCATTGTCAATCTGGACACTCACGGGGTTTCCGTATCCATCTAGAAACGCAAAAATATCTGATTCCGTCGTCCACTTAGGAATAGACGAGATCTTGATACGAAATTGTTCTCTGTTGCGATGTTCTTCTCCTTTAGGTTTTTCTGTGCGCTGTCTTTTGGGTTCCACTTCAACTGTGGAGTCTGGGATATCTTTTTTGCCCATGAGTTGTTTCTGGATTTCCTCAGCTTGGTCTGAAGCCTTCATGTAAGACGAAAAATCACCATAAACACGGTAAAACATAAGTATTTCACGCAAAAAATAATCCAAATCATCAATCTCCACAGCGTCTTCGGGCCATAGCTTTAAAAGCTTCTCAACATGTTTCGAACGACCACGCTTGTTGAAAAACTTCAACGAGTATATCCAGATTCGTGCTTGAGATGCAAAGTTTTCAAACGTTTCTGTCACGATTTTAGTCGCAAGTTTTAGTGATTCTTCGTCGCCCAAAAACTCCAAAAACTGAACACTAAGTTTAACCACCTCATGGTATGTGTCTGAATGTTCAGCTGCAAGTAAAGCAAAATATTCGATATCATGGAGCAATTTGTCTTTTCTTGCAGCGTCTTCTCTGAAGGCACTAAATTGCTTCGAAAGAATGTTCATCGCTAGTTCTTTCCAGTTTGCATAGTCTTCGGGCACAACGCAATGACTTAGTTTGACCAGGTTCGAAATCACATCAACCTCATTGTCAATATCTAATCCTCTTAATAGCATATTATACGGCTGAACATCATGTGGGTATGTCCTGAGAAATTCCAAGCACCATAATGGCCGATAAGAGTTCGGTCTGTTTTCTGATTTTTTCAAGTATGTGACCCATACCAGAGTCCATTCTAAGGTTCCTACCTTACATGCGCCTGAAAACAAAGAACGAAGAAAGATTTGAGTGATGGGATGGAAAGAATCATCTGGCGAGGAGTATTTCGCCACCTGTTCAATGTAGTTGCACCAAGTGGACGAATCCGCTGGATTTTGCGCAAGCGAAGACTCAAATTCTTCGTAGTATCTCATTTTCCGCTCGGTACTTTTCACGATTCGGCTTGCTTCCCGAAGTTGAGCAGTATACTGGTCAGGAATCTTTGAGGAGACCCAAGAAGAAAAATCGTCGTATGTTTGTTGGAGTTGCTTATGTGGAGTCTGGAGGCGAGAAAGGTACATTTTGGTCATGGATTGTGTGTCGTTCTGCAACAGTGGGAGGGAGGAAAGTCTATCCCAGATCAATTGGCCGTAGAGGAAATCACAACCAGCAACTTTATATGCTTGAAGTACGGTGCCTTCGTCATTTCCGCAAAGCGAAAATCGTCTTAGATAGTTATGTGGGGTCGGATACTTCTGCGACACTATCTCTGCCATGTACTTCAATTCCTCGTTCTGCAAGGATGGATCTGTGATTTCTGCCACGATGCATTTCTCCCAATCTTGGACATCCTTTTGCGTCAAGGCCAGAAACTGGTGTTTTATCTTCCAAAGCGGAAGCATCAGAAACCCATTTTCTTGTGCATAAGTCCACACATCAGCGAAGCCCAACACATCGAGCGGATTCAGCAGATACTTTCTGATGAGATACTCGGCTACCTCAGACGAGTTAGCAAAATTCATCCAAACAGATTTCCAGAAAGATAATGTCAATAGTGAGACAGCTTCTTCCTGTGCAGAGAATGCCACGCCAAAAAGTGCGAGATGAGCATTAGCCTAGAGATAGTAGAAGCAGATTCCAGTGGGACAATCAGTTTCCAAAACCCAAAACCATAAAACGCAGAAAGGCCGCTGAATATGGATGCTCGGTTGTACTTGCAAAATCTCGGCTGGAAAGATGGCGAGGCGCTCCAAAAGGGTGGAATCAAAAAACCTATTCTCGTGAAGCATAAGAAAGATACCAAAGGGCTTGGATCAGACGGCAACGATGCCGATATGTGGTGGGAAAGGCTTTTTGACGGCCAGCTTAAGAACTTGGAGGTGAATAACAGCTCAAAGGGCGTGAGTTTTGACAAGAACGATGCTGGAGTAGTTGAAACTGTTCGGAGATCAGCCTCACCATTATACAAAATGTTCATCAAAGGAGAAGGATTGGCGGGCACAGTCGGCAGAACAGATAATGTGAATGTGAAGAGCGTGACCTTAGAGGCCACGGAAGTGATTGAGGTTGTTCTGAAAAGGATGAAATTGGGGGAAAAGGACAAGAAAGAGAAGAAGGAGAAGAAGGAAAAGAAAGAGAAGAAGGACAAGAAAGAGAAGAAGGATAAAAAAGAGAAGAAGGAAACGAAAGACAAGAAGGAGAAGAAAGAAGCGAGAGAGAAGAAGGAAACGAAAGAGAAGAAAGACAAGAAGGAAAAGAAAGAGAAGAAGGAAACGAGAGAAAAGAAAGATAAGAAAGACAAGAAGGACACGAAAGACAAGACGAAACGGAGCAAGAAGGACACAGACAAAATCCTGGTAGAAACAGACTCCAAAAAAGAAAAACAGAAAACTAAAACGAAATCGGAACTGTCTTCGAAAGAGAAACTGAATGACAAGTCAACCACACAAAATTCCAAACACACATCATCGGATAAGCCTTCGTCCAAGAAAAGAAAACTACAAGAGAAAACGTCCTCTTCCAAACGGTCGAAAAAGTAGCCTCATTGTACATAAGCATTGATAATATAACGATAACAGTAAACCTGCACGGTGATATTCCTCCACCATAGGCCTTCCGAACAAGCATGGCTGGTCCTGTGAAAGAAAAGAATGGCTTGATAACCCTACTATGGCGCTTGGCCCTTATAATAGCTCTTGTGAAACTTGTCTCAGTCCAGTTTATTCTCCTTTCCGGTGCTTTTTTTTGCTATCTCATCTATGCCCTATCCAAGATTCAACACCGCAGAATAACCGAGCACAATGAACCAAGGAGATTCAAATTCTTAGATGAGTCTATGTGGCAGGAGCAGTGCTCGGATCTTTGCATTGATCAGGAGGATATTCTGTCGCTGATGTTTCCCGACTCGTTTTTGGTTTCGGAGTCTCTTCAAGAATTGGTCAATTTGATCGTTGATCAGTTTGTCAGTCTGTGGTTTTGCAAGGTATCTGACGACACTTTATTTACGGACTCGGTCCAGCTAGAACTACGGCACGTTATTCTCAACTTGAAAACAAGGCTAGCAAGATTGGATGTGCCTAGCTTTCTTGTTTTCTCCATCCTCCCTTTAATCTCAAGGCACTACGCCGACTTTGTGGCGATACAGCAAAAACATGGATCTTCCTATTCAATTGAAAGTAAGCTTCGTGTCGCTTCGGTTTTTCCCGCAGAAAGGATACATCGAGGAGTTTCCATGCTGCTTCCAGGCCCCAGAGTGAAGGAGAAAAACTACTTTAGAAGTACCGTTCTGAAGTTCCTCCCTCTTCTTCTCTCAGAAAAGGAAAACAACAACAAAGTGATCTTATCTTTGCTTAGAGAAATACTCTCTTGCACAGTTTTGACCAACGTGTTTGAGATGGTGAGCGAAGGAGACTTTTTCAATCAGATGATTGTCAAACTTATAGGCGATAACTTGCAACACAGAGATCAAGTGAAGAAACTTCGAGCAGCATTGGAGCAACATACAATGCAAATGGATAGGAAAGCCGCTCCTCTACTTGCAAAGTCTCTTACAGATGTGGATGTTAAACAATGGCTAAATTACATCAAATCCATTGAAACGAGAGACGAGTTGGAAAGAATCAAGGCCCAGATCAAAAATAGGCAGTCAAATTATTCCTTAGACTCTACAGACCTTTCTCAACTAGCTATAATCGCAAAAGCCGTGGATTCTAGACTAGCGTCGAGCTCCGATGAAAGAATATCTTTGGAATCAATTCTTAGTCAGCCAAAGCTTTCTGCCGTCTTTAGAGAATATCTACGGCAGGAAAAGCACGAGTGTGATATAGACATGTGGCATGATATTGACTTGATGAAAGCTCCGTTGGAAGATTCGGATTCTACACAAGTCCCTCTATTGTTGGAATTTTCCAACAAAGATGACATTAGACACATTTACCAGACTTACTTCATCAACCCAGCATTGCCGATTCGTCCAGAATTGTGCAAAATAGTCGAACTGTATGTGAAATGCTCCGACTCCAGTACCCAAAAACCACAACTCTACCAAGAAGCACGCAAAGCGCTTTTTGAGATCCAGTCTGATCTTTTCATACATATGCAACAGTTGCATTTTCCTCACTTCAAGAAGTCAGAAAGATTTGGCGATGTGGATATAAGTATATTCAAACAATCCGCTCATGTGAAAAGGGAACCATCCATGTCCTTCTCCAACATAAAAAGCTCTTCTAACCAGGCACCTTCTAATGTGAACAATAAAACGGTTGAAGCTGTTGAAAATGCGTTTGAAAGAATAATGGCGTCCTCTTCGAAAAACCTGGATATCCAGTCTCTTTTTGGAGAAAGCAATGGCCCTCACGAGAAAAACTTGTCATTTTCAGGCTTCGATTTAAGTACATCTGAAAAGAACCGCATGTCTACATTGTTTGAGAACAATAGCGATGCGGACTCCGAAGAGGAATCCATTCATTCTGATTCGGCAGAACTGCCTCTGGATAATCTGGAGTCGAATTTAAATTCTCTGGAGATCATCTTGGCAGCACCAGGAGATTTAAGCTTGGCGGAGCAAATCCGAACTTTGGACCAAACATTAGAGAACTTGGCAGAGCAAGACGTTATCTTGTCATCTTTATTGAGAAAAGCCGAATTGACAAATAATGTTGGAGAGCTCAAAGTTCTCCGGCGTTCGAAATTGAGTCTTGAAAGGGAAATGAAATCGAAGGAGATGCAGAAACAACAATTTATTGTGCAAGAAAACGAAAACAGTTTGTACGGAAAATCCCGTGTGAACATTCAATCGTGTATTTTTGGTAATGATGAAAGCACCAAATATGTGTTGTACATTATTGAGGTTCAAAAATATTCAAGCGAAGATCCCGACCAGATTGTGGCTGGTTGGGTCGTTGCCAGAAGATTTAGCCAGTTCTATCGTCTTAACGAATATTTAAAAAAGAGGTGTCCCCAGGTATCGAATATCAAATTTCCGAAGAAGAGCGTTCAGATGCTTAATTTCCAAAAACGTCAACAGGTTGAATCACGAAAACCTATTTTGCAGAATTATCTACATGAGCTCTTGCAGATTCCTGAGGTTTGTTCCGACCCAGCATTCCGATCCTTTTTATCATCTGAGAATTTCAGCCTCGGAAACACGAATCAGACTAATAATCCCAAAAAAAGTCTTGATTCTGTGCTTAATAAGTTTTATGGTGACTCAGGAATCAACAGACGCGTCCCCAGTTCCCTGGCTGAAATTGTGGATGGGTCCACCAATAAAGAGATCTTAGAAAATATTCAAGAAATGGAAAGAGAGTTGAGACAGTTTGATGAGAATGAAAAAAATGCAACCGGTCGGGTGCCATTTGTGAAGCCCATATCAGATTTCTTGATGACGGTTTTTGATTTGGGAAATTCTAAAACATGGTTGAGGGGAAGAGCTCTTTTAGTTATATTACAGCAAGTTCTAGGAAGTACCATAGAGAGAACGATTACGCAACAAGTTGAACTTAATGCTAAGCTGGAAGAAAGGGTCTTGGACGTCCTCAATTTGTTAAAGAGTATGCTTTTTCCAAATGGAAAGTTCAGAGAATCTCCACAACTTAGAACAAAAGTAGAACAGGCTTCAACCAGACAAGAAGCATTGTTTGTTTTACGAGTGTTCACTAATGAAACATGTTCGAAAATCTTTGGTTCAAGATGCGCCAATCAAGCATGTGAAACATTTTTCGAAATGGTCCAAAATGATTATTTGAATAAGAACTTACTTTTTGAGATTTTGGATACCTTTTTGTTGGAGCTTTTCCCCGAGGTAAACTGGGAATCCTACTAAATAGTAAAACATCTATGCATTCTTAATGAAAAAATTATACACGACTTCTAGACTAGCATTGTCAAGAACGGTATCTAAAGTACAAACAGAAATCATTCCTCATCCTTGGATTGTGATTGGACATACTCCACCGCAAGAGCCTTAACACGAGAAGCAGACTGTTCACTTCCATGTTCTTCTTCGTATCCAAGCCACTTGGAGAAGAAAAACTTGGCTTGCTTTCTCGAAAGTTTCTTCGTAACAACTCTCTCAAACAACAGAACAATCTTTTCTCTGTCACCTTGCTTGATTTCTTGATCAATGTAGACGTTCCACAAGTCAATTCTCTTTGGAGCGTCAGTAACCAAACCTTCAAACAAAGATCTGCCCTGTTCAGGATCACCCTTGGCAAATTCGAGCTGTGCAAACTTTCTTACCACATCAATGTGGCTGGATTTTGGCAACGATTGCAAAGCACGAGCCAAAAGTTCGTGTGCATCGTCAAACAATTTCCTGTCCATCAAAGAAGAGCCAAACAGGACCCACACATTGACGTTCTTAGCAAACTTTTTGGTCATCACTCTGTACAACTCGTCTGCCTTGTCGAACTTCTCGGACAATTGGTAAATTCCAATCAACTTCTGGTGCATGGTCAAGGAATCCATGTGCTGAACAGCACGCTTGAAAGCCGCGTCCAAAGATTCTTCCGAGCCAAAAGTGTTTTCCAAGTTGAGAATAGCAATCCAAATATTCATCTTTTCCTGCTCTTCACGGTAGTTAATGGTTTTCAAAGCTCTTTCGGCAATTTCCCTTGATTTGTCAATCTCACCCAATTGCAACTGGAAAGACATGTAGTTCATCCAAAGAACGGAGGAGTCGGGGTTACCGATGATCATACGTTCGAAATCTTGCACGGACTCTGGAGCTCTGGCGTTGATTTCGCTTGTCTTATCTTCGACGTTCTTCTTTCCCTTTCTCTTTCTCTTCTTGTGGGATTCGGTGAAGTCTTCATCTTCATCTGATGAAGATTCATTGTCCTCGGCTTGGTCCAAAATAGAAGCTGTCCAATCGAAACCGTTAGTAGACAATCCACTCAAGCCAGTTGGAGCAGCATCTGTTCCCTCTTTAGCGGACTCTTCTTCTTCATCTTCAGAGTCTGAACTCTGGTCATTATCGCTGAAACCTTCAGCCATAACTTCGTCTTCAGAGTTGACTTCCTCTTCGTCATCGTCATCCAGAGCTTCAGCCATTTCCACATCATCGGAGTTCTCATCAGCTTCCGTGAAGTAAGAAGCTTTCATACCCAAAGAAAGTTGCTTCTTGTCCTTGAAGATTTTGAGGATCTTCACCTTAACTCTGTCACCTTCAGCAAACAAAGCGGCAGCGTTTTCGACTTGGTTGTCAGCAATTTCAGAACGATGGCACAATCCATCAACAGCAGTGCCGTCCAATTTCACAAAAACACCATAATCAGCAACTTTTTTAACGGTACCATCGTAAATCTCGCCGATTTCCAATTCATCGAAAGTTTTGTAGTCAGCCAAGTGGCCATTAAGTTCACTTTCTTTCAACGTCATGGTGATACGACCTTCAACCTTACATTGAACAATCTTACCAACTATGCTTTGGAATGGCTTGAAGAATTTCTTCCAGTCAACCAAGAAAGCGTCTGAAATGTTACTGACAGGAACTAAGGCGAACAAGTCTCTTCCCAAAGAAACATAAAGACCAGCGTTATTTATAGCCTTGATAAATCCTTTCACAACGTCTCCACGATGGAGTTCGCTGATGGAGTTGACTGGTTTGTCCTTTGCTGTTTTCTCGTTTCTCAAGCTGACACTGAATTTTCCCTCGTTTTCAAGAGTTTCAGTGATGGTCACAGCCACGGGCTGGTTGATGTGATAGGTTTCTTCCAACTTAAGATCGTAGTCATCCAAAGCATCTGTAATGTAAGAGTATCCAACAAGACCTGGAGCTAGTTCAACCAAAACAAACGACTTTGTGACTTTAAAAACCTTTGCTGGGTATTGATCACCAACTTTGAGCTGAGTGAAAGAGGTGAGGTTTTGTTTTCTTGCAGACAACTTGACCATTCCATGTTCGAAGTCAATACCAATCACGTTGGCTTTCAATGCAGTTCCCAAGGGGAAGGACTCGTCAAAATTGGAGTACTTTGACATATCGTCCGAGAGATTGTACACGGAAATTTCGCCCTTGATGCTAGGAGTTAAGGAGACTTTAGCTGTTCCATTGTGGAATCTCTCGATGTAAACGACATATTCAGAACCCACAGTAATGTCAGACAATTGATCTGGTTTGTAAGGGGATTTGCTCTTCAACTGATCCTTTGCGGTAGTCAAACTCAATACTGTCGTCTTCTTGAATGCAGCGGCGGTCGTAAACGAATGCCATTTGTAGTCGTAGGTACCCAACACTTTCACTGGGACTTTTTCTCCCACAGTGAAAGACGCAAGAGGATTCTTTGGGTCTTTGATAGATTTCCACGAGCGGATGCATTGGTTGGCTTCAACTCTTCCTTCCAAATTGTCTGCCAAACGGATTTTCAAGTAGCCTGGCTCTATCGAATCAATGACACCAAAAGTAGAAACTCCAACAGCATAGTCGGTTTTCGACTTCATTTGAGCATCCACAGGATTGGATAATTTGGAGGATTCGAATGCACCTGCACTATCACTGCTTGTGAGCGACAACAAAAATCTCTTGTTGTCATCGTCTGTTTTTATGACATCACACACAACGGATTGGTTCTTGTAGAATTTGCTGGACAAGTCCTCAGTAGGATCGTTAGTAGCATTCTTGGCCAATACCAAACCAGTCAAACGGCCACCAAAAGAAACGAAAAGACCCAAGTTAGTGACAGACTTGATGTAACCTGGAACCATAGAACCGACATGAATGTCTTCATAATGCACGGGTAATGTTTCAGTTCTAGCTGCTGTAATCAACGACTTTTTGGCAGATGCAATCACAGTTCTGGCACGAATATCTTTCTCAAGAACAAGAACTTCAATCAGACCGCCAATCTCTAGGTTTTTGTAAATGATTCTGTTTTCTTCGTAGTTTCCATCAGAAAGATGGTTTGTGCTAATAACACCGCGCAAGTTGGAGCCTTCTAGTTCGATAATGACAGCTTCTTTGGTTTTCTCCACAATGTTAGCTTCAACAAGGGTTCTTCCGATAGAAATCAGCTCAAGATGCTCAATTTGCTTATTACTGAGTTCAGTCGATTGACGCAAAGTCACCGAAATCTTGTTTTCCTCTGCATTGACACTCAAAATTCTCACGGTGACAGCTTGGCCCAATTTCAAGTAGTCTTTGGCTTCCTCAACAAAAGTTTCGGAAATTTCGCTTTTAGGCAAGTATGCTCTCAATTTACCAAAGAAAGTGACCAAAGCACCACCGGGAACAAATCTGTCGACAATAGCCGTGGTTTTGAAACCGACAACAACGTTTTCGATATCGCTGACAATGGCATCATCTTCCATGTTGACTAAACTTTTCCGTAACGTGACAAATAATTTCTTTCCGTTCTTGTACAAGACTCTGCCCTTCACTTTACCCCCAACTTTGAACTTTCTTTCTGGGTACACCAACTTGATGTCGGACATGTGGTTAGCCGGAACCAAAGCCTCGAAATCGCCAAAAATCTTGACAATCATGCCCTTGGCCTCGTCCAAAATCTTGATGATCTCCACAGAAGGAATGTATTCACCAACTGGGACGTCATCTGCAGAGACAAATTTGGAGGCGATCAACTTTGGATTGAGCGTCACAACCAACAAGTTGTCGATTCTGTTGTAGCCCAAAACTCTTGCGTTGTGTTTCGATCCAACAGGATAGTTCATGTTAGGATCCAACTCTGGATCCACTTGCGACTTGTGAACCTGGGCCATATGTGAGCCTGTAGAAAGGTAGATGAAATCGGAGTCTGCGCCCACGACTTCAATGCCCGAGTCGAAAATGAAACCGACAGGGAAGGCTTCCAAAGCAGAAGAATCCAACTCTGGCTGTAAGGCAAGAGGAGCAGTAGCTCTGGACAAAATGAACTTCTTTGTTCCATTTTGCAATAACGTACCGATAATTCTCGCTCTGACTGTGGAGCCGATACCAAAAGAGTTCTTCAACTTCTCAAGCGCATACTCTTCAACTTGCGGAAGCGTAAAGGATGCATCGACCATACCGAACAATCTTGCTGCAACACCATCGTCGGACAACTCGGCAATAATGGCATTGACGAGCGTACCTGGATGGACGGCATCGATGGAGCTGATGGTTGTGACGACAGTTTTCTTGGAGACGTTTTCCTTTTCTGCTGGTCTCAAGGACACAGTTCTGGCATCAGCGCTGGCGACAGATGTGAGAATGACTTTACCCACAGTGAAGGACAGGAGGGGAATGTCAGCTTTCTTCAATTCCTTCTTGGACAAAAATCCAGAGAGCTTGCCAACACCGAGATTCAAAACTACACCGTGGTCTTCAATGGACTTGACGGACGCCTGAACAATGTTTCCCGGCGTAAAGTCGTCGGATTCCATCGAAGCATTGACATCGGAAGGAGCGATAGAAAGATGAAGGCCTCTTTGTCCCTCGGGCGTAGGCGTCACAATGGCACGGAGCCACTGGCCCGGCTCGAAAAGCGATGCCAATTTGGGGAATTCTGGGGCAAAGCTTTGTGTTGGCTCGTCGTCTTCCTCGTCAGAAGAGTCCATGGCAGCCTCGTATTTTTCAAGCATGGCAGAAATCTCTGCGCCGATGGCGGTTATAGGAACACGGCCCACCAAGTTATCTGTGATGGCCAAAACCAAGTCCATCTTGTCGACCCTCACAATCTGACCCAACACCTCGCATCCGGGGATCAAGTTTTTGAGCGTCATGTGGTCGACGGAAATGCCCTTTTCCTCTGTCTCCGTCTTGGACACGGGCGTCTTGCTTTGCTTTTTCCGCTTTTTGGCTGGATGTGACGTCGAGCCGCCAGATCTTTTGCTGGCTTGGGCCTGTTCGAACAAAACATCTTCTGTGGCCTTGTTAGAGATGGTTTTCATCTCCAACGGCGTCAACACAGATCCTCCTCCTCTGGGGAACGCAACCTCGCTGCTGCTGAGCACAGACTTTGAGGATGAGTCCATTTTCGTAGCGGAGATGTTTTAGTGTGAAGAAAAAAAAATGTACAGACTACTCATCGCACTATATGGTGTGCGCAGGACAGGCCGATGCGGTAGATTAGATGGATCATCATAAAAATCAAAGGGAAGCCGGATGAACGTTATTTTAAATATCAGTTTGGAAAAATCTACATGATTGAGCTAATGAATTTTCAAATACTTGTTGGATCAGAACACTTTTCAACGTAGTCTGATATGGAAAATTGGCACAAGCCTGTACCTCCAACTCTTGCACTATTTGCGGGGATAATACGCTGTTCCTTCAGTAATCATACCTGCTTGGGTCATATTTCTTGGTGATTCTTTTTTTACCATGTGGCACAGAGCAGAGAAAATAGCTTTTATAGTGTATTAAAGTCTCTCTACTCTAGCCTATGTATGTGCGCATCTATGTTCGAAACATATCAGGCGAAGAAATTATTCACAATCTTTGAAGAACTAGACCATTTTTTAGATGACTAAATCCCTGAACAAAGATCCTCACTTAACCTACGCCAACCAATTTTCTCCGTACCCTTCCATTATTTATATACACAATCCATATGCTTTAGCTTGAGATGGCCTATATGGATATAGCTGATTATCATAACTAACCATTTTAATACCTCTTCAGCGCTTGTTTTTTTTCTTCTTTCCCTTGGCCGGTTGCATCACAATTGTACCTTCTCTCACCTCCTCTGGCTGGTCTTTGAACTTCTCCTGCGATTCCAAGTAGAACATGAGATCTTTGACCTGTTCAGACAAATCTTCATTTTGCGCCTTGAGTTCTGCATTCTCCTTCGTCAAATACTCCACTTTGTTCGAAAGACCTTCATTTAGTGCATTTAGCTCCGACAATTCTTTTGCTGCTATGCGAAGAGAGGTGTCTTTCATGTCAATCTTCTGCTTCAATGCCGGCACAACATTTGTGGTAAGCTTTGTAAATTTTTCAGACAATTCAGCCACCTTTTCTTCCAATTCACTGACTCTTTTCCCTTCCGCGATAGAAGAACCTCGCCGCAGACGAAGCTCCCCTGTACGATCCTTTTCGTTGAGCAACAATTCATAGTATTCCTTTTGGCTGATCAACTGGCTCATGAGCAAGTCGGAGTATTCCAAACCTGCGCTCTCACTTTTGCTTTTCGTTTCTTCTGAAGAGCCCTTCTCGGGTAACTCCACGATTTTTCCATCAGCCTCATTCGCTATGAGCCGGTGCACATAATTGTCACCGGCGTAATCCCACACACGAGATGTGGTTAATTCCATAGCAAAGCAATGGCCTGTTTCAACAAAATGTTTCAAAGAGTGTTGTTCTGGGGCATATCTGCTACAGCCAACGTTTCCACATACCAAGCAAACCCACAAGTTTGTCGAAGCTGAGCAACCCATACATTGTTCGGTCACTTCCAGAGTGTTTTCAGGTATTTGCTGCTGAGACAATTGCTGTTGCTGTTGCATTCGAGAGTTGATTTGCAGAAGACGCCTAACGGAGCGTCTGATTTTGAGATTGGACACATTATTGGTGTAGCGACAAACGGGACATGTATCGTCTTTCCATTTGGAGAGGCACAGGCAATGGAAAGTATGCTGGCAGGGGATGGTGAGAAGACCAGTGATCTCGTAGTCTAGTCTTTCAAGACACACGGGGCATGTTGGAAGTTCTATAGGATTCGCTTCGTCCTCAAAAGCACTGGGGCTGGAAGAAGAGGGGCTCGAGGTGGCAGAACTTGTGAATGGGTCACGAAGAAGAAATGGGATGAGCATATCGTTTTCGCCAGATTCTTGAGACTCGGGCTCGAACACCACAGATTTGACAAACACAACGTGACACGTTTCTGGTTCCATAGAGTTGAACTGCTTCCCGTCGTAATGGTATTGGAACTCGGCCGCCTTCACTAGATCTTTGAACTTGATCAAAACCAAGAACCTGTTGGGTTTTTCGCTCTTCAAAATCCGAATGTGTGTCACATACTCCATGTAGTAATCTCCAATGTATCCTAAAACATCCGTGGCGGTGAAGTATGTGGGTAAAGCTATGATAGAGAGCATGGTATCATCGCCTTCGTTTGAAAGTGGGTCCGACCTTAGCGGGTCACACTGTTCTGAGTCCTCAAAATCCCGAAAGAGCCGAATCACCCCGTTTCCGAGCGAACGGGCTTTCAATGGTTCGGGTGGATTCTGGTACGGCGCTAGGTTTTCCATTGGATTATCGATCACGGTGACGGAAATTGGCGAGTGTCTGTAATCCGATTCGCTTTGTTGACTCTGGTTTGTATTTAGTTCAATGGAAATGCGATAGGAGTCTGTCCCTATCATTCTTTGCTTGGATATGGCAATGTGGTGCGCTAGATATTTCTACTAAGGTGCACATTAGACCGATTGAGACTTGAAAGAGTATATGCAAACGAGTCATTAATGGGGCTAAAATGCTGGGTTGGAATAAATTAGAAAACAATCCTAACGATTCAGATTTGTAATGCTTCCCAGAGCCAATTATTTCGATATTTAAGGTGGCATACTGAGAATTTAAGTTTTGAGTATTGTTTAACAAGCTTGTGCTTCAGTATCCTGTAAATTCTACATACTTTTTACATACTTTACTTACTTCTTATTACTTCAATGTAATATCCAATCCGTATACTCTTGAAGTACTTTGGACCTTGAATATTGACCTTAATCTTCTAATCCACGGCAAGAAAATCGAATTGTTTAATAAACACTTCAAATCCCATCACGAGCTGAGCTCAGTATCTATGAAAACATCTATATCTTGTGGATTTCTTCAAAGCCCAAAATAGGCCTTGTCAAACGACTCGAGAGAATCAAGCAAGTGGTGGTCGCCGATAATCTCGGCCTCTTTTCCATTCAACTCTTTGAGCGCCTCTGGGTGGGGAATCCAAACCACCGTGGCCTTGGAGTTGATTCCAGAAATTACTCCAGGAATCCCATCTTCGAACACCAAGCAGTCTTCGATATCAATGGGCTCCTGGCCCTGAGCTTCTCTTTCTTTGTTAAGACTTTCCAAGCACACTAGCCAGATGTCGGGTTGCGGTTTTCCTCTTCCTGGAGGAATCCGAGGATCATCGCCGGTGACGACGTGTTTGCCGAATAACTGAAACCCGTGCTGAAGATGTTTGGTTTTCTTGTCAAAACTCTTTGCGTTGGAAGATGTTCCGAGAGCAATGGGGATCTCTTTCTCCTTCAAGTACTGGAGCAACTCAAGGGCGCCAGGCAAAAATTCAGAGCGGTCCCACAATGTTTCTTGCACACGGAAAGTTTCGGCCATCCAATCTTCAGGCGCAATGTCGAGACCATAGTGCTCGAGCAACCTTTTCGAAGCCTGAGGACCTGGAAGTCCTTGGAGATGAAGTTTAATGTCCCATGTCAAGGGGCCCTTCCCATATCTCGAGAGCATTTCCGTGGCAGCGAGAGTGTAAATATCCTCGGTATTAATGATGGTACCGTCCATGTCTGAGGTTAGCAAAAGTTCACGAGAGGAGGAGATTTATACATACCAAAAAGACACGCTTTGAACCTGGAGTTAGAAGGGAACGCGATTCATGCTGCCGAAAACGTACTTTTTCTGTGCCATTGTGATGGTTATCGAAGAACTGTAGTAGATTGTTGATGATACCGCGCAAAGTCATAGTGTGGGGCAGAAATATGACACATCAGTCAATACACGTCAAGTGGCCAAACTACTATTCACTGAATATAAATTTGCTTTGGAGCAAACAGATCGTCAGTAACTATTAGTAGAATACAACCTACAAACTTTAATTTCACGTTTTCTCGTATTCTGAGTTCTATTGCTCATTATAGAGCTACATACAAGTAAGCAGAGCCAATTTCATTAAGCTTCATATCCATCCTCATTAACTTTCTTGTTTCTTAAAGATATATCTTACGTAATATGTTGCAAGAATGTAAAGTAAATCTTCTATAATAGTATAGATACGTCGTCCATGACAATGTTTTTAGCTTATACAAACCTTCTGCTTCATGTATTGAGATGGTGAAATAAAATACGTCTCCATTTCATCCTTTAGTGCCACTGTTTTGAATATGGGCCAGAATCCACGCCTTATTGGACTTCAACATGCTTTATTTTAAGTACATTTCGATTTTAAATTTTACAATACTAATGCTTTAATGCAAGAACATTAGCAAACCGATTTTGGAAAATTATAGTTTCTCCCCACTACCTTCCATGGTTCTTTCGATCAAAAAACTCTTGTTGTCTAACGTTTGGATTGATTATGATGAAAGCCACAAACACAATCAATGTCAGAAATACTATTCCAAATGAATATGGATTCCTAGCACAATTAATGTTTGAGCAAAATTTGGAATGGATGTGATATGACTATTGAGCTGAGATTATAGAGTGGCGAAACTTGAAGACGTCATTCAAATCTGACCACCAACATCGCAGGCAAGTGCTACTATATGAGCGGTTGAAGTGGTAAATGCATGGTTAGACAAGAGAACGCAAGAAACATAATGAGCATCCATACGGACAGTAAAGATTATGTAATTCATGGGATAAATAGACAGGAGAGATTTAGATTTTAAGACAACGGAGCATTCTTGAACAAATACGAAATGCTCTCACCATTGTGAAGACGTCTGATGGCCTCGGCCAAAACGGCGGAAATGTCAATGGTATCTAGTTTGGGGCAGAGGTCAAGCTTCTCCTCAAAAGGAACGGTGTTGGTGCACACAACCGCTTTGAGTTTGGAGTTGTTGATGTTTTTGATGGCATTTCCAGACAAGATGCCGTGGGTCACTATGGCAATGACTTCTTTGGCGTTGTTTTCCAACAAAACCTCTGCCGCCTTGGCCAAGGTGCCGCAAGTGTCGGCCATGTCGTCGACAATGATGCAGATTTTGTCGGTGACATCACCCACAAGCACCATTCTCGACACCTCATTGGCCCGGGCTCTTTCCTTGTGGATCAAGGCAAAGTTCAAATCTAGCCGGTCTGCCAAGCCTGCGGCTCTCTTGGCTCCTCCAGCATCAGGCGAAATCACAATGGCGTCCTTGTACGACACCTTCTCGCGGATATATCTCACCACACTGGGCTCCGCATACAAATTGTCCACGGGGACGTCGAAAAAGCCTTGGATCTGCGACGCATGCAAATCCATGGTGATCACATGGTTGCATCCGGCGGTGGTAAGCATGTCGGCCATAAGCTTGGCGGTGATGGGCGCTCTGCTCTTATCCTTGCGGTCCTGTCTCGCATAAGGGAAGTTGGGCAAGATCACGGTGATTCTCCGGGCACTGGCGGTGCGGCAGGCGTTGATCATGATCAAAAGCTCAATCACACGGTCGTTGACCACGCCCGACCCGATCTGGCAGATGATGAAAATGTCCTCGTCTCGAACACTTTCGCCAATGCTGAAGGTCACCTCGCCAGAAGAGTCTCTTTTCAACTCGCTGGGGGTGAGCTTCAAGCCAAGTCTTTGGGCCACAAGCTCGGCAAGCCCGCGGTGAACATCGCTGGCCAATAGTTTGATGGAGTTGGTCGACATGAAGATGAAGTTGGGCGGTAAGGCTAGTTCTTTTTTTCTCCTCGGCCTGTGCGCAGAACTGCGCAGAGATGCGACAAGAGATTACTTTTAGTATTCTGGGTGCTGTGGTTGGCTGGTGGGCAGTGTTATAAGATATTGTTAGTTGTGTTTGATTTCGATTAGTTTCCGTTTGGTTTTGTTTCGGCTTGCGTCTTTGTCTCTTTGTTTGTGGTGTATTTTGGTGTTGTTGTGGATGGTCTGGTTTCCCCACGATTTATTGGCCAGCGGACTGTATGAGATGGGGCAATTAATTGGTGGCTTTATTTTCTTTACAGTAAATTTAATATTTAATAATGCTAGGCGTAATTAGAATATGTAAATCGGAAGAACAGGCGGATGCATGCTTTCTGGCTTCAGTGTGATTTCAAATTGAGGTGATTTCATTTTGAGTTGATTACATATCACCATGGATTTTCCATGCTTTATCTATGTTGAAGGTTTTCTCTTGGATATTCTCGTATGAGAGCTCACAGCGGCCCCGCTCGATCAGATATTGCCTAGCTTTCACTTGGTTACCCATTGATTCGCTCATCTAAGAGACTTGCCTCTCCTTGCTACAGTTGGCCTATATTGTTCTGCCAGTTTTATACTATTATATTCTGATCGGTATGGTACATACAGGTGCTTCACTCTAGAAAAGACCCTGGAAATCATCAAAATCTTCGTTCTCATCGTCACCTTCAGCATCGTCCGCCTTCTCCTCCTTTTCATCTCTGATTCCTTCGCTCTCTTGTCGTGCCTCATGCTCATTAGCCTCGCCTTCGTTTTCATCTTCTTCCTCGTCATCATCTTCTTCCTCATCTTCGGCATCCTCTTCGGCATCCTCTTCAGCATCAGCCTTTTGTGTCTCCTTTTCGAGCTTTGGACCTTGCAGCTCTTGGATTTTCGCCAACTCCCGCTTTTTCTGGTCAATCTGAGCCTTCAAACTGTTGTATGCGGACTGGAACTTCATCCGCATCATCTTGAACGACGCTGTGGCTAATAACATTTTCTGCTTCTCCGCTGCCCGCTCAAGGTCGCTGATTTCCTCTTCAAGCTTCTTGGCAAGCGAGTTTCCACCCTTAGATGTATCTTCTTCGTCTTCCTCCTCTTCTTCCTCGTCGTCTTCGTCTTCTTCGTCGTCATCTTCTTCCTCTTGGCCATTGTTGTCTTCGCCCGAACCAGCATCTTCGTTGTCAAACACCGACTTCATCAAAACAGTAGCAGCTGTGTTGTTTGAGGTCAGATCTAGAGCCTCAGCAAGCTCCTGCTCCAAGGCATTGTCGATATCGTCTTCGATATCCATCGCCATTTCTTCTTCTTGCACTTCTTCTTCTTCTTCCAAACGTGAAGGTGTGGATGGCATAGTAGACGGAGTATGGCTGTTCGAGTTGGAAAACATGTTGTGGCCCTTCGGGTCCGTGAATTCATAATGGCTTTCCTGTGCCTCGTTGTCTCGGCGAACAAGTTCGTCCACTCTCAGCTCAATGTCTGTCATCACACGGTGATTGACTTTCTGCGGGCGGAATCTGCGGTAGACATCTTCGTATGCATATGCCAAGCCGTGCCGATAGACGGTTTTCGTATTACGGATCTCGTTGCTCGGCGAATATTTGTAAATGGGGTGCACGTAAATGTACTCTTCGGGAACCTCGAAGTCCTGCTCCATGTTCAATTGTTTCGGGTTGATGGGGTGCAACACAAGCAAAATCTGGCTGACGTCGATGGTCTTGAAGATATTCTTCTTGTCCACGGTTTTGTAGAGTTCGGTAAGCGTGGGCAAGTCTATCAACCGAGCAGAATAAAGCGTCAGGTTCACATTCACCACAGCCTTGTCTCGCGTGATCCACTTGATGTTGACGTTAGAGAGATCGCCCGTGTCGACTGCGTTGTGCACAAAGTCCAAGTTCCTGTCATTGGCAAAGCGAACCACAATGCCTTGTTCTATCAACGGATCGTCTTCGAGATCTGGAGCTTCCGAGTCGTAGCCCTCACCTGGAATCGGCGTAGGTTTGATTCTCACTTTTGGAACCTTCTTGACGACCGGGGCGGGTGCTGCGGGCGTGGCAGAGTCATTTTGGCTCGGCAGAGACGCTTTCCCCAAACTGATTTTGAGTTTCTTGAGCTTCTCCTTCTTCGGCTTGGACACGCCGTCCGACGGCTCTTTCTTCAAGGGTTTGATTTTGATTCGCGGCGTCGGCCGCTTTTCCGAGTCATTCTTGTCCTTGGACGGGTTGACCTTGAGTTTGAGCTTAAGCGTCATAGGGCAGAGGAGTAAGACAAGGTTGATGATACAAGATGGGAAGGTGCAGGACCAATACACTTGTGGTTGATGAGGAGTAAGTTTGACGTAGGATATGTTTGACAACGATTGAAAATTTGACAAAAACAGCGTCTTTGAGGTGCGCTTACTTGATTTCTGTTTCTTTCTCCCTCAGCTTGTCAGCCGTACCGTCTTGAAGAAGTTTTGCGCATACACCTACTCAATGTGGTAGTGAGCAACGAAATTGTACCACAGCAAAAAACCAATGGCATATTCCAAACAAATGGAACTAAGTTGCACCCAATTACTACATTGCATCCAATTAAAAACAGCCAAAACGGTCTATTTTCGGAATTGGGCCAGAGAGGCATTTTTAAATTCACTCAAGTCGCAAGTCTAGTGCGCGCCCAACTCAGACACAAGCGCAAAGCTATATAAACCGATCGCCAGTAGCAGATTTCGCCACCTGTGACTATACTCCGCTTTCGCTGATACTAAAGTCTGTCTTTCTAAAGAAGAACAGGTTTGCTTTCTTGGTTCTTGGAGACGAATTCGCTTTCGCTTTCTTGGTTTTGGCTCATCTCCAAGCTTTCGCTATCAGCACAAGCTTCCACCAACTGATCGACTTTTCTCAAGACTCTGAAAGATGCCTCGGGGTCTGCACAGCTCTCCACTTAGAAGGGCCAACTCCATGGGCTCGCGTGGCTCGCGCCAAAACAGCATTCTGTCCATCGACACCGTTCTAGTTGACGACAATAACTATGAGATGTTTTCGGGCGCCACGTCGGAAATCATACCGTCGTCCATCAGTTCGTTCCACTATCCGCATCATTTTGGCTCGCGCCATGCCAGCGACGCCAGCGTGCTTAGAGAAACGTCGCCCTTGCTTTCGTCTAGCCACGAGCCTTCCAACGACTTGAACTTGCGCACCATCAGTTCCAACGCCACGTCTGCTTCGGCTGAGACCAGCGGCGGCTTCCGGTTCTTTTCGCCTGACGATATCGAAAGGGCTCCAGGTGGATCGACCCTCGAAAATCCTGAGGACCCTGTGGACTACAACACGAATTGGGACTATTCTGTGGACCGGTTTGAAGATCACGAAGAAGCACCGCCTCTCAGCACTTCTAGAACAAGCGGCTCGGCGGTTCCTTCCAAGTTTTACGAACAGAAAGGTTCTCGTCCAGCAGAGCAAGAACGGCTTCTGCGGCTGCCGTACCAACGTGCAGAGTCCGATAACGAAAGCGACGCAGAGTCGATCCTCCAAGATCGGTTTCGTCGAAGAAGCACAGATCCCGGAACGGAAGACCTGGCTCTGTCGAGTCTGGCGTCATTCCAGTCCGATGCCGAGGACGACTCCATGCAAGACTTCTGCCCTACTTCTCTCTACCAGCGGTTTTACTTGGCTGAAGAAGACATTGTCATTGGTGTGGCGGGCTACTCGAACTGCCTCTGGAAATCTGTCGCCTACTACTTGCTCTGTTTGTGCTCTTTTGGTGCCGCATACTTGGTATTCCGGTGGCTTCCCCGTTATCGCGTTAGACTCATGGGCAATCCGTGTCCTTTGGGCAAAGCAGACTGGTGTGTGGTGGAAAATGAGTTTGGTGAATTGACCATTGTGCAAGTTGGCAAAACACGCTTTGGCGAACGTCTCTCTCATTTTATGACAATAACGCAGAACCAGGAATCAGACGATCCCAGCTTGCAAGCCCAGGACACAAAAGAGGCCAATCCTGTGATCCCGTATATCCATTCCTTTGAGTACCGGTATATTCGCTTCTTCTACAACCCAGTAGAGGACATTTTCAAGACGAATTCCACTTGGTACGACATGCACTGGCTCAATGTCAAGAATCTTCGTGAGGGAACATCGCAGACGCTCTACGAGTATAGAGAAAGTATTTTTGGCAAGAACAATATTGAGATCAAAGAGAAGAGCAACCTAGGACTTTTGGCTGACGAAGTGTTGCATCCGTTTTATGTTTTCCAGATCTTCTCCATCTTCTTGTGGTTGGCCGATGACTACTACTACTATGCTGGGTGCATTTTTGTCATCTCTCTAGTTTCGGTGATGAATTCGCTTTTCGAAACTAAGGCGACAGTTCGCAGACTCAAGGAAATGAGCAAGTTCTCGTGTGATATTAGGGCGTGGAGAAACGGCTTCTGGACGCAGATTGACTCTAATGACTTAGTTCCAGGCGATGTTTTCGAAGTGGATCCTTCCATGTCCTTAGTGCCATGTGATGCCTTATTGATAAACGGAGAGTGTGTCGTCAATGAGTCCATGTTAACTGGAGAAAGTGTACCTGTTTCAAAGATTTCAGCTACCCGAGACACAGTGTCATACTTGAGCGAAAACTTCACGCACCCAGTGTTGTCCAAGTCATTCTTGTACAACGGCACAAAACTTCTCAAGATGAAAAGTTCCAACGACGAGCCGGTTTTGGCTATGGTTTTGAAGATAGGCTTCAACACGACCAAGGGATCACTTGTTCGGTCAATGTTATTCCCAAAACCAACAGGATTCAAGTTCTATGAGGACTCGTTCAAGTACATTGGATTTATGACGCTCATAGCCTGTATCGGTTTCATTTACTCCACTTATAATTTCATCCAGTTGGGGCTCGCCAAAAGAATCATGATTCTCCGTGCTTTGGACATCATCACAATTGTGGTGCCTCCAGCATTACCAGCGACTTTGACTATTGGTACAACATTTGCTGTCAACCGGTTAAAGAAGAGGAACATTTTCTGTATTGCTCCTACTCGAGTGAACGTTGGCGGAAAATTGGACATTGTGTGTTTTGACAAGACCGGAACATTAACGGAAGATGGTTTAGACATTTTGGGTGTTCATGCAGTGAAGAACGCAGAAGGTAGAAAGGAAATTGTATTTGAGGACTTGGTTGACAATGTCAAGTCATTGGCTCCGAAAACTCCGTCAGAGTCGCCTTATGGTATTCAAAGCGGTCCTCAACTTCTTGGATGCATGGCCTCGTGTCACTCATTACGACTTATAGATGATGTTCTTGTTGGAGATCCTTTAGACGTGAAGATGTTTGAATTTACCAATTGGCACTTTGCTGAGGAGTTTGGTGGCAGCTCAGTACCTATGGTCTATGAGTCTGTGGGAAAGGAGACTTATGGTTACAAGATTCTTAAGGAGTACGAATTTGTTGCTGCTTTAAGAAGAATGTCTGTTTTGGCCGATAAGGACGACAAGAGGTATGTATACACCAAAGGTGCACCAGAGGTGATGTTGGACATTTGTGACCCAGCAACAATTCCCAGCAACTTTGAGGAATTACTCCACCAGTACACCCATGGCGGATATAGGGTGATTGCATGTGCCCAGAAGTCTGTGAGCAAGAAAATCAACCACAATGGGCTCGAACGGGAGCTGGCTGAGAGCGACTTGCAGTTTTGTGGATTCATCATATTTGAGAATAAGTTGAAACCTCTGACTAAGGGTACGTTGCAGGAGCTTCGTGAAGCAGCTATAAGAACAGTAATGTGCACAGGTGACAACGTGTTAACTGCCGTGAGTGTTGGCCGTGAGTGTGGATTGATTCATTCTTCTGTGAGTCAAGTTTTCATTCCCCGTTTTGCTGGCGAAGATGAGCAAAACATCACTGGTGGAACAGGTCTTATATGGGAGGATATCCACGATGCCAACAAGCGTCTTGATTCAGTCACGTTACATTGCTTGAGCACGGACACTCGTGACATCATGGGCGAATACATTCTCGCCATCACAGGAGACATTTTCCGCTACATCTTGGCAGAGCTCCAGCAGGAGGATTTGACCCATGCCATCTTGATGCGGTGCAACATCTTTGCGCGGATGTCGCCCGATGAAAAGCATGAGTTGGTAGAGCAACTTCAGAAAATCGACTATACGGTAGGATTCTGTGGAGATGGTGCCAACGACTGCGGAGCATTGAAAGCTGCTGATGTTGGTATTTCGTTGAGTGAGGCCGAAGCATCTGTTGCCGCCCCATTCACGTCTCGGGTGTTTGAGATTTCGTGTGTGTTGGACGTGATCAAAGAGGGCCGGTCTGCTTTGGTGACGAGCTTTTCGTGCTTTAAGTACATGTCGTTGTACTCTGCGATCCAGTTCATCACCGTGACGCTTTTGTACAAGAAGGGCACCAACTTGGGCGATTTCCAGTTCTTGTACATTGACTTGGTGCTCATTTTACCCTTGGCTATTTTCATGTCGTGGTCCGGGCCCTATGCTAAACTTGTCGTGAAGCGGCCAACAGCCAATTTGGTGAGCCCGAAGGTGTTGGTTCCTCTTGTGAGCCACATTGCCGTTATTCTTGTTTTCCAGCTTTACGTGTGGTTGTCAATCAAAAAAGAACCGTGGTACATTGCACCCGAACCTTCAGACGACGATGATCACGTCAAACTGTCGGACAATACGGTGCTATTCCTCTTTACCAATTTCCAGTACATTTTACATGCGGTCGTGTTGAGCACAGGCCCTCCTTACCGGGCTCCTCTACACACCAACAAGCCATTTTTGGCCACGGTCGTATTTTGTTTGGCCCTTTCCGTTGGAATTTTCCTGATCGACTCGGAGTCTTGGTGGGGCGACTTTATGCAGTTGACCAATATGTCGCACGGCGCATACGTGATGCTACTACTTGCTGCTGCGGCCAACTTTTTCGTCGCCTCGTACGGAGAACTGGCCTTGTACAAGAAAATGGCCCAAGGCGTCAAGAAGGCGCTTTTTGGCAATCGCCACAGCAAAAAGCGCTTCAAACGCTTGGGTCGGGAAATGGTCCCAGTCGTGTAGTGTGCAGGACAATCCGTCCCCACAAAAGCATCCTAGGGTCTCGGCGGAGGGAGGAGACAGTTTCGCTTGCTCCATCAGTCCGTTTCTAGACGCTTGTCAAAGTGGATGGGTGTGTTGGTGGCAGCTTTAATTGCGGTGCTATTTCAGCCTGTTTGGGCTTGTTTCATCGTACTACCATTGAGGGTGGGTTTGCTGCGACATGGTGTCTCATCCAAGTTGTTTGCGACATGCGACATCATCGGTGCTTCTGGAACTACACCACCCCGTCTTTTGTCAGTGGCGTGTTTCACTATCTGAGCCGATGAGCCTAATTGGGATGCTTAATCTTGGCACCCCGCAAAACCATCGGAGTCCTTCTCACTCCGACACCGAGATCCCGGGGCCATCACCCGCAACCCCCACTTCCTGCAGACAGAGCCTCGTTACCTTCCCCACAAACGAATAGAGGTATATAATGATGAGCGCGCGCGAGCAAAATACGAGCAGAGAAAAAACCAGTCAGTGTTCTCAAAAAAAAGACTAAACTCATTGGAAGGAACAAAGCAAACTTATTTATACAAACCAAATGTCTAGCGAATCCATCCATTCTTTGAAAGAAACCGTGACCGACGACCATGGCACCGTTGGAAAAATCCGCACCACTGGCGATGGAGACGAATTTGTCATTCTCGGCAACCAGAAGTTCTACAAACACGAGTTGATGGAGGCCTTTGGTGGTACGTTGAACCCTGGTTTGGCGCCATACCCTGTGCATGAGTTTGCCAACCCATCGCCTCTCGGTTTGTGCGGCTTTGCCATGACTACGTTTGTCTTGTCCATGGTCAACGCTCGTGCCATGGGCATCAACGTGCCCAATATCGTTGTGGGTCTTGCATGCTTCTACGGTGGCTTTGCCCAGTTCGCCGCTGGTATCTGGGAAGGTTTGGTGGGCAACACCTTTGCTCTTTGTGCGTTGACGTCATACGGTAGTTTCTGGTTGGCGTGGGCTGCCATCCAACTCGATGCGTTTGGAATTGCTGCATCTTATAAAGGCACCGAGCAGTTGCACAATGCTGCAGCCTTCTTTTTGTTGGGATGGACGCTCTTCACGTTCATGTTGACCTTGTGCACGCTCAAGTCCACTGCTGGTTTCTGCGGCATGTTCTCGTGCTTGACCTTGACGTTCATTTTGCTCTGTGCGGGCGACTTCACCCAAAAGGTAGGTGTGACCCGTGCAGGTGGTGTTGTTGGTGTGATTACTGCGTTTTTGGCCTTTTACAATGCGTTTGCCGGTGTGGCTACGAAACTGAACTCGTACATCACGGCAAAGGCGTTCCACTTGCCACATTAAATGTGCTGTGTGTCTTTGGCCCAGTCACAGGTGGCGTGGGTCTTGTCTCTAATTGTCTCCCATATTTATCAATGTCAAGATGTGAAGTAAGTACCTTGTTCTGTATGCAGGCGTGCGGCAATCATGCGGCGTTGTAACTTGACTCTGACCGAATGTCGAACGGCTGAATGTAATGTGATGTTAACAACGATACGTTGGATGCAATGGGAATGTCTCCGCCTTGGGTCTTCCTTTTTTTTCCCTTCTTTTAGTCTTGTTCCCATCTACTATTGTTATCTTTGTTCTGTTCTCTATGCGACATGAGTGCGGCGACATGCCAAGCCTCAGACATCAGATGTAGCATCTAGAAGCAGTTGGGTATAAATAGCCACACCATTCCCAATTGACCTTTTTTTCCCACTACAAACTTTTTTCCCATACCAATTCTTCTCTTACCGGTGGAAGCCTCGTATTCCTGCTCATCGGAGTGCACGCTGTTTATTACCCACGTGTGATAGGCATAAGTGCAGGTGCACCTACTCTGATAACTTTCATTGAGGTTTTAAAAAAAAAAAAAGCCAAAGACACTACTTCTTTCCGTACCATGTCCCATAACAAGAGAATTGCATTGCCGGCCCGTGTGGAGCCCAAGGTTTTCTTTGCCAACGAGAGAACGTTCTTGTCGTGGTTGAACTTCACGGTCATTTTGGGCTCCTTGGGTGTTGGTTTGTTGAACTTCGGTGACCAGATTGGCCGTGTCAGCGCAGGCTTGTTCACATTCATTGCCATGTTGACCATGGTGTACGCTTTAGTCACATACCACTGGAGAGCCAAGGCCATTCGTTTGCGTGGTTCTGGACCTTACGACGACCGTTTTGGTCCTACCATGTTGTGCGTTTTCCTCTTGGTGGCCGTGGTGGTCAACTTTGTCTTGAGAATCCGGGCCTAGCTGTCGTTTCTCTTCTACGTGCATATTTGTCGTCCATCTAATAATACATTTCTGTCTAAGTGCTGTAGGCCATTCTAAGTGCTGATGGCCCGTCCTGTCAGTCCTGTCCTGATGTCTGCTGGTCTACCTAAGTGCTGGTCTACCTAAGTGCTGTAGCTGCGCTTGAGGTGCCTGTATCGCCGGAGGAAATAGAGTGCCTCCAATTCTGAGGTTAGTACGGTGTTTTTGGTCGTTCCTGCTTTCACATACCTTTGGTCACATATTCGCCCTTCTGGAGCGCAGACTCCATCTCTGCGGGCGTTTGCGCTGGTGTGTTTCGGAATGCCCGTTTGAGCTGTCTTGAGAACTTTTCGTATCCGCCAGATTGCGCTGGGTATTCTTTGCCCATATATAGGAGATTCTTGAAGAGCAGGCGTACTCGAGGATCCATGATAAGGTGGAAATGGGCTTTGGAGAACCAAGAAAAAATGGAAGAAGTAGATATCGGGGGAGTGAATAGGAAGAAGTGAATAGGATGTTGTAACGATGTGGAGCTGGGTCTGATGACAAGTGAGTGAGATGCAGGGAAAGTGGAGTTGAGAATCTGGTTTCACAAGTGGAGGTGTACGTAAACTTTTTATGTGATCTGGATGTGCTGGTACGTAAAGCAAGTTAAATCAGAACAGCAAGTTTAGTACGATTTCTTCTCTATGGATTTCTGGATAGAGGCGAATCTATGTTGACGTTCTCACTGAGAATCTGGAGACACAAAAGTGACCATTATGCTCCGAAGATTGGTTATTTGATCATTCTTGGATTCGCATTATGTCCAACAGTTGAGAGCATATTAATGAAGGCATACTTATTGCTCTTGAATGGAGACGTGGGCCGTCTGACTTTCTTCAGTGAAATTAGATACTTTAAAGTTCTGTACTGGCACCAGATACACTTAAAGATATTCAAACCAGCTATGCTTTCGGGTTGAAAATTGTTCTCTTTAAGCGAAGTGGACTTAAGGTATCTCGTTACCTGACTGGAACATTCGTGCTCAAGTCAAGGTTTTATCCAAACATAGTTGCGAGTTATAAAGAAGGTAGTTTCGTCAAGAAGGTGGTTTCATCGTTAAGATGTTTACATTGTAAGGAGTTTAAAAATTCACACTCGGAAGATCATTGTGACAGATATAATCATTGGCAATATTCAGGTGATAGTGGGTATGACCGAACGAGGTTCTAGACTATCTCATTAGTAGAAAATAGAAAGAAGCTAGAACTCATGCAGAAAATATCCCTACAATATATTATTTACCGTCAAAGTGTGAGTACTATGCCATTCTCAAAGAAGTGTCTCAGCCACCAGGTTAGTAGATGTAGATCAATCATCGCGATCACCACTAGATCCATGTTTAGCATCTACACCGCTAGATCCACGTTTAGCATCTACACCACAAAATGACCTTTGGTCACGGTCTAATTTAACAGAATCGAGCTTGACATTCCGTAAATTTCGACTGTTATTTCCATTACCTAAATTGAATTATAGACATACCGTCTCTAGGCATATTTATATTTCTACATACACAACGCGCCGTTTCTTTGATACCACCCACACACTTACAGAGACGTATATTTTCGTTAAGATCCGAGTGCGACATCTACATCATTAGTGACCAATCTGTTACTGTACCTATTGCTACAATTTACATTCCCCATAGCCACAGCACAACGGTATCATTGCCAACATGCCAGCCAGTCCACCTACGCCAGCCGCTGCGTTTTTGGTCCACTTTGATATGCGCCAGGGCTACCGCTTGGTGTGGTCGCGAGGCGACTTGGACCTCTCGGGAATAGAGTACAAGGCGCTTCCCTCAGGCATCCACGCCCACACAGCAACTACAGTCTACTTGACCCACGAAAGCAAGGGCCGTCTCTACTACGGGCTAGCGCGGTTTCGCCAGCTCAACGGCAACAAGTCCGGCGCGACAGATCGCAGTCTAGTGAAGATGTATGCGGTGGGGATTCTCTCGGAGCCCATTTCAGGGCCTCATTGGAAACCGGCCGAGTTTGCGTCGGGCGGCTGGGAGCACGTTCGGTCGCTCGACGTGCTGTTGCAGGCGTTTTTGAAAGACGAGAAGCCGGAGCACATGGAGCAGCTTTGGGCGTCGTTGAAGAAAGATGCCAATGCCGACATTCACAGTGAGAACCTCGACACGAAAACGGCCAAGCGTGACCACGAAACGGCTAAAGACGCCAGTAAAGACCAATCGTCTCTGCTTGGCCTCGATGGCTTAGATACCCTGGCCCATCCGACGGACCATCCGCTCGCGCAGTTGCCTGCGGCTTTATCTCTTGTGGGGCCGTTGATTTTTCCCATTTTCAAACGCAGCTTGTTGCGGCAGTCGGTGCTTGTTTTTGTGGGCGAGGCCGAGAGGGGAAACGAGGCGGCAAAGGATGAAGACAATGAACGAGAAAGAGAAAATGATCGAGAAAGCGAAAATGAAAATGAAGGAGAAGGAGGAAATGAAAGAGAAAGAGGAAATGAAAGAGAAAGCGAAAATGAAAGAGAAAGCGAAAATGAATATGAAAATGAAGGAGAAAGAGCAAATGGAGAAAGCAATGTCACTGACAATGACCAGGAGTCAGGAAGTCGCAGAGACTACGCAAAGGACGGATCGGCCTCTAGCCCTAGTTTTCGTCTAGCCACAACGTCCCATTCTCTCGCTTCCGCTTTGGTCTACCTTATCTCGCTTCTCTCTGTCGTCCCTTCAGATGTCCGCTTTGAGCCCCGGGACGACTCTCACCTTCTCTTCTCGCAACCTTTGTATTCCGTGGGACTCCACGACTTGGACACAGGCCTTTTTGGCCATCACAAGGGCTATGTGGCATGCACGGCCGACGACATTCTCCGTCAGCAACGGCAACTCTACGATCTTGCTGTCGTTTTACCGGCGACGTCTGCAGAGAGTTGCAATGCTTATACGAGCAAGAACGAGCCTGTTCGAGCAACGTTCAACGACTACGCCAAGTTCTGCCGTGTTTTTCGTCAGCTTCCTGAAAAACCAGGTGACGATGTTTCTATTCGTACGGCTACTTCTCAGACGGAACGCCTAGAACCGACATGGTGGCTCCATGATGCAACGCTGCCCATGTCTTGGAGGGAGTATGTGTGGCTGGCTTTTGCCTGGTTTGCCAGCGCAGGAAGCACAAGTCGTGAGGAGACAGACAACATGGCGTGGGAAACCCAACAGGAGACAGACGACCACCAGTACCGCCAGCAGTGGTTTCGCCAGCTAGCACATGTGGTGGGCGGGTTTCATCGGCTCACGAAAAAGTGGTTTTATGTGGTGGAAGAGATTGTGGCCGAAGCGGTGGAGGAACAGGGCGAGGGGGCTACGCTTCGGCTCACACACCAGGATGTGGTGGACATGGAGCTCGATCCCTACGCGGAGCAGGATGTACGTTTCATTGAAGAGTTTGTCCTTCTTTACTGGGGCTCCGTGGTGGACGCGGTGGAAATCGGCATTGGTTTTGAGAACATATGCTGCTAAGTTTTGAGTCTGACCTACGGCTGGTATAAGACGTGGTACAATGTATTAATGGCAACGGACTGGAATTGGACAAGCCAATGTAAGGTGAGGAGTTGGTGTTCTTGATGCGACCCGGTTACTGCGCTTGACGCGATACTAGTAACCAATGAGTATTGTACCTAGTTGTCAATTCTGAGATCCTGAGTGCCTAGCTACTTAGTTGCCTCTGATTTGTGTTACTTGGCTTGCATCCAACCATGTTTCGTTGTACTGTTAATCTTGTACTCGAATGGTTACTCGAATGGTCCGCAGAAGATCAATATCCTCCGTGGCAAGAATACTGCAACTTCCTATTTTGCTCAAAGAAAGTCATTGTGACATTTCTCAATCTGGGGCCGACCAATGTGTCTTGATACCTGACCATACGGGTGCAGGTTGGACTTTTGCACATAATCCTATGCTCTGAAAAGCCAATTTGTACTCTTTTTCCTGGTGACGCAATTTCATTTCTACGCATTTTGCATTTTACGTTTTCCATTACACTTAAGGTTTGTCTGCACATATGGCGCCGTCTTGTCATCTGACTCTGATATTCTGTTCTGTTAGCGTGCATAATCGTCGCGCACCTTGATTTTTCGGATTCCTATCCAAGAATGCGAACCACATACAGACAAAACGCGCAATTGTAAGAAAAGACTGGAAAGACGCCGACCAGCTCTGCCCTGTAGTTCTTCTCGACCGCCTCCTAGACTGTCCGCCATCTAGAGCGGCTCCTAACTGCGTGTCTGCCATTCGAAGGCGTTATTGGTCGCCGGGTAACTGTCGTGCGCGACCCAAAAACTCACCATAGTAGCCACTTGATGTTAGCGTGATCCAACTTGTCCAGCTTTGTTTTAAGCCGTTTGCATCTCGAGAAAAAAAAGCCTTCTCCGGTGCCCTGGTCCTAGTCCCATCTTAATTGCGGTTTCCCCATTTGCCCCGATCTGCCCCGGCAAATTTCCACCGCCACATTTTGGTTTCTCATATCTGAGCCCGTTTACTAGAGACCCGTCGATACTCTTTGGTATTCGTCCGTATCAATCCGATTGTCGGCATTTTCGTCCCAGCGGCCCCAATTGTATCCTGTGATACATCTACCCGCTGCCGATTTTTTTTCATTTTCTGATTTTTTTCTTTTGTTTTGTTTTCTTTAATTCCATCTTTCCGCTTTCTGTGATTGCATTCCCTTGTTTCGGGAGCTTTTTCGAATCCTCTATCGACCTCCTTACTGAAAATGAAGGGCCAAGTTTTCACCCCTGGCAAATCTCCTGCCGCTGCAGGCAACACCTCCTCAAATTCCTCGGCCGCATATCAGCAGGGCCACCGGCGCTCCAATTCTAGGCACAACACCCACCACCGCGAATCGCCAACGTCTGGTTCCCTGACCGGTGTGGGATCTGCGCAATTGGTGGACTTGGTTGCAAAATCGTGCGGCAAAACTGTTGTCGCCACCGTTTCCTCCGGCGCCCGCTACAAGGGGCTTTTGCTGTCAGTGGACATTCCTCCTTCGGGCAACGGAATGTCTGTTTCTCTCGTGGGCCCGCGGTTGGTGACACGGGCATTGCTTGATGAGAAGAGCAACAGCGACAGCGACTTGCCGGAAACGCTTCTTATCCAGGCCAAGGACTTGATTGATGTCGAGATCGTCCTTTCTCGACACGGAGACGACCAGGCGAAGAATGGCGGCGACCAAAATAAGACCGCCAGTGGCGAGAAAAAGTCAAAGCAGACCCCGCCGCCAGTGGCTGAGCCCGCTGTTCCTACTCCTCAATCACGCTTTAAGACTGACAGTGACATTTCCTCGGGATTCCATTTCCGTGAGAGAGAATTGCAGAAATGGGTTCCAGATGACAACTCAAAGGCCCTCTCCTTGGAAGACGACTCGGCTCCCTGGGACCAGTTCAAAGTCAACGAAGAGAAGTTTGGTGTCGAGTCCTCCTACGACGAGCACTTGTACACCACCAAGATCGACACTCTGGCCCACGACTATGCGCAGCGTTTAGAGCGGGCAGAAAAATTGGCTCGCGAGATTGAGGGCAATGCCAGTGGCGATCGTCATGTTTTGGAAGAGCGTGGTCTTGCCGTTGATGATTCTGGGTTGGATGAAGAAGACAAGTACTCTGGAGTGCACAACGCAGTAGACACTAGAGGACAGGAGCTTATGGCTGCGCTCCGCATTGGAAACGGCCTGAAGCCGCAATTGCCACCCTCTCATGAACAACCCATTGTCACTCACGCCGCCAAGGACGCGCCAGCAAAGCAAACAAAGCCAGAAGAAAAACCAGCACCGGAAAAACCAGCGCAGACAGGAAAGCCTGTGCATTCAGAAGCTGGGTCTTCGAGCGAAACGTCCAAATCGTCGGAAAACGGCGGATTCCGCTCGGCTCAAAGTGAGTTCAATGCGTTGCGTGAATTCAGTGCCAACTTCAAGGTGCCGCACAAGTTGCCCAACGATCTTCTCCCCATCTTAGCGAAAGACAAGGAGAAACAGGAAGAGATCTTGAAGCAGCAGAAGGCCAAGGAAAAGAAGGACTTGAAGCCGTTCAAGCTCAATCCAAAGGCAGCCTCGTTCACGCCTAACAAAGCGACGTCGCCCGTTCCTCCAAAGGCTAGCTTCAAGTCTCCAGGCACTGCTTCCCCACGCATGAACACACTGCGGCCCTACGGCCCCGGTTCGTCAGGCTCGGCTACTACCAAGCGCCACCACCAGATCAGCGCAGCAGACTTTTTCGGCGGAGCTGATAAAGTGCCTACTGCCGAGGGTCAAAAGGAGAAGATCTCCCGCATGCGCCAATCGTTCCTGTTGTTCACGCACGCCAAACAGCAAGCTCAAAAGACAGAAGAGAATGCCGGCAAGGAGACTGTCAAGGGCCCTGTGTTGCAGAAGCCGTTCTACACCCCGCCTACATGGGACTCCACGGTGGACGAAACGTACGAGGAACTTCTTGCCTCGCAGACGCTGAAGAGCAACCGTGCTCCGATGATGGCGCCTGTGCCAGGCATGCCGTACCTTGGCAATCCGCTCATGATGCCTGCTGGTGGACCACAGTTGGCCGCAGGCGGCTTCCCGGGCCCTGCGGTGGCATCCAAATACCCGGTGTCGCCTCAGATGCAGAGCCCTGCCACCATGGCCGCTCAGTTTCAGCAGCAGCAGCAATTGCAGGCGATGCTCTATCAGCAGTTCCAAGGTGGTGGGCCTCCGGGCCAGCCACACCTTATGTATGCGCCGCCCGACTCTCAGTTTATACCTCCAGGGTTCATGATTCCTGGATTTGCTAATCCAGGCAGCCCCGTCAACGCTGCTGCGGGCTTTACACCAGGACATAACAACTACAACGGGCATCCGCACCATAATAGGCGCTACAATGGGCAAGGGAAGCGTGGCAATCACCATTCGTGAAGTGGGGACGGAAGAAAAAGGAAATACTAATGCAGTATTGTTGAGCGGTATTGTACATCGGAGAGTGAGAGTACGAGATTGAGAGGAGAGAATCCAGACCTTGTAGTGACATTTTTATAGGAGTCTCGTGTGCATTTTAACACCTGCA
Source organism: Clavispora lusitaniae (assembly GCF_014636115.1). Classification (NCBI taxonomy): domain Eukaryota; kingdom Fungi; phylum Ascomycota; class Pichiomycetes; order Serinales; family Metschnikowiaceae; genus Clavispora; species Clavispora lusitaniae. The sequence goes on along the minus strand of NW_027093975.1, from coordinate 1,303,712 downwards.
AGTGGCGATGCCTGATCCGCATTAGCTATAAGGTGTTGGTGTTAAAGTGACACGAGCGATAGTTACCGGCTGGATCCAATAAATACTTTGAAGCATTTTAGGAGTAGTTACGTCAAGTCAAGGAACGAGGTGATGGTGAATTGGTTTAAATGGTGGAATTATCCAGTATTCTGTCTTTTCCCTACTTTTTCCTTGGCCCTACTAGTCAACAAACGTACATTTTATAATTTGAATTGATCATTCATTATGTCGTAGTTTATTTCAGTCAAATTCACGATTTCAATTATAAACATTCGGAAATTCATTTCTCTTGTTATACCGTGGATTCGCATCTATATTATCGGTATGTGCGTATTTATGTCTTATGTCCTAAAAGTGCCAGATCGCTGCGAATTGCAAATATACCCGTACGGAAGAAAAACACCAAATCAAGTATATGATCAATAAAGATCTTTCTGCTTCCAACTTCGATTAATAATGAAGAAAATCTGGTATTCAAGGAAATTTGGTTTCCCGTTCGGCGAATCAATCGGTCTTTCCGTCCATTTCCAGCATACTACTACACGCTCACATGTGCAGGCGCACATTCAACCAACTACACCAACATGAGCGAAGCCGCCTTGTCGAGAATCTCCAATCTCATCAAGGTCGAAGATGATTTGGCGAAAATCGACACGCTCCGGCAACAATTCATCAAAGAACGCAGCTCCATAGATGCCAAGTTGAATGCCACAACGCAACAGCAGATCGAGTCGATCATTTCCAACTTGGAGAAGTTGAATGTTTCTGCGCAGAAACTCACGGAAATAAAGTCCAACATCGACAAGATTGACATTGTGTACTCGGAATCCATCACCCAGGTGAAAGAATATGACACGTTGCGTTCAGTCACTGGCGTGTACCAGCGGATGATGCAAGTGCAGAACTTGTATAACGATACGGCAAACTTCCGAAGCTACTTGGACCATATCCGCAGCATCATCGACTCGGAGTTGGCCTTGGTTAGCGAGGATATCAGCTACCCAGCGGAAAGTCTCCAGCGGATCCACTTCCATGTGACGCAGGCCCGGAACTTTCTGGAGTATTTGGAAACGGAGTCACAACGCCTTTCGGACGACACCCAGTCGCTTGTGAACAAAATCGTCCAGCCGGTGAAGCAGATAGCGCGCCGTTTCGATGAACTATTGAAGGAAGTGATCATCAGTGTGACCGAAGCCGTGAAGGAGGGAAACACAGGACTAGTGGCCAACTTGGTGCAGATCATCGAGTATGAGGCCGCTGAAGACGCAAAAGCAGTATTGGTCAACAGTCTCGATCTCGTTTCCACTCTGCGGGATGTGCTTGACTACTCTAAATTCCGGGCCAAACCTCGTAACTACATGAAATTCTTCTACACCAAGCTTGACGAGAGCATCGCCGAAACTTTCAACAAATGTGTGGACCACTTTTCGCAGGACCAGATGCTCGTGTATGACAATCTCGACTGGCTCGAGGACGAGCTAGTTTTCGTTGTCCATACTTTGGCTCCGCTTTTCCCCGCACTGTGGGCCGTCGGTGATTTCATCCAAGGTTCCTACTACGACTTGTTGCACAAATTCACCATGGGGTTGATCAATACAAACCCTCCGGCGGAAGACTTGATGCGCATCTTGGCTTACGACTCGCACTATAGTACATTTGTGGGATCGCTTCAAGTGGCCACGGGAAAGAATGCCAAGGAGCAGCGGTCCATTTTGGGCGATGAGCTCAAGAGTTCTGTGCTTGATGACTACTTGGGCGTCATTGTGATCAAAATGAACGAGTGGAACGAGAATTTGATGAAGCAAGAGGCAACCGCTTTTGTGGCCAGAACGGAACCTCCAGATGTCTATGCATATACTCAATCCGTGGACGAATTGGATGAATTCGAGCATGTGGTCACTGTGGTGAAAATGAACGATGTATATGTTCTTCCCGATTTCAAGACCTCGTTGAGCATGTTGAAAGAACAGGCTGATGTGGCCGCCGATTCGGGCTACGGGAAAGTTCTTGTCGGGGTGATCGAAAACTGGTCCAAGCGCTACCTTGAGCGTATCCAGATGTTTCAGAGGTTGGTGATTGAGGAATTAGAAAAGTACATGTCTGTTTACAGCAACGAGCGGTCTTTGATCAAGGAGTCCAAAATTAAACGCTTCTTGAAGAAGTCGAACAACAGCCAGCCAGAATTCGATGTGGAAAATATGACCGCAGAGGAACTTGCTCAAATTTCTCTGCCTGGCCTTGTGGAATACTTGACTGCCCTCTGCAATACGTATGAGATAAATCTGGACCGCCTACTCGAAAAGTTCTTACCCAGCTACCTTGCAAAAGTGCACTCGTCATACCAGGAAAGAATTCAGCGGGCTTTTGAAGAAACTATCTCCCCTTCGACAGAATTGAATGCATGTGTGGTTCGTTCGTTGAAAGATATTATTCTCAATGACTTGTATCCAGCATTATCTGTCGTTTTCACGAAACAATGGTACGAAGGAGATAGAACGCAAACATCAGGGGATCCAATCATGGCGGAGTCTATTGTGGAGACATTGGTGGAGTATTTGGAAGACTTACGCAGCTTCGCTTCGTTTGAAATCTTCAGTCTTACTTTTAACATTGTGCTAGATGAGTTTATTTGTGTTTACCTTCAAATTGGCTTTCAAAACATTTTACACGGAGACGGCAAGAAAATTGATCCAAAGGCGACAAAGAAGTCAAAATCTTTCAGTGAGGCTATCAACAGAGACATAAGCATTTTCTACGATGGGTTGGACCCTCTTCTTTCGAGAAAAGATGCAATGACACTTTTGAAAAGCTTGACTGCTTTGGAGATGTTGACGACTTTGGCTACCATGGACGATCCATTTGAAAACATCCCGCAAATGTGGGAGCAGGACATTCTTGAGACATACTATGACTGTTCCGTGGAATACGTTCGGGGCGCTCTTCTTTGCCGAAAGGATATCGACAACAAGATGGTGCCGGCTCTTATGGACAAATTGACCGCAATTAAAAAACACTATCACTCTACAGTTGACCCGCCACAGATCCCAGTGGTGACCCTCAACAATTTTGCATTTGCATAGACTCAATAAAAGTATGACGAAACTAGTAGCCTTAGTAATAGCTACATAAAATGTACGAATAGTGAGGCCCTTCGACATGACGATTAATTGTAAGACAAAGCATTTCATAAATGCCAGCACCGGTAATTAAAAGGAACTACAGTTATCGAAATTAACTTCAATTATATCTTCTAATTAGTATGACTAAGCACTCTCATGCCTGAATGACTATTATTCTTCATCAGAAGACGAGTATCCTGCAAGTGCCAGCACTGCAAGAGATGGTTTCCCTGTTGTTTGCGTCTTCGACTCCTTCACTTCGTCTTTCTTTTCGATTATGGCACTTTTCACCTCGTCAACTGGCTTGCGCTTGGGTTTTTTCACTGTAATCACACCAGAAACGCTCGCAGGCATTGGCCGCTTTTCTCGTGTACTAAAAATGACTTTCGCCTTCTCGAGATCTTCGTCATTGTCCTCGATGGCCTTCTCCTTAGCCAAGGCTTGGGAAACTTGGGCATGGACAACGTTTGTCACGTGATCGACACCACCCGATTGCTGGAGTCGAGCCGATTTAGCTTGCAAGTAGGCCAAATGGTCATGTATTTCCTGTTCCCGCTGCTGGTCCGCGAGCTTATCCTCCAAGGACTCCAAAACGTCCTTTTCGCCCTGATCCTTGGCTTGCCAGAACGGGTTGTTTTTCCTTTTCGCCTTTTGTTCCTGGAACCGCTTGTTCTCTGTCTCCTCACGTTCGAGCCTTTCGAAGATCTCATCCTCCGTTTCCAAAGGCTTGATTTTTTCTTGCGGCGCTAGCGACTCATAGTTGCGGACTCCTCCTTCGACAGGCGCAAAGCCAGCCGACTTTGGGTCGGTCCGAAACACAATCCCATTGTTACAGCGCGGGCACTTGATGTGAAAGCGGATGATCTTGATGCCCATGTATTTTTCTGGGGTGATTTCCTTTCGAGCATTGAATTTGCGTCTGGAGGCAATGTACTCGTTGCACTGGAGACATTTCATCGAGAACGGAAGCATCAAACGCACCTTCTCCGCATTGGGATTTGTGTTTTTGCGCTTCTTCGGCACCTGGGACGGATCCCAGTCGGGCGGATAATATTTGTTGATGGCCTTACGTTCGGACATGGCTAAGATGGAAATGTACGCCTGGATGTATGCAGAATGCTCATCGGAGGCTACATGGAGAAGGCGCACTAAAGTGGATCATAGAAGGACGGCATAGGAGGAAGATGAAGAAAGAGGAAAGAAGAGGAAAGAGGAAAGAGGAAGAAGAGGAAGGAGGAAAGAAGAGGAAAGAGGAAAGAAGAGGAAAGAGGAGGGAGAAAAAGGAAGAGGAGGAAAGTCCCATTTCGTTTTGTGTAGCATCTGATCAAGTCTCTTGTCATGGACCTTGAGAAGTAGCAAAACCACTTGCGGCTAAACCACCTACGAGTCTAAATTCCGTAATTCCGTAATTCCGTCCGCGATGCTTGTGACCAACATCGAATATGGAAATGCTGTTTTGCCTGAACTCTTTTGAAGAAATGTGGCCCAAATGTGGCCTAGAAAATTGGCAGACGTGCGAACTTGTCTCTCAAGCCAATAAGTACCATTCACCAATAAGTAGGACTCAGTAGGCAGGAGTCACCAATAAGAGACAGAAACTTTATCGAGGAACACATGTGCTCATGACTCAGAAATGGACTGATCAAAACGCAAAACCGCAATTTACTTCATGCACCCCTGGTGCTTCGCTTAGAAAGTATGCGCAATATGCTTTCCCCTTAAAACCTTGCTCACAAAGACAAAGTCTAAGGTCTCCATCGGAAATAGTACCGTAGAAGTAGTCTAAGGGCCCCTGCCTTGTGTCCCTGCTAAAGGTTAGAAGACATCTCAGCCATATTATAATTGGCACCTACCAAATCAAGACATTTCGATGGCCATTCCCAAACAGAAGGCTCGAAGAGGCAAGAAAAGTACAATACCCGTGCTTATTGCCATGCCGGAATCTCCCGAATAGGAACCCAATTCTAACCAGGTTGCTTCGTCTCAGGGACATATTGGTCCATCGCATTACGAGAACAGGTGCAGTCTACAATAAAAACGCGCAAGTCCTTTTCTTTCCTCTGTGAGTGGCCAGAGCCAACACTGTGCATTAACCCAGGTGGGAGGTACGGGTCTCTCCCAGGCACCATTCTGGCTTTGAAACAGGACCAAAGCATACTGGCCCGCAGGAGGGGACAGGTGTTGCGTGTTCACGCCTGGCGACACTCCTGGCCGGCCCGGTGGCCACGACGCTGGAAAGCGGAGAAGTTTGTTTGCAGTTAGGGTTTTTCGCACGTGATCCGCATCACGCGGTCCTGCGGAAAAGCGGCCACGCTCGAGCACCAAAATGTTCCTTTTCGGTGACGGCGTGCGCCTACAAATACATGTCAGGCAAACTGGCGCAGCACAAGTAGCAGGAAAATTGCCAGCAAAAAGATGACAAAGCAGGAGAGAACTGGCCTCGAGGCCGAGAAAAAAACAAAAAAGCAAAAGCAAAAAACAACAACAAAAAAAAAAACAAGAAACTAAATAAACAAATCGTCCATTGTTGTTTCGCTCCGAACCGCATTCAGTAGTCAGATGAAGAAATAAGAATATGCCGTCCGCAATGTTGTGTGACGTTCGTCTCCGAAGTGCGCGGAGTGGGAAAGTGGAGGCATAAAAAAAATTTTCGGGCACGACGTTAGGCACACAAGCGTGCGGGAATTTTTTTTTCCCTCACCAATGTACAAGCGTGGTGAGGTGTAGTGCCACTTATAAAACCAATCGGCTGGCATGGGATTTTTTTTGGTCCTTGTTTCTTCTTAGTGAATCCGATTTTTCTTTCTTTGATTCCCTGCTATTTTGCAGCTTGTGCTTTATTGCGTGTGCTGTTGGTATCATTGCCTCAGTTCGGACTAGAACTCCAAAGTTGAGCCACGTTAAGGAATACTTAACCACCCCCCCAAAAAAATACAGACTACTAAGCCTGTAACAAGCGCCTGATCCAGCTCTTGTTTTTTATACCTTTTTTTCTGCTTCTTACTGTGTTTGTGACAAGTGCCATCATGGCTTACTAACTGCGCCAAGTCAGTTTGAATCACAGAAACCCCACCCAGAAAGAAGAAAAAAGTTTGCGAGTCATGAGTCTATTCAAGAGAAAGTCGTCTTCGGCTTCTTCGTTGTCGTCTCTTTCGACGCTAGGATCGAGACTGTCGCAAAAAAACCTGTTTTGCAACTTTGACGAGAAAAAGGATTACGTTCGCCGGTGTAATGTCAAGCACGCCTCTTCCGAGAGGAGTACGCCATGCGCTATTTCGTTTTGCTTGGGCAAGAAATACTGAGCGCGGACGAAAATCAAAAATTGCAGTAACGACTGAATGACCAGAGGGAAGGAAAAATAATAGTGCGCCTTGCGCCTTAGCCCCGGTATGTAATATATGTATGTGGAAACACGTCGGTTGGTTTAAACGGAGTAGATTGGAAAGCAAAACAAGATTACAGAATAGAACAGAAGACAGAAGAAGGCAGAACAGAAGACAGAAAGAAGACAGAACAGACGGACGGCAGAACAGAAGATAGAAAGAACAGGCGGAAGACAGAAAACGACTCACAATGCATCAGTAGGCAAAGATGAGATGTAGCAGAACGTAAAAGTAGAAAATACTGGAAAGATTGAACAAACAGACGCGAATTGATCAAATAAAGTGGTAGATCAGTATATCAGAGAAAGTTACAGGTCCAAAACGAACGTATGTTGAGGTGAACATACGAACGTATCGGAACGAAGAATGTTCAAGCGAACGTAGAGTCAAAGTCTCATGGAAGGAAACTGCAACTGAACTGTCGCTAGATCGCTCTTCCAGGTGAGAGAGTACAACCACACTAGGGACGGATCCGGCATGGTCGCTCAATGTAAAATACCTGGAGGAATAATGAAGAGAAAATTTTTGTGGATGCTGGTCGCGCCCATATATACTTGTGGTGTACGGGTGTGGTGCTGGGACTACAACTGGTATGGGCCAAACAAGCCATAAATCTGTCAGATTGATCGTGAGAAGCTTGTAGTTGAGAAGAATACTTGAATTCTTACCGAATCATGGAATACGCTAGAGTTCTTTGCCTTGGAACGGATGGGTTGGTGGATATGTATGCAGGAAAGTATCACATCGAGACTGTTCATACACATTGCCCATTTTCGGTCATAGCAATTGTTTTCAGTTACTAGAAATGGTGAAGTGTGCTCGTATTGGTACATCGTCTAAATTCATGCATTAGCAAATAAATCCTTCCGAGGAAGACTAGAATACATGTTGCGTCATCACAATAAGTCCATAGCCGTAATATTATGGAAGCGAAGTTGCATCATCAGCAGCCAGAATGCTCAATTATGAAAGTAGTCGTCATCCTACCTGAACTTAGACAATAGCTCATCTCATAATGACTTAAAATCTGGAAAGAAAAACTTAAATGGCCTAACCTTACATGAAATTTTGCACGTTCCTGTTATGATGTTCTAAAGTAACCTCCGGGCTTAAAACAAATCCAAGTCATGGAACACTAGGACTTGATTAAACTTACTGAGTTCTGTTCCTGTTTGGATCAGCAACAAATGCGTATCTAAACAAGTGTCAGGTTTGATCAAGCTCAACTGAGATTTCAAGTAGGCTGTATCTGACATTAGTCAAAGCTTGAAGCTCAAGATACATCGTCCGCTCAAAAAGTGTTCTGAAGATTATTATCAATGATTCGTCTGTGTATATGGGCTGGAATCATTGATTGAACGTCAAGACAGTAGAATAATCCTTACATGTATCGCATCATAGAATAATTTACTGATTCCTGAACATTATGCGATTTGCCTGATCGCGAACCACCACAACAACATGTCCAGCTTCGAAAAGCAGAGAGATCAGCTTGTACAGGAGATCACCACTGCGTTGGATGGTGTTGTTCGGAATCTCGATGTCTTGAATAGAACATTGCACGAGTCTGTGGAAGTGGGTAAGGAGTTCAATCACGTGGGCCGTCTCTGGAGCAACTTCTACCATGAAAAGCCGGCGGAACAAGAGAAGCCCAAGGAAGACGCTTAGTCGGCCAAGATATCGGCGGTGGGGCCATCGAAATACATTTTCCCGTGCGAGTCAATAGGAGAAATGGTCAGTGGTCGTCTATGGGAGTTGTGAATCAGCACATTTGGATGAACTCGGGAAGCTATGATGTAGGCTGATTCTATTAATACCCGAATCGATGTTTTATCTGGTCACTTATTAATGTTAGTTTTAGGTTCATTCATATTTAATTTAATGGGTACTTTTATAATAGGTGGTTTCATACCAATGGCTGGAGTTATAGCTATCGTAGACGATCAACACTTGAGATAGAATTCATCGCAGCTTGTTTCCCTATGACTAATCAAGTATAATCAATGCATCATCAGTTAATACCTCTCATCAATACACCTCCTACCAATACACCTCCTACCAATATCAAGTAGCATCGGGAGAAATTACACGGACAGTAGAGCTTGCATCCATGTGATTGTCAGCCTCTGAGATCATACATTAACGTCATCAAAGGCACCACTAGTAGACATTTCTTCAGTAGAAATAGAACACTATATTAGTAGACATTTCTTCAGTAGAAATACACTATATTAGTAGACATTTCTTCAATAGAACTAGAACACTATATTAGTAGACATTTCTTCAGTAGAAATACACTATATTAGTAGACATTTCTTTCAGCAAAACAAGAGACGCTCTACAATTTTCATTGTCTCTTCCCTCTCTCGATCTACCGCTGCCTCGGCTATCCCATAATGTACAAGCAACCGTCGCTGCCCCAGCGCGCCTGAACTGGAAGCGTGTAGAAACCTTCTTCGTCGGGCGCGAGCGTGTTTTCGCCCACGCGCTCCAAAAACTGCTTCGCCTTGCCCATGTTGTAGCCGCGCGCGCAGAGAGTTCCGGGCGACGCGCCGTCATAGTGCACCAACTTAAGCTCGTCCGACTGAGCCACCGCCCCAAAGCCACGAACACGTAGATCGGGCCTTTTGCGCACATCGTACACATCCGAAACCACAATGGGTCCTGCGGCAACAAAGTAGCCCCACTCTTGAACAACACGCGTTCCAAGAGCCAAGCAAGCAGCCCTGGTGTCGAAATACTGCGCCGTGTCCACCGAATGGTGAACATACAAGAGACGCACCAGCGGGTGGGGCCGCGGGCCGGCATGGGCCAAGCGAAGCCGCGACAACGAAACACGGCGGTGGAGCGCGCCAAGTTTCTGCGGCAACAGCGCGGGCGCCGCCTCTTGCAAAAGCGCGCGCGCCTTGGGGGCAGACATCAGGAGGACGGTCGGGCGCCAGTCCCAACAGTCGCTCGATGCCTGCGCCAAGAAAAGCTCGCTCTGCGACACGAACGCCGCCAACGCCTTGACCAACCCATTGACCGTAGACTCAACCGAAGTGGTATCTTGGACAATGGCCACTCTGTCGTTTGCGCCTAGCATCTGCGCCGGCGGCAAATGTTTGATGCAGCTGGCCACGGCCGCGACAAGGTTGCCCTGGGTGAATGCCGTGGAGACTGCGCCGCGCGCCCGCAGTGCTGAGACGCGGAGGGCGATGCCGCGGTCTTTTTCGGGCGCGTAGACGTTTTCGAAACGGTCGGAGGGGCGCGCGTCGCGCAAAAGCTCGCGAACGGCGCCGTTTCTTGCGCCAGAAAACACACACCCGTCGAAGAATACACACCCACTCTTGTCCAGGCCCTCTTTTTCATTTTCATTTTCTTCTCTTTCATTTTCTTCTCTTTCTTCTTCTTCTTTCTCCCCTACGTGCACTGTGACGCGCTCCACAAAACACGCCAACACCACCGCCAAAACGTGTGGGTCGGCAACGAAAAGCTCGCGCGGAATACGCAACTCGCTCGCGCCCCGAAGCCTGCGCGCCAAAACCGCAACGTGCCCGTTCAACTGGGCGAGCAAAATGGTTTCGCGCCCAACGCAAACACGGCGGTCAGGCCGCTCGCGCAAAACCCGCAACGCAATTTCCCAAACATCACACAAGTTGCCGTTGCGAAGCTTGTACAGTTCATAGCGAAGGTCGAGCCCGACCCGAAGACCGGAGTAGTCGAGTTTGGTCGACTTGTACACGGCCAGCTCTTTTGGGCGGCGCGTAGAGTCCACCACGCTTTGCTGCTCGAGATACTCGGGCGGCACGTCGCGCGTAAGATCAAGATACTTGATGTATCCTAGCAAGGCAAGTGCAAGAAGCCACAACATGAGCCAGGTGGGGATGGGCAGGGAGTCTGTTGACCAAAGTATAGAGTTGAAACGAAAGGTGCGCGATGGACCTTTACTAGGCGCGCAAACGATCGTATAGCTTTGCACGTCTCATGACCACCGAAGACTCAGGCGCAGCCTGGGTCTGAGCTGTAGAAGCCGCCTGTAATTGATCGCTCGCCGGGCGAAGCCTGGTGTTGTATCGCCAAAATTGGCGCCTGTAATTGTATTTGCATCGCCTGAATTTTGTATTTTTTCCCTTCTGTTCGCCCGAATCCTTTGTCTTTCCTCCTCTCGCCTGAATGACCAACTTGTATTTTTGCATCTTTCGCCTGGATTGACGCCTTCTATTTGCACTCTCGCCTGAATTTTGCATTAGTTTGCATTGGGAACCATTTGGATGTCATGTTCCGTATTCCAGATGTCATATTCCGGATCCCAATCGACGTGAAGGCGCTTTCTCATGAGTTTACTGATTTTCATTTTATACGCATCTTCCGGTGCTGGTAAGTATCATATGAGGAGAATGTACTAATGAAAATCTTCCACAAGTGAAGAAGCAGACATTTTCTGGTTATTGTAAATTGGTCATAGATTCATCGCTTTTTATGGAATTCCTAGTAGCATGGATGTTCAAGGGATAGTTGTAGTATGGTCATACGTCCACTTGACATGGGCTTTGGATGAAGTCTGGTGGCTCTGGAAGACAAGAATTTAACTTTCTGTGCATCCTGAATGCTCTCATACCTCTTCGAACAAAGATCTGTTCGGCTGTTCTGCATCGTTGTAGAAGGTTTAGTTCTATATTATTAGAGCCAGATTCTCCTTCCAAGCAGCATCGGAGTGACCTGCTGACAAAAAGAATGTAAAAGAGTTCAATGCTTTGTAGGCTATGAACAAACAATTAGTTTCAGCATGGATTTAAATAGCAAAGAAAGGAGTAAACGGGTCGTTGCACTATAAGTTGAAAAAATCGGTAGATCAAAACTTATCAAGAGGTATTTACAGAACCTAAAGGACCGAATGATTAGTTGAAAACTTCTGACTAGAACGCTTCGACTTTCAATGAACTGCGAGTCTCTTGATAAGTGGCCATAGCAGTAACTAAGAAAAGTTCTAGCAACACTTGACTACGATTTTTGGCTCTTACCGCAAGTCTGCACTTTGTCGATCGAAATTGTTCTGTGAAATTCTTCTGTGAAATTCTTCTGTGAAATTCTTCTGTATTCTTTTGTCGATGTTTGAGCTTTGTAAATGTTTGAGCTTTGTGATGTTTGATTTGTGAATCTCACTTGTTAGCCAAAACTGTCCACGTATATCTGCGCGACGCTAATCGCCTGTCCGATTAGACTCCTGCACCAGACCAAAGACCACTTTACAAAGCTAACGCCAAAGTCTACTCCACACCTCTCAAATCTTCAATACTACCAAATCTGTCATAAATCCACTTCAAATCTCAGCATCAGCACCCAAGATCAACAAAAAAGCCCTTCCTTCGTCCCGCCTCTGAACCTCTCTTTCCTCAGTCGTGCGCGCCCAAGTGGTCTATTAGTCGCACATCTACGAGTCGCACCTCACCAGTCTCAGTCTCTTCTTCATGCCCAAGCTCCGTCCGTCGCACAAGCTTCTTGCCCTTTTGGCAGCGCTCTGGCTCGTGTTGTTCACCTACCACGAACACATTGTGCCGCGCACGACGGCCGCCCGGTGCCAGTGGGCGCCTGTGGAACCGGCACAAACAAATGTTCTTCTTGTGGCCGACCCACAACTTATCGACAACCACACGTACGTGGGGCGGAACGAGCTTCTCCTCGGCTTGTCCAAGCACACGGTGGACGTGTACATCAAGCAGAACTACCGAGCGCTCGTGGAGCAGCTCAAGCCGGACCGGATTTTCTTTTTGGGCGACTATCTCGACAATGGGCGGCTGCTGCTGGATGTTTACTACGAGCGCGAGTTTGCGCGGTTTGAGGCCATTTTCGCGCGCTGGCCCCAGTACAAGCGCGGCCACACGTGGTTCACGGACGTGCCGGGCAACCACGACGTTGGCTTTGGCGACGGCGTGCGCGCCGAGGCCCAGGCGCGTTTTGCAGCCCACTTTGGCTCGCCCAACGCCGTGCACTTGGTCAACGGCGTGCAGTTTGTGCTGCTCGACACCCCGAGCTACTCGCTGCAGTCGGGCGAAGTGCGCCGCGCGCTGCACGACCTTGTGTCGCTGCTCATGGACACGAAAACAGACCACCCGCGCGTTTTGCTCTCGCACGTGCCGCTCTACCGCGACACAGCAGCGCTCCCGTGCGGCCCGCTCCGCGAAAGCGCGCGCTTCGACCAGGGCCGCGGCTACCAGTACCAGCTGGCGTTGGACCCGTTGGTGCTGGCAGAGCTTTTGGGGAAATTGCAGCCACAGCTTGTATTCCTGGGCGACGACCACGACTACTGCGACGTGCAGCACGTGGGGCTGGCCCGCGAGGTCACCGTCAAGTCCATCTCCATGGCCATGGGCATTCGCTATCCCGCCGTGCAGCTCTTGTCCTACGTGGCCCACGGCTCCGACCTCAGCTACGACACTCACATGTGCTATCTCCCACCGCCATACCGTGACATTGTCGCCTACGTCACCATGGCCGTGGCCTCGGCCGTGACACTAGCGGTGTGGCTGGCGATCCAGCGCAAGCCCCACCGCAGCCGCGACGCTCTGGACACGGCGCAGAAGGTGTCGGCGTTTTTGGAAGGCGCCGAAACCGGCGAACCCGTTCCTCAGTATACGGTGACGGTGCCGCGCTGGGCGCAAATGTGGTATGGCATATGCTCATTTTGCCGCCGCTGGCACGTCGGAGCGTTTTTCCGGCACGCTGCAATCCTTGGTGCAGCTGCTGTGGCAATGTACTTGGTGCTGGTGTGGTTGGTGTGAAGCACCATCCTGCAGAGACAGCGTTGAAGCAACGTTTGTGTTTCGCATCTACCTTAGGTGTGCGCAATGGGAAAATGCAGGAAAGATAAGATAAGGCTGTTCCAAGTCGGAACGCCATAAATGAAAGCGGCAGAAAAAATGTGAAACGATGATAGACGATGAAATACACAAGGAACAGAGTACGCTTCATGGAATAGCCACGGATGTCTCGATGTCTCGATGTCTCGATGGAAAATATATCAGCAGCGCTTTGTTGCAACCGTTGTCCGTTTTTGGCTGTCTGAGACAAACACCTGCCCCTGGCACAGGAACCACAGGATTTAGACAGGAACTCTACATAATGAAGCAGGAGACAACTAAAACTCGCATACCAAGCCGCAGGAACCCCCATCTCATCCCATGCACTCCTGTCAGCACCATATAAGACCTATGCCTCAGCCTACTTTGTACCCCACGCCATGGGATGTTCTGCCAGTACACTAGCCGAAGACTCGCAGGCGTATAGCAAGCAGCGCATGATGTCAGAGGCCATTGACCGCCTGCTTTTGCTCAGTCTGGAAGCAGAACATAAGCAAACACGGATGTTCCTTTTGGGTGCTGGAGAAAGCGGCAAGTCAACAGTGCTCAAGCAGATGAGACTTTTGCACAAGAACACCTTCTCTGATTTTGAGCGCCGCCAGTATGCCGAAGTCATCTGGCTAGGCTTGGTGGAGGCCATGAAAACTCTTCTTCTCAATGCGCGCAAGTTCCACATTCCGCTTGCGTGCGATCAGCCTGGGTCACCGCTCGAGCCTCACAAACGAGTGATTTGGCGTACGCGTAACGCAGCAACTGATCACGATCCTCTGGTTGGCGACTTTGATTTTGGCCTGCGAGCTCCTCCACAGACGTATGACGCCGCGCACTTGCTCAGCGATTCGTGGCGCGACGATGCGTTTGACATGTCGTCTCTGGGAGCTCTTCAGGGACTCCAGGGCGGCTCGCAGAGGCCGCTGGCGCTGAGCACGCCGCCATCGCGTGACCAGATTGCACGGGCGGTAGAGGCATTGTGGGTGCAAGACCCGGGGGTGAGGAGGTCACTCGCCCAATCGCATCGTTTCCAGATGGAGCTGCTGGCTGCCTACTATTTTGATAATGTTCACAAGTTTAAGGATACAACATATCGTTGTTCAGACGAAGACATTCTTCGGGGGCGTATCAAGACCACGGGAATCACGGAAAACTCTTTTCCAATACGCAACGGCGTGCTCAAGGTGCTTGATGCTGGTGGACAACGCTCCGAGCGTAAAAAATGGATCCACTGCTTTCAAGACATTGACGTGGTGTTGTTTGTGTTGGCGGTGCTGGAATACGATCAGACGCTTTATGAGGACACCCGTGTCAATCGCATGCACGAGTCGTTTGCGCTTTTCGAAGCGTTATGCAATTCACGCTGGTTTCACAAGACGCCGTTTATTTTGTTCTTGAACAAGGTTGACCTTTTGGAAGAGAAGCTCCCGCGGCTGCCCATCACGAACTATTTCCCTGATTACGACCGTGATCCAAATAGTGTGGCGGATGTTCTCGATTATATGGAAGCGGCATTGTTACGTTTAAACAAGAGCAAGAAGCCGGTATATGTCCACCGCACATGTGCCACCGATACGGCTGGAATGAGTTTCGTGCTCAGCGCGGTCACAGACATGATCATCCAGCAGAATTTGAAAGAGAGCGGCATTATGTGATCACTTGTACAACCATACAGTTTATTAGACTGCAATTTCAGACATGGCCGTTCATTTCTGTAACTCCAAATGACAGTAAGCATACATCCATTACACAGCTGCATCACTTCAAGAATGTATCAACATCTAAACTGTATCATTTTTCTTCACTTTAAATTTCCAAACTCTTGTACTTTCGATTAAAGTCTGGGTCATCTACACTTGCACTTGGCTAAATCATTCTTTTATTTAATTGTATTGTACTCTGTCCTAGCACTAGTGTGAATAGATTTCCACTGACATCGTTGGATCTTCAGAAGGATGAAGACAGTGCCAAGTCTGTACAAAGGTACGTGTATTGTATATTGATGCAATTGGAGACGTGCTCACCATCTCAACATGGCCATGTCGTTTCTCGATCTGTTGTAGTCCAACAAGCCCTCGATGGAGCCAGTGCCGGCAATCACAATGTCCTTGTCCCACAAGGCCACGTTGGCCCAGGCCTTGACGTCGGAAGTCGACACAGCGTCTACAGCATCCAAAGCTTGGCTGATGGATGCTCTGTAGCCGGTCAACAACACCTTAGAGGCAATGTCGTTGACAATGGCCACTGGAGAGTCCAAAGCAGCCAACAAGGAGGTCTTGACAGCAGCCTTGGCACGAGCAACCTCGGCGTCGGTCACAGACACAGACAAACGGTTCCACTCCTTCAAAGTGAAGTGCACAAAGTCGTCAATCTGCTCAAGGTTGGAGATCTCGGCGTTGAAACCCCACAAACCGGTGTCGGAGTAAGAGGTGGAGAAGTGCGAGTACTTGTCGACAATGTGGTAGTCCTGGACGATGGAGGCCAACTTTGGCGACGTGTACTTGGCAGTAGCGGCATTGTGGTCAAACAGACCAAACACGGCGGCTGCAACCTTGGCCACGTAGTAAGCAGGCGAAGACACAGCCTCACCTTGTGCAGCAATGGCCACGTACGCCTTTGGGTTGGTGTCGTCGCGCATTCTGACCTCGGAACCCAAGAAGGCGGCTGGTTGAGCCACAGGCTTGAGACCCTGGGCCACCTTCAACTCCTTCTCCAAAGCGTCAACCAAGGCATCGTGGTCAAAGTTACCGGAGGCGGCAACAACGGTGTTGGAGGCCACCACCTGCTTTTCCAAGAAGCGCTGGGCGTCTTGCAACTCCAAGTCGGCGATGGACTCGGGCGTACCGAACAAGGGCAAGCCCAAAGAGTAGCCCTGGAACGCAGACGCATTCAAGTGCTCCAAGACCATGCGCGAAGGCGAGGCCTCCAAGGCACGGGCCTTGGCGATCTGGGCGTTTTTGGCAGCGGCGAAGTCTGCCTTTTCAAGCTTGGCGCTGCTGTTGCTCACAGCCTTAGCCACGGCAGCGGCAGCGGCAGCCACGTCGCCGTTGGTGGATTGCGCAATGACACCAGAGGTTTCTCTGGCAGCGTGCGACGAAAGAAGCGCGCCGTTGTCAAGCCCCTGGCCCAAAACGGCAGTGGACAAGGCGGCTACACCATTGTTGTAGGGGTTTTCGGCGCGAGAACCGGCACCAAAGAAAACACCCACGGCGGCGGAAGGAGCGTGGGGGTTGATTTCAGAGGCCACAGTGACGCCATTGGACAAAGTTGTGAACTTTGTGGCGGCGTTGGCAGTGCTGACAAAACGGCGGAATCCACGAAGCATGGGAAGAAGAGTGGTAGTGGGAAGAGAGATTGAAAAAACGCTGGCCAATGAACGGCGCGCGAATTGGGTGGTGTGTGTGCAGGACCAGTGAGCCACGAACTGGAGCTGGAGCACTTTTGGAGACAGTTGTAGAGCGGCGAAATGGCAGCGATGGTTCTATTGGCATTGTTTACGTGCGCCGGTGTGTTTGTTTTGGTTCGGGATCTTTTCGTCGGCCGGATATGGTTGTTTGCGTGGAGCGGTGGTGTCTGGGTGTTTTGACGAGAAGTTAGTGCGAAAGAACAAATGAGGTGAGTAGTGGTAGGTAGTGGAGAATCTTTTGGCTTGTCTAGCTGCTGTCTCGATTTTCCAATCTCAATTTTGCAATGGCTCGGTTTGCTTTTTGTATTTCCTTTGTCCTTTCATCTTGTCTACTTTATCGATTTGCCTTTTCGATTTGTATATTGCCTATTAATAGCTGATGATGGTAATATTGTATGGACAATGCGAATGGGGCACCAAATGTACTAGACAGCTAAATTAATTATGGACCTGTTTTTAGTTTTTTTTTTGTTTTTTTTTTTTTTTTGTTTTTTTTTTTATTCTTTTTTACTAGATTTCATTTTTTCTCTCAGAGGTACTAGGTCTTCTTTCTAGTGGAAGAGGGTTCAGAGTAAGACTTATACACAGCTTCTGTATTGGAAGGCTCACATTTCGAATACGCTGCGTGGTCGAATGTCAATTAGCCTTTGAATTCACAGTATAATCAGGAACCAAGCACGATGGATTGTTTA
The DNA here is from genome assembly GCF_014636115.1 of Clavispora lusitaniae. Taxonomy (NCBI): domain Eukaryota; kingdom Fungi; phylum Ascomycota; class Pichiomycetes; order Serinales; family Metschnikowiaceae; genus Clavispora; species Clavispora lusitaniae. The sequence continues at coordinate 1,286,261 of NW_027093975.1, read as the reverse complement.
CCTGACTGTATGTACCAGAGCGAACTTGCTACAGATATTTAACCATCAAACTTTCATTGATATTGCAGCTATTCAAAATGTGCCCAACTTTCAATCAGGTTTGCCCACCGTTCGATTCAACTTCTTCAAGCTCCTGGCCTGATTCTTTCTAGTCATCCAATATGCAATTCTCATCAACATTGAATTTAAAAGATATGTTTCAAATCTCCACGTAGTCAATTTCCAAGACATGGTCAAATCTCCACAGAGTCAACAGTCATGAGATCAAACCATCAACTCTATCAAAAAAAGTAGACGCAGACCATATTTCAGTCTAGTTGTATCTACTTCTCCCTAAACATTATTGTATTTGAATTTTTTAACCTATAACTTCATGGCACTGCGGCATCTTTCTGCATGCGATTTGCACCCAAACTAGGAACCCCAAAGTACGCCTTGGCTTCTGCGAAAGTCTTGGCCCAGATATCCGTGGGGTCTCGTAGTGGTTTCAGTGTAGTTGCCGTTTCTTGGGTTTTTGTTTCTGCCTGTAACTCTCTGGCAGGAAAGACATCAGGCTCGATGGTAGCTGGAGTATCCAACCAGGCGGAGAAAAAGTTGTCACCAAGAATGTCTGTTTGATCCGACGTTTCACAATGTTTCATTAAAGAGCTTTCAATTCCAATCGCTGGCAGGAAATCAGACAAAAGAGGCAGAATATCGGACTGGGGCAGAAGATCCAGCAGAATAAAATCTCCCAGAACAAGTTCAGGAACTAGCACCAGATACGCAACGTCAGAAAGAACATTCTCTTCCGCTGGGTTGTCGAAAAACGCAAAAAGGTCTCCGTCATCAGTGGCCTCAGAAACATCAGATTTGTGAGACGTACAATCCTCGTCCATGTCTATGCCACAAAGATGGTCGTCGCCATAGTACAAGTCGATGACGCTTTCCAAATCCGACAGCGTCTTGTGAAGCCTTAGAAAACGACCAATCTTCTCCCGATGGTACCCGCGATGTGTCCGGAGCGAGAGAAGTTTCTGGTTTCTGAGCTTGGTGTGGATTACACGAGGGTTTTTCAGCTGGTGATAGTAGCGCTGGCGCAAATCCACCATCATGTAATCCCAGTTGTAACGCATCTGCTTGAGCGCATGGTCTACAGAAGGAAGATACATGAAGAAGAGTGGATAATCTTACAAAAGGCGCGAGAAGCGCACAAAAAGCACCCGAACCAAAGCGATTGAAGAAGCCTATGTACAAAAGAAGCCAATCACAATTGGATGTACGCTCTGTGGGCAATAGCGTTTTTGTGCAACTGGGTTTTCTTGTCATATCCTGACGACTTGCCCTCCCACGCCGAAACGATTTCCTCGGCCAAACGAACAGAAAAGTCTGGCGACTTTTTCTTCTTCGATCCTTCCAAAATCCACAAGATGGCGTACCGGTTGCGCTGTCTCCTGTCCAAGGGGAAAGGCACGGTTTTGCTCTTTGCCGTGCCCGTTTTCTGCACCTTTGTGTGGAACAATGGACCCAATCTGTCCAAGGTCTCGTATAAGAGCTTCACCGGGTCCTGTCTGGTTTTCAAGTACACAATGTACAACGCTTTGGAAAGCTGGTTGCGGGCACGGGTTTTCTTGCCGTCCCGCATGATCAAGTTGGTGAAGTTGTCAATGACCGGGTCGCTGGGCAACGGAACCGCCTTGTTGGCGTATTTTTCGACTTGCGCCAACTGCTCTTCGGAAGGCACAAATTTTTCCTCCAAAAATGGCTCAGGGTCCGCAAGCTGGCTGAGATACACCTCCGCAGGGGTCTCGGGGGCCTTTTTCCCCTCCTTCAATGTCTGCACCGCATTCAACCATTCGTCCACGTCGGCTTCGGTGATGGTTTCTTTTTCTAGCGGGAAAACTTCGGCGGTGACGCTGATCGGAGAAGTAGACTTGAAACGGTAGAAAGGCACTTGGGCCACACGGGGCACTGTCCTTGGGAACCGGATTTGCCTTGCCGCTGCTCTGATGAAAGACATGGGATCAGATAGGTGGTTAAAGCTGAAGAATTTTTTTTAGACCAGTGGTGCACGGGTGCATATACCACTGGACTTGGGACCACCATAATTCTATAGGTTGTTGGAACCGCAAAGAGACATGGTATATGTATTGGGGATCTCTTTCGTTTGGTTTTCCCAACTTTTTATCGTGGAGTTGTTTTTGTGCCCACGGCTTTCTGTTCAATTCGCACCCATACTGATTACTGAAGGTGAGTAGGAAGCAAATAGTAAACGGCAGAAGAACGGATGATCTACCAACTTCTGCTTGTGTCAGGTGCTGTTTGTCTCGGATGCTGTTTGTGTCAGATGCTGCTTGCATCAGAGGCCGTTTGCATCAGATACTGGCTGGACTTCTTACAGCTCGCTAGTGAACTTTGTAGCACGATTCTGAGACATACGACAGACTACAAATTGGCTGATATCTTCACCATTAAGCAGTTTGGTACAAAAATGCCCTTCTCCCGCCATGCCACCATATTTCATGTCGCCTGACGAAAGATGCAACTAATCAGACCCGTCTACTCCTCTGTTCTACTACTGTGCGCGTTTAGGAATCTCATCAACCTTCTATGGTATAACAATGCTACAAGTACCTCCGGTTTCGGACAAGCTCCAGAATGCGCTACAAAGGGTGTTGGAAAACAAAATCCTCAACGACGACGCCTTTTGGTGCGCAGATATTCTTCCGGCGCTCTTGGACCGCCTCCATGAAATTAAGCTTCTGGTTGCATCCAAAGACATGCATCCCGAATGTCTCGAAGCAGATATCGTGGCCGTGGCAGACGAAATCCAATCCCGTCTTCAAACAGAGTTTCTGGATGGAGCGCCTTTCACAATTCTACGGATCGCCGAGTTGGTTCTACGCTACGATGACAATGGCTACTCGCTTACAACGGCCCAGCACATGAAAAAGTACATAGACGCACTCAAGAAGACGGTGTTTGTGCTGTCCAAGGAGACAGATTATCCACTCCTGCCCGGCGAAACTTCGAGGCCCCAAACACCCAGCACGCTTTTTCTGGCCACGCCACTGGACTACGACCATCATAATCTTCCCACCAATGTTCTTTTTGTGCCAATCCCATGGGCCGAGACACTGAATCAAATGGAAGACAAACATGACGAGGAGCTGGAGAAGGATGAAGTACTCGAGGAACCGAATAATGAACCAGATGAAAAGATAGAGTCATCAGATAATCAGCATGTGCCCACGTCCGACAGCCCGAATGGAGATCTGAACGGACATGGAACCTCAACGCAACAGCGCACCCCAGATCCTGACAGCGTGAATGAAGCGAAAACTCCGGAAGCAAAAGTAAGGCGCTCTCCAAGGCCGTCAAAGAAACAAAAAGTCACCTAATCCTACTCAGAGAGATGTAGTGTGTTGAATAACTATCTTGATTTCAATTCTTACGAATTGATCTTCCCTTTCAGATGATGTCAAAGATATCCAGATAATCTTTAATTGACAGCTCGACGCATCTCCATTCGAATCCACCACTGCATGACTAACGATCAAAGAGTTACATGTGCTATCCCTCGCGGTATTCCGCTGCTTCTGCTCCATGTTCCTCTGTCGCTCTGCTATGTTGCATTAATCTGTACTCTGATGGCTCCAAACATCCATTGGCTCCTACTTTTCTCGACGCCAGAGTCTTCAATGTCTTGCATTAACTATGGCAAAGCCGAAACCTATTCACGACCTGCATCTGTTTTGTACTCAAGTCCTATGGCGACGCTGATCTCAGCCGTGCCCGGTTGTATCCCCGCAGGTATCTTCCTCTCTGGTTGTGATCACGATCGTCTGGTTCTCTCCGCACTCTTTTTCTCCGTTCGGATGGATGCACCGGTTTGAAGTCGCCTTCCACCAAAAGATGGTCCGCCTCCACATCTCCGTGCTCGCCCTTTCTTCTGTAGGCGACAAGCCACTTCCCGTTGCGGGGCCCGTGGTCCTCCTCAAAGATCCACTGGTTGATCTGCGACACCTGGATGAAATCAACAAACAACTCGTGCTGCGGGATAGACGAAAGATCCAACCTTGAAGGCTCTACGGCAGCCTGTCCTGTCCTTTTCGCTTCCTCGTATTGCTCTGTTTCAATGCTAAGCAACTGGTCTGCAAGTGCTTCTCGCTCTTCGGGTGGAGGATACAACGACCCGTTCATCTGGTCACGCAATGCCGTGGCGGCTTCAACACTGCTGACTAGAACTACCGCGTGGCTTCTTGTTCGGTTCATCCACGCGCGTTCTATGCTCGCCGACCGCTCTTGGGCTAGACGCCGAAGATGCGCCTGGAAAGTGATGGCGTTGACGGGCCGGCGCAAGTTACCAAAGAAAAGCGCCCGTGTCGGATGGTGCTTTGGACGCAGCTCCACGCGGTAAAGCACTTGTTCCTGCGGCAGCGGTGTCGCAGGCACAAGAAGCCCGTTGCGGTCTATTGCCTTTTCCTTGTCCAGCTTGGTCCTGTCCCTTTTCCTGGGCTCGGGCGGCGGCGGTGGCGGCAACAGCGCAGGCTGTTCTTCCATTTCGTAGTCCAAATCGACAGGCAGATCCATCTGAACGTTCTTCAAGATGATGTGCTAGCCAACCAATATGCTGGAACTATTGTAATCTCCTGGCTTGAGAGTGAAAACCTAGCGACGGCCCTTGAAGGTGATATCCAACTAGAGGCGAGCAAATATACAATTATAGACTGCAATGGACTAAAATATCCCAGCACGATTGACTATAGTGTATGTTAAGCACAGTTGTATTGACTCGGCTTTGTTCGTTTCGCATTCGTGTTTATGTGGGGCACAAGTCTCTGTACCGGAAAACTAATGGGCCGACCTACAGCTATTGGACAAGAAGTGATGGCTACGATTAGACTCTATTTATGTACTGGGGGAAAGTCTAACTATGTCTGCTGTGTCATCTTTTTGTCTTTCTCTGTGCCTTCTTTCGTCTGCACCTGGTAGTTCTGCACTCTTCGTTTCTGCTCTCGTTGCCTTGTTTTGCCTCGTTCCCTTGCTTCCTCGTTTCCTTGCTTCTGCCTCGTTTCCTTGCTTCTGCCTCATTTCTAGCATCTCCAATATCGTTCGCTTAGACATCTAGGCGCCCCATACGCGACTCACCAAGTCGAAAAGTCCATTCTCCGTCGTCTCAAGAACATAGATTCCGTACATGGCCACAAACGAGCCCAAAGACAACAACCGCGATGCCGCACGGTGCCAGAAACCATAGACCCGCTCGGGAATATAGTCAATGATGCACGACTTGAAGCCCGAGTGGGCGTGGAAAAGCAAAGTCAAGCAAAACGCCGTGTCCACCAAGGGATAGTCACAGCCAGCGCCATACTGGAAAACCGAAAGCGGCAAAAGAGACATGGCAAGAATTCTCTCGTATGTCCAGTGGTAGCTTCCTTCGTAGTGGCTAACCAATGGGATTTTATACGCATCGTTGACTGTTCCCACTATATGACCTGGAGGCTGCTCGATTTTTTTGAATTTGGAAAAATTGGGTTTGAGCAGCAATGGCCTGGCAAATTGCAACGCAAAAGACGGCCGGAGCCCAAGCAGACGAGCTCCTATTATGGGTCTGGTAAGCATCGTTAAAGTATCACTTTTTTTCTTGTGCCTGTATGTGAAAGATGAGAATGGTAGCGATAATGAGAGTGTACAGAAATCGGAGACAAATTAATGGATAGCATATAATGATGAAATACTTTGTATAAATGAGTCTATAGAAGTGTACGGGTAGAAATGTATCGTAGAAGTTTCATTTGACTCGTGTTCTTGAAGGTTATTCTTTTTCTTACTGTTCACTGGTGTTGAAATATTCTCAACGTTAGAGCACCTGCTTTCCTAAATCTCCGTTACTCATGTAAAGCAGCTAGTTTAAGTCAGCGCAATAGAGTTTAGTAATAGATTGGCCTCATTCGGCAAAAGTGAAAAATTAAAAAAGAAAGAACCCACGCCGGGACTCGAACCCGGAATCTTTTGATTAGAAGTCAAATGCGCTAACCATTACGCCACGCAGGCGGTTCTATATCTCCTTAAAACTGCTGGTTTAACATATTGTCTTGTGACTATTAAAGTAGCGGCTATCTAAAGAAAAGTCTATTTACACTTACATCGTATGCTACCTATGTTGTGGGATTAACACCAACTCTCGTTTAGATCTGTGGCTTTCAGAATTTCAATGTGGCACTCCGCTCACGTGAAAATGACTGATTCTTCGTAATTCGCGCGGTCGCAGCACTTGCCTTATCCGGCTTATCAGAACCAAGAGAAAACATACTGGGAACCCCACACTTCAGATGCATATAAAGCGAAAGAGAGCACAGGCCTCAACTCAATTCGTAAAAACCAACTTTGTTCCCTTTCAGAAAAAAATTTTCACCTTCTTTTCTGCTGATTGCAAACTGTGGCGATCTTCTGCAATATTAGCTCGAGCCGCATTTCCGCGATTTGGACCCGCATTTTACTATAAGTATTGATGATACGCCGTTTTTTCCGTTCCAGCCCCAGAACACCGTCTTTTTTCTGCAAAATGTCCACCAACGCACATGACCCTGCGTCCTTGCACAATCCTTACTTCCAGCAAAACCCCACGCAAAAAGATGTGTGGTCTTTGATCAATGAAACCGCAGCCACGGCGCAAGAAGAGTTGGGGAAGCCTGTGACTAATTTGGGCCAAGGCTTTTTCTCCTACAACCCACCTGACTTTGCTTTGGACGCCGTCAAACACGCGTTGACGAAACCACAATTCAACCAGTATGCCCACGCGCGGGGTAACCCCAATCTCTTGAAGAGTTTGGCCAAGTTCTACACGGAATCCTTTGGTCGGCCAGTGGAAACAGGCGAAATCCAAGTGACGACAGGCGCCAACGAAGGCATGTTTGCTGTGTTTTTCGGCTTCTTGACTCCGGGCGACGAAGTGATTGTGTTTGAGCCTTTCTTCGATCAGTACATCCCCAATGTGGAGATGACAGGAGCCAAGTTGAAGTTTGTGCAACTCAAGTATCCTCAGAAATTCGACTCGGAGAACGTGGCTGGCGACGACTGGCAAGTGGACTGGGAGGGATTGGAAAAGGCCATCTCGCCCAAAACGAAAATCATCGTTATCAACACGCCGCATAATCCCATCGGCAAGATCTTCAATGAGGAAGAGCTCAAGCGGATCGGCGAGTTGGCCATCAAAAACAACTTGATTGTCTTATCTGACGAGGTTTACGAAAACTTGTACTACCAACCTACGTTCCCTCGTCCTGCCACTTTGGCATCATTGCCTGCTTTGGCAGAGAGAACATTGACGGTGGGATCTGCTGGAAAGTCTTTTGCTGCCACTGGATGGCGGGTTGGCTGGGTTCAGGGACCTGCAGAATTGATCAAATACGTCACTGCAGCACATACAAGAATATGTTTTTCCACGCCGGCGCCATTGCAACAGGCTGTTTCGGAAGCTTTTGAAATTGCTTCGACAAACGGTTACTTTGAGAAAACGAGAAAGGAGTATGAACGCAAATACGAGATTTTTGAGAAGGTCTTCCAAGAGTTGGGCTTGCCTTACACTAGTGCCGATGGAGGATACTTTCTTCTTGTCAACCTTCTGAAATTGAAGATTCCCCACGACTACGTCTACCCAGAAGAAATTGCTGCACGCGGAACCAATGACTATAAATTGGCATACTGGTTGATCAAGGAGATTGGTGTTGTGGGAATCCCACCCACAGAGTTCCTTGTACCCCAGCACAGAAAGGGAAACCCATTGGAGAATGCCTTGCGGTTTGCGGTCTGCAAAGACGACTCTTTGTTGGAGGAGGCCGTAACCCGTTTGAGAAAGTTGAAGGACTATTTGTAGTAGACTAGTAAATGCAAAACTATAGAGGTGTCAATGCAAGTACCACAGATGAAACAAAAAGTATGAATAACATCGTAAAAAGAACCACTATGTGCTTGATCATTTTTAAATCTACATCATTGGTTGAGGTGAGTCTCAAATACTCATTTGATCTATTGTTTCTCTAATAGTCTATGCAGCAGTATAATCACGAAGTTGCCCTGGAACACCGACGGAGTTTTTTGAAGCAGAACTTGACTTCGCCAAAGTCATCGTATCCATCGTCGTAGTCTTCCTCTTCAACCTCATATTTGTTTTCCTCTAGTAAACGCCACAAATTGTCTCGTTCTTTCTCGAAATTGCGCCGAAGCGGTATCTGAAGAAGAACTCTGGCATCTTCGTCTGCACTGAGAAAAGTATTGAGCATGTCGACAATCCACTTTGGGTGCTTTGACGAATAAAGAGGATCAGACAAGATAACAGTCGAAAATGTCACAGCGCCATGGTGGTCTAAGAAGGCCAGAGGATTGCTCCAGTCTAAGACTGCTGTTTCAGCATTGGTAATTCCATTGAGTTTCACGTTGGCTTGTAGGTTCGGTAGAATCTCCGGAAGGTCTGTCAACATTGTAGCAAAACCCAAAAGACAAGAAACCATACCGACCAAGCCTGTTCCTGCTCCAAGCTCGAGGACAGATCCATTGAGATAAGACGGAGATTTTGCCAAGCGAGTGCTCAAAACCAAAGAAGAGCCCCAAGTCTTGAGCCCAAGATTATCTGCTGTGAGAGAAGGTTCCTTCAAGAGGATTTGGTTTGGAAGGCTAGGAATATCAATGTGGCGCAAAAGCTCTGGCTGTGCTGTTCTGCCGCAGTTTTCTGCCAACCGGAGCGATGCCAAAGACTTGATTTCCTCCGCTTTAGGCGCAGACACCCAGGCTAGATCAGAAGAGATGATTCGCGTGAGCCACGAGTTGTATTCCTGAGGAAAAGCCTTGCGGAGAGTTTCAGAGAGCTGTGAAACGGAAGCCAACAGCGAACGGGACGGGAACCGGCAACTTCGGGGCCCAAGCCAGGTGAGGGTGTCTGTAACGAGACTTTCGACATTCTTGTTGGCAAAGACAGCATCGGTATCTAGACAAAGCGCCTCGGCCGGACCGAAATTGCGCTTTTCGTCGGGCGCCAAGAGCCGGAGAAAGACAAGTAGCACTTCTGCTGGTGGCTTCATGGCAAGAAGTGGGAGATCGTGGACATGGAGATAGGTCATCTCATCTGAGATTTCAGAGTCCAGGTCTGGGGCGGCATTGTCGACGCTGGAGAGAGAACCCAAAAGAGTTTTTTGAGCGTCATTGGAGAAATAAGACGCTTCAGAAGATTCTGGCTCACTTGGGGCAGGTGTGAAGAGCAGAAGCGGATCAAAATCCATCGGTGGCTTTTAAGATGCAGAAACGGCGCGAGTGAAGGTATTAAGTACGAGTATTTAACTGGGGAATAGAAGGACCTGAAATTTGGACATTGAGTCAACGAAAGTTTTTTTTCGATGGCTACGTTTAGTTCTATAGGGTTATGCCATTTTGTAATTTTGCATTTTTGCATTTTTTCAGTCTTTTGTGTTGAATCGCCAAACCTAGGAAAATGTGCAAAGCTGATTTCAGTCTCAATGGCCGAATTGATGAGACAAACGTAAAAAATCTATTCTTCCTAACATTTATAAAACACTTCGGGCAGCTTGAATCTAACTAGGCAACTCTATCAGGTTGTTGCATCTATATCTAGGTGGCATTCTATTAGAATCATGTCTGCGGCTTTCCATCAGGTAGTACTGACTATACCAAAGATCGGCAATATTGAAGAACCATAAGTGCTTCAAGTACATAAGAGCTCACTAAGTTGATACAGTTAGACGATCCGGTTAGTACATTCGTAGCTCATACACATATTAACAGTTCATTAGATCCGCTATAGCAATTCATATAACAGATACATCCATGGCATCTATCATATAGACATCTCACGCCCACAGCACGTTCATAGTACATCTATAGGGTGACAACTGGATTGCTTCTATTACCTACAAACCATTCAAAGCGTCCTTGAACGTCTATCAGAATCAGGCCAGCGTTAGTGGACCTAGAAATCCGTCACGCGCCCGTTGAACGACCAGTCGTTGTGTCTCAACGGATCTTGCTTTGGGCCGCCCCGCTCACCCGTGACAGGATTCACGTCGCCCTCAAACTCAGGAATCGTCTTGAAATACTGAGCATGCGTGCCAATATCTGTCTTTGACAGTGTAGCCACATCGCTGGAAGCCACACCGGTCTCTTCGATTTGCCTGTTGTACTCGTCGATAGCCGCCTGCGAGTTAGCAAGCTTCTGTAGCGCCTCAAACTCTGCCTGCTGTTCCTTTGGCAATTTGGGAGGAGAAGGAACAAACTCGCCGAGTTTGGTGCTTTTGAACCGCAGACTCTGCAAGAATGCCGAAGATGCAACAGTGGGAGCGGAAGCAACTCGAGAAGCCACTTTAAACGCCGCGTTATATGCACTGGGAGAAAACATGGAGAAGAACAGTTATTTTGGTGGCGTACTGCACTATTCTTAAGATATAGTGCGAGGGCCGATCCGGGATTTGGCTAGCCAAGACATGACGGAAATGATAAACGGCATTAGAGAAATGACAACGGCATTAGAGAAAATGACAAAACGGCATTAGAGAAATGATAAACGGCATTAAAATGACAAAAACGGCATTAGAGAAAAATGACAGGATTAACCGACAGATAGAACGATAGTGACAACATAAATAGATAGAAAAAGTATGTCCACATAAGACAACGATTCAGGTAAATCATCGTATGCCTTGTGATAGTGACATCTCTTCAATATGGGTGCAGATGCGGTTTTTAGCTTGAAACTACGATTTAATCTTCACTTTTAACCGTCCTGCGCCTTCATCCATAATACTCATCTCTGATGCCTCTAAGATCGATACAAAATAGTTTGAGCACGTTACATAGACATCTTAGAGATCTTGTCAGTTCTACAACTTGCGGTCGTAGAACTTGCGGTTGTACAGACAGAAGCAAGTCCTTATTTCTTCGCAACAATAGGTTCGTCAGAGGTTGACTAACCATACGAACTTCATTCTCTTCAAATACTCTATGTACACGGCGTCGTATAGCTCACATTTTAGATTACGAGTTGTGCATCATGATGTCCCTTAGTCGTCCGAGTCTGTGCCAAAACCAGCAGGCCTGGTTGAATTCTTCGGTAACAAGGCCAAAAACTTGTAGATCTTTCCCATGCTGTTCTCATCTTTTCCCGTCAACCGCACATATGACTCGTAAAGCAGTTCTTTATTGGCCATCAGGTTGGCTCTTTGAATTAGCTGGTCGAAACGAACACCTATACCAAGCTCGTGGAGGAAATCACCTTGTTCTGTAGGGCCAAACACATCGACATGCGGCGCAGCAAGGAGCCGCAAGTTCTCAAAATCCACATCCACAGACAAGTCCACGTTACCAGGGCTGAAAAACGGCGACACGAACTTGTGCTTGTAAATTCCACGGAGAGAGTTCAGTGGAATGTCGTTGGCTAGACCATAGTCGATGATAAGCGCTGCGCCAGCATTCTGCCCGTTCTTGACAAGTTCCACTATGCGCAGCAAGTAAAGTTCGGCATCAGGACAGATCTCCACTCGGGAACCGACTGGCAAGTCACGGAAGCGAGGACTTACCGAGGGAATGGCCGACGACGGAGTTTCGCGGGGAGCTGTGGTCAAAAAGAGAGAATCTGTTGGGCCGTTGGAGGTTTCCGAACCGGAGTCCGATGAAGCTGTGTCCGATGTAGCAGTTGTGTCTGATGTAGACAGTTTGGAGTCGGTAGCAGTCGAGTCAGACTTGGACTCAGCCGGTGCAGGGCTCTCAAGTCCCGAAAGGGCTGGTCTGTGATCTGCCGAGTCCACCAACAACTCTCGCCAGCCCTCTTCTTTCCGAACAAACGACTTGATAGGCAAAGCATCGAAAAACTCATGTGCAACCACATAACTCACTTCTGATGGAACGTCCTTCTCCGTGTCGACCCACATAACACGATGGCCCCACTTAGAAAGACACGAGTCGAACCCAGCAGGATTCTCTGGTGTAGGCACTTTCTCGAATTGTTCAACGCCAGGACACAAGAGCTTGGCCTGTTCTTTCCGGAGCACCGGCGACGCTTCGATCAAAACTATGGACACAGACACCTTGGCAAAGCGGTTGAACACAGCCATGGCATCGTGGATCAAAGTGCCTCTTCCCGGGCCAAATTCCACCACCTGGATTTTCTGCGGCAGGCCCTGCGCTTGCCACACGGAAAAAAGCCACATGCCAATCATCTCGCCAAAGACAGACGAGATCTCAGGCGACGTGATAAAATCTCCTCCTGCCGCGAGAGGGTCGCGTGTAGTATAGTACCCAAAGTCTGGATGCGTAAGACACTGTCTCATGTATGCCGAAAGCGAGACGGGGCCGGTCGTCTTTATTGTTTCCGAAAAGAAGTCCAGCAAGTTCTGGACCGAGCGAGATGGGCCCTGGGCCGGGAACTGGGGCATTTTGCCAATGTTCTCCCGCACATTGTGTGTTCCTTTGATTTCTTGTTGAAGTTTCTCATATTGTGTCGTGACAAACTTGCGGGCTTCTTCGTACTCCTCCTTCGTGAACTTTCCGTAGTACAAGCCGTTTTCATGGATCAACGGGTTTTTCTCGAGGCGAGTGGCGCTTCTGCTCAAGAGCCGGGCAAAACGTAGCATTGGTAAGATGGGATTTTCGCGCTAAGATGGAGCTGGAGCAAAAGTGTTGATGATGCAGCGGAAGGGTAAAGAGAAGGAAGATGAAAAGAGAAGGAAGATGAAAGAGCGAAAAAGAAGACTAAAATCACAATCAAGCAATCCATTTATTTTTCTTGAATGTTGTTTGTAAATTAATCGATGCTTCAATGGGGTCGTTTCAGATCCATAGAAGAGAGATTGAAGACACCTTCTCCAAAACAGCTGTATAGGGAATACGCTATTCTACTCGTTTGGAATGTATGACCCTGCTAAGTCGGCAGAGCCGTAGACAGAAACCGAAACATGAAAGTTATCCGGTTTGGTCAAATTTTAGAGCTAGGACAGAAAGTACAGATAGCCTACGAGATGGTACTTTCGTTTTTCAGTACAACTGGCATTTCTTCATTGTGTATTGAAATCAATGGTGCTCTGAAATTGTCTTTGGTTTTTTTACTTGAAAATTTCAACTCTGAATATTTGACTGAACTATCATGCATTCATGTACCGAGACCCATACATCAGGCATGTATTGTTACATTCCTAAACAATGACAGTATACTGAAAACGAGGAAGAATTTAGCCATACATAAGTGAAGATATACCCACCATACATGTAAACCAAGCTTATTGCTTCGTTCAATTGTATGGGTTGTCTCTTAACTACAGATCTACTCAGACAAGAATTCATAACTATACGGCAGTTGGACATGTTTAATACAAGTCAATTAGCTAGCCACCTAACACACTTCTGACATGTTAGGTGAGTAGTCAATTAGCTGGCACCAACACTCAAACTGCCCGGTATCACAAAACTAGTTGTTCTCTGATGAATTAATTACTTCTTTTCTGCGTAAAAAACAAAAGCGTCCATGTAAAGAAGTTCCTCTGCAACAGGAGGTTTCTTGGACTTGCGCGAGAGGAAGCTTTTTCCAGAGGAAGGCGACCCGGAAAGGGAGTCAGACTCGTCACTAGAAGATTCCGGTTCGTTGATAACGAAAGTCTTCATCAAACGCCAGCCCAACTTCTCGTAAAAGCCACGGTTGGCTTGGTTTGACGACTCCAAGTAGCACCAGTTGCCCACCATGTAGTTTTCCACACAGTGGTTAATCAACTTCTTGGCCAAACCGTGGCCTTGCATTGTAGGAATAATACCCACATCGCCCAAGTACCAAACTTGATCAGCAACCTTGAGCGACGACGAAGAAAGCATTGTTGCGAGCACAGAGTCTCGGTTGTCTTCCAACAAGACCTGGCCAATTCTGCTAACTCGACGGCGGCATTTGGCTAAAGACGAGAAAAGGTTAAACTTCAAAGATGTCGGATGGATGTTCGCCAACGAAGGCAACGATTCGGCATAATCGAAGCACTTCAGGCCTTCATCAAAAACCAACTTGTTCCAGCACGCCACACCCAAAAATGGAACCTTGGCGATTGCCAGCGCTTTGAGACGCTGCTGAATCAAGTCCAGCTCCAAGTTGTTATCCTTGATAGCCAAAACCAACCCGCCAAGCGACATGCATTCGTAGGCAGAATGCTCGAAAAAAGAAAGCATCAAGTCGTGTTTCTTTTTGATCTGGCGGGTTTGGGATGTGTCGTACTCGATTTGGGTGTTGAGGATATAGTTGACAAACGGGTCCTTGTCAAAGGCCAAGGCAAGCGTCTTGGCCACACGGCGATAGTCCAGCAACGACACCGGAGTAAAAGAAAGATTTAATGGTTGTTTAGAAGCAGTCAGTCTCAGGAAACCCGAATTAGCACCCGTGCGGGTCTCCTGAGACTGAAGCAGTCGTGGTTTTCGCTTATGGCACGATTCATGGTCTTCTGGAATGACGGCGAACATAACTAAGCATAACCAAGCGAAATAAAAGTTGGGGGAAAAGTTTGGGGGTGGGGGAAGAAGGGGAAAATAAAGTGGTGAGAAAAGATTAGAAAAGTGCGCGGGGGGAGAGATTTAATAGTGGGCGAAAATCCGCGATAATGCACGCTGCAATCGCCTTCCCAAACGGGAAGGTTCTTGCGGTGACACAAGTGTCAAAAATAGTTTACGGAATAGAACCGCGGAAAAGACGACGACACAAAACGGCTAATATCAGAAAGAATTGAATGACGACCCAACCTTTTGCTCATAGACTCATCCGGTACTAGCTCTGCCATTACTGGAATAGGGGCAATCGCTATCTTTCGGGGCACCTAGCGCGATAGGAATGCACGTGACGTGAATACAAGAATACACCCCGTGACACAACACACGTGACCAAACACACCCCCCGCCCGCCCAATTGTTCTTCAAACTGCCCTATGCTGCTTCACCTTCCCATACTGGGCTAGCTCTCTGACCCGCTCGTAGCGCTCATCTCAATGCCAGCTTGTTGTCCCCACCCGAGGACTGCATCTAAGTACGAGCAACAGAGGTACGGGTGTATTTCCCAGCTCCCTTTTCGCCCATCATATTTCCCAGCACAGAGGCCAAGTACGAAGTACCAACCTATTCTCCCTCTTCACACGAATAGTACCAACCCTGGAAGACCTATTTGCCCATGTTGAAACGCAAATGGCAGTCGAAGGCGGGTCGTGCGCGCACCATGTTTCCTATCGCCCTTCTGCACCCATTCACCTCCACCTACTCCTTCACTTGCTTGTTCTAACATCTTTCGGCAGAAACGAAAACCCGCCCTCTAGCGCCTTTGCATTCTTTCTTCTTGCATACTCCCGTCTGCATCAGTTGAATCCAGCTCCGCATTTCTTTTGTTTCGCCCCTTCTTTTCCCCAGCAACTCTCGCATTTTCCCATCTCCAGACTGCTCTAGTCCCAGGCCAGATATCCATCGATTGGGGTTCAAGTCACAAGGTTTCCGCTTTTACCTTAACTGCTCAATACTCTTTTGGCCTCTACAGTTGGCATTTCCCGCCTTGCGCTTTGTGTCTAAGTGTCTAAACACCTCTAACCGCCGTGGTTATTAGCGCCTCCATTCGCCCCAACAAAGTTTACAACCGCCACTTCCACAGCCGCTGATGGGTAACAGCCCCTCCAAATCGAAAAATGGCTTGTCCCTCTCGCGCACAGACACAGGCTCGTCCGCCAAGTCGGGCCGCTCTGTGCGCTCGCGTCTCTCCACCTCCAACCACCAGGACCTGCCCAAAGTCAGCCGCAAAAACTCGTCTGCATCGCTACCGACCAGCTTCCGAAGCAACCTGAGCGCCTTTGATGAAAATGGCCTTCACGCGTCCATGGCCGCCCCTGAACCGGACAAGCCGATTCTCCTCCGCCGAAACACAAACGAGACCGAACACTCTCGCGTGTCTGTTACGGGCGACGAGCTTGCGCCGCTTCTGCGGTCCTCGACAAACCACTCGGCCCGCATTTTATCTCCGACTCCAGGAGCGTTAACGCCGCAGCACACGGGAGGCAACTCCGCCGACGACAGAGCCGAGACCATGTCTGTCAGCTCGAAACGCTCGGCCCGCTCGGCGTCCTCAAGCTTGCAGGCGTCGCGCCGAGGCTCAAGTAGGAATGTGGCCGAGTATTCGGACCCGCATACTCACACAAACAATGTCATTGATATTGAGGATTTCATCCAGCGGCTCTTGGACGCTGGTTATTCGGGCAAGCGTACAAAGTCTGTGTGCTTGAAGAATGAAGAAATTCTGCTTATTTGCGCCAAAGCGCGTGAGATTTTCTTGCTGCAACCGTCGTTGCTCGAGCTCTCTTCCCCGGTGAAAGTCGTTGGCGATGTCCATGGCCAGTACTCGGACTTGATTCGGATTTTCACCAAATGCGGGTTTCCTCCGCTGACAAATTACTTGTTTTTGGGCGACTACGTTGACCGCGGCAAGCAATCATTGGAGACGATTCTCCTTCTTCTCTGCTACAAGATCAAATACCCGGAAAACTTTTTCCTTCTCAGAGGCAACCACGAATGCGCCAATGTCACGCGTGTGTACGGCTTTTACGATGAGTGCAAGCGCAGATGCAATATTAAAACGTGGAAGTTATTTATCGACACGTTCAACACCCTTCCAATTGCCGCAATTGTCGCAGGCAAGATCTTCTGTGTCCATGGCGGGCTCTCGCCTGTGTTGAACTCGATGGACGAGATTCGTAACATTGCTCGTCCCACCGACGTGCCAGATTTTGGCTTGCTCAATGACTTGCTATGGTCCGATCCCGCAGACACCATAAATGAGTGGGAAGACAACGAGCGAGGCGTGTCTTATGTATTTTCTAAAGTGGCCATCAATAAGTTCCTCCTGAAGTTCGGCTTCGACTTGGTTTGCCGTGCACACATGGTGGTCGAGGACGGCTACGAGTTTTTCAATGATCGTACGCTTGTCACAGTGTTCAGTGCTCCCAACTACTGTGGCGAATTCGACAATTGGGGTGCGGTCATGAGTGTTTCCGAGGAGCTTCTCTGCTCGTTCGAGTTGCTTGATCCGTTGGACTCCGTGGCATTGAAGCAGGCAATGCGCAAGGGGAAGCACGAGCGGAGACAGGCACAGTCATTGCAGCAGCTGCGGGCCAATTAATGCTGGAGGGAAAGCGGTGCTTTCTCTGGTGCATTGGCATGTCACTTTTGACAGAATATTTCCAGCAACGGAATACCTCACTTTCTTTCTATTGGTGGGCTCAAGTCACCACAATCCACAAACTCTGCTTTTTACTAGGTTTCTCTTTCTATAGGTTACGACATTACGATAGAAGCGCCATAGACCAGAGGCTAGTAGGTTGGTATACGGGAATACTCCAGAGATCACGTGCACACGGTGCCCCATACAAGAGGCATATATACCAACTACAATAACATCCAGTGGCTCTTACAATGGCCACCAGAGAATCGAATTTTTTGCTCAACACAGAAAACTATGATACTTTATATCTGCTCGTCACAAGGCTCCGAAAACAAGTTGAGGAGAATGAAAACTTGGTTGGCCGCATAGCGAAGTTGATAGATCATTCTTTCCGAGCACCAGCGCCTTTCAACGCCGAAACAGAAGCGGAATCAGCAAGTTCCGTTGAAGAAGAGGGCGACGAGCTCCGGCACTATCTCGATTCCAAATACAAGCTTGACCAAATGAAGGATGAAGAGGAGCAGTTTCTGGATGTGGAAAACGGTAGGCTACGGCAGCTTTTGTGTGACAATGCCAAGCTCATGAGGATTCTAGAGGGTAAAAAGAAGGCCAATAGCGAGCTTCTACAAATATATTTTGAGTACGAGCGGCTCTTGAGAGAGGTTGTGCTTCCCAAACTAGCTGAGGATGTAAGCCGAAGAAGCATTGAAAACATCCAGAATGTCAAGAAAAACGTTGCTGTGAAATATGAAGCCGAAGCGAGGTTCTGGGAGAAGTACCATGAGTATGTTCTTGTGCTTGAGCGGGCGAAAAATGCCATACTGGGACTTCTTCGAATAGTACACGAGAAGTTGGATGGAGACGATCTTCGGAGACTCGAAACACAGTTTCTCATTCTTCAAGAGCTCGTCGGACATGCCCAGCAGGGGAATCTTACGAGAAAACGAGACATCGGATGGGTCGTGCAATGGCACTGACTATTCATAAAAAAGTGTACTCATTAAGGAGGTATATACTCTATGGTACTCGAGTCGTACGCGAATCATAAAATTAAGGGTCATCTCGAGGTAAATAGGCCGAATTCAATGTTATCCAGAACGATGGTGTCATGACATCAGCATAGTGTTGAGCCAACAGCTTAGTGTTGAGCCATCAGCTTAGTGTCGAATCATCAGATGCTGAGTCGAGTCATCAGCTTAGTGTTGAGGCATCAGCTTAGTGTTGAGTCATCACCTTAGTGTTGAGTCATCAGCTTAGTGTCGAGTCATCAGATACTGAGTCGAATCATAGCCAGCTTGACTCATCACCAACTGTCGACTCAATTGTCATCAGAGCCAGTGTTCACAACTAATGGGTGAGTCAGTAGCAAGCCCGTTAAAGCTCAGACGCTGAGCGAAAGAATGAAACCAGTAGTTGCTCGAGGCCGGAAATCTCCGCCAAGACCACATCCGCGTCAAGATCTGCAATAAGATCGATGCGCTCAAGAGGAGACAGATACCGATTGGAAGTCATGGATCCAAGGAGTCATGGATCCAAGCAGTCATGGATCCAAGCAGTCATGGATCCAAGCAGTCATGGATCCAAGCAGTCATGGATCCAAGCTATGGCACTAGGTAAGCTTGCAGACGTAGACGGCACATGACACCTAAGACCTAAGACGTTTCGGCTGAGGGAACCGATATATGTCGATGTAGTGTCGATGCAGGTCGGTGTAGTGTCGTTGCATGTCGGTGTCGTGATTACGTGCTCAGACGAAAGCTCGAATCGTCTCGGCTACACCGTCTGGCTCGCCTTGTCGTCTTCCTCGTCCACTAGGCTGTCGATGGTGGGCTTGCGCGACGGCTCGTTGAGCATGCGGGCGAGCCAATTGCCGCGGTCGGCGTCGCGCGCCTGCGGCTGAGGAAGCACAAGCAGGTCGCGCGCGCCGCGGGCGGCGCCACTGGATGCGGGCGGCGGCGCCACCTGGTTGAACGACTGGTGGAAGAGCGGCGACAACGGCAGCACCGTCATCAGGCACGGGTACAGGAGAAGCGACCCGACGGGCCGGTAGTACAGGTCGGACTTGTACAGGGCGGCAAAGCCTGCTGCGGGCGGCGCCGTTTTCAAGGGCGGGTCGATGTGGGCCGCCATGCGCGGCGGCGCGAGCGCGCTGTCGTCCTGGAACGAGTGCGTTAGCGCCAACGGCCGCGGCCGCAACTTGGGGTTGAATTTGGGCGGCTCGCGCAACGCCTCGGTCAGCGCCGGCGGCGTGGGCGCGCGAACGGCAGCAGGCGAGGCTTGCGGCGGCGCGCCGGGCGTCGACGGCGGGATGGGCGCCAGGTGCGGCGCTAGGTAGGGCCACGGGTAGTAGACGGAGAAGGGCGCGCGGTCGCGTTGGGCGGCGGCAAAGTCGGGCGCAAAGTCGGGCAGGCGCATGGCCGCGGAGTCGGGCAGGCGGTGCTTGATGTAGTTTTCGTAGGCGTGGACCGTCTGTTTGTGCTGGCGGAGGTTGTCGAGGCGCGAGAAGTTTTTCGAGCAGTGCGGGCAGGTGAAGGGCCGCTCGCCCGTGTGTTTGCGGCGGTGGCGCGCCAAGTGTTCGGAGCGCGTGAAGGACTTGCTGCAGTTGGGGAAGCCCGTGCACTGGAAAACGCGGCCCTTCAGCGGCTTTTTGTTCTTGTCGGACATGCTAGAAGGAATGTGATGGAAGATGGAGGCGATGAAGATGGAGCGATGAAGGATGGATGGATGCTGATGACTGAAGTTATCTTGACTTGACTTGACTGGACTGTTAGTGACTTGACTGTGACTTGACTGTGACTTGACTTGACTTGACTTGACTGGACTTGACTGTTAGTGACTTGACAAGTTGTGTCTTGCTTTTTGTGTCTTAACTAGTTGTGACTTGACAAGTTGTTTCTTAACTAGTTGTGTCTTGTTTGTTGTGTCTTAACTAGTTGTGTCTTGCTGATTTGTCTTGACTTCTGATTTGTCTTGACTAGTTGCCTTGATTATTTGTCTTGACTAGTTGCCTTGATTATTTGTCTCGACTAGTTTGATTATTTCTTGACTAGTTGATTTTCTTGCTGTCTTGCTTCTTTGGCTTGCTTGTTTGGCTTGCTTTGTTCTTTCTTGCCTTGTTGACTTTCTTGCCTTGATCTTGATGATTCTTTCCTTGTTGTGTGATCCTCAGTTGCTCTAGCTAACTGTGTCGTTTCTTTCGACAATCTTGTTCCTGAATTGTTCTGCCGAGACAAACGTTAGGCACAAGGACGCACTGGTTATCGAGGATGAGGACGACAGCAGATATCTAAAGCGAGAAACAAACCTTTTCAGTTACAGCCTCACGGGCGGGATAGACGGCAAGCAGAAAAGGGAAAAAAAAAAAAAAAAAAAAATCAATCACTAGTGGTTGACAAATGCGCGGGTTAAAAAAAGAAGCCCACGTCAAGACAATCAAACTGTACCTGCGGGCCGCAGGCCACAACGAGAAAGGCGCGCCATGGGTCGGCGGGGCGCGCAAACGTGAACAACGGCCCGCGCAATTCATGCGCCAGCGAATTTCGTCGGTGCGCATGAGCGCACCAGATCGAGACGAGCGGCGCAGATGCACCTGCACCCAGAGGGGCCACCAGCCAGCTCGCACAGATGCGGCGCTTTACGAAAGGGAAAAGAAGGCACAAGACGGCGCAAAGCAGCGAGAAAATCTATGAAAACAGCCTGCCACTGAAAGTGGTACAATGCTATATGCTTGGGCAGGCTGATACTGGAACAAAACCGGGCCTTTGCCAAAAAAAATCGGTGGCCGAAGATGCAAAGCAGGCTCTTGTCCTGCAGATCGGGTATGCCTCGTGCCGAGGGTGCGTCACCATCCACCTCAGGGGCGTTTGCTCCCAAGACTAGTGGCCATACATGGGCTAGGATTAAGGCACAGATGGGCCGGTTGTGCAGAGCGGCGGCGCGGCCAATTTGCAGGGGCGGACTCCGAAACGGGTGCGGCCATGTGCCCCAATGGGTGTGTTTAGTGTGTCCCAATAGGTGTCTTGAGTGTGCCCCAATGGGTGTGTTGAGTGTGCCTACTGGCGCACATAGGACTTGCTGGAACTAAACCTAGGGCCGCCATGCGCCGCGGAAATCGCACATGATGCGGTGCGCCCACTATACGCCCTATGTTTCAGAAGTGGCCATGGGCCATGCAAAGAAAAGGGCACGGGCCCATCGCTTACGGCAAGAGACTGTGGGGCGGGCAAAGCAACATGTCACTGGAGCACCAATTTGTTGGCCTGGGACTGTTTTTGTCTTTTGTCTTGTTTGGCGTGTGTTTGTTTACTGGTTTTTGGCGACCTACAGCACCGCACCACCCGAGCTTCTTGTATTTTAGCACATTCTTGAGCGAACTGGTTTGCGTGGGCTGCGTGCAGGAGGCACGATTGCACTTGCATTTCCATTGCATGATTGCCTCCATGCGCGAAAGCCCAGGGGCTGACTCTGTTTGATGCAGCCCGTTAACTCCGCGACTTCTCCCCCCCCGCGTTCTGGGCCCTGTCAGTTCCGCCTCAGATGGTGCTTCTTCATTTCTGACCTCATGTTGCGTTAACCCGCTATATACGAATCCGATCCATCGTCTGGCGTCCCGGCAGATTACCCATGCTGCGTTATGGTTTGCGCATTTAACCACACCCGGTCTGCACATGACCACAAGACAATACAATAACCCAACATCCAAAGTGCTTTCATTTTAGCCGTGGCCGGACATGGAGCAGGGACGCGGCGCCGAAAGCATGGAAACACATCCGTTTACGAATCTCCTTTGCGTCTGTCGACGTTGGGGCGTTCTCGCTGCCCCTTTTTCCTTCTCTGTCCTCGTATATCCAGGTCATGGTGGCCCCCCGATGCATGAGAATGTATTCGCCCGCATAATGCGCCCTACGGAGCCAGCCTCGGATTCCTCGCATGGACTCTTCTGCTCCGAGATTCTTGTGTGCCAATGGCATCAATGACGTCGATACATCAAAAGATCCCACTTCCATGTTGCATCGCCTAATATCTGCAGGGCCTCGACATGAACCGACCCGCATGTAAAACACTAAAGATATCTTTGACGTAGATCGTGCTAATGCCAAAGATTAGTGTTGTGCTCTGCTTTTCTTAGCAGAATTTCTTTTTCTCCTCCGGTCCCACCTATCGCTCTTACCCTTCATCTTTTGAAAAGCGGCTGAAAACGTGGCCAACGTGATGTTTGAACGTGCGTTCTATTTTTTACCTTGTTCCTCTTATTTTTTCTCTCCTTGCATTTTCGACTCCATCTTTGTTCTCTTTGGTTTCTTTTTCGCTTCGTCTTTGTTCCTGTTCTTTATTGCGTCTTTGTTCCTTTCCTGCTTCAGGTGTTGTGGCTTCTTGTTCTCGTTTCGGTGCCTTTGTTTGCCTTTTTGTCATCCAATGCGTCTTGTCGAGTCTTTAGCTTTTGTCTATTTCGGACCACTCCACTCTACTTTGGTACGGACTTCATATGCCCATAAATCAAGGAACGAGCCTCAACTTAGCCTTTCCCTTTTAGATACTCATCTCTTCTCGTCTAAATGTCCCTCCTACGAACACTAGATTCTTCGAGATCTTACGAGATCCTAACTACGATCCGGTTCTCGTGTCTAGATTCTTGCCGATGCCAGTCTCTATGTATTGTCTTGAAAGTGCCATTGTGCTTTACGCTACTATTCTCTTTACCATCGTACTGTATAATGCTTTCCATTATGAAGCCCGCGTTATCTCTATTTTCGCTGAAAGTTAGAATGACCATTACAATGCGGCTTTTATGGAGTGCTTTAAAGTTTCATTCTTTCCTTTTCAACTGAGCGAGCCATTCTGGCAAAGGGTATTTCCACATTTGGCAGAGAGTTTAATTGGCAGGATCACAGTAAACGGGCAGAATCGTACTCGAGCATAAGGTTGAATCTCAGTGTCATGTTCACTTATTTCGCCTTCGAACTTGTCTAGGTAATCTTGTAATGGCAGTATTCGTTGGCACTTGTAGCGTGTCTTTAGTATCACTACTACAGTGGATTCACTAACAAGAATATATTCATACTCCTACACTGGGCTCACTAAAAAGAATATTCATACTCCTACACTGGATTCACTAAAAAGAATATTCATACTCCTACACTGGACTCACTAAAAGAATATATTCATACTCCTACACTGGGCTCACTAAAAAGAATTATATTCATACTCCTACACTGTAGATAAGATTCAGATGCACTTTAACGTCTGGGAGCCAAGCAGACCCCCCACGGAACAGTTCTACGTCCCTCACACCGTACCCTTGATATTGCAGTATGTACTCAGCAGCAGCCCGAACTTTCGGGCGCCTCGATGCTGATATTGACCGTTTCCGGCTGTTCGGCCTCCGCTGCGCTTTCGCTGAACTCAGGCAAGCACGCGGCAATGCGCTTGAACAAGAGCTTGACGTTGTGGTTGGCCTTGGTCGACGTTTCAATGACAAACTTCCCGCCCACCAGCTTGCAAAACGCCTCCGCGTCTTCGGCACTCACCTGTCTCTTGGCAGAGAGATCGGACTTGTTGCCCACAATCACCACAATCACCTCTTCGCCGCGCTCCATGCGCACGTCATTGACCCACTTGGCCAAGCTGTCGAACGACTTCTTGCTAGTGATATCGTAGCAAATCACAGCGACATGCGAGTCTCGAATGTACGACGGGATGAGCGACCGGAACCGCTCCTGGCCCGCCGTGTCCCATAGCTGTAGACGCACGGTCTTATTGTCTTCCAAATACATGGTTTTCGAAAGGAAATCAATGCCTATGGTGGCAGCATACTGGTCATCGAAGGTGTCGTACATAAACCTCGTGATCAACGACGTTTTCCCGACTGGAGGTTAGTTTGTGCAAAGAAATGCGTTTGCCGTATACGTACCGCTCTGGTCGCCGAGAAAGACAATCTTGTACTTTCGTAAGACCGTCTTGTCACTCATGTTGGTGGAATGCGCTTCTTTCCGATTGCTTACTTCCGGTGCAGGTGCGGGCCAGAATCAGCGATAACCAAAAGACTATGAAATGGGACAAGAACCCTGGAAAAAATGTAGAAAAGCCCCGAAACTGTTGAGCCTTGGGCCTTGCGAAGAAAGAAATACTCTGGCAAATATGCTAAGGTTTTTCTTCTGCTCCTTCGGGTCGCGCGAGTGTATCTGGATGGACGAGGCTAGATGCAATCTAGGGACCGAAGTACACGATCGTCATGGATGAGGCAGAAGATGTCAATGTAGAAAAATCTTTCAGCGACAGAATAGAGACGAAAATGTAGTTGCAGCATCATCGAATCCAAATTGTGAGATCGTTTTTGGTCTGTTGATATATTCGATGAGGGTTTCTGTTTTATTACGAAAGCATACCATTGAGCACCTACTTTGTTTCCATTTTCAAGTCCAAGGTAGAACTAAACGTAGCGAAAACACTGTGAGAACAATGAAAAGTTAATTGACAGCGCAATCAGAGGTTACTAGGGGAACCAGGTCAGTTAGACCTAAAAATACTAAGTCATGATACTTCTGGGTTTTGAAGAGTATAGTGTGACTTCATTGCACGATGACTAGAAAAGCAGTGCCATTAACTTTAGTTGCCTAGAGTTCGCCCAATATTGTGTTTGAAGCCTTAGACGTATATATCTTCTATGCTGTGCCTATTCAACGATACTGTGTTAGAAATGCATCTACTCACCTTATATCTCAATCCCAGCAAAAGAGCTCAAGTTTCGACTCTCAACTCAAGGCCATTGAGAGACTCAAATGTGCCGAATACTATTTGAAAGGCTGAAGTCAATGACAAAACAAGTGAAACTTGCAACGGCTCGTCTTTTGTTTACTACTAAGAAGAGTAGTCGAAACACAACTCTGGTATCAACACCGCATGCTCCAGGGACTTTTTCAGGTATCATGTTTCAGGTGGTAACTAAGATTCTTCGCTCAACTCTCTTCACCATCATCGTTTATCACTCTCACAACATCTGTGACCTTGACCTGCCCTGGCAAACATAGGAAGCTAATTTTATAGCACTAATGCTTTTACTCACGCTCTGGTTTGGGCCTGTCTAATTTATAAGGTATGGTCATGTTTGCTACCTAGTCTGACAATTTCACTCAGTCCCGTCACCCAATTTTGCTAACAAAAACAGTCCCCACTAGCATTCACAGACTGAATCAACCACGGACTTTTTAGCATCTCGTATTTTTTTCTCACTCCACCTTTTCCTGTAGTGTGATTTCTCACCTTCAGTCGCACACTTTTATTCCATGGACGAAGCTGAACTCAACGCCATTAGAGCCGCCCGCTTGGCCGAGCTCCAGAAAAACTCTGCTCCTCAAGGCCAAGAAGAAAAGTTTTCCGTTCTAGCGCAGGTCTTGGAGCCCTCTGCGCGGGAAAGATTGGCAAGAGTCCGTATCGTTCGGCCCGAGCGGGCAGATCAAGTCGAACAGTACTTGGTCAAGATGCTTTCGATGGGTTCCATCACGCGAAAGTTGGGCGAGGCCGACATTGTGGAGCTTTTGGACTCACTTTCGCGAGACGAGAAGAAACTGAGCCAGATTGTGTTTGAGCGTCGTGATGATAGCGACGACGATTTTTTCGACTAACCACTGGAGGAGCATATCCAAGACCATTTTGGATTGGGTTTTGTCTAGCGTCATTTAATCCTCTTGTCCTAGAACTTCGACAATCACCCAGATCCCAAGAAACTAGGCTGGATAATCAAAGTCTTCAAAGGTGTTCTAATCTGATGTTTGCATAGGTGTATGATTTTGCTGTTGGCATGTACATGTTATCGTTCTGCTACAATGCTAGAGTCTTTTCTTACGTCTGAAAAGTAAATCAGCCTGTTTGTAATGTATAGCCGAAGTTCTTGTTCTGAGGTCTAATGTGACGACAATGCTCGAAATCTTTGTCTGATCAATGTAGTAATATGGTCTATTTTATAATCACCGACTTCAGCAAGAATGAGTACATAATATACAGCTTTATGTTTCTGAACCAAAGGGCTAAATAGTGTCTTAATGTACCGTTCGGTTCATACTTAAGCCACCTTCCTTCGTTTCAACAAGGGAGATTTTTGTCTCTTAGCAGTACAACACGTTCATTCTACGGAGACAGAACAAGAACAGAATACTTAAGCATCAAGAAAGGAAATGTGTGTGTTCATTCATATTGTTACTACGCCAGCAATTTTTTTGTCAAGTGAAGTAGCAGTTTCTTGAGCAAATCGAGCAACAAGGAAACTCTTGGAGAAGCGACAACATGGTACCTGAAGTTTGCACCATTATTTGAA
This sequence comes from Clavispora lusitaniae, assembly GCF_014636115.1. Classification (NCBI taxonomy): domain Eukaryota; kingdom Fungi; phylum Ascomycota; class Pichiomycetes; order Serinales; family Metschnikowiaceae; genus Clavispora; species Clavispora lusitaniae. The sequence continues at coordinate 1,259,751 of NW_027093975.1, read as the reverse complement.
TTTCAAGGTTCGAGTGGGACTTCCTCAGATCATATAAAGTACCTGCCGTTGCAGAAATAAGCAAACCAAAAAATCTAAACCAGGCTCTATTGTTCCGTAACTTCTCAGCATGGTCACGAATGAATTTCTCAGTGAATCTTTTACCATCTTCCTGTTCACATTCATTTTTTACTTTCGTTTGCGATCTCTCTACATATTTGATTTTCATTTCCTACTTCATTTTCTAATTCATTCTCTCATTTTCTGATTCATTCTCTCATTTTCTGATTCATTCTCTCATTTTCTGATTCATTTTCTAATTCATTTCCTTTAGCCCCATGTATGTCTTACTACTTCCAGACTGCATGGATCAATCCAAGTACACAATCACCACCGCGATTTCCTGCACAGCTCACATAAACAACATCTCTTCTTCCATAATGTCTGAAAACATACAGGTGATTGTGCGGTGCAGAGCCCGCAGCAAAAGAGAAGTCGCCGCTAACTCTCCGCCTGTGATAGAGCTTCCGAACGATGTTTTCAGCGCCCAGGAACCGTACGTGGGTGTTTCCACAGACCAGCCTTCACTTCTAAGCGCCAGATCGAGTTTCCCAGGAGGAAAAGTGTTTAAAGTGGACCAGGTGTACGGGCCCAATGCCGACCAGCAGCTATTATTTGAAAACGTGGCTCTCCCGTTGTTTGACGACTTTGTCAAGGGCTTAAACGTCACGATTCTCGCCTATGGCCAAACTGGGTCGGGCAAAACGTACTCCATGTGCGGCGATTTGGAAGGCGAGCACGCGGGGATCATCCCAAGGGTTCTCTCGCGGCTTTTTTCCGTCTTGAACGGCGACTATATGGTCAAGCTATCGTGCGTCGAGCTATATAAAGAAGAGCTTCGAGATCTTGTTAATGACGAGTTGGACTTGGCTCCGATCAAATCAAAACTCCGTCTCGTAAGCGATACCTCAGGACCTGGCCCGTCCTCCTCCACCATAATCCACAACTTGTCCCAGATCCACATTGACAGCAGCGAAATGGGCTTTAATATCCTCAAAAAGTGTCTCACCAAGCGCCGCACTGGCTCCACGCGTGTGAACGATCTTTCATCGCGGTCCCATGCCATTTTCACCATTAATCTTTACCGTGAAGTCAAAAACGCAGCAGGCTCCTCCGAATATCGCATTTCAAAAATGAATCTAGTGGATTTGGCTGGTTCCGAAGACATCAATAAATCGGGTGCAATTAACGAACGCGCACGTGAAGCAGGCTCCATAAACCAAAGTTTGCTTACCCTTGGAAAAGTCATAAATTCGTTGTCTGAGGGAAAAGAGCAAAAACATATTCCATACCGAGAATCAAAGCTAACGCGATTACTCCAAGGTTCAATCGGAGGGAAAACAAAGACAGCATTAATCGCTACGATATCCCCGGCAAAGATCAATGTACACGAAACAATCAGCACCCTAAACTACGCATCCAAGGCGAAGAACATCCGAAACTTGCCGCAGTCGTCATTTGATAGCGAAATGATCTTGAAGAAAGTGCTTGTGAGCGATTTGTCCGGCCAAATCTCTCGCATGACCAGAGATTTGATGGCAAACAAAGACAAGGAGAATGGTATCAGGATGAGTGTCCTGAACTACGAGGAACTCAATAAAAGCGTCGCAAGTCTCCAAACTGACTTGCAAGAGAAGGCGTCCGAAATTTCTGGTTTAAAGTTGAAGTTGGATGCGAAAAATTCTGAGATTGAAATGCTTCACGAAAAAGTCAATGAAATGGAAAAGTCTTCTCAGAGTATCAAAAGCACTTTGGAGAGCAAAGACAAAGAACTTAAGTTACTCTCCCTGGACTTGACTTCCCTCCAAAAAAGGTATACTATGCAAAACGAGCAGGTATCCAGAGTGGTGCAAAGTAATGTGAAAGAGGTGAGTAATGCGTTAAATCAGATTATCAAAACGTTTCGAACCGATAACAATGTCATCAGTCTTGATCTCGAATCCTTATCTTCTGAATTAAATGTTCAGGTGGCACAGTTACTTGAACATCTCACACAAAATGCGGACCGTATTGAAAAGTTATTAGAATCACAATCAGCCTCAATAGCAAAAACCCTACAAGGATGCATTGATTTTTCCCCCATGCTTGCAGAGGTTGAAAAATTCAAAGTGGAGTATAAACTACAAGAATTATCGTCTTTCAATAATTCAAACTTTGAGAGCCTAAAATCGCAATTCGAACCAAATTCTCACTTGCATCAAAAGGTAATGGAACAAGCAAGAATTGAGTTGGATAAAAATAGTCAAGTATTCAAGCAGGAAATGCTTGGAGAAATTACTGCTACGGTGGAGCTGCTTTTCAAAAGTAAAATTACTCAGTTGCAAAATCCAATAGAATCTGCAACTCGATCCATTCTTGATGCTGGCCACGAACTCATAGGAGAGAAGAAAGATGCAACCAACTCAAAAATTGAATTGGTTTCTAACCAATTGAAAACAGAGACACAACAATTAAAGCAGGAAATTGCTAGTCTTCATGGCCGTTTTAACAACCAGTTGACTTCCGCTACTGCTGAGATAAGCACTAATCTCAAGAGCGGTTTCAATGACGCAATTGAAGAAGTCACGAGGTCTATCGTTGCAGGTGCAAACTCCAGCGTGGAAAAGACGGACTTACGAATCAGCCACGTTAAAGCTGCAGTAGAGAAGATGGGTGCATCAGCCTCGAAAAAACTCGAACTGGCGACCAAGAATTTGAACGAGTTCGAGGACGCTATAACTACACTCGAAAATTCCGCAGGCGGAAGAAGTAACTCAGTTCTCCAGAATGCGTCGCCATCAAAAGAGACAAGCATTCTTCAACCTCCCGTTGTTAGCCTTTCACCTTCTTTACGATCTCCCTCAAAGACTTTAGCGCGGTCTCCATCCTCAAACTCATGTGCAACATCTAAAAGACGAAAGCCTGGGTCGCCCCTCAAGGAAAATAATGGAAGCTTCCGCAGCAAGATTCCGCACTTTTCTCTGAAGTAACCCAAACACTATAATGTTGAGCATGTATACGACGATATGGTGTGTGCACACCGGGAGACAAAAGTGACACGCGGATAAAGTGACCTCCGCATATCGGAAGCATCAATGACATAGAAGCATGGCCAAATACAGTTTCTTGTTGATTCTCTATGGCACATTTAGCACGGTGTTGTTCGGCCTCTCCTTGTTTACGCTGGCATCTCGAGCATATGATTACTTCACTTTAATTCACGAGCTTACGGACAGCTTTCACCTCACATTACTTGTCAATTTTGTTGTCTTTTGTTTTATCCTCTGGGGACTTGTCAGTACAAAATTGCTCTTTGGAGATCTCCGGATCATCGAGACTGAGCATTTGGTGGATCAATTGCCTTTCTACGGACTTAGTTTGCTCTTCATTTTGTTCAACGATGACAATGTTCTTCTCAGCATGTTTTGGGGAGGAACCACTATCCTTCTCAAGCTGTATCATATCATCAATCAGGATAGACTTGAGCATCTTCAGTTGATGACAGTCAATAACCTACACAACATCAATTCGCCATCGCTCATATTCCGCACATTTGCGTCGAGCATTTTCATGTTTTACCTCCTCGTATCAATCGTGGTTGATGTGTTTATGGCGAAGCTTTTAGTTTTCGATGTTTTTCAAGGCGTAAGCTCGATCGGAAGTTTACTCTACGGAATCCAATTCGCGGTTATGGCAACAGACAGCTTTGCTTACTTGTGGAAAGTTGGATTGAATGTGTATGAACTTATGTTTTACAGGTGTGTTCCACATCCCGACGCTAGTGTACGTACTCCGACACAGCAATCTGTTCCAACTGACGGAGCCGAACATTCCGGATCAGGCGACGAAGATTTATTTGACGATGACAATGATGATGATGAAACCGAGCAAGTGTGGGAAAACAAGCCGCTTTATACTCAAACATTGGAGATTTTGTCATCGGTGATCAAGAGCGTGTTCTATTTGATTTTCAGCTACATGCTCTACGTGCATTCTAACCTTCCACCACCAATCTCTATGATCCAAGGCGGAATCGTCTCCATGCTTCAGGTTGTTCAAAAAACGAAAAGGCTTGCAGCTTTTCTCTCTCAAGCTAAAAGTTTGGACAAGCAACTCGAAGACGCTACTGTGGAAGATTTGAATGCTGCTGACTACATGTGTATTATCTGCCGTGATAACATGCACTCGCCAGAAGCATACGAGGCACGCCGCCACAAACCATTAATACCCCGGCGGCGACCAAAGAAGCTTCGCTGTGGTCATATCCTTCACATGGGATGTTTGAAAGACTGGCTTGAAAGATCAAGCGTTTGCCCGTTGTGCCGGAAAAATGTTTTCGCTGTAGAGGCTCTGACACCACCACAGCCTCAAGGAACTGCACAAGTTCCACAGGAGACCAATCCTCCCAACCATGGCATGCATCCGACTAGGACGTTTCCTTCTGGAACGCCAATCCCTACATCGGAAGCAACAAACGTATCTGTGCACGGAACGAATGGGAATCAAAGCACGAACAACATGTTCACTGGGCGGGTTCCAAGTGGCTGGACAGCATTTCCCATTACTCGAACAGGCCCTGATCGGTTTACAATCCGTGTTTCGCCAACACAGTCAGGGACTTTAATCATTAGGGAAAACACAGGGGACGCCCAGCTTTATACGTTAGGAACAAATTAGGAATACACAGTGGGAATGTTTAATGCATTGATTGATGTTATTAATGTCGATGTAAATAGTTATGCACTAGTCAAAGTCAAAATCAAACTCCATTTCCTCCTGCTTACTTTTAGGGAAGCTTTCAAGGGCTGAGTCAAAATGATCTGTGTAGTCTTCGCTTTCCGAAAGCACAGGATTGGCCTCTTCAAGTGGATTGGGAAACATTTCATCATTAGCATCCTCAAAATTGTTTTCCAAGTCGGAAGATTTATCGTCTTTATTCTCCGTAGCATCTCGACTACTCTCAAAGCCAAAGGAAGTCAAATGATCCTGGGCTTCAACATCTTCCTGTTCAGATAAGCCATCCAGATTGTCTTTTTTCTGTGATCTCTGGGTCTGTGTCGCAAACTCGTGGAAGTTTTTGCTGACTTCCGCTTCGTCAAAACGACTATCGAAAGTCGAGTCAGGGCTGAATATTTTTTGGTGCAGAAACTGGCTTTTAGAGTTAGCAAAAAATTGCAAGTCATCTTCTTCACTTTCCAGACTTTCATGCATGCTAAAGCCTTCAGTATACTTCGCAACAAAACTTGATTGTTTCGATTTTGCTTTCCCAGAATCATTTCCCTGCGTGGATTCAGGAGAGGCCTGCTCTTCTGAACCCATGTTTTGATATTCAAACACATTGGTAGAAACATCAGTGATAGGCAAACACGCAGAATGCAAATGCTTGTCCGATGTAGGCGACTTTTTTGAGCCAGGTGGAATTGGCGAACTCTTCGGAGAGATTTTCGTTCTTGGGCCCAGGGTAATTGTATCATTTATTTGCTCCGAAATAGCGTTGGTTTTTCCCTCTTGTCCCACTTCAACATTTTGGTCCATGTTGCCTTCTTCGACTGATGTCCTTTGATCTTCAGACATGTTCATATTCAAGTCTGCGTGGTCCGAATCAGCATCCAGGTTGTCTGAGGCAGAGACGTTCTCTTCCGTTGGCGAAAGTCCCACAGGAGCTGCTGATGCTTCCAAAAGGGATTTTTGGGAGCTTTCGAGTCGTCCTTCTTTCTGACGAGCATTTTTTGCTTTTCGCCGAGTCACAGCACTCCAATCTAGAACGCGAGGAGTCCCGTTTTCAGCAACAGGTGGAGCTTGAGACGGAAGCAAAGCCTCCACATCTTTCTTGAGAAGAGAGATTTTTTTGTCGCTAAAGCTCTCTTCCGTGATTCCGTGTGTCTTGATATGGCGGCTCAACAGGATTGTGGAACTAGACGGACGACGCAAAATTTGGCCGCAGATATCACAAATGGCATCTTTGCCGTCCTTGGAAAGCGTGCACCAAAACCAGACCCAAGACTGCTTTTTCGCTTTCTTGGATTTGCCACAAATCACACGAGAGAGAAATTGCGGCGGTATGGCCCTTGAGCCGGGCAGATGAGGTATCACACGGCCATTTACAAGAGCAAATTCAGACTTGGGGGGTTCTGGAGTTTTGAAAGAATCAACAAGCGAAACAAAATCGCTTTCGCCTTTCAAAATCGATGCAATACCTTCAATTTCTGCTTTGATGATGTCCTTCGGGTACTCAAAGTTGTACTTGTCACAAGACTCGAGCAATAACCGAACTCGTGTATGGTTCTCCAATATTCTCGCTTTGATTGTATCTTTGGATCCAATAAGCATAATATCGTCAACCAAGTCGCCCAACTGGTCATCTTCGGCAGGGAAATCCGGAGACTGATCGAAATTCGAATATAGAGACGCCAAATGAATGTTTTCTGCCAAGCTGCAGTAGGCTGATATGAGATAGAAGAGACCCTCGGAGGAATATGGGGGCGTCATCAACAATTCGTCTAGTGTCTCACGAAGTTTGAGATACTTGCGCTCAACCAAAAGCTGCCACAACAAAGAAACAACAAACATTGGAGCGTGCGTGGTGGACCCTGAACGGAAAACGGGGCCCATATTTGAGTTGTGGGAAATGGTGTTGAAACGGAAAACGGGATAAATCTGCATAAGCCACTCCAAAAAGCTCTGAGCCTTGAGCATATCTAGTTTTGAGGTAGAGCCTGTTAGTTCGAGCTGCTTTCGCCGCTGGAGCAAGATTTCCACTCCTAATGGCCACACCAAACGGACGTCGACTTGCTTGAGCCGCACAAGAACGCAGAACAATTTGTATGCTAGGTCCCATTTCTCTCTCATCATGTTGATATGAAGAAGCGCATTGATGGATTGCGTATGCTGGTGTCGTATGGAATATTTCTTTTCCCCGTCGTTCTGTCCTAGAGGCTCGAGGCCCCATTTTCGAAGCGTGTACTGTTTCCGAGACCAGCTTTGGACCAGGTCAAATGAATGGTCCCAGACACGTGCCTTTTTGCGGGCGTAAAGAGCATCTCCGTCTAACTCGTCGTCAGAAGCCAGGTCGGACGTCTTGTCGGAAAGATCTGCTTCTTCCTCGGAACTCTCGTCTGACTCAGATGTGTCCATAGCATCTGGGATAAAGTCTGTGCGAATGTCTGTTTCTATGCTTGAATCCGCTGCTTCTGCCTCTGCCTCTGCTTCTGCTTCTGCCTCTGCGCCTCTTGTTGCTGTTTCTACTGCAGCTGTTGTTTCTGTTTGTGCACTTCGTAGTTCGTGAATCAATGTTTGTCGGAGCGACAAGTCAAAGTCTTCTGTCTTGTGTTTCTTCTGCAGCTCTGCTGTCTCGGGCAAACGTGGATACCACTGTTCATATGTTTCTTCAGGAAGATATTTTTTGGCATCTTCTTCCTTGATGCGGTGTATTAGGCGGGCTTTTGTTTCGGGCAGAAGAGTCACCGAAAGATCCGACTCCAACTGCCGGAGAAGCCGTGTGTGGGTAAGGTTTTCAACAAGATAACGGAGCTTGTTGCCCTTTCTGTTCTTTTGGTGCCGGACATAGTGTCTGTACGGCTCCTCAAACATGGTCCATAGTTATGTGTTGAGATGACTTTTTTTGCGATAAGCCTGCGGCTAGGCATCGTGAATATAGTCACCACATACTACTTATTTGGCATTTATTTGATTTTCAGTTTACTTGTAATTTCTTTATTATTCAATCTTTAGTTGATTTGTGGAAGCAGCCGTGAAATTGACGGTATGTTGGTTTGACGATTGAAATCACACTTCGTATTAGAAACACTGAAACTTCTACACGCGTATCATTTTACATATCCTTTTCTTCGGTATTGGCTGTAATGCTTCATTCAAAAGGAAAAATGACTTATGCTGGCATCACTGGACGAATTTTAGGAATATGATTTCCCATCGGAAACCGGCAAGAAACTTCCATGAGAAGTCGCCATTAAACATGTATCTCCCAACTTTGAAATAACCAAAACTGACACCACATACCTACATCTGAGACTATACTTATGTTCATGAGACTATGTACAATGGCTTAGAAGCCGCCCATGCCTGGCATACCGCCCATTCCTGGAGCTGGAGCAGCAGGCTTTGGATCTGGGACATCCACAATGGCACACTCGGTGGTGGCCAACAAGGAAGCCACACCAGCAGCGTCCACCAACCCGTTCTTGACAACCTTGAATGGGTCAATGATACCAGCAGCAATCATGTCGGTGAATTGACCCTTGGAAGAGTCGTAACCCTTGTTGAAGTCTGGCTCGTCGTAGATCTTGCCCACAATCACAGCAGCCTCCTCACCGGCGTTTTCAATGATTCTCTTGGCTGGCTTGGTGATGGCAGCCTTGATGATCTCAACACCCAACTTTTGGTCAAAGTTCTCTGCCTTGGCCTTGACGTCGTCCAAGATTCTGGTGGCCTTGATCATGGCAGTACCACCACCTGGCAAAATACCTTCCTGGACGGCAGCTCTGGTGGCGTTGAGAGCATCGTCGTATCTGTCCTTCTTTTCTCCAACCTCAATCTCAGAGGCACCACCAACCTTAACCACAGCAACACCTCCAGACAACTTGGCCAATCTCTCCTGCAACTTCTCCTTCTCGTATTCGGTGGTGGCAATGTCCTCCATGGCAGTTCTAATCTGCTCACATCTGCCTTGAATGTTGTCCTTGCTTCCTTCACCGTTCAAGATAACAGTGTCCTCCTTGGTGATGGTGATGGAGCCAGCGGAACCCAAAAGGTCAATAGTGGCGTTTTCTGGCTTGATGTCCAACTCCTCGGTGAAGACGGTACCACCGGAGAGGATGGCGATATCACCCAAAGTGTTCTTTCTGTTGTCACCGAAACCTGGAGCCTTGACAGCACAAACTTGAACTTGACCACGCAACTTGTTCAAAATACAAGCAGCAAGAGCCTCGCCGTCAATGTCTTCAGCAATGATCAACAAAGGTCTTCTGGTCTGGTTGGACAACTCCAAAGAAGGCAAAATGTCTTGGATGGAGGAGATCTTCTTCTCCGACAACATGATCAATGGGTTCTCAAACTCCACCTTGCCGTTCTTGGTGTTGGTGATGAAGTAAGGCGAGATGTAACCACGGTCAAACTTCATACCTTCGGTGACTTCCAATTCATCTTCCAAAGTCTTTCCTTCCTTAACGGTGATGACACCTTCCTTTCCGACCTTCTCCATGGCGGAGGCCAACAATTGACCAATGTGAGCATCACCGTTGGCGGAAATGGTGGCCACCTGGGCGATTTCCTCGGAAGTGGTGATTTCCTTCTTGTTTTGTTGCAAAAAGTCAACCACAGCCTCGACGGCAGCCTGGGTTCCTCTTCTCAAGTCCATAGGGTTGCAGCCGGCAGCGACATTCTTGACGGACTCGGTGAAGATGGAACGACCCAAAACAGTGGCAGAGGTAGTACCGTCACCTGCAGACTCGTTGGTCTTGGAAGCAACTTCCTGCAACAACTTGGCACCCATGTCTTCGAACTTGTCCTCCAAAGTAATGGACTTGGCAACAGTCACACCGTCCTTGGTGATCTTGGGCGAGCCAAACAGCTGCTCAATGAGGACATTACGGCCTTTTGGACCCAAAGTGACGGAAACGGCGTCAGCCAAGGTGTTGACACCTTTCAAAAGGGCGGCTCTACCTTCAACACCGAACTTGAGTTCCTTGTGGGAGTAGTTACGGAGAAAATTTTTGGCAACGGTAGCACGGGCTCTCAACATGGGGAAAAGTGGTGATGCAAGTAGGAAAAGACGTTGGTTATATATGCGAGCGCGGGGAGGCGGAAAAATTTCGAGAAAATTCTCAAGCGGGGATCCTGCAGGCTGGCCTCTAGTAATATAGCCTCTAGCTAGAAACCACTGGCTTCAAGTAGATTGAGAGAGCTGTAAGTGGCGGCACATGTGTCGAAATTAATCAAGGAATTGGTCTGGAAATTTTGGATATGTCGTGTGTTTTATTTTCCGTGCGGCCAAAGTCTTTGAATCAGCGTGTTGAGGTCAATGCCTTGCCATATCATAGCCTCTGTAAATTAGTCTCTTTGTAGTTGGCAATATCCAAAGTTTTCATATTCAGTCTTCACTGGCTTGTTGAATTTGCTCGAAGTATCCGGTGTTTCCGCTGTTTGTACTGTAGCACTTTGACCCACTTGCATTAAATTGGACTGCGGCATTCTCAATATAGAGAATGGTCAAGTCTGAATTGTCATCAAGTCTTGAGGTGAAAAAAACGGTCATTCATGGCTTTGATTCGATGGCTTTTCAGCACCTAGTATCCATGAACATCTTTTATCCTCTCATTACTCTGAAACTTGCAAACTTTTATTTACTCTGCTTTAAAAGCCCTTTTCTTTATTGGATCTTCAATCAACCCAAGCACTCATTGATCTAGTAAGGTCTGCTTTGTTCTCAAGAAATACGGCAGGATTGAGCAGCTGTTTGATACGTTTCTTTTCCGAATGGGTGACTACAGTCAATATTTTAATGTCTTTTTAGGAAGACTACAATCAATATCTTTTATGTCTTCAATTTAGAATTTTAGGATATTTGGATACTTGGAATTATCACTTTATTTTTGGAAAGACTATGATCACGCACATGTAACGTACTGTTTCACATACATTTGGATGTGTCTTTCTCTCTGCTTTCAGCAATTTGACTCATAACATGGAGAGGCAAAGCCAAATCATTCCAACCATGAACATAACCTATTCCAGTAATTAGCACCGCTCTTTCTCTATCAAACTGTTTCATCCCTTCCAGCACTACTACAGATCATCCAACTCCAAGAACTATTCTACACAAATTCTACTTAAAAACTTCTTCAAACTGTACTCAATATATACCTTTAACCACTACATCATCCGAAGATAATCCTCCTTGAACAATGCATCCCAGTTGAACTTCTCCCGGTCTACGGCAAACTCTTGTCCAGTGTTACTGAACATTTGGTTCACCATACGGTTTACCGGATCCTGTGCCGGCGGAAGTTGGTCGTAGTTTGTATATCTTTCGTCCGGCAACACGTTTGCCCATTCTGGTTGAGCGGCGTAATAACCTGGCACTTCTTGTGTGTTTGGTGGTGCTTGCATCCGGAAATTTGGATCCACCATATGGTTACCCGAGAGCTCCATATTTTCCATCATAGGCACCACTTGATGCACGTACGAAGGATTATAGCCATAGGCATGTTCATTGATCACAGGCATTTGTGGGAAGTTGCCTTGAGGCATTGCCAGCGGAGGAGCTTCCATAGGTCTGACATTGAAAGTGTCTTCTTCCTTGATACCAGCTCTAGAGTCGGTGCTCAGCATGCTGGTTTCAGATTTGCGTGGTTCACGGTCACTAGCCATATCCACCAGAGTCTGAGGCAGACTGAAGTCACCCAGCACGTTTTCGGAATCGGACGCCTTCAGTTTGGCCTTGAACTGCATGTACTGGCCATAGAGCAATGTCACTGGATTGTCTTGGTCCTTGTATTTGCGAGGACTGGTGAAGGATAAGAACTTGCAGAAAAGCTTAAAGTGCTTCTCCAAATACAAATAGTGTTCCGGCTCTCTAACAATCAACGTCACCAAAACATGGCACAAGAGCGTAAGAAGACACACATCCATGCTGGCCCAGTTGTATGGGTCCATCTGATTGTAAGGCCTCATCCAGCTCAGCACGTCTGATTCTTGTGAGGCCCTCTCACTGTCTGAGTCACTATTGAGCTGAAGTTCTTGGTACCGCAGCGACACAATCACGAACATCTCTTTCAGTATCTCTTCGATGATGTACATGGTCAGGTATTGTTTCTGGATGTGGATGAATGGCTTGTTTGTGAAAAGGAGAATGTGGTAGTACAAGTATTTCAATGTGTGGTTGTCTTTGGCGATCGTTTTCGAAGCTTTAAGCGACGCATACAGCCAGTGGCACACAGGGTCCAATTTTGACTTCCACTTCATCAACTGCATATTGAACGCTTTGCATCGGTTGAACTTGAGCAAGTAGTTGATTTTGGGGTCCTTGTCAAAGGCAATAGGCTGGTATGTGGCCCGAATCATGTCGCGAGACAACTCCACGAGGTCGACGCTGTTTTTAAGCACCATATAGTCTGTCTCAGACTCGCCTGGAAGGCGCCAGACAGGGTTTCCTTGCAATTTCATGGTCGCCTTGCGGCCCACGGCAAGTCCAATGAATAGATCGCAGAGAATACTGGCGCAGTAGAAACGGTTTACCGCCACATGGCCCGTAGGATTATAGTCAAAGCCCACGTCATAGCCAGCACGCAACGCCAAGCCGGAAAGAAGCCAGCCATTCAGCATCTGGCCCTTGGAAAACTGGTGGAAAGATATAAGAAAGTACGCCTGCGCACGGGCTACGGTGGAATTCAGAATGTTCATGAAAAGCATGCGAGATGCCAAGTCGTAGTAGGCGTCGGCCTCGGCGTACTTGAGCTTCATGCTGTTGGCGCAAATGGCGTAGACCAACTCCCTGCTGAGGAACTGGCCCGAAAAGTTGCGCTCTTCCAACTCGGCCAACACTAGTTGGCGGTCCAAGATGTACAGGAAAATCATGGGGTACTGCTGGTCAAAAAACGACACCACCAAGTCGCGGATGTACTCAAAGTCCAGCTCTAGAGTCACCACACGCATGGGGAGCGTATTGTTGCCCTCGTATATCATGGGCACGCCATCGGGCTTGGGGAAATTCTGAAAGTGGTAGATGCTTCCCGGGCCGAAGTAGTTGGCCTGCTCATCCACAATGGGGAGAGACACCTCGGCGTCGTGCGACGGGTCGAGATTTTCGCCCAACTCCTCCGAGTACTTTTGTATCTGGTGGTTTTCGGTTTGCTTTGGAATGCTGGCGGCCAACGACGCGAGTTTCTCGGCCAATTTTTCCGGCTCGTTGCGGAGCGTCACCAAAAGCGAAAGGGTGTTTTGAAGCACCTCGTTGTTGGTCTCCAAGGACTTGATGTAGCCCACAGAAAAACGCTGCGAGCGGCGGTCTGTTTGGGAATATTCACACTGGGCGTTTCGCTTCAAGCAGTTGGAGCACGGGTCTTCGCCGTCGCAGCGTCTTTTGATTTTGCGGCAGTTGTGGCACGAAAGCTTTTTCTTCTCCTTCAGCGACATTGGGGGCTGGCGGTTGCAATGGGTGGGAATGGTGTCTGGAAGGCAGTTTGTTGGGTAACTGGGCGAAAGTGGGAGGTGAAACGGCCTGGGGGTGGAAAAATGGATTTAAGTAGCTGGGATGGTTGGAAATCCGCGGGAGCACAAATATTCTCGAAACGCCGACTAAAAGAGACGGCGGGTGGGATTATTTTTATTTTTATTATATTTTTTTCGTCTGAGGAACTCCATCATCTATAAACTAGCGCGATACGTACTGTATGACACTTGGGGCGCATGTCCAAAAGTGGATGGCCAACGAAAGACTACGATAGAAGAGTTGAAAAAAGCTTTGGAATGAGCTTACTGGGCGATCCAAACAGGCGAACTTGTGGTTTTTCCCGCTTGCTGCCGTGGTTTTTCTCCGTTTCCGTCGCCTCTTTTCGCCTCGCTTAGTCATGTGTGCACCTGCATCATAGTTTAAAGCAGATGAACGTTGAGACCACAGCAGAAAGACAGGGGCAGATGCCGGCCCAGACAGGAAGAAGCCGGCGCAGACCCGGACTTAGCGAAGCAGGCGGATTTCGGCCGCACCAAGCAACTACGTAGGTGGAAAAATATCGTTGAGACAAATTTGGCTGGGCGAAAACACGACACGGCAAAAATGACAAGCAAACTAGACAGAAGCTAGACCCAGCCCAAGCCAAAGATGCACAAGCGTTGTGCATATGTGCGAAACCCTGCATCGAAGTGCGAAAAGCCACTGCTCGCTTCAACTTGTGCGGTTTCTTTTCTCCGCGAGATGAAGGAAGAAAATGGGAGAGAGGAAGGAGGAAAAAAATGGAGAAACCATAGTTCGATGCAGTAGCAAAATCAGCAAGTTTAGTAGGCGGAGAAACGGCCAAAAAAATGTCCACGAAAGAAATGTCTGGACCGTAAATGGAACGGCTAGAGCCCGGTCGACAGAAGCAAATAGTGGGGCGATTTTGGCCTGGAAAAATTCGCGCCGCATCAACATCCAGGGCGGCCTGAATGGGCGAACATTCGGCGCATCTTTTGTATGCCTCCAGATTTACCGAGACAATTCTTTATGGTTTGATAAAAGGCATGTGTCTGTAGATCAGCTGACGACGAGAACTCGGACATACTCTCCGTTCGGAGTGTGGTCGCTGTTTCTTTGAGCTTTAGGATTTGGTTTCTGTTAGCGGTGTTTATTCATTCTGACTCCGGTTATGTACAATTTTCTTTACTGCTCGATTATTCACGCTTTACTGTGCTTCCTCGTTTCAATATAGTGTTCGACATGTGGCCATACCAAAGTTCTAAATGATGTTCACACGTCTTATGCACCAGGAAAAAGTTACCGTCATAATCGTCCGTGATAGTTTAGTGGCTAGAATTACCGCTTGTCGCGCGGTAGACCGGGGTTCAATTCCCCGTCGCGGAGCTTTTTTTCTCACCTAGCGCTTCTCACTTTTAATCTTGAATGCTAGACCCTTCTTTTTTGCCATTCCAATGGACGCTGACGAAGGTTTCGTTCCCATTCTAGGCATCTTCTATGCCATTTTCCACCCGACTGAAGGCACGAAAATCGTCCACCAAGTACCTGAAGGCTCAATCACCAGCTTTTCTTCTGCCACGATAGTCGATCCAGCCAATGTTCTTTTCAACTTTGATACAGTGAAAAACTACATCATTCCCAAACCCCAGCTCTGCAACAAGTTTGTTTCTTTCAAAGTCAATCGCTTCAAGGTGTTGGGCTACCCTGTGAACATTGAAAGTGCTCGATACTCGAGAAATTCCTTCAGTTTCAATTTTGGCTTTGTGTTTCCCTACAATTCCGATGTCACGCCTTACGAGTCGGCCATTCGCCGAATGGGCAAGATGTTCCGTGTTTTGGAGGAGCAGTCTTTCCTTCTCAGCAAGCTAGGTGAGGACCAGCTTTTGGTTTCCGACCCAGACAAAGAACTGGATCTGGCTAGACTCCGATATGCGCCGGGCCATGAGAAGTTCCGCAAGTTCTCCTTGCTGTCGATCGGTTCTTTGATCCACCAGATCTACCAGGACCTTAATAACTACTCAGAATGTTGCATTCCCATAGACTCGGCCAATAGTGTGGACATTAAGCTTTTCCCAATCCTTCCGCCGCCAGTAAACTTGAAAGCGTTTCAGGTGCCCATTCTTCAAGTGAAATTGCACCTGCTTATCGATGTGAACTGGGACCCGACCATGGTTAAGATTCTCCCTTACATTAATGGGCTTAATTCGGTGAAGAGAATCAGTGAGTTGGCGGACGCTGATTACCTTTTAACCAAACAGTGCATCCAGCATTTGATGCACTACCAGTGTATTACTATGGTGGACATTTTCCAGTTCAGTAACATTTACGCTCCCACAAATAACATTGGGGATTTTCTAAAGCCAAACGGCATGGCCGAAGATTGCCAGGCTTATGTCATTTCCACACTGGATTGGTCTGCGCTGTCTTCAAATCCTCTCACACCCAGAACCCCCGTTACCCCTTTGACGCCTGGCCTCCTAGGGAAATCCGTTAAAGACTCAGAAAACTCCGATAGTGCAAACAGCTCATATTTTGTGCACAAGAACATTGCACTGTCTACGAGTCCGCTAACAAAGAATAGTTTGGGCCGTTCGGGCCCAGGAGGCACGGTGTGGAGGCAAACCATCCATGTGCCTTCGAAAGCGACGCTTTTTTACCTTTATCGTCTGTTGAACCAGGGACAAACCATCAAAGAGTGGTACATACAGCACCAGAAAGCGTTGAAAAATATCGATGTACGGCGTTTTATTAATTTTGGGGTTGTACGGGGAATCACTTACCGTGTTCATCTGTATCCAATTCTTCATTCGGTAACAAAATCATTGGAAAATGGCGACGAGAAAGTGAGCGACTTGGATGAACTTGTGACGCAGTATGAGAGGAAGATGGAAATAAACAAGCGGAGAACTCAGTCCAACGCAACTGATCCGAGGGAGGCTGGCCTCTTGAAGACGACGATCAACGAAACAAATCTCAAAACGGGAAAGAAGACCAGAACCGTCAGCTTCAACTATAACGTTGACAGATATAGTCGAGATAGCGATGAAGATGTTGATGAGCTGGTTTTCGTTAGTGATTCTGAATCTTCCACGTCGGGCGTAAGTGACCTGGATGCTGGAGTAGCAATCGCTGATGTTGGCGAAAGTGATTCGGACGACGATTCGGATGAAAAAGCCGATTTGGTGAAACTCAGCAAGTTGGTCCGGGGTGTTCAACACACGGATTGTATATGCACTGAGCTTCAAAAATCTAGGATCGAAGTGGAGCTGCTTTTGGACCGTTTAGGGCCGCATTTTATAATTAATTCGTGAAACGAAACTAGATCAATGGAAAGCTAGACCAATGGAAAAGGCATATAGATATTAACCTTCTAGTAGAGGAGAAACTTCTGTCTCTTTCCCTTTGTAAAGTTCTTTCTGATATAATGACAGTCTTCGCTTAAATATTCAACTTCTATGAGCCAGGGAAAAGTTGGAATATCCAATCGCAATCAGTTTCGCTGTTACATAGATATTTAGACCAACGCTATCAGGAATGAGAATCTTTAGGCCTCTCGTCAACCATCGATCGGCACAATATTAGAATACACTGATACGAAAGGCGAATAACCTCTATGTAATGGAGTTTTCTTTGGGTCAGCTCAATTCAATGAGCTCAAAATAAATACTTGACGGTCTGGTGCAAGAGAATAGAGAAGCAGATAGCAGAGAAACAGAACGAAGTGACAGAAAAACAGAGAAGAGAAAGCTGAAGACTCGAAACCGAAAGAGTAGCAGGAAACTGGAAGAAGCAACCATGAATGGAGAAATCCGCAAAGAAAAACACTAAAGCACTAACCATTCGAGCCATAGAGATTCAGAACCACTAAGATTTCCAAGCCTGCCCGTCGAAGATATTCAAGAACCAAAACATTAGCCAGAGGAATATCCATTCCTACCCATATAGATCAATGCGGTGTTATCTGAAGGTTCGTGTGCGGGTAACCTCGCGAGGATAATGCGCGCCGTGTTTATACAAAGTAAACAAACTACTCGCTACTACTGCTTTTCATCTGTAACCATGTCGGGAAAAGGAAAAGTGCACGGAGGAAAAGGCAAATCTGCCGAAAGCAATAAGATGACAAGCTCTCACTCGGCCAGAGCGGGCTTGCAGTTCCCCGTGGGAAGAATCAAGAGATATTTGAAGAGAACAGCGCAAAACAAAATCAGAATCGGATCCAAGTCTGCGATTTACTTGACGGCCGTTTTGGAGTACTTGACAGCAGAGGTGTTGGAGTTGGCCGGAAACGCTGCCAAGGACTTGAAGGTCAAGAGAATCACCCCTAGACACTTGCAGTTGGCCATCAGAGGCGACGAAGAATTAGACAACTTGATCAAGGCCACCATCGCGTACGGTGGTGTTTTGCCACACATCAACAAGGCCTTGTTGTTGAAGGTGGAGAGAAAGAAGGGCCAGAAGTAAGCGGGCGCATCCACGCTGGGCCCTATGTACTATATGTTTTTTGTATACTAACCAATGTTAACGTCTGTGTGTATGAGTATGTACAAGAAGAGAAGAGGAAGAGCACACCTATTTTTCTTTAGGCTGGACGATTTTCTCTGCATCTTGCTGGAGCCTCTCCAAGTCCACGCAAAGCTTTTCCACCAAATCCTTGATTGTGGTTATCTCTTCCTGAAGATCGATAATGTCGTTTTTCACCGTGAGCTTTTCGTTCTGGCTCTTGACGCGAGCCCGGTACGACTCGTAGAAGATTAATGAGCCGGCAACCAGGAAAATGAAAAACTCCAGGAGGAAGTTGGCGCCGTTTTCAATGGCCTTCTTATCGTTCAACGGCCGCACCTTGATTCTGTTTTCGCCCAAAAGCCGCATCCGGAGCTTGACATCGGTCGAATGCACCGTCTGCGCCACTCGAATGCATGCATTTCGGAACGCCTCGTGTTCTTTGGCCTGTGCCTTTAACGTGAGGGCAATCGGTTTGGCCACTGTTCGGACCAACAAAGATGTGAGTTTGAGAGCGATGCCACTCATGCTGGATAGGACGAGATGGAAGCAGAAAGCTAAAAGAGCGAATGGGGGAATGGAATAGACAAAGCAACGAATCCAATGGGGGAATATATGCCAAAAGAGAGCCGGATGAGATAGGAAGTCGGATGGCGTAGATTGAGCGCGAAACTGCGCGAACTGGGGAATGACAGTTTTGCTCACATTAAACGGATAATGACAGGATCTTTTGACTTGGTTATTGGCAGGTGGCTAGAAATGTAAGGGAAAGGTCATATGGCATTATGCCAATAAATCATCAGATAGCTCGGTAATCTGGCAGTCGAGAAAGTTTGCTTTGTCTTCATCAAGATACTGCAAAACATGGTAACCTTACATCTAGCTATTGTATCTTTTAATCCTTTCTGGACATACTCACTTTTATATAGATGGAAGCTGCGTGGCCTTCTGTGGCTAGTTTAGCTTGCATTGCACTATTCGTTGGACAAAGGCTTTGGTCGGCTGGACATTCTTTCGATTGCCCCTATTTGCTTTGAGTAGCCATATATCTTCCAATTGGTCTTGGTTTTGTAATGAATTGGACATGAAGACTACTTGCACACAATACTGGAGCTCATGACGCATGCTTTGATAAGCCGATCTTCAAAGGATAACCACGGGTGTCTAGAAGTTGAAACGTTCAGAACTCTAAAAGATCAGGCGAGATTCCTAGCATCAGCGATATTATTTGAAACACTGCGTCGGGGCGAACAACACGTTTCACCAATGTCTTTTTCGCTACCTTGGCTGTTTCCATGCACCCGGTGTCAAACATGCTATCAAATTCACTTTCGGCCATCGACCTTCGTATATCTCCGTCTTGGTAATACTCCTCTCTTGAAGCAGTGAGAGCGTTTTCCAAATCCGTCTTTTGCTTGCGAACAGTCTCTAAGCGTTCTCGTGATGTGTAGTCCACGTCAATGTCTTTCTTCAAAGTTTCCGTCTCAACTTCAAGCATCCGCAACCGTTCATCGAGTATCGCTATATCCTTGGGCTTGAACGCCTGCTTGATAGCAAAACTTGCTGCGGCCTCATCCACCAAATCCATGGCAGAAAGCGGCATTTTGCTGCTGGAAATGTATCGGGCAGCCAAGTGGGCGGCAGCAACTAACGTTGAGTCCAAAATACGCACGCCGTGGCTCTTTTCGTAGAAGCTTCTTTTGTGCCGCAAGAGTGTTAGGGTTTCACTCACTGTGACATCAGCAATATCGACTCTTTGGAAGTAGTTTTCAAAAATACAGTCGGAAGCCATTTCACTGTGAAATTCGGCAGGTGTGGTGGTGCAGATACATTGCAATTGCCCACTTGCTATAGCATTTCTGAACAGAACCGCAGTGGCTCTGTTGCTGGTAATACAATGTGCTCCTTCAACGAAAAGAATCACCTTGCGCTCGGATCGTCTCAAGTAGTCCAAAACATCGTTAAACCCATCTTCAAACCCCCATAGGTTGCGGGTATGGTACTCTAGTGAGATGGCATTCAAGGAAATAAACTTGCAATCTTGCAAATGAGGCGGTCCACACTCGATGATTCGCTTCACTGCTCCATGAACCAAAGAGAGCTTCAGAAAACTGCATCCATTGACTAGAACGATACTGGATCGTGCCCGTTTGCAAAGCACGCCAACAAATCGCCGAATATCGTCTTCTCTTGCCAATGCAGGTTTGACTTCGCCCTGCCGTATTTGCTCTGTCAAGTCTTCACAGTGCTTGACTATGTAGCCATAAGAAGAGCAGTCTGCTGTTCTCGACGATATTTTGTGGCCATTTTTCATGCTGACTGCCACAGATTTCACTGCTTTTGCGTAACTCTCATTGCCCTTGGTGTCCTTGGGCCATAAGTGAGTGCCTAGCACGGAAAGGAGCAAGTGGAACATTCCAATATAAGAGTCGCCGTACTCGATGCGAATGCCGTTAGCCTTACGAAGGGCAATCAAAGCGTCTCGAGAATACCCTGGTCCTCTTTGCAATTTTTCGTGGGCCTTGAGCCCATTGTAAAAATTCAAGTCCGTGCACTCGTGTCTGGAGCTGCTTCTTTCCACTAGCTTTCTCAAATACAGCGACGAGTCCCATGCATTTGTCTTGAACATGACAGTGAGTAGAAGTTCCACTGTCACTTCTGATTTTCTCTTTTTGGCCCTGTGTTGGCTCGCCTTGAGAATGTCAAGAACATCGTTGGTGTAAATGTTTCCAAACGGGTCAAAGTCACTATGCGAGGAAACGGTCATCTTGGCCATGGCCATGCAAGACGCTTTCTAGCTTAGTTGCTTGGTTTAAATGATGCAGATGCATTCAACGGTAAAACCAGGGTGTTTTGAGCCACGGCTCGAATATTTTTTACTTTAGACGGTGCATTTGAAACAAGCTTGTCGAGAGATCTAGGCACCGAAACAATGAGACAATGGTAGAAGTGAAAACGAGATCATGTGAAGGTAGACTGACAGTAAGATGTGCGATAAAGGCGTCCAAACAATGAAGTGTTTGTCTTATTCTTTAATTGAGGTATTGTTCTTCTGCTGGCAATAAGAACCAAATCGCATAAAGTACTGCGCAGATATGGACATTTGCACTTTTCGCTGTTTTGCGCATAGAGATTCAATATCACCATGTGTAGATAAACAATGCAAAATCAATCCCATTATTGTTACTTTAGCTACAGAAGTGTATTCCGAATCCAAATACATTTTGTTCAGGTGTAAAGCATTCACAGTGGGTCAGCAAACTCCGCCCAATGCTATTGTATGACTACTGTCTGATCTCGTAAAGGAAATTAGACTCTCAATTTCAAGATCCGGATTCTAGAAGTTAAAAGTGGGTCAAGACAGAAGAGACAACGCACCGGTTCAAATCTTGCGCAAAATCTGTGGTCTTATCTCAGCTTATCTATCGCATCAATCTCATTCTAATGCCACCACCACTAATCTACACTACTGAAATACTAATCACCACTACCACTAATCTGCACCTGAAATACTAATCTACATCTGAAATAATCTACCACTGAAATACTAATCTACACTGAAATACTAATCTACACCTGAAATAATCTAACACACACACACTATAACCTAACCTTAACCCAACCATTCTTGCCAAGCCCTGAACCCAACTATCCCCAATTCAGAGCACCAACCCGGTGACATGCGGGTGATCGGAATCCTCCGCATTAATGGAAAACACTAGAACCTGTCTAAAGTCGAAACGTGACCAATCACCTGGCAAAGGATTGTGGGGGACCAAGAAAACGGCACTGCAGTACCTACTAAAAAATCTCGCCAGTGCTCCGCACCGCCCCAGATGAGACTGAGGGGAGAAATCGGATGAACACACAAAGCTTCCGAAAGACTGTGGTCGAGAAATGGGGCTGGTGTACTGAATTGAACGGTTACGGAAGCCGTTGTATGGTCAATTGAGGAAGAGCAATATGTAACCAATTGATTACTTATACGGTTGAGGTAATTTGATAGTGCGAAAGACAAGCCAACAAATAACATCTCGGTCAAAGTAACCAACGTATCCTACCAATGGGCAAATTTGAGTCGGCAGTGTTTTCATCCAGCTCAACTTTTTTTATTTTTTAGTCTACATTTTCCCACCGAATCTTCTCTTCTCGAGTATCCAGTATTTTCGTCTTTGGTCTCCTCCCCTCTTCGCCCTGCACCGCATTTTGTGGGGAGCATTTTGTGGGGTCGCACAAAGTCCGGCCGAAACTATATAAGGCAAGACCCGCGCCGTTTCAGCTTTTCTCTGCTCTTCAGAAAACGCTCTTGCGCCCATTCCTACCGAAACCGTCAAAGCGTCTACTTCTGTTTCTTCTCCCATGCCTGAACATTTGGCCATGGATCACGAGGGGGCCCAGCAGCCCCCACAAGGTTTCTTTGACAGATCCCACTCCGCTCCCAACTTGAGCTCTTTGGACGAGTACAATGCCATGTACAAGCAGTCCATTGACGACCCGGCCACGTTTTTTGGCAACCAGGCCCGCGATCTCTTGTCGTGGAGCACGCCTTTCAACGTGGCGCGCTACCCGGCGTCGCCCAAGGACGACTTTGCCAACGGCGACATTCCAGCGTGGTTTCTCGGCGGCCAGTTGAATGCTTGCTACAACGCAGTTGACCGCTGGGCTTTCGAAGATCCAAACAAACCAGCCATCATCTACGAAGGTGACGAGCCCGGAACAGGCCGCATCATCTCCTACGGCGAGTTGTTGAAGGACGTTTGCAAGTTGGCCCAGGCGTTGGTCAAGGCCGGCGTGAAAAAGGGCGACACCGTTGCCGTGTACTTGCCCATGATTCCCGAGGCCATTGTCACCTTGTTGGCCATTGTGCGTATCGGTGCCGTGCACTCGGTGGTGTTTGCTGGCTTTTCGCTGACCTCGTTGCGTGACCGTATTGTGGACGCCGACTCGCGCATTGTTATCACCGCCGACGAGAGCAAGCGTGGTGGAAAGACCATTGAAACAAAGAAAATCGTTGACGAGGCCCTCAAGGACTTGCCCCAGGTGCGCAATGTGTTTGTGTTCAAGCGTACGGGAAACAAACATGTGCCCTTCTATCCGGGCCGTGACTTGTGGTGGCACGATGAGTTGGCCAAGCACGGCAACTACTCTCCCCCAGTCCCTGTCGACTCCGAGGACCCATTGTTTTTGTTGTACACATCCGGCTCCACAGGTAAACCAAAGGGTGTGCAGCACAATGTAGCCGGTTATTTGCTTGGTGCGTTACTCACAACTAAGTACACTTTCGACGTGCACCGTGATGACATCATCTTCACGGCCGGTGATATTGGATGGATCACGGGCCATACATACGTGGTCTACGGTCCTTTGCTCAACGGTGCCACCACAGTTGTATTCGAAGGCACTCCAGCTTACCCAGACTACTCGCGGTACTGGCAGATTGTTGACGAGTACAAGGTTAACCAGTTCTACGTGGCGCCCACCGCGTTGCGTTTGTTGAAGCGGGCTGGCCCCTCCTTCATCGAAAAGTTCAAGTTGGACTCCTTGCGTGTGTTGGGTTCTGTCGGTGAACCTATTGCAGGAGAGGTGTGGCACTGGTACAACGAGCACATTGGCCGTGGCAAGGCTCATATTGTGGATACCTACTGGCAAACCGAGTCTGGCTCTCACTTGTTGACCCCGTTGGCTGGTGTAACCCCTACCAAACCCGGTTCCGCGTCCTTACCATTCTTTGGTATTGACGCCCATGTGTTGGATCCTGTCACGGGTAAGCGCTTGACTGAGGATGGCGTGGAAGGTGTTTTGGCCATCAAGAACGCCTGGCCTTCGATCGCACGTGGTATTTTCAACGACTACAACCGGTTTATCGACACTTACCTTGGCAACTACAAAGGCTACTATTTCACGGGCGATGGCGCTGCAAGAGACAAGGACGGCTTTTACTGGATCTTGGGCCGTGTTGATGATGTGGTCAATGTGTCTGGTCACAGATTGTCTACTGCAGAGATTGAGGCGGCGTTGATCGAGCACGAAATGGTTGGTGAAAGTGCTGTTGTTGGATACGCAGACGACTTAACGGGCCAGGCTGTGGCTGCGTACGTGTCGTTGAAGTCTCAGTTCAAGTCTGGTGACAAGGACGCGATCGACGCCATCAAGAAGGAGTTGATCTTGACTGTCAGAAAGGAAATTGGACCTTTCGCTGCACCAAAGTTGATTTTGTTGGTGAACGACTTGCCAAAGACGAGATCGGGCAAGATCATGAGAAGAATCTTGCGTAAGGTTTTGGCCGGCGAGGAGGACCAGTTGGGTGACACCTCGACATTGTCCGACCCTAGTGTTGTGCAACAGATCATCGACGTTGTCAAGGAAACAAGAAAGTGAGCCATCATACTGCTGTATCGATAATATTTATTGTCCGTCTGAACCATGTAGAGCTACAGTCTCTTCTCTACCTTATCTAGTTCCGATCACCTCCTATCTCCGTTCTCTGGTCATCTTATCTCTCTTGCTCGGATCTACTATACATCATTCGTCTTCGTCTCATTATCTATTTCATGATCTCTTCTAAAAGAGCGGCGGCCGTTGGCTTGGGTGCCATAGCATGCGACTCGATTCCCTTTCCGTTCAAGTACTCTAGTGTGGTGGGGCCGATGCTGGCAATACGAACGCCTTCCAACAGAATCTTGCCCTTCTGGATATGCTCCACTATTTCCTCTGTACCCTGCGGACTGAAAAACACTAGCCAGTCCACCTTTTCCTCGCAGCACGACACAAAGTTATCGAGAATGCCTGCCTTTGGTTCTGTTTTGTAAATGACCACCTCTTCCAAATCAACGCCCTCTTGCTTCAACTTCACCGGAATGATATCTTTGCGTATGACTCCAGTGAAAAAGACAATCTTTTTCGGGCAGCCCCGCTTCTCCTCCAAAATGATGTCGGCTAGCTTAGATCCGTTGCCGGCCAAGGAGCCCCCTCGGACATCGGAGAAGCCTTTGGCTCGGAGAATCTCCTCCGTCGCAGGCCCAACGGTGTAACCTGTTTTGGCAATGATTTGCTCCACCTTGGCTGGATCTCGAGATCCAATCACAGAAAGACATTCGTGGAACACTTCCACTGCCCGTTGCGATGTGATGATGAAGCTGTCTGTTTCCGTTAAGAACGCTTCGCTGGCCAAGTATTCTGCCGTCTGATCTATATCGATGGGCGCATGGTTAAGAAGAGGAACGAAAACAGGCTTGTGGCCGCTGGAAGAGAAAACGTCCTCGTACGCATCTTTCGGCGTCGTTTTGTTCTTCAAAAAAAGAACCCTTTTCCCACATTCGGCAACACAAGGCATGTGTTGGAGTCGGCAAATGACAGTAGAGTGATATGTCAGAGGCGTGCACCCACCAACACGTTGTACCCACTTCAGCCTACATCACTACATCACCTACATCCAAACGACTTATCCTTATTAGCGTGTATTGCCCCAATCCAGAACCTACAACTCGACTACATGTCGCATCGGCTCAGTAGAAAAAACCCGGGCCAATCTTTCGTGACCCACAACCAAATTCCCAATGGTGTTCCTGCACACCTGCTTCAACTGCTCAACCATTTCAACCTTGTAGCCAGTAATGGATACAAACGAAAAGAAACATATAATCATCACCAACACCGGCGTCCAGAAGAAAAGCAACATCTTGTCATTCTGCACAGTCTTCCGTGGGTGGTTGATGAATGACATCACCATATCCTCCGACGAGTCTGATGCAACATCTTCTTGCGCATCTTCAGTCACCCCAAACGATTTGGATCTCGAATCGGCGTCATCATCATCCAATGCATGGCCAGCGCTGGCCCGAGAATTGCTGAAGGGGAAAAGATCATCGTATGTTGGCAAATCCATTTCGGCGTCATTAGAGAATACAGCATTCTTAACCTTCTGCCACAAGTTGGGCTCGGAACGCATGAGGCTCGAGCTAGACCCTTCCTGAAGAACCCGCTCTTGCGTGTCTGTGTCGTAATCTGAACTAGAGTAGTCATCGTCGTAGTCATCCGTAAACTCGTCTTCTTGGTCTGCGTCGTTGTGGTCAAGGTCTTCGCAGAAAGACAAGTTGTCTTCAGAGTCCCGCTCGGAATCAGCAAAGTCATCCGAATCATTAGCAAACGGCGTTGGCGATTTCGGCGTTGGAAGTTCACTGGTACCCTCCGTCAAGCTGTGTTGCAGAGCGCCAAGCGCCAGATCCTCGCCGTCATGGACTTCTGATGAATCCATTACCATGCGAGAAATGTGTTTACTGTAATCCACCATGAACATTGAATTGAGCGAATCGACACTGAAGGATTTGTTCAACCCGTCCTCTCCAACATCCGATCCCGAACAGATGTATGAACTCGTTTCTCCTCCAAGTGCTTGGTCAGACTCGAGTCCGTGGAAAATATCGAGGACGTTCATATCACAGTAGTCTTTCAAGAACTTGTCGTTGCTCAACTTCAAATTCCAGTTGGATTTGCAGTCGACGAACGCCTTGATCAAGTGCCGGTTGCCACACATGGAAGCGAAAAACAACGGCGTCAAGCCCTGATTGTCCTGAATATCAATCTTGCACCCGTGTGTGATTAAGAACTTGATTAGATGCGAATAATTCTTCAAAGTGGCCAAATGCAAAAGCGACTGGCCCTCAGCATTGCACAATTGCCAGTTTGGAATGATAATAGGACAGTTAGGGAGATCCACCAATGTGAGGAAGTTGATGAGGATTTCTTCCGTTGAAAGATCAGACCGCGACAAAACCTCGACAGCTTTATGGGCATTGCTGTACCAATCCATGTTGGCCTGGTTCATAGTCTGGTTCATTCCAGGAGTACCATTGGGAGACGGTGTATGTCCTGCTGCCCCATTAGCACCGTCAGAACCAACAATACGCTTTGCAATGTTCTTTGCGTCTTCCAATTTCCCGTTCATTTTCAAACCAACAATTTGCAACGCCAATTCAATCAATTGGCGATCGGTGTCGTCTGTGTACGTGAAAATCAGTTGTTGGCCACTTGAGAAAATATCGTCATGGTTTTCAAAACTCACCAATACTTGACCTGGCTGCGATGCTGGAGGCAAGTATGTCACGATTGTGGTCTCAGACCAGCAATGTGTGGCCAATGCATTCTTTGTTCCAAACTTGACAATCAAGCCAGGCCGGAAATTGAAACCCAAAAGTGTAACTTCAATGCCGCCACGGATAGGGCCCTGAGCAGGAATAATCTTTTGAATTGTAGGATTGAGCGATGGTTGTTGGTAATGCTGCAAATGTTGCAGCAGACCTTGTCTTGCGATAGATAGAGACTGCGTCACTGCTTGAGGAGCTACGCTTGATGAACTTCCAAAATTATGCACGCCTCCAACAATACTATTCTTCCCATTCATATTGTGGATTGATGCATTGGTATCGCTGTTGCTTAGTGGGGAGAAGCCACTGCCGCCATTGAACATTGGGTTTGTTAAACTGTTGAAGGAATCGTCAAATGAGAGCTTCTTTCTCTTCAACCCACGCGACGCTGTGTTTGAATCGGTATTTGTATCCGTGTTAGCCAAGCCTTCGGTGGGTGAGTCATCAATAGACTTTGGTGAAAGAGGATGCAATCCCGAGTCCAAGTCGTGTTCCAAGTTTTCAGAGAGGTCCAAATTAGCCATTCTTGAATCGGAGCCCAACAGTTCCTTTCCGCCAGCTGCGGAATTTTTCTTTCTGTCCATGATCATGATCGGAGTCGATAACAGTTTGGCCACAACCTGGCCATTGTAATCTTTGAGTACAAAAAGAAGCTTGAAACCATTTTGCTCCTTGTGATGTCTACAATAGCATACTAGTCTTGCAGAAAAGTCGAATGCCTGGAACTGGTCGTTAGCCAAGCCTGAAGGTTCTGGGAGACTGATGATTTCTTTGCAGTTCAAGATGATAGCCTTCTTCATCATCTTATCATCGGCCCACGCATTGGGGTTGTTTTTGAGCATGTTAGAGGTGCCGTTTGTTGGAGAATTTCCAGTACTGCAATCGCTAGGTCCCGGCTTGGATCTCAGAGCTCTCTTCTGCTCTCTCTTGATGCATCGGGAACACACATTGCAAGAACGGGATAAGTCGGACGTGAGAACATACGCGTCCATGTAGAGCATGTTCTGTCTCAAGACGTTGGGGAGAGAATCAACCGGGTTCTGCAAACAAAACTTGCTTTTGGAAATCAAGTCCTGTGGGATGTGAAGAAGGTTCTGCGGAGGAGGCGGCGAAAGACGAAACTGGAGCTTAGTTTGGGTCTCAACACGCGAGTATGTGGGCAAATCAAGCACTTCAAGCGTGTATGGAAGTTTGGAGAGCGTATCCGCAGAAAAATCGAGATACGAAGCGTCTGCCACATCGACAGATTGCGGGCACGGGTTTGTGTTGCAGTTGCCGAACTTGACCCGAGACATTTCCTTGCGCACCACATCGTAATTGTCAAACTGAGGGTTTCTGGATTTGGAAAAAGCGCTCTGCGGGCTGTTTGGGCCAGTGAAGGCCAGTGCCATGCCAAGCTCGTCCGTTGCGTCTCTGAATAAGGGCGGCGAAGAATGCGCTGGCGAAACTGCTTCTGCCTTGATGGGAGTTTGTTCGTCTTTCAAGCGGGAGAAAAGCTCCGAGTGGAAGTTCTCGAAGTCCTCGAGTTTCACATGGTCCGAAGGGTTGGGCGAGTTTGCGTTCATGGAGTCGAATACCCGCTGGTCTAAAAACTCGTTCAAGATATCTTGGTCATCATGGGACGTGGCTAGTAGAAGCGAATGGTCTAGAACCATATCTTCTTTGCTTGCCATAGCGACGGTAATTTATGCTTTGTGTTCTTGTTGACGTTGCTGCGTCTTTCCTTTTCTTTTGTGCTATGGTGGTCGGCTACTATATTGTAGGTGTTTTTTTTTTTTAGTCTTGCTCTAGGCGAACAGGGTATCTGCAGGACTTTCAGTTGGAAGCCCCTCTTGTGGCAAGGAAAAACGCTGTCTGCAGTCCCAGAGAAAGAAATTGCCCACCTCTGTAAGAAGAAAACTTGATGGGTCTGACACGTATGCTATTGGCGTGACGTGGCGGATCTTTAGTGGAGAGGGGTCTAAGCTAGGGGAAATGTTGGGTGCGGGTGTTGGGAGTGCACGTGAGTGTACAGTCAGGTGACCGCCAAGGCGAAAAGAGACGAGAAGACGGACGAGAAAAGAGAAAAGAGAAAAGAGAGAAGAGAAAAGAGAAAAAGACAAGATAGATGGGCGAAAGATGTTAGAGGTACGATGAGTGAGAAAGTTGAAGTATACGAGGATAGTAAACGACTCGGTTCTGACAGTTCGCGGTTCAACACTTGCATAGATGGCCAGTTATGCGGTAAGCGATGCATTTAGTCTGCAGATGAAAAAGTATACGAGAGAAATAATAGCCGTCCGTAGTTATTGCGAAATTGCGAAATGTCATTACGGAGAGAACTAAGACAAACGGTTGTGATCAGCAGATCTAGACTCGTAGATCTAGACTGTAGATCCAGACTGATGTATCGACTAAACTATTTAGTGCGGGGATACATACTCTAGACCCGTACATCTCCAGACAATAGTCCAAACCACCATGGCCGACTTTTACTTCTGTTGAATGTTTCGTTTCCTTCTTTGCACTGATCTTGTACCTCTCTCCTCGGTGTTTGAAGCTGACTTTTTTCATATCCAAGCCGGCAGTTTGGACCATAGGTGGCAGTCTGGCCATAGGTGCTGAAAGTTGTCTTTTTGAGTGCCCGCTTTGTCGTACCTAGATTTTGCAATCCTTCTGTCCACACTAGCCCGATTCAGTAAACATACCAAATGGAAAATGTCTAGCTAGCCCAAAGACGTGTTTGCCAGGATTCTTGTGGTGGCCCCACACACCCGTGCCTCCCACACATACACACAAAGTTTTCCGCTCGAGTAAAAAAACCACAAGCATGCCTAAAAACACCCTATACGTGACTGGATTCACGAAAGAGTCCAAGGCAGCCGACTTGGCTCCGGACTTCGAAAAGTATGTTTCCATCTGTCCTTCCTGATCTCTACTTACGTATAGGTTCCGGCCATTCCCGTTTCCTTTCGTTTCGCTTTGTCTTTCCTACTTCCCCATTTCCCATCCGTGATTCCTTCGTTTCTCCTCCTTCCTATTTCTCCTCCTTCCTATTTCTCCTCCTTTCCTTCCTTCCTTCCCTTCACTTCTCCTTCTCCTTCTCCTACTCCTACTTCTCCCTTTCTATCCTTCTCCTTTCCTTCCTTCCTTCCTTCCTTCCAGTCCTCCAACTAACACCAGATTCGGCGAACTCGTCAGACTAGACATCCCTCCTCCCAGAACCGACGACGGCGAAAAATACGCGTTTGTGGAATACAAGAGCCCCGAGGACTGTGAAAAGGCCTTGGAGCTCGACGGAAAACACTTGCCCTATGCCATGAAAGACGGCCTTGTTGTTCAGCTTGCCCGGTCGGACCCATACTCGGCGCGCCGTGGCGGCTATTCTAGGGGCGGATTCAGGGGCTATCGTGGCGGCTACGGCGCTCGTGGCGGCTATGGTGCACGTGGCGGCTACGGCTACGGCGGTCCGTACCCTCCTCCTCCACGCGGCCGTGGCGGCTATGGCTACCCAAGCTATGGCTATGAGCGTGGCGGCTATGGCGGCTACGGAGGCGCCTATGGCGGCCGCGGCCGTGATTACGGCTATGGGGGCCGTGACTATGGCTACGGGCGCGAGGCGTACGGCTACCGCGGCTATGACGACTACCGCGGCCCTGGCGACGAGCCATTTGATGGGCGCGAACGTTACCACGGGCGGCGCGAAGAGCGCAACTACGAGAGCCGGGCGGGCGAGCGCGGCGACCGTGGCGACCGCCCTGAACGCGACCGCCCTGAAAGAGGCGACCGCCATGAGCGCGACGAGGGCGACGACTACGCACGCGGACGGTATTCTCGGTCCGCGTCGCCCAAACGTGAACGGTCGCGGTCCCGGTCGCCTAGCCGCTAAGCTGGATGTATTTTGCAGCCACCAAGAGTTTGCAGCCACTGTCAAAATTACCATATTGCATGGGTGAATGGAATCCGATCGAGCACTTGAGTATTAACATCGCAGCAAGGAACACTGCGCGGTCGCCGTAGCGGTTTCGCGTCATATATAGCATGAACAATCGCCATATACTTGGCCAAAAAAGCAAAAATAAAACCACTCGGTGCTGAACAGAAGCACCGACTTTGAATAAATATTATCTGCTCTTGCAAGTATACAAGAATTTTTCTTTGAAGGCTACAATTGGATGTTACTCTCGAATTCGACAGTGATAATTCTATTGTATATTTTCAAATGCACTCGTAGAGACTGATTAATGACAGTTTATTCTTTATTCTTTGATGCTTTCCTAATATTTGCCTAGAACTCGAGAAAACACTTTCCCAACAGACTGCTAATACTCAAAGTTCTAGACGCAGGTGGATGACACAGCAGGAATTTGCTCAACATCAGTAAGCACGAGGTCTAGACATCTATCCCAGGAATGCCCAACAATTCAGAAAGCCCAAATTCTAGCATGTTAATTTTCTCGCCCACTGCTGACGACGTAATTATTTTGGTCAGTGGTATTTATGGTTTGGGCAATTGCAATCTTGTGGGTATTGTAGTCAAGGACAAACTGCCAATCATACACGGCGCTTTTACATGGACGCAGTGATGCCCGGAGTTTGTGACTGATACAATGCCGCCATCGGACCAAGAAGCACCGAGTTGGGATAACGAGTGGTTGTCCGAAGCGCTGTTTCTCGAAGTGTGAGCATCACTGACGTAAGCACTAGCAGGTCTAAGCTTGACTCTTGCTCGGGTGGCTCGTAGAGGACAACTTTCCCGGCGTCAGCAAATTTCCGTGGCAAGAGCAGGCGACTACCAGGCTCTGCACAGGCATCCATAAAGAGTCCAAACGGAGGCAACTCGTTTGGAATGTAGTTGCGCACGGGCCGCAGAAAACCTCCGCTGTCTTCGAGGAGAATGCGGTTCGACGCTTCAGGAACCGGGTCTTCCATTTCCGAGCTCGGCATGCGTTCAGACAGCAGCGTTGATGCGGCGCTGCCGCGGCGGCTTGGGCGTCGTGCTCTTGGGACAAGATTATCACAGAGGGCAGGCTGTGTTGCATCCACAACAAGCAATTTCAACTCTGGGTTATACGGAGACAAATAGTGCGCTGCCACCGACGTGCCCACGACACGGAAACGGGTGTGGTTGTACTCAAAGTCGGAGAAGGGCCGGAAATTGTTTTGAAACACTGCCACGGTAAATGGTGTTCCGTTGGGAGGCGTAAAGTGCATGAGATAGCGCCGGAAATGGGCATGGGTACGCATATGTACCGCACAAAAGGGCACGAGTTCGCCTTCGCTAAGGCACTCGAATATCATGTAAGGAACCTTGCGGCGGAACACAGACATGTACGGCACCAGGACACGGAGAATCGGGCTTGCTGCTTGTCCGTCTTCCGCAGACGCACCACTATGATGGTTCGAATTAAGATGGCCGTTCTGGTGTGTTCCACTTGTGCTGTTTCTGGCATGTCTCTCGTGTATGCTGTTCCGTTGTCTGTTCTCATGTATGCTGTTCCGTTGTCTGTTTTCGCTCATGCTATTGCGTTGTCTGTTTTCGCTCATGCTGTTGCGTTGTCTGCTCTCAGGTATGCTATTCTTCGGCTGTCCATCAGACAGCCTTTGTTTGGCCTTCTCTTTCTTCTTTTCTC
Source organism: Clavispora lusitaniae (assembly GCF_014636115.1). NCBI lineage: Eukaryota > Fungi > Ascomycota > Pichiomycetes > Serinales > Metschnikowiaceae > Clavispora > Clavispora lusitaniae. Next base: position 1,227,289 of record NW_027093975.1, on the reverse strand, counting down.
CCTTGTCGCCCCGCTCCTTGTTCTTTTGTGAGATCTTGAACGCCTCGAAATCCTCAGCGCTGGCGAAAACAAGAATCTTGCCCAAAAGCTCCAGCGCCACCACCATGGTGCGCTTGTGGGTATACTCGTCAACGCTACGGCCCATGATCGCTGGCTGTATGGACGCCACAGTAGTGTCGCTGCTTGGCAGTGGCAGCCGCCGTCGATTCTCCACCCGCAAGCGTCGAAGGAGGTAGGGGAGGTAGACGCTGAAGTTTTCCGCATACGTCTCCTGAAGCTGAAGCCGCTGCGTTTTTGTGTACGCAAGAGTTTCCGTGTCACTGAGCGCAGGCGATACCGAGCGGGAAAGGCCAGGGGTGCTGTCGTAGGGATCGTCGTTGGTGTCTATGCTGGAGCTGTTGACATTGGCAGTGTAGCTGTGGTTATGCTCACGTGGGTATTCTGTGTTGTAAAGCGGACTGTGGACATTGTTGTCATTTGGGCGATTGCAATCGTGGGCATAAGCATTAGACTGATGGTAATTCAAAGGAGAATCTCTGTAGCTGGAACTTTCAATGCGGCCTCTTTCTTCGAGTGGTTGGCTCCGTACGTTTTCGTCTTGGCCATTTCCTGGCCGTTCTGGGCCTTGGCGATCTTCTGATGCTCCGGATTCCTCAACCAGAAGTTCATGGGGTGATGCGTTTTCGGCATTCGGAGACCGGGTTATTCGAGCAGATCCGCGAGCTTTCCGTAAAAGACGTTTGGGTTCCGGCGCCGCTGCAGTCTTGTCTTGTTTTTTTCTTCGGTGGAAAAGACCCATGATTGACGTGATAACGCCTTATGGGCGCGGCTCTTTATCTCTGCACCTGCATTGTTGGCCGCGTTATCTAGACCCGGCTATGTTAATAATGCAGATATCGCCAGGTTACGAAAACGCAGAATCTGCAAGAATCAGTTGAAAGACGGATTTGAGTCAAGTTGTATTGCCGTCAAGATGACGTGGCTGCGTTGATGGTGGCGTCTTCGCTTTTATGCCTGAATAAATTATTGGGTGGATATCGCATTGCGCAGGTAGGATTGTGGTTCTTTAATTTATGTATGTGTTATTTAATTGATATGTTATTTGATTGATATGTTATTTAATTGATATGTTTTTAATTGATATGTTATTTGAATTGATATATGTAAAGATTAATCGAATGAAATCTTTAGCGACGAAGTATCCACTTTGACCATGGTTAATTATTATTCGGTCTTTGCGAAGTCTTCGCATACTTTATGTGATCCGGATTATTGAATTAGTCGAGCATCAGGAGATTCACCAATCGGGCATCTAGATCTACACATTCGCCTTAATACAGCTTCATTCGCCTTAATACAGCTTGATTCCAAGCTCAGAAACCACAGTTGAATTGACCACCGAGCTTGATTCAGTGAATTTCTGAAAGCAGAGAAAGTCTAAGATCTCCACTCCAAAGCAAACTAATACAAAAAACAGAAAACAAACGGCAATGGTACGCAAACAATATTACAAAGGACCGAAAACCCAGCAATGATAAGACAATAAAGACAAGGAAAAGACAGTAATAGCACAATCAATACGCAATTAAAATACAGA